>NC_079491.1:81163026-82438026 GCF_020520425.1 Spinacia oleracea
TAAGCACATCCTGCTTATCACTTTTGAGCGTCTTTTCAGCGGTCTTCAGCATACCGTGAAGCTCAGTGAGCGTTTTGTCCAGACTATTCATACTGTAGTTCAGTTTGAACTGATCATACCCGCTATGAAGAGAATGGAGGATGGTGTCTATAGCCATTTCCTGAGAAAATTGCTGATCCAGCCGACTCATATTCTCAATGAGTCCAATCATTTTGAGAACATGTGGACTTACGGGCTCGCCTTTCTTAAGCTTGGTCTCAAGAATTTGCCTATGAGTCTCGAATCTTTCGACTCGAGCCAGATCTTGGAACATGTTCTTCAACTCACTGATGATTGTGAAAGCATCTGAGTTGATGAACGTTTTCTGCAGATCCGCACTCATGGTGGCGAGCATTAGACATTTCACATCCTTGTTGGCATCAATCCAACGATTGAGGGCTGCCTGAGTGACCCCGTCGCCTGCGGCTTCGGGCATCGCCTCTTCTAGGACATACTCCTTTTCTTCCTGCATAAGAACTATTTGCAAGTTCCTTTGCCAGTCAAGGAAGTTTTTCCCGTTCAACTTCTCCTTTTCGAGAATTGATCGAATGTTGAATGAATTGTTGTTTGCCATATTAAAAACTACAATTGAAAAGAACAAACAAATAAATAACCATTCACAGTTTCTCTTAATAAACTTAAATTCTAGCATACATGCATAATTCAATGTTTATTAAGCATTTTATTCAAGTTATGTGTTCCGGCAGGTGTGAATAAAATGATTCCAAGATCCTAAAATCATTGAAGAACTAAGCACAGTTTGTCGACTTAATCCTAAAACATCTTAGGTAAGCAAAAGCCTTTTGCTAATAGTCTAGAAACTATTCTTGGTTGATAGGTACGTCTAAGAACTTATTAGGTAAACCTATCGATTTTTCCACGACATAAAAGGACTCCTTACTTATATCGTTGAGTTTCACCAAAACTAACATGTACTCACAATTATTTGTGTACCTTGCCCCTTTAGGACCAATAAGTAACACCTCGCTGAGCGAAAACTATTACTAGATTGATGTAAAGGATATCCAAGCAAGTGTATATTTTGGCATGACACCTTTTAACTCAATTTTTAAGTTTGGAACTTAAGGCTTGTACTATGTTGGTTAGATTTTAAGTGAACTAAAATCCTTAATCATGCAACATAATCAAGCTTTTGATCTCATGCATTTTAAGACATATTTAAAAGCAATAAATAACTTAAAACATGCATAAGATAAATGTGATCTAGTATGGCCCGACTTCATCTTGAAGCTTTGACTTCAAAGTCCGTCTTGAAAATCTCCGTGGGAGGCACCATTTTCTTCAAATAGGATAAGCTATAATTACAACTAATTACAACTATTTGATGGTACGCAGACCATATTTGAATTAAAAAACGACTTTGGTACTTTAGACCAATTACATTCAAATTAATGGTACGCAGGCCATATTTTCTATCCTATTTGGGCCATACTAGTCACTTCATAACCTGCAAAACAGTACATATACAATATATAACATTCACCCATTCATTATCATGAATGGCCCACATAGCTGGTTAGTAAAACACATTATGCATCACGTAAACATTTGCAGCAATTAATCAAGGGCACCAATAATCTACAAATTATTCAGTCCTTATTAATTCTAATCAAGTTGTTTTAACCTTAAGGATTTGTAGACCTAATCAAGAGTTTATGACTAAAAGGGCTCCCACTTAAACAAATAAATTCATATGCTTTACTAATTTTAAACATAAAAATGTATTTCTAGTCTAACCGGAAACATACAAATTTAATTAAAATTTAAAGCTCATATAAATTTATAATTGAATCCAAAAGTTTAATTTAAAATCAGTCGTATTTAAATTAATTCATGATTTTAATTTTAGTAAAATAATTAGAATAAATAAAAATTTATTATAATTACAATATTCAAAAGTAAAATCCAAGAAAATAATTTAAATTATTAATTTTAAAATTAATTCAAATTACGTAAACTGAAAATTTCAAATTAAAATTTCAAAACGATCTAATCGCAACGCAAACACCTCACGCATCACACGCCCATGGGCCACACGCACACAGCCATCGCTGGCCATGTGCGCGCAGCCCATGCGCTGCGTCACATAGCTGCTGCTTCTACCCTTCGCAAGCCATCGCGCGAGCTGGTGCTCGCTGCGCGCGCGCCAGCGCTCGATGCACGCGAGCCATCGCTCGCTGCGTTCGCTCGTTAGCGCTCGCTGCACGCGGGCCAGCGCTCACTTCATGCACTCGCCAGCGCATGCTGTGCGCGCTCGCTAGCGCTCGCTTGGTGCGAGCCAGCGCTCGCTGCGCGCGGCATCGACGTTGGGCGCAGCACTCGTGGCACGCGAGCTTGCGCTCGCTGCGCGCGCTTGCGCGAGGCAGTGCGCGTTGTGGCGCAGCTCGCTTGCTGCCCACACGCGACTGCCGTGCCTTGCCTTCGCCCATGCCCATTCGTCCATTGCTCATAGCCCACGACACAAGGCAGGGCTGCTGCCTTGTGCTCGTGCACCATGCCCTTGCTCATTGCATTCGTGCCGCATGGGCGACGAGCTCCCTTGCTCGTCGTCACATGCCCGCACTATACAACACCCCTTAAGGGTTACACGTAGCGTCCATTGCTTTGTACGTGCAAGTTATATGAACGAATCGCATAAAATTTAAAAAATTTATATTTAAAATTAATGACAAATTAATAAATTAATATTAATTTCATAATTTTAGGGCGAAAAATCGAAAATTTATTATTCAATCGATTTTCGATTAACATGGATTCAAGTCTAGGTCATAAAAATTTAAAATTTATCATAAATTTACAATTTTTATGGTGGTTTTTAATCATAGGTATCTAATTAAATTATAATTAATTATGAAAATCAAATTAATTCTAAATTATTCTAATTTTCAAGAAATTAATCATAATTACAAATTAGATTGCATAATTAACAAGGCTAGGCATTCAAACTTGTTAAACATATACAGTAGGTCAATCAAAAATTCAAGATTTATCAACAAGAATCGCAAATATTTAATTTAACATCTTAAATTTACAAAATTTTGCATTCGAAAAACTAAAACCTTCGAAAAGTCATAGTTAGGCTTCGAATTTGAGAATTCTGGGTTCGGCGGAATTGACACAAAAATCACTCGATTTGGATGAGTAACGAAGAAACTGCCGAAAAACTGCGTACGTATAATTAAATAAACGCAATTTGTAATTAATTAACAATTACGAAAATTAATCACCCCTTTTAATTCTTGCAAATTTGTAATATTTAACCATGTTCATGCAATTTAGATTATGAAAATAATAAGAGGCTCGTGATACCACTGTTAGGTTATGATACATATGACAATTCATAAATCATGCGGAAAAACCATTTAGCCAGGAATACATATTATTTACACATAATCATATAGCATAGTTTAGATGCATACTCTTTGTTGCGTGCCTTCCCTAGCTGCGCCCGAACCGAACAAGAACAAGTCTTTAGGACTCCAAGTGTCGTCCCTCCGTAGATAGTCCACAGCACGTCCGGATCCGCCTTAAGATTGACCAACTAGAATCCGAAAATAATTAAAATTTAAAAAGTTCATTAAGCTCGTAAATATGAAAATTAAATTATAAATTGAAAAATAAATCGTGTAGCAATATTAAAAATTCAAGCGAAATAAAACTTCGTTAATTAAAATAAAGTTCGAAATTAGGATTTAAAACGATTTAAGCTAAATAAAAATAATTAAGCATAATTAATCGAGTTTTTTAAAAACTCGGGGTATTACATTCTTACCCCCTTAGAAAAAGTTTCGTCCTCGAAACTTGAAATTTAGATTTATAAAATGTTTGTTGAAAATTGAACACGTTCGAATAAAAGTATGATGTTGTATTTTAAAACCAAGATCTCAAAATTTATTTCAATCTCGACAATGTCTAGCCTTCATTCCACATAACATTTTGCAAACATTACTTTCTCTTAGTTCAACTTTCCTTATGGAGACTATCAAACATCCTTTTTCATAAATACCAAAAATAATGTTAGGTTATGATACATATGCCAATTCATAAATCATGCGGAAAAACCATTTAGCGAGGAATACATATTATTTACACATAATCATATAGCATAGTTTAGATGCATACTCTTTGTTGCGTGCCTTCCCTAGCTGCGCCCGAACCGAACAAGAACAAGTCTTTAGGACTCCAAGTGTCGTCCCTCCGTAGATAGTCCACAGCACGTCCGGATCCGCCTTAAGATTGATCAACTAGAATCGCCCTTAAGGTACTAATAATTTTCGGCACTTTTAGGCAAGGAATGTGACTGAATTTTTCTCTCAAAAACTCACTTTGAATACTTGAATAATCTATGTAAATATGTGACCCTAGGCACCTATTTATAGAGTTATGGAAAAGGTTTTGGAATCCTATTAGGATACTAATTTATTTAATTATAATCCTACTAGGACTCTAATTAAATAATCATTATCTAATAGTTTTAGGATTTAATCATATTTCGAATCCCGATTGCTTTAGGATTCCCGCACAAGCATTGCATGAGCACCGTACACCCGCGCAAGCCTTGCGGCCCACGCTAGGCGCACAGCGCTCGGCCCACTGCTGTGCTCTCGCGCGCGCACCCCCGGCCTTGGCTGGGCCTGGCCTTGCGCTGGGCCTGGTCGAGGCTTGGCATGCGATGGTGCGTGTTGGCTCGCTGGGCGATGGCCTGGCTTCGTGCTGGGCCTTCGTCTAGCGGGCCTCGTCCGATGCTAATTCGTACGATACGCTTCCGATTAAATTCCCGATTCCGGAATTCATTTCCGATACGAACAATATTTAATATTTTCGATTCCGGAATCAATTTCCGTTTCGAACAAATATTTAATATTTCCGTTTCCGGAATTATTTTCCGATTCCGATAATATTTCCGATTCTGACAATATTTCCGTTTCCGGCAATATTTCCGATTCCGAAAATATTTCCATTTCCGATAATATTTTCCGATACGTACCATGTTTCCGAATCCGGCAACATCTACGACTTGGATAATATTTATATTTCCGATACGATCCATATTTCCGTTTCCGGCAATATCATCGTTTCCGGAGTATTCATTTCTTGCCTGTGACGATCTCAGCTCCCACTGAAACCAAGATCCGTCGATTCCGAGTATCCATAGATGGAGTATTTAATGCCATTAAATACTTGATCCGTTTACGTACTATTTGTGTGACCCTACGGGTTCAGTCAAAAGTAAGCTGTGGATTAATATCATTAATTCCACTTAAACTGAAGCGGCCTCTAGCTAGGCATTCAGCTCACTTGATCTCACTGAATTATTAACTTGTTAATTAATACTGAACCGCATATATTAGACTTATCATTGAATGCATACTTGGACCAAGGGCATTATTTCCTTCAAATAACCCCTATCAAATATGCGGAAAGGTAAACCAAGAATACCACCAACCTTACTGAAAGACTAATTCTTGATAACTTCTTTTATAATTCTCAGAACTTCATGTGTAACCTCAATCATGTTTGGTTTCGCATAATATTCTTACATAACTTTAAAATTCTAGCTTAGCTTCCTTCACATATCTGAAAATACACTTAGATACTTACAACCATAGAGCAATCATTATAAAGAGTGCGGAATAGTAACTCAAAAATCAATTCTACTCGCATGCTTTAAACCTTGAATAATCCTTTATTTAATCGGTGACTCGCCACTCAAAACACAAACTTATGTTCTTTCGGTACCCTATCATTAAACCTTATCGACAGACTAATTCTTGATAGCTTACTTTGGTAAAGTCCGCAAGATCTTATTCATGGCTCAACTCAACTGGGTCTCTTATCATAACTCATGTTGGGTTCATAACTTTTCTGTATAACTTCTTAGCTTCCTTACTCAATCATTCTAGATATTAGACTTTAGTACTTATAAACATCAAAATATTCATCGGAAAGGTAACCCAAGAATCACTTTTGTTCATAACTTTAATACTTTGAAATTCGAATAATCTTAACTTAATTAGTGATCAACCACAACCTTATGCTCGCTTGGTACTCCTAACGTTTATACCATCCTTAAAGATCAAAGTTCCTCAAAACCATTCATATCCACAAAATCTTTGAGTTCGCACCGTGCTTAACTTTAACTTCTTCTAAAATATAATGCTTAAACTTTGCCTGGTCTATCTAGGGTAGAAAACTCATAACATGACATGTGACGATAAGCATAAAATCAAAGGAAGTTCGATTCTAAAGCGAGAGAGAGCTAAATCAAAATAATATCAACGTTGGCGTCATCTTGACCTTTATCATGTAATCTCTTACGTATGTTGACGGGCGTGATGGATTCAGCATTGTTGTTGTTTCGTTCATGATTGGTCGAGGTTGATGTTCCGGTGTTCGTTGGAGGTAGTTTAGGACAATCTTTAACAAAATGATCTTTTCCTTGATATCAATAACAAGTATTCTTTTTTCGCACGATATTCGCTTCCATTCGTTAGAGCATGTCGAAAGTTTCGAGTAGTTAATCCATATGATTGATCTAGTCTTTTAAATTCCATCGAATTGGCTTGCGATCATAGATTGGTGGATTCGAAGGTGAAAACTTCTTAAATAGTGACGCTTTTCCGTTCGCATTAGTAACTTTCGTTTGCCGAGAATCTTTGACTAATTCAGTTGACAACGTACGTGCAGTTTCTTAATCGTTCCATCATCTCCTTGGGGTCTTCTATAGGTTGGTCGTCATAGAAATCATCATAGGAAACATCATTGTGGGAGACGTCATTGTGAATGTTGCGCTTTGATGTGAGCTTCGTTCGTGGCATCGTTGGTAAGTTCGATAATCGATATTTTGCATAACATATTCAATCAAGAAAACATCAATAACAAAAGAAATGAATCCCTTTTATCCCGTGCGTTCCTACACTCACACTCATTTCATTTTAACTTAACATGATTTGAACATATTCTTTTTAACTAAACTCTTTGCTTAAAGCCTATTGAATTCTACTATGCGCAAAACCCGTAAGGTTTTGCACTTATGGTCAAGAACCTTTGCTCTGAATACCAAACTGTAACGCCCCGACCTCTAATTCAATAATTAACACATAATTAGCAGCGGAATTATCCTAATTGGTCGGGACATTACCTGTC
Organism: Spinacia oleracea; assembly: GCF_020520425.1. Lineage (NCBI taxonomy): Eukaryota > Viridiplantae > Streptophyta > Magnoliopsida > Caryophyllales > Amaranthaceae > Spinacia > Spinacia oleracea. The sequence continues at coordinate 81,170,233 of NC_079491.1, forward strand.
GTAACTTCCTTTTTGGAAATTACAAGGCAACATCATACATAAGCCATAAAAACCTCCAATTTAATATAATAATCCTTTATATTCTCAAAATAAAAGTACATAACTTACTAAAAGTCTTTAATTAAACTATTATAACTTTAAGCATAAACTAGGTGAATATTATTAAAGTGAAATTCCTCGCCTCTACTCGTTTCCATCGATCCCCGCAGTACCTAAAATGGAAAACAAAACAGTGAGCCGAAGACTCAGTAACGACTACCCTAGCAACGTAAATTCATTTCAATTCATTTTATTTAATAACACAGGGAGAATAGAATGGTTAAAACATTTAACAAAACATCATATTTAATTCATTCATAAACTTTGCAATTTAACATGCTAGTTGTCGGCAAGTACGAACCGTGAAGGAATTCTCCACTGGGCCTGGGCCCATAAGAGCCTGGGCTCATCGTAACATGGGGCCTGGGCCCTGAGCCTGGGCTCATAAACCATGGGAGCCTGGGCTCGTAATCCATGGGTGGACAGGTGTCCGTGGTGCATGCATGACCGGTAGATAGGAAGATGGTAGTTTATATACCGCCAGACAAACCTGTTAGGTTATGATACATATGACAATTCATAAATCATGCGGAAAACCCATAAAGCCAGGAAAACATATTATTTACACATAATCATTTAGCATAGTTTAGATGCATACTCTTTGTTGCGTGCCTTCCCTAGCTGCGCCCGAACCGAACAAGAACAAGTCTTTAGGACTCCAAGTGTCGTCCCTCCGTAGATAGTCCACAGCACGTCCGCATCCGCCTTAAGATTGACCAACTAGAATCGCCCTTAAGGTACTTAGAATTTTCGGCACTTTATAGGCAATTGTATGACTGAATTTTGCTCTCAAAAACTCACTTTGAATACTTGAATGCTCGATGTAAATATGTGACCTTAGGCACCTATTTATAGAGTTATGGAAAAGGATTTGGAATCCTATTAGGATACTAATTTATTTAATTATAATCCTATTAGGACTCTAATTAAATAAACTAAATCTTTTAGGATTAGATTTAATCATATGAAAAATCCCGGTAGCTTTAGGATTCGAGTAGCACACAAACACACACGCACGCACAGCAGCCCACGAGGGGCGCCATGCGCGCGCGCGCAGCCCGCGAGCTCGCAGCCCACTGCCGCAAGCCCACACGCTGCCGTAGCCTTGGCGCGCGTTGGGCCTGCCTTGCGGTGGGCCTGGCGCAGCCTTGGCTGGTGCGTTTGTGGCGCGCTGGCTTGCTGGGCGATGGCCCGGCTTCGTGCTGGGCCTTCGTCTGGCAGGCCTCGTCCGATGCTAATTCGTACGATACGCTTCCGATTAATTTCCCGATTCCGGAATTCATTTCCGATACGAACAATATTCAATATTTCCGATTCCGGAATCAATTTCCGTTTCGAACAAATATTTAATATTTCCGTTTCCGGAATTATTTTCCGATTCCGATAATATTTACGATTCTGACAATATTTCCGTTTCCGGCAATATTTCCGATTCCGGCAATATTTCCATTTCCGATAATATTTTCCGATACGTACCATGTTTCCGTTTCCGGCAACATCTACGACTTGGATAATATTTATATTTCCGATACGATCCATATTTCCGTTTCCGGCAATATCATCGTTTCCGGAGTATTCATTTCTTGCCTGTGACGATCTCAGCTCCCACTGAAACCAAGATCCGTCGATTCCGAATATCCATAGATGGAGTATTTAATGCCATTAAATACTTGATCCGTTTACGTACTATTTGTGTGACCCTACGGGTTCAGTCAAGAGTAAGCTGTGGATTAATATCATTAATTCCACTTGAACTGAAGCGGCCTCTAGCTAGGCATTCAGCTCACTTGATCTCATTGAATTATTAACTTGTTAATTAATACTGAACCGCATTTATTAGACTTAACATTGAATGCATACTTGGACCAAGGGCATTATTTCCTTCAGTCTCCCACTTGTCCTTAGGGACAAGTGTGCATTTCCTAATTCCTTTGTCGCTCGATGCTTGCTCTTGAACATAAGGTAAGAGTTGTCATCCTTATTATGTCCAGAGGTGTTCCTCGGTTTCAGAGTTCAACTGATCAAATAAACAGATAATCATAGCCTATGATTCATCCGAGCACGGCCATGCATTTCACAGTTTCTAGCTCTCCGAGTGGCCTTGTACAACTTTTAAGCATCTCATCCCGATTTATGGGAGGACAATCCCAATCTTGCGATCTTGAGATTAGACTTCGTTTGATAGGTGATTACCTGAGCGTTGCCTTTATAGCCTCCTTTTACGGTGCGACGGTTGGTCAACGTCAAAGCAACCAGTTCTCAAACAAGTAATCTCAAATCACTCAGGTATTGAGGATTTAGTGTCTAATAATTTTAATGAAATTTACTTATGACAGATTTTCATCTCTTACAGTAAAGTTTCATAGGTCTTGTCCGATACTAGTCTTCCCAAAGTAAGTATCTATGCAAATGATTATGACATTGCCATGTCCACATAGTTCAAGAAACAGAACTACTAGTCATCTTGCATTCTAATCGTCTAACGTTTTCTATGCGTCCAATTTTATAGAAAACTCCGACTAGGGACCATTTTCAACCTTTGACATTCAAGTTCACTTGATAGACATTTCTTAGTCACAGGACTGGTCCTGACAGTCTATCTTGAATATATCGTCAAATTGAAGGGACTCATCATTTAATACTAAACCAAGATTAAATGGAATATGAAAATGCATTTCATATATGATAAATGTTCAACCCCAATGTTTTACAACCATGGGCCTCAAACCCATCTTCTAAAACAGTTCATGGAATTTCAAAGCTATGCTTGATTTCCAGTGCTACAATGTAAGTGTTGCTTCTCACTTGTTGTATAGGTTTAGTTATCATGCTTTGCCAATCTTAATATCCTTTTCATCGAATGTTCTTCGAGATAGATGATAAGATCTTTTGAGTATGTTTATTTTGTGATCTAGTCTTTCTCGCTACAATGGTGGTTCTACGCATTTCTCAATGAAGAACCATCAAGTTAGCAGATAGGTGATCTTCCCAAGTTCAGTGAAGAACTCTTTAACATAAACAACCCTGTTTTATTGCTTCTTAGGCAATAAGTACTTTTACTTCAACTGTTTAGGTTGCTAGTGATGCTTTGTTTGGATTTGCTTATCCAAGCAGTTCACAGATATGTGGAAGACTTTCCAGCTGTATCTTAGAACATAGAAATTAATATTTTAATTTCCCACGCAACAACTCATGGTCTCCAATCCATGTTGCCATTTCGAAACACGATGCTCTTTAGCTCGTCCTTGTCAATGGTTAACTCCAAAGGGTCTTGCTTGATCCTTTGCCAGTGTTTATGCGTGTAGCATCAATATTTAGCATATCTTTATTTCCTTGAATCAAGAACTATTCCTATGTACCTTTTCAAGTACCATAAGTGTTCTTGATCTCAATCTAGTTGATCTTCACTTAGATCAATAGAGATTGGTATATGTTCGTCATGCCTAAAGTCATACGATACATTTTTGGTGATCCTCATATTATATCATACATGATAAATTCTTTTGCAGAATAATTCCCAATTGAATTCTATTCATGTAACTTTAGCTCATTCAATTTCAGTAGATACTGAATCCAGCTAAATTCTTTGACATATAATATAGGTTAAGAATCTCACTTAGATCCTTTGATGTTTTAACTTAGTAAATGCTTATACATAGTTCAAACATTCTTTTACTTAGATTTATTCACATGGGTCGAATATCTCCAATGGAGTATTTCGTGTTTGATTTAGTAAATGCCATTACTTAATCCAAAACAATATTATAAGATCTTTGTAAATAGATCTTAGTACCCAGTATGTACTAAGTTTCGCCTTGGTCCATCATTGATGAATAATCTCAAATCTAAGTATTTAGCATTTGAATGTTATTTCACAATAGAGAGATATGTGTGTGATACACATAGGACCAATTAAGTTTTATGTACTCCCACTAAACTTCTTATATATCTATAAGAATCATGTACATTTTATGAAACCAAAATACTTATTAGCTTCACTAAAATACATTTCTAATTCCCAATTGCTTGCTTAAATCTGTACTTAGATTTTATAAACTAGCTTTTCTTTTCAAGCATTTATTTGGATCCACAAATCCTATGACATAGCATGTACATAGTTTCTTCCAACATTTGACTGAGGAAGATGTTTTGTCATCCAATTGCCATATGTACCAATATGCAATCATTGCTTGAATTATAGACTTAAGCATTACGATTTTGCATGAGGTTTCAACACAATCCACATCGTGAATTTGCTTGTAACCTTTAGCAACTAATCAATTTCATGTTTGATGGTATTTATCCTTAAAACAAACTTTGCAACCAATAGGTGTGAAACTATTCTTGCAAATCAACAAAATTTCAATTTTGTCATCAAAACATTGAGTATGTTTTATGGCTTCTAACCATTTAAAACATTTGAGTCTATATATGGCCTCTAACCATTTTAGGGAATCTGGGTTTCGTCATAGCTTTCTTACAAGTCACAAACTCATTAATCTACATGATAATAGTTTGACTGCAAGTTGTAGGTTTCTTCACTATCTAATAGAAGAATTGCATAGTTTCAGTGACCGGAACTCCATGTTTCTTCACTATCTAATAGAAGAATCTCATAGTTTCAGTGACTTGAACTCTATGCCTACAAGGGTATAGAACATCAAACAACAGAATGTCAATAGCCACTTAAAAGTCCTTTGAATATTCTGTTCTCCTTGAAGCACTTGTAAAGTCTTCTAAGAGATGTCTATTCTTTAAAGCCACTTCTAAAGTCCTTAAATAATACGTGTTCGGATTTTCTAAAGAACTTCGAAAAGCCTCCGGAATGTCCGTTTATGTTTGTTGTTCGCCTCGAAGACTTTCGAGGTCTATTTTCTCCCACTTGTCATTTTGGAAACGAATCTCCAAAAGGACATCATTTCGAGCAAACAAACATTATGTTCTCAAAAATTCGTGGTAGAAACAATACCCTTGTGTCTCATTTGAATAAATCACAATGAAACATATATCTATACTTGGGCCTTAGTTTGTTGAATAACAAACACTAAGCTCCCACTGAGTTTAGCAACTCTCTAGATATATATTATCGAAAAGATATTCTGAAATTTCTTTTCTATAGCTTTGACGAATTTAGTTTAGTTTGGTGGTAGTTGAGCATTTTGTTTTAGAAATTAAAGGAAAAGTCTTTATGATCCATCATTGATCGAATCAAGTACTAATCGACTTCGATCATTCCAACTTAGATATGCCATATCTTATGGAGCTAGATTGTGAATTTTACTACACAATCATTGATGATCATTCTTGATTTAAGTAATCATCAACATGATCTAACCTAGATCTTTATGATTTCTTACCAAGTGGGATTTATACTTCTGAATCTTTGAACTAGCCAAACAGATTCAAACTTATATCACATTGAGTAAATAAACCTATATTCACTCAAATCTGTGTGAAATAATAAAGTCATAAAACCTTTCTTTAGCTTTGAACTCTATTGTCTAGGCGTTCTAACAATAGTTCATATCTTTTGTTACTTTCAACAAGTAAGACTAGTCGTCTTAAATTGATCTAGAAATCAATGAACTTTCAAAAGTCCATCAAAATAGAGCTTTTAAATGTTAATTTGTTGATATGGTCTAAGCAACAATGCCAAAGATTAGTGGAACTCAAATCAAGGGGTTGATTTGAACCTAGTAAAGTTCTTTAAAGAGTTGTTTGTTTTAATCAAGCATATTGACTCAACCTGTAATTGACCATTTCATTCAAATAAACAAACAAACATTGTTTTTGTTTTTCTTGAATGTGAGTCTTTCTGTGTTTGAAAACAGAAATTTAGGTATGTTGATTATGGAACAAAATAGCCATTAAGTTCCAGCCTTTGAAAGGACTTAAAACAAACTAGATGACCCTACAACTAATGTAGCATTGCCATGCTTCATTTCCCACTTGTAGTTCATTAGTGTATCCTAGTTTCCATTGTTTGAGTTATTACCGAAGTAAGAACCTCAAGCGGTATATGATACCAAGGAAGTTTGATTGCTAGGTGACTTCTCTTTAAACATAAACTTATAGGTAGAAACGGAATCGTAAATTCCTTTCATTTGTTCCTCGTTTTCCTATTTCTTGTACCCTTTCTTATAGTCTTAAGAATTGATTTCTTTAGTGTTGACTTTTATACTTTGTTAGACATGTCCAATGTCACCAACAAGGTTTTTACCATTTTAATTTATGTTGAATATTTTGCTTCAACTAGATGATCTTACCAGAAGCTTCTAAAGTTCTCTAAGCATCGATCTATTCGAATGTCTAGGGACTAGACTCATTCGAGAATTAAATGGACAAAGATGTTTAGGTTGTTAACCATTGGTAAAGCTGAGCGTTTAAGCTCAATGCTTTATGATCTCAAAACTACAGTGTATTTTGAATTCACAAGCACCAATTGGTTTGCCATTCGATTTTGATACTCGAAAAACAACCATAAAAGTCGCTATAAGAAACGTACATTTTAAATTGCTCATTTTCTCTCATTTCCGTGAATCGTTCTTGGATTCACTACCAATCGAGGAAATTTACTGTTACCTTTCTAAAAGGATTTATTGCAGTGCAAGATATTTAATTATAAACAATACTTAAAACATACATTGAAGCATGCAAAGTCTAAACATTTATCATGAATAATAACTTGAAAATTAAAGCAATCATGCAACAAGTCATTAGCATTTTATTCGAGTTATGTGTTCCGGCAGGTGTGAATAAAATGATTCTAAGACCCTAAAACCATTGAAGAATTAAGCACAGTTTGTCGACTCAATTCTAAAACATTTTAGGTAAGCAAAAGCCTTTTGCTAATAGTCTAGAAACTACTCTTGGTTGATAGGTACGTCTAAGAACTTATTAGGTAAACCTATCGATTTTGCCACGACATAAAAGGACTCCTTACTTATATCGTTGAGTTTCACCAAAACTAACGTGTACTCACAATTATTTGTGTACCTTGCCCCTTTAGGACCAATAAGTAACACCTCGCTGAGCGAAAACTATTACTAGATTGATGTAAAGGATATCCAAGCAAGTGTATATTTTTGCATGGCACCTTTTAACTCAATTTTTAAGTTTGGAACTTAAGGCTCTTACTATGTTGGTTAGATTTTAAGTGAACTAAAATCCTTAATCATGCAACATAATCAAGCTTTTGATCTCATGCATTTTAAGACATATTTAAAAGCAATAAATAACTTAAAACATGCATAAGATAAATGTGATCTAGTATGGCCCGACTTCATCTTGAAGCTTTAACTTCAAAGTCCGTCTTGAAAATCTCCGTGGGAGGCACCATTTTCTTCAAATAGAATAAGCTATAATTAAAACTAATTACAACTATTTGATGGTACGCAGACCATATTTGAATTGAAAAACAACTTTGGTACTTTAGACCAATTACATTCAAATTAATGGTACGCAGACCATATTTTCTATTCTATTTGGGCCATACTAGTCACTTCATAACCTGCAAAACAGTACATATACAATATATACCATTCACCCATTCATTATCATGAATGGCCCACATAGCTGGTTAGTAAAACACATTATGCATCACGTAAACATTTGCATCAATTAATCAAGGGCACCAATAATCTACAAATTATTCAGTCCTTATTAATTCTAATCAAGTTGTTTTAACCTTAAGGTTTTGTAGACCTAATCAAGAGTTTATGACTAAAAAGGGGCTCCCACTTAAACCAATAAATTCATATGCTTTACTAATTTTAAACATAAAAATGTATTTCTAGTCTAACCGGAAACATACAAATTTAATTAAAATTTAAAGCTCATATAAATTTATAATTGAATCCAAAAAGTTTAATTTAATTTCAGTCGTATTTAAATTAATTCATGATTTTAATTTTAGTAAAATAATTAGAATAAATAAAATTTATTATAATTACAATATTCAAAATTAAAATCCAAGAAAATAATTTAAATTATTAATTTTAAAATTAACTAAAATTACGTAAACTGAAAATTTCAAATTAAAATTTCAAAACGATCCAATCGCAACGCAACAACCCCACGCAACGCACGCCCATGGGCCACACGCACACAGCCATCGTTGGCCATGTGCGCGCAGCCCATGCACTGTGTCGCATCGCTGCTGCTGCTCTCCTTCGCAAGGCATCACGCGAGCTGGTGCTCGCTGCGCGCGCCAGCACTCGATGCACGCGAGCCATCGCTCGCTGCGCTCGCTCGCCAGCGCTCGCTTCATGCGAGCCAGCGCTCGCTGCGCGCGCTCGCTTTATGCGGGCCATTGCTCGCTGCGCGCGCTTGCCAGCGCTCGATCCTGCGAGCCATCGCTCGCTGCGCGAGGCATCGACGCTGGGCGTAGCACTCGTGGCACGCGAGCTTGCGCTGGCTGCGCGCGAGGCTCCGCACGCTTGCGCGAGGCAGTGCGCGCTGTGGCGCAGCTCGCTTGCTGCCCACACGCGACTGCTCTGCCTTGCTTTCGCCCTCGCCCATTCGTCCATTGCTCATAGCCCACGACACAAGGCAGGGCTGCTGCCTTGTGCTCGTGCACCATGGCCTTGCTCATTGCATTCGTGCCGCATGGGCGACGAGCTCCCTTGCTCGTCGTCACATGCCCGCACTATACAACACCCCTTAAGGGTAACACGTAGCGTCCATTGCTTTGTGCGTGGAAGTTATATGAGCGAATCGCATAAAATTTAAAAATTTATATTTAAAATTAATGACAAATTAATAAATAATATTAATTTCAGAATTTTAGGGCGAAAAATCGAAAATTTATTATTCAATTGATTTCCGATTAACATGGATTCAAGTCTAGGTCATAAAAATTTAAAATTTAACATAAATTTACAATTTTTATGGTGGTTTTTAATCATAGGTATCTAATTAAATTATAATTAATTATGAAAATCAAATTAATTCTAAATTATTCTAATTTTCAACAAATTAATCATAATTACAAATTAGATTGCATAATTAACAAGGCTAGGCATTCAAACTTGTTAAACATATACAGTAGGTCAATCAAAAATTCAAGATTTATCAACAAGAATCGCAAATGTTTAATTTAACATCTTAAATTTACGAAATTTTGCATTCGAAAAACTAAAACCTCCGAAAAGTCATAGTTAGGCTTCGAATTTGAGAATTCTGGGTTCGGCAGAAAAAAACCCTTTTTGTCAAAATTTTAGAATGCCTTTTACATGCGGAATTGACACAAAAATCACTCGATTTGGATGAGTAACGAAGAAACTGCCGAAAAACTGCGTACGTATAATTAAATAAACGCAATTTGCAATTAATTAACAATTACGAAAATTAATCACCCCTTTTAATTCTTGCAAATTTGTAATATTTAACCATGTTCATGCAATTTAGATTATGAAAATAATAAGAGGCTCGTGATACCACTGATAGGTTATGATACATATGACAATTCATAAATCATGCGGAAAAACCATAAAGCCAGGAAAACATATTATTTACACATAATCATTTAGCATAGTTTAGATGCATACTCTTTGTTGCGTGCCTTCCCTAGCTGCGCCCGAACCGAACAAGAACAAGTCTTTAGGACTCCAAGTGTCGTCCCTCCGTAGATAGTCCACAGCACGTCCGGATCCGTCTTAAGATTGACCAACTAGAATCGCCCTTAAGGTACTTAGAATTTTCGGCACTTTATAGGCAATTGTATGACTGAATTTTGCTCTCAAAAACTCACTTTGAATACTTGAATGCTCGATGTAAATATGTGACCCTAGGCACCTATTTATAGAGTTATGGAAAAGGATTTGGAATCCTATTAGGATACTAATTTATTTAATTATAATCCTACTAGGACTCTAATTAAATAAACTAAATGTTTTAGGATTTGATTTAATCATATGACAAATCCCGGTAGCTTTAGGATTCGAGTAGCACACAAACACACACGCACGCACAGCAGCCTACGAGGGGCGCCATGCGCGCGCGCGCAGCCCGCGAGCTCGCAGCCCACTGCCGCAAGCCCACACGCTGCCGTAGCCTTGGCGCGCGCTGGGCCTGCCTTGCGGTGGGCCTGGCGCAGCCTTGGCTGGTGCGTTTGTGGCGCGCTGGCTTGCTGGGCGATGGCCCGGCTTCGTGCTGGGCCTTCGTCTGGCAGGCCTCGTCCGATGCTAATTCGTACGATACGCTTCCGATTAATTTCCCGATTCCGGATTTCATTTCCGATACGAACAATATTCAATATTTCCGATTCCGGAATCAATTTCCGTTTCGAACAAATATTTAATATTTCCGTTTCCAAAAATATTTTCCGATTCCGATAATATTTCCGATTCTGACAATATTTCCGTTTCCGGCAATATTTCCGATTCCGGCAATATTTCCATTTCCGATAATATTTTCCGATACGTACCATGTTTCCGTTTCCGGAAACATCTACGACTTGGATAATATTTATATTTCCGATACGATCCATATTTCCGTTGCCGGCAATATCATCGTTTCCGGAGTATTCATTTCTTGCCTGTGACGATCTCAGCTCCCACTGAAACCAAGATCCGTCGATTCCGAATATCCATAGATGGAGTATTTAATGCCATTAAATACTTGATCCGTTTACGTACTATTTGTGTGACCCTACGGGTTCAGTCAAGAGTAAGCTGTGGATTAATATCATTAATTCCACTTGAACTGAAGCGACCTCTAGCTAGGCATTCAGCTCACTTGATCTCACTGAATTATTAACTTGTTAATTAATACTGAACCGCATTTATTAGACTTAACATTGAATGCATACTTGGACCAAGGGCATTATTTCCTTCAAAACCAGGTCTTTCACTTTCATTTATCATGTTTTATGTAATTTTACCAAGCCTTGGCTTGTATTTCAGTTGAAATAACATAACTCATTTTATATCATAAAACATCATTTAGATCCTGGGATCCATAAAACATCATTTCATTCAACGCATCATATAAACATCATTTTATGAGAAAACTCAATCAAATCATATTATAAAGAATAATTCAACAAATCATAATTCATTCCCACAATCCATAAAACATGTCAAAACATTAATTCATAAATCCAATCATAACGTCATAATTTCATAATACATTTATAAAGGGATTGCGGGTACTAGCAATAGCCGTTACCTCAATTCCATGATTGCTAGGCCTTTTCCTTGGTTCGTTCGTCCTGAGCTCCGAGTTCGATTTCTTTCAAAGTATCAAATTATTGAATTAATATTAAATCGACAAACAATCTAAAATCGGTATTTTATAAATATTAAGTTTATAAATAATGAATTTATAAATAACGTATTTTAATAAAAAATATAATTTCATAATTTAAATGAAAATATTATTAATCGACATTTTAATCAAAATGTATATTTCATAAATCGATTTACATTATTTAAATTCCATTTTTGGTAAATAAAGCTAGTAATCTATTTTAGTAAAATCGATAATTAAATCTGAAAATAATAACAATTTCTTAGTAATTACTTGGATTTTAAAAACTTATTAAATCATTACTATGGCTAAATTAAAAATCTGAAAATTTAAATTTGGTCTTACCCAAAGCCCAAAGTTCTAGAGTTTTTGGCCCAACTTAATCAAAGCCAAAGTTTCAAAAAGAAACTTGGTTTTGGTTTCTGAAAAATAGAAACCAAGAAACAGGGGAGGGGGTGCACGATGAGGAGCAGGGGAGGAAAGAGAGATTGGGGTGGCGGGCTGGGTGGTTCGGTGTCGCAAGGCTGCGCCGGTGAAGGCGACAATGATGGTGGGTGGTTTGCAGCGGTGCGACGGTCAAGGGAAGGAGGAGGGAGTGCGAAAGAGGCGAGAAATAGGGGAGTTTGGGAGTGGGTTTTCCGATTAGTTCTGGGGAGGAGGAAGGCCGGTGGCGGCTGGATGGGCGGCGCACCAGGGTTGCGCTAGTGGTGGTGATGGTGGACGGTGGTGGGGCGTGACATTGCTAGTGTTGTGCGCAAGGAAAGAGAAAAGAAACAGGGGAGGGGGCAGGGGTGTGCGTGTAGAGGAGGGAGAGGGTGGGGGGGTGTGGTGGTGGTCGAAGGTGTTGAGGTGGTGGTCGAAGGTGTTGAGGTGGTGGTCGAACGGTGGTGGTGCGTGATGGAGGTGGTGCGGCGAGGTAGAGAAAAGGAAAGAAGCAGGGGAGGGGGCAGGGGAGTGCGGTGTTCGAGGAGGGGGAAAGGGAAGACGGTGGTGCGGTGGTGGTTTTGGGTGGCCTCAGTGGTGTTTAAGCAGTGGTGAGGGTGGTAAACAGTGGTGGATGCAGTGGTGGCCTACGGTGGTTGCTGGTGGTTCGAACGAAGGAGCAAGGGAGTGAGAGTTTCAGTTTTTGGTAATTGATTTTTGATGTTGAATGTCTGAAATTGAAAGGGAATTTGTATACAGGAAGAGTGAAGAACAAAATGAGGTGCTTGGGGTCCAAGTATCTGAATTTGGACTGATTTGAGGGAAGGAGGAAAGGAAATTTCCATCCTGGTTTATACGTGGAGAGCAAGGGAAGAGGGGAAAGGGAATTTTTGGTTCCTTGAGGGCATTTTAGTAATTTCACATGGTTGGACTAAAATTCATAAATTTTGTTGCTATTTTAGGAAACTACTAAAAATGGAAATGTTTAGCTACATTAATTCTTTATAAAAATAAAAATAATAATAGATATCGTTAACGAAAAATAAATTTAGTTTTCCGAATAAAAATAAGAACGTTAAATAATTAATTTAGTTTCTGAATAAAATAAATTTAGAAATCCGAAAATAATTAAAATTTAAAAAGTTCATTAAGCTCGTAAATATGAAAATTAAATTATAAATTGAAAAATAAATCGTGTAGCAATATTAAAAATTCAAGCGAAATAAAACTTCGTTAATTAAAATAAAGTTCGAAATTAGGATTTAAAACTATTTAAGCTAAATAAAAATAATTAAGCATAATTAATCGAGTTTTTTAAAAACTCGGGGTATTACAGTATAGTTCAATAGTTAGACTTTGTTAAGTCTTTCCCTTAATTGGATAACATGAGTATAGTCGTAAACTTTAACAGTTGCAATTTTGTTTGGTCTTTGTACAAATGATATGTTATTGGTGGTAATAAATGATTTAAAGTGGATCTATTTTTTCAGGGAAGATGAACATAAGCAGAAAAATGTAATGATTAAAAAGACAACACTTCATATGTTAAAGTTTTAATTATTGTCATTTGGTTTAAACACCTTCTAACACCTACTTAAGAACAACATAACTTCTAAATTTCATTACCCGACCAATATATAACGACGAATGGGCCCAAAAACTAGTTATAATAAAAAGTAAGGCCGTATCACTGTTGTAATAATTAAATAAAGTAAAGTAGTTTGTATAATACAATAGTATATGTAATATCTTTATATTTATTTGTGTATTACATACAATAAAATAAGCAACGGTATGTAGTACTCCCTCCGTTTCTTTTTGATCTTCCTGTTTCTATTTACGTCGTTTCTATTTGATCTTCCTGTTTCTATTTTTGGACATAAAATTTGACCAAAATACCCTTATATTTCCACATAATTACACCAAATACCTTAGAATCTTTTCAAATCAACCCTCAAAATCATCACCATACCTTATTTAATTATTTATCTTTCCGAAAAACCCCACCCACCCCTCCCTTTTTAAACGTTGTTGTCTCTCTCTCTCTCCCCTCATTCAACCTCCTCATCTCTCATTTTCCGTCTCTCTCTCTTAAGAAACCTCCTCTATTCTCTCTCTCTCTCTCCTCTGTTCTTCAGAAAACCCTAATAATCTCCGCCTCTGTTCTCTCATTTTCTCCTCCTCTCTCTCGGATCTGAAGAGTTTTCGAGTGAAAATCTTCATAAACTTTGATCCAAATATTGATCCGATCAGATCCCCTATAAATTTGTCCCCTCTAATCGTCCCTTTTGGTCGCTGCGAGTTGATTTGTTCCAAAAAAATTTGCGGGTTTTCATCGGAGATTTCTAGGGTTTATTTTGGTCTGATCTTATGGGGTCTTTGAGTTCAAAAAATTTGGCCTCTTCTTTGTTGGGTACTTCTGGCCAACATATCCCAGATCCAAATTGTGACTGGGTCCCAACTGTAAGTGTCCAAACGACGAGCACTCATATTCGGCGGAGTTTTTGCATAATAGAATGCTGGCCCAGAAAGAGAATACGAGCACTCGTAACTATCTAAAGGCGTGGTTCGAGAAGTGGGAGGTAGAGCCTGGTGAAGAGGTCGAATCGAAATACGACGATCGGTTGCACACGGCCTCATATCTGCGCTTTTTTGGAGAAGATGACAAAGATGAGGTATAAATTCTTGTGTTTGTTTGTTTTTATGGTTAAGATCTGAAAAATTAGGGTTTTTGTTGAGTTGCATGTCAAAAAATCGTGGTTCTGAATTTGCCTGATTTATTTGGGGATTTTTTGAATTTATCTCGTTTTTTGATGTTATATTGGGTTTCAGTTTAATGTGTTGATGAAAATGATTTTAATTCATTTGCATGTGGGTTTTTGTTGAGTTGCATGTCATAAAATCCTGGATCTGAATTTGCCTGAAATGTTTGGGGATTATTTGAATTTATCTCATTTATTTATGTTATAATGGGTTTCAGTTGAATGTGTTGATGAAAATTATTTTAATTCATTTGCATGTGGGTTTTATTTGAGTTGCATGTCATAAAAAGTGGATCTGAATTTGCCTGAATTATTTGGGGATTTTTTGAATTTAACTCGTTTTTTGATGTTATAATGGGTTTGAGTTGAATGTGTTGATGAAAATGATTTATATTCATTTGCATGTGGGTTTTTGTTGAGTTGCATGTCATAAAATCGTGGATCTGAATTTGCCTGAATTATTTGGGGATTTTTTGAATTTATCTCGTTTTTTGATGTTATAATGGGTTTCAGTTGAATGTGTTGATGAAAATGATTTTTATTCATTTGCATGTGGGTTTTTGTTGAGTTGCATGTCATGAAATCGTGGATCTTTTGGTTATTAAATCATGCATTGGTTGGTTAAAAAAACATTGTAATTTTAAAGACTCTATTTTTTTTTATGATGCTAATGACCCGTATTTTATGTCCCCTATTGCGTGCAAGGAACCCACTCGGTCTGACTCGTGTGAACTATATTACGTTGGTGAGTGTGAGAATGAGGATGGCAATTCTGTTGTGTCCTCTGGGCAAGAATCATCAGCGTTCCCTTATTCAAAGAAAAAAGACACGACTGCTGCAGATGATCATGATGATCATGATTAGATAAGTCTGTCCCCTCTTTTAATTTTAATTAGCAATTTAGTAAACATGGTCAGCTGTTGAAATTGTAGGCCAGCAAGTGTGATCTCTTGCTGGCAGGGTTGGATTTGTTGTTGTTGATGAAGGAGGATTTGTTGTATCATGTGGAGTTTGGAGGGTTTAAATATTGGAAAATGCTCTGTTTTCATTCATGCTGATATGACCCTGTTTTGGTTTATGATTGTATGCAAATGATGATATTATATGTCCATGTATGCAAATGATGATATGATGGTATGCCAATATGTCCCTGTATTGATCATATGTCCTTGTATTCAGTTCTGATATGATGGTATGCCAATATGTCCCTGTATTGATCATATGTCCCTGTATTCAGTTGATTTGCACCTGTTTGCAATATGTCCATGGTATATGTGTTTATTGTCCCCTTTATGTGCCTTGTGTATATGTGTTCAATGATGAGTCTTTTAAATGTTGAGAAGCAAGCAACACAACGACGTTTACAAAGGGAGGGGTGGGTGGGGTTTTTGGGAAAGATAAAATAATTAAATAAGGAAAGGTGATGATTTTGAGGGTTGAATTTGAAAAGATTCTAAGGTATTTGGTGTAATTATGTGGACATATAAGGTATTTTGGTCCAGATTTATGTCAAAAAATAGAAACGGGAAGATCAAAAATCAATTAACGTCTTGTTTGTTGTGTTGTTTATTGTCCCCTTTATGTTCCTTGTGTATATGTGTTCAATGATGAGTCTTTTAAATGCTGAGAAGCAAGTCCAAATAACTACAACCACTCATGCTGCCATTAGTATGTCTTTTGATATACTTTTCAGGCGCTAAGTGTTTGTAGTTTGGATTTGTAACTATGAAGCTTGGGGACATCTAAGACCAAAATGAGCATGATTTGTTTTGGCTTTTTGATCTTTTTCCAGTCTAAATGTCTTTGGAAACAATTAAATTGATTCCGTCACATATAAACTGGCATTAGACCGGAGAGGCAATTCATGTCTTGTTTACTTAGAGGTTAGTTGTCCCCTTAAGTTCCTTTGTTGTGTAACATCGATGATGAGTCTTTTATATGCTGAGAAACACTTTCATTTACCTACACCCACTCGTGCTGCCATTAGTATCAGTTATGATGCTTCTCAGGCGCTAAGTGTTTGTAAGTTGAATTTGTTTCAATGATGCTTGGGGACATTCTGAGATGAATATTGTTGTCTTTCATGAATGCAGCATTTGTTGTTTGATCTATGATGTAAGTGTTGATGATCTGAGATATTTGTTTCTTAATCATTCCTTCGTCCCCTTTTGCAAAAGGGGATAACTGTCATTACTCATAAGACAAAGTGATCATGTATTCCCTTTTGTGAAAGGGTGATGAGGTTGAAAAAATTAAGAAACAAACAAGGTCAATGATGTAATTCAACCTAACTGAGATTGAAAATGATCTTGTGTATCCCCTTGCATGTTTGACTTTTGTTAATTAGGTGGTCCTTCAAAGGGGATTGATTGATTGTTAAACTATCCAATGTGACAGTTCACAATTTGTCAATTCCCTTTGGAAGGACCACCATAACACTAAAAGAACATGTTTGAATGTGGTGTAAATCAACCTACCTGAGATTGTTGTTCCTTGTTCATTGCTGCCTTGTTATTGCTTTTGTGTGATCAATGATGAGTCATCATTTGCTGAGACTCAAACCCTTTATTCCATTAACACTCATGCGCCATTAGCTTCAATAATGCTTTTCAGGAGCTAAGTGTTAGTGGTTGGGGTTTGTGTCAGGGATGCTTGGGGACATTCTGAGATCTTTGTGTGTTGTTTGTTTCTAAACATGTCCTTCATCACCATTTCCCAAAGGGAATAGAGATCATTTCACATGATTGAGTGATCATGTATCCCCTTTGGTAAATTGGTGATGCGGTAATTAATCATTTAGAAATTGCTTATGTTCAATGATGAAATGGTTGTCTAAATCGAATATTGCTTTTGTTGACGCATCGGCGTCGAAATGGGATGATTTTCCATCTGAAAATGATGTGATATGCATTCATCCCATTTTGATGCCGATGTGTTTAGAGTTGTGATTTTGTATGTCCTGAGTTTCCTGAACTTTAAGTATCCTCTATCAAAATGGAGTGATTTTCCTTTCCCATTTCTGTTTGAGTTAGTCACTTACTCAATTTGGTAGAAGGATATTAAAGTCATAGGATTCAATGATGATAAAGAACTAAAAACTGAGAACAACACCAATATTAAAGTCACATGAAGTATGCCTTGTGCTTGCTGCCATGAAGTATGCTGCCTTGTTCATTGCTGCCTTGTTCTTGTTGCCTTGTGCATTTCTGACTTGTTCATGTTGCCTTGTTCATTTCTGACTTGTTCATGTTGCCTTGTTCATGTGATGACCCAAAATAACATGATTTGTTTTGGCTTTCCGATCTTTTGCCAGTTTTAATGTCTTGGGCAACAATGAAATTGAATCCGTGACATATAAACTGGCATTAGACCGGAGAGGCAATTCATGTCTTGTTTACTTAGTTGCTAGTTGTTCCCTTTAGACCCAAAATAACATGTTTTGTTTGATCTATGATGAGTCATCATGTGCTGAGACTCAAACCCTGTCTTCCATTAACACTCATGCGCCATTAGCATCAATGATGCTTTTCAGGAGCTAAGTGTTAGTGGATGGGGTTTGTGTTGGTGATGCTTGGGGACATTCTGAGATCGTTGTATCTTGTTTTTGCTGCCTTGCTCTTGCTGCCTTGTTATTGTTGTCTTGTTCAATGATGAATTGATTTTCTAACTCGAATATTAAGTCTTTCGGCACATCGGTTTCTAAGTGGGAAGATTTTCCATCTGAAATTAATGATGTGATATGCATTCTTTCCACTTAGCAGCCGATGTGTCTAGAGAAGTGATGTTGTGTGTCCTGAGTATCCTGAACTTTTAGTATCCTATCTCAAATGGAGTTAATTTCCTTTCCCATGTATATGTGTGTTAGTCATTTACTCCATTTGGGAGTAGGATATTAAAGTATAGGATTCAATGATGAAAACCAACTACAAACTGAGAACCAATAAAGTTATGTTATGTGTTGCCTTTGTTATGTTGGTTATATTTGTGTTGCCTGGGTTATGTTCTGTTAAATAAGTCAGAACAAGGATATTTGTGTTGCCTTTTTCCTTGTTCTTGCTACCTTTTTCTTGTGTTGCCTTGGTTATGTTATGTTATAAATTAAAAAACAACATTCTCATTAATAACATTGATTTCATTCATTGAACTTTCCAAAATGATTGACATTTACAAAATGTTTTGCCTACATGTAATGCTTACATTCAAGCCCACAAAAGTGACATTTTAAATATTCGTGTTACTTTCAAAACATGTCCCCAAAACACAAAAAGTTACCTATCTTTTTCCCCTTGCTTCATTGATTTGCTTTCCATTCATCATAGAGTTGTGTGCACTCATTCACTGCCCATATTGGTGCCTTCACTTGTTCTGGCAGATTGCCTTCATCCTCTAAATTTTTTTTCTTGTTGTGTGGAAGTTGGTAGTTATTGTCTCCCTTATGTTTTAGAATTTCATTACCCACATATTGTAGTGTCATCCACACATTAGACAATGTCTTTGGATGAAGTTCTTTGTAAGAGTCCATCACTGCTCCACTTAAATCTTCCACTGTCTTTGGCATTTTCTTATGCATGAGTGATTGTATTGACCTAAAAAACCCCAAATCCAATATGTTACAATCTGGACGGTTTGCTGGTTGTTGAGTTAATACAAAAGTAAACCCATCTTGTTTGTAGTGTTGTTGCCACTATGGATCAGATTGCAATATGTGTGCTTTTGCGTTGTCTTGAATTATGTAGATCACCTTTTCCCCGACATGAGGTGGCCATTTCTCTTTGATTGTTGGAATTAACATGTTGATCATCATGTCCCTTGTTGCTATTTGATTCACTGACTTCACTGGCTTGGTTTCTATTGTCCCCTTCACTCTGTTCTTTGATGTTCTTTTAGCTGCAACTGAATTTGTGAATGGAAAAATACCTAATTTTCCATCAAACTCACAATTGCCATCATCACCCCATCTTGGCCTTGCCACTGCTGCCATGAACATAAACTTATGGATTTTTGTTCTTGACTTTCCAATTCTGTGTGGCTTTGGTTCATTGTTTGCAAGATATACTCTTTGACTTTTCTGTGTTAGGTAAAACCATTTTTCATCTATGTGAATGAAGTCATACATGCCATAATATGTTGGGTCATGTGGTATTGAGTAATCCATAATTAATCTAAGTACCCATCTCATTCTTGTCATCTTGCAAGTTTCTGAAATACCGGGACATAAGGGACTTGAGTGAGCCTTTAACACCTTTCTCTTGATTAATCTCCAAACTGTTGACGGGCTCAAATTAAGCATCCTTGCAAGATCTATAATGCATGTTCTGTCCCCCATTGCAATCTCTACAATTTGTTCATATGGTACTTCTTTTCTTTTTCTGCCACATTTGTGGAAATTGGTGGACATATCATATGTTTGCATTTCTTCCTTCTGTCTCCTGGCCTTGTTCCATATGCTTCCGATTGTTCTTGGAGTGTAATCATACTTGATAGCTGCCTCTTTGATTGTCCCCTTGAAGAGTTTCTCTAAACCTGATTTTTTCCTACGTAGGAGGAAAATCAAAATTTCCAACTTCAATCCAACAGTTAACCTTGGCTTCCCCGGCTTATGATGACCAATGTTAATAGGAGTTGCTGTTTCATGGTATGGAGATGTTTCTGACTCATCTGTTTGAGGGGTGTTTAAATCAAATAAATGTGGAACAACCTGTGAGTTTGCTGAGTTTGTTGATGCTGTCCCATCTTCATTTGGAAAGTCTTGTGCCAGTTCATTTAAATCTGGTACTTGCTGAAATTGCTCCATGTCCCCATATTGATGAGCATTTGTGGGCACTGCACCATCTTCAACAGCAACTCCTTCGTCCCCCGAGTCAGAATCCGTGCTGGAACCATCACCTTCATCGTCTGAAAATCCGAGGAATTCATCATCCTCTTGATCTGAAGCCATGATTTTAATTTTTTGGAAGCCAAGTGATGTCAGAGATTGAGGTTGGAAGTTTTGTCAAGTTGTATTTATGTTTGCAAAACAAGAAGTCTTTTATATGTGTACTCTGTTTTTTTAGTTGGAGGGAAATCCTAAATTTCGTTTTGGAGGGAAATTTCCCTCAAAAATTTTAGGGGGAAAAATGATGACACTGTTGGTATTGTATGCTGATCCGTGTATTTGAGTATACTGAATTCTCATTGGTCCATTTTTGGTGTTGAGGTCCCCAACTCAACAAAAGTGGTCCCTCTTTGTAACAGATCGATTTTCTGATTTCCCCATTAATTTAATAAAATATCTCAATTTTCCTTATTTGTTTAATGTTTTCTCTCTCCTTACTTTATTCACAATCATTACTCTTACACCCAATCATTAAAAGATTCCAGTTTCTTAATTTCCACCCAATACTCCAAACAGGAAGATCAAAAAGAAACGGAGGGAGTATATGTTATATATCAGATATATGCATACCAAAGTTTATTAAATTATTATAATAAATTACAAAGTAAATTTTGTTCTTGCATCTTAATTCTTATTTGTTTTAGTTGATTCTTTATATTTAGTACAAACTCAAATAGTATGCATCTTTTCATAATATACGGTACCAATATTATAATTTTGTTATGTATATATTTTCTTTTTTCTACACCAAATGTAACAATTTAAACATAGGATATTACGAGTGAATTGTTCTACTAGTTTGGTTGTTATTAGGATTTATTCAATATTTCACCTACGTAATGCGTATATGATTTACACAATGACTAATCGTGATTATATTCTACTAAAAAAAAATTAGTGCCAACAAAAAGATTGACTTTGAGATGACATAGTATTAGGCTTGAATGAGTAAGGTTTTTGGTAAAATTAGGATTTGTCCATGTGTAGTATCAACAAACAACATTCGTTTGTCGAGGACCGCATTACAATTCTATGTAATCAAACATTCAACATAGAGATGACCACGTACGCACAACTAAACACATTTTGGAAGTTAAACCTTGAACATATAATGTGCAATAACTATATACCCTTCTGTAGTACAATAGATGCACGTATTGTGAAATATGTTCTATATTATGTACAACTATCACCATGCCGAAACACTGCGTATGCATAGGTTGTAAAATATATCCCTTGTATTTCACTTACCTGCTACTAAGATAAATTACTTTTTTCGATAATAGAAAATTTATCTATGACCATTCAGGTTTACTATTATCATCATTAATTTGTGAGTAAAAAAAATATTAATCATTATTTGTCATGAAATTAAATGATGATTAAAGGACAAGTTAATAAACATATTGATAGGCATTTTAACTAAGTCATCTTTAACATTACCTTTTGATCAGATAACTTCTTTTTTTTTCTTTTTTTGATAACAGATCAGATAACTTCCTTGATGCTATGTTCTTTTCTGTTTTTTTAGATATATATAAAAAGGTAGAGCAATAATATCTAACTACCGTTGATTGGAAAATCAGCTTCAACCATTGATTAACCAAGTTGGCTGCCGCGTGCGTAACACGCGAATGCCCAACTAGTATACATAAGACAAAATATAGTCGTGTGTAGTCTTGTTAGATTTGTATCAATGAATAGTTTTTAAATATCAACTTTTTATAATTTTTTCTCATCCATAATGAAAAATATTAATATTTGAAAATCGTGCATTAATAAACGTGCATAAATAATTATGTCATTTAAAAAGAACAAACGAAGTATTTCATTAGGTTGAAGACCAAAATTATTTGATAAACATGCTCTTATCCTCATCCCTATCTGTATTACCAAATCCAAGTAGGTGTAAATAGGAAACGGAAAACAATAGAGGTAAAATGTTTTGAAGTTGAGCTACATTTGAAATTCATACTTGTATCTCCGACTCTCTTTCTCCCCCTCCTTTCTCCTCCTGAAACCTGCTGCCGGCAACCCAGCGAAGCTGCTTCCCTGTAGATTCTCCATTCTCCATGACAGAATGGCAGCAGAACTAAGAAAGATTTCTAAGGTTTGTCTTTTTTGGAAATCTACTTCTCTCTCTCCCTCTTCTCGAATGAATGTTTCTGAAATTAAGGTTTGCAATGACTTGTAGAACAAAGTATGATTTGATTCTCACTTTATATGTTTGTCTAGATTTCCAATTGACTAAATTCCTGGAATGCTTGTGTTTTATCACCACGATCAAGCCGAATCAAACGCAGGATTTGAAAACCACTGCGTTTAAAGCGCATCAAACCCAAGATCAGCAAACCACTGCATCTGCGCTTCTGCGGGTATGTTTTTGATTCAATGATCATATTGCCAATTCGACCAACAGGTTTTATCAAAGTTCTGGTTTAAATTTCTTTAGTTTTCTGATGAATGAGCTATGGTTTTTGGGAGATATGGAGGGTTTTGGACTTGAGTGAGTTATGCTGATGCGAGTCTGAACATTACACTAGTAATCTTGTACTTAATTCACTTGAACACTTTGTTTTTCCTTTTCAATCTTAACATGATAAGATAAAACCCTCCTGTTTGATTGTGCATCTTTTGTTTATGATTGTGCATCTTCTGTTTATGATTGTGCATCTCCTGTTCTTTACCATAGCCAAACTTGTGTATTACGTGTAAACATTACAAATTTACATGTCGAAAATCCTTCCTCTAGTTGGCATTTGGACTGTGGTGCTGGTAACAATGGATCCAGTCAACGGCAATAATCTCAGTAACAACCATAGTATGTCTTCGAAGCAGCGACTCCGTTGGACCAATGAACTTCATGAACGTTTTGTTGATGCCGTAGCACAACTTGGTGGGCCAGATCGTAAGTTCCTTTAACTCCCATGATACTTGCTTGGAATACGATGGTGTTAACTGAGGACCTAGGAGGGACATGCTTGTTAGTGATCTGCCCCCGGATAGGGGTTCTAGTATTCATTCTCTTTGTGTTTGACCAATTGTCCCCCCTTCCCCAACACCTTATGAATCATAGGCTTACATAATATATACTTGATCTTAATGTCTCCAAATCAAAAAAATTCCGTCCTCCTTAAATATGAAATGGTTCACTTGTTTAACTTGTTTATGTTCTTCCATTTATCAGCGCATATTTTTGTTCATTCAATTTTTTCAGTTTGTTCAGTGGGTGTTTGGAGCAGACCTGTGATTTTTCCTTAGCATGAGGTTGTTAATGTCCTAGTGGCTGCATGTAATCCACTTTCTCTTTTAGTTTTTACGACTTATGAATAGGCTTTCTGTATTTTTTGGTTTGATAGCACTAGGGATTTTGTACTGTTATTCTGCATATTGGTTGTTCAATGATTATGTAATGCCCTGACTAGAAAGCAATATGAACAAAACACACTTCAATTTTCTGGTTTTGATAACAATAATGATTAATGGGTATATTGTGTATTGACCAGTTATATACACCACCAGATTGCATATTCATATAAAGAACAAAACAGACTTCTATTTTCTGGTTTTTGATAACAATAACAATAATGGTTATATAATTATGTGAAATAGAAAACGGAAGATTGAGCGATGTCTTTTTTGTGGTTGTGCATGTGTTTTGTTATGTGTGACAATCAACCATTTCCGATGGAGCCAAAGATTCATTTGTTCTTTTAGCTGTGGGATGTAATGGACTAAATCAAAATGGCTCTTAAAACATATTCGCTTCCTTTCCATGAAGTAGAAGATGGTCTTTCCGTTGTCCCGTTATCGCTTTTGGGTCAATTGGAAACAACCTCTCTGCAATTGCAGGGGTAAGGCTGCGTACACCTGACCCCCCCTTACCCCACTTCTTGCGGGAGCCTCTTTAAGGCAATGGGGTAATGATAATAATAATAATAATAATATTGGATCCTTAGCATCATACAAATTTTAGGAGTACGAGTATCATTATGCTAATGAGTGTAAGGGCATGTAAACATACCTTTTTGGACTAATTAGGATAATTTTGGGATTGCAACAGAGCCTAGTCCCTAATAGTACTACGTGCTAGAAAGATTAGGCCAATAAACATCTCATGACATAAATATCTAAGTCATTCATTTATTTTTGCACTACTCGGCATAAGTTTGGGAATTGGGATTAAATTTGTAATTTGTTCTGTTTGTTTCCTTCCATGCCATCATCCAAATGATTGCGGGATCCTCTCTTTTACGAAAGGTGTTTTTATATCTTCCTCAATCTACTGTCTTATTCATATGAGTAATAAGCCAAAGATGAACATTATGGAAAGACACAAATCAACAAGTATGGTATATGTGCAAGAAAGAAACTTCACAAGCTTTATATATTTAGGTAGAAGTAGACCTCGAGCTCTGGGGCTTTAAAGGATAGGGCAGGTTAACTATTTGTTTGATATGGAAAACAAGATGCAAGAGGCTAGGTTTAGATGGCTTAGGCTTGTCAGAAGAGGTATCCAAAAGTCAATTTATAGTTTTCATTTTATAATCATTATTATTGCCTAAACTTAATTCTTATTTCTTTCAGGTGCTACACCCAAAGGTGTCCTTAGGGTTATGGGGGTACAGGGCTTGACAATATACCATGTGAAAAGCCATTTACAGGTAACTCTTTTATGGACTTGTTTTTCTTATCTTGTATTCAGCTGTAAAATAATAATAGCGCTTCTTTTTCCATTGCTCATGTTCTTCCTTTCAGAAATATCGTCTTGCTAAGTACCTTCCCGATTCCTTATCCGAGGGTTAGTATTCTTACACGATTGTGCTAAAGGTTATTTGTTTTGATGTCCATAATATGGTTTGTTATTATTATCTGCGTGTAATCCTGCAGCATAAAATTGATGTTTGTGTTCTGGGTTTGATAGATTTGCTTTTCATTTCCCCTTTTAAGGTGATTCATTTTTGTTACTTTTGCCATATTTATTTTTCAAATTTGGCATTGTTATGCTAGGGGAAAAAACAGACAAGAAGGAATCTGCAGATTTGCTTTATGGTTTGGAAAGTTCATCGTAAGTTAATCTTGTTTTATGTTGTTAATTTATCCGCTTTATGTTATTTTTCTTGTAACATTCAGTTGAGGAAGTACAGTAGATGGAGAAAAATTGTCATTTACATCTAATTTATATTGTATTGATGAAAAGATAATATTAGATTCACCTTTTGTATGAAGGGTTTTTTGAGGTGATGGGGGTGCTAGCTAGATATAGCCAGTCAGCCCAGTCTTTTTAAGTTAGTGCAGGTCTTTTACAATTGGATTAAGGTGGAAAGTCATGCTGATTGGAGTTTTCTTCTTTTGCAGTGGTATGCAAATTACTGAGGCACTAAAGTTGCAGATGGAGGTGCAGAAGCGATTGCATGAGCAATTGGAGGCATGTGTTTCTTTGTCAGTCTCTATAAAACTGTTAGATCCTATTTCTCTTGAAAGTTTATCCATTCCAATTGTTGTTTCGTTCCGCTTATGTTAAGTGACTCTTGTTAGGTGTAGGACTGTGGGTGCAAACCTGATGTTTTTCTTCATCTTCATGCCCCCCTTTCTCTCATTTTGTTTCTTGGGAAGAGGCCGAGGGTGGTTGTTCTGCTAACATTATGCTCTTCTTTGAAATGTGTCAAAAGCCAAATTTCTGACATCACCACAGACCGGTTTGTTTTCTCGCACTTTTTCGCTTTTAAAGCAGATAGTAAATGGGAGGGAAGTGATACCAGTCTAGGTTCTGAGACACTATACTGGTGTCGTTTAGATTTCTTTTTATTTGTTTGATGTGGCAGAAGTTCTCTACGCCCTTGTCAACATTATTATGGTTTCTTAGGCAGTGAGTGAGCAGATCTGCTTAGCATAATGTATTTTCAGGGGCTACTGGACTTGATAGTTATCTGTTTTATATTTTTATCATTTGTACTTGTTTGGGACTTGGGGGTGCAGCTGTGCAGGGTTGTCATGGGCCTCATGGCATAATAGATTTAACAAGTTTATGCATGTAAAACTGAGGCTACCAAAAAAAAAGTAAAATCATCCGATCAGAAGTTTATGGTTTAAACGAACCATTACCATCTAGTGTTTTGCTTACAAAAAATTGAATGCTCTATAAATGAGAATCGAAAGGCAAAAAGATTGTTAATTTGGATAAAGTGTAATCTTTATTACAAGACCGATGAAATAAGCATATCTAAAAAGAACAGGATGCTTTAAAAACTAGTCCAGCCAATTAATACCATAATTGAGTTATAGCTCCTCATCATGTGTATTGGTTGCCTGGAATCTTATCTCTCACAATTATGGGGTCCAAATATGGAATCACTTCATTGTAAACTAAGCAGCCAGAGGGATTACATTACACAATCTGAGTTCTATCTATATAAACTAAAGCTTCATTAAAACAACGAGGTACATGACCATGAAGTATTGCTGCAACACTAGGTACACCGAACACCCATTGAGCGCAATACTTAATCCACTTCAACATGCATCCTTTCAATCCAAGACGAACCCGTGAGAACTCTTCTATTTCCATGTACATCCACATTTCCATCACAAAATATCTGTTTCACCAAATAATTCTTAAACAACCAAGTACACTCAAGAAATTACATGCATCAAATCTAATAGGAAATATTAATTTTGTGAGAGAGAAAGAGGGTTGCTCGAATATGGTAGTGG
Organism: Spinacia oleracea; assembly: GCF_020520425.1. Lineage (NCBI taxonomy): Eukaryota > Viridiplantae > Streptophyta > Magnoliopsida > Caryophyllales > Amaranthaceae > Spinacia > Spinacia oleracea. The sequence goes on from NC_079491.1 coordinate 81,197,356, forward strand.
CCTGGCACTAATTGTGGGACTTGGTTCAAATTTGGTGGGGTTAAAGAGATGAAATATCCTTACAATCTTTTGGGAGTAAGAAAATAGTGGCTCCTAGAATTAAGGAACGACAGAATTGTTTGATTATGTATGTGCATCTGGCACACAAGAATCGGAAATAAATGGAACAAAAACTTTTTGGGGGAGAACTCACTCAACGAACAACAAAAGTAAAGGTGGTATTTTTGAGGGCCGAAACCCGTCAACAAAATCCTCAAGTATTTAAGAAAATCCTCAATCAAGGATCACTAAGGCTAATATCCTTGCCTCATATACTACTTTGATCCAAAAACTTCAAATTTCCGAAACTTTTTCCACTTTACAGGCTACGGTCTTGGGGGGGTTTGTATCTTTTGGAATAATAAAAGAACTAACAAGGAAAAAGGATAAATTGCCTCAACAATCACAAACTTGATGAACTTCAATCTTTGTGATTAATGAATCTTAATCATATTTAGTATGAGATCAAAGATTCCAGCCATCGTAGGTCTTGATATCTTTTAACTTAATGATAATTGAATCAAGCTTTTGTCGTTTTCTTGTCTTTTCAAAATACAACCCCCCCCCCCCCCCCCCCCCCCTTTGGAAAGTTGAAGATTTTGAAGTTGAAATATATCTGAAATTTGAAGATTTTGGATCAGAACTATGAAGATAGACTTCAATACTTACCACTTGTGAACAAACAAGCAACTATTTATTATTTGCAAGAATCATTATTTCAAATACTTTTGACGCATTTACTTCTAAAACTACAAGTTGCTCTCACTTATCTGAGATCTTCACATCTTCATTGCACAACATCTTGATAAAGATGCTTTCACCAAATTGGTTTGTTTTTTGTTTTTGTGTGAGACAATAAAATACACAAGTTTTTGTTAGGTGTTTGGTCCTTTTGGTTACTAGGTGGGTTTAGCTTGCTATGTTTTCAGGAAAAAGTTTCTGCTCCCTCAATTTTCTGCTTCACATATCCATTATGAGTTATGACATAAATTAGCCCTCTATTCTTAGGTCTAATACCAGCATTCTGGAAAATGGAATGCCTGTTTGCTAAATTGGCAAATCGGGTGTGGAACATGTCTAAAGCTGACATGACCTGTATAATAAAATACTGGATCCATGACACCTCCTTATGCCAGCCACGAGTCATCAGTCCATCACCTTTTCCTGCCTTGTGTGCAGCTTTTAGCATTAGGTGGGCTAGTTAGAATGATCTGTCTTAATGCCCGTATTTATTTTGTTGTTCATTGGTCTGAAGAGGCCCTAAGAATGCTGAGATCTTTATACTCTTCTATTGCAATGGCAATAATGTTGAAACTTTCAAAATGAAGGCTAAAAAGAGTTTTCCCAATTATGTTGCTATCTGAAATAACACCTTTGTAAAATCTTTTTTCTTCATATTCTGGAGTTCTTCTGAGGCTTAATGGACCCTATCTTGTCTTAGCCTTGAGACAATGAAACCTGTCCTCCCGGAGAGTGTCAGGAGACTTGTATATTTTGCCCTCTAATCTATTTAAATTTTTTTTTTTGGGTATGTGAGACTTGTAAGGGCTTGTTTTGTTCATCTTATTTTGTCATTAAGTCCAGATAATATAAATTCAGAAAAAATAAGTTTAGACAAGTTCAAATAATATAAGTTTAGACGAAATAAGTTGTGACTCTTACAATTTCAGCAAACTTTTAGATAACAGATAATAATAATATAAGTTCGGTACATTAGGTTCTGTTCTCTTCACCTGGTGTGGTATGATTTTTCTAGTTTTTGGTCTCGTCTGAATTTTTCTAGTGTGTCTGATCTAGTCTGAATATTTTCTATGAGTATTTTTTGTTTTTTCTGGTCTAGTTTGAATTTTTTAGTTTGATCTGAGTTAAGAAGAATAAGTAATAAACAATAAGAATAAGGCGAAGAGAACAAAGCCTAAGCGTTATGGAGACATTTTTTCTTTTCCTCAGGTGCTAAGCCTCATTTTTTTTAGAAGAATTGTCAGACTTCATTCCCTTGGGTGTATCTTTAAATACAGTTTTAACATGTCCGAAAAGAGATTTGTTGAGGAGTTCAGGTTACAATTGAGAGAAAAAAATTCCATGATGGCTGATTATAAACTTCTAGCCGTTGCATCCTTTGAGATTATATCAATACCCATACGGCCATACCCCTCATCATTGAGTATTTTGCTCCTTCAGGTGGTTCAAACTCTAAATCCATCGATCTTTCTTCGGCCAATTATGAAGCCTTTGTTTTGTCACATTAAGTATTGAATTTTATTTTCTCAAAAAGGTGGTGCCAATGTAAGTGTTGAAGTGATGGACAGTAGAAACTATGGTTCAAACGTAAAGTGTTTGTTGTTGTTTTTGTTGTTGTTTAGAGGGGAGGAAGGGAAGGACCAATTTATTTAGAAATGGAAGGAGGAAATTTTGTTTCTGGTCTCTACTGTAAAATTGATTATAGTACATGGTGATGTGGCTCTACTCCAAACACTAGGCATGTGGACTTCTTTTTTTTTTTTTTTAATATTATTAATGTTAACTTCCCTTTAATTTCGCATGTTTTATACATGATTAGTACTTGATTTTATGTTTCTCCCCAGTTTAAAGGACTGTTCAATGTCTACAAGGTGTTGTGTTAACTGGTGCCATTTTCCTTTGGAAACAAAATCTTTGCTAGACTTCTGTTTGTGTTTATGTGTTGTAACAAATCTAGTGCTTCAAGTACAACAAATCCTAGTTTCAGAATCAGTTTATGTATTTGATGTGAAATAGGTGCAAAGACAGCTGCAATTGCGAATAGAAGCACAAGGTAAATACTTGAAGAAAATAATAGAGGAGCAGCAGCGCCTCAGTGGAACTCTTGCTAAAATGCCTGGCTCTGGAGATTCTGGGTCAGGCTCATTAATGTGCCCTGAGCCTACAAAGAGTGACCCAGCAACTCCTGCTCCTACATCAGAATCACCCTTAGGCAAAAACAGCAGAGAATGTGCAGTTTCGAAGAACCCATCTTTAGATGACGAGTCTTTCTCATCTCAACACGAGCCATTGACTCCTGACTCTATTTGCCTTGATGCTACCACATGTGAAAATCTTATAGAAGAGACAGTAAGGAATCCATGTTTGACCAATGATGAAGCATTTTCAAACCAATATTCATCCAGTGAATACTAGAGTCTCTTCAACAAAAGCACCATGGTTATGCCGGAGATTTGATTTGTTTGCATTAATCAGAAAAACTATGAAGTATCTCACTTGCTACAGGTCTTCATTAGCAAGTAATTCCTTGTACTAAGTTTCCAAGGGAACACATCTTCTCTGTTAATCCTGTAACTGTTTTGGGCTTCTATTACTAATTTAATCAGGCTTCAGGAATAGTTGCTAGATTATTGCAGTACAAGTTCGAGCGATTCACCTCTGGTGCTGGCCTGGGCACTGTGAATGTTTTTCATTCCGAGCTTATTTCTGTTGTTGTCGATGTTATAAGCATCAATTACCTAAGTCCAAATCATTTGTTGCTCATTCCTTTTGGAAATGTTGAGCATGTCCTGTGCATTTAACTGCTTATCATGTTGAGCATGTCTCTTGCTTCTTGTTAATTCATTTATTTACCAAATATGTACAATTCATTTATTTACCAAATATGTACCATATCCAATAATATCTCCCTAGTGTTGGAAATCTTGGGATTTGACGAGCTTCCAAAATCATCCCATCCAATTTTAGCACAGGGTCTTCACAGGCTTTGAAATTGCGAATTATAGATTGCTCATTTGATAAATGATTCACAACCTAAATATTTACCATGAGTTGAAAAATAAACCGACAAATATATTGTCATTGTAAATCTGTATTCGTGTCAAAGATCAGTGGTTAATAATTTATGACATTAAGACTGTTTTGTTCACCTTATTTTCACTTATTTAAGGAAAAATAAGTTTAGATAAGTACACTTTGTGCGTGTAAGACCATCTATAAGTTCAGGAAAAAAAATAAGAGTTACTCAAGTACTTCCTCTGTTCTTATTTACATGACACAATGAGGTTTTAGACACTATTCACACAAACACCTTTGACTTCATTTTGTGGTTTATACATAAGAAAAACATAGTCGTGTGGGGTCTTATTAGATTTGTATCAGTAAATATTATTTAAAATATCAACTTTTTATAATTTTTTCCGATACACAATTACAGATGTTAATGTTTGAAATCGTGCATTGGCAAATGTGCCTAAATAATTGTGTCATTTAAAAAAGAACGGAGGAAGTATAATTTATACAGTAACTAAAATAAGTTTTGATAAATGTAGTTTAGATAAAATAAATTCAGAAAAATCAGTATAAATCAGATAAATAAAATCCACCATAAATCGATTCATTTGGCTAAACATGTGAACAACAAGTCCAAGATTTTGACTTAGAATTATTAACCTTTATTTTTTGACATTCATTCTCTGATTTTGGGAAGTTAACAAAAGTGAACAAATTTCTCCCTTTACAAATTACTCACAAGGAGACCCAAAATAAGGAAACATTTGAGGATGCAGCTGCAGTTGGAATATGTAAGTGCACCCCTAGTTGGGTCTTACACTTTATCTAGTGTTACAAGTTACAACAAGTGGTTGAATGTACAATAATTAGCACCAAAAATTCGTCAAACCTGCAATTTTACAAGAAACTCAGCATCATGATGTGAAACCTGTAACCTGCATTGTGTGAAACCTTCTCTTTTCTGGAAACAGTTGCCTCGGTTCTGAAAAGAGAAGTACATGTGTGAGGGCGAGGCTGAGGCTGACGATCTATCTTGCGAGGACATCAGGTGTTAAAAGCGACAATAAAAATATTGGAGCTTCTATCTTCCATTTACATATTCTTTTTCGACAGTAGCAAACATCACTTTCAGACGATCTACCAGATTTGAGAGTATGTTTTTAGAGATTCTTTTCTGATGTTTAGTTCTTTTCAGCCAAGCAATTCCAAATGATACTTTCACAGAGCAACTCTTTGCTCTATCCTCAAGCTGGTATCTGAGATGGAGCTGCAAAAAAAAACACAATTACAATGGAAGCTAATATTAACACAGATTTTTCAAAAAAAGACAGAAAGTGCTCTGAGACGAAGCACTTCCCTAATAAATAACTGTTGGCTGTTTAAACAAAACCATTCATACATTAAAATAGTCACCAAGAGGAATCCCATGAAGTGTCAAAATCTCTTCAATAAGCCAACCATTCTGTTCAGGAAGAGAAGACTTTTGTTGTATGCTGGTCACTTCTCCTTTGTAGCTGGAAATACGCTTGTCAAACTTGTAGCACACTTGCCTTTCATATACATCTTTATCTAGTTCCCAGGGAGAACAAGAATAATTAAGGCACCCCGTTCTCTCCATGACTCTTCGGTCAACTTCACCTCCACTAAATAACTCCATCAAGAAGTTCATCTAACAAAAATGTGTACAGGACAAAAAGGAAGTTGATAACTTGATAAATAGAAGAAAAACAAATGAATATCAAGGGCCTAATAACGGCACAAAAAGGCATGCCGAATTAAAAATGTAATTCTAACGAAGATATTCTTACTATGATTATCAACAGAAATAATTTACCCTTACAATCATGATATAATTCGAAGTTACTTAGCCTTTTCCTCATGCAATAAGTCTAGATTCAGAAGAAGAAAAAGGGAGCAGGGTTTGAAGTAATACTGGATAATGATTAGGTCTGAAGTCTTTGGGCTAACATTACAGAAAGAATTGAAAGCATAGTCACTAGGAGACTCACAAACAACATTGTGTATGCACTACAGTCAGTTTCCATTGGTGCACCCTCTCTCAGATAAGGCTGCTCCTTCAAACAGTAATAACGGCTAGGTAAGTTTATCAACGAAACCTAACACCATGTTCAGGCATTTTCAATTTTCCTGATCAGAGGTGCTTCACATGACAATGCATGTCTATAGGCTTAAAGCCTAACTAAATTGGTTTTTTAAGGAGACCATGCAAAGACCTTCAGAAGAAAAAGGTTGATATAACCTTAATAACTTGGTTATTTTACAAAATAAACTTAAATTAGCAAAAGAAACCAGAGAATTTTCTTGCATCTCGTTTGGATTTGGGATACTATAAGTGAAAGAAAAACTTGAAATGACAGGAACATGTTCTCGAGTGAACCAAAACAAATTGCCCCTTTTAATCTCACAACTAAAAGCCTAAAATTACTCAACAAGTGAAACATATTAGTCCATCTATTGTAAACTACAAATAAAAGCTTGATAAACTTATATATGGAGTAAGGAGAAAAAATAGTCCATAATAATCATGCAGACAACAGATGCACAACTACACAAAATAAGCGATACTAAGTTCACCATAAGTCCAATTATTAAAGCATAGCATTAAATTCTGTTATAGAAACAGAAGTTTTGGGAGGAATCTTCACGAAGGCATTTCAGGGCTCAATGATGGGTGACAACTCTACATGTTCATAGAGAGAGAGAAAGAAGAGAGCTTACAGGAACAGAGAGAGCAGAAGAATAAACCTCTGTCATGCTAACATCCTCATCACCCACAAAGGTTCCACTCTCTTCTGTCTGAAGACTGGTAGTTTCAGATTCTTCTTCAACAATTTTCACCTTCTGCTCAGGGCTCAAGGATCTTGCCTTCCAAAGGGCCATAACTGTTCTGTTCACGGAGTTGTCAACATAGTGCATGTTAGGCTTCAAGTATTTCTTTTCCAACTAACTGCATAGCCACTCATCACCAGAAAATTCTGTAAACTGAGCAGGCTCGTAAAAGAAACTAAAAACTCCTTTTGGAGGAAAGGTAGTTAGTTGATATTTCAAACATCCCACTACAGCTTTCAGACATATTGCTTGTCCCATTGGACTTCCAAATCAAATTTTTCCAAGAGTATCTGTTTTTATTGAAAGTAAACCCACTCACATTTAGGGCATGCTTGGATTGAGGGTAATGCATTAAGGGGTTAATAAAAGTCAAACTAAAAAAAAAAGGTAATTGAAGGTGATGATAAGGGGATGAAGTGGTGGCAAAGAGAACAAGCCAGTGTTGGCAAGAAGAAAATAAAAGGAAAGGGGGAACAAATACCCTCATTATGGGGGGAATAGTTACCCACCATCCCACTACCACAACTAGGGTGATTATTACCCTCATTTTGGGGGTAATAACTTCCCCCTTCCTCCCTTCTCCTCACAACACCACCACTACCACAACTTCTCATCACAATACCACCACACCATCCTCCTTGCAACCACCTCAATTCACCTTCATTGTGCTTTTATTAAGGTGGTTGGACTTTTATTACCCAATCCAAGCATGCCCTTAATGTTAAATTACTCGTATTTCCAAGATTTAACACCTCTATTGGGATAGATGAAGCAAATCACAAGCTAATGACTGAAAGAAAGCTTCATTCGTTCTATACAGATTAAATTATGACCAAGGGAAACTGTGTTACTTTCAGCTAATTTTCCAAAAGTATAATCAGCTAATTGATTTTGGTAAAAAGATAGGAGCACACTATTTACCTGTGTGCCATGGTGAAAGACACAAACGAATGGAAATAAAATTTTAGCCTCCCTTCCTCATCCTGAGTCCTTGCTCCATGCTTTGCATCTAAGCCTTTTCCCTTACGAAGAGTTATTACAACAATCGGACTCCCCATTGAAGAGATATTAGGGGAAGCAACTTGTATGTCCTCTACGTCTTCCCAGAGAAAAAAGAAATTTGTTTTATGTCCAAATAGGCTAGCATGGAATCCTATTACTCTTGGTGATAGAAAAAGACGTCCCTGAAAGAAAGCAGATGCAACTTAATGAGGTGGTATTTATAAAGTGGGTTAGTTGAAGAAAAAATCAACAGCTTGGCTGGCAACTTTATCCAAATCGTAGACTTTCCAAGTGAAAAATAACTTAGATAGATCACAGGTAATAAAGAAAATGCTTGGCATAGGCATTTTTGGAGATAGTGCATCTATAGTTTGAGCATCATTCATCTGTTGAAGAGACAATACCTGCAGTGGCATCTTGCGCTTCAGATGGCAAGTGAAGTCGTTGATAAGAAATTCCTCTTGTGGAAGGCAGAATAGCTTCTGGAATGCTGAATTTGTCTGAGGCGACCTCTGATTTATCTGCAGATTCAAGAAAAGGGTAGTTGATAAGCATGTCTGTAAGAACAATGATGGTGAAACCACAATATGTGTTCAAAGGACATAAATAAGTTGAACATAAATACCTTCTTCCCAACCTCCTTTTCCATTTTTTCAAGGTATTCTCTGACAGCATTACCACTTCGAGTGTCGTCCACAAATATCCTTAATCGCAATTTTGACTGCCATGCCTGTGCTAACTTTCCTTGGAGAGGAACCGATACATCTGCTAGCTCTGATATGTTAGCCTTCAGAAAGTTTATTTCAGCATGCCCTAAAGATGTTGCCTCATCGAAAGGACCATCAAAATCAAAAACCTCCACTTCTAGAACTGACGGTGGCTCATCCATAGCGTCAAATTCAAATATTTCTGCATTTTATCATAAGACATCAAGGGAAAATATCCAGTTTAGATCCATGTCCAATTATTCAGGTATGCAGGGACGGCCATTATCATAAGAGACTGATAAGGAAACAACTTAACCATTCCATTTAGGATCTAGCTTCTGGAACTTGATTGAGCTTGTTCTAGTTCTCCCGTTGCAAGTAAAAACTACATACGGGTCAGAGAAACCAGTCGAGTCGACAGCTGCTAAGCTGATTCCCTCAATTAGGGCAACAGTGAGCATCCATCCATCTCCTTGTGCTTTAATTCCATGGTCACTGCCTACAGTAAGACAGAAAACTGTAGAATTAAACAGAAGAAAACTACAAAGCACAAACAGAAGAAAACTACAAAGCACAGCTTGTGTTTAAAGATGCACATACTGCAATGGAACAAACTTGAGTTCCCATAAGGACGTGACCTTAAGAAAACAAAAATAAGCTCAACTGAGGCCACATGAAAGAACTAATGATGAGAATTATCATCATTATGTTAAAAGATATTGTACTTGCTATATCATTTGCAATGTGAAAAAAAAAAAAAAAAAACAAGCTCATCAGCATTACCCTTTTGCGATTGTGATCTGGCCTGCATGAAGCGCACTACCAAGTCAAAAATTCTCTTAAGTTGAAGGACCAGGACACCACATACTATAACTTCACCAATTGAATCAGGCAAATCCAGTCCAACAAATTCAAGACCCTGAACGGTGCTTGGTGTTGCCAGGCAAATGTGGATAAAAACATAAATTCCAATAATAATAGTAGAAACCACGGTAATATTAGCAAAGTATTGAACTGCCAGCTTCCAATTTGACTGGGTTTCTACTTGCAATGAAGCCAGAAGTTGATCTTTTTGGGAGCCAGTACCCTTGATATCAACAGGCTTGACATGTTGAGACAAAACGGTTGAGAGTTGATCAAAACTCTCCTTTACTGCTGGTCGGGCTCCATTCTCAATCATTCCCTTCATCATAGTGCTCTGAACGAAATTCATTCCCCAAGAAGTGAGTAACCTTGAAGATTGTTCTCCAGATGGCAAATCAGGGCCAGGCGTAATGCAGAAGAGCATCTCTACTCTAAAGGTGCTCCCATATATGACATCTGGAGTGCTAACACTGATCAAAATTGCAAAAGAGTTGGCATTAGCAAGTTTATAAGTTTGGGTTTCAAAAGCCTTAAGAGACTTGGATAGTTTAGATGGCGGCGTAAGGTAGGTGTTGAGTCTTTTGAAAGTATCATTTTCGAATTCCCATTGCCCAAAATGTAATTCAGTCTTTCCTTGAAATTCTGCAAGTGTAACAGGAAACTTTGAATCTGGTGAAAAAAGAAGAGCATTGAGTTCAGAAGAGGAGATTGAATAGAGCTGATCTAAAAGTACCCCTCCAGGTAGGTTGGTTGGAAGCTCAACACCTTGGTCCCTCCCTTGCATAGTTTTGATTTGGTCATCAAAAGAGGAAGGAGAAGGCGGGTCCTCGGGGAATTCGGGGTTAACATTTTCCGATGTATCGTCAAAACTGATAGAACAAGGGTCCAATCTTGGAGGTAAAGAGTTCAATTTTAGATGTAAACCAGCATTGTCATTCCTTGGAGTCTTAAGGGAAGGGGCAGTAGACAAGTCCAAGAAAGAAGTGTTTTGAGAAAGATAAATGTGGAGGCAGATTTCACCTAACAACAAGAAATCAACATTCAATTAATCAAATCAATGGGATTCATTCATACATGATACACATTCAATCATTCATGATTTGAAGAAAAAAGTGGAGTCGAATTCATACCGCAGTCCTTGGGTTTAGACTTCTTGGTCTTGGGTAGCAAGGAGTACCAGGCAGTACCAAGAGATTTATCAGGAGAATCAAAAACCCTTGAAACAGGGAATTTAACAAGACCAATAAAATCATCATTGAAGTATTTATCTTCGTCTAAAACAGAGATGACAAGCTCATCACTTAAGTCATCAACACGGAAACAGAATTCGTCACCCCAGTACGGATTCAAGCATTTCTTCACAACCTTGGTTCGAGACCTCTGCTTTCCTAAATGTATTCTCACGTATGGATCACTCAACCCATTTAGATCCATTGCTGGTACATTTCTTGCTTCTATCACTTTCACCACTAATTTCATTTTCTTTTCCTTATTAAAAAAAGAAAAAAGGGATTCGGAATATATGGGATCAAAAAGGGAAATGTAGGAATCAATTAATAAAGTATGCTCAGATTATCCCCTAAAAGGAATGCCTAAATGATAAAGAATTATCCAACTCCTAAGACTAAAAAAACAAGGAAGATGGAACTCCGACGACAACGACGACACGAAGACGAAGACGAAGACGAAGACGAAGACTGGCACTAATAGGATAGATTAAAAGTCTTTATACAATTTCCATATCAATCAATCAACAACAACAACAACAACAACAACAACAACAACAACCAGAAGATTGGAGAGAAGATTAGGAAATGGAATTGTCGGAACAGGAACCCTAAAAATTAGACTCGTTGAAAATCAATTGAACAATTCAATTGGATGACAGAGTCGGAGAGAGAGGAAAGGGAAGTTACGTAGAAGTAGCAAGAAGAAGAAGAAGAAGATGGGGAGGGTAAATAAATAGGAAACGCCGCAGACTTTTCTGAAAAAGTGTCGCCTTCATTGTTACCTCTTCTTAGTTTCAATCTTTCCTTTTCTTTTTTTCCCTCTTTTTTCTGTTTTTCAATTTTACCTTTTTCACCATCTTGCTTTTAACCCTCTCCCTTTTTTTCAGGAAAAAGAAAAACAGTAATAAAACTCATCGACATATAACTTTATCTTAGATTCTAAAAATAGCATTTTTAAAGAAATTAATTTGGAGATCATATTTTTATTATCCTTTAGTATTTGTGCATCAATGGTAATTGGTAAGTCTATCACCCCTTATATGTGTTAGAACATATTATGTGCATCTCGTACACCCTCTCATTGGCGGACCCACGTTAGGGTCAGGGGGCACGTGCCACCCCGAAAAAAAAAAAAAAAAAAAAAAACTAAAAATGTGTAAAAAAGAAAAATAACGCAGAAGGCTTATATACAAAAATCTGCACTAATTGTTAGGGAATGTGATTGTGTAGGTCAATAGAGTATATTTTCCTTGATTTTTAATGCCCACAAGTCAGGGGTTCGAGGCCAGACAATGACAATTTTGGTTAATTTAACTTATTTATTTTTTTCCTCTTTAATTCGTTTTTTCTACCCAATTCTTTGGTTGTCTATTTAGTTCTTTTTTTTTTTTTATTCAGATGCGGATTACAATCCAATGAAAAAAGAAATTTAGTTCTTTTAATTGATTCTACATCAATCGAAATATTTTCTACTTTTATTTTTCCATCTTTATATTAATTGGACTACACATAAAAAAAACCATGACCATCAATTGTCATTCATATTATTTGTTCCATTCCCTTTCTTTCCTAATAATTCCATTTGTTGTCTCTAGCTTTTTTTTTAACACCAATTGAACATTGTATGCTTTTTTTTCACCTTCATATTTAATTGGAATATATTATACTTCGTATTAAAAAAAATTGCCGAAACAAAATAAACTCAATTCTATCATTTACTGCTCTATCCTAATTAGTAGCTTTAAATTTTGTACAATTTTGTTACATTTAGTTATATATATTGATAAAAAAATATAAATTCCTCGCACCAAAAAAATTCGTGCCACCCCTAACCCAAAGTTCTGGGTCCGCCACTGCACCCTCTTACACTTTTGCCTACATGTAAGGAAAAAATATGGTGGGAATCATTAATGGGCAAAAATATATTTTTGGGTGCATGATGCACATGGATGTACTTAATAATTTTCATATATGTGTTGGACTTTTACCATTACCGTAAGTACATTTAGGTGAACAAAACATATATACTCCATGAACAATACCTCATTTTCTACTTTACGTAGTAAAACGTTATTTTTTTCAACTTATTTTTATTGTTTATTAGATCAAATCAGAAAAATCAAACCAAAAAAAAAAGAACAAGGCCTAAAACTAATTGACAATTGACATCCCTTCCACAATAATGAGTCTTAGATGTTGAGCTATCTTGCACGACCAGAACGTATTAGGTGCACCTTCTCACATTTTACCATTACATGCGATGAGTAAATGTGGGAGGAATCACCCATGGACATAAAAAATACCTTTGGGTGCACGGTGTACCCGGGTATACCTAATAATTTTTAACCATTTACCTAACCTTTTTTTATGCATGCACAACCAGTTCATCAAAGCTAATCTCCAACTACATCCTAATTCGATTCGTATCATACACATATTCGACATACATCGAGACTCTAACTCAAAACCTTCCTTAAGCAGCATCAAACTGTTTACCACTTAAAAGGTTAAACCAACTCATTGTTGGTGCCCACCTACCCAACCAATGTGCAATGCTCTTTTTTTTTCTTTTTTTTCTACTGCACCTGGCACGTGCCGCACGTCCATGTAATACCCAGTTGGCCAGTTCAGTTAGCACTTTGTCAAGCACTCAAGCGACAATATCAATGGTTCTGTCTTTTTGAGCCTTTTGATTGCTTTTTATTTTATTTTTGTTTTTTTATTCCTCTTATAAGTATGTGATAAGGCTTACAAGCCTATTGATGAATGAAAATTATTAGGTGCACGAAACACCATCATGCACCCAATGATATTTTTATACCCACTGTTGATCTTTATCGAAAATGTGAGAGGTGCACGGTACATCCAGGTACATGTAATATGTTCTGAACTATATAGTGAGATAATGAGAAATTTATGGTTGAACATTCACTTTCATGCTTATAAGTAATAAAACGTTTACAAGTCAAGTGTATTGAGTATTGAGTGAGTTCAAAAGCTCAAATTTTTTGTCAGCCTTTCCTTTATCTTATCAGCAATATTTGAACTACGGAATATTTTTTTATTTGTCATCTTAGTTGATCAAGTCAAACAAAAAAATTTGACCAAATTATAACAATAACCAAAACATGTACCCCTTGACTGAGAAGATTATTTCCCGGTTTGCAACTTGATCAATCACGCCGTGGAGCTCCTAGCATGGGTGGTATGTCACCGGTAAGTCTGAGTCTTCATCCCCTGCCTGTCACGAACACGAGATGACTGAATAAAGATTCTGTAAATCCTGGCGTAGTTGATCTGCAAGTACAACGAGCATCTTCCTATTTCTATTTCTGCCTCTTGAATATTTTACTCATGTAAGACTTCAGCACTGCTTGCACGGCTTTGCCCGGTAGAGCTTCAATGCTGATTGTTAGCTTCTCATATACATCAATCTCATATTCAACAAAGATACCCTACCATAAACATATCATTATCACACACAAAAACAAGTTAAATGAGGGAGAAAAGAATCAGCACTTACTGTGCATGCTACTCTAGTTTTTTTTGTTTTTTTTTTAATTAATTATACCTGAAGATTGAGGTCTTCATACAGAGATTTCACAGCACCAACATTTGCTGGATCCGCTTTCCCGTAGTTATCCTGTAAATGGAGATCTTTGCTCATCAAGCAAAGGTGTGTCTGCATTTTTTTTAATTCTATTTGCATAAACAGGACTATACCAATAACAGTTTCTTCTGCTCCTCGTTGGAAACTTCTAAAGCTTTCACCACCAACCAAGAACACTTAAAGTCTTCAATGTCTGATCCAATCTGATGCAAATGAATATGTAATAAGAATCAAAACCTACAAGATAGCTGGGTAATTATTACTCACCACTGAACAATCATCAAACTTCACATACTCCTTACCTTGCCACTCTTTTCGGGATCACCAAAGCAGTCTAAATAATCATCCTGCCAAATGACACAAGAAAAATCATTCCCTTTGCAAACAAGCATCCCAACATTCCCAAATACCATAACTACTACCAACCACCTGAAATCCCTATCTAAATATTCCTAATTACACGTTTAAGGAACTTGATGTCAGTATACAGCAACGAATTACACCAAAAACGGCATAAAAACTGCTCAGAATCAGGAATCCGGTATTTAAACTCACAAGGCCATTACCAACATCTATGGTCATGTAAATCATGCCTACAAGTCCACAGCAGAGCATTCGAGCAGCAGCACCATGTCATAGCAGACAATTTAACAACACTACGGTATTGTGAATCATGTCTACAAATCCAAAAAAAAATGGGGAGAAAAAGGGAAGAAAATCAAGGAAAAGTAGGCATTCATCCAGCTCTACTTTAGATAGAAGGTAAAAATAGACTCAACCCCTTTTCAAATGCCCAGCATGACTCCCTTTCTTTTTTGACTTTTAGCAATTCGCATGAGTTATGGTAAGGTCCTGGAGGAAAGTTGTTTCAAGCAACATAAATGATCCATCAGTAAGATTTTAATTATATTCTAGCTGTGCACAAAAGGATACCTGAACTTGGAAGTAGATGCCCATCTCAAGAAGGATGTCCTTCACGTCATCGTAGTCATTCAGCTTTTCACCTAACATGAGCAGAGCACATGCAAACTGCACAGGAATAATAACGCAAAATGTTGACATAGTGCTAGTAGTTAAAATTATATGTGACTATCAATGACTATGGATAAGAAGCTAAAACTAAATATACTAACACCATACGTTGCATGATTTTGTCATGATTTCGAACTTAATAACATTTTGGGGAACATATTTCCTGGACAGAGCTAAGGTTAGCAAACCCGTGAATATCAACATTGAAACCCAACATTTCTAGCACAGGAGAATAAGTCCAACAGTCTGAATAAATATTAAAGTATTATTCAGAGACGATAAAGCAATTAACACCTAAGCTTCCACCAGAAACAAAAGAGATGAGTAGTTATATCTAAGATCCATGTATTCCTTCATCATCTAGAAGAGAGTTGGCGAGAATAGGTGTAAAAAAGAGTTTGATGGTTTAATTGGCCATACAGGTGTGCAGGACGCTAAAGCAACATCATTACAAATCTAAAACAGAAGGTGTTTTGGATCCTGCATTGACTGAAGAAGACATTCTACAGGAAAAAGAAGAGTCAACTGCATAAGTACATATTTATGGCTTACCAAGAAGTATCATAATAGTTCCCAAAATAAAGTTTTAAGAATCCAAAATCGATTTCAGGGGTTTGATATAGGTGTTAATGTGTCATTCAACTACTTCCAAGCAGCTCATCGGGCATGCAAAACAAATGTCCACGCTACTCAATTGGTGCAATCAAAGGCCAATTAGGCTAGTACTAGTAACACAAATGTCAGCTATACCCGGTCGGCACAATTACACATGTGATACAATTGCACATGATCTAAGAACATAATATACTCAAGTAACCACCAATGCCAGCGACTCCAGGTCGGCACAATTTATACCTTAAACATCAAGGAATTAATTCAATATTCTTTAAGTGAATCTAGTTACTTACTGGTAGATAAAATGTTCCATATGCAGTCTTGTACTGACTGATGCGTCGATGACTGCAAGCAGCAGATGTTATCAACTAGATTGTATAATAGTAAAAGATAATGAAACAGATTTTACATGATGATGAAAGCATCAGAGCATGAAATGAAGCTGACAAATGTTTATAACAACAAAGAATAGAAAAAACAGATCCAACCGGACATTCATGAATAATTATAGAATTAGTCTACAAAGAATCAGCATTATCATTACGCCATTCCCTTTAAAGAGGCTCCCGGAACAGGCAGGGTAAGGGGTATTGGGTAGGACATACGCAATCTTACCCCTGCAACTGCAGAGAGACTATTTCCAATTGACCCATAAGCGATAACGGGACGACCATCTTGTGCTTCATGGATCGGAAGAAAAGAGGTTTGGAGAGCCATTTTGATTTAGTTAATTATATTCCAAAGCCAAAAGACCATGCTAATCTATAGAAAAAAAAAAGACGAGTTCCTTCCAATCTGCCATCACAACCTACAAATATCACCACCAATCTAATCTAATCTAATCTAATCATATACTTACTATAATGAAGCTGAATAAATTCACCCAAAAGTGTCACTTAACATTTCTTTTGAATGCCAAGTGTCTCCTTTATTATAGAATACTACATATAAGTAAATCCTATTCATACCACATGCATATCATAAGTGGTTTAATTATTAATATGGGATGTATTTACATTACTGGCATATCAAATGTTTCCTTGACAGAATATTTTCTTCAATGATATAATTGTTTCTTATAAATATTTGATAGTCCTATATTATATTCTAAAAAAAAGAAATTTATTAGAAATTTTAGCCTTGGGCATGGCACCAACCACCAAACTACTACTTAACTGAAGTACAAGAATAACAAAGTATACTTTATGTAGAATTAGGATCATGGGAATTCTCTGACAGTTGAGGAAAATATCAAGGGACAACTTTGGCAATAACATCATGCAACAATAAATTCTTTAACATTATCATGATTAAATATTGAAGTGATTTTCACTCACAGGGTTGGAGTGTATTTCAACAAATCTTTCTCCCCTTCGAGTGTAGTTATCAGATCAATCATTTCTCCACAAGCTGTCTGGAACTCTACCTGTGAAAATAGATTTATTGAACAAGGAAAAAGAATTAATGTGTTTATCGTAAGCCTCCCAGTCACGGTGAAGCTTAAATCAACAAAACAATAGACATCCACCTCATTGAATAAATCAAGGAGATCTGCATAGTAAGGTTGATCTCTAAAGTGTTTCCTAAGAATCCTGTGAATATGATTCCAAAGTAGAATGCCATCGTTGACAGCGATCATGCCAACCTGCAAACAAACTTCAAACATGAACTTGCTTCAACAAGTGAAAATAAAAAGCAATGGTGAGAACTGCAGCACAAACCTTAGGCAATCTAAACCAACAAGGCTGGCCACGCCTAGTGTGAGAACTATCCAAAATATCATCGAGAACAAGAACACACCCCACCAGCTGCAACGCAAACATCAAAAGGAGTATATTGTAAACAGTGTGATTCAAGGCTAATACGCAAGTAAGATTGACAAAGAAATTAAAGCGTTTTGTCAAGCTAAAAATTAAAAAGCAATTAACACAGTCTGAACTCTGAAGTATTGATATCAGAGAAACAAGAAAAGCAATGATAGTTCCCTAAGGTTAACTGATAATTGAGGGCCTGTGTACGATATACCCCTAATATGCAAAGCCCTTGTGGCTCATTCGACCAAAAAGAAAATTGATAAATTGAATGAATACCCATTGAATGCACCAGCCAAGAACAAAAGCGCGAAAAATGGCATCTTCAGGGATTTGTTTCCCGTCATTTAGTAACCTGTAGCTCTCAATTACAGACAGACCCCTATTCATTTTTCCTGACCCAGAAACAAAAAAAGTTAACAAATTCGAGATTACGAACTCAAATTACATTGAATTGAAATGAAATTAAATGAATAATTAGGACTGAAAAAATGTACCTGCAGGAACATTATAATCCAGCATCTGAGAAATTTGAAGAATGGGTTTTAAAACATTAATTAACAAGAAGGATAGCGCAATTTGGATAATACACCGAGGTGATGAACATGGAGAAGGGTTAGATTTAGTGAAATTACCTGATGGAGCCATTGACGGGAGACATGGTCATACTCAAAGGCAGGATCTTGCAGCAACTCCATCTTCAGAACTTGATATACTTCTCTAAATCTTTCTCTCCCGTCCTTCTCTCCCTCCATCTTCACTACTTCCTCGACTTTTTTTGCACTCACTTCTCCACAACCCCAGCGAGGTCAAAGACACTGCTCTATCACTGACTCGTGTTACTTTATTGTTTTGTTTTTTAATATAACTAGATTTTAAGCCCGTTCATAGAACGAGCGGTTGTATAGTGGTTGTTCAGATGTGTTTTTAAGTTTTAATTAGTGAGTACTTGTGATTTTTGGTAATATATGAATTAAATAGATGTGTAATTTAAAGGTTGAAAAAATATAAAAATTATATGTTGAATAAATATTGGATGTTAAAGGGGTGGAGTGAAAGAGACTAATGAGTATATTAGACTATTAATAACTTGATGGTAAATAAGGAAAATGGAGTGGAAGAGTCGTTAGAAGTTGTAAATTATAGAAACAATAAAGAAAATTTGAAAAAAAAATAAAACAAAATGATGGATGAAATGAGAGATGTCACATGGCTTCTAATAATGAGATGTCACATGGCTTCTAATAACCTATGGTGTTCCTTTTTAAATACTAGGTATAGATTTGTCATAAAGGATTTTTTATAGGTTAATATAATTGGAAAATTTGGTAATATTAATGCAACATTTGAACGATTTTCTTTTATTAATTCACTTTCTATATATTTTTTAATAATTTCACCTTTATTACCTAGCTACTTAACGATTTTCATTAGGCCCAACAGATCATAAACCTGTTATAGGCGGTAATATGTCCCTACGTGGCAGTACTCTCTCTCGATATTTTCGCGGTCAAATGAGTCTACAATAAATGTCGTATACCGATGTATTTTGAAACTGATTTGTACCGCTATGTATTGAACTAGTATTTAATTTAGGAGATTTTTACTCGGCGCCCGCGTTAGCTAAAAACGCCGGCATATTCATAATGAAAGGACAATAATGCCCTTTAAAAAAATCACCCCCTCCCCTGTTACTTCTGCCATTGTTTTTCTGACCACCACCCCCTTCCCTGTGACCTCTGCCATTGTTGTATATATCAACAGGAAACTATTATTCTTGCGAAAACAAAGCACATACATAATTGTACCAGGCATTAGATTGCACAAATATTCTTGGTGAAGACTCGCGATATAATATTTGTCACCAATTACGTATTCTCACTCATTGATACAGAGTATTAGTTTCCTAATAACCAAAACATATTTGTAAATATTCTTTAGTACTACATATTAACTAACCTAGATATACTTAATTATAATAGTTAGCTCTTAATTAGCTCCATGATTCTAGGAGTAACTTGCGCTAAATAGTCTAGGAGTAAATTACTGTCAATCAATAATAATCAAAGAATTACATTCTAATGCTCATCTCTCCCAGTACTCTGTTCACGTAGCCTGCTCTGTTCTGTCACTGCGCGGGTATAATGAGTCCATCAGCGAACGAGGTTCCCCCCCCCCCCCCCAGAATTTGTCAATTAGGTCGTGCACGGACATTGGGGGTGGAGTCAAGGCAGCCGCGCACAGGTTGTGCGCCGGCGACACGACAACCACGCAGATGTTATGCGCGCCCTTCTTGTAGCCGGCGCACAGCCTGTGCGCGGCTGCCCTCCCTCCCCCCGCAAAGGCTGTGCGCGGGATTGCTGTTTAACTTTTTTTTTTCCCTTTAATTCCTGTAATTGCTCTTTAATTGTCGTTTTATTTTCTGTTATTATTGTTGTTTAATTATTGTTTTATTTTCTATTATTATTATCATTGTTGTTTAATTATTGGTTTTATTTGAAAATTTATTTTGTTTATCATAATAATTTCCATTTAATATTAAAAAGTTTAATAAATTTTCGAACATATAGCGTTAAAAGAATAAAAAAATAATGCAGGAAGTTATGGCTGCCGGAGGAGAGGGGGAGGGGGTGAAAGATGGGTGAAAAGAATGAAGGGAGGGGTAATGTTTTAAGGGCAGAAATGTACTTTCACATTAAAAGCACTAGCGATTTTAGCGTACGCGGGCGTCGAATAACGATACACTTAATTTAATCATACAAACAGAACCTATATTTTAATATAATAATTCAAGTTTTTTTAAAGGTAAATAATACTTCGTACAAGTTAATTACTTACCAAATAAAGAACCTCCCTTTTTCAGTTTTTTACATTTTACACTGTATCAGTCTTTCTCCTCCGTTGATTAGTTGAATATTTTTCTTCTTATTCTATCCCATATTAATTAATATTCATCATTTTTTCTTCTTATTCTATCCCTTATTAATTGATAGCCCTAACAACCTAATTTCATTAATTTTAATTATAATATTTATCATTCATTAATCTAAAACCTTAATCAATATATGTTTCTGAATATTTGTAAATTAGTCTTTAGGAATGAGAAAATTAGGTATTCATCACACATTCAAAGTAATACGGTGCTTCGCCGGCGTTCAGAGAGTTAATTTTTCAAGGTTTTATTTCTACTAGCTCTTTTTTGTTCCTTTTCGGACTATTAATGACATGCTATTGATGTGTTGTGATTCACAATTTGTGAACCTATACTTCGTTCTTTATAGAATTTTATTCATTAATCCTGACCTTTTATCAATTGACCCATTATTTATCGATAAACAGCAGCAATTAAATTGTCGTCTTATTTCACCGATAGGTATCCATGCAAGCTCGATCAATTTATTTATTTAATTAATTAATTGGGTATATTATTGGTACAAAGCGAAACACGTCATTTATTAAACTAGTGGTAAATAGCGATACACGACGTTTACCTTAGAATTTTCACATTCATCAATATCATCATCAATTCATCACCATCTCGTTGACTTTTTCACCGGTTATCGGTCAATTAAGCCCAATAAAAATCGTTGGGTAGCAAAGGTGGGATTATTAAATAAATATGTCGTATGTGGGATTAATAAATGAAGGCCAAAGGTTGGATTAATATTACCAAATTTTGCTACTTTTTATCTAGTTTTTCTTCAATCATCCGTTCCATAAAGAATTAAATATTTATCAGATTAATTGTTAACTTAATAGATAAAGTGTAATCTATATCTTAAATTATTTTCATACTCTGTATTATAATCGTTACGAAGTATATCTTATTTTATATAATTACTGATGTGGCAATAACCAGAAGTCCACCTTGGACCTACCGTAGGGTGACACCTGGCACCCTAAGTCTTACTAAGAAAACGAGCCAAACGTTTCAGCATATTTAACTTATAAACTGCAAAAGGCCCAAAGGCCCATACACCGAAAATGGCACTTTAAAAGCCTCTTTGATCCATGTATCAGATGAGGACGCATGTCCTCATCTATGAGGTTAGCCAATCATATGGCTAGGGTTTTGGGACACTTCTCAAATCCCTAGTCCTATAAATAGTTCAAATCTCAAGGTAAAAGAGCAATCAATTTATTCCTACCTACCTTAAACTATTCTGCTATGCCTTCTCTCTAAGAATTACTTATCTCTCTAGCCAATACTTACTTAGGCATTAGAGAGAATATTTCTACGGGAATATTCTTATTTTGCAGGTTGCAGGGAGATTGTGCCAGCGCATACTTGATACCTCTGAGGAAAGGGTGACACATCAGCATCAACAAAGTTCCCACAATATTTGGCGCCGTATGTGAGGAGGTACAATATCATGGCGAAACTGCAATCTGGAGGGCATAAGAATGACTCAAGGGGAAGACGACTCCACAGGAACAGCGCCGCACAGGCTATCGGCAAAGATAGTCAGTCTACCACAAAAGTTGTGGCACCTTCTATAAGTCGAGAAGCTGCGACACCTCTCAACGCAGCAGCAAGCCAACCGACCTCAACAAGATATATACAACAAATGTTACATGGTCTTCATCAGGACATCGCGGCAAGATGACAAGCGCAACTTCAACATACCCTCCAAGAATAAATTGCAAAATCCTTTAACGAAGTCGTCCCGATGAAGGAGCAAGGCAAGACGACCATGCAGGAGGAGGATAACAATGAGGATAAGCTGATCCACGACCTCCATGAGGAAAATCAGATTGCAGACGAAGTGATAGAAGTCAGCAGTGCACCCAGGGTAACTCGTTCAAATGAAACACTCAACTACCACGTAAGGGAAGAATTCCCAAGGCGACGAATGAACTCAGTACATCACATCCAACAAGGGATCCTGCCCGCGCAACAAGGCTATACATCCCCTTACAGTGCCACCATCATGTCTGCACCTAAAGAGTCTAAAGTGAAAACTCCTCTCATGGATGCCTACGATGGTACTTCCGACCCTGGCATGCAGCTAATAGCATACTTATAACACCCTAATAATTCCTTGCTTTTTATAAAATATTTTCCAACTTAAAACAAAGGAATTACCAAGATATATTACCGCCACCGTGATAACGGCTAAGGCTATTTACCATAATTATGCAGCGGAATTTAACTAACTTTCAAACATATTAAATAGTTAATGGTCGTTTAACAACTTGGAACCACTAAGGCCCAAAACCAAACTTTAAATAGTTAAAAATCCATTAACTAAGGTCCAAATAATTATTGCAGTCATGACTAAAAAATAAATGTAGAGTTTATAAATACATAAGAGAAAATAATCTCTCAAACACAATCCCATGATAACTTCTCCCGCAAGTTATCTCTACAAACCTGTTTATTAAAATATACTCCCCAACAACGCAAATGCAATGATGGATCATCATAGGGTCATTAAGGCAAAGGCCATGACCGAAAGACATGAAGCACGAAGTTAGCGAAAGTTGAGTACGGACAAGCTAGAATGAATTCCTAATCTAACATGCTTCACTCAACTATATATAATAATCCACATGCAAAAGCCGTTTTAAAAAACAAAGTAATCATGGAGACAAGAATCGACACTTGACACGACTCTTAACTCACAGATTAATATGAATTAGCTTCGAACGGGTAAAAGAAAATATCCATAAAAGGAAAGAAAAGGTGTTGGAAGCCAACCACACACCAAAATAAGTAAAGGTCGGGCCATACCGACGGAATTCCCGCGCATAAAAGCATAAAACAAATAATGAAACAACGTCTTGTATCATTCAAGGAATACAAGTTTTCCAGCAAGACTCCCCCCATTGTTCATACTCAAGGTATATACGTTCCAAGAGTTTTGAAGCTCATTCGGGTTGCACTTTACGTTAATTAATATTTTATGCACAAGGTGAACTCGAGACACAACAACAAGACATAACATACAAGCAACTAAACAATGACACTTCATTTTAATCCTTTAGGACTTGTGATCAAACATAGGACTCAAGTGATATTACTCCCATTGTTCCTTCTCAATATGCTATTGAGATAACCCGACATTTCCAGTTAACAAGCGGGGTGTGCACATGGCACGAATAGTCCTTAGTTCAATTCACATAAAAGTCTCAAATGTATTCTACACGGCGGTAGAATAAATACTGCACTACGACACAACTACTTGGCTTAAAGTATGCTAGACATCCTGTGCAATATCATAAACATAATCCTTGCACGTAAAACACTCATACATGCATATAAAATTGAACAACATGCTTGACATAATTCAGCAATTATAAATGGTCACAACATGACTGTTCACATAGGCTTCATAATTCATCAATAAACCACAACATGCTTGTTCACAACATCAAACATGAATTCAATAATACTTCAAGTCACATGATTCACAAATAATAATCATTACATAGTTCTCATGTAATTGGTGGGCACCCTAGACATGTATGTACCTCGAATATCTTAGTACGGGGGCCACTTTGCGAATCACAATCAAGGCTAGAAATCACCTCTTATAACAAAATAATAAAACTTAGTTATTATCCACGCTTAGTAAATTTCCAGCAACTTTTAAGAGTTTTAAAACCTTTGAATTAATTAGAAATTAGTTGCTCATAGTTAAAATAATAGTCTCAATTGAACGATTAAAGTCCTAGTACGAAAATATTAATATTTAGCCTTTAAAATCATTAAAATCATTAAAATCAACACTTTAAAGCTTTGAATCAAATTTGAAAATTATATTTGATTTCCATAATTTGAAAACGACTTTAAATTATGTAAATCATTCATTTATTAAATTAGGATTAAAAACCTAGTATTAAATAATCATAAAAATCACTTTAGGACATCAAAAATCAACACTTTATTAATTTATTAAATCTGAAAATAATAACTCTTTTAATTAAAATCATCCTCATGAATTCAAACACGTAAAATATCACAATACGATGTTCATAACCATTCCCATCAGTTTAATTAATCAAAACCAAAAATAATAATATAATTTTAAAATACGGAAATGAAATAGAATAATCTTGATGGGGATGCCTTCTATAACTGTTGGTGGATTTTCTTCGTGTTTCCTTTTGACTCCGATTCCGGTCGGATCCTTCCTCCATGTGGACGGGTTGAGGGTAGTTAGATAGCAGTCTCGTGCTTGTTGCTGATCTCCGTGAATAGTTCCTATCGTACCATTGTCACATACGTATTTTAAGAGCATTAGATGGGTGACAACTACATCTTTTATCTTGTTCAGGGTAGAGCGTCCCAGGATTATGTTGTATGCTACATCTTTTATCTTGTTCAGGGTAGGGCGTCCTAGGAATACGTTGTATGCTGTTAGGTCTTTGACAATCAAGAAGTTCACATTCATTTTTCTTTCGTCGATGCGCCCCCCTATTCTTACAGGTAGTGTTATGACGCCTACAGGGTGTATAATGCTTCCTCCAAAGCCAATGATGGGATAGTGAATGCTTTCGATAGTCTTAGGATCATGGGCTAGGCGGCTCAGGCACTCCACACTCATTATATCAGACGAACTTCCCGTGTCTACAAGTACACGCTTTACCCTCATGTTGGAGATCTTGATTTCTATGACCAATGGATCATCATGTGGAGTGGCTATGCGTCCTCCATCAGACTCACAAATTTCAATTCTGGGGAAAGGGTCCATTGGAGATTTTCCTGAGAGCATTACTTCTCCCAATCGCCGAGCATAGTCTCTTTGTCCCCTCATGGTTGGTCCCCCAAAGGCAGGGCCTCCTGATATGACAGCTACAAATCCTCCTTCAGTTTGATTCCCTTCCTCGGTTGAAACAGGTGATTTGTTCTTCTTGTAGTGGCTCTTTCCCGTGCCGTGGGTTGTTCCTCTGCATATAATTTTTCAAGTGCCCTTTGGAAGTCAGTCCGTCCAAAGCCCTTTCCAGACTTCTATAGTCTTTAGTGTCGTGACCTATATCTTCGTGGAACTGGCAGTATAACTTGGGGTCTCGACTTTCAGTGGGGGACTTCGAAAATGGTCGCTCTAGGTCGAATCTGGTCCCTACGTCTAGGGGTGTTCATTACCGGGTACCCGGAACTGCGGGTAGTTGTTTTGTCGGCCCATGACCCGACCCGGAATAATCGGGTACCCGATAAACGGGTACCCGGTTATCCCGGGTCGGGTCACCGGGTACCCGGCTGATTTTATATAAAATAAATTTCCTACATGTATTATGTATATTACATTAAATAAATAACAAATATCTAATAATAACATAGTAAAAGTAAGGAAGAAAACATAATTCCAAGGTAGTAACATAATTTT
Source organism: Spinacia oleracea (assembly GCF_020520425.1). Classification (NCBI taxonomy): domain Eukaryota; kingdom Viridiplantae; phylum Streptophyta; class Magnoliopsida; order Caryophyllales; family Amaranthaceae; genus Spinacia; species Spinacia oleracea. The sequence continues at coordinate 81,223,198 of NC_079491.1, forward strand.
TAAGTTTCCAATACATTCACAAAGCCGTAGCTGCAAAGTTTCCAATACATTAGCATTTTTTTATAATGAAACAAAGCAGTAGTTGTTGGCTGCTGCAGACTGCAATCTTCATACCTGCACTAATCCAAAAAACAAATGTTACACATCATTCACAGTAAAAATTTATCACACCTCTTATTGCTATTCAATTACGGAGTATCTTAATGGGATTTTAAATTAATGAATTATTGTTTAATTATTCAATTGTTCATTATCAATTACATTAAATTGGTTAAATGCCGTCCCCAACTGCTGAAATTGAACAAAAACAAATCAATGAATCATACCTTGAAAGAAGTTCTTTAAAAAATAAAAAAAAGTTAAATAAAAAACAAAGAATTAGATAAGAAGAGGGAAACCTGGGTCTTAGGCGGCGAAAATTCTTCAATTTCTTTAACTTCTTGACAAATAAAATCTTGCGGTGGTGTTGTGATGTGGCCGGATGAGGGACTGAGCGAGAGAGGGAGTGAGACCGTGAGTCCGTGACTCCGTGAGAGAGTGAGGAGATACTGAGATAGGGCGAAAACACCAAAGCGGTGGAGAGAGGGAGATCAGTTTGAGTGTTTGAGTGGGAGGTTGGGAGATAAAACCCTAAAGAGTTGGGCTTTTGAGTGCACTGTACACAATAACTGGATAACACACTAACTTTAAAACGCGACTTTTTATTTTAACGGGTATTCGGGTACCCATTTAGTGAAAAGAACGGCCCATGCCCCGACCCGGTACCCGGGATTTTTACCGGGTCGGGTACCCGACCCATTTATTTTAAAAAAATCAGCGAATTACCCGCTTTATTTGCGCCGGGTCAGCGGGTCGGGTAATGCGGTCGGGTAATTTTGAACACCCCTACCTACGTCCACCAGGATGGTAAGGAGATCCGTGTTATACTCAAAGAATTCTTTCTCATGTGGTCGTCCCCTCTTTTGTCCGGTAGATGTGGGGTCTTGCTCCTTAGATATTGCCTAGGTGTCTTTGGCCCGTGTAGCCTTTAGATCAGCCTTTTCTTTCTTCCCGGACGATTCCGTTGCCTCTCTAGTCTTAACGTCTTTGGACACACTGCATATTTATGTTGCATGTATGAATGCCTCGGCTTCATCAAGGACTTCTGCCATCGTGCGCACACTCTTCTTGAATAAATCAAACTTAAACGATCCCTTCTTTAATCCCTTGTGAAGTTATCGAAAGAGACCCCATCTGGCAAGTCCAGAATTTGTACGGCCTCCAGGTTGAAGCGCTTGACATAGCTTCGCAAATACTCGTCCTTCCTCTGCTGAATGCGGCCTAGATGCATACTCGTTTTCCTTTCTTCCTTGTATTCCATAAACCTTGTGGAAAATAATGTCTCTAGCTCATTAAAGGAGGCAATTGATCATGCGGGTTCTTTCGAACCATTTGGATGCTATGCATTTGATAGTGGCCGGAAAATATTTGCACAATGTAGCCTCATTGGTTCCTTGCACATACGTATGCAACCAGGTGCATATCTGGGTCAGAGGTGCCGTCGTAGGCTTCTATGGTAGGAGTCTTTACTTTGGGTTCCTTAGGAGTGTTCATTATAGCTTCACAAAAAGGGGTACTCATATGCCTTAATGTCAGGTTGTTCAATCCTTGTTGGATGTGATAAGTGGGTTCACGACGGCTGGAAGCCATTTTGTGATGCATGCCCATTCTGGGAGAGGTCATCTGAGTTTTCCCTCGAGTGGAGGGATAGAAGGGACGGTCTTCCATGACGGTGGTCGATCTTGTTAGGTTATGAATAATACAAACAATATAATTCATGCGGAAAAACCATAAAGGCATGAATCCAAATTAATTGCCACATAGTCAATTAGCATAATTTAGGTTACATACAATGTGATGTGTGCCTTCCCTAGCTGCTCCCGAACCGAATAAGAACATGTCTTTAGAGCTCCAAATGTCGCCCCTCCGTAGAAAGTCCACAGCAAGTTCATATCCGCCTTAGGTTCAACCAACTAGGATATTACTAAGGTTTTATGCACTCGGGTTTGGCTATAAACTATGTTCTCCCTTGAACACAATCTAAGTAAAGAATATATTTTGGTGTATGAAATTATGAGGGCTAGCCTCATATTTATAGGGTAGGAAATAAGGAATTTGAGTCTTACTAGGAAAAGAATTACCAACCCTACTAGGATTGATATTCTTATCCAATTAGAATGGTAACAATAATTAAACTCTTAATTAATCCAATTCTAGTACGAGTAGGAAAACTAATACTTAATGCCAAAGTTACTTGGCAACTAAGTAATCGAACTTTGCTTGGAGCCCAAGACGAAGCAACCAACGCAGCCACAATGGGCCAAGATGGCGCGCGTGCTTGCCTAGGCCCAAACGCAGCCGCAGCTGGCCAAAGGCCCAGCGTGCTGCAGTCTGGCCTTTGCGGGCTGCTGCTGCCTTGACTTGCTGCTCGTGCCTTGGCAGGCTGCTTGCTGCTGCTGCCTTGGCTTGCTGCTCGCGGCCCACAGCGCTCCAGGCCCATCGCCTATGGCTGGGCGCTAGCGCTGGGCTTCGCGCTCAGTGCTATGCGCTCGACCTTTTGCTTGTCGAGCAATGGCCGGCTCGCTTGCCGGCTTGTCACTCGTCGAGCGATGGGCCGGCTCGCTTGCCGGCTTATCGCTCGTCGAGCTTCTGATTCGTTTCCCGATTCCGGAATCTATTTCCGTTTCGAACAAATATTTACGTTTCAGTTAATATTTCCGATTCTGCAAATAATTTTCTTTTCGGACAATATTTCCGATTCCGGTAATATTTCCGTTTGCGGCAATATTTCCGATCCCGGCAATATTTCTATTTCCGATAATATTTTCCGATACGAACCATGTTTCCGTTTCCGGCAAAATCTACGACTTGGATAATATTTATATTTCCGTCACGAACCATATTTCCGTTTCCGACAATATGTTCATTTCCGGAGTATTCTTTATTTTACCTTTTGACGATTTCAGCTCCCACTGGAACCGAGATCCGTCATTTCCGAATGATCATAAATGGAGTACTTAATGAATAATATATTCACTTAAATACTTGATCCGTTCACGTACTATTTGTGTGACCCTACGGGTTTAGCCAAGAGTAAGTTGTGGATTAATGTTATTAACTCCACTTGAATTGAAACGACCTCTAGCTAGGCATTCAGTTCACTTGATCTCACTGATTATTAACTTTTTAATTAATACTGAACCGCATTTATTAGACTTAGCATTAAATGCATTAAATGCAAACTTGAACCAAGGGCATTATTTCCTTCAGTCTCCCACTTGTCCTTAGGGACAAGTGTGCATTTCCTAATTCCTTTGTCGCTTGATGCCTGCTCATGAACATAAGGCAAGAGTAGTCATCCTTATTATGGGCAGAGGTATTTCTCGGTTTCAGAGTTCAACTGATCAAATAAACAGATAATCATAGCTTGTGATTCATCTGAGCACGACCATGCATTTTTCGATTTCTAGCTCTCCGAGTGGCCTTGTACAACTTTCGGCATCTCATCCCGATTTATGGGAGGACAATCCCAATCTTGTGATCTTGAGGTTATACTTTGTTTGATAGGTGATTACCTGAGCGTTGCCGTTATAGTCTCCTTTTACGGTGCGACGCTTGACAACGTCAAAGTAACCAGTTCTCCAACAAGTAATCTCAAATTACTCAGGTATTGAGGATTAGTGTCTAATAATGTAATGAAATTTACTTATGACAAATTTTCATCTCCTACAGTAAAGTTTCATAGGTCTCTCTAATACTAATCTTCTCAAGTAAGTATCTATGCAAATGATTGCGACATTGACATGTCCACATAGTTCAAGAAACAGAACTACTAGTCATCTTGCATTCTAGTCGTCTAGCGTTTTCTATGCGTCCAGCTTTATAGAAAACTTCTGACCAGGGACCATTTTCAACTTTTGACATTCAAGTTCACTTGAGAGACATTTCTTAGTCACATGACTGGTCCTGACATTCTATTTTGAATATATATTGTCAAATTGAAAGGACTCATCATTTAATACTAAATCAAGATTAAATGGAATATGAAGATACATTTCATATATGATAAATGTTCAACCCCAATGTTTTACAACCATGGGCCTCTAACCCATATTTAAAACAATGAATGGAATTCAAAGCTATGCTTGATTTCCAGTGCCACAATGTGAGTGTTGCTTCTCACTTGTTGCATAGGTTTAGTTATCATGCTTAGCCAATCTTAATATCCTTTTCATCGAATGCGTTTCGAGATAGGATGATAAGATCTTTTGAGTTTGTTTATTATGTGATCTAGTCTTTCTTACTTCAATAGTGGTTCTACGCATTTTGCATTGAAGAACCATCAAGTCAGCAGACATAAACTTTGTTTCATTGCTTCTTAGGCAATAATTACTTCTACTTCAACTGTATAGGTTGTTAGTGATGCTTTGTTTGGATTTACTTATCCAAGCAGTTCACAGATATGTGGAAGACTTTTCAGTTGTATCTTAGAACATACTCCCTCCGTCCCGGAATACTCGACCCGGTTTGACCGGCACAGAGTTTAAGGGACTTGAATTGACTTATTTAATTTAATAGCTAGTAGTTGATAGTGGGGTATTATTTTAATGTAGTTAGTGGGAGGTGGGTTAAGAGGTGGGGTTGGAGAAAAGTAAGGGTTGAATTTTTAATTATTTTTTGTATGGAGTAGGGGGTAGGTGGGTTAATAAGGGTGGAGTGAGAAATAATATTATATTGTTAGAATATTTCCATTTTTAGAAACAGGTCAAGTATTAAGGGACGACCCGATAAGGAAAACAGGTCAAGTATTCCGGGACGGAGGGAGTAGAAATTAATATTTAATTTCCCATGCAACAACTCATGGTCTCCAATCCATGTTGCCATTTCAAAACACGATGCACTTTAGCTCGTCCTTGCCAATGGTTAACTCCAAAGGGATCTTGCTTGATCCTTTGCCAGTGTTTATGTGTGTAGCATCAATATTAGCATATCTTTATTTCCTTGAATCAAGAACTATTCCTTTGTACCTTTTTAAGTACCATAAGTTTTTCTTGATCTTAATCTAATTGATCTTCACTAAGATCAATAGAGATTGGTATATGTTCGTCATGCCTAAAGTCATACGATACATTTTTGGCGATCCTTATATTATATCATACATGATAAATTCTTTTGCATAATAATTCCCAATTGAATTCTATTCATGTAACTTTAGCTTATTCAGCTTCAGTAGATACTAAATCCTGCTAAATTCTTTGACATGTAATATAGGTTAAGAATCTCATTTAGACTCTTTGATGTTTAACTTAGTAAATGCTTATACATAGTTCAAACATTCTTTACTTAAATTTATTCATATGGGTCGAATATATCCAATGGAGTCTTTCGTGTTTGATTTAGTAAATGTCATTACTTAATCTAAAACAATATTATAAGATATTTTTAAATAGATCTTAATACCCAGTATGTACTAAGTTTCGCCTTGGTCCATCATTGATGAATAATTTCAAATCTAAGTCATTAGCAATTGAATGTTATTTCACAATAGAGAGATATGTGTGTGATACACATAGGACCAATTAAGTTTTAAGTACTCCCACTAAAATTCTTATATATCTATAAGAATCATGTATATTTTATGAAACTAAAATACTTATTAGCTTCATTAAAACACAGTTCCAATTCCCAATTGCTTGCTTAAATCCATACCCGAATTTCATAAGCTAACATTCATTTTAAGCATTATTATCCACAAATCCTATAACATGCCACGTACATAGTTTCTTCCAACATTTTATTGAGGAAGATGTTTTGTCATCCAATTGCCATATGTACCGATATGCAATCATTGCTTGATATATAGACTTGAGCATTACGATTTTGCATGAGGCTTCAACACAATCCACACCGTGAATTTGCTTGTAACCTTTAGCAACTAATCTAGCTTTGTGGGTGAACACAATTCCATATTTGATGGTTTTTATCCTTAAAACCAATTTGCAACCAATAGGTGTAAACAATTCTTGCGCGCAAATCAACAAAATTTCAATTTTGTCACCAAAACATTGGTTATGTTTTATCGCCTTTAACCATCTAAAACATTGAGTTTATATATGGCCTCTAACCATTTTAGGGAATCTAGGTTTCGTCATAGCTTTCTTACAACTCACAAACTCATTAATCTACATGATAATAGTTTGACTGCAAGTTGTAGGTTTCTTCACTATCTAATAGAAGAATCTTATAGTTTCAGTGACCTGAACTCTATGCCTACTTTGGTATAGAACATCAAACAAAAGAATATCAACAGACACTTGAAAGTCCTTTGAATATTATGTTCTCCTTGAAGCACGTGTAAAGTCTTCTAAGAGATGTCCATTCTTTAAAGCCACTTCTAAAGTCCTTAAAGAATAAGTGTTCGGATTTTCTGAAAAACTTCGAAAAGCCTCTGGAATCTCCGTTTATGTTTGTTGTTCGCCTCGAAGACTTTCGAGGTCTATTTTCTCCAAAATAAACTTGTCATTTTGGAAACAAATCTCCAAAAGGACATTATTTCGAGCAAACAAACATTATGTTCTCAAAAATTCGTGGTAGAAACAATACCCTTGTGTCTCACAATGAAACATACATCTATACTTGGGCCTTAGTTTATTGAATAACAAACACTAAGCTTCCACTGAGTTTAGCAAGTCTTTAGATATATATATATTATTGAAAAGATATTCTGAAACTACTTTTCAATAGCTTTGACGAATTTGGTTTAGTTTGGTGGTAGTTGAGCATTTTGTTTAGAAATTATAGGAAAAATCTTTATGATTCATCATTGATCGAATCAAGTACTAATTGACTTCGATCATTCCAATTTAGATGAACCATATCTTATGGATCTAGATTGTGTAATGACAACACATAATCATTGATGATCATTCACGGTATAACTAATCATCAACATGATCTAACCTAGATCTTTATGATTTTTTGCCAAGTGGATTTTATACTTCTGAATCTTTGAACTAGCCAAAAAGATTCAATCTTATATCACATTGAGTAAATAAATCCATATTCACTCAAAACCATGTGAAATAATAAAGTCATAAAATCTTTCTTTAGCTTTGAACTCTATTTTCTAGGTGTTCTAACAATAGTTCATATCTTTTGTTACTTTCAACAAGTAAGACTAGCTTGTCTTGAATGATCTAGAAATCAATTAACTTTCAAAAGTCCATCAAAATAGAGCTTTAGAATGTTAACTTGTTGATATAGTCTCAGTAACAATGCTAAAGGTTAGTGGAACTCAAATCAAGAGATTTATTTGAACCTAGTAAAGTTCTTATTGTTAAAGAGTTGTTTGTTTTAATCAAGCATATTGACTCTACCCGTAAATGACCATTTCATCCAAATAAACAAACAAACATTGTTTTTGTTTTTCTTGAATGTGAGTCTTTCTGTGTTTGAAAACAAAAATTTAGGTATGTTGATTATGGAACAAAATAGCCATTAGGTTCCAGCCTTGAAAGGAATTAAAACAAACTAAATGACCCTACAACTAATGTAGCAATTCCATGCTTCATTTCCCACATGTAGGTCTTTAGTGTAGCCTAGCTTCCATTGTTTGAGTTATTACCGAAGTAAGAACCTCAAGCGGTATATGATACCAAGGAAGTTTTATTTCTAGGTCACTTCTCTTTAAACATAAACTTATAGGTAGAAACGGAATTGTAAATTTCTTTCATTTGTTCCTTGTTTTCCTATTTCTTGTACCCTTTCTTATAGTCTTAAGAATTGACTTCTCTAGTGTTGACTTTTATACTTTGTTAGACATGTCCAATGTCACTCCAACAAAGTTCTTACCATTTTATTTATGTTGAATATTCTGTTTCAACTAGATGATCTTACCAGAAGCTTATAAAGTTCTCTAAGCGTCGATCTATTCGAATGTGTAGTAGCTAAACTTATTCGAGAATTAAATGGATAAAAGATATTAGGTTTTTAACCATTGGTAAAGCTGAGTGTTAAACTTAATGCTTTATGATCTCAAAACTACATTGTATTTTGAATTCACAAGCACCAATCAGTTTGCCATTCGACTTTGATACTCGAAAACAACCATAAGAGTCGCTATAAGAAACGTACATTTAAATTGCTCATTTTCTCTCATTTCCGTGAATCGTTGTGGAATTCACTACCAATCGAGGAAATTTACTTTACCCTTTGTAGACACCTACTTTTGTCCCCATTCCCGAAAGGGAAGGTTCGATGATGAGAACATAAATCTCCACTTGGCAACGCATTTCCTATAAAATAACGAATCTCAATCACCCTTTCATTTCAGTCAAAACTGCTATTTCTAGAAACCTGCTAAGAATAGTAACCGCCGTAAAGGTAGTTGTTAAAAGTGCCAAAGTCATAAAAGATAGAAACCTGTCAGAATTAGGTGTTGCACTCCAACATAAATCTTAAAAGAGATAGAATTTACATTCCTGGTATAATTCGAAAATAAGAGTTACGTATTAATTAAATTCCTAACGGACCTAGAGTTCGTAATGGGCCCAGACGCATTCCGTCATAAGTTAATACGCACTAAAAGATTCGGATAAATCTTAAAAGCTCCGTGTTCTAAGAGTCCAAATCTGACAAAAAACTCGGCCCAGATCCCATTTTCAACGCCTGGATCTGGGCGCTGAAATCTTCGGCGCCCAGCCCTGGGCGTTGAAAATACCTGGGGCCGTTTTACCTCCGGATTCTTTTTGGATTCGAATCTTAAAATCTATCTTTCCACACACCCTTTTCCTATAAATACAGCCTAAAACCGACGTGAAAAGAGGACACACAATTGCATAACCTGAGTATTGACTCTAGCCTTAAGCCTAAGCCTCACGCTGCGAAATTGATCCGGCGTTCTGTCGCAATCGACCCAAAAGTCGAACAGAACGCATCCTGCCCCTTGTAGCTTGATGAATTAAGCCTAAATACTGGAACATTGCTTAGAAACCCGAGATTCGTTAAATAAAAGGAGAAATAGCAAAGCCAAGTGGTTAGTTTTCTGAGAACCACAACGCACCTCTCAAGGGTGCGTTGTAATGTGTCCCTCATATGATTTAATCGCTTTCATCACCCTTTTATAAAATTGTCAAACTATAAAATTGATTGATCTATCACACCTAATAAGATAATACCTTGGACAATTGAATTATCATGCTAGGTACCTTAAATCAATCTAAATAAGATAATCACGATCAATTTAGTATTATGTGTTGCATATTGCTAAAATCAATTCAAAATAGTTTAACGCATGTCCCTTCAATTATTTATGCTGAGCTAGTAAGGATAACCTGCCTCTGGAGTATTATCGATGAGCACTCCTCTCGGTAGCTACAGTCCCCCGAACTCTCAATCTCTGCCCTGCGGGTGTACGTTGAGCGATCCCCACACCAGGGATCACAAGGGAACCTATGGCCGTCGTGGTCGAACATAATTGCACTCCCGTTATGTCACGATAACCGGGTTTTGTCAGTTTTTCTCATTGTCGTTAAAAACTGAATGGCGACTCCTATATTACTAGTCGATTGGGTGTAAACTCACAGGAAATCCAATTACACTTGATCTGACGACGTCACGCCCACGAGGGACGAGGTCATGCATTAGCCTCGTGCTTTTTCGACCCCCTCACTGTGGCGACTCCGCTGGGGATGTTAATGAAATACTCGTGCTCGTAGGTAATCAAAATAGCCGAAGGGTGAAACGATCCTACCCCGCGTTTATTTCCCTATCAAGTTGGGACGACCTGAAAATCAGCATATTAATGTGAACGGACAGAACCGCATAACGAATCTTGGCTCCCTTGGCATGTTTCATCTCGGGAGTTGGGAATAAGGATACCCATCGCCACCCGGGGGGTGCATACGCTTCGAATGTGTTGTCCACTCGGCACTTTCGCTAGTAGTACACCTGTCCCAAACCCAATTGCTCGCCCATTAGGTCCCTCTCATTGGTGCATGCCCCCTTGGCTTACATCGTGATTGGCTTCTTGGGACGAAATTCGCTCGTGAATGCACTACCTCGACCGGGGCATGTGTTGGATCGACGATAGAAGCGGTACCAAGCCGGCGCAAATATTACCCATAGAAGCCTATCATAAACTACGTGACATATTATTTTGCTTCATGTTGTAATGTTAGTTATGTGTAGCGAATTATGTGATTCTGTGTGACAAATAATACTAGAAAACCAACGACCCTAAAAATTGCCCAAACATTCATAAACACCAATTGGCCAAAGAGTTATACCAAAATACGTGTCCCGTAGCCCCGGGCGATCGCCAACAAAATAAGCAATGCCCAGGACAGCCTGTAACGGATCCCACAATGCTGCACAACGCGTAAAGGATGTTATTAGGCGAGCACGCAAAATTAAGTCGTATATACGAAAAACGGATACGCGAACAGAACACGAGTACCAGTTAGGGACGCATTTTCAGCGCCCCTAGCTGGGCGCCAATCATTTTCAACGCCCAGAGCTGGGCGCTGAAGTTGCTGCCTGGCCTTTTGGTAAGGCACAGCAGCCTCGGTACCCGCGCATAAAGTATACGTAGCAATAAAAAAAATTTCGTAACAAATTTGCTATGAGGACGTATGAAAAAAGGCACTCGATTCTAAGAACGACTTATAAAATAAACAACTCCTTGTGTCATCATTAGGCCTCCTATGACGACAATGTTTGGCACCAAAACCGAGCATGCTAATTAAATGACCTTGAATGTCACATGGGCAAAGTATTCAAAAAATGGCGTTCAAATAAAGTTTTCAAGGAAAAATAATGTTCGAATAAAAAATAAATAAATCCGAGTCTAGACTAAGGCCATGCCAAAGTACAATCTAAATCCTAAGTCTTAGTTGTCTTATACATAGAATCGGTCCTAATGCTTGGTGTCGTTCTGCAAGTTAAAAGGTTAAACCATATTGAGTCTCCCTTCCTAACATTTAAAAGAAATCAATAAGCACCCATATGTAATTGTCATCCCTTGCTAAGAATCTACGGCCTCAATACTCTCTCTCACCAATAAAAAGAATATATTATGTAATTCAAGTATTTGCAAAATGGAAACATTCGCATTCTGAAAATCATTCCTCCATAGTCGCACAACCCCCAAAGTGAGCCTAAGGTGTCAATACCTTTGGCGAAAAAAAAAAATGGCCTCAAGGCTTATGATCACATTGGGTCACGACTAACATAGTCCTCCCGAGCCACTCGCTCCTTGAAGTACTCCTAAGTACGGACTTGAAGATTTTCCATGAATGCAACATGACGAACCATGAAAATACCCAAGTCGGCATGCCATAAGGCTACCATTGGGGTAAAGCAATACACACTAAGAGGGAAGCCGCACTAATGATTCTAGTCCTGCAAAAATGAAAATTCGATCTCCCCAACTAACTACCTTGCCAACATTAAGCAAAATGGCGCATGACAAATGAACACCCAAGGGTTAAAATCTAAAGTGTCAACCAACGAAAGTTATGGTCCAATTAGCCTAAGTCTGAAAGCCGCTTGGTCAAGTATTATAGGCTTACGCCACGTCATTATTTTGAGTCTAGGCCACCTCCTTGTATTCATACACGGGTTATAATCAGAAAAATTAATGAAAGTTCGAGTCTAAATCACAACTTCCAATTAAATCCCGGAAACTGGAATCTGAAAAGAAGCAAAAAAATTATTTTCGATGTAATTCTTTCGTTAAATTTCAATAAAGTAAAAACAACATTTTGAATCTACGCTATTTGCACATTTTAAGAAACGACTAAATACGCTTGCAAAGTAAGACAATTTAAAGGTCCACCCTAGGCCTACTAAAATTAAAGGTCCACTATAGGCCTACCAAACGAGACTCACTCAGTCTCGCCTCGTGACTCAAAGACCACAACCATCTACCTTTTAACCCAAATAAAAAGGGGGGATATCCCAAGCAAAAAAGAAAAAAGAGAAAGAGAAAAGGGAGAGCGAAAAGAGCGAGCCATGAAATACTTAGCCCGTACCTCCCAAAGTGCAAAATTTACCCAAGTAAACGAAGGAAAAGAATTGAGTCAACCAATCCAAATCATACCACAAAACTACATAAAGTTATACGATCTTCTACCCTTTCCAATCCTCATGCTTGACTAATACCTATACAAATTATCCTATCTCATTTAACCCATCTTTCAAGCCGTCTTGAGTCACGAATAAAAAAAAAAGACAAATGAAAAGTACATTCTACGCTTAACGAAAAAAAAAATAATAAAAAAGAAACTTTGCAAAGCGCCTTTAAAGTTCGTCAAAAAAAAGAAGCATTTAGCGCACAAAAAAGATTCGCAAATATTTGGCACAAAACGAAAAGGAGCAGCGCAAAAAGGCAGCCTAGAACACGTTTTCAACGCCCAGACCTGGGCGCCAAAAATAATAACGCCCAGCCCTGGGCGCTGTTCTTGCTCATCACTTTTCAACTCCCAATTCCTAAAAGTGTTCGTATATTTTCCTATATACATGCGGAAGGATAACGAACACTTGGGGGGTAGAAGATCATATAAAATACGCAAAATACGCGCTCTCCAAAATTTTCGTACACTTATTTCACCCTATTTCAAACATTACGATTCCACTCGAACGTACTTGTTTAAATTCAGCATTCTAAGAAACCATTTTCTTGCTAAGAACTACGCAAGACCTGATTCCAAATTAAATCTATTTAAGGCGGATACGTAGGCAATCCATGATTCGGTCCAACCAATTAGCAAAAATGTTAAAGCCTATAGAATAACAAGAATAAAAAATAGAGTCCCTTATTGAAATTTAATTACTTGCAATCCAAGTCGAAAGAAAAATTTAAGTCAAAGGAAGAATCCAAGTCATGAAGATGCCAAAATGAGCACACATCGAAAAATAATAAGGGCACTTGCCAGAAGGAGCACTCACACTCCTAGGCACTTAGCCAATACTCAAAAGATCGCTTTGCCTCAATTGAACTAGCGCGAGCGTCCATGACCTCTAAAGTACTCGACTTGACCCTCCCTAAAGCAAAGTAACTCACTTAAAGACCTGCTTTCACCACTAGACACAGTCATAATCGCCAACAAGTAGTAAAGGCAGTAAGCTTGCAATAAAGAGGATTGTTCTACGGCATCGCCCCATCGTTCCTTCGAACTCAGGGCACCCGTTCATGGTAATTCAAATGCTTGCGAATCCCTTTGAAAAAAATCAGACATTGTCAATAGGACTTAGCAGTTAACCAAGGCTCACCCTACTCAGACATATGACACGGGCATCTAAAATCGAAATCTGAAAGCATCATTAATTAGAAGACATAATAGCAACTGGGGGCTAAAAATTGAAATGAAAGAACTAGGGAAAGAACTAAGTATACCTTGACCTTTTGTGCAGACATACACAAGTAAATCTAAGTCAATTTGAAAACGGTTTATATTCCCGCAATTCTGGAAATGATGGCCCTAAAAGCCTAAAGCATGTGCCACACGGGCACAAGTAATATCTTGACGCCCGCACCCTGGCTTCCAGCAAATCCTTAGACAGCACTCCGAAAATCGTAACAGTATTTTGATTCACTCATGTAATCCTATACGAACCCTTCTATAAGTCAACTTACTTAGGACACCTCGGATTGTACACAGTAGGACTTGGACTTCAAATAATTTTCAAAGACTTCTTCGAACATAATAAAGTGTCGTTGGTTTAAGCTAAGTATGCGTTTATCTCGATGTTGCAAGTGAGTCAATTTTTTTTTAAATATGATTATGGGTAAAGAAAGGCACCTAGCTTTTGGTCAAGGCACACTTCAACATGTGACTACCTTGACCATGGCAATGTCGCACAATACGACATTTACAAGAGAAGTAGCAAATCACTACTCGAACGTACCTCGCACTAAACGAGTTTGGTTCAAACTATTCATGATCCATGTCACCATGAATGCGTAAAAACGTATGCCAAGCATTATAGCACCAAGCCAATCCCGTAGCTACAATTGGGGGCTTGAGAAAAACACTCTAAAAATGCTCGAAATGACGATTTTATCGCAAATTCTCGACGCTAATGCTATACACACATCATAGGGGCACAATCCTAAGGTTTGATCGTGTAAAACGAACCTTAGAATGGCTAAAAACCCCTCCCAAATTCTAAGCGCTACTTAGAATATATAAAGTCACCCCACTAACAAGGGTAAATGAAAATCGCGAGTCACCAAAACTCCGATCAAACTACTGCACATAACGCTCGCCCTACAAGCGCCCGTTACACAGTCTACATCGTTCCAAAGCAAAAGCGAAAGAAAAATCAAGGATAAAAAAAAAAAAACATCTATGAATCCTCGCATCGAACGAAGTAATAAGCCGTGCACACCCACGCAGAAGGTGCTACACTTGTTCGAGCACCTGAACGGGGCGTGATGAAGTACTCCAATGCAAGAAATAATAATGATATCCCAACACTTGGAGGAATGTTCTAAGACACGCTGTTAGGCCACACAAGCCTACGTCGCACCATAAGTTCAACCATCCCACGATACAAGTCTAAAAAAAAAAGAGTAAGGCATATTGCACTAATGCGGGCACGACCAAGAGTATGAGGCAAAGACTACTTATCGCCCAAATTCAAAATGCAAGCCACACGACTTCTAAATTAAGGATTAAAGGTAGCAAAATATTACCTACCACGGAAGGGATAGCTCGCACCTACACGAGCGGGACCCCAAGGCATCTTTCTCGAAGGAACCTACAAAATCGTACGCCAAAAGGAAGCATCCCAACATGCATACTTGGGGGATCCAAGCTACGAAACGACCATAGCAAACTAAAAAATAAAAGTCTCAAAGCAAATATTTGAATTGAACGATCGAAAGGGCACGATGCTTGAGCCCACTTCATGAATAGGCATGAACCCTATCAAGCTTCTAAGCAAACTATTCAACATCAGTCATTGCTCAAAAAAAAATGATTCAAGCGAACTGATTAATGGACCGCACGCAACGGCCACTCTATGAACCCTCGTTCGCACATACATATCAGCATCCTAAGTATCGAACATTCACGAACGCGTTCAAAAGAAAAAATATACGTTCAAGATAACAACAAGAGCAATTAAAGTCTTACACCTCAAGGTATGTTCCTCGAGCCATATTTACAATAACTGTACGCCTTAAGAGCGACAGTTCCTTTAAATAATCGCCGGGGGGCGACAAACACCGTAGTCCACCAATCGGCTACGGCTTCTCGAGAAATCATCACGATCACTCAACTCATTGTGATCTCCAATAAAATTCTACGTTTCAAAAATAAAGAAAAACAAAAGAGAAGAGAATACGTAGAATCTCCAAGTGAAATAAGAGAATGGAAAAGAGGCAGATCTGCCCAATAATCAACTCCAACGCCAAATAGCTAGGCGTTATTGTAATCCCACGCCTGACTTTGGGCGTTGAAAATGAATCCCACAATCGTTCTAAGCCAAGAAATGGTGAACGAATAAGGAAATAATAAACACCGTTGGTCCACTATTAGGCTACGGTTTCTCGAGTAATAATTGTTATTCACCAATCAACAGTGATCTCAAATGAACGGTTCGTTCCAAAAATATAATCTCTAGACGAAAAAAAAACGAACGAACAAGAGGCCAACTGTGTCATAAAAAGACCAGCCCAAACAATATTTTCAACGCCCCACCTGGGTGTGAATTATTTCTAACGCCCAGGCCTGGGCGCCGAAAATGAGCCCAGGCCCAAAAGAAACCCTGACTTCTATAGGGTCCTGCCGTATCCATTCGACTCGAAAATTACCGATTTCTTTACTGAAAGTCGCACCTCACGGCTTTGTTAAGAGTAGCACACCACTACAAAGATCGCTCAGACTTACGAGCACGATCCCAAACACGATCAAGGACATTACAAAATGCGTATCCCTAAGGAACCTCTTTGACAAGAAATTGACCGTGAAGCACGAGTGCTTGGGGGCTCGAAAGAAAATATAGTATGCAAAGTTAAAACAATATTCCCAGACTACGTTGTACGAAGTCCCGTGTTTGGATAATCTCAAAAGATAAAACCGGATTATGACCTCAAGACAAAGGTCGCCGTTGATACTTATACATAGTCCCCTAATCAAGGACCCAGGTAGTGGCAAAATTGAGCCGTAAAGACTAGCTCAAAACCATGAAAGATGATGACCACAAGACAATGGTCCGTCTAAACACGTTGTCAACCCACATTCAGGTTGCAACTAAATCCGAGCATCCCTCGAAAGAATTCGCTCTTACAAGAATAAATAAAAAGAAATTCTCAAAAGAAATCACAAGAGCAAATGAAATAGGGACTTGCCCACCTCAATCGGGCAAGATCGCAACACGTACCATGCGAAGTCCCAAATCGAAAAGACGAATTCAGGTTCGCTCACCTCCAGCGGGCGGGGCGTCCACCCTTAGCGGACAGGGCTCGCCCACCTTCAGCGGGCGGGGTCTGCGTCACTAACCGCGCAGGTCCTCAGTTTTCGAAAATGAAAAGAAAATAAAATCTTCAAAAACAAAAACAGGCTCGCCATCTTCAGCCGGCGGGGTCTACGTCACAAACCGCGTAGGTCCTTATTTTCAAAACATCAAAACAGATTCGTCCACTTCTATCGGACGGGGCGTCCACCCTCAGCGGACAGGCTCGCCCACCTTCAGCGGGCGGGGTCTTCGCCACTAACCGCGCAGGTTCTTAGTCGCTGCAGCGATAACTTTTTCTGGTTTATCTTTTTCAAAAAATCAAAAGATGGTTTATCTTTTTCCAAAAATCAAAAGATGGTTTATCTTTTTCCAAAAATCAAAAGATGGTTTATCTTTTTCCAAAAATCAAAAGATGGTTTCCCTTTTCCAAAAATCAAAGGATGGTTTATCTTTTTCCAAAAATCAAAAGATGGTTTATCTTTTTCCAAAGATCAAAAGATGGTTTCCCTTTTCCAAAAATCAAAGGATGGTTTCCCTTTTCCAAAAATCAAAGGATAGTTTCCCTTTTCCAAAAAAGTGATGTGCTGGATTTTCCTTCGTTTTACGTCCTATAAAAACAAGGGGGTTTTCTCGTTTAGCTAACCCTGAAAATGAGAATCTTTAAAAACATTTTACCTCGTGATTGGGCTTGGCCAAGCCTAGTTACACTTTATAGCTTTGACTTCGAAAACATCTTTAGATACTTCCAATGACAAAGTGAGGGAGTTTCTATACTATCAGTTAACAAATTCCAATGACACGTGAGGGATGTGTTAACACTTCAAGTGATGACCCTTAAGTAAAATGTTATCACTCGGGGGCTCGTGAGACCCTTGCAAATCAGGTCACATACACCATGGCTTGTATGACGCACTCCGTCTAGTACTTTGACCATCATCTCATCTCGAGACTCAGTCAAAGTGGGGCTAACTGTAGACACCTACTTTTTTCCCCATTCCCGAAAGGGAAGGTTCGATGATGAGAACATAAATCTCCACTTGGCAACGCATCTCCTATAAAATAACGAATCTCAATCACCCTTTCATTTCAGTCAAAACTGCTATTTATAGAAACCTGCTAAGAATAGTAACCGCCGTAATAGGTAGTTGTTAAAAGTGGCAAAGTCATAAAAGATAGAAACCTGTCAGAATTAGGTGTTGCACTCCAACATAAATCCTAAAAGAGATAGAATTTACATTCCTGGTATAATTCGAAAATAAGAGTTATGTATTAATTAGATTCCTAACGAACCTAGAGTTCGTAACGGGCCCAGACGCATTCCGTCATAAGTTAATACGCACTAAAAGACTCAGATAAATCTCAAAAGCTCCGTGTTCTAAGAGTCCAAATCTGACAAAAAACTCGGCCCAGATCCCATTTTCAACGCCGGAATCTGGGCGCCGAAATCTTCGGCGCCCAGCCCTGGGCGCTGAAAATACCTGGGGCCGTTTTACCTCCGGATTCTTTTTGGATTCGTATCTTAAAATCTATCTTTCCACACACCCTTTTCCTATAAATACAGCCTAAAACCGACGTGAAAAGAGGACACACAATTGCATAACCTGAGTATTGACTCTAGCCTTAAGCCTAAGCCTCACGCTGCGAAATTGATCCGGCGTTCTGTCGCAATCGACCCAAAAGTCAAACAGAACGCATCCTGCCCCTTGTAGCTTGATGAATTAAGCCTAAATACTGGAACATTGCTTAGAAACCCGAGATTCGTTAATAAAAGGAGAAATAGCAAAGCCAAGTGGTTAGTTTTCTGAGAACCACAACGCACCTCTCAAGGGTGCGGTGTAATGTGTCCCTCATATGATTTAATCGCTTTCATCACCCTTTTATAAAATTGTCAAACTATTAAATTGATTGATCTATCACGCCTAATAAGATAATACCTTGGACAATTGAATTATCATGCTAGGTACCTTAAATCAATCTAAATAAGATAATCACGATCAATTTAGTATTATGTGTTGCATATTGCTAAAATCAATTCAGAATAGTTTAATAGTTTAACGCATGTCCCTTCAATTATTTATGCTGAGCTAGTAAGGATAACCTGCCTCTGGAGTATTATCGATGAGCACTCCTCTCGGTAGCTACAGTCCCCCGAACTCTCAATCTCTGCCCTGCGGGTGCACTTTGAGCGATCCCCACACCAGGGATCACAAGGGAACATATGGACGTCGTGGTCGAACATAATTGCACTCCCTTTATGTCACGATAACCGGGTTTTGTCAGTTTTTCTCATTGTCGTTAAAAACTGAATGGCGACTCCTATATTACTAGTCGATTGGGTGTAAACTCACAGGAAATCCAATTACACTTGATCTGACGACATCACGCCCACGAGGGACGAGGTCATGCATTAGCCTCGTGCTTTTTCGACCCCCTCACACCCTTCTAAAAGGATTTATTGCAGTAAAAGATATTTAATTATAACCAATAATTAAAACATACATTGAAGCATGCAAAGTCTAAATATTTATCATGAGTAATAACTTGAAAATTAAAGCAATCATGCAATTTAAACAAGTCATTGGCTTTTTATTCGAAATATTTAGTTCCAGAAGGTGTGAATAAAATGAATCCAAGACCCCAAAATCATCAAAAAATTAAGCACGATTCGACTTAATTCTAAAATATTTTAGGTAAGAAAATCCGTTGCTAATAGTCTAGAAACTATTCTTGGTTGACAGACACATCTAAGAACTTATTAGGAAAACCTATCCCATTTGTATGACATAAAAGGACTCCTTACTTATATCGTTGAGTTCAACCAAAACCAACTTGTACTCACAACTAATTGTGTACTACGATCAGAAGTGACACCTCGCTATGGTGGAAAACTATCACTAATTTATTGACAAATGTACTCACAACCTTGTGTACCTTACCCCTTTATCATCAATAAGTAACACCTCGCTATGTCGGAAAACTATTACTAGATTGATGTAAAGGTTATCCAAGTAAGCGTTATTTTGGAATGGCACCTTTTAACTCAATTTTAAAGTTTGAAACCTAGGGCTCTTACTATGTTGGTTAGATTTTAAGTGAAATAAAATCCTTAATCATGCAACATAATCAATCCACAATCTCATGCATAATATAAAGACATATTTAAATAAATAAATAACTTAAAACATGCACAAGATTTAAATGTGATCTAGTATGGCCCGACTTCATATTGAAGCTTCAACTACAAACTCCGTCTTGAAAATGGATTGGAAACTCCGTCTTGAATTTCACCATGGGAGGTGCCATTTTCTTCAAACTAGTTGTTGGACCGTGCGCTAGCGCGCACGGTCCCCCAAGATATACAAAATTCTTTTAAAAATATTTCATAAAAGACGGACACTTAAAAATCTATGGTAAATGCTAGAAAAGCTATGTTAAAGTTCAATTGCATGTAATAGAAAATAAGAAACCATAAATAGGTTTACAATGTAGGAGTCATTGATAGTTTGAAGATACAATAACAAGCCAAAATGGGTGGATATTTCCTACGAGCGTTGGATTTTAAACTCGACCATGTTCCGAAAAAACCTAACTACGATACTACAATAGCGGGCTTTTTGGAAGCAATTATATATTTGTGTGTGTGTATATAATTAAATATTGCTTGCAAAAAGGCATACACAAGCAATTAACCACATTCTTATAAATGATTTATTTCACACTTGTAGCTTGCTAATGAGCACGGTAGATAGAAAGGGAGGAAGACAACCCCCATCAAAACATCGAACACCGCTCCCTCTGAGGGTGTGTATAATATCTTGTAATAAAAGGTAACTAGTGTGTGGCCCGGACGCTACCCCGGGTTTTGACTTTTATTCAGATTTATATGTTGTAAATATGTGCACATATAGATGACGTGGTCATATAATTACGGGGGTGACACAAGATTAGAGATTGATTAGCATACTTTCCAAGCTAAAAACCCCACATCCAAAAGGGATTGGGCTGATTGACCCCAGGTTCCGGGACGAGAATCAGAGAAGTCAAAGAATGAAAATACAAATGATTGTTCGAGAATGGCTATTCTTCACAATTGCTCCTTGTGATGCAGCGGAACCATGGCAATTAGGATTTCAAGACGCAGCAACACCTATGATGCAAGGAATAATAGACTTACGTACATAGACCAATCGGCCTAAATTGTGTCACAAATTGTGGAGTATCCCTGGATTATTTTCCTGAATCCAAATTTCTATCATGATAGCATGCCTATTCATCCGGCCTATCATCGCAGGCATAACCATAAAAAAGATCATTAAAAAAGCGTGAGCCGTTATTAAAACATTATAAAGTTGATGATTTCCACCAAGAATTTGGTCGCCGGGTCGTGCTACGGGGTCGAACCGTCATTCCAGGATTTGCAGTCCGATACATTTCCATTATGTTACCTAGCCAAACTCGCCGTCCGCTACTGCTTTCACAGTTTATTACTTCCTCACTTATAGATTCTACTACTTATTAGAAAGAGAGTGCGAAGCTTTTGAAGTCGCTTATGCGAAGCTTTAGGGAGTCAACAAAAGCTTCGCCAATGTCCCGAAAGTAGCCTCCGTCCTCTTTTGAGTAGAATGATGGGCTCTTAGGAATAGAAGTAATTCCTATCTTGAATAGCTATAACAGAGGGTTTTTTCGAAGCTAACAAGATATTATCAGCTATGGATCTTCAGGTTTATTTCGCTCACGAAATGTAATAGGAAAGGGCCATCAATAAGTAAGAAGTAAGCTCCTTCTACTGCACCTCAAGCACCTCCGCTGGGGAGGAATAATCAGAAAGGGCCTAATACAGGAATGTCCGGAACAAAAACAACAGGATCTTGCGGAGAAAGAGGATCTCCTTGCGTGTTGGTTTCCATTTTTCTGTAGGCTCACCCTTCGACCCTTCTTTCTAAATGGGGGCGCCCGGGGCACTTTCTCTTTTCATTTCGTCGATGCTTTTATGCGTGCGCCCGAAAACATAGGCCGACTGCTGAGCCCACTCTGGCTCAGCCGCACTACCCGGGGTGCGAGCCACCCGAAAAGCAAGCTTTTACAGCGAGCGGCTGGAGCAGTAGGGAGCTAAAGTTGAATCCTTTTTCTTCATCATTAGTTGATTAATTACTCTGAAAATTATTAGTGCACCGTACATCCAAGAGAATTTTTATACACATTAGTGGTCCCTATCACATTTTCTCCTCACATGTAAGGAGAAAACGTGAGGGGTGCACGATGCACCCGGGTGCATGTATATTGTTTTATAATTACTCAATCACTGTCAATGTTTCCCCTCTTACATATTATTACATTCAATTACCCCGAGCTTTTTTTTATTTTTGAGGCTTATAATTGCACATTTATAAATGAAGTAATCATTCCCTTTTCTTTTTGCATTCACTTTTATTCACTTTGTTATTTATTGTAAAAGGAATATATATGTTTATATAGAAGAATATAACATAATTTGTAGTTGGTTAAGATGGTAGGAAGTGTAACTTTTAACAAAGAGGTCTAGTGTTCAATCCTTGTTACATGTTTTTAGTTGTTAATAATGTGTCATGATGTTGATTAGTGGTGATGTGGCGTAATATGAAGGGGTATACGTGACACGTATACGTTCTTAAGAACGCCTTTTAATATATTAGTATAGATGTGAGGCAAGTTTACATAAACATGACTAAAAGCAACTGTATAAATGATGTAAAAAGAAGCCAAGGCATATTTTGTTGTATGACTAAATATGCATTAATGAAAGTATAACATGGCTTATGAGTTGTACAGTAAATGTAAGTCATTTTTTTTTTATCTACATCTCACCTACTACTTGAAAGTATAGTCTGGTGCAAAACCTTGCCCTTTCCCCTCATGTTAATACGATTCTTATATTCACCTTTAACAATATAAATAGATCTCAAATAGATCTCTTAAGAGTTGATTAAACATTTGTCATAACAAATGGATATAAATTATAGAATCACTTAAGTGTAATCATTCACATGTAACATGGGTCGCGAACCACCCTAAGAAAATAAGATTCAAAGGCAAAGGTCAATAGTTACTTTGTTGAAATGCATTTTTCCTCTCTTCTCAAACAATGGTTTCATATAATCCCAGTCTCCCATGAAACACAACCGGATGTTAACATTATGTCAACTGCAGCAGAAGAGGCCTTATCCATACTTTTATCGAGCTCCACTTCATCATCGCAAGCCATGCCTAGGTCAAAATTACTAACAAAACACTTCAAAACTCTAAAGCTAGCACCAATCCTAACAAAAACCTTCAGAACCTTCTCTCCCAACATGATTGTCCACTTCTAATTTTTGTTTGTCACAGTAACAGTTGAACAAGGTTACTTTCACCATTCACCGTCACAGGTTGCACAAGAAGTAGCTAGACAGACATAGTAATAGCCATTGGTACATATATAACATTATAGAGATCAACATACCTGCATTTTATTCAAAACAAAAAACTCACAGTAAGTTTACCAAATAATTAAACGTGCAGAAAATCAGGCGGGGCTTACACTCAATTAAGAAAAAAAAATGCGGTGAACAAAGTAAATCATACATAAAAGAATGTTGAAGCTAAGCTTTTATCGACAATATGATTTCTCACGTACAAGAGAAGGTTTGATAAAATTTCAAACCAATCAAACAATAACATAAACCAATACCACTTATAAGATTATGACGGTTAAAAACTACATAGCATAATTAGATACACACTGAGTCAACAACATTTCTTAAATTCCATAATGACATTAAGAATGATGAGCGTATTATAAGCCATACCTCACCTACTGGTCTTACAAGTGTTCTTCGAATCAAGGCAAATTGAGGGCAAAAATATGCTTGAAATACTGTTTGAACTACTAAGTACTTCATGATAAACTACTATGAATTTCCCGAATATATCTCATCGTATCAAGTAACAAGAAGACATTCAAAGAACCAAAAAAACATTTAAAAAGGAATACAACTCACATCTTTTATATGGCTGCCCTTTATAATCCAAGAATGCGCCCAGACTTCTATTCGATAAAATCGATAGTCGTAGAATGGCGAAGTGTCAGTATCTCAAGAATGTATTGCACCGAATATGGAGCAGAATCAGGGTAGAGCTGTACCAAATCGAGACTTTTCAGAAAGATTTATAAGTCCCAGCACATAATAATTCTCAATTGGACCAAGAGAAAAATCATGTATACACCATAAAATAATTAATAGACGAGAAAAATATACACATAAATAAAACAAATGGACCTAAAAACATAGGTGACATCTTGCTACACACTTGCCACATAAACCACATGCTAAAGTTTAAGAGAATTAGCAAATTGCAAATTATGCTTGATAATCAAGTGCTTGTGCATACGATATAGTATTCAGATCGACATGTTCGGGGGCGGATCTAGTGTGTATCGTGGGGTAGACATTTGCACATCCTACTGGCTAAGGTTAAACTTTTATAAGCAACTAAACAACATACAATTACTCAGTCTGCTGGTAAAAGAAGGCAATTGAAATGTGAAATGTTCGACGCTAGGGTGCCAACTATCATTTTATTTAGAAATTTTTTTTGCTCAACAACTTCGTACGTAATATTTTTTCAATTGCATTAAATATTCATATTTGTATTCGAAGTCCCATTTGTCTATTTCGTTTTACTATATTAATGTCAATATTAATTTTTATTAGGGAATGTTATAATTTGGATTGTTTATTTCCTTCTAAATAAAACCAATATCGATTTTACGAGTCATAGCTTAATTTTGAGTACACCACAAAATAAATAATAATCCTAGATTTACAGTTTGATGTTCAATTTTTATTCTGATTTCACCGTTATTAAAGTTTCATAAATAAATTAGGTATGCCTTTTTTTGAGACAGAATCATGATCATTAATTTGGTAAAATATTTTCATACCCTATATATCAATCCTGCATACGCCACTAGACATGATACATGCTCTTATCTAAGTAGACATGTTATTTTCTCGTTTTATTACTTAATAAATGAGATAAGATTATCGAGTCTTTTTACTGTCAAGGCATCACCAAAGACCTTAATGCCAAATTCAGAAAACAAGGATAAAATTGAATACTTGTGGGATAACTCATTCAACCCCAGACTTGGTCGAAAAAGAGTTGTGATATTGGTTAATGCAACCTTTGCAGACAAGCCTTGGCTAGTAAACATGACAAGAAATAGGGCTATATGTTTTGGAAATCTATCGCATTCACTTATGATCGTCCTCTGACCTGTCTCGAGCTTAAGCACTTAAAAAAAAATATTTCATTCCTGAAATCATATTCCTCCAACATTGGATAATTAAGAGCAATAGGAAAATATCATCACTGCTTTACATTTTCAACCTGCATGTACGCCCTTACTCACACACATGGTTAAGAAAATTATTTAAATAAGAAAGAAAAGAGGAAAATATATCAAAGGGGAGCAACAACAAACAACAAAATCCAGAAAAATAGATGACAGTTACCCATACAAGATCAATTTCAAATGCATGAGTATCTTTCTCCTCAGCTGCAGCTGCCAATTCAGCTTCACTAAGAAAATCATCATGACCCCGGATGATTTGCTAACCATAAATCCATCAGCGCGCTCCATGAACAACCTACAAAGAAAAACCACAAAGTCCACTGTTGAGTGAAGTGGGATGTATATAATATTAGGTTCATAACCAATGAATTATTCCAGCACCTTTCCTAGGGAGGCAACAAGGTCAACTTAAACAATTTTGCAAAAGAAAGCATCTAATTCCATCTTTTTCGTTGGAATCAAAATCCAATTTACTTAAAGAAGCTTTCTAAGACAAGACATCAGACAAACTTGAATGGAAATCTAAATAACAACAAAACCATTACCGATTTTTATACCTCTACAGAAATCCTAGCCTTGCCAATAACTTCATCTTATAGTAACTTTTTCAAGACCTAAGCCAGTCACAAAACCGATATTAAATACTCCCTCTATTCCTAAAAAATTGTCCCATATTCCTTTTTTGGATGTCCCGGCCCTTTAATTTTTTCCCTTAAACATTAAATTTTCCCACTTGTTTTTTCTCTATCTCTCTCCTCATGGGCCCACTTTACCAACCCATGTGCATATTTTACAACCAAATCTTAATGAAGTGAATTTTTGCCATGGGGCAATGTTTTAGGGACAGGGGGAGTATAGGGTAAGCCAAAACTATATGAAACTTACAAATTCAATAAATAGCATATCTCTGGGAATGGGGATTCAATGAAGTACTAATTTTTCTTAAGAGGAGTATCTTAGTGAGTTAATATTTTACAAAAAGTCAAAATTTGATGTATTTATAGAGCTCCCATTTCCTTTTCGTGTCGAGTTTATCATTATGAGCTTGCAATTTTATCGCTCATAAAAACCAAAGTAACTATAACTATGGCTTGAGACTCTAGAGTAGCTAAAACTATAAAATTTATACCAACTTTTACAAAACAAAGAATATCTAAAACTAAGGCAGGCGGTATTAAGATTACTGATCATGGAATAGGAAATGCAAACATTTCGTACGCAATCTGAGTCAAACATTATGAGCTAGAATTTAATAACATCGAAGGCATGAAATACAAATAGCAAAACACTTGTGACTTGTACCAATGCTTCGTCCCGGTAGAACCAATTTTCACATAATATGTCACTCAAAGTAGAAAGTTGAATGACAAGACTTCAGTGTAAGGAAGGAATTCAAATACCCAACTCAACATTTGACCTTACAAAAAAAAAAAGATCCTTCAACACGAAATTTCAATATGAAAACAGGAATAGGAGATTGAAAGCCTAGAAATTTAAAAATATCAAATAAGTAATACAATAGGATTGGGAATTATAATCCCTCAATTTATTTAATTGTTTAAGGGGTTAATTTCTATAACTTTAATTAATGCCACACAGAAGTACATTAGGTAATTAATAATGTTGCGCTCAAGCTCAAATTACTGTAACAAAACCAAATAGGAAAAGGTGAGTTAGGCTAATACTAATAATAAGGAAGATTAATTTTGAATAGCTAGAACACCCAAATTAAGTGAATTGCAAAATATTACCAGAAATCATGAAAATTGAAGTTGTAACTACAACTCACATACCAGGAATTGGTTATTGTGCTCCTGGACTTATTAATGCATCAAAGCCGGTGCTCCAATTCATAGCTGGTGTATATTCAATCGGAGTGATTGTCAGTGAAATCAAATATAGTTGCAAAAATTGAAAATTTGAAAAACTAATCTATCAATGATGAAACTAAGAAAACTTGACATAAACGGTTGATAGAGAGGAGAACATTTAATAGATCTCACCGTTCTTGCCGCGATGAAGCCCTACACAGAAGAGAGAGATCAGTAGCAGAGAGGAGATGGGAAGCATTCTTAGAGAAGATGAGAGAAAACATATTGGTTGGAATATCAGAAGATGGATGTAGCAAGGCAGAACAATGAAGGAGAGAGAAAATGGGGGCGGATGAGAAGATATAGGGTTTGTTGAAATACAACCAGGGGTGAAAGAAACAAGAAGGGAAACACTGAAGCAAGGAAGTGGGAGAAGAAAAGCAAGGATGACGGAGGGAATGGCAGGGTGGTAAATCAAGAAGGAATTCAAGGGTGTGGAAGTGTAGACACCTAATTTGTGTCTCCCCTCTGGGATGATGACGATACCATTATCCTTACTAGGCGGTTGGAGCAACTCCGTGCAGAAATCCCAATTGCTAAGAACATCTCCAAAATACAAGATCCAAAATCCAATCCCCGAAGCCGTTTCCCTCCCGGAACTCGGTACAAAATACAATTATCAAAAACCAATTTCAAAATCCAAGTACAATCTCATCTAGTAGACCATTCCATTGGTTTTACTAAGCCTTTTCCACTCAAAATCATATAAGGCAAGTCAAATTCGGGCACCGACCCACAAAACCGAGCAAGCCGGGCCCCGTCCCGTACAACCGGAATTCAAAACCCGAAACGGCTTGTTTTTTTTACGCAAAATCAAGTCTTAACCTCCAAGAAAGCACTACATGCCAAGCATCGTACTATTCGTACGAAGGTACCTCAATACAAGACAAATTAAGGACGGAGCCCGCATCCTTGATTTTGGCAGCACGCATGCCACGTCACCAACGCTGGGCGCTGGTTTGGCGTGCTGCGCTGGCAATGGATGGCAGTTTCCAGCCATTTTTCCTATAAATACCCGCTAATTTTCAGCATTTAGGGAGGCAGCTTCAATATACAACGTCGTAATACCAAAATTACGCCTCAAATTCAAGTCCAAAAATCCTTCAAAAACACATACAAACTTCAAGTTCTAAGCAATTGGGAGCTCTAAAAGGAATTCTTGCCTAAACCTAAATAGGTAATTCCGAATCCCACAATATTCAATCATGTTTCTTTGATTTTCCTATTTCAAAAATGATTAGCAAGTTGGCATTTTTACTACTAAAAATGTCACTTGCAACAATCATACATCTTTTTAAAACCCAAACTTTTCAAAATACAAAAATGCAAACTTTCAAGATTCAAGGATGTTCAAAGTTGTTTGCAATCACTTTTTGAACTAGAATCACTTTCAAGTATGGAGTAATCAAAGATGACACCTTTTTATCTTTTAAAGGTTTAATCTTTTGAGATTCAAGACTCCATTTTTCAATATACAAATTCAAGTTTTCAAATTTCAAGATCCCACAATATTTAGGGTAGCTCATGACTACTTCCCCAAACTAGGATCCTTTCAAAATAAGAGCACATCAAAGATCTAACCTTTTCAACATTAAAAGGCCCGATCTTTGAGATTCAAGTCTCTTAAGTTTCAATATTTCAAGTTCAAGTTCAATTATTTCAAGTTCAATATTTCAAGATTCAAACTTTCAAGTTCAAGTTCTATATGCAAAATCTAGGATACTTTGGGATAAGCAACTTCTCCCAAGTTGAGATTTTTGGCTTTGAATTCGTGTCGGGCGCACTTATTTTTAAGGATCCGCTTGGCGTTCGAATCTTATGTGCCCAAGTACAAATTTCAATATCGCAATTTCGATTATGCACCTTTCAATATTGCAATTTCAATTATGCACCTTTCAATACCGCAATTTCAATATCGCACTTTCAATTCCGCAATTTCAATATCGCACTTTCAATTCCGCATTTCAATTCCGCATCTTTACTTACCTAGTCCTTCTAGGCAATGTGGACCTACTCCCTAGTCCGTTTCTAGGGGGTCTTGTATTTACTAATTCCACACTCATTTACAATTGTGATGTTGCTTTATTTGCTTTATTGCTTTCATCACCATACATGCTAAATACAACAAAATGCAAGGTTACATCACGCTTAACAAAGATAATTTCTTGGACAAACCGATCTTAGGTTCCCTTAAATTACCTTTAAAGCAAAGTGACCACCATACAATTAGAGATTCTATTTGCTCTAAAATTCAAACCCACATAGTCTAATCTAGGGTATATTTTCGAAAATGCTATGTCACGTACTCGAATAATTTCTAAAGCTCGCGGAATAAGCATCTCGTTCCCGTGCCCGGATCTCACCCATCCGTTTCGAGGATTCAAAGCCTTATCCAAAATAGAGCCACTTGCGATCTTTCCAAACGAGACTTTAAATAATGTTTGGTGGCGACTCCTTAGAGGTACAAAAATACAATGGTTTTCTAAAAAAAAAACCGCCCCCTTGTAGGGACAGAGCATAATTGCGATGCGAACCAAAAAACACCTCCTACAATTCTGGCGACTCCACTGGAGATTTTTCTAATTCCAATTTCGAAAATGCGAGCAGATTTCGAGCAGCAAGCCAATGATCTGCTTAAGTACTGGATGCCAGCACTGGGCGCCAGGCGCAACCACCCGCGCCCAACGCCACTGCCTGCATCCAGGACAGTGGCTCATAGTGGCTTGTCGCCCACTTTTGCTCAACTTTTTGTGTTGGGAGTTAGTCTATTTTTGAATCTGGAAGGACGCTCCCAAACCTCGTGAACGAATGTCGAAAAACGAGCTTTACAAATACGAATTCGAGTACGATTTCAAATTTCAATTTTTAGGCATTTCATGCATTTTTCGAAAACCATATTGCGCAAAATGAATTTCTACCTTGCCCAAACGGATGTGTTCTACATTCGGGCTAGCCCCGGGGGCAACGAAATGGTGACTCTCCATACGGTTCCCGACCAAAGTGTGTGACCATTTTCGCGCCTACCGAAACTTGGCATTTGCTTGACATTCCCGATGTCAAGTATGGAGGCCGTCTGCCGACACACACGTCCCTTAGGCGGATGTTCAAGTTGTCACCGGATCCGTCTCTTAGTCAAGTACCTTTTTGACACCCTAAGCCGACCACTTGCATCATACAAAACTTAGACCGACCTTAGGTTGAGAACTTTGCATGTAGCATTCATATACATGTTAGTGTGACAACGTGCTATTTGTGCATTGTGTTGGCGTCTTTGCACGCGTGAATGGCTAACCTCGAGTTCTAGCTTGCCAAAACCCATTAGCCTCCAACTAGGAAACCAAACCCCTAGGAGCATCATTCAAACCTCATGCATCTAAAATCGCCGATTTAAGGTCTTTTAGGAGTGCCACTCCATTTGATTCAAAACCCTTAAACACGCCTCACGCACAAATGCCAAATTCAAATTCAATCCAACGACATCATAATGCCGGATTTTCGAGTCCAAATTCCAAGTTCCAAATTCAAAATGCAATCCAACGGCGTCATAATGCCGGATTTTCCATTTCAAATCTCAAAATTCAAATTCAAGTTCGAATCCAACGGCGTCATAATGCCGGATTTTCCATTCCAAATCTCAAATTTCAAATTCAAGTTCAAATCCAACGGCGTCATAATGCCGGATTTTCCATATCAAAACCTCAAATTTCAAATTCAAACTCAAATCCAACGGCGTCATAATGCCGGATTTTCTAGTCCAAATTTCGAGTTTCAAGTCCAAATTTTCTAATCCAAACCTCAATTTTCAAGTTCAAATCCAACGGCGTCATAATGCCGGATTTTCCATTTCAAATTTCAAATTCCAAGTTCAAAACTCAAATCCAACGGCGTCATAATGCCGGATTTTCTAGTCAAAATTTCAAATTCTAAGTTCAAAACTCAAATCCAACGGCGTCATGCCTGATTTTCTAGTTCAAACATTCAAATCTTCAAACCTCAAGTTCGAGTTGCCAATACCAATCTCAAAACCTCAAGTTCAAATGGCTAAACTCATGACCGGCGTAATGCCAACCTTTTCGACTCAATCTTTCAAACCTCAAAATCCATGTCAATCTTTCGAGTTTCAAGTCCTATGCTCAAAGTTTCAAGTTCCAAATTCATACCGTCGTAATGCCGACTTTTCCGTTCCATATTTCAAACCTCAAGTTCGAAGTTCTAAAATTCCAACCTTTCAAATCTCAAGTCCTATATTCGAAACTTCAAAATTCCAAGTCCACAGCGACATAATGCCGGACTTTCAAATTCCGAAATTCAATGTCTCAAATTCATGGCGGCATAATGCCGAATTTTCCATATTCAAAGCTTCACATTCTATATACAAAAGTGCATCTTTTCCATTTCAAAGTTCAAACTTCGAATCAAATTCAAACTTCAAACTCTTTTTCGAGCTACAAATCCTTGCTTTCCATTACTCTCAAATTCAAAAATTCCAAACATTTCCAATGGGTTGAAAATCCCCTGAAATAGTACAAATTCAAATTCCACATTCTATCTCTGGGTTGAAAATCCCCTGAAATAATACAAGTCCAATTGTCAAATGGGTTGAAAATCCCCTGAAATAATACAATTTCAAAACCCTTTTTTCCAATGGGTTGAAAATCCCCTGAAATAATACAAGTTCCAATTCTCCAATGGGTTGAAAATCCCCTGAAATAGTACAAGTTTAAATTTCACATCCTTCAATGGGTTGAAACTCCCCTAAAATATTCCAAGTCCTATCGACGGGTTGAAATTTCCCTAAAATATTGACGGGTTGAAATTCCCTTGAAATAATACAAAATCAATTCCCTTTCAAATGGGTTGAAATTCCCTTCAAATATTCCAAGTCCGACGGGTTGAAATTCCCTTAAAATATTGACGGGTTGAAATTCCCTTGAAATAATACAAAATTCAATCTCCTAGTACGAGTCCAATTTCGAAATTCTCAATGGGTTGAAATTCCCCTAAAATAGTCCAAGGTCCAATAGGTCGAAATATTCTTTCGATATTCCAAGTTCTAGTACAAAGAGTCAACTTCCACAAAAGAATGAAGGCTCCTCTCAAACACTTCCAACGGGTTGCAAATCCCGAATACAAGTACAAAAATCCAAAATCCCGAATCTTCGGAGTGGCACTTAGAGTCAAGTCTAGGTCTCATTCATTGCATGCATATCATATCATGTGTCGGGAAGTCCAAGTTCTAAATCATGTGGTGTGTCCTAAATAGGAGTCCGAGGATCCTCAGCGCCAATGTGGAAAACATAAGCAACCGACTGGGTGTTGTGGAACAGGGCGCGCCTAGTGATGACTTAACCAAGAAGATCGAGAGTCTGGTCAGTAAGGTCACTAATCAAGAGAACTATTTTGACACCTCAATGGAAGACAACCTCAAGGTGAGGGTGAATCTGCCAGACAAATTCTCCGCCAATGATATTCCAAAGTTCAAATCCACCGACAATCCTAAATACCACCTCAAGAACTTCAGAGCTACAATGGCCATCAAGGGGGTCGAACTCGAGCTATACCCTGTGGTATTCCCCATGTCTCTGGAACCAATCTGCCAGAAATGGTACTATTCACTCAAGGAACATCAAACATGTACATGGGAAGCAGTTGCTCGAGCATTCATGGAGCAGTATCAACCCAACATTCAACTTCAAACCACTCTAAGGGACCTAGAGGTTCTCAGGAAAGGGCCTCAGGAAGGCTTCACTACCTACCTCAACCGGTGGAGAGAAATGGCATCCTAGATGGTGACTCGACCCTCCGAGAGAGAACTAGTCAAGATCTTCATCGCTGGTCTTCTCCCGAAATACAATACTCACATGAAGTACCTAGGATTGGAAAGCTTCAAGATAACTTACGACATCGGGGTCGACATAGAGGATGACCTGATGAAAGCACCAGCAGCCCCGGCTCCACAAGATGAAAAGTGGAAGGGCAAGAGACCTGAAGCAACACACAAAGTTCATGAGGTCAACGCCCTAGAGGCTCCTCAAGGTCCAAAGTCAAACAATTTCAAGAACAATGCTAACCAGCGCAACTATCAAGGCAGACCACAAAGGGTCTTTACAAACCTCGGGATGTCCTACATCGAGGCATTCGATCGGTTGGTTGAAAAACAAGTCATAACACCAATCGGCCCAACACCCGATCCTCCAGTCGATAAGAGGTCCAAGAGCTGGGATCCGGCAGCCCATTGCAAGTACCATTAAGGGAAGGTTCATGACATCGAAGGCTGCTACAAGCTTAAGCACTTGATCTAGAACATGGTCGACAACAAGACCTTACCCCTACCTCCCGGAGCCAAACAAACTCCCTCGATCCAAGCCATCTCCTGTGACTGTGAAGATGAAGAGGAGGAATTTCCATGCAATTTGATCTCTACAATATACAAGCCAGGTTACGAATTGATGGTCCCAAGATTTTTCCATCTCCTTCCAAGTGCTCAAAACTGGGTGATCCCCGAACCTAGGGTAACCACCGACATTCAAGAAAACATCTGCCCTCTCGCTACCTTGAAGGCTTTGGGGTTCTCCGAGTACGATCTCATGCTGAGTGCTCAACAAACTGTCAAACTCTAGGAGGTCACATACAAGGTCCTGGGAGTCCTCGAACTAGTTTTCTCCTTCGACACTTATCATAGCAATGCTGAATTCCAAGTTGTCGATGTGTCTGCCAACTTCGACCTACTATTCGGAGAACCGTGGTTCGAGGAAATATTGGATGGCCCTGCCTGCCTCACCTTCAAAGGTTCCAGCTTCCGAGACACTTTCATCAAACAAAAGCCGGCTGTACGCCAGGAAAAAGATGAGTGCATTCAAGAATACTACTACAGATGGGCAACCTTCGCTCGTACAATCAAGCCTGAGCTTCCAGAGGGAAAGATGGTGAGAATGTTCCTTCTAGGGCTCAACACTTCATGCAAGGGCAGCTTCGCCGCATTTCCTTACAGCACGTGGGACCAGGTCTGGGATCAAGCCTTGAAGATCTGTGCATGTAGCCGCGTCTACGATGATTATGACAATGACGTGGATATCTGGGAATACCCTGGGAACTATCTTTATGATTAGTGTCTTTGTCCAAGTCCAGAGTCTGTCTTTCAATTTTCGAGTCTAGCAATGAGTCTAAGAGTCTAGAACTAGAGTCTTGCATCAATCAAGAGCCTCCAAAGGCCGAGCTTCAAGTCAAAACAATCGATGTAATGATTGCTGATTTCAATAACACTTCAATTTCTACTTACTCTTCGAATTCTAACTCAAAACACAATCCTAATCCAAACAACTTTTCTTCACAAGAAACTGACTTTGAAATTCTAAAAGCTATTGAAAATCATGAAAATAGGACGCCCATAATTGAGGAAACAGAAAAAATCAACCTTTCTAACAACAGTGATTCAAAGCTTGTTCGGATTGGTTTAACTCTATCTCAAGCAGAGCGGGATGATCTTATCAAGCTACTTTCAGAGTACATAGACGTCTTCGCATGGTCCTATCATGATATGCCAGGGGTTGATCCAAGCATCGGTCAGCATACAATTCCCCTTATTCCAGGTTCAAAGCCCATCAAGCAGAAACTCCGTCGCATGAAACCGGACGTTTCCCTCAAGATTCAAGAAGAGGTCTCCAAGCAGCTAGAGGTCGGGTTTATTCGAGAAGCAAAGTATCCAGAATGGATTGCAAATGTCGTCCCAGTTCCAAAAAAGGATGGCAAAGTACGAATGTGTGTGGACTACAGAGATCTTAACAAGGCCAGCCCTAAAGATGGTTTTCCATTACCCCACATCGACATCCTGGTCGACAACACCGCAAATCATGCCTTACTCTCTTTTATGGACGGGTATGCAGGCTACCATCAAATTCCCATGGCAGAGGAGGACATGGAGAAGACAACCTTCATCACTCAGTGGGGTACATATTGCTATACAGTTATGCCGTTCGGACTGAAGAACGCAGGAGAAACCTATCAAAGAACAGCCACAACCATCATGAGCGATGTGATTCACCGGGAAATTGAGGTATATGTCGACGACATGATTGTCAAATCCAAAGAGCGACACGAGCATACCTCAGTACTTCAAAAGTTTTTCAACAGGCTCAGGCAATACAACATGAGGCTCAATTCGCAAAAGTGTGCATTCGGGGTAACGTCAGGCAAGTTACTCGGATATGTTATCAGCTCTCGGGGCATAGAGGCTGATCCTTCAAAAATCAAGGCAATTCTCGAGATGCAACCACCAACAAATGAAAAGGAAATTTGAGGTTTTCTCGGCAGACTACAATATATCAGTAGGTTCATTTCAAGACTCACAATGATCTGTGAACCGGTATTTCGAAAGCTCCGAAAAAGTGAGCCCAAAGTGTGGGATGACGACTGTTAGCAAGCATTTGACACCATCAAGGATTACCTTTCCAACCCACCAGTACTAAAGCCAGCCATGCCAGGGATTCCCCTCAGGCTCTACCTCACAACAACAGATTCAGCAGTAGGGGCTATGCTCGCCCAGGAAGTTGAAGGCAAGGAGAACGCCGTATACTACATAAGCAAAAAACTGATCGAGTACGAGACCAAGTACACTCAGCTCGAGAAACTCAGCATCGCCTTGGTTTGGGCCACAAAGAAACTACGGCACTACATGCTCTCCCATACAGTACAAGTGATCAGCAAAGCGGATCCTCTCAAGTATCTGTTCGAAAAACCAGCTCTCAACGGACGTTTGTCCAGGTGGTTGGTCATGTTGGCAGAATTCGATCTCAAATACATCCCGCAGAAGGTTATCAAGGGTTCAACAGACTCAGACTTCCTAGCCGACTGCCCGTCGAGGCATAAGAGGAGGATTACGACTTACCCGACGAGCAAATCTTAATGACCAGTGATGACAGTTGGTCAATGCATTTCGACGGTGCTTCGAATCAGAACGGGTGTGGTGTTGGAGTAATTCTAGTAGCCCCAGACGACACTCACATTCCTATATCAGCAATACTGCAATTCAACGTCACAAACAATGCGGCAGAATATGAAGCATGCATTATGGGACTAGAAGCCGCCTTAGCATTGGGTGTCCAGAAACTTCGAGTGTATGGGGATTCCTCCCTAATCATCAATCAAATTTCCGGCAAATGGAAAGTGAGGAGCGAGAGCTTGGCTCCATACCAGTCATACCTTGAGCAGTTGTCTGAGCAAATAGAAGAGCTTCGCTATACATACCTCCCGAGAGAGGAAAACCAATTCGCCGATGCACTGGCAAAGCTGGCCTCAATGATCAACATCCCAAATGGCATGGCCGAAATGCCACTTACAATTGAAACACGTCAAGAAGCAGCATATGTCCATGCTATTGACGACGTCGAGCAAGACGGAGATGAACCTTGGTTTACAGAAATTCAAAGGTATCTACAAAATTCAGAGTATCCCCCGCACTTTTCAAGCAAGAATCAAAGGGCTCTACGACTACAGTCAGCCAACTTCGTCATAGAAGGCGGCATTCTATACAAGAGGTCCCTTGGCGGCCCTAACCTCCGATGTGTTGACAAGCACGAAGCTCAAAGAGTCATGGACAACATACATGCTGAAGTCTGTGGCACCCACATGAATGGGAAGATGCTAGCCCTCAAGATCATCAGGGATCGATACTACTGGACTACCCTCGAACGGGATTGCTACTTCTTTGTCAAGAAATGTCCTACCTGCCAAAAGTGTGCGAATCTGAAGCACATTCCTTCATCATTGCTATACTCTCAATCATCACCGTGGTCGTTCTCAGCCTGGGGTATCGACGTCATCGGCAAAGTCACTCCAACGGGCACCGGGGGTCATGAGTTCATACTGGTTGCTATCGACTACTTCACCAAATGGGTCGAGGCCAGGTCATTCAAAGTGTTGGGTTCCAAGCAAGTGGCCCAGTTCATACAAGAAAACATCATATGCAGATACGGCGTTCCTCACGAGTTCATCAGTGACCAGGAAACCCATTTTCAAGGAGAGTGTGAAGATCTATTCACCGAGTACAAAATTCAACATCATCGCTCTTCGCCTTATCACCCACAAACCAATGGGGCAGTCGAAGCAGCCAACAAGAATGTCAAGACCATCATCATGAAAATGACTACCAATTACAAGGACTGGCCCCAAAAGCTGCATTTCGCATTGTGGGGGTACCGAACTTCAATTCGCACTTCAACTGGTGCAACTCCATTTTCATTGGTCTATGGAATGGAAGCAGTACAATCTATCGAGCTGGAGATACCTTCTCTAAGGATAGTCCTCGAAAGCAAAATCCCAGAAGCTGCATGGGTACAAGCAAGATATGACGAGCTAGTCATGCTCGATGAGCGTCGGCTTCAAGCCGCTCACCATGTACAAGTCCATCAGCGCCGAGTGGCCAGACATTTCAGCAAAAGGGTCAGAACCCGAAACATCAAAGAAGGCGAGCTTGTCTTGAAAGCCCTTCGCAAAAGCACCATGGACCCAAGGGGAAAATTCAAACCCAACTGGGCAGGCCCGTACATTGTCAAGAAGATCCTCTCCGGGGGAGCAGTCGAACTGACAGACGTCGATGGAACAGAATTCAGATCTCTGACCAACCTCGATCAACTCAAGAAGTTCTATGTCTAAGTTCCGTGTTCAAATTCAAGAATCCAATTCAAAGTCCTGTAAGGTAGTCAAAACTACGTCCGGCCTGATTCCCTAACGGGACACATAGGCAACCTCATTTCGAGGCCCGGCCACTTTAATACAAAAAAAATTCAAAATTTCCTCAATTAAGGGCATCCTAAAAATCAAATCAAAATTCAAAATTCAATTGTTGTTGTCTTTATTCCAAATGTGCCCATTCAAAGCAAAGCATGTTCAAACGGAATTTAACACAATAACTCTTTATTTGGCTCTAAGGCCTTCAAAGCTAATTCAAATACAAAGTCAGGATCAAGTGAAGCAAAGTTCAAAGCCTTTTCACTTCCTAAACACATCTTCCAAACACATTCTAAACACAATTCCTTCCAATACAATTTCAAACACATTTAGCCTACAAAAATCTAGGGTCGGGCGATTATGCTCTCGAGTCTTGGTACCTTGAGTACTATCCCCTGGCTCCTCCCGCAATCAATCATCAATCTTCCCCTTGCCCAAGCGGCGGGAGAAGGAACTTGCTAGCCTTCCAAGACGGGAGGACGACGAACCTCCTTTGGACTCCGAATGGTCAAGCACCGGATGGGCCACACTCCGGTCACCTTCCTCATAGTCAGTTGATGCAGGACGTCTAGCTCTAGAACCTCGGACTCTAGCTGGTCCAGAGAGAGAAATGTCCCTCTGGCTTAGGCCTCTCATCCATACAATGTACCCCGCAGACAGAGTAACTGACTCAAGTGGGAACTGGATACTCAGGAATGGTTTGGCGACCCAATACCGCCTCCAAACTTCAAGTCGATTGGCATTCAGCGCAACAGGTTTCGAGTTCTCTTTAGCACAGTCCGGGATCTCCTGTTTCAAGCCATACTGTGTCATCACTCGAGCAGGCGAGTAGAAGACCAGCATTGTGAGGCTTGACACTCTCAAAGCAGTAGAATCAGGGGCATGTCTCATGGCAGCAATTCCCCACCAAGGAACTACCCACATTATACAAGATTCAATTCCGGAGAGTGCGCTTCACCACTCGTCCAATGAAAGCCGGCCATACATCATGGGCCGCACAGTGAACCCTTTTCTATTATAGCTTTCCATGTTTTCCGGTGGTGCCACCAGCATGAGCCTCTCCATAAGACAAACCTTGGGGAGTATACAAGAGACGCATTTCAAAATTCAACATTCAAAATTCAAATACAAAGTACAAATTCAACATACAAGAAAGCTCCAGTTCCTTACTTGGAGTAATACCGGACTTCCCGACGGCAAAGAATTGAAGAGGGGTCCGACTTTAGCAAGTCAAGGCCCAGCAATGTTTCGCCAATCACAAGCGGCATTGGGTCCCGACCATTAGCAAACTGCTCTACAATTTCTATTAGGGAGGCATCACCATTGCCAAACCCCTGCTTCGAAAAGAGGAAGCGAGCAAAGATACAAAAACTCAAGGCCCTCAAGCGAAAAACTTTGGGAACATCAAGCCCAACAAAGTAGGTGACAAGGAGGGACAGATCTACCCCTCTGCCATATAACATCACTCAAAAGTGGGGGCTTCAAGCCCAAATATCTTTCAAAGCCCAGGAAAAAGTGTTCTTCAACACTGGGCATGCATGGCTCAGGCATAATGGGCCACCCCAATATAGCGCTAAACTCTTCAGGGAGGGGACATACCTCATTATTCCCAAAGCGGAAGACATGATGATTCGGATCCCAAGCCTCCAAAGCAGCAAGAATGAAGTGCACATCCAGCTTTACAAACCGGAAGGAGGCGAGCACCCCAAGATGCATGCCATCAAGCTCCTTTTTCTCCAATTTGCCTAGCGAACCAAGCCACGAGTTCAAAGCATTTTTAAAGGACATAGCCATGTTCTCTCTTCTTTTTCGTGAGGAAACAACATACAAGGAATAGAAGGGAAGGATTGATGCAAGAAATGATCCGAAATACTCCCTATTTATACAAGAGTCAGCTTGCACGACAGCACACTGGCGCCAGGCGCCATGTCCTGCGCTAGGCGCAGGGGCCTGCACCAAAGGACGAGGCCACCATCCTCTTTTATGACTCCGAGTACACTCTCTTTTGTGTTTCGGACAGCAAAGTACAAACCTCCATTATTCAAGATTTCAAAGCCGCAAGCCGCGCAAATTCAAGCAGTCCGGATCAACGCTTCGGGCAGATTTCGGGTCAATTTATTCAAAATTCAAGCATTCTAGTCCTAGATCGGCGTCCTAAGTCGAGTCTGCATATGCATAGCAAAAGTTGAATATAATTTGACTTGCGCTTTTCCTAACCAAAAAACCTCAGTCAAAGTGAGGGCTTATAGTGGGTATATACACCCGAAAAAATGGGCAAATTTTTTAATATTTTTTGCAAAATCATCATGCATGCATATAGCTACAAATTTCAAGGCACACACAACGCATACAAGTTCAAACATTCAAACATACAAAAGCCAAAACTTCAAAAAATTTCAAAACCAATTCAAGTTCAAAGCCATACAACCATACAAAGTTCAAGTTCCAAACCATACAAATTCGTACAAATACAATCCAGCCTATACAAAATCAACCCAGGCAAGATGGAACGCGCTACCATGCAGGGTCAGTATGAGTTATCATCAGCTGTGACGTCCACCACAGGCTCCTTGTCCCTGTTTCGCCTTCTAAGGCGCTCCAGATCCCGATCCAGCTCTATTCCAGGGGTACTAGGATCCTGCTCCGAGATACGAAGAGTGCCAGGAGAGAGATGAACTCCCTGCTGAGGAGAAGGATACTGATAAGGCGGCGGCATCGCCATGAACTGGTACGACGCAAACATCTGAGCCTGACGCATCCTCTCCATCTCCGCATAGTAAGCCCATGAATCTGCACCCCAAGGCTGAGGACCACTCCCTCCGAAGTAATAACCAGGAGGAGAAACAAAGGGCCTCGAACTGCTTGCACCTCCAAACGAATTCCTGGTAGGATCAACATGTACAAAAGAGGCAGCTCTCTGATCAGCATCCGAATGCCTCTGATGAGCTCCAGCACTGGACCCCTGTCCTAGGTCCAAGCTCGGTCCCTCCTGCCTCGAGAAAGTCTCTCCATGGGGCTCCCTGTCAACGGATCCTCTGCGATCTCGACGGCGCTCCTATACAAAACACAAATTTCAAGAATCAACATCCAAGTTCGAGTTTCCAGAATACAAATGTCAAAATCAAGAAATGCACCTCTCTGTCCCGGCCAAAAAGCTTCTGGGTCAGCTTGGCACAATACCTCTTCCAGGAATCAATCAAGAGCATCCAGCGACGCACTCTCACCCGAGGCGCCTGCATACAAAATTCAAGATCAATTCCCAAGTACACGATTACAATCAGTTTCAAGAAAATGCAACAGTACTTACAGCGGCATAATGCTCAGGTACAACATCATACGATCTCCGGTGCGGAGGAGAAACTACAGGAATGGCCACCTCCACCTGTTCCCCGTCCGAGTTCTCATATCGGAGGATCCTATCAGCATGAGGAATGTCCTCAGGATCAACTTCCTCCTCCTACATACAATCATACAATCATCCAATCATACAAGAATACAAGAATACAATCATACAAGAATACAAGTATACAAGAATACATGATACAAAGTTCAAAAGCTCACCGGCAGTACGAAGCGTAGTGGTGGAGCCAGCCTCCTCAGGAAGTCGTCATAGCTACCCTTCTGTTGTACAAAATCCCTCCAAGAGCGGCAAACAACATCGCCCCTAGCGTTCACATAGAGCCGGGCAAGATCTTCATCCGGCGCCAGCATGGACTCCGGCGGGTCCTTGGGAACAAACCTGTTCCCCGAATGGTGCTAAAGGGACACTCGCTCCCCCAAATACCACATATGGCGGTACACCCCTGGGAACAAAACCCGTCGTCCAGACAAGAAGTGGGCGTGAGCAGCCGAGGCAAGTACATGCGCGTTGGCAAAAGGACGCCACACCACCTGCAAAGCAGACAACTCAGGCAACTGTACAAATACAAATACAAGAGAGCAAACCGTACAAAAAGATTACCTCATCAGCAGGTAGAACTTTCCAAGCTCTGCGGGAGGCCGCCAGAGGCACCCTCTTGCTCACCGCTCCTATCCAAGAGGCAGCATACGGGTAAGCCGCATCTCCAGTACGATCCGGCGCCAAAGTCGGAAAGTGCTCATATATCCAAATCTTTCAAAAAGCAAGCAAAACATCAGTCAAGTTCAAATACAAACATACAAGTACAAGGCACAAAGTACAAGGAGTCCTCAATACCTCCAACACACTCCACAGAGCAGCAATGCTCGGTTCGCTCTCCGGCGCAGTTCAGGAGGCCCACTTCATCTCGTACAAGAGGTGGCTATAGGCCAAACCACCCCAGTTGTAGCTCGAAACAGCCCTCAAATCCTGCAAAGCTGACAAGAAGCTAATGTGCACCCGACTATTCCTGCTCGGGGCCACAACCCTACTCACCAAAGCTAAGAGGAATAGCCTAACCCTCTGCTCTACAGACACACCCACACCGCGGATAGCATCCACAATCACCGTCACGGAAGCATGGGTGTCGTCCTCTGACAAGTCAACAACAGGGCCAAGCAAGGCCCTGGCAGCGGCCGAGCGCCACGTCAGTTCCGAATCAAAGGTGACATTCCTCTCAGAAAAAGGAAGACCCGTAATCATAGAAAACTCGAAAGGGGTGATGGTGATCTTCCCCCATGCCATATGGAAAGTGTTGGTGGTATCCCACCACTGCTCTAGCAAAGCCCATAGCCGGGGTTTGATCCCCGTTCTCCTCAAAGTGCCTCCCATGGCACGCCAGAAGTCAACCAGGCCCGTCTGTAACCAGATCTCCATGGCCTCCTCGTCAGCACGAATGGCTGCAAAAGCCTTCTGAAGCTCCGCCAAGGACCAGAAGGTGCGAAACGGCTCTCCATCATCCTGCAGATGAACGAATCAGCTCAAAACCTATACAAGTACAAAATACAAGCTCAAAGCACAGTACAAGACTCACCAAGCCAGCGCGAGGCCGCTGAGACAAGTGAAACTCCGGTCGAAACACCAGATCGGAAGGACCCCAGCTAGTGCCAACAAAAGTGGGTGCTCTCCGGGGAATCATACCCCCATCCGGCGCATTTATCGCAGCCGCTTCATCATCCGAAGCATCCTCCTCAGCAGCTCGAACCACCGAACATTCGGCGAGTTTCCTCCGAGTATGACGAGGCATACTAAATCAAGTAGAGTACAAAGTGTCAAAACTCTAAACTGGGGGCTATCCTATACTAGCCCTTGCAAAAATCAAAATTCAAAAGGCTATCCTATACTAGCCGGCACAAAATCCAAAATTCAAAAAATCCCCAACAGCAGTACTACTCCAGCCTGGGACTTCTAGTTCAAAATTCAAGTTCTGCACCAACGCCTAGGCTATCCACGTCGAAGCAGGTATACAAGTCCTACACCAACGCCTAGGCTATCCACGCCGAAGAAGGTATACAAGTCATACACCAACGCCTAGGCTATCCACGCCAAAGCAGGTATACAAGTTCAACACCAACGCCTAGGCTACCCATGCCAAAGCCGGCCTTTCCAAAACTCTACAAACAACATCTAGACAGCCTAGCCTATGCACTCTTGAGACCCCGCAAGGTCACCAGTGAGACTACTATCTACAAACACCAGGTACAACATTCAAGAGAATTTTCAAAAAATTCAAATCTACAAGTTCCAACAGTTCAAGTTCGAGTGGCTATCAAACAATTTTCTACAAGATTCAAGAAGCCTACTATCATGCAAGCATCATATTAACAAGTATTTTAAAGTACGAGAAAATCAAAGCTACATGCAATCCTAGAGTTATTTCATAAGCAAAAACATGAAATACTTACATAGACAAAGCAAGAACAAGACCAAGGGAAGAGCTTAATCGACCTTTGAGAGAAAGAGCAAAAAATTTCAAGAGAATGTGCCTCAAAATAGCACGGCAAGGGGAGCTTTTATAGCTCGACCCCGCGCTGGGCGCAGCCTGCTGCATGCGCAGAATCTGCCGCGCGCGGTCTCCCGTGCTGATTGCACGTCCTTTACTGCTACGGTCTTCCGCACCAAGCATCAAGTGTCACATCAGGGCATCTTTCGAAAATGCGGGTATACACCCGTATCTCCAAGTACAAACAGATGAATATTTCAAGAATACAAAGTCCAAAAAATACAACGACTCGGGCGTTCGACTCCCAACGGACCCAAGCTCCAGGAAAGTCATCCGAAATTT
This sequence comes from Spinacia oleracea, assembly GCF_020520425.1. NCBI lineage: Eukaryota > Viridiplantae > Streptophyta > Magnoliopsida > Caryophyllales > Amaranthaceae > Spinacia > Spinacia oleracea. The sequence goes on from NC_079491.1 coordinate 81,266,853, forward strand.
CAAAATCTTAAGGGCCAGTAAAAAGCTCTTATCCTCAGCAAAGCACATCCCCAACGGATCAACTCCGGGTATTCAAAATTAAAAAATTCAAGATTCAAAAATTCAAAATTCAAGATTCAAAACTTCAAGATTCAAAATTTTCGATGCCAAGCTCCATCCGAACCGATGGCGGAAGAACAGTACAAGTACAAACCGGAGTCGTCACAGCCGAACAGAGGTAGACTCTATCCTTTTTTCTAACGCCTGTTTTGTGCAGGTACCGGCGTACAAAGAATGTTCTTGATTGCAAAACATCTTGATCATTCTCCGTCCCTTTCGAAATACTTTGACTTGCGCTTTCCTAACCGAACGCTCAGTCAAAGTGGGGCCTTCTGTAGACACATAATTTGTGTCTCCCCTCTAGGATGATGACGATACCATTATCCTTACTAGGCGGTTGGAGCAACTCCGTGCGGAAATCCTAATTGCTAAGAACATCTCCATAATACAAGATCCAAAATCCAATCCCCGAGGCCGTTCCCCTCCCGGAACTCGGTACAAAATACAATTATCAAAAACCAATTTCAAAATCCAAGTACAATCTTATCTAGTAGACCATTCCATTGGTTTTACTAAACCTTTTCCACTCAAAATCATATAAGGCAAGTCAAATTCGGGCGCCGACCCACAAAATCGAGCAAGTCGGGCCCCGTCCCGTACAACCGGAATTCAAAACCCGAAACGGCTTGTTTTTTTACGCAAAATCAAGTCTTAACCTCCAAAAAAGCACTACGTGCCAAGCATCGTACTATTCGTATGAAGGTACCTAAATACAAGATAAATCAAGGACAGAGCCCGCGTCCTTGATTTTGGCAGCACGCATGCCACGTCACCAGCGCTGGGCGCTGGTTTGGCGTGCTGCGCTGGCAATGGCTGGCAGTTTCCAGCCATTTTTCCTATAAATACCCCCTAATTTTCAGCATTTAGGGAGTCAGCTTCAATATACAACGTCGTAATACAAAAATTACGCCTCAAATTCAAGTCCAAAAATCCTTCAAAAACACATACAAACTTCAAGTTCTAAGCAATTGGGAGCTCTAAAAGGAATTCTTGCCTAAACCTAAATAGGTAATTCCGAATCCCACAATATTCAATCATGTTTCTTTGATTTTCCTATTTCAAAAATGATTAGCAAGTTGGCATTTTTACTACTAAAAATGTCACTTGCAACAATCATACATCTTTTCAAAACCCAAACTTTTCGAAATACAAAAATGCAAACTTTTAAGATTCAAGGATGTTCAAAGTTGTTTGCAATCACTTCTTTGAACTAGAATCACTTTCAAGTATGGAGTAATCAAATATGACACCTTTTTAGCTTTTAAAGGTTTAATCTTTTGAGATTCAAGACTCTATTTTTCAATATACAAATTCAAGTTTTCAAATTCCAAGATCCCACAATGTTTAGGGTTGCTCATGACTACTTCTGTAACACCCTAATAATTCCTTGCTTTTATAAAACCATTTTCCAACTTAAAATAAAGGAATTACTAAAGTATTACCGCCACCGTGATAACGGCTAAGGCTATTACCAGAATTACGCAGCGGAAATTAATGTCAACTAACTTTAAAAAACATAATTAATGCAATATCGAGGCCTCCTACAATTTGGAACCATAACGGCCCAATAACAAAAGTATAAATAGTTCAAACATTTCAAACATAATTAAAGTATAATTAAATAGTTCAAAATACGAAAACATGCAAATCTCTCGATCATCCCAAGCCACATGATTCCGATCAACCAACCTGGTATATTATTCTACTCCCCATCAATGCAAGTGCAAATGATAGATCATCATAGGGTCATTAAGGCAAAGGCCATGACCAAAACACACAAAGCACGTAGCCAGCAAAAGCTGAGTACTTACAAGAATAGAGTGAATGAAACTAAAACATGCATCACTCACTAAGTACTAATCATCATGCAAAAGCCATATAATAAATAACAACCAATCATGAATACAAGACTCGACTCTTGACTCGACTCTTGACTCATAATTTAATTAGAATAAGCTTCGAATGGGCCAAAAGAAAGTTCCATAAAGGAAAAGGTGATGGGAGCCAACCATACACCAAATAATAAATAATAAAATCGGGCCATACCGAGTGTCGGGCCATACCGACGGAATTCCTGCGCATAATATAAATGAAACAACGTTTTGTATCATTAGTAGGAGTACGAGCTTTCCGGCAAGACTCCCCCCATTGTTCATACTCAAGGTATATACGTTCCAAGAGTTTTGAAGCTTGTTCTGGTTGCACTTTACGTTTATTAATATTTTATTAAAGGTGAACTCAAGACTCAACAATGTACATTCATACAATTAATAAACAACAACCAAAATAATCTTATTTTAATGCTTTAAGACTTGTGATCAACCAAGCAAGACCCTTGTGAAATTACTACCATGTTCCTCCTCACCAAAGTGAGACTTTACATCATGCCCATTAACATGAGGGTTGTGCCCTTGCACGACAAATCCTAATTCATTTCATACAAAATATTCCCAACTGAACCCCATGTGCGGTGGCCTACGTGAGCTAACCCTTCACATGTGGTAAAATAAATAGTACAACGAAGTATGAATAATTGGCTCAAAGTATGCTAGACATCCCGTACGATAGCATACAAATAAATAATCCATCCCTTTCATGTGAAACAAACCATACATGCATAAATATTGAACAACATGATTGACAATGAAATCCATACTCATAATAATCTCAACATGCTTGTTCAACCAACAATTCAATAATTCCAATAATATTAATCCACATGATCGTTCACCAAAGCATATATGAATCCACATAATATAATTCACATCATCAACAATCATGTAATGTCCTTGACAAAAAGTGTGGTCGCCCTAGACTTGTACGTACCTTGAATACCTAAGCGTAGGGGTCACTTTGCAATAACGAGCACTCACTTAGAAATCACCTCCTATCATCAAAATAATGAAGCTTAAATTATTTCCATGTTCATTAAATTTCCAGCAACTTTATAAAATCTAAAACCTAATTTAAACTTTAGAATTCAATCGTTTTTCAATAATATAATCGTCTCAATTTGCAAAACCAATCCCTAGTACGAAAACATACTTTTTCTGCCTTTAAAATCAATAAAAATCAACACTTTAAGCCTTTATTCAAATCTGAAAATATATTTGATTATCATAATTAAAATCATCACCTAATTATGCTAATCAATTGACTCATTAGGTCTAGGTTAAAGCCCTAACTTGAAAATCCCAATAAAACCAATTTATCATCATAAAAATCAATTCTTTATTAAATAAACGAATCTGAAAATTCATGCTTTAATAATTAAAACAAGCCTAATTAATCACAACACGTAAATCCTCAAAGCACGGTGTTCATAACCGATTCCCAGCATTTTAATCATTCAAAACAATAATAATATTATAATTTAAAATACGGAATTGAAATAGAATTAGGTAAGGAAGAAGAGAATTATACCAATCCGGCCTATAGCACGGAACAACCACGAATTAGAGTGATTGGGAGAAAAAGAATTGAATAACGAACACGAACAACACACACACACACACGTCCGTGTGTGTGCGTGCACAGCAAGGGCGACGAAGAAAGGGGCAGCGACAGGGCAACGCACGCGGGGCTGGCGCAGCGTGCGCGTGGGAGGGGGGAGCAGGGGTGTGCGCTGAGCACACGAGCAAGGGGACGAGCAAGGGTGTGCGCGAGCACACGAGCAACAACAGGGCACAGTAGCAGCGCAGGGCACGAGTGCTCGCTGCGGCTGCGGGCAAGAGAGGAGAGGCGAGAGAGTGTGTGGGGGAGAGGTGGCCATGAGGGCACGAGGCTGTGCGGTATGCGGGTGCAGCACGAGGGCACGAGGCCTTGAGGGCGTGCGGGTGCAGCACGAGGGCACGAGGCCTTGAGGGCGTGCGGGCGCCGAGCAAAGAGAGAGAGAGAGAGGAGTTGGAGTGAGGGGCAAGCAAAGCAAAAGAGGCTTTATGAAATTTTAGGGGTTCATTTAATGATGAGGAGTCCTATTTATAGGCTCCCTATTCTCAATGGGCTAGGCTTAGGAAAATAGAATTGGGCTTAGGGAATTAAATTATTGGGCTAGTTTATGACTTGAATTAAATTCTTTTGATTGGGCTCGTTTAATAAAACGAATTGTACTTTTCATTTAAAACCCGAAACCTTTGAAATCACTTGCAACCCATTTAATTCTCCGACTCAAGAATTAAATTCGTTTCGTAATTAATTAAAATAATAAATATTCTAATTAATTAAAATACATTTAAATATTATTTAAATGCGAATTAATTTCCAAAAATCGTAAAATGCTTTACAAATATAATAAAATTTATTTATAAATATTATAAAAATACGAGGTATTACAGTCTACCCTCCTTAAAAGAAGTTTCGTCCTGAAACTTGGGTTCGGAAATCAAAATTTAACTCAAAACTTGAGACTTTATGAGACTTTTAATGCGTTCATTTGCAAAAATTTTAAGTTGTTGTACTCTTTACATGATTAAACAGGACAATAATAAGCGCAAATTCAATAGAAAGCACTAAATTGAGCATAAAATAGGGGAAAACAAGGTAAAAAGCGCGAAATTCTACCGCACTCTACCCCCCTTAAAAGACACGAGTTACGACCCCGTAACTCAACTAACCTCGGGAAAAAGCCCGGGATATTTCTTTCTAATTTCGTCCTCTGCTTCCCAAGTAGCTTCCTCAGATTCTTGATTAGACCACAACACTTTGACAATTTTCACATCTTTAGTACGCGTACTACGCACTTTGCTATCAAGGATTTTGACAGGTCTTTCCTCAAAGGTTAAACTTTGGTCTAATTCTATAGTCTTCGGTTGCAACACATGCGATTTATCCGGGATATATTTCCTTAACTGAGATATGTGGAACACATTATGCACTCTATGCAAGTCCATAGGCAAGGCTAGTCTATAAGCTACCTTTGCAATTCTTTCTAAGATTTCATATGGGCCTATGTACTACTTAGGGCTTAACTTCCCTTTCTTTCCAAATCTCATGACACCTTTCATTGGTGACACTTTGAGCAACACCTTATCACCTATATTGAACTCTTCATCCCTACGTTTCAAGTCTGCATAACTCTTTTGGCGATCCTGCGCCGCTTGAATCTTTGATTGGATGGTTCGGATTTGGTTCATGGTGTCCTCTATCATTTCAGGTCCCAACACTACGGTTTCACTAATGTCGTTCCAGCAAAGTGGACTCCTACACTTTCGTCCATACAAAGCCTCAAATGGTGCCATTCCAATGCTAGCATGATAGCTATTATTATAGGAAAACTCAATCAAATCCAGGCTATCTTTCCAACTTCCTTGGAAATCAATAATGCATGCCCGAAGCATGTCCTCCAGGGTTTGGATAGTCCTCTCAGTTTGTCCATCTGTGGCTGGGTGGAAGGTTGTACTCATTTTCAATGTCGTACCAAAGCTCTTCTGCACACTTTTCCAGAAATTCGAAAGAAACCTTGAATCCCTATCTGACACGATATCCTTAGGAACTCCATGTAACCTCACAACATTCTTAATGTAAGCTTTAGCAAGTTGTTCCATTTTCCAGGTTTCCTTCATTGGTATAAACACTGCTGACTTAGTCAACCTTTCTACCACAACCCAAATTGTACTATTTCCAGTCTTTGACTTAGGCAAACAAGTGACGAAGTCCATAGAAATACAATCCCATTTCCAGCTTGGAATCTCTAAAGGTTCCTATGCTCTATTTTAACTTTCTGACAAGTCAGACATCTAGCCACAAATTCAGCCACTTCGTTCTTCATCCTTGGCCACCAATAGACATTTTTCAAGTCCTTATACAACTTGTCACCACCTGGGTGCACAGAATATGGCGTATTATTCCCTTCTTTCATCAACTTCTCCTTCAATTCTCCACACTTTTGAGGCACGCACCACCTGCCTTTGTACCTCAAACTTCCATCATCATGGATTCGGAATTCTAACACCTTCCCTTGCGAAATCTTTTCCTTGATTCGCTCCAACTTCACATCACCAGCTTGATTCTCCCTAATCTCATCAAATATTGACGGCTGGATGGTTAAGGCATTCATCATTCCCTCAAGGCTTTCACCACTCACTATTTCAAGGTTCAAACGCTGCATGTCCTTACACAGCTCGTTAGCAACTACTAACGCATTAACACTATGACTTGATTTCCTACTCAAGGCATCCGCAACTACATTGGCTTTCCCTTCATGGTACTGGATATCCAAATCATAGTCCTTAATTAATTCCAACCACCTTCGTTGGCGCATATTCAGATCCTTCTGTGTGAAGATGTACTTTAAACTCTTGTGATCCGTAAATATCCTACACTTTACACCATACAGGTAGTGTCTCCATATCTTCAATGCAAACACTATAGCAGCTAGCTCTAAATCATGGGTAGGGGAATTGGATTCATATGGCTTCAACTGCCTTGACGCATACGCAATAACCTTCCCGTTCTGCATCAATACACACCCTAAACCATTCTTAGAGGCATCACTATACACATCATATGAACCACTCTCATCTGGCAAGGTTAACACTGGCGCGGTTGTCAATCGCGTCTTCAAGGCTTGGAATGCTTCCTCACAATGGTCACTCCATTCAAACTTTGCTTCCTTCTTCATCAAGGTAGTCATGGGCTTGGCTATCCTAGATAAGTCTTGCACAAAGCGTCTATAGTAGCCAGCTAATCCCAGAAAACTACGAATGTCAGTCACACTCTTGGGTGTAGGCCATTCACTAACAGCTTTGATCTTAGCAGGGTCAACTGCCACTCCTTCTTTAGATACAAAATGTCCCAAAAATGCAACTCTTTCCAACCAAAACTCACACTTTGAGAACTTGGCATACAACTGGTTATCTCTCAAGGTACTCAAGACAGATCTCAAGTGTTCAGCGTGGTCCTCTTCACTCTTTAAATACACTAGGATGTCATCTATGAAAACCACTACAAACTTGTCCAAATAGGCATGGAATACACGGTTCATTAAGTCCATAAATATTGCAGGGGCATTGGTTAACCCAAAAGGCATAACAGTGAACTCATAATGTCCGTATCTAGTCCTGAATGCGGTCTTTGGTATGTCATGATCAACGATTCTCAATTGATGATAACCCGAACGCAAATCGATCTTTGAAAAGATTCTTGCTCCTTTCAGTTGGTCAAATAGGTCTTCTATCCTATGTAAAGGATACTTATTCTTGATCGTGACCTTATCGAGCTCCCTGAAGTCTATACAGAGCCTCATACTTCCATCCTTTTTCTTCACAAACAACACTGGTGCTCCCCAAGGCGATGCACTTGGCCTAATGTAACCATTCTCCAATAGATCTTCTATTTGGCCTTTTAACTCATTCATTTCTGCTGGAGCCATTCAATAAGGTGCTTTTGAAATAGGCGCGGTTCCAGGCACTAAATCTATGGTAAAGTCAATAGGTCGATTGGGAGGCATCCCCGGGATCTCTTCCGGAAACACATCAAGGAATTCATTAACTACTGCAATATCTTCAGGTTGATCCTTGATCATACGCTCTAGGTTCCTCACATTACATAAGAAGACTGGGTTCCCTTTACCGATTAGCTTCACGAGTTCCATTGCCGTGATGATTCCTATGTTCTTAGGTTTACCAAAACGACGATATGACACTACTTTGCCTAGGCTAGACCTCAAGTGAACCTTCTACTTCTCACAATCTATTTGGCTTTGAACATGGCCAACCAATCCATTCCTAGAATTACATCTAGCTCTCCTAACTCAAACTCGATTAGGTTAGATAAGAACACGGTCTTGGCTATGGTCAAAGGCACATCTCTATGGATTTTGGTACACATCACTATACTACCAGTAGGAATGACTATAGGTACTTCAATTGTTTCAGGCTCTTTCAACCCTAGTTTTCCCAAAGCATCTACTGATATAAAATAATAAGTCGCACCAGAATCAAATAGAACTTTAACTAAAACGGAATTAATAGAAAAAGTACCCGCTATGACGTTAGAGGAAGTTTTCGCTTCTTGCCTAGATATCACATTCAACTTTCCTTGGGCAACTCCTTTGTTATAGCCACCTCCATTGGTGTTTCCATTGTTGTTTCGGTTACCATTCTGTTGTTGGTTTCCTCCAGGCTTTCCATGGTTCTGGTGATTGCCATTGCTATTGCCATTGTTACCACCTTGGTAGTTCCTTTGGTTTCCACCTCCATTTCCCTCATTTCGGTTCTGATTATTCCGATTATTGCCTTAGTGGTTACCTTGGTTAGGCTTTCCATTCTTAGAATAGCATTCATACTCCCTGTGGCCTAACTTTTGACAGAACCTACAAGTCACTAGGTTTCCATCACAATCCTTTCCAGGGTGATTCATGTTACACCGCCTACAGTCGTAGGTCCGTACTCCATTCCTTCCAGACTGATTTCCACCACCTTGGTTGTTGCGATTACCACCATTGTTAGCCCTAAACTGGAAGTTCCCATTTCCTTTGTGCTTCTTAAAATTCCCCTGATTCTGATGGTTATTCCCTTGATTCGAGTTTCTACCCTCCTTTCTCTTTTCAGTACTCCCATTCTTCCTTTGTTGTAACCCATACAGGTGAGCAGCTTTTCCGTACAGGGTGTCTAATGAGGTAAAGGTCTCTCCTGACAACAACAGCTATAAGTCCATGGTTAAACCATTCTCAAATCTTTGAGCCCTGAGCTCTTCCGTTGCCACCACTTCAGGTGCGAACCTAGACAGCTCTATAAACTTAGAATAGTATTCCGTCACAGATAGACCCTCCATTTTGAGTTCAATGAACTCCTGCGCCTTTTGCTTCTTCAGATAAGGTGGGTAAAACTTGTTCCTTAGTGCAGTTTTGAATGCTTCCCACCCAAAGTTAGGTGTGGCTCTAAGGGTATTCTCACATCGTTGCCACCACAAATCAGCTTCACCTCTCAGGTAGTACACAGCACTGTTCACCCTAAGGTTTTCGGGGCAATTCACAGCTACAATGAGCTTATCAAACTCTCTCAACTAGTTTTCAAGCACACTTGGTTCAATCTCTCCGCTATACAGTGGAGGCTTGCTTTGAGCTATTTTCTTAAACATTTCCCCAGCCGGATCATGCACTGGGTTGGTTCTAGTTTGAGCTAGGTCTCGAACTACCTCAGCTAGTTGTCTAACCACTTCAGAAATCTCTTGGTTAGCCATATCCCTTCTCCTGAATAAAATAAAAAGGCTAACTTTAATATTGGTTGGACATGACATTACTAAGGCACTAGTTCGACAACGAACCTACTCACAACAAGAACACATTTAGGCGCACCCTAGGGGAAGAGTTGGCGCCACTTTTGGGCCTTCTCACCCCACTATCTGATGCATGTAAATTTAGATGGTTTCTACTTGACCACCTTGCACATAAAATTTCATTGAAGAAATAACAATTAATCCCTTTGCGATACCCACAAGACTTAGAATTGAGAATTGAACTTAAGAGATAACGAAAAGGAAATTCTATTCTTTTATTAATGCTTCAATGAATAAGTCTTACATCCACTAATCCCATAACATTTATTCTCCAACTATAATAGAACTAAAAACCATAAGTAGTAGCTTTGCCACTTTATTATTCAACGAAAAATAAAACTAAGGATTACATTTTTCTAGAGACTAACGTCATCACGACGATCATTTCTTTCCTTGTATTGCTCTGGAGTAAAGTCTTGATCATTAGGATCATCCAAGTCTTCTTCCGGATCCGAGTCTTCATCCATAGCCTCATCATTCTGATGTGGCTCACTATCAACCATATTGTTCTCTTCAAACTCATCTTCAGATCCACTAGATATCTCAATGGTTGGTTCAGGAACTACAGGATTAGGATTTTCAATCTCTACTACATCATCATCACTATCCTCCTCAACATCACTAGCTTGCTCATCATGGACCATGCCATCCTCACCATCACTTTCTATTCCTCCATAGCCCATACCTAGACCCGCAGAATACTTCCCATCCTCATAGCTATTCTCCGCAACCTCTAAGATAGTAGCAAGAACCTCATAATCATACTTCCACCTACCATCTCTAGTCCCATATTTGTACCAATTAGGGGTACCATCATTAAAATGCATGTCACTGAACTTGTTCTTGAGGTCTATGTAAGGGTTCTTATGGGGCAAACAATGTATAACCATACTAGCCATCGTATCTTTGTGCCTAAGGTGGGGCATATCCTTGGTCGAAGCCAAATAGTCGCAAGCAAACACGATCTTCTGAACATACATGCGAGGAGTCTTATTATCCATTTTCTCTAAGTATCCTAGACTGGTGAACTTAGAAGGTAGCATCCTTAATTCCTGAAAATTCACAACTAAAAAGTCTTACTAACGCGTTTCCATAGAAATTCCAACCCCATACAATTTTCAATGCGCAAATATATGCTCAACATGAAGTATGATGCAATTAATCACGTAAAGCAAGATAAAACATGGCTAGAACATATACATGGCAATTAATAAATCACATTGTCACATAATATGCATTATTAGACTAATATGCCCTTCTTAGTCTACCCATTCCTCACTTGAAAATAATATTAATTTTCGGAATTAATAAAGAAATAACTCCTAACTTAGTTGAAATTATTTAAATTAAAATCGAAAATTAATAAGAATTATTAATTAATTAAATGAATTAATTTCGGAAAATAAAAGAAAAATCCGAAAAAATTTCGAATATAATATATAAATAAATTCGGATATTTAAAAGGAAATCCGAAAAAATAAATTTTTCGAATTATTTTCGAAAATTTTGAATAAATTAAGATTTCGGAAAATAAAATATTTAAATTAAATAATAATCCAAACTTTTCGACTCATTTCAAACGACCCAAAATAATTGATATTTGACCTTTAAAATATTGAGTACTCAAAATAATACGTTTTGACTTTAGGAAAATAATATTTAAAAATCCTAAAGTTCCTCATTAGTCTCCGATTACCACTTTGTAGTATTGCTTACTACAAAGAAGGAATGAAACTAAGCTCTAGTATACCACTTTGTAACACCCTAATAATTCCTTGCTTTTATAAAACCATTTTCCAACTTAAAATAAAGGAACTACTAAAGTATTACCGCCACCGTGATAACGGCTAAGGCTATTACCAGAATTACGCATCGGAAATTAATGTCAACTAACTTTTAAAAACATAATTAATGCAATATCGAGGCCTCCTAAAATTTGGAACCATAACGACCCAAAAACCAAAGTATAAATAGTTCAAACATTTCAAACATAATTAAAGTATAATTAAATAGTTCAAAATACGAAAACATGCAACTCTCTCGATCATCCCAAGCCACATGATTCCGATCAACCAACCTGGTATTTTATTCTACTCCCCATCAATGCAAGTGCAAATGATAGATCATCATAGGGTCATTAAGGCAAAGGCCATGACCAAAACACACAAAGCACGTAGTCAGCAAAAGCTGAGTACTTACAAGAATAGAGTGAATGAAACTAAAACATGCATCACTCACTAAGTACTAATCATCATGCAAAAGCCATATAATAAATAACAACCAATCATGAATACAAGACTCGACTCTTGACTCATAATTTAATTAGAATAAGCTTCGAACGGGCCAAAAGAAAGTTCCATAAAGGAAAAGGTGATGGGAGCCAACCATACACCAAATAATAAATAATAAAATCGGGCCTTACCGAGTGTCGGGCCATACCGATGGAATTCCTGCGCATAATGTAAATGAAACAACGTCTTGTATCATTAGTAGGAGTACGAGCTTTCCGGCAAGACTCCTCCCATTGTTCATACTCAAGGTATATACGTTCCAAGAATTTTGAAGCTTGTTCTGGTTGCACTTTACGTTCATTAATAATTTATTAAAGGTGAAGTCAAGACTCAACAATGTACATTCATACAATTAATAAACAACAACCAAAATAATCTTATTTTAATGCTTTAAGACTTGTGATCAACCAAGCAAGACCCTTGTGAAATTACTACCATGTTCCTCCTCACCAAAGTGAGACTCCACATCATGCCCATTAACATAAGGGTTGTGCCCTTGCACGACAAATCCTAATTCATTTCATACAAAATATTCCCAACTGAACCCTACATGTGCGGTGGCCTACGTGAGCTAACCATTCACATGTGGTAAAATAAATAGTACAACGAAGTACGAATAATTGGCTCAAAGTATGCTAGACATCCCGTACGATAGAATACAAATAAATAATCCATCCCTTGCATGTGAAACAAACCATACATGCATAAATATTGAACAACATGATTGACAATGAAATCCATACTCATAATAATCTCAACATGCTTGTTCAACCAACAATTCAATAATTCCAATAATATTAATCCACATGATCGTTCACCAAAGCATATATGAATCCACATAATATAATTCACATCATCAACAATCACGTAATGTCCTTGACAAAAAGTGTGGTCGCCCTAGACTTGTACGTACCTTGAATACCTAAGGGTAGGGGCCACTTTGCAATAACGAGCACTCACTTAGAAATCACCTCCTATCATCAAAATAATGAAGCTTAAATTATTTCCATGTTCATTAAATTTTCAGCAACTTTATAAAATCTAAAACCTAATTTAAACTTTAGAATTCAATCTTTTTTCAATAATATAATCGTCTCAATTTGCAAAACCAATCCCTAGTACGAAAACATACTTTTTCCGCCTTTAAAATCAATAAAAATCAACACTTTAAGCCTTTATTCAAATCTGAAAATATAATTGATTATCATAATTAAAATCATCACCTAATTATGCTAATCAATTGACTCATTAGGTCTAGGTTAAAACCCTAACTTGAAAATCCCAATAAAACCAATTTATCATCATAAAAATCAATTCTTTATTAAATAAACGAATCTGAAAATTCATGCTTTAATAATTAAAACAAGCCTAATGAATCACAACACGTAAATCCTCAAAGCACGGTGTTCATAACCGATTCCCAACATTTTAATCATTCAAAACAATAATAATATTATAATTTAAAATACGGAATTGAAATAGAAATAGAATAGGTAAGGAAGAAGAGAATTATACCAATCCGGCCTATAGCACGAAACAACCACGAATTAGTGATTGGGCGAAAAAGAATTGAATAATGAACACGAACAACACACACACACACACGTCCGTGTGTGTGCGCGCACAGCAAGGGCGACGAAGAAAGGGGCAGCGACAGGGCAGCGCGCGCGGGGCTGGCGCAGCGTGCGAGTGGGAGGGGCGAGCAGGGGTGTGCGCTGAGCACACGAGCAAGGGGACGAGCAAGGGTGTGTGCGAGCACACGAGCAACAACATGGCACATCAGCAGCGCAGGGCAGAGTGCTCGTTGTGGCTGCGGGCAAGAGAGGAGAGGCGAGAGAGTGTGTGGGCGAGAGGCGGGCACGAGAAAACGAGGCCGGGCGGTGTGCGGGTGCAGCACGAGGGCACGAGGCCTTTAGGGCGTGCGGGCGCCGAGCAAAGAGAGAGAGAGAGAGAGAGAGAGAGAGAGAGGAGTTGGAGTGAGGGGCAAGCAAAGCAAAAGAGGCTTTATGAAATTTTAGGGGTTCATTTAATGATGAGGAGTCCTATTTATAGGCTCCCTATTCTCAATGGGCTAGGCTTAGGAAAATAGAATTGGGCTTAGGGAATTAAATGATTGGGCTAGTTTATGACTTGAATTAAATTTTTTTGATTGGGCTCGTTTAATAAAACGAATTGTACTTTTCATTTTAAACCCGAAACCTTTGAAATCACTTGCAACCCATTTAATTTTCCGACTCAAGAATTAAATTCGTTTCGTAATTAATCAAAATAATAAATATTCTAATTAATTAAAATACATTTAAATATTATTTAAATGCGAATTAATTTCCAAAAATCGTAAAATGCTTTATAAATATAATAAAATGTATTTATAAATATTATAAAAATACGAGGTATTACAACTTCCCCAAACTAGGATCCTTTCAAAATAAGAGCACATCAAAGATCTAACCTTTTCAACATTAAAAGGCCCGATCTTTGAGATTCAAGTCTCTTAAGTTTCAATATTTCAAGTTCAAGTTCAATTATTTCAAGTTCAATATTTCAAGATTCAAACTTTCAAGTTCAAGTTCTATATGCAAAATCTAGGATACTTTGGGATGAGCAACTTCTCCCAAGTTGAGATTTTTGGCTTTGAATTCGTGTCGGGCGCACTTATTTTTAAGGATCCGCTTGGCGTTCGAATCTCATGTGCCCAAGTACAAATTTCAATATCGCAATTTCGATTATGCACCTTTCAATATTGCAATTTCAATTATGCACCTTTCAATACCGCAATTTCAATATCGCACTTTCAATTCCGCAATTTCAATATCGCACTTTCAATTCCGCATTTCAATTCCGCATCTTTACTTGCCTAGTCCTTCTAGGCAATGTGGACCTACTCCCTAGTCCGTCTCTAGGGGGTCTTGTATTTACTAATTCCACACTCATTTACAATTGTGATGTTGCTTTATTTGCTTTATTGCTTTCATCACCATACATGCTAAATACAACAAAATGCAAGGTTACATCACGCTTAACAAAGATAATTTCTTGGACAAACCGATCTTAGGTTCCCTTAAATTACCTTTAAAGCAAAGTGACCACCATACAATTAGAGATTCTATTTGCTCTAAAATTCAAACCCACATTGTCTAATCTAGGGTATATTTTCGAAAATGCTATGTCACGTACTTGAATAATTTCTAAAGCTCACGGAATAAGCATCTCGTTCCCATGCCCGGATCTCACCCATCCGTTTCGAGGATTCAAAGCCTTATCCAAAATAGAGTCACTTGCGGTCTTTCCAAACGAGACTTTAAATAATGTTTGGTGGCGACTCCTTCGAGGTACAAAAATACAATGGTTTTCTAAAAAAAGAACCGCCCCCTTGTAGGGAAAGAGCATACTTGCGATGCGAACCAAAAAACACCCCCTACAGGAAGTAATTATACTATTCTTAAGGAGAGTTTAGAAGGCACTCCTTGCTTTTTAAAGGGGTAGGATAGGATATGCTATAATTAAACTAATTACAACTATTTGATGGTACACAGACCATATTTAAATAAAACCTTTGGTGCATAAGACCAATTTTACATTACCGTATTTACTATCCTATTTGGGTCATACTAGTCACTTTCCTTGTAAAACAGTACATTTACAATATATCATTCATCTATTCATTTATCAATGAATGGCCCACATAACAAGTTAGTAGAAAAATCATGCATCACATAAACATTTGCAGCAACTAAACAAAGGTTCCAACAATCTACAAATTATTCAACCTTATTAGTTCTAATCGAGTTGTTTTAACCTTAAAGGAATAAAGACCTAATCAAGAGTTTAATGACTAAAAGATCCCACTAAAACCAAGAATTTACATGCTTTACTAACTTTAAACATAAAATTGTAATTCCTAGTCCAACCGGAAACTTACAAATTTAATTAAAATTTAAAGCTCACACAAAATAATTTTAAATCCCTTTTATTATTTTTTGTTGATTAAAATTAATTAATTATAAATTTACCAAGGTTTTAATTTTATTAAAATAATTAGTATAAAATAAATTATTATAACTAAATTAATCAAAATTAAATTCCGAGAAAAACTAAATTACGAAATTAAATTTAATTAAAATTGTTGTTCAAACCGAATATTAAAACCAAAACGAAACAAGTCAATTGGCCAAGGCAAGGCCCATGCCTCGCCAAGGCTTGCAGCGTCGCAAGAGCCGACCACACGCATGGCCGAGGCCATCGCACTGCCAGGCCCTCGCAAGCGCCCATTGGCTCGACGCCATCGCTGGCTGCCGATGCTGCTTGCTTGGTTTGCGTGCATGGCACGAGGGCATCCATCGATGCATCGTCGCCATCGCTTGATGGGCACAACGTGGGCTGGCAGATGCACATGGCTCGAAAGCCATCGCACGCTGCCTCGACGCCAGCACTGCTGGGCGTGCGCAGCGTTGCCCTTTCGCCTTGCTCGATCACTCGCACAACACACACTTCACAGGGGCTGTGCCCGCGTGTGCGTGCTCGTGCATCGCTCGCTACCTTGTACCGCATGGGAGACGAGCTCCCTTGCTCGTCGTTGCATGCCCGCACTATGCAACACCCCTTAAGGGTGACACTTAGCTTCCATTGCTTCGTGCGTGCAAGATTGTGAACGATTCATAAAAATTAAAACTTTATATTTAAATTTAACGAAAAATTAATAATCCATATTAATTTCACTAAATTTAGGTGAGAAATCAAAAATTTATTAGTCAAATTAATTTCCGATTACATGATTTCTTAGGGATTAAAATCTAGGTCATAAATTTTTAAAATATTTCAATTTTAACAACTTTTATGGTGGTTTTTAATCATAGGATCCTAACTAAATTATCAATTAATTATGAAAATCAAAACAAATTCTAAATTATTTGAAATTCAACAAATTAATTATAATTACAAATTAGGTTGTATAATTAACAAAATTAGACCTTAAAATTGTTAAACATATACAGTAGGTCAATGATAAATTCAAGAATTACATACAAGATTCGCAAATAATTAATTTAACATCATAAAAATTACAAATTTTGCATTCGAAAAACTAAAACCTCCGAAAAGTTATAGTTAGGCTATGAATTTGGGAATTCTGGCTTCGGCATCAAATCTATGGTTTTTGTCAAAATTTTAAAACGTCGTTTACATCCGAAATTCACTATAAAAACATGATTTCGACCATTATTGACAAAACTGCCGAAAAATCATGCGAACATATAATCAAATAATCGCACGCATTTGCAATCAATTACATTCACGAAATTAATCACCCCTTTAATTCATTGCAAATTTATAAAATTTAATCCATGTTAACTATAATTGATTATGGAATTAATTAGATGCTCGTGATACCACTGTTAGGTTATGAATAATACAAACAATATAATTCATGCGGAAAAACCATAAAGCCAGGAATCCAAATTAATTGCCACATAGTCAATTAGCATAATTTAGGTTACATACAATGTGATGCGTGCTTTCCCTAGTTGCTCCCGGACCGAAGAAGAACAAGTCTTTAGAGCTCCAAATGTCTCCCCTTCGTAGAAAGTCCACATCACGTTCAGAACCTCCTCAGGTTCAACCAACTAGGATATTACTAAGGTTTTATGCACTCGGGTTTGGCTATAAACAATGTTCTCCCTTGAATACAATCTAAGTAAAGAATATATTTTGGTGTATGAAATGATGAGGGCTAGCCTCATATTTATAGGGTAGGAAATAAGAAATTTGAGTCTTACTAGGAAAAGAATTACCAACCCTACTAGGATTGAAATTCTTATCCAATTAGAATTGTAACAATAATTAAACTCTTAATTAATCCAATTCTAGTAGAACTAAGAAAACTAATACTTAATGCCAAAGTTACTTGGCAACTAAGTAATCAGACTTTGCTTGGAGCCCAAGACGAAGCAACTAACACAACCACAATGGGCCACACTGGCGCGCGTGCTTGCATAGGCCCTAACGCAACCGCAGCTGGCCAAAGGCCCAACGCGCTGCAGTTTGGCCTTGGCGGGCTACTGCTGCCTTGGCGGGCTGCTTGCTGCTGCTGCCTTGGCTTGCTGCTCGCGGTCCACAGCGCTCCAGGCCCATCTCCTATGGCTGGGCGCTAGCGCTGGGCTTCACGCTCAGTGCTATGCGCTCGACCTTTTGCTTGTCCAGCAACGGGCCGGCTCACTTCTCGCTCAGTGCTATGAGCTTCCGATTCGTTTTCTGATTCCGGAATCTATTTCCGTTTCGAACAAATATTTACGTTTCCGTTTATATTTCCGATTCCGGAAACAATTTCCTTTTCCGACAATATTTCCGTTTCCGGCCATATTTCCGATTCCGGCAATATATCTATTTCCGATAATATTTTCCGATACGAACCATGTTTCCTTTTCCGGCAACATCTACGACTTGGATAATATTTATATTTCCGCCACGAACCATATTTCCGTTTCCGACAATACGTTCATTTCCGGAGTATTCTTTATTTTGCCTTTTGACGATTTCAGCTCCCACTAGAACCGAGATCCGTCATTTCTGAATTATCATAAATGGAGTACTTAATGAATAATATATTCAATTAAATACTTGATCCGTTCACGTACTATTTGTGTGATCCTACGGGTTAAGTCAAGAGTAAGTTGTGGATTAATGTTATTAACTCCACTTGAATTGAAGCGACCTCTAGCTAGGCATTCAGTTCACTTGATCTCACTGAATTATTAACTTGTTAATTAATACTGAACAACATTTATTAGACTTAGCATTAAATGCAAACTTGAACCAAGGGCATTATTTCCTCCAGATCCGGTGTCTGATAATTCGGACTCGGCCTCATAGTGTTCTTGTCGTCTTGTTAACGGGTGCAAGGTGGTGGAAGGATTCACTCGGGAAGCTGGACGGACTATTTGTTCCCGCCGACTTGGGAGGGATAGATTGCCTCGGTCCCCGGACGGACGCTCTGCAAGAGGACTGGCGCCCCTGCTAGCTATCGGTCGAGAACTATCTCCCGCTCTCCAAACGTTAGACCTCAACGACATTCTGCTTATCCGGTTGACGCCAAGGCTGAAGGGTCCTTGTGGGACTGATTTTCAGCATTGGTATTGTAGATTAGCATGCTCCTGCGTATTTCTTCTTGCAGCGTGGTGCTCATTTGCTGTTGAAAGGTTTGATTCATCTGTTGCTGAAATCCAGCTAAGAGATCTCGCAGTGTCCCTACTGAAACCGGCAGGTCCAGATTTTCATCCAGCACCGTATCTTTTACACTGGGACTGAGGTGTCTACCAGGAGGGGGTGCCTCGACGTCCGACTCTTCTTCAATGGTCACTTCGGCTTCCTGGACGTGGCGAGGAGTGTTCCCGACATTGGCAATCCGATTGCCCTCTTCTATGTGGTGTTGGCTCCTTTCACGCGGACGCCTTTCTCCTGAGTTGTCATTAGGTCCCTCTCCCTCAGATTGCAGATCCTCCATGATAATGTACCTCCCCACAGACGGCGCCAAATCTTGTGTGAACTTTGTTGGTGATGATGTGTCACCCTTTCCTCGGAGGTATCAAGTATGGGCTGACACGATCTCCCTGCAACCTGCAAAACAAGAATATTCCCGTAAGAATATTCCCCCTAATGCCTAAGTAAGTATTGGCTAGAGAGAGAAGTAATTTTTAGAGAGAAGACAGAGCAGAATAGTTTATGGTAGGTAGGAATGAAATTCATTTCCCTTTTACCTTGGGATTTGAGCTATTTATAGGACTAGGGTTTTGGAAAGTGTCCCAAAAACCCTAGCCATATGATTGGCTGACTTCAGAGATAGGGACATGTGTCCTCATCTAATACATAGAAGTATAGAACAAAGAGGCTTTAGAGACCCCTTTTGGTGTATGGGCCTTTCTAAGTATTTTGGGCCTTTTGTGTTTTGTCTTTAGAGATGGTTTTGCTAGATATGTACATATGTCCAGCATGCATGGGCCACGTGTTGCCCCATGGTAGGTCCTAGGTGGAGTTTGCTATTTTCAAGGCCACATCAATATTCTTTTTTTTTATCATCGTCAAAAGAGTTTAAATAACAAAGTATTAGAGATATGACAAAAAAAAGTAATTTTATGGTAACATATACTTATCTTATTTTTATACTAGTCTTATATGCACGCAATGCGTGCGGATATAATAAATCGATTTGTGTTATTACATTTAAACCTGAAATAACATGTACAATAATATAATATAAATACGATGTGTGCGAATATAAGAAACATATAAGTTAGATAGAGCCGAACACATATAAACAAATTGATTAAAATGGTAAGAATTTAATTAAGGGGCTAGATGAAGGAAATAATGCCCTTGGTCCAAGTATGCATATAATATTAAGTCTAATAAATGCGGTTCAGTATTAATTAACAAGTTAATAATTCAGTGAGATCAAGTGAACTGAATGCCTAGCTAGAGGCCGCTTCAGTTCAAGTGGAATTAATGATATTAATCCACAGCTTACTCTTGACTGAACCCGTAGGGTCACACAAATAGTACGTTAGCGGATCAAGTATTTAATGGCATTAAATACTCCATATATGGATATTCGGAATCGACGGATCTTGGTTTCAGTGGGAGCTGAGATCGTCACAAGCAAGAAATGAATACTCCGGAAACGATGATTTTGCCGGAAACGGAAATATGGATCGTATCGGAAATATAAATATTATCCAAGTCGTAGATGTTGCCGGAAACAGAAACATGGTACGTATCGGAAAATATTATCGGAAATGGAAATATTACCGGAATCGGAAATATTGCCGGAAACGGAAATATTGTCAGAATCGGAAATATTATCGGAATTGGAAAATAATTCCGGAAACGGAAATATTAAATATTTGTTCGAAACGGAAATTAATTCCGGAATCGAAAATATTAAATATTGTTCGTATCGGAAATAAATTCCGGAACCGGGAATTTAATCGGAAGCGTATTGTACGAATTAGCATCGGACGAGGCCTGCCAGACGAAGGCCCAACACGAAGTCGGGTCATCGCCCAGCAAGCCAGCGCGCCACAACGCACCAGCCAAGGCTGCGCCAGGCCCACCGCAAGGCAGGCCCAGCGCGCGCCAAAGCTGCGGCAGCGTGTGGGCCTCGTGGCAATGGGCTGCGAGTGCTCGCGGGCTGCGCGCGCGCGCATGGCGCCCCTCGTTGGCTGATGTGCGTGCGTGTGTGTGTTTGTGTGCTATACGAATCCTAAAGCTATCAGGTTTCGATATATGATTAAATTCTTAATCCTAAAAAGATAAATTAATTAAATAAGAGTTCTACTAGGATTCTAGATTAATTAATTCGTATCCTAGTAGGATTCCAGTTCCTTTTCCATACCTCTATAAATAGGTGCCTAGGGTCATAATTTATAGACACAATTGAAGTATTCAAAGGTAAGATTTTCAAGAAAAATCAGCCACTCTCTTGCCCCTATTTAGCCGAAATCTATACTACCTTAAGGGCGATTCTAGTTGGTCAAGCTTAAGGCGGATCCGGACGTGCTGTGGACTATCTACGGAGGGACGACACTTGGAGTCCTAAAGACTTGTTCTTGTTCGGTTCGGGCGCAGCTAGGGAGGGCACGCTACAAAGTGTATGCATCTAAACTATGCTAAATGATTATGTGTAAAAAATATGTTTCCTGGCTTTATGGTTTTTCCGCATGATTTATGTTTTGTCATATGTATCATAACCTAACAGTGGTATCACGAGCCTCTTATTATTTTCATAATCTAAATTGCATAAACATGGTTAAATATTACAAATTTGCAAGGAATTAAAAGGGGTGATTAATTTTCGTAATTGTTAATTAATTTCAAATTGCGTTTATTTAATTATATGTACGCAGTTTTTCGGCAGAATGTTCGTTACTCAACCAAATCGAGTGATTTTTGTGTCAATTCCGCATGTAAAAGGCATTCTAAAATTTTGAAAAATAAAAAATAAAAAATCGCCGAAACCCAGAATTCCCAAATTCGATGCCTAACTATGACTTTTCGGAGGTTTTAGTTTTTCGAAAGCAAAAGTTTGTAAATTTAAGATGTTAAATTAAATATTTGCGATTCTTGTTGATAAATCTTGAATTTTTGATTGACCTACTGTATATGTTTAACAAGTTTGAATGCCTAGCCTTGTTAATTATACAATCTAATTTGTAATTATGATTAATTTGTTGAAATTCGAATAATTTAGAATTGATTTGATTTTCATAATTAATTAATAATTTAATTAGATACCTATGATTAAAAACCACCATAAAAATTTATAATTTGTGTTAAATTTTAAATTTTTATGACCTAGATTTGAATCCATGTTAATCGGAAATTAATTGATTAATAAATTTTCGATTTTTCGCCCTAAAATTATGAAATTAATATGATTTATTAATTTGTCATTAATTTTGGAAATAAAAGTTTTAATTTTTATGAAATCCGCTCATAAGACTTGCACGCACAAAGCAATGGATGCTACGTGTTACCCTTAAGGGCTTAAGGGGTGTTGTATAGTGCGGGCATGCGACGACGAGCAAGGGAGCTCGTCTCCCATGCGGTACGAATGCAGCGAGCAAGACGAGTGGCACACGAGCACAAGGAAGTGGCCCTGCCTTGCGTCGAGTGCTGCGATGAGGCATGGGCGGATGAGCGAAGAAGCAAGGCGAGCGAGAATGGCAAGCGCGCGCGCGGGGGCAGCGAGGGGTGCCTCGCAGCAACTAGGGATGGAAATATCCAGTGGATGATCCATGAACCCGGTCACCCGCTATAATTAAACGGATGAAAACCCGAATTAAATGGATGAAAACCGGGTGATGGGTGAAGCGGGTGATGGATGCGGGTCGGATTTGGGTGATGTTTTTTTATCCATCACCCGGTCCATAACCCGTTTACCACCCGATCCGTCACCCGTTTATTTTAAATATATTATTTATATTTATATTTAAACATAAAACGTGTTGATAAATCCATTACTTATTAAAGTTAGTGCTTGTTTTATTTTTTTTAGTTATAAGTTTTGCGTAATAAGAAATAATTATATGTTTCGGAGATGAATGTAGGTCTATATATTTTTTTTCTTTTGATTAATTATTATGCATATTATTAGGTGGTGATTTTTCAACGGTTTACCATTTTCACCCGAATATCACCCGATCCACCCGTTCACCCGCGGGTGATGGATGGACGGAATACGGGTGATGAGTAAAGCGGGTGACGGATGGACCGGGTGGAGCGGATGGATGCGGGTGATGCTCCACCCGATCCAAATCCCACCCATTTCCATCCCTAGCAGCAACAAGCGCTGCCTCGCCCAGCCTCGCCAAGCAACTGTTGCGCTACGAAGCAGCGAGCGATGCTGCGCGCAAGCGTGGCTCGGCTTGCTGCGTTTGCGCGTGGCAGCTGCTCGTGCTTTGCTGTGCGATCACTCGAGAGGGGCGATGCTGCCTCGTGGACACAACGGGGCATGGGCGCAAGCCCATAGCCTCGTCTTGACCCGATTGATGCGCTTTGAATTTAATTTTTAATTTTCAGTTCGGAAACGATTTTAATTAATTTTAAAATTCGTAATTTAAATTATTTTCTTGGATTTTAATTTTGAATATTATAATTATTATAAATTTTATTTATACTAATTATTTTACTAAAATTAAATCTTGAATTAATTTAAATTCGTTTAATTCGACTGAAATAAATTAAATTAATGGATTCGATTATAAATTTATATGAGCTTTAAATTTTAATTAAATTTGTATGTTTCCGGTTAGACTAGAAATACATTTTTATGTTTAAAATTAGTAAAGCATATGAATTTATTGGTTTAAGTGGGAGCATTTTTAGTCATAAACTCTTGATTAGGTCTACAAATCCTTTAAGGTTAAACAACTTGATTAGAATTAATAAGGACTGAATAATTGGTAGATTATTGGTACCCTTAATTAATTGCTGCAAATATTTACATGATGCATAACGTGTTTTACTAACCAGCTATGTGGGCCATTCATGATAATGATTGGGTGAATGGTATATATTGTATATGTACTGTTTTGCAGGTTATGAAGTGACTAGTATGGCCCAAATAGGATAGAAAATATGGTCTGCATACCATTAATTTGAATGTAATTGGTCTAAAGTACCAAAATTGTTTTTCAATTCAAATATGGTCTGCGTACCATCAAATAGTCTTAAATATCTTATGCATGCTTTAAGTTATTTATTGCTTTTAAATCTGTCTTAAATATGCATGAGATCAAAGCTTGATTATGTTGCATGATTAAGGATTTTAGTTCACTTAAAATCTAACCAACATAGTAAGAGCCTTAAGTTCCAAACTTAAAAATTGAGTTAAAAGGTGTCATGCCAAAATAAACACTTACTTGGATATCCTTTACATCAATCTAGTAATAGTTTTCGCTCAGCGAGGTGTTACTTATTGGTCCTAAAGGGGTAAGGTACACAAATAATTGTGAGTACATGTTAGTTTTGGTGAAACTCAACGATATAAGTAAGGAGTCCTTTTATGTCGTGGCAAAATCGATAGGTTTACCTAATAAGTTCTTAGACGTACCTATCAACCAAGAGTAGTTTCTAGACTATTAGCAAAAGGCTTTTTCTTACCTAAAAGATTTTAGAATTGAGTCTAAATACATAATGTGCTTAATTCTTCAATGGGTTTTAGGATCTTGGAATCATTTTATTCACACCTGCCGGAACAATAAATTCGAATAAAATGCCAATAACTTGTTTAAAATTGCATGATTGCTTTAATTTCAAGTTATTATTCATGATAAATGTTTAGACTTTGCATGCTTCAATGTATGTTTTAATTATTGTTTATAATTAAATATCTTGCACTGCAGTAAATCCTTTTAGAAAGGTAACAGTAAATTTCCTCGATTGGTAGTGAATCCAAGAACGATTCACGGAAATGAGAGAAAATGAGCGACTTAAATGTACGTTTCTTTTAGTGACTTTTATGGTTGTTTTCGAGTATCAAAATCGAATGGCGAACCGATTGGTGCTTGTGCATTCAAAATACAATGTAGTTTTGAGATCATAAAGCATTGAGTTTAAACGCTCAGCTTTACCAATGGTTAACAACCTAAAATCTTTTTCCATTTAATTCTCGAATGAGTCTAGACCCTAGACATTCGAATAGATCGATTCTTAGAGAACTTTAGAAGCTTCTGGTAAGATCATCTAGTTGAAACAAAATATTCAACATAAATTAAATGATAAGAACCTTGTTGGAGTGATATTGGACATGTCTAACAAAGTATAAAAGTCAACACTAGAGAAGTCAATTCTTAAGACTATAAGAAAGGGTACAAGAAATAGGAAAACAAAGAACAAGTGAAAGGAATTTACAATTCCGTTTCTACCTAAAAGTTAATATTTAAAGAGAAGTGACCTAGCAATCAAAACTTTCTTGGTATCATATACCGCTTGAGGTTCTTACTTCGGTAATAACACAAACAATGGAAGCTAGGCTACACTAATGACCTACAAGTGGGAAATGAAGCATGGCAATGCTACATTAGTTGTAGGGTCATCTAGTTTGTTTTAAGTCCTTTCAAAGGATGGAACTTAATGGCTATTTTGTTCCATAATCAGCATACCTAAATTTCTGCTTCAAACACAGAAAGACTCACATTCAGAAGAACGAAAACAATGCTTTTTTGTTTGTTTGTTTGTTTGAATGAAATGGTCATTTACGGGTTGAGTCAATATGCTTGATTAAAACAAACAACTCTTTAACAATAAAAAATTTACTAGGTTCAAATCAACCCCTTGATTTGAGTTCCACTAATCTTTGGCATTGTTGCTTAGACCATATCAACAAGTTAACATTCAAAATCTCTATTTTAATGGACTTTTGAAAGTTGATTGATTTCTAGATCAATTTAAGACAACTAGTCTTACTTGTTGAAAGTAACAAAAGATATGAACTATTGTTAGAACGCCTAGACAATAGAATTCAAAACTAAAGAAAGATTTTATGACTTTATTATTTCACATGGATTTGAGTGAATATAGGTTTATTTACTCAAATGTGATATAAGTTGAATCTGTTTGGCTAGTTCAAAGATTCAGAAGTATAAAATCCACTTGGCAAGAAATCATAAAGATCTAGGTTAGATCATGTTGATGATTACTTGAGACCAAATATGATCATCAATGATTGTGTGTTGTAATTTCACAATCTAGGTCCATAAGATATGGCATATCTTAGTTGGAATAATCGAAGTCAATTAGTACTTGATTCGATTAATGATGAATCATAAAGACTTTTCCTATAATTTCTAAAACAAAATGCTCAACTACCACCAAACTAAACCAAATTCGTCAAAGCTATTGAAAAGTAATTTCAGAATAACTTTTCATAAAATATATCTAGAGAGTTGCAAAACTCAGTGGGAGCTTAGTGTTTGTCATTCGACAAACTAAGGCCCAAGTATAGATATATGTTTCATTGTGATTTATTCAAATGAGACACAAGGGTATTGTTTCTACCACGAATTTTTGAGAACATAATGTTTGTTTGCTCGAAATGATGTCCTTTTGGAGATTCGTTTCCAAAATGACAAGTGGGAGAAAATAGACCTCGAACGTCTTCGAGGCGAACAACAAACATAAACGGACAATCCGGAGGCTTTTCGAAGTTCTTCAGAAAATCCGAACTTATTCTTTAAGGACTTTAGAAGTGGATTTTAAAGAATAGACATCTCTTAGAAGACTTTACAAGTGCTTCAAGGAGAACAGAATATTCAAAGGACTTTCAAGTGGTTGTTGATATTCTATTGTTTGATGTTCTATACCCAAGTAGGCATAGAGTTCAAGTCACTGAAACTATGAGATTCTTCTATTAGATAGTGAAGAAACCTACAACTTGCAGTCAAACTATTATCATGTAGATTAATGAGTTTGTGACTTGTAAGAAAGCTATGACGAAACCTAGATTCCCTAAAATGGTTAGAGGCCATATATAGACTTAATGTTTAATTGGTTAAAGGCCATAAAAACATACTCAATGTTTTGATGACAAAATTGAAATTTTGTTGATTTGCAAGAATAGTTTCACACCTATTGGTTGCAAGTTTGTTTTAAGGATAAAAACCATCAAACATGAAATTGTTTTCACACACAAAGCTAGATTAGTTGCTAAAGGTTACAAGCAAATTCACGGCGTGGATTGTGTTGAAACCTCGTGCATAATCGTAATGCTCAAGTCTATAAATCAAGCAATGATTACATATTGGTCAATATGGCAATTGGATGACAAAACAATTCCTCAATCGAATGTTGGAATAAACTATGTACATAGTATGTCATAGGATTTGTGGATCCAAATAAATGCTTGAAAATGAATGCTAGCTTATGAAATCTAAGTACAGATTTAAGCAAGAAAATTGGGAATTAAAAATGTATTTTGGTGAAGCTAATAAGTATTTTAGTTTCATAAAATATACATGATTCTTATAGATATATAAGAAGTTTAGTGGGAGTACATAAAAACTTAATTGGTCCTATGTGTGTCATACACACATCTCTCTATTGTGAAATAACATTCAAATGCTAATGACATAGATTTGAAAATTATTCATCAATGACGGACCAAGGCGAAACTTAGTGCATACTGGGTATTAAGATCCATTCACAAAGATCTTATAATATTGTTCTGGATTAAGTAATGGCATTTACTAAATCAAACACGAAAGACTCCAATGGAGATATTCGACCCATATGAATAAATCTAAGTAAAAGATGTTTGAACTATGTATAAGCATTTACTAAGTTAAACATCAAAGGATCTAAGTAAGATTCTTAACCTATATTATATGTCAAAGAATTTAGCTGGATTTAGTATCAACCGAAACTAGAATGAGCTAAAGTTACATGAATAGAATTCAATTGGGAATTATTCTGCAAAAGAATTTATCATGTATGATATAATATGAGGATCGCCAAAACGTATCGTATGACTTTAGGCATGACGAACATATACCAATCTCTATTGATCTAAGTGAAGATCAACTAGATTGAGATCAAGAATACTTATGGTACTTGAAAAGGTACATAGGAATAGTCCTTGATTCAAGGAAATAAAGATATGCTAAATATTGATGCTACACGCATAAACACTAGCAAAGGATCAAGCAAGATTCCTTTGGAGTTAACCATTGACAAGGACGAGCTAAAAAGCATCATGGTTTTGAAATGGCAACATGGATTGAAGACCATGAGTTGTTGCGTGAGAAATTAAAAAAAAAAATCTATGTTCAAGATATAGTTGGAAAGTCTTCCGCATATCTGTGAACTGCTTGGATAAGTAAATCCAAACAGAGCATCACTAGCAACCTAAACAGTTGAAGTAAAAGTAATTATTGCCTAAAAGGCAAAAAAACAGGGTTGTTTATGTTAAAGAGTTCTTCACTGAACTTGAGTAGATCACATGTCTTCTGGCTTGATGGTTCTTCATTGTAAAATGCATAGAACCACTCTTGAAGCAAGAAAGATGTCTGCTGACTTGATGGTTCTTCATTGAAAAATGTGTAGAACCACTGATGTAGCAAGAAAGACTAGATCAACAAAATAAACATACTCAAAAGATCTTATCATCTATCTCGAAGAACATTCGATGAAAAGGATATTAAGATTGGCAAAGCATGATAACTAAACCTATGCAACAAGTGAGAAGCAACACTAACATTGTAGCACTGGAAATCAAGCATAGCTTTGAATTCCATGAACTGTTTTAAAGATGGGTTTAAGGCCCATGGTTATAAAACATTGGGGTTGAACATTTATCATATATGAAATGTATTTTCATATTCCATTTAATCTTGGTTTAGTATTAAATGATGAGTCCCTTCAAATTTGACGAAATATTCAAGATAGACTGTCAGGACCAGTCCTGTGACTAAGAAATGTCTATCAAGTGAACTTGAATGTCAAAAGTTGAAAATGGTCCCTGGTCGGAGTTTTCTATAAAATTGGACGCATAGAAAACGTTAGACGACTGGAATGCAAGATGACTAGTAGTTCTGTTTCTTGAACTATGTGGACATGGCAATGTCGTAATCATTTGCATAGATACTTACCTTGGGAAGACTAGTATCTGACAGACCTATGAAACTTTACTGTAAGAGATGAAAATCTGTCATAAGTAAATTTCATTAAAATTATTAGACACTAAATCTTCAATACCTGAGTGATTTGAGATTACTTGTTTGAGAAATGGTTACTTTGACGTTGACCAACCGTCGCACCGTAAAAGGAGGCTATAAAGGCAACGCTCAGGTAATCACCTATCAAACGAAGTCTAATCTCAAGATCGCAAGATTGGGATTGTCCTCCCATAAATCGGGATGAGATGCTTAAAAGTTGTACAAGGCCACTCGGAGAGCTAGAAACTGTGAAATGCATGGTCGTGCTCGGATGAATCATAGGGTATGATTATCTGTTTATTTGATCAGTTGAACTCTGAAACCGAGAAACACCTCTGGACATAATAAGGATGACAACTCTTACCTTATGTTCAAGCAATCATCGAGCGACAAAGGAATTAGGTAATGCACACTTGTCCCTACGGACAAGTGGGAGACTGAAGGAAATAATGCCCTTGGTCCAAGTATGCATATAATATTAAGTCTAATAAATGCGGTTCAGTATTAATTAACAAGTTAATAATTCAGTGAGATCAAGTGAGCTGAATGCCTAGCTAGAGGCCGCTTTAGTTCAATTTGAATTAATGATATTAATCCACAGCTTACTCTTGACTGAACCCGTAGGGTCACACAAATAGTACGTAAACGGATCAAGTATTTAATGGCATTAAATACTCCATCTATGGATATTCGGAATCGACGGATCTTGGTTTCAGTGGGAGCTGAGATCGTCACAAGCAAGAAATGAATACTCCGGAAACGATGATATTGCCGGAAACGGAAATATGGATCGTATCGGAAATATAAATATTATCCAAGTCGTAGATGTTGCCGGAAACAAAAATATGGTACGTATCGGAAAATATTATCGGAAATGGAAATATTACCGGAATCGGAAATATTGCCGGAAACGGAAATATTGTCATAATCGGAAATATTATCAGAATCGGAAAATAATTCCGGAAACGGAAATATTAAATATTTGTTCGAAACGGAAATTAATTCCGGAATCGGAAATATTAAATATTGTTCGTATCGAAAATAAATTCCGGAATCGGGAATTTAATCGAAAGCGTATCGTACGAATTAGCATCGGACGAGGCCTGCCAGACGAAGGCCCAGCAAGCCAGCGCGCCACAACGCACCAGCCAAGGCTGCGCCAGGCCCACCGCAAGGCAGGCCCAGCGCGTGCCAAAGCTGCGGCAGCGTGTGGGCCTCGTGGCAATGGGCTACGAGTGCTCGCGGGCTGCGCGCGCGCGCGCATGGCGCCCCTCGTGGGCTGCTGTGCGTGCGTGTGTGTGTTTGTGTGCTATACGAATGCTAAAGCTATCAGGTTTCGATATATGATTAAATTCCTAATCCTAAAAAGATAAATTAATTAAATAAGAGTTCTACTAGGATTCTAGATTAATTAATTCGTATCCTAGTAGGATTTCAGTTCCTTTTCCATACCTCTATAAATAGGTGCCTAGGTTCATAATTTATAGACACAATTGAAGTATTCAAATGTAAGATTTTCAAGAAAAATCAGCCACTTTCTTGCCCCTTTTTAGCCGAAATCTATACTACCTTAAGGGCAATTCTAGTTGGTCAAGCTTAAGGCGGATCCGGACGTGTTGTGGACTATCTACGGAGGGACGACACTTGGAGTCCTAAAGACTTGTTCTTGTTCGGTTCGGGCGCAGCTAGGGAGGGCACGCTACAAAGTGTATGCATCTAAACTATGCTAAATGATTATGTGTAAATAATATGTTTCCTGGCTTTATGGTTTTTCCGCATGATTTATGTTTTGTCATATGTATCATAACCTAACACTAGATTGATTAAAATGCTTCTTTGCGCTTTTCCTTTTGGTTAGGTTGGCGTTATATTCTCTGTTCTATAAGTGTTGAGGGTGTTTTAGTAATTCAAGGGGACACCAAAAGTGGATTTATTAAAATAACCTCACCTCTTCACTTATATAATAGAGATTAACATACGGATTGGAGTAGAATTTAAACTTTTAAGCACAATATATTAATAACAAACCGTGCATCGCACAGGCTTAAAACTAGTACTCCCTCCGTATTTATTTAAGAGATACACTTGGTCGGGCACGGGTATTAAGAAAAAGAATTGAATGAAATAAAATAATAAATCACGTGGGGTTGGGTAGATATTTTAATAAGTAAACAAGTGGGGACCATGTTATTTTGGGGGGGATGAGAGGTGGGGTGAGTTTCTGAAATTATTTGTTTAATAGGATGGTGGGCCATAAGGTAAATTAGATGTAGTATTTAATTAGATAGTGAGGTTGATAAATTACTAAATATGACAAGTGTATCTGTTAAATAAATACAACCGAAAAAGACAAGTGTATCCCTTAAATAAATACGGAGGGAGTAACACAGTATCAATACCTAGGAAGACCATGATTTATTAGATGACATGTGTCATCTCATCTTTCCTCTATTAAGACCATGGTTTATTAGATGACATGTGTCATCCCATATTTTCTCTATTAATTTGTTCTTTTTTTCAATTTTTCCTTTTGTTGTTTGTTTCACCATCTAATTTGTATATTTTTTCAACTTTTAACCCGCTGAAATTACAATCCCTTAACAAAATTAGCACTTTTTTTTTTTTTGACAGGAAAATGCAGGACTTATATTTAAGTAATAAAGGCTTTGTCAGCTTCTACAATGGAGGTAACCTCAATCGGGTGATCTTCCATCCATACCTTCACCTCACATAGGTTCAGCGAGGTTTGAGCAATGGCATGGGCCACTCGGTTACAGGACCTTCGAGCAAAATAAAAAGAACAGGAAACAAAGTTTCTAGCTAAAGCAAGAATATCATCCACTACTACTTGAATACTAGACCTTTCTCTTGTGCCTTTGACCAGCATATCGATCACTTTCTGGCAATCTGTTTCAGCCTCGATACACCGGAAACCCCCGTCATACGCGTACTGTAGGCCGAATTTGAATGCTTCAGCTTCTCCTTGAGCCGCTGACCAGCATCCTTTCCTTCTCTCCCCGGCAGCCATCACCACATCTCCTACACCATCTCTCACAACCATGCCCAGACCACACTCCCCCTCCCTCACTGCTGCATCAGTATTGAGCTTGAATGGGGCAATAGTTGAAGGAAATAATGCCCTTGGTCCAAGTATGCATTCTATGTTAAGTCTAATAAATGCGGTTCAGTATTAATTAACAAGTTAATAATTCAGTGAGATCAAGTGAGCTGAATGCCTAGCTAGAGGCCGCTTCAGTTCAAGTGGAATTAATGATATTAATCCACAGCTTACTCTTGACTGAACCCGTAGGGTCACACAAATAGTACGTAAACGGATCAAGTATTTAATGGCATTAAATACTCCATCTATGAATATTCGGAACCGACGGATCTTGGTTTCAGTGGGAGCTAAGATCGTCACAGGCAAGAAATGAATACTCCGGAAACGATGATATTGCCGGAAACGGAAATATGGATCGTATCGGAAATATAAATATTATCCAAGTCGTAGATGTTGCCGGAAACGGAAACATGGTACGTATCGGAAAATATTATCGGAAATGGAAATATTGCCAGAATCGGAAATATTGCCGGAAACGGAAATATTGTCAGAATCGGAAATATTACCGGAATCGGAAAATAATTCCGGAAACGGAAATATTAAATATTTGTTCGAAACGGAAATTAATTCCGGAATCGGAAATATTAAATATTGTTCGTATCGGAAATAAATTCCGGAATCGGAAAATTTAATCGGAAGCGCATCGTACGAATAAGCATCGGACGAGGCCTGCCGGACGAGGCCCAGCACGAAGCCAGGCCATCGCCCAGCAAGCCAAGCGCGCCGCACAAACAGCAAGGCCAGGCCCAGCAGGCTGCGCGCAGCGCGCACAGCGCGCACAGCACGCGCAGCGCGCAGCGCGCGCGGGCGCTGAGTGGGCTGCTGCTCGCGCGCACGCATGGGGCCCATCGTGGCTGCCGTGCGTGTGTGTGCAAGTGTTTGTGTTCGTGCACGTTTCCTAAAACATGCAGAGTTCGGTTAATGATTAAATTCCTAATTCTATTTGATAAATTAATTAAATTAGAGTTCTTGTAGGATTCTAGGTTTAATTAATTTGTATCTGAATAGGATTTCGATTCCCTTTCCATACCGCTATAAATATGAGGCTAGGGCTCACAATTTATAACACAAGTTTTAAGTATTCAAAACTAAGATTTTTAAGCAGAAAAATCAGCCAATATTCTTGCCTACCTAACCGAAAATATTAGAACCTTAAGGGCGATTCTAGTTGGTCAATCTTAAGGCGGATCCGGACGTGCTGTGGACTATCTACGGAGGGACGACACTTGGAGTCCTAAAGACTTGTTCTTGTTCGGTTCGGGCGCAGCTAGGGAAGGCACGCAACAAAGAGTATGCATCTAAACTATGCTAAATGATTATGTGTAAATAATATGTTTCCTGGCTTTATGGTTTTTCCGCATGATTTATGAACTGTCATATGAATCATAACCTAACAGTGGTATCACGAGCCCCTTATTATTTTCATAATCTAAATTGCATGAACATGGTTAAATATTACAAATTTGCAAGAATTAAAAGGGGTGATTAATTTTCGTAATTGTTAATTAATTGCAAATTGCGTTTATTTAATTATACGTACGCAGTTTTTCGGCAGTTTCTTCATTACTCATCCGAATTGAGTGATTTTTGTGTCAATTCCGCATGTAAAAGGCATTCTAAAATTTTGACAAAAAAAGTATTTTTCTGCCGAACCCAGAATTCTCAAATTCGAAGCCTAACTATGACTTTTCGAAGGTTTTAGTTTTTCGAATGCAAAATTTCGTAAATTTAAGATGTTAAATTAAATATTTGCGATTCTTGTTGATAAATCTTGAATTTTTGATTGACCTACTGCATATGTTTAACAAGTTTGAATGCCTAGTCTTGTTAATTATGCAATCTAATTTGTAATTATGATTAATTTGTTGAAAATTAGAATAATTTAGAATTAATTTGATTTTCATAATTAATTGTAATTTAATTAGAAACCTATGATTAAAAACCACCATAAAAATTGTAAATTTACGATAAATTTTAAATTTTTATGACCTAGACTTGAATCCATAACAATCGGAAATCAATTGGATAATAAATTTTCGATTTTTTCGCCCTAAAATTATGAAATTAATATTATTTATTAATTTGTCATTAATTTTAAATATAAATTTTAAATTTTTATGCGATTCGTTCATAAAACTTGCACGCACGAAGCAATGGACGCTTCGTGTTACCCTTAAGGGGTGTTGTATAATGCGGGCATGCGACGACGAGCAAGGGAGCTCATCGCCCGTGCGGCACGAATGCAATGAGCAAGGGCGTAGTGCACAAGCACAAGGCAGCAGCCCTGCCTTGTGTCGTGTGCCACGAGCAATGAACGAATGGGCATGGGCGAAGGGCGAGCCAAGGCAGTAGCGTGTGGGCAGCAAGCGAGCTGCGCCACAACGCGCGCTGCCTCGCACAAGAGCGCGCAGCCTCGCGCGCAGCGAGCGCAAGCTCGCGTGCCACGAGCGCTGCGCCCAGCATTACTCGCGCGCACAGCGAGCGATGTCGCGCGCCCAGCGAGCGATGTCGCGCGCCCAGCGAGCGATGGCTCGCGCGCCCAGCGAGCGATGTCGCGCGCGCGCACTGCGAGCGATAGCTCGCGTGCGATGAGCGCTGGCGCGCGCAGCGAGCACCAATGCGTGCGGAGGCTTGCGATAGGGAAGCAGCAGCTATGCGACGAGCGCATGGGCTGCGCGCACATGGCCAGCAATGGTTGTGTGCGTACGGCCCATGGGCGTGCAACGCGTAGGGTGTTTGCGTTACGATTAGATCGTTTTGAATGTTTAATTTGAAAATTTCAGTTCACGTAATTTTAATTAATTTTAAAATTAATAATTTAAATTATTTTCTTGGATTTTAATTTTGAATATTATAATTATAATAAATGTTATTTATTCTAATTATTTTACTAAAATTAAAATCATGAATTAATTTAAATGCGACTGAAATTAAATTAAACTTTTTGGATTCAATTATAAATTTATATGAGCTTTAAATTTTAATTAAATTTGTATGTTTCCGGTTAGACTAGAAATACATTTTTATGTTTAAAATTAGTAAAGCATATGAATTTATTGGTTTAAGTGGGAGCGCTTTTTAGTCATAAACTCTTGATTAGGTCTACAAATCCTTAAGGTTAAAACAACTTGATTAGAATTAATAAGGACTGAATAATTGGTAGATTATTGGTGCCCTTGATTAATTGCTGCAAATGTTTACGTGATGCATAATGTGTTTTACTAACCAGCAATGTGGGCCATTCATGATAATGAATGGGTGAATGGTATATATTGTATATGTACTGTTTTGCAGGTTATGAAGTGACTAGTATGGCCCAAATAGGATAGAAAATATGGTCTGCGTACCATTAATTTGAATGTAATTGGTCTAAAGTACCAAAGTTATTTTTCAATTCAAATATGGTCTGCGAACCATCAAATAGTTGTAATTAGTTATAGCTTATCCTATTTGAAGAAAATGGTGCCTCCCACGGAGATTTTCAAGACGGACTTTGAAGTCAAAGCTTCAAGATGAAGTCGGGCCATACTAGATCACAAATATCTTATGCATGTTTTAAGTTATTTATTGTTTTAAATATGTCTTAAAATGCATGAGATCAAAAGCTTGATTATGTTGCATGATTAAGGATTTTAGTTCACTTAAAATCTAACCAACATAGTAAGAGCCTTAAGTTCCAAACTTAAAAAATTGAGTTAAAAGGTGCCATGCCAAAATATACACTTGCTTGGATATCCTTTACATCAATCTAGTAATAGTTTTCGCTCAGCGAGGTGTTACTTATTGGTCCTAAAGGGGCAAGGTACACAAATAATTGTGAGTACATGTTAGTTTTGGTGAAACTCAACGATATAAGTAAGGAGTCCTTTTATGTCGTGGCAAATTCGATAGGTTTACCTAATAAGTTCTTAGACGTACCTATCAACCAAGAATAGTTTCTAGACTATTAGCAAAAGGCTTTTGCTTACCTAAAATGTTTTAGAATTGAGTCGACAAACTGTGCTTAATTCTTCAATGGTTTTAGGGTCTTGGAATCATTTTATTCACACCTGCCGGAACAATATAATCGAATAAAATAATGCTAATAACTTGTTTGAATTGCATGGTTGCTTTAATTTCAAGTTATTATTCATGATAAATGTTTAGACTTTGCATGCTTCAATGTATGTTTTAATTATTGTTTATAATTAAATATCTTGCACTGCAATAAATCCTTTTAGAAAGGTAACAGTAAATTTCCTCGATTGGTAGTGAATCCAAGAACGATTCACGGAAATGAGAGAAAGTGAGCAATTTAAAATGTACGTTTCTTATATCGACTTTTATGGTTGTTTTCGAGTATCAAAGTCGAATGGCAAACCGATTGGTGCTTGTGAATTCAAAATACAATGTGGTTTTGAGATCATAAAGCATTGAGTTTAAACGCTCAGCTTTACCAATGGTTAACAACCTAAAATCCTTTTTCCATTTAATTCTCGAATGAGTCTAGTTCCTAGACATTCGAATAGATCGATGCTTAGAGAACTTTAGAAGCTTCTGGTAAGATCATCTAGTTGAAACAGAATATTCAACATAAATTAAAATGGTAAAGAACCTTGTTGGTGACATTGGACATGTCTAACAAAGTATAAAAGTCAACACTAAAGAATTCAATTCTTAAGACTATAAGAAAGGGTACAAGAAATAGGAAAACGAGGAACAAATGAAAGGAATTTACGATTCCGTTTCTACCTATAAATTTATGTTTAAAGAGAAGTGACCTAGCAATCAAACTTCCTTGGTATCATATACCGCTTGAGGTTCTTACTTCGGTAATAACTCAAATAATGGAAGCTAGGATACACTAATGACCTACAAGTGGGAAATGAAGCATGGCAATGCTACATTAGTTGTAGGGTCATCTAGTTTGTTTTAAGTCCTTTCAAAGGCTGGAACTTAATGGCTATTTTGTTCCATAATCAAGATACCTAAATTTCTGTTTTCAAACACAGAAAGACTCACATTCAAGAAAAAACAAAGACAATGTTTGTTTGTTTATTTGAATGAAATGGTCAATTACAGGTTGAGTCAATATGCTTGATTAAAACAAACAACTCTTTAAAGAACTTTACTAGGTTCAAATCAACCCCTTGATTTGAGTTCCACTAATCTTTGGCATTGTTGCTTAGACCATATCAACAAGTTAACATTCAAAAAGCTCTATTTTGATAAACTTTTGAAAGTTGATTGATTTCTAGATCATTTTAAGACAACTAGTCTTACTTGTTGAAAGTAACAAAAGATATGAACTATTGTTAGAACGCCTAGACAATAGAGTTCAAAGCTAAAGAAAGATTTTATGACTTTATTATTTCACATGGATTTGAGTGAATATAGGTTTATTTACTCAATGTGATATAAGTTTGAATCTGTTTGGCTAGTTCAAAGATTCAGAAGTATAAAATCCACTTGGCAAGAAATCATAAAGATCTAGGTTAGATCATGTTCATGATTACTTGAGACCAAATATGATCATCAATGATTGTGTGTTCACAATCTAGGTCCATAAGATATGGCATATCTACGTTGGAATGATCGAAGTCAATTAGTACTTGATTCGATCAATGATGAATCATAAAGACTTTTCCTATAATTTCTAAAACAAAATGCTCAACTACCACCAAACTAAACCAAATTCGTCAAAGCTATTGAAAAGTAATTTCAGTATATCTTTTCAATTATATATATCTAAAGAGTTGCTAAACTCAGTGGGAGCTTAGTGTTTGTTATTCAACAAACTAAGGCCCAAGTCTAGATATATGTTTCATTGTGATTTATTCAAATGAGACACAAGGGTATTGTTTCTACCACGAATTTTTGAGAACATAATGTTTGTTTGCTCGAAATAATGTCCTTTTGGAGATTCGTTTCCAAAATGACAAGTGGGAGAAAATAGACCTCGAAAGTTTTCGAGGCGAACAACAAACATAAACGGACATTCCGGAGGCTTTTCGAAGTGCTTCAGAAAATCCGAACTTATTCTGAAAGGACTTTAGAAGTAGCTTTTAAAGAATAGACATCTCTTAGAAGACTTTACAAGTGCTTCAAGGAGAATAGAATATTCAAAGGACTCTCAAAGTGCCTGTTGATATTCTATTGTTTGATGTTCTATACCCAAGTAGGCATAGAGTTCAAGTCACTGGAACTATGAGATTCTTCTATTAGATAGTAAGGAAACATAGAGTTCTGGTCAATGAAACTATGAGATTCTTCTATTCGATAGTGAAGAAACCTACAACTTGCAGTCAAACTATTATCATGTAGATTAATGAGTTTATGACTTGTAAGAAAGCTATGACGAAACCTAGATTCCCTAAAATGGTTAGAGGCCATATATAGACTCAAATGTTTTAAATGGTTAGAGGCCATAAAACATACTCAATGTTTTGATGACAAAATTGAAATTTTGTTGATTTGCAAGAATAGTTTCACACCTATTGGTTGCAAGTTTGTTTTAAGGATAAAAACCATCAAACATGGAATTGTGTTCACACACAAAGCTAGATTAGTTGCTAAAGGTTACAAGCAAATTCATGGCATGGATTGTGTTGAAACCTCATGCAAAATCGTAATGCTTAAGTCTATAATTCAAGCAATGATTGCATATTGGTACATATGGCAATTGGATGACAAAACGTATTCCTCAATCAAATGTTGGAATAAACTATGTACATGGTATGTCATAGGATTTGTGGATCCAAATAAATGCTTGAAAAGGAAAGCTAGCTTATGAAATCTAAGTCCAGATTTAAGCAAGCAATTGGGAATTAGAACTGTATTTTAGTGAAGCTAATAAGTATTTTAGTTTCATAAAATATACATGATTCTTATAGATATATAAGAAGTTTAGTGGGAGTACTTAAAACTTAATTGGTCCTATGTGTATTACACACATATCTCTCTATTGTGAAATAACATTCAAATGCTAATGACTTAGATTTGAAATTATTCATCAATGATGGACCATGGCGAAACTTAGTACATACTGGGTATTAAGATCTATTTACAAAAATCTTATGATATTGTTTTGGATTAAGTAATGGCATTTACTAAATCAAACACGAAAGTCTCCATTGGAGATATTCGACCCATGTGAATAAATCTAAGTAAAGGATGTTTGAACTATGTATAATCATTTACTAAGTTAAACATCAAAGAGTCTAAATGAGATTCTTAACCTATATTATATGTCAAAGAATTTAGCTGGATTCAGTATCTGCTGAAATTGAATAAGCTAAAGTTACATGAATAGAATTCAATTGGGAATTATTCTGCAAAAGAATTTATCATGTATGATATAATATGAGGATCGCCAAAAACGTATCGTATGACTTTAGCCATGACGAACATATACCAATCTCTATTGATCTAAGTAAAGATCAACTAGATTGAGATCAAGAATACTTATGGTACTTGAAAAGGTACATAGGAATAGTTCTTGATTCAAGGAAATAAAGATATGCTAAATATTGATGCTACACGCATAAACACTGGCAAAGGATCAAGCAAGACCCTTTGGAGTTAACCATTGATAAGGACGAGCTATAGAGCATCGTGTTTTGAAATGGCAACATGGATTGGAGACCATGAGTTGTTGCGTGGGAAATTAAAATAATAATTTCTATGTTCTAAGATATAGTTGGAGAGTCTTCCACATATCTATGAACTGCTTGGATAGGTAAATCCAAACAAAGCATCACTAGCAACCTATACAGTTGAAGTAAAAGTAATTATTGCCTAAGAA
Organism: Spinacia oleracea; assembly: GCF_020520425.1. Taxonomy (NCBI): domain Eukaryota; kingdom Viridiplantae; phylum Streptophyta; class Magnoliopsida; order Caryophyllales; family Amaranthaceae; genus Spinacia; species Spinacia oleracea. The sequence continues at coordinate 81,306,627 of NC_079491.1, forward strand.
GCAATAAAACAGGGTTGTTTAAAGTTCTTCACTGAACTTGGGTAGATCACCTATCTGCTGGCTTGATGGTTCTTCATTGAAAAATGCGTAGAACCACTCTTGAAGCAAGAAAAACGTCTGCTAACTTGATGGTTCTTCATTGCAAAGTGAGTAAAACCACCATCGAAGTAAGAAAGACTAGATCACATAATAAACAAACTCGAAAAGATCTTATCATCATATCTCGAAGAACATTCGATGAAAAGGATATTAAGATTGGCAAAGCATGATAACTAAACCTATGCAACAAGTGAGAAGCAACACTCACATTGTAGCACTGGAAATCAAGCATAGCTTTGAATTCCATGAATTGTTTTAGAAGATGGGTTTGAGGCCCATGGTTATAAAACATTGGGGTTGAACATTTATCATATATGAAATGTATTTTCATATTCCATTTAATCTTGGTTTAGTATTAAATGATGAGTCCCTTCAAATTTGACGATATATTCAAGATAGACTGTCAGGACCAGTCCTGTGACTAAGAAATGTCTATCAAGTGAACTTGAATGTCAAAGGTTGAAAATGGTCCCTAATCGGAGTTTTCTATAAAATTGGACGCATAGAAAACGTTAGACGATTAGAATGCAAGATGACTAGTAGTTCTGTTTCTTGAACTATGTGGACATGGCAATGTCATAATCATTTGCATAGATACTTACTTTGGGAAGACTAGTATCGGACAAGACCTATGAAACTTTACTGTAAGAGATGAAAATCTGTCATGAGTAAATTTCATTAAATTATTAGACACTAAATCCTCAATACCTGAGTGATTTGAGATTACTTGTTTGAGAACTGGTTGCTTTGACGTTGACCAACCGTCGCACCGTAAAAGGAGGCTATAAAGGCAACGCTCAGGTAATCACCTATCAAACGAAGTCTAATCTCAAGATCGCAAGATTGGGATTGTCCTCCCATAAATCGGGATGAGATGCTTAAAAGTTGTACAAGGCCACTCGGAGAGCTAGAAACTGTGAAATGCATGGCCGTGCTCGGATGAATCATAGGTTATGATTATCTGTTTATTTGATCAGTTGAACTCTGAAACCGAGGAACACCTCTGGACATAATAAGGATGACAACTCTTACCTTATGTTCAAGAGCAAGCATCGAGCGACAAAGGAATTAGGAAATGCACACTTGTCCCTAAGGACAAGTGGGAGACTGAAGGAAATAATGCCCTTGGTCCAAGTATGCATTCTATGTTAAGTCTAATAAATGCGGTTCAGTATTAATTAACAAGTTAATAATTCAGTGAGATCAAGTGAGCTGAATGCCTAGCTAGAGGCCGCTTCAGTTCAAGTGGAATTAATGATATTAATCCACAGCTTACTCTTGACTGAACCCGTAGGGTCACACAAATAGTACGTAAACGGATCAAGTATTTAATGGCATTAAATACTCCATCTATGAATATTCGGAACCGACGGATCTTGGTTTCAGTGGGAGCTAAGATCGTCACAGGCAAGAAATGAATACTCCGGAAACGATGATATTGCCGGAAACGGAAATATGGATCGTATCGGAAATATAAATATTATCCAAGTCGTAGATGTTGCCGGAAACGGAAACATGGTACGTATCGGAAAATATTATCGGAAATGGAAATATTGCCAGAATCGGAAATATTGCCGGAAACGGAAATATTGTCAGAATCGGAAATATTACCGGAATCGGAAAATAATTCCGGAAACGGAAATATTAAATATTTGTTCGAAACGGAAATTAATTCCGGAATCGGAAATATTAAATATTGTTCGTATCGGAAATAAATTCCGGAATCGGAAAATTTAATCGGAAGCGCATCGTACGAATAAGCATCGGACGAGGCCTGCCGGACGAGGCCCAGCACGAAGCCAGGCCATCGCCCAGCAAGCCAAGCGCGCCGCACAAACAGCAAGGCCAGGCCCAGCAGGCTGCGCGCAGCGCGCAGCGCGCACAGCGCGCACAGCACGCGCAGCGCGCAGCGCGCGCGGGCGCTGAGTGGGCTGCTGCTCGCGCGCACGCATGGGGCCCATCGTGGCTGCCGTGCGTGTGTGTGCAAGTGTTTGTGTTCGTGCACGTTTCCTAAAACATGCAGAGTTCGGTTAATGATTAAATTCCTAATTCTATTTGATAAATTAATTAAATTAGAGTTCTTGTAGGATTCTAGGTTTAATTAATTTGTATCTGAATAGGATTTCGATTCCCTTTCCATACCGCTATAAATATGAGGCTAGGGCTCACAATTTATAACACAAGTTTTAAGTATTCAAAACTAAGATTTTTAAGCAGAAAAATCAGCCAATATTCTTGCCTACCTAACCGAAAATATTAGAACCTTAAGGGCGATTCTAGTTGGTCAATCTTAAGGCGGATCCGGACGTGCTGTGGACTATCTACGGAGGGACGACACTTGGAGTCCTAAAGACTTGTTCTTGTTCGGTTCGGGCGCAGCTAGGGAAGGCACGCAACAAAGAGTATGCATCTAAACTATGCTAAATGATTATGTGTAAATAATATGTTTCCTGGCTTTATGGTTTTTCCGCATGATTTATGAACTGTCATATGAATCATAACCTAACAATAGTTGGCTTCTTCCAGTACCTCTGCACTACCTCGCAGGTTGGGGCGGGAGCAGATTCTCTAACCATAGCCATTTCATAGTCACCCAGGATCTTCAAGGCTCGGTCACATGCCACCTTGGGATCAATCGCCTTCCTTTCAAACACCCACGCGTTTCTAACATTCCAAATTTGCCACACCATCATCATGACAGTCTCCTAGGCTCTCTGAATGTTGCATTTATCAACTATGCCTCTGCACCATTCGGTAAATCCACAATCCAAGCTCCACTCTTCAACTATTCTCGCTGGTGATAATCTCCACATAAGCTTGCTTCCAGGGCATCCCAGTATTAGATGGGAAACAGTCTCACTGCCTTCCCCACATTGAGGACATATGGTATCTACTGTCATGCCACGAGAAGCCAAGGCACTCATCGTGGGTAGCCCATTACATACCGCTCTCCAAACCAACGTCTTCACCTTTTGGGGAACATTAGCTCGCCATATCTTGTTCCAGAGCTTCTTGTTTGGATCGCTGCCCGACCCCCCCTCGTTCCCACTTTTGCGTTGTACCTCAAGGTGGTACGCACTTCTGACACTAAATTCACCATTTTTTGTGCGGCCCCAAGCAAGGAGGTCATTAGAGTCACTCGCCGAAAAACTTACTTCCTTTATTGCTTGTAGTTCGGTTTCGGTGATCACCTGTAGCAGCACTTCATCCTTCCATCCTTCACCACTTTCATCTCTCCAGTCTGCAACAAGGGTGCCAGCATTTACCTGGGGCTGAGGGGAGGATATACGGCCACCTGGTAGGCTAGGAACCCACTTGTCTTTCCAGAAATTAATCTTTCTCCCATTACCCACAATCCACCTCGTTCCCTGCTGTAATAGTTCTCTCGCACTCAGGATAGATCTCCATGTGTAGCTCGCGTTGGGGGGGACATTCGCTTCCCATAAACTGGATCGTGGAAAGTATTTTCCTTTAAGAACACATGCAGCAAATGAGTCCGGGTTTGTGACTAACCTCCAACATTGTTTTGCAAGTAGGGCGGCGTTAAAAGCACTTAGGTCCCGAAAGCCTATGCCCCCCTCACTTTTGGCCCTGCATAATCTCTTCCAGCTTATCAAGGCTAACTTTTTTTCACTTCCTTTTTGGCCCCACCAGAAATTCCGGCACACCGCGTTCATGTTGTTGATAATTCCTTCCGGGATTCTGAAACATTGCATTGCATATGAGGGAATGGCATGTGCCACGGCTTTTAGTAGGACTTCTCTTCCGGTCTCGAGAGGCATTGCTCCTTCCATCCCTTGAATTTTTTCCAAACTCGGTCTTGAATTACCTGGAAAACAACTTTCTTGGATCTCCCGACAAAAGTGGGGAGCCCGAGATATTTTTCGTGCTCTTGGACAGCAGTAAAGTTCAACTTCGAGAGAAGCATATTCTGCGAATTCTGACTAACATTACCACTGAAAGAGACCTCCGATTTTTCCAGATTAATTTTTTGTCCCGAAGCAAGTTCATAAGTCATCAGTATATCCATAATAGCCTTGGCTTCAGTCTCACTGGCTCTCGTGAAAAGCAAGGTATCATCTGCAAAAAACAAGTGTGAGATCGGCGGCACATGCCTCCCAATTCGAACCCCATGAATAGATTTTCTAATTTCCGCATCACGGAGGAGAGAAGAAAAACCTTCAGCACAAATAAGGAAGAGAAAGGGAGATAGGGGATCCCCTTGCCGAAGGCCTCTGCTAGGGAAGATTTTCTTTGTAGGAAAGACATTGTACAGCACCGAGTACGAAACCGTCGAAATGCAACGATAAACAAGCTCAATCAAGCCATTTTCGAACCCCAGCCTTGACATCATACCCCGTACAAAATTCCACTCCACACGGTCGTAGGCTTTACTCATATCCAATTTTATTGCCATGTATCCCCTCTCCCCTTTTTTCTTCTTTCGAAGGAAATGGAACAACTCATAGGCAACTAGTACATTGTCCGTTATTAGTCTTCCTGGGACAAAAGCGCTTTGACATTCACTAATCACCATTGGTAGACATTTTTTGAGCCTATTTGAGATAACCTTCGCCACTAACTTGTAAAGCACGTTACATAAACTGATGGGCCGATAATCCTTTGTGGATTCACAAGTTTTCTTTTTTGGGATAAGCACAATGTGCGTGTAATTAATATGATCAAGGGGAGCATTATTATTGAGGATATTCAACACATACGAGGACACGTCCTCACCTACCGCACTCCAAAACTGCTTGTAGAACAAAGCCGGCATGCCGTCCGGTCCGGGGGCTTTGGTGGGATGCATTTGTTTAAGGGCACAAATTACCTCCTCCCTTGTGAACGTTTCTGCCAGCTCCTGGTTCATTTCTGTTGTGACTTTGGGTTGTACCACCTCGAATACATCATTCATATCATCTTTGTCCCCACTCATGGTGAAGAGGTCATCAAAATACCTTGTGAAAACTGCTTCTGCTTCTTCCTCTTTCTCACGCCACACTCCTCCATCATCAAACACTCCTTTAATAGTATTGCGTTGTCGTCTTTGGTTTGCTTTTCGGTGAAAAAATGCAGTGTTTTTGTCCCCATCTTTGAGCCAGTTTTGTCGACTTCGCTGAGCCCAATACTCCTCCTCTCGCCCCTCCAGTTCATCAATTTCATTATCAATTGCCTTCATCTCTGCTATGACCTCCGCAGTTTGCACTTGTAGAACTAGGGCCTTCATCCTGTCACGTCGTGTTTTAATCTCCTTAATGAAATCAGTAGGCCGTTTTGAGCTCCATCCTTTGAGATTATTAGCACACGACTCCAACTTGTTCATCACAGTATACGTAGAACTTGGGTTAGCCTGCCATGTCTCATGTACTATGTTCGAGCATTCTTCATCTCTAAGCCATTCCTTTTCAAAGCGGAACCCCTTCCATCTTCTCTTCTTCCCTTTCCCAACTTGCAGCTGTTTCTGGATGTAAATTTTGATTGGGAGGTGGTCTGACCTCCGTTTTGGAAGGTGCTCCGTCTTCGTACAGGGGTACATCACGTGCCAGGAGTCAGTCATTAAGAACCTATCCAACCTCTCCTGAGTATTGTCTCCCCCTTCTCTGTTGTTACTCCACGTAAAAGGATGCCCCTCGAATCTGATGGAGCGCAATTGGCAGTTCTCCATTGCATTCCTAAAACCATCCACTTCCCTTTGATTCTTCATACGTCCACCCTGCTTCTCTTCCTGTGAGGCAATGCAGTTAAAATCTCCAAATAGAAGCCAAGGGAGAGAATTTACATCACGAAGGTTTTCCATTAGTTCCCACGTTCTTGGCTTGTTTTCCTCCTCTGGATGCCCGTAGATGCCTGTCAACCTCCATTTATCACCATTTGTCTCTTGGACCACAAAGTCCATGTGATGTAGAGATTGTGAGAGGAGGGTGAGATCAACATCCTCGCTCCAGAACATTGCAAGGCCCCCTCTTCGCCTTCTACCATCCCCGTGACAGTCCACACATACGAAGTTTCGAAAGTTCAGCTTTCGTTTTATGTTCTCCCACTCCTTTCCTTTCAGCTTTGTCTCCGCCAAGAAGACAAAGTGGGGATTCTCTATACGGACAACGCCTTTGAGGGCATTCTCCGCTCGGGGACTCCCCAATCCCCGACAATTCCACGCTACACCCATCATTGCTGTTCGCGGGGTTGCTCCGCAACCGCCACTACTAAAGAGTTGGTACTCCCGTGACTGACATTCTCCCCAACTTTGCACTTCTTTGGGCCATCCATCGTATCTATCTCCATGTAATCCTTCCTTTTCCCCACTCCATTGCTATCTCCTTTGTGTTGTCCAGTGTCCCTTGTTTCTCCCTCCTGTGTGTTCTTTCTCTGGACTCTTCGGAATTTCTTTCCCGTGCTTACAGAGCTGCCAATGTTAAAGGTCACCGGGCATGGAGGCTGGTCATTTATGAGGGCAGCTGTTGACTCGTCTTTCTCCTCTTGGCCCTCCTTGCTCTGATCAACCTTGTCCTTCAGGGACATCGTGACTTCCCCCATCTTTTCCATCACTAATTCAACATTCTCCATAGTCTCCTTCATACCCTCCATCGATGGTGCTGTCTTCTTTAGCACAAACAGTTTGCGTGCACATGACTGGCCCTCTCTTTCCTCCCCAGTGACATCTCCCTTATTTGCTTGCCAGGGAGATGCTCTCATTTTCTCGCTATACTTGCAGACTCGATTACCTGGGCTAGATGTTAATTCACAATCTTTTTCACCATGCCCAAGAGTGCCACAAAAATAACAGAATATGGGCAGCTTCTCGTACTTCACTCTAACCCTCTCCATTGCGCCCCCCCTGAGTTTCAATTCAATTTCCTTCTTTAGAGGCTTTCGAACGTCAATTAGGGTTCTGATTCTGAGGGATTTGTTAATCCCAATGATGTCCGTTTTATCTACCTTCACAAAAGAGCCGATCTTATCTCCCAACCTTCGTGCATTAGTCTCATTGAGTCTCCCTAGTATGGGAAGATCATACACCCTAACCCAGAATGGAATAAGGTGCATAGGGTACTCGGATGGCTTTCGGTCTCCTTGGACATCACTCAACGCCAATACATGTTTATCAAAGTGCCATGGTTGGGCTTCCATCACAAACTCCTTATCCCTCCAATGATGGAATTGGAAGAAATATATGTTCTTCTCTAGGCAGTTTGCATCCATGCCGTATTTCGGGTTCCAAATCTTCCGCATCGTAGCGATTAGGGCATTGGCATTAATGTTACGTTCCGTCCATATTTTCCCCATGACCCCTAGCGCTGTACGAGCCTCCTCATCCTCCTCTCCTTCTACCTCCCATTCAACCTCTTCCTCTTCCTTCTCCTCCTCCTCTTCATGTGGAATAGGTCTATCTTCCTCCGGTGTAGCCATAGGCAATGGTCTTGCCTCTCGGAATCTCGAGCAAAAGCCTTCTGAAGGAGCAAAAACCTAGCAGTGGCGCTAGAGCAGAAAACCCTCCCAAGAGAAAACCCTAGAGGGAGTGTATTTGACAAATATTATGAAATAATATAAATCTCAACTACTCCGTAATATATAATTAACCGTTTATCGAACCGGGCCATAAGTTAGTTATTAACCACATCCTAGTCACGAGGAAAAGGAGGAAAAAGAAAGAACATGAGATATTGAGATGAACAACGGACGCGTGGAAGTTTTGGATGGCGTGAATGGCGGACGTCTATTCAACTCCGTTGAAGCTTTCCTGTTTGATTGCGATGGTCTGTTCGATTTATCAGTCTTTTTTTAATTGCGTTGGTTTGATTTCAGTCTTCAACCAGTTTGAGATTTCTGTGGTTGTCACTTTGCAGGCGTCATCTGGAAGGGAGACAAGCTCATCGATGGCGTTTCTGAGACGCTACATTTCCTCAGGTCTCAGGTATATCTGTCTCTCTTTCCCAGATTGGATTGAATTGAATTGGATTTGACTGTACTGGATTGAATTTGATGATTGGACTGGGTGATTTCATTTGCAGGGAAAGACGCTAGTGTTTGTCACCAACAATTCCTCGAAATCAAGAAGGCAATACGCCGCCAAGTTCCTCTCTTTGGGCATTTCTGTCTCAGAGGTACTTTCCATCATCACTCTCTATCCTTTATTCCAATTTCTCCGAAAAAATTACAATCTGTAGAATTTAAAATTGGGCAGGATGAGATATTCAGCTCTTCATTCGCAGCTGCAATGTACTTGAAATCCATTGAGTTATCCACTGATAAAAAGGTACGTATTTGTTGTACATATTATGCATCCAACTCTAATACAAGTAAATTAATGTAGTGATTCGCAGGTGTATGTTGTTGGTGGAGAAGGCATCGTGGAGGAGTTACACCTTGCTGGCTTTACATCCCTTGGTGGTCCTGTATGTCAATTCCACCTTTCTTTACTTTTATGATGGTTTCCAGGGGTTGTTTGGTTGATTATAGAAGTAGAGCTCTCTAGGAAAAAGTTTTCCCATGTATAAGTATTTCCTAGGAAGTAGGAGACGTTGTTTGGTTAAACATAGGAACTTCATACGGGAAGTTCTACTTACCTAGGGGAGCCTAGGTAAGCAATTTCCTCCATTTTGTGGGAAGTGGAACTTCCTAGGAAGTGTGACTTTCCATGCTTTTGTCAACCAAACAATATCTGATCTTCCACTTCCTAAGTTTTCATACTCCCCATGATTTTTCATGTCAACCAAACATCACTTCTTCACTTACCCCTCTTACTTTACTGTAGGAAGATGCCAAACGAATGATAGAAATCAAAGACAATCCCTATGTTGAGCATGACAAGGATGTAATGTAACACCTATCTCAATTATTGTCCCTCATTTTAGTGTTATTCAAACACCTTGTATTCTCTTATCCTTTTGTGTTTTGGTCTTATTGCAGGTAGCTGCTGTTGTGGTTGGATTTGATCCCTATATTAACTTTTACAAGCTCCAGTAAGATTCATCTTACCTACTTGTATATGTTTTTTATGTTTATCCTTTTCGTCCACGTTTACATATTCAACCCAAATCATGCATTCAGATTTCAGCATATACCAATTGTATAGGACACATACACTTTTATGATTATTGCTTCACTTTCCCTTGTTCCAAGTTTAAAGCCGAAACATGTTTTATACTAAAACACCCTCCCAAAATTGTTAATATGACCACCAAATTTGATCAAACATCAAATTGCAGAACCTGCAGAGACACAAAAATGCTGGACAGGTTGTCATATTGTGCTCCTTCCTTCTTTTTTTTCTGGGGATGTGCTTGCACTTGCACAAGCATATCTTGTTATTTGTCTCACAACACTAGCTTGCTGCTGATATGAATCTTGATGATCCAATGATGAAAATTTGAAAAACATGAAATTCAGGCTTTTGTGATATTGGATATGAAATAGGGCTTCAAATTTAGGAAAAAACGAAACCTAAATGAGATGAAACATATCCAAGTGACTGTTAGATATATTGAAATGAGAAGAAAACTCTATTTGGGTTAAAGCACACAAGTTTAACTCAATATTCTTAATCATTCATGTCTACCCTAAAAGTACAACCATAGTCCGTAGGACCTAGGTCTATATAACTAAGTCCGGTTTTCCTCCTTAATTCTAACACCCTAAAGAATTAATTAATGAACTACATCGGCCCAACAACCACCCCTCACAACTTGGAACCCATTTAAAGTCCAACCAAAATAAATCGAAATAATATCATAAGTATTGATACATAAAACATAGTACCTAGGAGGAGATTCTGATCCGTATCAGTTGCAAGTGTAAACAAGTTGATTCATGAAAGGCCGTCCCACTAGGTGGAAAGTGGCAATGCTTAGCATTATCTACGTGAAGGCTTACTTGATACTTAACCCATCTCCTCATACTCATTTAGAGGTAGAAATGGAAGCTGTTAGGGGGCTCAATGTAATGGTGCAAACAGTACTTACAGTTTTGCGAAGTTCACTGGATTGCTTGTCTCTTACTTTTGAAGTTTTCATCGGTACTATTATGGTTCAGAACTTGAGCCTTATTCCCTGATCTCCTGCTTTTTTTTCCCTATTTTTACACAGACTGATCTCCTTTGTTTCAACAGGTATGCAACACTTTGCATTCGTGAAAATCCAGGATGCCTATTTATTGCTACCAATCGGGATGCTGTGGGAAATATGACTGACTTGCAAGAATGGCCAGGTTTTCTTCTTTTGTTGCTACCCCATTTCACATACTTCATTTCTAGTGAGTCTAGTGACTAAATTCATATGGAATAACTAGATTATGTGACGACTAGTTTCATATGAACTAATTAGATTATATGACGACTAGTTTCATATGTGCTAATCAGAAAATATGAAGTCTGACCTCTTAATCCTTTGTTGATGTTGGGTGACAGGTGCTGGATGTATGGTTGCTGCTGTGTGTGGCTCCACTCAGAAAGAGCCCATTGTGGTTGGAAAGCCTTCTACATTTATGATGGACTTTTTGTTAAAGAAGTAAGTATAGTTTAGATCTGATACAATGGTTTCCCAAAATGTAAACATGACCTCCAGCCTTTTCCGAGCTGATCTGCTAATGGATCGGAATTATGTATATCAGGTTATTTGAATTTTGTTTTTTGTATCCAGATTCAATATCGACACCTCTAAAATGTGCATGGTGGGTGACAGATTAGATACTGATATTCTATTTGGACAGAGTGCTGGCTGCAAAACACTCCTTGTTCTCTCTGGTACAACAACTTCTTGATCTCTTACTAATTTTGATTGTTGAAAATAAATCATGTAAGCTTGTAGAAGAAATGAATTTTTCACTTGTGGTCATTCCTTATGGTACTTACTGCAGGTGTGACGACACTGTCTACTCTTAAGGACCCAGCAAACAACATCCTGCCAGATTTCTACACAGACAAGGTTTCTGACATGCTACAACTATTGGCACCTTAGTAATGTTATTTTCCAGTGGGACTGCTCCTCCCAACTCAGGAAGCCATTTTCTTCTATATTATCATGTCAATTCATGTCCCAGTTGATAGTGAAACACTATTGAACTAGGTTTTACCCTTATGTGCGGTAAGCCACAATATCGTTTAGTCTGAAAGCATGTACTTGTTTCTGTTATTTTTTAAACTTCCAGCTTTACCTGTTCTGGTCTTCCTTGATAATTGAAACATAAATTGGTGAAACTGTGATGGAGTATTTACTAACTTGATTACTTGACTGGCTTAGCATTTGGATTGATACGGGGCGGCCTAGATGCCAAATTCTACAAGTGTTATCTTTTCTTCTTCGTTAGAGCCATAAGGATCCCCTCTTCATCCTATTACTATTATTAAAGGGTTAGAACGAATATGTTCTTTTTTTCTTGTTAAAGTTGCGTTTTGTTTTGGGGGAAGGAGATTGGGGGGGGGGGGGGGGGGGGGGGGGTTGCAATGAGTGTTTTATACCTGATTTGTTGGTAAGTTGAACTCCGTAAATTACAAGAAAGAGTTGGCCTGCTTTGCTATAAAGTTTAAGCAAGATACATATATAGATGGTCTAACTTTTTTGCTTTTTGATCAGATTTTACAATAGACAGGATTCAATATATGGTTTTATCCCCTTAGGTACCACCCCCTAGACTTTAATTAACTAAGCTAGTTGGCATCCACTTAAGTGATATAGTTAGCTGCACTTTGTCACTTTAATACGAGTTACTCAAATTTGGGCTGTCTCCACTTCGAGTCAAGCTACAAGTCGAGACTTGTCATCATCCCTACTTGCCTATATACAGTATTACACTAGTTTGCAAGCATTATAGGAGTAGGCCTGTAGTAGTATGTTTGCAACATGTTTAATTAGGGCAAGTTACATTCAATTAATTTAGAATGATTTTGTATATTTTGAAAAGGGGGGGGGGTTGCAATGAGTGTTTTATACCTGATTTGTTGGTAAGTTGAACTCCGTAAATTACAAGAAAGAGTTGGCCTGCTTTGCTATAAAGTTTAAGCAAGATACATATATAGATGGTCTAACTTTTTTGCTTTTTGATCAGATTTTACAATAGACAGGATTCAATATATGGTTTTATCCCCTTAGGTACCACCCCCTAGACTTTAATTAACTAAGCTAGTTGGCATCCACTTAAGTGATATAGTTAGCTGCACTTTGTCACTTTAATACGAGTTACTCAAATTTGGGCTGTCTCCACTTCGAGTCAAGCTACAAGTCGAGACTTGTCATCATCCCTACTTGCCTATATACAGTATTACACTAGTTTGCAAGCATTATAGGAGTAGGCCTGTAGTAGTATGTTTGCAACATGTTTAATTAGGGCAAGTTACATTCAATTAATTTAGAATGATTTTGTATATTTTGAAAAGGTAAAGGTGGAATATGAATTATTTCAGGACTGAAGTAACTAATCTGTAGTTCAAGATGAATGGACATTGATGTTCTCTGTGTATGTCTATATCCCAAGTCCCATTCCTAATATAGAGGGGGCATGGGGCATGGGACATGGGGGGTTTGGGGACAGAGCAAAGGAATGCCACACAAGTGAGTCTGACATAAAAGAGTATGTTGGTTGGAGCTTTTCTCTCACCTGTTAGTGGGTTGCTGTAGTAACTACTCCCCAAGTCTCCAGCTGGTGTCGTGTCGTCACTTTCATGTCACTCTCTTGTTGAGGTCTTGTGGATATATATATATATATATATATATGGATCGATATCCCAAAAATACAATACGGAATCATGTCCACTCCGTACTACAATACCATGAAGCTGTTACCGTGATATGTAACCATGCTGCATCAGTAGTAAGTGCAGCACAAAAAGCAAACATGATCATCAATTGTTGTTCATTTATAATTGTTATATCATTATCTATTGGAATACCAAACATGATCTATATAACCTGCCTTTGGACACTGATTATATTAACTTTTTCTGCTGTACTTGGCTATACACCAGCTGGTGATAATGGGGATGCCTCAACATATTTATACCACGCATTGCTGTCTTCCTAGTCACATTTCTTCCTACCTAGTTAGGTCGCGGTGATGGGAGTTCCCGGGCTAACTCATCACTAAGACTTGAACAATACTGACCAGTTATCCCAAGCACCATGGAGTATGATTGTATGATCACAATCATCTATATTACCAAACTCTGGTCAAGGATTGCAGCTTATTTTGTCACTTATTTCCGACTACTTCAATGGCTCCATCCAGATTCATTGTCATGTTGCTATAATTGCACTATCGACATGGTTATTAATTATTAATTTCAGACGGAGACGCAGTGGTTATCTACTTCTATTAAGTAGATTGTTGTATGGCCAAGCAAATAAAACCAGAGAAGAAGATGGCATAAGAGGTTAAAAGCTCATACTATATAACACTATACAATTTAATTTGTATAAATCTCTACAGAAAATAAAATTACAAGGTTTTGCAAATAATCCATTACATACCCTTAATAACATATGAACATAAAAAACACAGAGAAGGATGGATAATCCCTTTCTTCTTTAGTTTGGTATAAACTTGGGGTCAAGAATCTAACACCAATGCTCTAGTGTTGCCTGCCCCGGTAGAAAGAGAAGGGATGATCCGAATTTAGAGTTGGAGTTATACGTGAGATGGGTGAGTATTAAAGATGATAGTGGGTCAGGTCGGGTCAGAACATGGTACAAGCGTACAACCTAACAGGAAAAGCCCAAAAAGCACTCACACGAAGTAATGGGTCGTGTTTAAGCCGTTATTTGACACGACACGATACGACACGACACTACCCGACAAGATAAATCACATCAACTTGAGTGAAATTAGGCTTAGCCGCATAAGCACGACACATCATAAGCTGCTGTTTTGAAAATTTTGACACAAAACTAGTGATCTTGGGCAATTAGCCTGGACCGGCCATATTCAGGCCCAAGGGCTATGCACGAGACACGGTCCGGCACGACCAACGACCATCTTTACCGTGTATTAGTAGCAGCAGCACTGTAGACCTGTAAAACTTTAGTAGACTATTAGTAGTATTTGAGTGACTCACTTTAAGCTTTGACTGCCCATTTGTTTTCTCTCTCCTCTCACTCTCACTCTCACGCCCCACGCCCCACGCTGGCGACAAGCTTCACTCATTTTCAGATACTCTCTCTTTCTCTCTCCTCTCCTCTCCTCTCCTCTTTCTGGATTTCTCCTTCATCATCAACCAAGTGTTCATAATTTCAGGTGAGTTTCTTGTTTCATTTACTGGATGGGAATATGGGATCTATTCTTGTTCAGTATTGGAGATCTGTCCTTTGTCTTAGTTTAATTGATTGTTTTTCTGGGTTTAATTTGCATTTTTCTTGTTGTGATTTTGGTTTGTTCTTCAAGCTCCCCGGATCCCTTTCTTCCCTCTCTCACTTGGGTTTCCTTTATTCCTCTTTTTTATCCCCCTCTACTTAACCGATTTCATTTTTGTTCTTCTTATTTTTGTTTTTGTTTTTGTTTGGCATCACTAATTTAAGCCCATCAGCTACTGCGGCTGCTGCTTACTTTTGCTCCAATAAGGTCTTAACCTAGTAGTTTACACTGAAGCTATGGGTATGATTGGTCGCAGGTTGAATCCCCTCCCCATTTGCAATTTGTATTTCCCTTATGGCTCATTGGCACCCAAAAAAGAGCTATTGCTTTAATGAATCTTGCTTATTATCACAAATTGAGGAACTTAACTTGTTTGTCAGTCTGTGTATGTGATTTAGTAGTTAATTAATCTTTAATTACTTGGTTATTACATTTATATTTCTAGTCCATGCATCATCTTTTCCAAGGAATTAAACTATCTGATTTCTTTCACGGTTTGATTCTGGGTTTCCACTTTGTTATTTAGTAGGTGGACTACATAACTTTATGAGCAGAAGAGCTACTACTATCACTTTCACAATGGGTGCTCACCCCAGATTCATTTGCATATCTATACTATCACTTTGATTTTTCTAGTCTTTCTTTCTATATCCTATGGCTTCCAGTAACGGCACCAAAGCTCCGTCCGACCACCAACATCGGTCAGGACGTCCTGCTTTTCCTTCACAGGTTTCCACTTCCTCGACCAAATCTAAACCCGAACTAAGTGACCACTTCGCCCAATCGGTGCAGATTACCTCTAAGCAGCCTGATGTTGGAGTTCACAATAACAAATCTAAATCCATCCACCAAAATAATACGCTTCATTCCACTTCTTCTTCGTCTGTTATTGAACCCTCTTCAACGGCCATAGATCCTGTTGAGAATGAAGTTAGGTTGTTGGAGGATATATCCACTGATCAGGAGAAGAAAATATCAGAATACGGAAGCGTCAAAGACAGTTCAGTGTCTGCCAAATTTAGTGATGGAACAAGCAGTCTTGCTAAGACAAGTGGAAGTGCCAAGACAAGTGGCCGCCTTGATTTTGTTGAAAGTGGCAAGAGTAGCTTGTGTAGAGGAAGCACTAGCACAGATGTTAGTGACGAGAGCAGTTGCAGCAGCTTTAGTAGCAGCATTAGCAAACCCCACAAAGGAAATGATGTGAGATGGGAAGCTATCCAAGTTGTTCGTGCCAGGGATGGAGTCTTGGGGTTGAGCCACTTTAGACTGCTCAAAAGGTTGGGATGTGGGGATATTGGTAGTGTTTACCTTGCTGAGTTGAGTGGAACAAAGTGCTACTTTGCCATGAAGGTAATGGACAAAGCATCTTTGGCTAGTCGCAAGAAGTTACTTCGAGCTCAGACAGAGAGAGAAATTCTACAATCTCTGGACCACCCCTTCCTTCCTACTCTGTATACCCACTTTGAGACCGACAAATTCTCATGCTTGGTGATGGAATTCTGCCCAGGTGGAGATTTGCACAGTCTTAGGCAGCGGCAGCCAGGGAAATATTTTACTGAACAAGCAGTGAAGTAAGATTCCTTATAACTGAAATATTCTAGTACAATTTTATGGTGTCATTTTTCTTGTTTATTACTGTCTATCTATCTATCTATTTTTGCCAGTTACCAGTGAGCATTTTGATTTTCTACTTGGTGTAAGGGCAGATTAGATTCTCTACTTGACATGCAATTGTTCACTCAATATGTCTGAACTAAATCTCATTTGAAGAGATCTAAAACTTTAACTCATTCATTCCACTATCTGATACTGGCAAGAAAACTTAGAGAGCTGCCCATTTCCCCTGCGCTGAAAAGGCAGAGGATGGATTCATGGTGCAAGATGCACATCTGTGCTTCACCGGAGTTTGGTGTAGTAATCTACTAACAACATGATGTAATTATTAAAGAGGTTGGCTGACCAGTACTTACAAGTGAGAAGGTTCAGATGACATGTAATTTTGTTCTTGCGGGTTCCATGTATGCTATGCTTGCTGATGCTAAGCCCTGCACTACAGCAACCTAAGATATTTAAGGCCTGAATTTGCTCTCAATTGGTTTATACTAACTCCTGTTATAATAAGAGTGCACGCTATACCATCATAGAATTTTGAGCTCCTTCATCTTTTTGATGCATGGGTGATGCAACCATGCTGACTTCTCCATTTTTATTATCTACTCTTGCAGATTTTATGTAGCAGAAGTCCTCCTATCAATGGAGTATCTTCACATGCTTGGGATAGTCTATCGTGACCTTAAGCCCGAGAATGTCCTTGTGAGAGATGATGGACACATAATGCTCTCAGACTTTGATCTTTCCCTTCGTTGTGCTGTCAGTCCAACACTAGTGAAGTCATCCTCTAATGAGACTGAACCATTGCGAAAAGATTCAGCTTACTGTGTCCAGCCAGCTTGTATTCAGCCTTCCTGCATTCAGCCCTCATGTGTTGCACCAACAACATGCTTCTCACCACGTTTCTTTACAAGCAGGTCCAAGAAAGATAAAAAGGCGAAGAATGAAATTGGAAACCAAGTAAATCCTCTGCCTGAGCTTATGGCAGAGCCAACCAATGCCAGGTCTATGTCTTTTGTTGGGACCCATGAATACTTGGCGCCTGAAATCATCAAAGGAGAAGGTCATGGAAGTGCAGTCGACTGGTGGACTTTTGGTATCTTTCTTTATGAGCTGTTGTTCGGTAGAACTCCTTTCAAAGGATCGGGGAACCGTGCAACATTGTTCAATGTTGTTGGGCAACCTCTGCGGTTTCCTGAATCCCCATCTGTAAGTTTTGCAGGCAGGGATCTAATAAAGGGGTTGCTTGTGAAAGAACCACAGCATAGGTTGGCGTACAAAAGAGGGGCAACAGAGATTAAGCAACACCCATTTTTTGAAGGTGTGAATTGGGCATTAATAAGGTGTGCTACACCTCCTGAGATACCAAAGCCTGTTGTTATTGAAAAGGCAGCAATTCCTCCTAGCTCTAATGAAAAAGTTGGTCTTCCTATGAGGGCACCTGATCAAAAGGGTTCTGACAATTACCTTGAGTTTGATTTCTTCTAAGGTTGCTACCTTGGTTCTTATTTTCTTCATCTTGTTTCATATATTTTTCGCACTCTGCTGAGTAGGAGAACTGTTGCTTAAAAGATTTGATCCTTATATTTATCTGGCTAGCACAAATTGGGAGAAAATGCACAGGGGAGTTGTAGTGCCCTGTACTCAGGAGGCTGACGCAGACGTGGTTGCTGGATGCTGATCTAGGCCCGTAGCCGCTGCTTGTCTGTAATGTATTTATGTTAAAACTGATCTATGTATTCTTAGATGCAGGGTGAACTCTCTAAATACTTCAAAGAGATGTAGAATGTATATGTATCTTGAGTTGTGCTCAATTTGTTCCAGATCTTTTATTTGGCAAAAGTATTTTACAAAACTTATTGCACCTAATATTTCATTCAAATGTTTAAGTTAGATACATGTAGACATTGTGTCCGAATCAGCCATTGCTATTACTTGCTAATACTCTATCGGATAAAATTCCTCTGTTTTCCGGTAAAATTCAAACTTGGTGTCACAGTTTCTGAATGATGACTTCTCTAAAATCTTTATCAAGACCGATGACTTGATGAGCAAAAATGTGTTGAAAGTTTGAATTATCTTTAATGAACAACATAATTGCACATGTTAAAGGATCTAAATTCCTGCTGGCTGCACTAATCGGCAAGGGTGACTGAATGTGCATGATTAAGGACTAAAGTTATATAATTCTGTATTGTTAAAGGGCTTGCACTCATGATTAGGGTCTACACTCTAAAGTCAGTACATCAAAGGACCATCTTTATACAAAGGGATTGGGATTAGGAGTATTATTTAAAGACATATTTACACTAAACTATGTATTACTTCGTATTATTATCGCATATATGTAGGACGGAATGTCTCCTGGATGGGGATTTTATGTGTTGGCCCAGAAATATAATAGCAGTGCTAGTACAGATACAACTACCTAAAGTTGGAGTGAGCTAATCAAACTGAGCTTGCAAAATTATTTACAAGTAACAAAAGCTAAGTGGGGGACAGACAGGAGGGGGAGATTTGTAGAGCAGAAAATTGGAAAAATATAAAATAAATATGCGGTGAGCGTGGATCGAACACGCGACCTTCAGATCTTCAGTCTGACGCTCTCCCAACTGAGCTATCCCCGCTTATTGATGTCTTGTGGTCCGTTTAATTATTAACCTTTAAAACAACAAGCGAAGGAGTTGTAAGACATGGGCGGCTGCTGCTTATCAATCTGAGGATCGCCTCCACTAGAAGAAGCATCAGAATTGGAACGTGAATGCAGATTATCCTCAGTACTTCTGTAATATTCAGACGGGTTCATTTTCTTTCCCTGACAAACGATTGTAAGCTCACACCCCTCATCTGTAGCGCTTCTCCTTAACTGATCTGCTACTGTTGCACTTCCTTTACCTGCTTTCAACTTCCTGTTCCATTAAAATGCACCATTCTTTAGTTTCATTCTAGGCATATAATACTCTAGTTATTCTGCTTCATTTTAGCTTAACTAGTTCTTCAGGCTTATACTAGGCATATAATACTATGTTATGTTCTGCTTATTTTGACTTATTTCAGACAAAATAAGTCTAGTTAAGATAAGTAGGTTTTTTTCAAACTGATGTCTGATAGGGGTGTTTGTATACCTCAAATTGGACTTAGAGATTCCAACAATCAGCTGCCGGATGTTGAGAACAGAAATGAGCTCCACGATAGCATTGGCTACGGAATCACTCTCGATTAGTATAGTTTCTACCTGTACCTGTTTGTTTGTGTTCAAATTTACAAGTATTTCTTGTTAGATACAACTCTACAAGCTAGTATTACTTAGTTAATAGCCTAATAATATGTTTGCTATCTAAGCCTTAAAGCCTAAGTTAGAGAGTAGTTGACAATATCAAATTGTATATATGGAATTAGTATTCAACTAATTACCCGATGTGAAGTGCAGATATCGACGTACTTGGTAAGTAATTCCCGCCTCTTCCTGGTGTCCTCGGCCAAGTATCTCTCCACCAGATCCGGACTCACTTGAGTCTTTGGCACCACTCCTCCTCCAACTGCAATCCTTGTTTTATTAGCAACATATATGTATCATCATATATATATATATATATATATATATATATATATATATGTACATAGTATGATATGATTAGTTATATTGCCACCAAATCCCCAATATAAAGATCATTTTACAGGTTCAAACGTGTTTCGTTGAAAAATGGGAGGATGTGACAGGCATGCCAGATGAAAAATGGATGTAAAGGAGAATAATAGTAGATGATCTGAGTAACTTACAAGGGCTAGGAATGAATTTGAGGTCAGGAAAGATATGAATGAGATAAACAAGACTAGTCCCGGGATGAACAGAATGCTTGAGAGTCCATACAAGTGCTTCACTGCTTGAATCACTTTTTCCCACAGCAACATATACCACATCATCAGATGATCTTCCACTATTATTATTATTGTTATTATTGTTGTGGATATCAATAGAGAACAAACTTGTTGTATTAGTTGTAATGCCACCTTCACTTATAGGAGTCAATTGATGCCCTCTTGATTTCCCAGTAAAGCTCTTGCTTTTATTATTATGCTGTGATGATGAAGATGATGCGATAAGAAACTCCTCTTCTTCCTCCATAATCTCTACGATCTCACTCACACCACCAAAGTAATCATTGTCATCAGCAACAGCAGAAACTGCAGGAGAAGTGCCATCATTGTTATTATTGTTGCTCCTGGAATCTAAACGGGTGTAATGATGATATTCAGCTGATGCAGTGGCATTGTGGATATTGTCATTACTCGGGGTTGGGGACCCGCCAGGGGAAGGTAATTCTGTGATTTCCATAGACAAGTTTGAGGTTTGATGAAATTTTATTAGACAAGATTGATCTTTGTTGGTATATACTCGGTCCAACACATGAGTTTCTGCCAACAATGTTGAATAATATATTAATCTAAGAAGATGATTAGGTTGCTGATAAATTCACTCAATCTACTAGTATGAATATGAATATGAATATGAATATGAATATGAATATATGATAATATGATATGCCTCTCTGATGTAAGGAAGGGCAGGTAAATGAAATGATCATTTCACAGTTTCAAATCAATTCCCCTAATTATATTATATACTTTTCAAAGTTTGATAAAGCCCTACTGCTCGGCCAAGCGAGTTATGATGGTGCTGACTCTGTTGCCCTTCAGTTCTGTACTTCTGTGGCGTGTTTGAACACAAACAAATTCAGCCCGGTAGTTGGCCCTTGTTCTAATCTTTGAATATCCACCAACGAACATAATTTTGTACTAGTAATAACGTGGGGCTAGCTAGTACGGAGTAGCTAGCTATGGAATGGCATTCTTAGTTCTAACTTTACGGCTTTACTTTGAAAATCAACAACTAATCAATAACTATTCATCAATCATCAGTACTAAACCTTAGACTTACCCCCAAACACTAGACTAAAGACAAAATAAACCTTAGGCCCCGTTCTGTATTATTTTTTGTTTCCCGTGTTTGTTGTCAGTTTTCAAAATCAACACGATTATTATAAGAATGAATATTTTTTTGTCCATGACACTGATACTGATACAGAAAGAGCCCTTAGGTGCTGGTTTTTCTCATTTAGTTCTTTTTCCGTGGAACTTAGAAGTGAAAAAAATTGTTCGGCTTTTTAGCTTATCATATAAACATTTGACTACCTTAGATTTTCCGCTTCGTAAAACCCTGAGAGTATGTAACCTTAATTAGCTTTTTACTTGAAAAAGTCTTGAACATAATTGCATAAGGGGATTATAGTATTAGACTTGTAGTTGCATAGTCTGAAGTCTAGTGTCATGGATGGTAGAAAAGTCCAAGGGCAGAAATCTGCATGTCAATGGTTCAAAAAGGGAATATGCGAATACGTGAGAGAATCACGGGGAACTTTCGGTAAGGAACTCGTCATGACTCAAGTCATGACAGCTACATGTAAGGATACAATAATATTTGTGTTGCGTTATTAATTTATTATTAGAGTTTATTATGTTAGCCTCCCCTGCTTACCTTTTCATCAATCTTAACTCTGAAATACCAGGATTTTTTTATGTTCTTTTAGAATTTCACACAATACACGTTATGGAGCTCTATACCTTAAAATTAAAGAAGGATCAGGTCTTCATGACATTTTATAATCACTCGTTTCATTAACAGCTCTACAACTACATCAACTAGCAGTCTTTACTCGTAAAAATCTGGGGTAGTTAATCAAGAATTTTATCTGTTACATTTACCTGAGGTCTATACAGATCAAACTGACATCACTCAAGAACTATTAAGTCTGAACTACACAAAATTGGACTGTCTCACTCAAACAGATTGCAGTACAAGAAATACACCAGTGGAATTCTTTGTAACAGGTCCTACGTATGGCCCTCAGGTGTCAATTCAGGTTGAGTTGTTTGATTGTTTTGCTCTTGTTGATACATCCGATGCAGCTCCACTTCCAAAACACTCTTTGCTGCCTCAGCCATCTCAGCAGTCTTTACAACCTCCTCTTCTTTCATCTTTAGTTCTTCTATCTCAATTGAAACAGCTTCATACTTTTGAGCCGCTTCCTTTTGGCTTGCAACTAGGGCTTCTACTAGAGCTAGGTTTGCAGTTACTTTTATATCAGCTAACTTTTCCGATTCATCAACCTTCTCCATCAAGGAATTGTGATCTTCAATTGACAACTTAATCTTTCCATTGGTTTCAGAAGTTGATTCTTCAGGTCTTTCAGAGAGTGCTTTAATCTCATCTTGAGCAGCTCTTTCTGCTGCTTTGGCTTCTTCTACCTCTTTCAGCAGACGTGTGAGCTTAAATTCCATATCTGCTATCATCTCTATGGCAGTTTTGGTTTCTTGTTTCTGCTGCTCTATTTTCTTGTTCATCTCCTGAGTTCCTTGATTTGATCTCTCAGTTTCAATTGACAGTTGTTCTATCAATATGGCCATATCATCAGAGACATCTGCTGCACTTGTTTTATTTACAACGCCAACTTCAAGCACATTCTTGTTATCATCTAGTTCAGCTCGGAGCTTATTGATTAAAGCATCTACTTCCTCCTGTTTATGCTTTTGCTCTGCTAATTCCTTCCCAACATATTGTAGCTCTTGCTTGAGGGATTCCACTGAATTTTGTAGAGATATCTTCTCCTCTGCTACCTGCTCTAGTGTTTTCTTGGCAATCTCAAGCTCAAAACTTGTTGCTTTCTCAGATTCTAAATAAGCAGCTCGGGCTTTTGATAGCTTTTCTTCAAGATATAATATTTCAGCTTTAGTTTCTACAAGTTTCAGCTGCAGATTTTCATCCTCTAGTAGCGATTGGTGTTCATTCTTCAGAACAAGCAGTTTACCTTCCAACTCTTCCTTGGAAAGTCTACCAAAACATATCTCATCATGTTTCTTTGCTAAACGATCCTGGTGCTCCTTCTCCGCATCTCTAGCAGAAGACTTGATGTTAGCTAATTCTTCCTGCATGCTAGATATCTGCTTGGTAAGGTCGCTGATTCTCTGTCGGTGAGCTTCTGCTTCTGCATCTGCTTTTTGTGAAATGCGGAAAGCAGTAGTTTTAGCTTCTAATGTCGCATCTAATTCCCTACGTACACTGCTGAGCTGTTGTTTAGAGGCATCAAGCTCCAAGATGGCAGCGTTGTACTCCTCCGTGGTGGCGTCCAAATCTTGTTGTACAATATCAATTACATCTTGAACATTAACACTAGATGATATTGCCTCTTCAAGCTCCCTATCCCTAACCTTAAGAGCTTCTGAAGATTCAAGTATGGACTGCTTGGATTCATTGATGGTTTTCAATCTTTGTTTGAGTTCATCAAGAGTCCTTCTAGCCTTGTCGAGTTCAGGTAGGGCTTTGCTTTTTTCTAATTCGGCTCCTCTCAGTTGCTCCTTCAACCTTTTCAGCTCGTTCAAGGCAATATGTAACTCTGCATCCTTGTCTATTAGTTCTACCTGTTCAGTTCAAATATGAATATTAGTACGTAAATTAATTAACATCAATTTTCTCATATGTATGATGATATAAATTAAAAAATTTACCTGAGCTTGAGGTTTGGACTTCTTGGTAATATTAGGTTTGGCGGCTTTAGGAGAGAAGGATGATGCTTCAACAAAGAGACTAACAGCAGCTTTGACAGATTGAAAAGGAGCTTTGGTATCTATCTCTCCTACCTCGGCTGCCCTCGGAGAGCCTCCCATGGAATTCTGCCGTGTTCTTATTATGTTCACCATGTTCGGTGAATGATGTATTAATATGTGATGAAGTGGTGGATTAATTTATAATGCACCCTAACTTTGTTAACTAAAAAAATAAAAATCAACCTGACAAATAGGTTGCAAACATCAAATTCTCATGATTGATGAATGCATGTATGGAACAAATGTGTATATTGATAATAGAATTATATTGTTGGTAGAGATAAGCAAACCTAAAGAGAAAAGGAGATTAATGTATCGGAAAAAGGAAAGGGAGGATTAATGTATCGAGTACACTTCTAAAATATTATCTTCATAACGACGTTTGTGAATGCCCATAATTATGATCATGAATTCAAGTTGGCATGTAAATGATGAATGAGAATTGAAATGCAAGAGAAAAGAGAGATTAGAGCGGAAATGTGCACTACTGGACTACAATAAGATGCAAAAGGAGAAGGGAAAAAAACCAAGAGAAGAGAGGAGAAATGGGAGCCACACATATTAGGGAGACTAAACACAAATTTTGCTAAAGAAAGCCTACATTGTTGGACAATATACTACTATTTTGAGAAGAGAGAAGTTGTTTAAATTAAGATATGCTTTGGATGGTACTAACTAAACTTAGTGTGTGCTTTGACCTAATTCCTACACTCACGCAATTAAATAAATAAAACAACAAACAAACTTGACACTCAATTTCCACTAATCATATACTTCCTATGATTTTTTTTAATCGTACTATTTGCAGTTTTACACTATTCACACACCTCGCTTTTTCATTTTTTATTTATTTATACATAAGGAATTATACAGTTACGTGTGATCTTATTAGATTCGTCCCGATATATATTTTCAAAATATCAACTTTCTATAATTTTATCTAACATATAAGTAGAGATATTAGAGGCTAAAGTTTTGCATTGACGAGCGTGAAATATCAAATGATGCAATTAAAAAAGAAACAGGAAGTGCGAGGAAATATATGATTACGTTGGGACTATAGAATAAGAACAGGAAAAAAAACAAGTCAATGCAATAATATGTCTTTGTGCTGTAGTTCATTTGTTCCACTACATATTGCTGGTTGCTGATGGGAAGACCAAAAAAATGATGTTAGTCTCATGGCTGTCTGAATGGTAAGAAAGGGTTTAAGCCAGATTGTGGACTCAATCCTCCAAGAGACGAAGAGGCCGTATCACACTTGGGGAAAAAAAAGACAGTTAGCAAAATGATACTGAAATTGCAACTTTGTAAGTGGTTCCAAAGCGTACAATTGCCAACCAAGTGAAGAGAGTACAGACTACAGAGTATAATAGGCAATTAGACAGTAAATTACATATAATCTGGTGAGAGGTCAAAGGACAAGCCTGAAGGTAAGGTTGATCCTGACAGCATCTAGTTTAGTACGCTTAGGCACAGAATGGTTCCAATCCCTCTGAGTATAGCCTCTCATAACCAACAGGGATCCATGTTTTAATAACATGGAATGCTGCTCATCGACATTCTTGGTTTTCTTCAACTGCTTGCTCGAAGATTCATCACTCGAATTCTTCTTTAACACTGGCAGAAATTCATTTGTTTAGTTAGTTTATGGATTTCACACTAATAGGCAGGTAGATGGTAAGTGCAGGGTGTTGCTGGTACCTGAAGACGCCAATTTGTTGGGTTTTTTCTTCAAGTAAAAATGACGATCACAACCAAAAGAAAGGGAAGCAATAAGAGGTGTAGGTCCATAAAGAGATTCATCATCAGAATGCCAAGAAACGTAGTCATTCCCACCATTGTATCGATTCAGCAGCAAGCTGTTAAAATGACTCCCAGGAACACCATCTTCTACCTTTACTTATTTAATTTGTTATCAATTCAATTATTTATTCATTCATTCAATACATCAATCAATTAAAAAAAGATCAGAAAGTACCGCCTGGAGGAGATGTTGGAGAGGCGGGAATTGGTGCCAAGGATAAGCTTGAGGCTGATAGCCACTATATTTCAGTTCAGAAACACCTTCAGTGGCAACATAGCAGCTATCTCGAGGCTACACAGAGAATTCATTATTAATTATAATTTGATATAAAAACGATGATGATCTTCCCCAAAAAGAGATATTACCTGGACGCAGGACCGACCAAATACTCGGATTGTTGGGCGAGTCCATGGAATGTGATTGTTGAGGTAATCAAATAATTTCCAAGCTTCGTTATAATCTAAGAAGCTTGGATAATATACTACTTGGCTTCCATTTCCTAATTCTATAATTCTACTACTCGTACGACTACTCTTTTTTCTAGATTCTTCTTCTTCTTCAACGATTCTCTTCTTCGATTGCAATTGGATTGACCTTTCGCTTTCTGCCCACGCCGTATCCCTCTTTCTAGTATTACCTGACCCTGTTTCCTCCATTTTTAGGTTTTCGCCCATTTTTGAGCAAGTTTTTATGAATCTTCTGCAATTCTTCTTGGCCGATTGGACTTGCCTACAACGGGGCAAAACCCGATGGCTCGATCCGACTTATCTGATCCAGTACCCGATTTATCCCCAAACGGTGATTTGAGCTCAAACCTAAACCCAAGTTGATCCGATCCGGAACCAAAATTGACTGAAGTTGACTTGACCCGAAATGACTTGATACTTGAAGTGGCCCAAACCGAAGTAATCGAGCCGATCTTCGCCTAAAATCGAATCATCGGAACGGAAAATAACTACAAAAATAAAATAAAATCAAGCCAAATCCAATCAGAATAGGAGAATCGAATCTGATATGTATGAACCACATATTTACCATGCATAAACCAGAATAATTATGTTTATCTATGTCTCATGTCTCATCTTCTCGATCAAAGACTAGCAAAAGAAATACTAGAATCGAATAAATTATAACTTTTAAAAATGTGAAAATGTAAGTCGGCCTTACATTTACCCTAACTCTTATACCAATATATCATAAGCCAATAAACCACATACCACGCACACATAATTAACTTTTTATTATTTTGTATGAAATAATAATAATAATAATAATAATAATAATAATAAGGAAAATTTGTAATTATTAATCCAACCTTTGCCCGATTTTCTTTAATTAAGCCTACCTATGCGATATTTCTAAATAATCCAACCTTTATGACCCAACTACTATTATTAAGCCTAACAAGTTACTAACCTGCTATAGGCGGTATTCACCCTTACGTGGCATATAACAATTATAATTTTTTCCCCCCTTATTGTCTTTAATTGCTATTTTAATTTTCGTTCCTCTCTCCTCTGCGATTTTCTGCTTCATCTCTGCACTCCTCTCCATTATTTCTCTTCTACCTCTTCTCTACCATTGTCGATCCCTCATACGGTCATACATCTCCATTCGAAGTTCATCAAAAATAATCAGCAATTGCTATGTCTGGGGTAAAACAATTGCCTGTTGGATCTGGATCTTCTTCAAATTCAAGGTTTTTTTTTCTTTCTAAATTTTCAACAAGACCACAATAACCAACATCCCACAACATAAAAAAAAACTATATTATTGCAACAACTCTGGTTTTTACGAACTGACCATCAAGGAAGCCCAAAATTCAAAATTTACCAAAAAAGGAACAAAAACGCTAAGGTTCGTAAGTTCACCTTCAATTGTACGATTCTGGAGACGAAATTTGAATGCGCGTGGATGAAGTCACCTATTTCCACAAGAAAATCGCTGATGATGTCATGAACCAGTACAATTGTGGTTGAAGCAGCAGTAATGGAGGAGAGAGGAATTGAAACACGGTACAGAGAAGAGAAGGGTTAAGGGTTTTTTGAAAAAAAAATGAAATCCTTGTTTAGGTGGCAAGTGATGATGACGTGTCCAATATTTTAGGAGGGAAACCAACTTTAGGTTGTCAACGTTTTTAACATTGACTTTGTAGCAGGTAACCAGTCATCTAGGCTTAATAATAGTAGTTGGGTCATAAAGGTTGGATTATTAAGAAATATCGCATAGATAGGCTTAATTAAAGAAAAATTGGGCAAAGGTTGGATTAATAATTACAAATTTTCCTAATAATAATAATAATATTAATATATTATTATTATTATTATTATTATTATTATTATTATTATTATTATTATTATTATTATTATAGATCAAATGCTAACAAAGTCAAACATTTTACAAGCCGAGATACAATCTGGGGCCCCACTCCTCTGACTATAGAAAAACCTATCCTGGTGAAAATATGAGCAGCAGCACGAGCCCCAATGTCCTGCGTCCTAGAAAACTTCTGAATCCGCTTCAGCAACGCAACAACATCCTTATCCAGTTCCCCCAACGAAGAGAAAGAGAACGGAAGAAAGCCATAACCAATGGCTCTGCAATGTGCTTCGTACTTGACCCGCTTCCGAATAGCCGCATCAGTCACAACCCGACCAGGGGCAAAGCCAGACAACCCAGACTGTGTCAAAGGAGAAGATCCCGTCAAGTCAACACACACATCACATCCCCGATCCCAAGAGTAGAGCAACACGTTTGCTGGTCGGAGGGATCCATCGTTCCCTCCAGATAGACCAATATCAACCTCTTTCCGTGCCGAGATCCCAGACCGATAACAAACATCAACAAGTGTATCCCGAACCACATTATGCCGATGTTTAATACCCACGATGCCAGCACATGACACGCATGATCACCAAAGATGTCTCCCGCAAAGACCCTGGAGCAAGAAGAACATGGCACCGTAACAGAGAACAAAGGAACCCCCAACCGGTAACACAACACACATCGATAAGCCTTAGCATTCATCGTCTGTCCCAAACCTGATATGGGGACCGCACGAAGCCAAGCAGAGGTGTGATCTCCCTGTTGCGATTTCCACAACGCCGACTGCCATGTTATTATTATTATTATTATTATTATTATTATTATTATTATTTCAAATGCTAACAAAGTCAATCAAAGTACAAAAAATTAGTGGGTAGTCGAGATACAATTTGGGCCCCACTCCTCTAGCTATAGCAAAGTTTGTCATGGTGAAGATATGAGCAGCAGCATGAGACCCAATGTCTTGAGCAAGGTTGTCAGGATCGGGATCCTACTTTGGATCGGTGAAGGAGGTAGGATCGGATCGGTAGAATCGAATCGTAAGATCGTAAGATCCTACCAATTTGAGAAAATGAGTAGCTAAAATGATGTAGCATAACTAACTATAGGTACTTTGATGCTAAAATGCATAGATATAGAAATGTTCTTAACAATCTCGTCAAAAATAACTAAAATAAGTAAATTTATCAAATTTAATCTTCGTTGCTGCAAACAAATAGAACCAAGATTAGGCAACATTATCACTAGTATTAGCTAGTGTTTGGGCTCCCAATTGGATACCAATTGGATACCAATTGGGCCAATAGTCCAAAGTCCAATGGCTCAATACAACAGCATCAAATCCATCTACCCCACACAAGGCTATTCAGCCATCACCAAGGCCCAAGGCCAAACATCAATAAATGACCTATGGGGCATTTATTACACAAACACTATAAATAAGCCGCCAAGGCTCACACCTCAAGGTACGTCCAATTTCTTGCCTTAAGACTACTCTCTAGAGAACTCATTCTAGATCCGAGCATCATTCTTACTTAGGCATCGAAGGGGCTTTCCATGGTTTCCGAAGCAAAGGCAATGACAAAGAAGTGTGAGAAGTGCCAGAAATTCGCGCCGGCTATCCACCAACCAGCTCAAACCCTACAATCAACACTCTACCCCATACCATTTGCACAATGGGGGTTGGACATCATCGGTCCACTCCCCTCGGTTGTGAACCACAAGAAGTGGTTGATAGTAGGAGTGGATTATTTCAGCAAGTGGATTGAAGCCGAGGCAGTTTCTTCCATCACTGAAACACAAGTCCGCAAGTTCATCTGGAAAAACATCATCACGAGGTTCGACATACCAAGGATAATGGTCTTCGACCATGGGAAACAGTTTGATAACACCCCACTGCAAAGTTGGTGCAAACAGTTCGGTATCCACCTAGCTTACTCAGCAGTATGCCACCCTCAAAGCAACGGGCAAGCCGAAGCCGCAAACAAGCTAATCCTCAATGCACTCAAGAAGAGAGTTGAAGATGAAAAGAGAAAATGGCTAGAGGAGCTTCCTGGAACACTTTGGTCCCTTCGGACCACCGAGAAAGAAGCCACTGGGAAAACTGAAGGAAATAATTCCCTTGGTCCAAGTATGCATTCAATGCTAAGTCTAATAAATGCGGTTCAGTATTAATTAAACAAGTTAATAATTCAGTGAGATCAAGTGAACTGAATGCCTAGCTAGAGGCCGCTTCAGTTCAAGTGGAATTAATAATATTAATCCACAGCTTACTCTTGACTGAACCCGTAGGGTCACACAAATATTACGTGAACGGATCAAGTATTTGAGTGAAAATATTATTCGTTAAATACTCTATTTATGAACATTCAGAAACGACGGATCTCGGTTCCAGTGGGAGCTGAAATCGTCAAAAGGCAAAATATAGAATGCTCCGGAAATGATGATATTGCCGGAAACGGAAATATGGATCATGACGGAAATATAAATATTATCTAAATCGTAGATGTTGCCGGAAACGGAAACATGACTCGTATCGGAAAATATTATCGGAAATAGAAATATTGCCGGAAAAGGAAATATTACCGGAATCGGAAATATTGTCGGAATCGGAAATAAATTCTGGAATCGAAAATATTAAATATTTGTTCGAATCGGACATATTAAATATTGTTCGAATCGGAAATGAATTCCGGAATCGGAAAACGAATCGGAAGCGCGACGTGCTAACGCTCGACGAACGAGCTTGCGAGACGCTAGGCCCAACGCAAGCGCCAGGCCTAGCGCCAAGCAAGCTCGCGCACGGAGCATTGAGGCAAGGGGCCGAGCAGCAGCACCCAACGAGTGGGCTGCGTGCTGCTTGCTACCAACATATAGTAGAAAAAGCCTCAAGTGCTTTGAGCCAAGTGCTTGGGTTTTAGATAAACCCCAAGCACTTAACTGAACCAATTTTTTCTTTTGAGTAAGTGCTTCGGGTTTTCTATTCACCCAAGCACAAAATTGCAAAATTTACAAAGGCTTGGGGTTCATTATTCACCGGCCCACTTAAACATCCCTTTCACTACTTCACTTAGGTTAATTTGCAAATGAAATTCCCTCCCATACCAAATTTCATTCCCCGCCTTTTGTTTCTCGCAACCTGCTTCCTTCTCGTTGGTTGCTGCCCTAACACCATTGTTTCTTTCCCAAGTCCCAACAACGCCCACCCCAAAAGCACCACCGCGTCATGGCTGCCATAACCCCCCACCCGCGTTTCTCCCCCCTTGCATGCGCGACTCTCCTGCGTTTCTGGAAGCCGTGTCGCCTACTAATGGAAGCTTCCCCCCGTGTTTAATTCTTCGACTCGCCCACTGTTCGAAACCGCCCCCCGCAACCGCCTCATCGCCAGACAATTTAACGACGGACAATTTCGTCGTTGAAGGCCCCAAATTTTGTCGTTAAAACTTTTAACGACGGAAAAAATATTCGTTGTAACAGGTTCCGTCGTTAATTGTTTTAACGATGATGTTCGTCGTTAATATTTAACGATGAAACATCATGTCATCGTTAACAATTAACGACGGATTATGGTTTCGTCGTTAATAATTAACGACGGATTATGATTTCGTCGTTAACAATTAACGACGAATTCGTTGATATTTAACGACGAAGCCAAAATTCGTCGTTAAAAATTTAACGACGAAGCCATAATTCGTCGTTAATAGATACTTATTGAATACAAATTGATTAGAAATAACAATCCAACAACTTACTATTCCGCCAGTAATATTAAAATCATATAATCAAAATCTTATGACTACATTTTCGGAAGCAACTATTTTATCCAGTGATATAAAAAAAATCTATAAATTAATCAATTGAAACCAATGGAAATTTGATTACAAAAAAGAAAGTTGACATCACTTATAGATTTTCAAGTTATGTGAAACCAACAATCACATCCCCTCATCTTGTCATTAAATTCTAAAATTGAATATAAGTAACTCTTGTTTGATCTAAAACAAAAAAAATAAAGAAATCTACATCAAATATAAGTTCGCGCGTCCCTTCTTAGAATAGAGACATTGAGTTGTCGTAGCAACACATCCTTAACTTTATGCTCATCTTCAACTGAACTCATGCGGCTTTTAAGTGCATTATTCTCTTTTTTGTTCCGTGTCCACGAGATTGGTAAGAATGTGATTTTGTTACCTGGACATATATAAAGAAAAGTTGTCATTTGAACATAGAATAAGTAAAGTAAAGTTATTTGACATGATAATTATCATGTCAAATAACTTTACAAAGTGTTGGTTTTTCTTCCACAATTTTCCTGAAGTTCATCCTACAACATGTATAACTGTGAAAAAATCAATATCTTACACAAAAAGCTCTATCTTCAACCAACTATCCAGTTCTAATCTCATAATTAAGTTTCACATAAATAAGCTTAAAGACTACAGAGGTATTTCCAGACAGATTCTTGACAGAATAGAAGTAAAAACAAATTTCATAGTAAACTGCAGCAGCCAACGAAACACCAAAACACCACAAACCCCACCCCAGGATACATTAATCCCACAATTCCCACCTTCTAGGAAGGTTGAAAGCGCAAGACACAATTAAATTCAAAAATAAAAGGTGTCTATCACTATCACTATATCTACAAGAAACTCTAAACAGAAGAATTTTTTACCACAAAATTTGGTGCTTATCATATCCTTACATCTACAAGTAGGTCTTTGAAAGCTTCCTCAGTAGGTATATTGTAGATTAAGTTATTTATCAGTTTATTGAAACACAACCCCCCTAGCAGTTCTCCCAAACTCTACACAGCAGTGCTTCCAAACTCTACACCAGTGAATTGAAAACAGTTTATTTCATTAAAAGCTAGCGTTAGTCACATGGAGCCTGGTTTTCAATAAGATTATATCTAAATGCAATCAAGAAAATACTAACCAGGTATATTTAGGACTTTACAGTTACGAGTACTTGGCGAGAGAACTAGTAAAATTGGTGATCCTACACTTACAATGTAAACAAAACTAAACTACATTGTATGACTTACTGGAATTAAAGTAGCCTAAGAATTAGACAGGTAAATACATTCCAAATAGCCAACTAGTTTGAACCAAATATATAAACTCAAGTTAATTTCTATGTAAATCCAGTAACATGCCCAATAGTTCAGAAATAGGAGAGAAAAATATAACTTATGCTTCTCCTAATGAATATAACAAGTATTTAGTTGTCATCAATATTTATTGGAGTGAGAAAACTACCGTGGTATCATGTGTTTCGATTTTCCCTCTAGGAAATTTTTCTATCGTACCGGTGCCTCCCTGCTTTATCAGTGTCGGATGCTTATAGAATTTCTTGGAATGAAGATTAAAGTAATTAAAGATGATCAGAGCTATTTATTGTTAGGTTATGATACATATGACAATTCATAAATCATGCGGAAAAACCATAAAGCCAGGAAAGCATATTATATTCACATAATCATTTAGCATAGAATTGATGCATACATGTTGTAGCGTGCCTTCCCTAGCTGCGCCCGAACCGAACAAGAACAAGTCTTTAGGACTCCAAATGTCGTCCCTCCGTAGATAGTCCACAGCACGTCCGGATCCGCCTTAAGCTTGACCAACTAGGATCGCCCTTAAGGTACTTAGAATTTTCGGCTATTGTAGGCAATTATATGACTGAATTTTTGCTCTCAAAAATCACTTTGAATACTTGAATACTTGATATAAATTATGAGCCCTTAACTCATATTTATAGACCATGGAATAAGTAATCGAATCCTACTAGGATACGAATTAATTAAATTAGAATCCTAGTAGAATTCTTATTTAATTAATTTATCTTTTAGGATTAGGAATTTTAATCATTAAACAAATCCTATACTCTTTAGGTTTCGTATGTGAACACAAACTCTACACGAGCATGACCCGCAATCGCGCACAGCCCACACGGCCGCTCGGCCCACGCGAGCTACAAGCCCACGCGAGCTGCAGCAATGCTCGCAGCCCATTGCTGCGCGCGCTGCCATGGCCTGCTGGGCCTGGCCTTGCGCTGGGCCTGGCGTGGCCTTGGCTGTTCGTGTGGCGCGCTTGGCTTGCTGGGCGATGGCCTGGCTTCGTGCTGGGCCCTCGTCCGGCAGGCCTCGTCCGATGCTTATTCGTACGATACGCTACCGATTAAATTCCCGGTTCCGGAATTCATTTCCGATACGAACAATATTTAATATTTCCGATTCCGGAATTAATTTCCGTTTCGAACAAATATTTAATATTTCCGTTTCCGGAATTATTTTCCGATTCCGATAATATTTCCGATTCTGACAATATTTCCGTTTCCGGCAATATTTCCGATTCCGGCAATATTTCCATTTCCGATAATATTTTCCGATACGTACCATGTTTCCGTTTCCGGCAACATCTACGACTTGGATAATATTTATATTTCCGATACGATCCATATTTCCGTTTCCGGCAATATCATCGTTTCCGGAGTATTCATTTCTTGCCTGTGACGATCTCAACTCCCACTGAAACCAAGATCCGTCGATTCCGAATATCC
The DNA here is from genome assembly GCF_020520425.1 of Spinacia oleracea. Classification (NCBI taxonomy): domain Eukaryota; kingdom Viridiplantae; phylum Streptophyta; class Magnoliopsida; order Caryophyllales; family Amaranthaceae; genus Spinacia; species Spinacia oleracea. The sequence goes on from NC_079491.1 coordinate 81,341,032, forward strand.
ATAGATGGAGTATTTAATGCCATTAAATACTTGATCCGTTTACGTACTATTTGTGTGACCCTACGGGTTCAGTCAAGAGTAAGCTGTGGATTAATATCATTAATTCCACTTGAACTGAAGCGGCCTCTAGCTAGGCATTCAGCTCACTTGATCTCACTGAATTATTAACTTGTTAATTAATACTGAACCGCACTTATTAGACTTAACATAGAATGCATACTTGGACCAAGGGCATTATTTCCTTCATTTATATGTATTTTTTATACTGTGACCAATCTGAAACTTTAAGTAGGGAAGGCATTAGGAAAATTATTTTACTGAGCAAGTCCCAAACCCTATTTTTAATGTTGACACGACCTTACATAACATAAACATGACTGCATATTACAGATTTTTACACATTGCTATACTAGAGTTATAATGATTTTTGAAAAAAAGTCCTTAAACTATACCTGGTTATTAGGTAAATGATGCGACAACGACAAAATTTAAGGAGGATCACTGGTATCAACTCTACCAAGTAGACAATGACTAGACACTGAAGAAATAACATGGACAATCAAATTATAAAGATAGAAGGGAGCATATTCAATGATAATCTCCCAAGCAGTTCCTCTCTCATTTCGAGATATAGAATACATGATTGATACATAGGAAAAGCAATAAATTAACGATTACAAACAAAAAGAAAATACATTTTATTACTATGCCCAAAACCATAAAGGATAAGTATATACCTATATGCAGAACACCCTTTTTCGTTTCCAATTTGAATAAACTAAAGTAGTTAGAATAAACTAAAGAAATTAGAAGATATATAAGGTAAACCTTGGTTGGTGCTAAATGGAAACCTGAAAAGTACATAAGTGAAAAACCAGTAACCTGAACCGTAAAGTCTAATGTGGTTAGTCTAAGAGCTACAGTTTCACAAAATTATAATCAAAAAGTTAAATAATAAGGTTTTCATATGCTGCAACAATTTCTACAACATCATCACTATCACCTCCCTCATCGGCTAGCGGAATTCAAGACATAATAGCATGAAAAATAAGTGTTATGTTCTCGGTAACACTACTTTCAAAACTCTTTGGAATTGGAAATGTTACCATGAGAATTATCACTGAGGAGAAACAGTACTGATGAACCAAAGCTTTAGTAAATTGGACCATAGGTAATTAAAATATCAAGCAATAACTATAGTTATGTTATTAAAAGGTATGAAAATTAGAAAACTTCAAATTCCTGAATAATAACACATCACGTTGAAGTATTATAGTTGTTAAATATTCAAAAGAATAATTGGTTTTAATTTGATGAACTACCAAAGAAAATAAAGGAGGCTAATTTACCAACTTTAAAAGTTATATCTAATTAAGAGAAAAAGTGTTGACCTTGGTTTGTAAGTGAGAGTTCCGATGGCACCAATTTATGCTTCACAACCTTAGCAGCCTCATTAACCAAAAATTGGTCTACAATGGCGGAGTTCCATTACTCCGAAAAAATGAAGTGAAACTATTCAAAAAATAATAATTATTAAGATGACAATAATGACTATTATGCCTACATATGAAAATTTGAATCACAAAATATCAATTTGTAGATTACCGAATGAATTAATCTTTGAATCAGACTATTAGAGTAATCAAATTTATAGAGAATTATATAAGATAGAACCCAATAACAAAAATCCCAATTAGCTGCAAACATCAAGAATAACAGGATAATAAAACAATAAACTATTGGACTGAAAAGGAACAAACCTTTGTTGGATCCCAATTCGATGAAATTGATTATCATAAAGCATAATAAGTCGGCAACAGCTGCCGAAAAGCATCAAGAATTTAATTAGAAACAATCTGAAAATTAAATGAAAAAGTTTATCAGAGTATTGAAATACAAGTATGATTGAAATTGAATGGAAAATTGGGAAAACCTAGAGCTTTTCATTTTGTTGGTGAGAAACAAAAGCCAAAGACATACGCTAGAACGTAACCCTAATGCTTTTTCGCTCAAATAAATGACAGGCCTAATTGCTTTGGCTTTTTGTTTAACGACGGTTTTGGCCTTCAGTTTAGAAAGGATGAAATGGTACCGAATATTCGGGGAACCAATAACGAGGATAAATTTTAGTTGTCGTTATAATTACTGATTTACTTCCAGTATTTCAGTTCGTCGTTAAATTGTGGTCGTTAAACAATCAAATTCTAGTAGTGGCCTCTCCTGCGTGCACTTCCGCCGTCGCTGGCTCTCCTTCCGCTGGCCACCGCTAGGTTATTTCTGCAATTTTGTTAATTATCACCAGATTTGTTAATTTTGTTCTGCAAATTTGATGTTATCCCTCAAAGTACCAATGAGTGAATTAACCACTAGTTAATTTTGTTAATTATGTTAACCGCAGGTTAATTTTACTAATAATTTTGTAATTTTGTGAATTAACCACCAGTTACAAGCTCTGTAAGTAGTTTTGAGTTTCCATTTGATGAATTAGTGTAGAAGTGAAAGTCTGTTGGAAGTGATATTATACCTCCTTTGGATCTTCCAGCATCCCAACCATCGAGAATGAATTGCATCCCAACCATATAAGAATGAATTGTATCCCAACCATATAAGAATGAATTGCATCCTGATTTTCAGCAATTGAACAAATATAAAAGTTCCAATTGATGTAAGCACCTTTTGGAAGTGCCCAACCTGGTTAAGGATGTCAGTAAGATGTGCAACCTTTCCGGAATAAGTGTGAACACCAGTAGCTAATACTACTGCCTCTAATTCACCTTGTTTACAGGTTGAACCAGAGAAGACCTCACTACTATACCATAACAGTTCTTTGAGTTGTCCCTTGGAATAATTAGTTTGACAATGAAAGCTGACAGTTTATGGGATTAATGCTTGCTACATATTCTTCCGTTGTGTGTTGGTCGTGTTGTATACCTTGATTCTTATGTGGTTGTTGATGATATATCCACACTTTAAAATTTCAACTTAGTTGATAACAAAGTATTGTCTGCCCCTGAGTATTGTAATGCCAACTTTACTACCTATTTGAACTTGCATGTTAATAATTAGTCAAACAAGTGAATCCTTTTTTATTTGAAATCACATAAATATGCCTAATATGCTTGTGCCTATAACTTTGACAATTCTTTCAGGGAGATGAGCTTCACAACCAGGGAAATATCATGATGCTCCACAGAAATACTTGTGTGTGAGTGTGCTATTGTTTTCTTTATTATAAAGATACATTTTGGTTAGTAATCCCATCAGTTATCTTTTTTATCGGTAGGCAAAGAACAATCTACAAGGGGCTCCTGTTGCCAGAAGTATAGCACTGCAGTTGGCATTCTCATTTAATCTGATGTTCATGTTACTTAAAATCTAGACAATTTCATGACTACGTCATAGAAGGCTTTGAGGTATTTTTTAAATCATTTTCCTGAACACCACTCTGTATGGCAATAAGATGTTATTTTTTCAGTGACTACACCTCATATTTGTCAATGTTGCACTCCATGAGGTTTACTAATGGTCATGTTTTCCCACCTATCACCCCCCAATACTTTTAAGTTAGTGTGGGATCGAGGGGCAATTAATTTTTCTGATTTCGTCAATTTTGGGAGTATTATTTTGGTTCTTTGACTTCGTAAATTTACTTTTTTGTTTCAGGTCTTGGCCTACGATGAAAAGAATGTCAAGGCCTTAGGGTGAGTTTATCCCTAGTCTTGAAGGGAGTCTTGAGGTGAGTCTCAAGCCTAAATCTTGGGATAATGTGGTAAAAGACTACACCAAGTCTTGAAGTGAGTTTGAAAATCCAAGACTCACTCAAGACTAACTTAAGACTCCACTTTTTTCTTCTTCCAATCAAATTATGCCAATCATCAAACTTAATTTATCTTATTTCACCCAATTAAATTATTGATGGTTTATGTACTATTTTGTTTCATTTGCCTTTAAATTTATGTTCTAGAACTTTTGAATTTAATATGTTGTATTATTGTTTCTAATTTGTACGGAATATATGTCAATTTCGAAATTAACATTTTCTGCTTTTTTTTCATTTTTTTCTCGAATTATAAATTACTTTGTTTTAGAGCTGATCAATATGGGCCCGGCCCGACCAAGGTCCAAAAATTACCGGGTTTCTGACCCGATTTTTTTAAAAAATTTGCGGGCTTTGGACAACGCAGAACAACAATTTAGGTATAAATTTGGACTGGCCCGAAATTGGTCCAAAAAGCCCGCTATTTTTGGCCCGAAATAGCGGGTTTTGGGCATACAAAATTGGCCCGAAGCTTGGTCCGTCCCGGCCCGACCGACCTACATAATGGTCAAATTTTTATGCCCTCGGCCCGACCCGAACCCGTCCCGGCCCGCATGTTGATCAGGTCTACTTTGTTTGTATATAAGAAAACATAGTTTCAATATTATTTAGAAAATGTACCAAAAAAAAGATATATACATAAAATATTATTTTAAGAGTTAGGTGAGTCTGAGGTGAGTCTGGGGATAATGTGTAAAAATAAGGTGAGTTTTGTGTGAGTCTGGATAATGAAAAAGTTAGTGGAAAGCTGATGTGGCAGAGTCTGAAGATTGAAAGTGAGTCTGGGGATAAACTCACCCTTATACCTTAGGGCTCAAGCATACAAAGAATTAGGGCCCTGTTCTTTTTGGCTTAATTTTAGTTTCAAAACTTATTTGGCAGTTCAGTTCAGTTCAGTTCAGGAGCATTCAGTTCAGTTCAGTTCAGTTCAGGAGCATTAAGTTCAGTTTAGTTTAGTTCAGTTCAGTTCAGGAGCATTAAGTTCAGGAGCATTAAGTTCAGTTCAATTTAATTTAGTTTAATTCAATTCAATTTAACTTAATAATAATAATAATAATAATAATAATAATATTATTATTATTATTATTATTATTATTATTATTATTATTATTATTTATTATTTATTATTTATTATTTATTACTACCTCCGTTCCTAAAAGTTCTTTACGCTTTCCGTTTTAGTCCGTTCCTGAAAGTTCTTTACACTTCTACTTTATTCCATTTTTACTCTTATTTGGCCCACCATAACTTACCCACTCACAATACTTTAATATTAGTTTCCACCCACTCACATTGGTGGACAATTTATAGCCACTCATTTTCCATTTGTTACCCCACCATCACATGTTCACCAAAATTCCTTAATTACCGTGCAAATAGTAACCGTAAAGATCATTTAGGAACGGATGTAGTATTTATTATTTATTATTTATTATTTATTATTTATTATTTATTATTTATTATTTATTATTTATTATTTATTATTTATTATTTATTATTTATTATTTATTATTTATTATTTATTATTTATTATTTATTATTTATTATTTATTATTTATTATTTATTATTTATTATTTATTATTTATTATTTATTATTTATTATTTATTATTTATTATTTATTATTTATTATTTATTATTTATTATTTATTATTTATTATTTATTATTTATTATTTATTATTTATTATTTATTATTTATTATTTATTATTTATTATTTTTTATTTATTAATTATTATTTATTATTTATTATTTATTATTTATTATTTATTATTTATTATTTATTATTTATTATTTATTATTTATTATTTATCATTTATTATTTATTATTATTATTATTTATTATTTATTATTTATTATTTATTATTTATTATTTATTATTTATTATTTATTATTTATTATTTATTATTTATTATTTATTATTTATTATTTATTATTTATTATTTATTATTTATTATTTATTATTTATTATTTATTATTTATTATTTATTATTTATTATTTATTATTTATTATTTATTATTTATTTATTATTTATTATTTATTATTTATTATTTATTATTTATTATTTATTATTTATTATTTATTATTTATTATTTATTATTTATTATTTATTATTTATTATTTATTATTTATTATTTATTTCGGTAATATATTCTGTTAAGTTAAGTTTAGTTAAGTTTAGTTAAGTTTAATTCTGTTCAGTTCAGTTCAGGAGCATTCAGTTCAGTTCAGTTCAGCTCTAAAGAACAGGGCCTAGGTCAATTAGAGGTAATTATCTGTAATTTGTTTCATTTTGGCTGGGTAGTGGTAAGTTTATATTTATATGGCAGTGATTTTCTATATAAGGGCTTCAATGTATATTAATTTTTTTCGTGATATCTCTCTGGTTACTTTCTGTTTTCAATTTGTTCTAAAATGTTGTTTTTGATCTGGCAAAGGCACTTGAAGTTACCCTTGGCGATGACACAATTGCTGAAGTTTTAAGGTATTTTGGTGTTTTTTTCTGATGTTTTTGACTCTGCATTATTTGATGTTTACCAGTGCATACCTTTTTAATTGTGTCAAGTGTGATGCTTTGCCAAGTTCTAGAGAATTTATAGTACGAGTATTTGTAAAGATTTTGTTAGGTTTGCTAGTTTCATGCAAAAAAAAAGACTTCTTATATTTATTGAGGTTAACAGGATCATATATGAATTGAGATTTTTTTCATTCATCCCACAGGTAGAGCTGGCGATGGGTTGGGTTGGGTCGGGTCGAAATCAGGTCGACCCATTTATAAACGGATTGAGATTTTCCCAACCCAACCCGACCTGCTTAATTAAACGGTTTGAAATTTTCAACCCAACCCAACCCAATGATAAACGGGTTGACCTGAAGTTGACCCGTTTAATTTTTTTTTTTTCACTTTTAAGTGTAAATTGACTTAACTATAGAGTCGCGAGGTGATATTTTTGTGGCATATCTCATAGAAAAAAGTAATACTTAAATATGTATTTGACATGTATCAAAATGTCAAATAATTATTCATTTTTGAAGGAAAAATGAGAAATAAAATATTTTAAATAAAATTCTACAGATGTATATTACATACTTGCTTGAACTTAAACGGGTTAGGCGGGTTGTTTTCGGGTTGAACATTTCAACCTGACCCAACCCATTTAATTAAACGGGTTGCGTTGGGTTGACCCATTTAATTAAACGGGTTGAAAATCTTGACCCAACCCTTTATTATTGGGTTGGGTTCGGGTTGGGTTGGTGGGTTGGGTCAATTTTTGCCAGCTCTATCCACAGGGAGGCTAAAGAAAGTCTAGGAAAAGGAGATTTCACGCGAACTTCAACATGTATTATATTACACGAGTAGTCAGGGTAACAAAACTTTTTGCTTTTGGTGTTTTTGGCCTTTTTTTAGTGGAATCATTTTTATTGATGAGTCTTACAGGATTCGTAAAGGTGAAAAGACCAGATAAACTTCCTACATGACATATAATAAATAGGTTGGTCTCTTTTTCTTGCTTGTTTGCAGATCATTCCCAGCTCTTTGGGTTCATCAAGTGGTAGATTGAGTTTAAAGTCTGGTTCAAAATGTACCCGTTGATGATATTGTTGTTGTTGGTGAGAAGAGAAACTCTTCTGGTTTATATTCCAGTCAAGGGAGTTCATCCCAATCAAGTTTTCCTACATCAATGGGTGATATGCAAGAACATATGAGAAAGCAGATGAAGATCCTGCCATGAGAACAGTGAGTTGGCTGATAATTATCGTTTCTGAATTGCATTTGATATATTTCTTAACTCATAAGTGCACCTCTAATTTAAAATTTGAGATGAGATATTTAATGCCTCTAGAATGCTGCTGTATTTTGTTGTTGTTATGGAATCTATCAGGTGTTATCTTTGATGTTGAAAATTATGAGCCCATATATGATGGCCAGCTTGAGTGAGCAATTAATTTGGCCTTAAGCTTTCAAAGAAGACGTTGTAAAAGCTCAAAAAGCCATGTCAACATTGTCACCTGAAGATCTGGATAAAATGATACTTTATGTTTCTATCCACTTTCTCTAGTTGTCAATCTTGAATCAGTAGGTTTCTAGAGAGAGGGGATCTCCCTTCTCTCTAAAAACCCTAGCCCCCAAATTACAGAAAAATTCCCAGCCCCTTTTCCTGATAAACTTCTTCAGTTATCTGAAAGCCGCAGCCGTCGTTGGTTTCTTCCATCGTCTCGCCCCGATCTTTTATCAGTTGTTCCGATCTCGATCCTCTCCTTGTTGTTGGTGGTTTTCTTTAACCGTCCCGCCACCTCTTTTGTTTTGACCGATCTCTCTTCACCGATGATCTTCCGGGAAGACAGATCTTTGACCCAGTCGGTGGATTCGCCGCCGATGCTGCCCCGTCTGCGATGGGTTGTTCCGTTGAGTTTTTGATGATGGGTTTCTCGATGAAGGGTAGTCGGTGCCTGTTTTTGACCGGTCTTCTCTTCGTCGGTGATTGCGATGTCTTATCGCCGCCGTGTGGTTTGTTGGTGCCGCCGCCTTCGTTTCTGTCTTTGGTGGTCATTGAAGATGCTAGGCCTGGCTTCCTCTAGAAGCCTGTAGTTTATTATTATTATTTCTTTTTTAGTTTATTTCCTGTATTTTGTTTTGTTTTTAGTTATGTTGTTTTATATTTCCCTTTATCTATTGGTCTTTCCCTGAGATAGGGAGACCATAGATATGTGTACCTTTCCTTATTTAAAAAAAAAAAACTTTCTCTAGTTGTCTTAACGAGTCACCATACCTCACCAAAGTATAACATCATTTCGAAAAGATATCAATGAGTTTCCAATTTCAACTGTGTACCAAAAATGTTTTGCCTGATGAGCGAATACGGTTATTTTAGTCAAAATATGACATATAATGATCAAATAAGCCTTAAATGTGCATAACTTAACCGAAGTAGCTGAGAATGAGTCTTATAAACATAAAAATAAGTATAATTAACATGTAAAGGTTTTAGAACACCTATTTAGATTTATTATTTGAGAGTTAGGAGCGAAAATGATCATCATAGTCAAAATATGACGTATAACGGTCAAACGAGCGTTAAATGTACATAACTTGACCAAACTGGGTGAGAATAAGTCTTAGCTACATAAAACTAAGTGTATTAAACATGTAAAGGATTATACCTATTTAGGTTCATTAGTTAAGAGTTGGGAGCGAAAAGGACAATTTAAGTCAAAATATTATATATAACGATAAAACGAGCCTTAAATGTGCATAACCAATATAGCAGATAATGAGTCTTGTCAACCTAATACCAAGTATATTAAACATGCAAGTAAAGGGTTTAAAATACCTATTTAGGTTCATTAGTTGATAGTTGGGACCGGAAATGGTTATTTTAGTTAAATTATGACGTATAACGATCAAACCAGCCTTAAATATGCATAACTTAACCGAAGTAGCTAAGAATGAGTCTTAAAAACATAAAACTGAGTATACTAAACATGTAAATGGTTTAGAATACCTGTTTATCTTCATTAGATGAGAGTTGGGAGCGAAAACAACCATTATAGTTAAAATATGTCATATAACGATCAAACGAGCCTTATATGTGCATAACTTGACAAAAGTAGATGGAAATGAGTCTTATTAACCTAATATTAAGTATATTAAACATGTTAAGGGTTAAGAATACCTATTTAGCTTCATTAGTGGAAAGTTGGGAGCCAAGACAACCATTATCGTCAAAATATGTCCTATAACGATCAAACGAGCCTTAAATGTGCATAAGTTGATCAAAGTAGATGAGAATGAGCCTTATCATCGTAATACTAAGTATTTTAAACATGTAAAGGGTTTATAATACCGATTTAGCTTTATTATTTGGGAGTTGGGAGCGAAAACAACCATTATAGTCAAAATATGTCATATAACGATCAAACGAGCCTTAAATGTGCATAACTTGACTTAAGTAGATGAGAATGAGTCTTAGCAACCTAATAATAAGTACATTAAAAATTTAACGGGTTTATAATACCTATTTAAGTTTTTGGGATAGAGTTGGGAGCGAAAGCGACCGCAATAGTCAAAATATGATTAATAACGATCAAACAAGCCTTAAATGTGCATAACTTGACCAAAGTAGACGAGAATGAGTCTTACCAACCTAATACTAAGTATATTAAACGTATAAAGGGTTTAGAATACCTATTTAGGTTCATTAGTTAAGAGTTGGAATCGAAAACGACCATTTAAGTCAAAATATGACATATAACGATCAAACGAGTCTTAAATGTGTGTAACTTGACCAAAGCAGATGAGAATGAGTCTTAGCATCCTAATATTAAGTATTTTGAACATGTAAAGGTTTTAGAATACCTATTTAGATTCATTCGTTGAGAGTTAGGAGCGAAAAGAACCATTATAGTCAAAATATGTCCTATAACGATCAAACAAAGTAGATAAAAATGAGTCTTATCAACCTAATACTAAGTATAATAATCATGTAAAGTATTTATAATGCCTATTTAAGTTCATGGGTTGAGAGTTGGAAGCGAAAACAAACATTATTGTCAAAATATGACCTATAAATATCAAACAAGCCTTAAATGTGCATAATTTGACCAAAGTATATGAGAATGAGTTGTAGCAACCTAATATTTGGAATATCAAATATTTAAAGGGTTTAGAGTACCTATTTAAGTCCATTGGTTAGAGTTAGGAGTGAAAACGACTATAATAGTCAAAGTATGACATATAACGATCAAACGAATCTTAAATGTGTATAACTTGACCAAAGTTGATGAGAGTGAGTCTAGAACCTATTACTAAGTGTATTAAACATGTAATGGGCTTAGAATACTTATTTATGTTCATTAGTTAAGAGTTGGAACAAAAAACGACCATTCTTGTCAAAATATGACATATAACGATCAAACGAGCCTTAAATTGCATAAGTTGATCAAAGTAGGGGAGAATGAGTCTTACCATCCTACTATTAAGTATATTAAACATGTAAAAGGCTTAGAATACCTATTTAGCTTCATTTGTTGAGAGTTGGGAGCGAAAACAACCATTATAGTCAAAATATGTCCTACAACGGTCAAACGAGCCTCAAATGTGCATAACTTGACCGAAGTAGATGATAATGAGCCTCAGCCACCTAATAATAAGTATATGAAACATCCAAAGGATAGAGAATACGTATTTAGGTTCATTAGTATAGAGTTGGGAGCAAAAACGACCATTATAGTCAAAATATGTCATATAACGATCAAACGAGCCATAAATTGCATAACTTGACTAAAGTAGATGAGAATGAGTCTTAGAATCCTAATATTAAGTATATTTAAACCGTAAAGGGCTTAGAATACTTATTTATCATCATTAGTTGAGAGTTGGGAGCGAAAACAACAATCATAGTCAAAATATGACATATAACGATCAAACGAGTCTTAAATTGCATAACTTGACCAAAGTAGATGAGAATGAGTCTTATCATACTAATATTAAGTGTATTTTATATGTAAAGGGCTTAGAATACGTATTTAGGTTCATTAGTTGAGAGTTGGGGGCGAAACAACAATTATAGTCAAAATATGAAATATAACGATCAAACGAGCGTTAAATGTGCATAAGTTGACCAAAGTAGATGAGAATGAATCTTATCATCCTAATATTTAGTATATTAAACGTATAAGGGGTTTGGAATACTTATTTAGGTTCATTAGTTAAAGTTGGAACCAAAAACGGTCATTTAAGTCAAAATTGTTCATATAACTCAATTATTGTTTTAAAATAATGTTTATATTATATTTTACAATATTCATGTCTCTAACTAGATTATTATGTGATTTTTTGTTGGATTTGATTATAGGTATTCATGAACAAACCAAGGGAGCGTTCCTTCACGACTGATGAAATAAAATGTGTTCGAGACAAGTTGGCACGATTTATTACTAATGAATGTCGTTGATTGTTCGCGTTTTTAGCATTATAATGAATCTAATACTTTAGTTAGCTATTGTAGACACCTAATTTGTGTCTCCCCTTTGGGATGATGACGATACCATTATCCTAGGTGATTAGAGTAACTCCAGGCGGAAATCCCAATTGTTAAGAATATTTCCAAATTCAAGATCCAAAATCCTACCCCCGAGACCGTTCCCCTTTCGGTTCTCGGTACAAAATACAATTTTCAAAAATCAATTTCAAAATCCAAGTACAATCTCATCTAGTAGACCATCCCATTGGTTTTACTAGGCCTTTTCCAATCAAAATCATATAAGGCAAGTCAAATTCGGGCGGCGACCCACAAAACCGAGCATGCCGGGACCCGTCCTGTAAAACCGGAATTCAAAAACCCGAGAAAGGCTTGTTTTAAGACGCTAAAAGATGCCTTAACCTCCAAGAAAATACAAAACGCCAAACCTAGTACTATTCGTACAACAGGTACAACACTACAAGACGAAACAAGGACGATTCCCCGTCCTTGCTTTGGCGGCATTCAAGCCACGTCACCAGCGCCCAGCGCTGGTCCAGCGCCCTGCGCTGACGTGTGCTGGTGCCTTGCACCAATTCCTTCTATAAATACCCCTCATTTTCAGCACAATGGGGAGGAGAACAACAATACAACGTCGTAATTTCGACATTACACCTCAAAATACAAATAAAAAACTCCTCAAAAACACATACAAAATTCCTAAATTCAAAAGCAATTGGGAGCTCTTGCCTAAATCTAACTAGGTAAATCCGAATCCCATTCTAATCAACTATGTTGTTTTGATTTCTAAATGATTAGAAAGTTGGTGTTTTTAATCATTAAAAAACACCACTTGCAAAAATCATACATGTTTTCCAAAAATACAAACTTTTTCAAAATGCAAAATACAAATTTCTCAAGATTCAAGGATGTCCAAGTTGTTTACAATCACCTCTTGGACTAGAATCATCTTCAAACATGGGGTAATCAAAGATGACACCTTTTAACATTTAAAGGTTTAGTCTTTTGAGATTCAAAACTCCATTTTCAATATACAAGTTCAAGTTTTCAATTTTCAAGATCCCACCATGTTTAAGGTTGTTCATGGTTACTTCCCTAAACTAGGATCATTTCAAGTTCAAATTTCAATCATTTCAAGTTCAAACTTCAATTATTTCAAGTTCAAAACTACAATATTCAAGCTTTCAAGTTCAAGTTTAATATGCAAAATCTAGGACATTTGGGTTGAGCAACCTCTCCCAAGTTGAGATTTTTGGCTTTGAATTCGTGTCAGGCGCACTTATTTTTAAGGAGCCGCTTGGCGTTCGAACCTCATGTGCCCAAGTACAAATTTCAATTATGCACCTTTCAATATTGCAATTTCAATATCGAACATTTCAATACCGCAATTTCAATATCGCACTTTCAATACCGCACTTTCAATACCGCAATTTCAATATCGCAATTTTAATACCGCAATTTCAATACCGCACTTTCAATTCCGCATCTTTACTTGCCTAGTCCATTTCTAGGCAATGTGAACCTACTCCCTAGTCCTTTTCTAGGGGGTCTTGTATTTACTAATTCCGCACTTTATTTAGTATTGTGATGTTTCTTTATTTGCTTTATTGCTTTCATCACCAACATGCTAAATACAACAAAATGCAAAGGTTACATCACGCTTAACAAAGATATTTTTGGACAAACCGGCCTTAGGTTCCTTAAATCAATCTTTAAAGCAAAAGTGACCACCATACAATTAGAGATTCAACTTGCTCTAAATGCAAACCCACATAGTCTAATCTAGGGTTTATTTTCGAAAACAATGTTGTGCCAACGTACTTAAATATTTCTAAAGCTCGTGGAATAAGCATTTTTGTTCCCGTGCCCGGATCTCACCCATCCGTTTCAAGGATTCAAGGCCTTATCCAAAATAGAGTCACTTGCGGTCTTTCCAAACGAGACTTTAAATTTTCTTGGTGGCGACTCCTTCGAGGTGCAAAAATTGTACGGTTTTCTAAAGAACCGCCCCTCTTGCAGAACGGGAAACAAGTTTTGACACAAAAAAAACCCCCTACAATTCTGGCGACTCTGCTGGGGAATCTACTAATTTCAATTCGAAAATGCGGGCAGATTTCGAGCAACAAGCCACTGACCTGCTTAAGTACTGGATGCCAGCACTGGCGCCAGGCGCAGCCCCTGCGCCCAACGCCACTACCTGCATCCAGGACAGTGGCTCACAGTGGCTTGTTGCCCACTTTTGCTCAACTTTTCGTGTTGGGAGTTAGTCTGTTTTTGAATCTGGAAGGACGCTCCCAAGCCTCGTGAACAAGTGCCGAAAAATGAGCTTTACAAATACAAATTCAAGTACGATTTCAATTTCAATTTCTAGGCATTTCATGCATTTTTCGAAAACCATATTGTGCAAAATGAATTTCTACCTTCGCCCAAACGGATGTGTTCTACATTCGGGCTAGCCCCGGGGGCAACGAAATGGTGACTCTCCATACGGTTCCCGACCAAAGTGTGTGACTATTTCCGCGCCTACCAAAACTTGGCATTTACTTGACATTCCCGATGTCAAGTATGGAGGCCGTCTGCCGACACACACTTCCCTTAGGCGGATGTGAAAGCTCGTCGCCGGATCCGTCTCTTAGCCAAGTACCTTTTGACACCCAAAGCCGACCACTTGCATCATACAAAACTTAGACCGACCTTAGGTTGAGAACTTTGCATGTCGCATTCATATTCATGACTAGTGTGACAACGTGCTACTTGTGCATTGTGTGGGCGTCTTTGCACGCGTGAATGGCTAACCTCGAGTTCTAGCTTGCCAAAACCAATTAGCCTCCAACTAGGAAGCCAAACCCCTAGGAGCATCATTCAAGCCTCATGCATCTAAATCGCCGATTTTAGGGTCTGTAGGAGTGTCACTCCATTTGATTCAAAACCCTTAAACACGCCTCACGCACAAATATCAAATCCAAGATTCAATCCAACGACGTCATAATGCCAGATTTTCAAGTCCCAAATTCAAATTTAAAATTCAAAATTCAATCCAACGGCGTCATAATGCCGGATTTTCAAGTCCCAATTTCAAATTTCAAATTCAAAATTCAATCCAACGGCGTCATAATGCCGGATTTTCAAGTCCAAATTCCAAGTTTCAAAATTCAAAATTCAATCCAACGGCGTCATAATGCCGGATTTTCAAGTCCCAATTTCAAATTTCAAATTCAAAATTCAATCCAACGGCGTCATAATGCCGGATTTTCAAGTCCAAATTCCAAGTTTCAAAATTCAAAATTCAATCCAACGGCGTCATAATGCCGGATTTTCTAGTCCAAATTTCGAGTTTCAAATTCAATCCAAATTTTAAAATCCAAGCCTCAATTTCAAAATTCAAATCCAACGGCGTCATAATGCCGGATTTTCTAATCCAAATTTCGAGTTTCAAGTTCAAATCCGAATTTTCTAGAACCTCAATTTTCAAATCCAAATCCAACGGCGCCATAATGCCGGACTTTCTAAATTGAAATTTCGAGTTTCGAGCTTCAAGTCAAGACTCAATCCAACGACGCATAATGTCGGATCTCCTAGTCAAAATTTCCATTTCCAAAGTCAAACCTCAAATCCAACGACGCCATGATGCCGGATTTTCTAGTTCAAATTTCGAGTTTCAAGTTGCAAGTTCAAAACCCAAATCCAATGGCGTCACGCCGGATTTCCTATTTCAAACATTCAAGTCTTCAAACCTCAAACTCGAGTTGCCAATTCCAATCTCGAAGTCTCAAGTTCAAATATCCGAGCCCATACCGGCATAATACCAACTTTCCAATTCGACCTTCCAAATTTCAAGCCAAATTCAAATTCCAAATTCATCTTCAAGCTACAAAGGAATCTTGCTTTCCATTGCTCCCCAATACAAAATTCAAAACATTTCCAACGGGTTGAAACTCCCCAGAAATAATACAAATTCAAATTCCATATTCTATCCATGGGTTGAAACTCCCCAGAAATAATACAAATTCAAATTCCATATTCTATCCACGGGTTGAAACTCCCCAGAAATAATACAAGTTCGAGATTCCATTCAACGGGTTGAAACTCCCCAGAAATAATACAAATTCAAATTCCATATTCTATCCACGGGTTGAAACTCCCCATAAATAATACAAGTTCGAGATTCCATTCAACGGGTTGAAAATCCCCTGAAATAATACAAGTTCAAATTCTATCCACGGGTTGAAACTCCCCTAAAATAATACAAGTCCAATCTTCCAACGGGTTGAAACTCCCCTAAAATAATACAAATTCTAATTCTCAAGCGGGTTGAAATTGAAGGAAATAATGCCCTTGGTCCAAGTATGCATTCTATGTTAAGTCTAATAAATGCGGTTCAGTATTAATTAACAAGTTAATAATTCAGTGAGATCAAGTGAGCTGAATGCCTAGCTAGAGGCCGCTTCAGTTCAAGTGGAATTAATGATATTAATCCACAGCTTACTCTTGACTGAACCCGTAGGGTCACACAAATAGTACGTAAACGGATCAAGTATTTAATGGCATTAAATACTCCATCTATGAATATTCGGAACCGACGGATCTTGGTTTCAGTGGGAGCTAAGATCGTCACAGGCAAGAAATGAATACTCCGGAAACGATGATATTGCCGGAAACGGAAATATGGATCGTATCGGAAATATAAATATTATCCAAGTCGTAGATGTTGCCAGAAACGGAAACATGGTACGTATCGGAAAATATTATCGGAAATGGAAATATTGCCAGAATCGGAAATATTGCCGGAAACGGAAATATTGTCAGAATCGGAAATATTACCGGAATCGGAAAATAATTCCGGAAACGGAAATATTAAATATTTGTTCGAAACGGAAATTAATTCCGGAATCGGAAATATTAAATATTGTTCGTATCGGAAATGAATTCCGGAATCGGAAAATTTAATCGGAAGCGCATCGTACGAATAAGCATCGGACGAGGCCTGCCGGACGAGGCCCAGCACGAAGCCAGGCCATCGCCTAGCAAGCCAAGCGCGCCGCACAAACAGCCACGCCAGGCCCAGCGCAAGGCCAGGCCCAGCAGGCTGCGCAGCGCGCACAGCGCGCACAGCACGCGCAGCGCGCAGCGCGCGCGGGCGCTGCGTGGGCTGCTGCTCGCGCGCACGCATGGGGGCCCATCGTGGCTGCCGTGCGTGTGTGTGCAAGTGTTTGTGTTCGTGCACGTTTCCTAAAACATGCAGAGTTCGGTTAATGATTAAATTCCTAATTCTATTTGATAAATTAATTAAATTAGAGTTCTTGTAGGATTCTAGGTTTAATTAATTTGTATCTGAATAGGATTTCGATTCCCTTTCCATACCCCTATAAATATGAGGCTAGGGCTCACAATTTATAAGAAGTTTCAAAGTATTCAAAAGTGAGTTTTTTTGAGAGAAAATTAAAACACACATCTTGCTCATAAAAGTGCCGAAATTTTCTAGTACCTTAAGGGCGATTCTAGTTGGTCAATCTTAAGGCGGATCCGGACGTGCTGTGGACTATCTACGGAGGGACGACACTTGGAGTCCTAAAGACTTGTTCTTGTTCGGTTCGGGCGCAGCTAGGGAGGGCACGCAACAAAGAGTATGCATCTAAATTATGCTATATGATTATGTGTAAATAATATGTTGTCCTGGGTTAATGGTTGTTTCCGCATGATCTATGTAATGTCATATGTATCATAACCTAACAGTGGTATCACGAGCCCCTTATTATTTTCATAATCTAAATTGCATGAACATGGTTAAATATTACAAATTTGCAAGAATTAAAAGGGGTGATTAATTTTCGTAATTGTTAATTAATTGCAAATTGCGTTTATTTAATTATACGTACGCAGTTTTTCGGCAGTTTCTTCGTTACTCATCCGAATTGAGTGATTTTTGTGTCAATTCCGCATGTAAAAGGCATTCTAAAATTTCTCAAATTCGAAGCCTAACTATGACTTTTCGAAGGTTTTAGTTTTTCGAATGCAAAATTTCGTAAATTTAAGATGTTAAATTAAATATTTGCGATTCTTGTTGATAAATCTTGAATTTTTGATTGACCTACTGCATATGTTTAACAAGTTTGAATGCCTAGTCTTGTTAATTATGCAATCTATTTTGTAATTATGATTAATTTGTTGAAAATTAGAATAATTTAGAATTAATTTGATTTTCATAATTAATTGTAATTTAATTAGAAACCTATGATTAAAAACCACCATAAAAATTGTAAATTTATGATAAATTTTAAATTTTTATGACCTAGACTTGAATCCATAACAATCGGAAATCAATTGGATAATAAATTTTCGATTTTTCGCCCTAAAATTATGAAATTAATATTATTTATTAATTTGTCATTAATTTTAAATATAAATTTTAAATTTTATGCGATTCGTTCATAAAACTTGCACGCACGAAGCAATGGACGCTTCGTGTTACCCTTAAGGGGTGTTGTATAATGCGGGCATGCGACGACGAGCAAGGGAGCTCGTCGCCCGTGCGGCACGAATGCAATGAGCAAGGGCGTAGTGCACGAGCACAAGGCAGCAGCCCTGCCTTGTGTCGTGTGCCACGAGCAATGGACGAATGGGCATGGGCGAAGGGCGAGCCAAGGCAGTCGCGTGTGGGCAGCAAGCGAGCTGCGCCACAACGCGCGCTGCCTCGCACAAGAGCGCGCAGCCTCGCGCGCAGCGAGCGCAAGCTCGCGTGCCACGAGCGCTGCGCCCAGCATTGCTCGCGCGCACAGCGAGCGATGTCGCCCGCCCAGCGAGCGATGTCGCGCGCCCAGCGAGCGATGGCTCGCGCGCTCAGCGAGCGATGTCGCGCGCGCACTGCGAGCGATAGCTCGCGTGCGATGAGCGCTGGCGCGCGCAGCGAGCACCAATGCGTGCGGAGGCTTGCGATGGGGATGCAACAGCTATGCGACGAGCGCATGGGCTGCGCGCACATGGCCAGCAATGGCTGTGTGCGTACGGCCCATGGGCGTGCAACGCGTAGGGTGTTTGCGTTACGATTAAAGATCGTTTTGAATGTTTAATTTGAAAATTTCAGTTCACGTAATTTTAATTAATTTTAAAATTAATAATTTAAATTATTTTCTTGGATTTTAATTTTGAATATTGTAATTATAATAAATGTTATTTATTCTAATTATTTTACTAAAATTAAAATCATGAATTAATTTAAATACGACTGAAATTAAATTAAACTTTTTGGATTCAATTATAAATTGATATGAGCTTTAAATTTTAATTAAATTTGTATGTTTCCGGTTGGACTAGAAATACATTTTTATGTTTAAAATTAGTAAAGCATATAAATTTATTGGTTTAAGTGGGAGCGCTTTTAGTCATAAACTCTTGATTAGGTCTACAAATCCTTAAGGTTAAAACAACTTGATTAGAATTAATAAGGACTGAATAATTGGTAGATTATTGGTGCCCTTGATTAATTGCTGCAAATGTTTACGTGATGCATAATGTGTTTTACTAACCAGCTATGTGGGCCATTCATGATAATGAATGGGTGAATGGTATATATTGTATATGTACTGTTTTGCAGGTTATGAAGTGACTAGTATGGCCCAAATAGGATAGAAAATATGGTCTGCGTACCATTAATTTGAATGTAATTGGTCTAAAGTACCAAAGTTATTTTTCAATTCAAATATGGTCTGCGAACCATCAAATAGTTGTAATTAGTTATAGCTTATCCTATTTGAAGAAAATGGTGCCTCCCACGGAGATTTTCAAGACGGACTTTGAAGTCAAAGCTTCAAGATGAAGTCGGGCCATACTAGATCACATTTATCTTATGCATGTTTTAAGTTATTTATTGTTTTAAATATGTCTTAAAATGCATGAGATCAAAAGCTTGATTATGTTGCATGATTAAGGATTTTAGTTCACTTAAAATCTAACCAACATAGTAAGAGCCTTAAGTTCCAAACTTAAAAATTGAGTTAAAAGGTGCCATGCCAAAATATACACTTGCTTGGATATCCTTTACATCAATCTAGTAATAGTTTTCGCTCAGCGAGGTGTTACTTATTGGTCCTAAAGGGGCAAGGTACACAAATAATTGTGAGTACATGTTAGTTTTGGTGAAACTCAACGATATAAGTAAGGAGTCCTTTTATGTCGTGGCAAATTCGATAGGTTTACCTAATAAGTTCTTAGACGTACCTATCAACCAAGAATAGTTTCTAGACTATTAGCAAAAGGCTTTTTCTTACCTAAGATGTTCTAGGATTAAGTCGACAAACTGTGCTTAGTTCTTCAATGATTTTAGGATCTTGGAATCATTTTATTCACACCTGCCGGAACACATAATTTGAATAAAATGCTTAATAAACATTGAATTATGCATGTATGCTAGAATTTAAGTTTATTAAGAGAAACTGTGAATGGTTATTTATTTGTTTATTCTTTTCAATTGTAGTATTAATATGGCAAACAACAATCAAAACATCATCATGGGTTCTGAGCTTATGGTCAAGCTGAACCTGACAAATTTTCTTGAATGGGAAGCTAAGCTAGTTGAAATAGTCAAACTCAATGGACTTGAGTATGTACTGTCACATCCCATGCCAAGCTACTATGCCAGAGACATGACCCCTGAGAGATTTTACGCCTGGGATGCGGATCTCAAAAAGGTTATGAGTCTCATGCTGAACAATATCCCTAATGATTGGGCTAAAAGGTTTGTAGCCTATGAACCTTTTACGCTCATCAAGAATCTGAGGGATATCTGTCGTGGAAGTACGGAGGACAGGGACCTGAACGTCCATGAGTTGATTGAATCAATGTCTGGTCTAAAGGTTAGTTCTCCCAACAGGTGTTATAGGATGGAGGTCCAAGAAACACATGTTCAGCTCCTTCGCACTAAACAGAGGGTAGGCGTCCCACTGAGGTTCCATGTGGATCTTATGTGTTCATATTTTGATCGCCTAAGTCTACTAGGAACACCAATAAGCGAAAGGATGGCAGTCTCTGTCTTGCTCAATTCACTACACAGTGGGTTTGGTCGCTTCAAGCAACTATACCTAAGTGAACCAAGAGAAGAAACAGTTGCAGAATTTATTCACCTTGTCAGAAAGGCTGAAATAGTACTGGACTGTGAAGCCAAAGATTTACTCAAGGCTAGAAAGAGACCATTCAAGAAAGGTGGAAAGTCCAAGGGCAATGCTAAATCAAAGCAGGACAAGTCCACATCAAGCTGTCTTTATTGTGATGGAATAGGCCATTACAAAAGAGAATGTCCAAAGCTAAAGGAAGATCAGAAGAACGGAACAGTCGTTCCATCTTCAGGTATTTTCGTTATAGACTGTATACTTGCTAATTCAACTTCTTGGGTATTAGATACAGGTTGTGGCTCACACTTATGTTCCAATCCACAGGGACTAAGAAGAAGTAGAAAGTTAAGCAAGGGTGAAGTCGACCTACGAGTGGGAAATGGAGCACTGATTGCTGCATTAGCTGTAGGAACTTACTATTTGTCGTTGCCCTTCGGGCTAGTTTTGGAACTGGAAGAATGTTTCCATGTTCCAAGTCTTACTAAAAACATCATTTCAGTTTCTTGCTTAGATGCCAAGGGATTTTCCTTTTTAATAAAAGACAATAGTTGTTCGTTTTATTTTAAAGAGATGTTTTATGGATCTGCTAGATTAGTCAATGGACTTTATTTATTAGATCACGACAAACAAGTATATAACATAAATACCAAAAAGGCCAAAAAGGATGATTCAGATCTCACCTATCTGTGGCATTGTCGATTAGGCCATATAAACTTGAAACGCTTAGAAAGACTTCAAAGGGAAGGAATTCTAGAACCATTTGACTTAGAGGATTATGGTAAATGCGAATCATGTTTACTTGGCAAAATGACAAAGCAACCTTTCTCTAAAGTTGGAGAAAGAGCAAATGAACTATTGGGTTTAATCCATACAGATGTATGTGGACCAATGAGTACAAATGCTAGAGGTGGTTTCAGCTACTTTATCACTTTCACTGATGACTTCAGTAGGTATGGTTATGTCTACCTAATGAAGCATAAGTCTGAATCCTTTGACAAATTCAAGGAATTTCAGAATGAAGTAGAGAATCAATTAGGCAAGAAGATTAAGGCACTGCGGTCTGATAGAGGCGGTGAATATCTGAGCTATGAATTTGATGACCATCTGAAAGAATGTGGAATTCTATCAGAATTGACTCCTCCTGGAACACCACAATGGAACGGTGTGTCAGAACGGAGGAACAGAACCTTGCTAGACATGGTCAGGTCAATGATGGGTCAGGCCGAACTTCCATTAGAATTTTGGGGACATGCACTAAATACAGCTGCACTCACTATAAATAGAGCTCCGTCTAAAGCTGTCGAAAAGACTCCATACGAATTATGGTTTGGAAAGCCTCCAAATGTGTCTTTTCTTAAGATTTGGGGATGTGAAGTATACGTCAAATGATTAATTTCAGACAAACTTCATCCAAAATCTGACAAATGTATCCTTGTGGGCTATCCAAAGGAAACAAAAGGGTATTACTTCTACAATACATCTGAGAACAAAGTGTTTGTTGCTCGAGATGGTGTCTTTTTGGAGAAGGATCACATTTCCAAAATGACAAGTGGGAGAAAAGTAGACCTCGAAGAAATTCGAGTCGAACAACAAACTCTAGAGAATGCTCAAGATGACATTCAGGATGAAACTCAGAGATCTTTAGAAGAATCTGGTGAGAATCATGGTCAATCTAGAAATGTTACCCCGCGTAGATCGCAAAGATATAGATCTCAACCGGAAAGATACTTAGGTATTTTGACGAACGAGAGCTATGACGTTCTATTACTTGAAAGTGATGAACCTGCGACTTACAAGCAAGCTATGACGAGCCCTAGCTCCAAGCAATGGCAAGAAGCCATGCAATCTGAATTAGACTCCATGTCTGAAAACCAAGTATGGGATTTGGTCGATTTGCCAGATGGCTACCAAGCCATTGGAAGCAAATGGGTTTTCAAACTGAAAAAGGACAAGGATGGGAAACTTGAAGTTTTCAAAGCTAGATTGGTCGCAAAAGGTTACAGGCAAGTCCACGGTGTGGATTACGATGAAACCTTTTCACCAGTTGCAATGCTAAAGTCTATTCGAATAATGTTAGCAATCGCTGCATATTACGATTACGAAATATGGCAGATGGATGTCAAAACTGCTTTCTTAAACGGCGTTTTAACAGAAACTGTGTTTATGACACAGCCTGAAGGTTTTGAGGATCCAAAGAATGCTAAAAAGGTATGCAAGCTAAAGAAGTCAATCTACGGATTGAAGCAGGCATCCAGGAGCTGGAATATACGTTTTGATGAAGCAGTCAGTGACTTTGGTTTCATCAAGAACGCAGACGAATCTTGTGTATACAAGAAGGTCAGTGGGAGCAAAATTGCTTTCCTAGTATTATATGTCGACGACATATTGCTTATCGGAAATGACATTCCTATGTTGAACTCTGTCAAGATTTGGCTTGGGAAATGTTTTTCGATGAAGGATCTAGGAGAAGCACAGTACATATTGGGCATCAAGATTTACAGAGATAGATCTAAAAAGATGATTGGACTTAGTCAAAGCACTTATATCAATAAGGTGCTTGATAGGTTCAAGATGGCGGACTCCAAGCGAGGCTACCTACCCATGTCTCATGGAATGACTCTAAGCAAGACTCAGTGCCCAAAAACACTTGATGAGCGTAGACGAATGAATGGGATTCCATATGCATCATTGATTGGTTCAATAATGTATGCTATGATATGTACACGCCCGGATGTTGCGTACGCACTCAGTGCTACGAGCAGATACCAGTCAGACCCAGGAGAGGCGCATTGGACTGCTGCCAAGAATATTCTGAAGTACCTGAAAAGGCACAAAGATGACTTCCTGGTCTATGGTGGAGATGATGAATTAATTGTTAAAGGCTATACGGACGCAAGTTTCCAAACCGACAAAGATGATTTTAGATCACAGTCTGGGTTTGTCTTCTGCCTCAACGGAGGAGCAGTAAGCTGGAAAAGTGCTAAGCAAAGCACCATTGCGGATTCTACAACTGAAGCGGAGTACATTGCTGCACATGAAGCAGCAAAGGAAGCTATATGGCTAAGGAAGTTCATAGGAGAACTTGGTGTAGTCCCCTCCATTAAAGGACCAATAGCCCTGTATTGTGATAATAACGGAGCTATTGCACAGGCAAAAGAGCCTAGACACCACCAGAGAGTCAAGCATGTACTTCGTAGATTTCACCTTCTACGAGAGTTCGTTGAAAGAAAAGAAGTCGAGATAAGCAAAATTGGAACTGATGACAACATATCAGATCCATTAACTAAACCTCTGCCGCAGGCAAAGCACAACTCGCACACTGCAGCTATGGGAATCAAGCATATTGGAGAATGGCTTTGATGTCTCTGTTTAATGTTTTAAAGTTTTAGAGTTTAAATCTTTGTAAAACATTATTGGTTAATCATTCACAATAAATGAAATGAATTCATTTTTTCATTTAATTTGTGGTTTATTAAATGATGAGTCCCTTCAATTTGACGATATATTCAAGATAGACTGTCAGGACCAGTCCTGTGACTAAGAAATGTCTATCAAGTGAACTTGAATGTCAAAGGTTGAAAATGGTCCCTAATCGGAGTTTTCTATAAAATTGGACGCATAGAAAACGTTAGACGATTAGAATGCAAGATGACTAGTAGTTCTGTTTCTTGAACTATGTGGACATGGCAATGTCATAATCATTTGCATAGATACTTACTTTGGGAAGACTAGTATCGGACAAGACCTATGAAACTTTACTGTAAGAGATGAAAGTCTGTCATAAGTAAATTTCATTAAATTATTAGACACTAAATCCTCAATACCTGAGTGATTTGAGATTACTTGTTTGAGAACTGGTTGCTTTGACGTTGACCAACCGTCGCACCGTAAAAGGAGGCTATAAAGGCAACGCTCAGGTAATCACCTATCAAACGAAGTCTAATCTCAAGATCGCAAGATTGGGATTGTCCTCCCATAAATCGGGATGAGATGCTTAAAAGTTGTACAAGGCCACTCGGAGAGCTAGAAACTGTGAAATGCATGGCCGTGCTCGGATGAATCATAGGCTATGATTATCTGTTTATTTGATCAGTTGAACTCTGAAACCGAGGAACACCTCTGGACGTAATAAGGATGACAACTCTTACCTTATGTTCAAGAGCAAGCATCGAGCGACAAAGGAATTAGGAAATGCACACTTGTCCCTAAGGACAAGTGGGAGACTGAAGGAAATAATGCCCTTGGTCCAAGTATGCATTCTATGTTAAGTCTAATAAATGCGGTTCAGTATTAATTAACAAGTTAATAATTCAGTGAGATCAAGTGAGCTGAATGCCTAGCTAGAGGCCGCTTCAGTTCAAGTGGAATTAATGATATTAATCCACAGCTTACTCTTGACTGAACCCGTAGGGTCACACAAATAGTACGTAAACGGATCAAGTATTTAGTGGCATTAAATACTCCATCTATGAATATTCGGAACCGACGGATCTTGGTTTCAGTGGGAGCTAAGATCGTCACAGGCAAGAAATGAATACTCCGGAAACGATGATATTGCCGGAAACGGAAATATGGATCGTATCGGAAATATAAATATTATCCAAGTCGTAGATGTTGCCAGAAACGGAAACATGGTACGTATCGGAAAATATTATCGGAAATGGAAATATTGCCAGAATCGGAAATATTGCCGGAAACGGAAATATTGTCAGAATCGGAAATATTACCGGAATCGGAAAATAATTCCGGAAACGGAAATATTAAATATTTGTTCGAAACGGAAATTAATTCCGGAATCGGAAATATTAAATATTGTTCGTATCGGAAATGAATTCCGGAATCGGAAAATTTAATCGGAAGCGCATCGTACGAATAAGCATCGGACGAGGCCTGCCGGACGAGGCCCAGCACGAAGCCAGGCCATCGCCCAGCAAGCCAAGCGCGCCGCACAAACAGCCACGCCAGGCCCAGCGCAAGGCCAGGCCCAGCAGGCTGCGCAGCGCGCACAGCGCGCACAGCACGCGCAGCGCGCAGCGCGCGCGGGCGCTGCGTGGGCTGCTGCTCGCGCGCACGCATGGGGGCCCATCGTGGCTGCCGTGCGTGTGTGTGCAAGTGTTTGTGTTCGTGCACGTTTCCTAAAACATGCAGAGTTCGGTTAATGATTAAATTCCTAATTCTATTTGATAAATTAATTAAATTAGAGTTCTTGTAGGATTCTAGGTTTAATTAATTTGTATCTGAATAGGATTTCGATTCCCTTTCCATACCCCTATAAATATGAGGCTAGGGCTCACAATTTATAAGAAGTTTCAAAGTATTCAAAAGTGAGTTTTTTTGAGAGAAAATTAAAACACACATCTTGCTCATAAAAGTGCCGAAATTTTCTAGTACCTTAAGGGCGATTCTAGTTGGTCAATCTTAAGGCGGATCCGGACGTGCTGTGGACTATCTACGGAGGGACGACACTTGGAGTCCTAAATACTTTTTCTTGTTCGGTTCGGGCGCAGCTAGGGAGGGCACGCAACAAAGAGTATGCATCTAAATTATGCTATATGATTATGTGTAAATAATATGTTGTCCTGGGTTAATGGTTGTTTCCGCATGATCTATGTAATGTCATATGTATCATAACCTAACAGAAATTCCCTTCAAATATTCCAGATCCAATGGGTTGAAACTCCCCAAAAATATTGACGGGTTGAAATTCCCTTGAAATAATACAAAGTCAATTCCCTTTTCAATCAGGTTGAAATTCCCTTCAAATACTCCAAGTCCAATGGGTTGAAATCCCCCTGAAATATTGACGGGTTGAAATCCCCTTGAAATAATACAAAATTCAATTTCCTAGTACAAGTCCAATTTCCAAATTCTTGAGCGGGTTGAAATTCCCTTCAAACAAGTCCAATTTCCAATAGGTCGAAATATTCTTTTTCGACATTCCAAGTTCTAGTACAAGAGCCAACCTTCACAAAAGAATGAACGCTCCTCTCAAACATTTCCAACGGGTTGCAAATCCCGAATACGAGTACAAAATCCAAAATCCCGAATCTGCGGAGTGGCACTTAGGGTCAAGTCTAGGTCTCATTCATTGCATGCATATCATATCATGTGTCGGGAAGTCCAAGTTCTAAAATCGTCTGGTATGTTCTAACTAGGAGTCCAAAGATTCCGTGGGTTCGCCGAAGAGGAGAGAGGTTAAAAAGAAATCCATAAGCCCTAGCTTCCCTCATAGCCGGCATCGAGCAAGCAGTCAAATCACCTTCTACAAATCAAGCTTCAAATCCCTTTCAAGAATCAATTCAAATGGCAAAATGTTCAAGATTACTGTGGGCAAATGATCTATGATGAGCGAGTCCGAGTCGGAGGATGAGTCTGGATCTGAGTCTAGCAATGAGTTTAAGTGTCTAGAACTAGAGTCTTGCACCAATCAAGAGCCTCTAAAGGCCGAGCTTCAAGTCAAAACAGACGATGTAATGATTGCTGATTTCAATAACACTTCAATTTCTACTTACTCTTCGAGTCCTAATTCAAAACACAATCCTAATCCAAACAACTTTGCTTCACAAGAAACTGACTTTGAATTTCTAAAAGCAATCGAAAATCATGAAAACAGGACGCCCATAATTGAGGAAACAGAAAAAATCAACCTTTCTAACAACAGTGATTCAAAACTAGTTCAGATTGGTTTAACTCTTTCTCAAGCAGAGCGGGACGATCTTATCAAGCTACTTTCAGAGTATGTAGACGTCTTCGCATGGTCCTATCATGATATGCCAGGGGTTGATCCAAGCATCGGTCAGCATACAATTCCCGTCATTCCAAGTTCAAAGCCCGTCAAGCAGAAACTCCGTCGCATGAAACTGGACGTTTCCCTGAAAATTCAAGAAGAAGTCTCTAAGCAGCTAGAGGCCGGGGTTATTCAAGAGTCCAAGTGTTCATATCTTTCAAGGTATTGGGTTCCAAGCAAGTGTCCCAGTTGAATCAAGAAAACACTATATGCAGATACAGTGTTCCCCACAAGTTCACTAGTGATCAGGGAACCCATTTCCAAGGAGAATGTGAAGACCCATTCAACAAGTGCAAAGATATATTCAAAATTCAAGTTCCATAACCTCTAACCGAGCAAGGTTGTGCCAAGCAAGGCATCTACAATTCCAAGATTCAAAATTCAAGTTCTATAATCTTTGACCGAGCAAGGTGTGCCAAGCAAGGCATCTACAATTCCAAAGTACAAAATTCAAGTTACAAAGGTCAAGTTCTAAAAACATCTACAAGCTTCAATAGTTCAAACTTCAAAAGCGGATACAATACAATCTTCAATACAACAATCCCAACGGACCCATGCTCCGGGAAATTCAACATCACCGTTCTTCGCCTTATCGCTCGCAAACTAATGGGGCAGTTGAAGCAGCCAACAAGAATTTCAAGACCATCATCATGAAAATGACTACCAATTACAAGGATTGGCCCCAAAAGCTGCATTTCGCATTGTGGGGATATCGAGCTTCAATTCGCACTTCAACTGGTGCAACTCCGTTCTCATTGGTCTATTGAATGGAAGCAGTACAACCTATCTAGCTAGAGATACCTTCTCTAAGGATAGTCCTCGAAAGAAAAATCCCAGAAGCTGCATGGGTACAAGCCAGATATGACGAACTAGTCATGCTCGATGAGCGATGGCTTCAAGCCGCTCACCATGTACAAGTCTATCAGCGCCGAGTGGCCAGACGTTTCAACAAAAGGGTCAGAACCCGAAGCATCAAGGAAGGAGAGCTTGTCCTGAAAGCCCTTCGCAAAAGCACCATGGACCCAAGGGGAAAATTCAAACCCAACTGGGCAGGCCCATACATTGTCAAGAAAATCCTCTCCGGCGGAGCAGTCGAACTAACAGACATCGACGGAACAGAATTTAGATCTCTGACCAACCTCGATCAACTCAAGAAGTTCTATGTCTAAGTTCCATATTCAAATTCAAGAATCAAAATTCAAGTCCTGTAAGGTAGTCAGAACTACGTCCAGCCTGATTCCCTAACGGGACACGTAGGCAACCTCATTTCGAGGCCCGGCCACTTTAATACAAAAAAAATTCAAAATTTCCTCAATTAAGGGCATCCTAAAAATAAAATCAAAAATCAAAATTGTTGTTATTTTTATTACAAATGTGCTAATTCAAAGCAAAGCATGTTCAAGCGGAGTATAACACAATAACTCTTTATTTGGCCCTAAGGCCTTCAAAGCTAATTCAAATACAAAGTCAGGATCAAGTGAAGCAAAGTTCAAAAGCCTTTTCACTTCCTAAACACATCTTCCAAACACATTCCAAACACAATTCATTCCAAACACTTTTAGCCTACAAAGATCTAGGGTCGGGTGACTATGCTCTCGAGTCTTGGCACCTTGAGGACTATCCCCTGACTCCTCCCGCAATCAATCATCAATCTTCCCTTTGCCCAAGCGGCGGGAGAAGGAACTTGCAAGCCTTCCAAGACGGGAGGACGACGAACCTCCTTTGGATTCCGAACGGTCAAGCACCGGATGGGCCACACTCCCGTCACCTTTCTCATAGTCAGTTGATGCAGGACGGCTAGCTCTAGAACCTCGGACTCTAGCTGATCCGGAGAAAGAATTGTCCCTCTGGCTTAGGCCTCTCATCCATACAATATACCCCACAGACAGAGTCACTGACTCAGGTGGGAACTGGATACTCAAGAACGGTTTGGCAACCCAATACCGCCTCCAAACTTCAAGTCGATTCGCATTCAGCACAGCAGGTTTCGGGTTCTCTTCAGTACAGTCCGGGATCTCCTATTTCAAGCCATATTGTCTCATCACTCGAGCAGGCGAGTAGAAGACCAGCATTGTGAAGCTTGGCACCCTCAAAGCAGTAGAACCAGGGGCATGTCTCATAGCAGCAATTCCCCACCAAGGAACTACCCACCTTATACAAGATTCAATCCCAGAAAGTGCGCACCGCCACTCATCCAAAGAAAGCCGGCCATGCAGCATGGGCCGCACAGTGAATCCTTTTCTATTATAGCCCGCCACGTTCTCCGGTGGTGCCACGAACATGAGCCTCTCCATAAGCCAAACCTTGGGGAGTATACAAGAAGCACATTTCAAAATTCAACATTCAAAATTCAAATACAAGTACAAATTCAACATACAAGAGAGCTCCAGATCCTTACCTGGAGTAACACCGGACTTCCCGATGGCAAGGAAGAGGGGTCCGACTTCAGCATATCAAGGCCCGTCAATGTTTCGCCAATCACAAGCGGCATTGGGTCCCGACCATTAGCAAACTTCTCTACAATTTCTATTAGGGAGGCATCACCATTGCCAAACCCCTGTTCCGAAAAGAGAAAGCGAGCGAATATAGAAAAACTCAAGGCTCTCAGGCGGAATACTTTGGGAACATCAAGCCCAGCAAAGTAGGAGACAAAGAGGGACAAATCCACCCCTCTGCCATATACAACAGCACTCAAAAGTGGGGGCTTCAAGCCCAAATACCTTTCAAAATTCAAGAAAAATGTTCTTCAACACTGGGCATGCATGGCTCCATCATAATGGGCCACCCCAATATAGCACTAAATTCCTCAGGGAGGGGACATAACTCATTATTTCCAAAATGGAAGACATTATGATTCGGATCCCAAGCCTCCAGAGCAGTAAGAATGAAGTGCAAATCCAATTTTACAAACCGGAAAGAGACGAGCACCCCAAGATGCATGCCATCAAGCTCCCTTTTCTCCAATTTGCCTAGCGAACCAAGCCACGAGTTCAAGGTACTCTCAAAGGACACAGCCATATTTTCTTTTCTTTTCGAGAGGAAGCAGTATGCAATGATAGCAGGGAAGGATTGATGCAAGAAATGATCCAACAAGCTCCCTATTTATACAAGAGTCGGCTTGCACAACAGCCCACGAGCGCCAGGCGCAGGGGCCTGCATCTAAGGACGAGACCACCGTCCTCTCTTATGACTCTGAGTAAACACTCTTTAGTGTTTCGGACAGCAGAGTACAATCTCCATTATTCAAAGATTCCAAAGCCGCAAACCGCCCAACTTCAAGCAGTCCGGATCAACGCTTCGGGCAGATTTCGGGTCATTTCAAAATTCAAGCATCCTAGTCCTAGATCGGCGTCCTAAGTCGAGTCTGCATATGCATAGCAAGAGTTGAATATACTTTGACTTGCGCTTTTCCTAACCAAAAAACCTCAGTCAAAGTGGGGGCTTATAGTGGGTATATACACCCGAAAAAATGGGCAAATTTTTTCAAATTTTTTTGGCGAATTTCTCATGCATACATCTAGCCACAAATTTCAAGGCACACACAATGCATACAATTCCAAACATTCAAGCATACATAAAACCAATCTTCAAATTTTGCAACCCAATTCAAAGTTCAAAGGCCATACAACCATACAAAAATTCAAGTTTCAATCCATACAAATACAATATAATACAACCTATACAAAATCAACCCAGGCAAGCTGGAACTCGCTACCATGCAGGGTCAGTCCGAGTCGTCACCAACAGTGATATCAACCACAGGTGCCTTGCCCTTGTTCCGGCTCCTGAGGCGCTCCAACTCCTGATCCAGCTCCGTCCCAGGGGTACTAGGATCCTGCTCTGAGATACAAAGTGTGCCAGTGGTAATATGAACTCCATGCTGAGGAGAGGAATACTGATATGGCGGCGGCATCGACATATACTGGTACGACCCAAACATCTGAGCCTGGCGCATCCTCTCCACCTCTGCATAGTAAGCCCAGGAATCTGCACCCCAGGGCCGAGGACCATTTCCTCCGAAATAGTAACTAGGAGGAGAATAAACAAAGGGTCGTGAACCGCCTGCACCTCCAAATGAATGCCTGGTGGGATCAACATGTACAAAAGGGGAAGCTCCGCGCTCAGCATCAGAATGCCTCTGATGAGCACCAGCACCGGATCCCTGTCCCAGATCCAAGCTCGGCCCCTCCTACCTCAAGGACGTCTCCGCCTGGGGTTCTCTGTCAACGGACCCTCTACGGTCTCGACGGCGCTCCTATACAAAATACAATTTCAAGAATCAACATCCAAGTTCAAATTTCCAGAATACAAATTTCAAGATCAAGAAAGGCACCTCTTTGTCCCGGCCAGAAAGCTCCCGGGTTAGCTTGGCACAATGCCTCTTCCAAGAATCAAGCAAGAGCATCCAGCGACGCACTCTCGCCCGAGGCGCCTGCATACAAAATCCAAGATCAATTCTCCAGTACAAGATTACAAACAGTCTCAAAAAATGCAACAGTACTTACAGCGGCATAATGCTCAGGTACAGCATCATATGACTTCCCCTGCGGAGGAGAAGCAAAAAGGATGGTCTCCACCACCTCTTCCCCGTCCGAGTTCTCATAGCGGAGGATCCTATCAGCATGGGAATATCCTCAGGATCAACCTCCTCCTCCTATATACAATCATACAATCATCCAATCAATACAAGAATACAAGAATATAAGAATGCAAGGAAGTCATCATAGCTCCCCTTCCTGTGTACAAAATCCCTCCAAGAGCGACAAACAGCATCGCCCCTAGCCTCCACATAGAGCTGGGCCAACTCTTCATCCAACGCCAGCATGGACCCTGGTGGGTCCTTGGGGATAAGTCTCTCCCCCGAATGGTGCTGAGGGGACACTCTCTCTCCTAGGTACCACATATGGCGGTACACACGTGGAAGCAAAACCCGCCGCCCAGACAGGAAATGGGCACGTGCAGCCGAGGCAGGTATAAGCGCGTTGGCAAAAGGACGCCATGCCACCTACAAAACAGACAACTCAGGCAACAACACAAGTACAAATACAAAGAGGGCACAACAGTACAAGAAAATTACCTCGTTAGCAGGAAGGTCTCTCCAAGCCTTGCGAGAGGCCGCCAGAGGCACACTGCTGCGCACCGCTCCTATCCAAGAGGCAGCATACGGGTAAGCCGCATCTCTAGTACGATCCGGCGCCAAAGTCGGAAGGTACTCATATATCAAAATCTTTTAAGAAGCAAGCAAAACATCAGTCAAATTCAAATACAAGCATACAAGTACAAAGTACAAGGTACAAGGAGTCTTAAGTACCTCCAGCACGCTCCACAAAGCAGCAATGCTCGGGTCACCCCCCACCGCAGTCCGGGAAGCCCGCTTCATCTCATACAAAAGGTGGCTATATGGCAAGCCACCCCAGTTATAGCTCGAAATAGCTCTCAAGTCCCCCAGAACGGACAGAAGCCGGATGTGCACCCGACTGTTCCTACTCGGGACCATCACTCTGCTCACAAGGCTAGGAGGAAGAGCCTAACTCTCTGCTCCGCGGATACACCCACACCGCAGATAGCCTCCACGATCACAGTCACAGAAGCATGAGCATCATCATCTGACAAGTCAACAACAAGGCCAAGCAAGTCCCTGGCAGCGGCAGAGCGCCACGTCAGCTCCGGATCGAAGGTCACATTCCTCTTAGAAAAAGGAAGACCCGTGATCATAGCAAACTCAAGGGGGGTAATGGTGATCTCCCCCCATGCCATGTGGAAGGTGTTGGTGGTATCCCACTATCGCTCCAACAAAGCCCACAGTCGGGGCTTGATCCCCGTTCTTCTCGAAGAGCCTCTCATAGCACGCCAGAAGTCGGTCAGGCCCGTCTGCGACCAAATCGCCATGGCCTCCTCATCAGCACGAACAGCTTTAAAAGCCCTCTGAACCTCCACCAAGGACCAGAAAGTACGAAACGACTTTCCATCGGCCTATAGGTGAACGAGTTAATTCCAAGCCTATACAAATACAAGATACAAATTCAAAGCACAATACAAGACTCACCATGCCAGCGCGAGGCCGCTGAGACAAGTGCCACTCCGGCCGAAACACCAGGTCGGAAGGGCTCCAACCAGCACCACTAAAGGCAGGCGCATCCCGGGGAACCATACCCTCGTTGGGCGCATTTATAGCAGCCGCTTCATTATCAGAAGCATCCTCCTCAGCAGCTCGAACTACCGACGATTCGACGAGCTTCCTCCGAGTGTGACGAGGCATACTAAATGAAGTGGAGAACAAGGTATCAAAATCCTAAACTGGGGGCTATCCTATACTAGCCTAAACAAAGTCAAAAATTCAAGACGAATCCCCAGTGCACCTCTAGTTCAAGGTACAAGTTCAACACCAACGCCTAGGCTACTCATGCCAAAGCAGGTATACAAGTTCAACACCAACGCCTAGGCTACTCATGCCAAAGCAGGTATACAAGTTCAACATCAACGCCTAGGATATCCATGCCAAAGAAGGTATACAATTTCCACAACAACGCCTAGGCTATCCATGCCGAAGCCGATACAAAAAATATACAAAAACTACAAGTTCCAACAGTTCAAGTTCAAGTGGCTATCAAACAGTCATCTACAAGATTCAAAAAGCTTAATCATACAAGCATCATTTCAAAGTACGAGAAAATCAAAACTACATGCAATCCTAGAGTTATTTCATAAGCAAAAACATGAAATACTTACATGGACAAGGCAAGAACAAGATCAAGGGAAGAGCCTAATCGACCTTTGAGAGGAAAGAGCAAAGAATTCAAGAGAACGTGCCTCAAAATGGCACGGCAAGGGGAGCTTTTATAGCTCAGCCCCGCGCCAAGCGCCACACCAGCGCCCAGCGCTGCCCCCTGCATGCGCGAATCTTCAGCGCGCGGTCTCCCGTGCTGATTGCACGTCCTTTGCTGCTACGGTCTTCCGCACCAAGCATCAAACATCGCATCAAGACATCCATCGAAAATACGGGTATACACCTGTATCTCCAAGTACAAACAGATGCATATTTCAAGAATACAAAGTCCAAAAAATACAACGACTCAGGCGTTCAACTCCCAACACACCCAAGCTCCGGGAAAGTCAGTCGAAATTTCAAATTTTAAGGGCCAGTAAAAAGCTCTTATCCCCAGCAAAGCACATCCCCAACGGATTAACTCCGGATATTCAAAAATTCAAGATTCAAAAAATTCAAGATTCAAAATTTTCGATGCCAAGCTTCGTCCTGAACTGAAGGCGGAAAATTACAAGTACAAACCGGAGTCATCACCAACCGCATCGAGGTAGACTCTATCCTTTTTTCTAACGCTTGTTTTTATGCAGGTACCGGCTTACAAAGAATGGTCTTGATTGCAGAACATCTTGATCATTCTCCGTCCCTTCCGAAATACTTTGACTTGCGCTTTCCTAACCGAATTTGTGTCTCCCCTTTGGGATGATGACGATACCATTATCCTTGTTAGGTGATTGGAGTAACTCCAGGCGGAAATCCCAATTGCTAAGAATATTTCCAAATTCAAGATCCAAAATCCAACCCCCGAGACCGTTCCCCTTTCGGTTCTCGGTACAAAATACAATTTTCCAAAATCAATTTCAAAATCCAAGTACAATCTCATCTAGTAGACCATCCCGTTGGTTTTACTAGGCCTTTTCCACTCAAAATCATATAAGGCAAGTCAAATTCGGGCGCCGAACCACAAAACCGAGCATGCCGGGCCCCGTCCCGTAAAAACGGAATTTAAAAACCTGAGAAAGGCTTGTTTTTAGACGCTAAACGATGCCTTAACCTCCAAGAAAATACAAAAAGCCAAACCTAGTACTATTCGTACAACAGGTACAACACTACAAGACGAAACAAGGACGATTCCCCGTCCTTGCTTTGGCAGCATTCAAGCCACGTCACCAGTGCCCAGCGCTGGTCCAGCGCCCTGCGCTGACGTGTGCTGGTGCCTTGCACCAATTCCTTCTATAAATACCCCTCATTTTCAGCATAATGGGGAGGAGAACAACAATACAATGTCGTAATTTCGACATTACACCTCAAAATACAACCTCAAAACTCCTCAAAAATACATACAAAATTCCTAAATTCAAAAGCAATTGGGAGCTCTTGCCTAAATCTAACTAGGTAAATCCGAATCCCATTCTAATCAACTATGTTGTTTTGATTTCTAAATGATTAGCAAGTTGATGTTTTTAATCATTAAAAAACACCACTTGCAACAATCATACATGTTTTCCAAAAATACAAACTTTTTCAAAATGCAAAATACAAATTTCTCAAGATTCAAGGATGTCCAAGTTGTTTACAATCACCTCTTGGACTAGAATCATCTTCAAACATGGGGTAATCAAAGATAACACCTTTTAACATTTAAAGGTTTAGTCTTTTGAGATTCAAAACTCCATTTTCAATATACAAGTTCAAGTTTTCAGTTTTCAAGATCCCACCATGTTTAGGGTTGTTCATGGTTACTTCCCTAAACTAGGATCATTTCAAGTTCAAATTTCAATCATTTCAAGTTCAAAACTACAATATTCAAGCTTTCAAGTTCAAGTTTAATATGCAAAATCTAGGACATTTGGGTTGAGCAACCTCTCCCAAGTTGAGATTTTTGGCTTTGAATTCGTGTCGGGCGCACTTATTTTTAAGGAGCCGCTTGGCGTTCGAACCTCATGTGCCCAAGTACAAATTTCAATTATGCACCTTTAAATATTGAAATTTCAATATCACACCTTTCAAACCCGCAATTTCAATATCGCACTTTCAATACCGCAATTTCAATATCGTAATTACAATACCGCAATTTCAATACCGCACTTTCAATACCGCATCTTTATTTGCCTAGTCCATTTCTAGGCAATGTGGACTTACTCCCTAGTCCTTTTCTAGGGGGTCTTGTATTTACTAATTCCGCACTTTATTTAGTATTTGATGTTGCTTTATTTGCTTTATTGCTTTCATCACCAACATGCTAAATACAACAAAATGCAAAGGTTACATCACGCTTAACAAAGATATTTTTGGACAAACTGGCCTTAGGTTCCTTAAATCAATCTTTAAAGCAAAAGTGACCACCATACAATTAGAGATTCAACTTTCTCTAAATGCAAACCCACATAGTCTAATCTAGGGTTTATTTTCGAAAACAATGTTGTGCCAACGTACTTGAATATTTCTAAAGCTCGCGGAATAAGCATTTTTGTTCCCGTGCCCGGATCTCACTCATCCATTTCAAGGATTCAAGGCCTTATCCAAAATAGAGTCACTTGCGGTCTTTCCAAACGAGACTTTAAAAATGTTTGGTGGCGACTCCTTCGAGGTGCAAAAATTCTACGGTTTTCTAAAGAACCGCCCCTCTTGTAGAACGGGAAACAAGTTTTGACACAAAAAAACCCCCTACACCTACCTTTTTCCATTAATCAATTTAGATACAATATGTTTTAACCCGTTGTTTGATATTTGTTTTAATATTTTTTTCACTTGTGTTATTGAATGGTGTATGGATGAGCTAAGGGCAAGTTTATTGGTGTATAGTATATACGTTGTGATTGAATGAGGTTGTTTGGTGTAGGTATATGTTTTATAGCTACAACATATTATGCTAAAGTGGTACGGGCATGGCAAAATTTACAAAAAAGAAGAAGAATATTATGTGCTTGGGGTATTTTTTTAATACCCCAAACACTTGATAGTAGCATATTTTATTTAAAAAATATTGTTAATATCAAGTGCTTGGGTGTTTTGGAAAACCCCAAGCACTTCACAATCAAGTGCTTGGGGCTTTCCTTAAACCCAAGCACTTAACATGTCAAGTGCTTGGGGTTTTCCGTAAATCCCAAGTTAAGTGCTTGGGGTTTTTCGTAAACCCCAAGCACTTGAAATATTACAAAGTGCTTCACCCTCAAGTGATGGGGGCATAATCACATGCACTTGATGGCATTTTACCCCAAGCACTTGAGGTTTTTTCTACTAGTAACGCCCAACGCGCATGGGTCGAGCAAAGCAGCAGCTCCCATTCGTGGTCTGCGGGCTGCGTGCTGTACGACCAAGCAAACGTGGGCTCAAGGCCACACGTGCAATGTCTTGGCCGGCTAGGTTGCTTGCGAGTCAAGTAATCGTGTTTTCCTAAATCTACTGAAATTAGATGTTTTAGGTAAATTTGAAATATTTAGTATTTGATTAAACCTAGAATTCTAATGATATTAATTAATTAGAATCCTAATGGATTTAATTAATTGATTCCTAGTAGAATTCAAACTCCTTTATTTCCACCCTATAAATATGTGGTTCATGATCACAATTTATAAGACAATTCAATATACTATTGTAACATATTAGATTCAAGACAGAATTTAATACTTGCCTAATATTATTGTGAGTTTCCCGAGTGCACATAAAACCTTAATTAGAGAATATTCTAGTTAGTTGAATCTAAGGCGGATCCGAACGTGTTGTGGACTATCTACGGAGGGGCGACATTTGGAGTCCTGTACTTGTTCTTGTTCGGTTCGGGAGCATCTAGGGAAGGCACGCATCACATTGTATGTATACTAATTATGCTAATTGACTATGTGGCAATTAATTTGAATTCTTGGCTTTATGTTTTTTCCGCATGAATTATATTGTTTATATTATTCATAACCCTACAGTGGTATCACGAGCCTCTAATTAATTCCATAATAAATTATAGTTAACATGGATTAAATTTTATAAATTTGCAATGAATTAAAGGGGTGATTAATTTCGTGTATGTAATTAATTGCAAATTCGTGTGATTATTTGATTATATGTTCGCAGGATTTTTCAGCAGTTTTGTCAATAATGGTCATAATCTTATGTTTTTATAGTAAATTTCGCATGTAAACGAC
This sequence comes from Spinacia oleracea, assembly GCF_020520425.1. NCBI lineage: Eukaryota > Viridiplantae > Streptophyta > Magnoliopsida > Caryophyllales > Amaranthaceae > Spinacia > Spinacia oleracea. The sequence goes on from NC_079491.1 coordinate 81,379,623, forward strand.
GTTTTAAAATTTTCACAAAATATCAAAGATTTGACGCCGAACCCAGAATTTCCAAATTCGAAGCCTAACTATGACTTTTCGGAGGTTTTAGTTTTTCGAATGCAAAATTTGTAATTTTTATGATGTTAAATTAAATATTTTTGAATCTTGTATGTTAATCTTGAATCTATGATTGACCTACAGTATATGTTTAACAATTTTAAGGCCTAATTTTGTTAATTATAAAACCTAATTTGTAATTGTAATAAATTTGTTGAATTTCAAATAATTTAGAATTTGTTTTGAATTTCATAATTAATTGATAATTTAATTAGGATCCTATGATTAAAAAACCACCATAAAATTTGTTAAAATTGAAAAGTTTTAAAATTTTATGACCTAGATTTTAATCCCTAAAAATAAATGTAATCGGAAATTAATTTGAATGATAAATTTTCGAATTTTTTCCCAAATTTAGGGAGATTAATATGATTTATTAATCGGTTTTTTCATGAAATGCCCCCGAGGTTTGCAAAAACGCACCAAATACCCTCTCGTCTTTTGAATCACATAATATACCCCTATTTTTTCCCAAGTTTGCACCAAATACCCCTAAACCGACCTTCCGTTAGTCCTCCGTTAAGTCGTGTTTATAATTCACAGAATACCCCTATTTTTAAATTTATTGCACAATATACACCTATTTTGAAACTAAGTTGCACCAAATACGCAAAATGCTTTTAAACTGCAGAATTTAATTTCCACAAAGCGTTCACCTAATTAATCAAATTAATCAACCAAAAAGTTAAACCTAAAACATGAAATAGAAGTAATAATCAAAGAAAAATGAAATGCTCAAACAACAAATCCAATAAGAAATTGATTGAATTGAACTTGATGCAACTGTTCGAGGAACTTGATAGGCAACTGGTTGATTCATTGTGGAACACTTGTTACAACAAGCCTTCTTTGCTTAGGGAGAAATGTCTTCTTGTACTTGCCAAGATTTACCTCCACCTGATGTTGCCAGCAAACACTTTGAACCTCCTCTTCGAGCTTGGGCTGCGAAACGTGAACCTAAGAAACCTTCTGAGCGAAAAGAAATGCATAAACAAATGCATACTAGTCATACACATTCTTGCAGCAGGTGCGGCACTGCAACACACAAAAAAGTACCATTAGCACCAACCTCAAGCATCTACTGAAAGCCTCACAGCAGGTTCTATCTTGTACAAAATTTTCACGAAGGTATTATTCTGATATAAACAAATATTCTCTTGCAACATAAGAGAAATCAAGCTCAAAGAATCATCAAAATTAGTCTCAATAATTCGGTAGTTCCATATTGGTTCAATTTTATTGAACTTAACAATATCCACCCACTATTCTTTAAACTTTGCATACAGATCAGTTATAATGTCAGTCCGATCAACATATTTTCTCATACACATGTAATTAACAACCCAAATTTTAGCCTTATCAAACATGTGTTGTGAAGCCAAGTAGCTAACTCTACTATTTCATCTTCAGGAATATAGCAAAGGTTCAAGAGTGCTCATATACATCCATGAACCTACAGCTATTACCTGTTCATTTGGGGGAGAAAAAGTAGCCTTGGGTGTAGCTAGAGCAGTGTATAATGGAAATTGCACTCCCCCAGTCATCTACTGAGCTACAGAATCACAGGTCACCGTAAGAAGTGCAATTTTTCATGAACAAAACTAATTCAACCCTTGTTCACAGAAATGAGAATACCGAAACTCCAAATTTGGAACCATAGTTGAAAACCCAAAAACAATTCTCTCACTCTCCTCAAATAACGTTCCTTAAATACATTAATTCAATGAAAATTGATGAATTTTCAACCAACTAAACAATGAGACGAACTTGAAGCAATTTACTCTAATAGTCTATCACTTCCACCGACAACAACAACAACCAGAAAATTGACAGCAACAACAACAATGGCAAGAAAAAACAACAACAATCAACACTGAAATCAATAAATAGCAGCAAATGGATTATGTTTTGATTCGAAAAAAACAATAAATTTACTCTAATAGTCCATCAATTCCCAACAACAACAACCAGAAAATTGAAAACAATAACAACAAAAACCAACAACAATGACGGCAACAACATTCAACACAAATCAATAAATGCAATTCCAATCTAGTCAAGGAGAGAAGGAGAGAGTGGAACCTCACGACGGGCAAATTCGACAGCGGCGAATAAGGACGTCGGAAAGGGGAAGGAGAGGATCGACTTTCGTCGGCGGTCAGAGAGCAGGAGTCGGACGCCGCCGGCGACCAGAGAGCAGGAGGAAGAACATCGGAGAGGAGAGAGAAAGAGAAAGAGAAAGAAGTTGAGATTTTTTTTTTTTTGGAATTTATGTCGAAAAATACGTATTAAGGGTAAAATAGTAAAACACGACTAACGGCAGACTAACGCCGTTAACTCAAAGGTGCATCTCATTAACAGTACGCAAAAATAGGGGTATATTATGTGATTCAAAAGACGCGAGGGTATTTGGTGCGTTTTTGCAAACCTCGGGGGCATTTCATGAAAAAACCGTTTATTAATTTGTCTTTAAATTTAAAATATAAAATTATTAATTTTTATAAAATTGATCACCAATCCTGCACGCACGAAGCAATGGAAGCTAAGTGTTACCCTTAAGGGGTGTTGCATAGTGCGGGCATGCGACGACTGGCAAGGGAGCTCGTCGCCCATGCGGTACGAAGCAACGAGCAAGCGCGGCAGGCTAGGCCCTGTGCCGTGTGTGCTGTGCGGGTGGTCGATAAAAATGGGCGACGATGCATCGTAGCAAGGCACGAGGCAAGGCAGCAGCAAACGAGCAAGGGAGCTCGCGTGCCGTTGCGTAAGCCCCTGCCCAGCGCGCAGCCAACAAGCAACAGGCACAACACGAGGCTGTTGTGCTGCTGTGGTGCATCACTCGACCAGCAGCTATGCGGGCCCTGGGCGCTGCCTTGTGCACGCGGCCCGTGGGCGCTGCAGAGTTGGTGCTTGGGCGAGGCATGGGCTTCGGCCTATGGCCTTGCCTTGGCACGTTTGGGTCGTTTTGTTTATGTTTCGGTTGAAAACGATTTTAATTAAATTTAATTTCGTAATTTAATTTTGATTAATTTAATTATTATAAATTATTTTATACTAATTATTTTACTAAAATTAAAATCTTGATAAAATTTAAATTAATTAATTTCAATCAACTGAAAATAAAATTAAGGGATTTAAATATTATTTTACATGAGCTTTAAATTTAAATTAAATTTTTAAGTTTCCGGTTGGACTAGGAAATACAATTTTATGTTTAAAATTCGTAAAGCATGTAAATTTCTTGGTTATAATGGGAGCCTTTGGTCATTAAACTCTTGATTAGGTCTACATTCCTTTAAGGTTAAAACAACTCGATTAGAAATAATAAGGTTGAATAATTTGTAGATTGTTGGAAACCTTTGATTAGTTGCTGCAAATGTTTATGTGATGCATGATTTTTCTACTAACTTGCTATGTGGGCCATTCACTGATAAATAAATGGGTGAATGGTATATTGTAAATGTACTGTTTTGCAGGTTATGGAAAGTGACTAGTATGGCCCAAATAGGATAGAAAATATGGTATGCGTACCATTAATTTGAATGTAAAATTGGTCTAATGCACCAAAGTTTTTATTTTAAATATGGTCTACGTACCATCAAATAGTTGTAATTAGTTTTAAATATAGCATATCCCATTTGAAGAAAATGGCGCCTCCCATGGTGAAATTCATGAAGGAAATAATGTCCTTGGTCCAAGTATGCATATAATATTAAGTCTAATAAATGCGGTTCAGTATTAATTAACAAGTCAATAATTCAGTGAGATCAAGTGAGCTGAATGCCTAGCTAGAGGCCGCTTCAGTTCAAGTGGAATTAATTATATTAATCCACAGCTTACTCTTGACTGAACCCGTAGGGTCACACAAATAGTATGTAAACGGATCAAGTATTTAATGGCATTAAATACTCCATCTATGGATATTCGGAATCGACGGATCTTGGTTTCAGTGGGAGCTGAGATCGTCATAAGCAAGAAATGAATACTCCGGAAACGATGATATTGCCGGAAACGGAAATATGGATCGTATCGGAAATATATAAATATTATCCAAGTCGTAGATGTTGCCGGAAACGGAAACATGGTACGTATCGGAAAATATTAATGGAAATGGAAATATTGCCGGAATCGGAAATATTACCGGAAACGGAAATATTGTCTGAATCGGAAATATCATCGCAATTGGAAAATAATTCCGGAAACGGAAATATTAAATATTTGTTCGAAACGGAAATTAATTCCGGAATCGGAAATATTAAATATTGTTCGTATCGAAAATGAAATCCGGAATCGGGAAATTAATGGGAAGCGCGTCGTACGAATTAGCATCGGACGAGCTTGCTAGACGAAGGCCCAGCACGAAGCCAGGCCCACGTCCAGCAAGAGAAATGCGCGCCACAACGCACCAGCCAAGGCTGCGCCAGGCCCACCGCAAGGCAGGCCCAGCGCGCGCCAAGGCTGTGGCAGCGTGTGGGCTTCGTGGCAGTGGGCTGCGAGTGCTCGTGGGCTTGTTTCCAATCCATTTTCAAAGACGGAGTTTCCAATCCATTTTCAAAGACGGAGTTTGAAGTTTAAGCTTCAAGATGAAGTCGGGCCATACTAGATCACATTTAAATCTTATGCATGCTTTAAGTTATTTATTTCTTTAAATATGTCTTAATTATGCATGAGATTATGGCTTGATTATGTTGCAGGATTAAGGATTTTAGTTCACTTAAAATCTTACCAACATAGTAAGAGCCTTAAGTTCCAAACTTTAAAAATTGAGTTAAAAGGTGCCATGCCAAAATAACACTTACTTGGATAACCTTTACATCAATCTAAATAATAGTTTTCCGCCATAGCGAGGTGTTACTTGTTGATCCTAAAGGGGTAAGGTACACAAATAATTGTGAGTACATGTTAGTTTTGGTGAAACTCAACGATATAAGTAAGGAGTCCTTTTATGTCGTGGCAAATGAGATAGGTTTACCTAATAAGTTCTTAGACGTACCTATCAAGCAAGAGTAGTTTCTAGACTATTATCAAAGGATTTGCTTACCTAAAATATTTTAGAATGGAGTCTAAATACATAATGTGCTTAATTCTTCAATGATTTAAGGATCTTGGATTCATTTTATTCACACTTGTCGGAACACAAAACTCGAATAAAATGCTTAATAAATATTGAATTATGCATGAATGCTAGAATTTAAGTTTATTAAGAGAAACTATGAATGGTTATTTATTTGTTTATTCTTTTCAATTGTAGTTTTAACTATAGAAAACAACAATCAAAACATCATCAAGGGTTCCGAACTTATGATCAAGTTGAACCTAACAAATTTTCTTGAATGGCAAGATAAGCTGGTTGAAGTAGTGAAACTCAATGGCATTGAGTATGCACTGTTCTACCCCATGCCAAGCTACTATGCAAGAGACATGACTCCTGAAAGAAACGCCGCATGGGAAGCGGATCTCAAGAAGGTCATGAGTCTCATTGATGAGCGACAATTATGTCGCTCTTAGCTTAGGATTTTAGTTCATTTTACTATTATTTTTGCTTAGTTTTATCGTTTTTAGTTCGTTTATTGCATTTTTGCATTAATTGTAATATTTTCTCGTCTTGCGTAGATTTTAGTCGTTTTTGCTCTAAACGTGCCTTTTGTGTGCATTCTCGTTGCGCAAGGGTCGTTCCGAGTATTAACGCGTTAAATATTGTGTCATTATGCTTGTCGACGAGTTATATGTTTTACGATTTGTGAAAAATGTTAAACGAATTAATATTTTGATTTCCGATTTTATTAATATGCTCTACGATTTTATTGAATTTGGTAGGCGAAGCAACTAGCTTGCATACGATGCCCACAACGCTGCAGCAACACGAGCAGCCACAAGTGCACGAAGACCCCACCATTGCACGCGCACAGCCAAGCAAAGGCAGATCAGAATAGCAGCAACAAGGCACACCCAACAGCCCTGTGCACTCGCCTTTGTAGCAGCTATACACGAGCTCCTTCCAGCATCTCTTGTGCTCACCAACGAGCTTCTTTCTCTCCCTTGTAGCAGCTACATAATAGCAGCCATAAGAAAGCAAAACAGTATAGCAACACGAGTAAAATGGCGCAGCAACAGCACAAAAGAACAGCATCAAGCAGCGCGCAACAGAACATCAGCTGTGGTTCTGTGCGGTCGAACAGCCAGGCTATGCGGTCGCACAAACCTGCTGTGCGGGCGAGTTACAGAACACGAGCGCACAAACTGCCGTATGAAATTCAGGAGCTTCTGTTTTTCCGTGCGACCGAACATGATTTGTTGTGCGACCGAACAGGTTTAGTTGTGCGACAGAACATACCCTTTGTTCGATCGCACGGCTACGCGGGATTGCTACTTTAAATAGAAAATCGCAGCATTGTTTCAAGCAGTTTTTTCATTACGTAATCAGTTAGTTTTTCATTTTCAGATTTCATAATTAGGATTCTAGAGAGAGAATTAGATTAGGGCTTAGATTAGAGATTAGGATTAGGATTCTTAGCTTCAAATTCTTCAATTCTTAGTTGATTCAAACACTAAATTTCAGATTCCTTTTTCTCTTTCATTTGAGTTTTGTTCTTCAATTTTGGTGCAACTTCAATCATTCAAGGTATAATTCTTAATTTTCTCTTTGATTTGTTCTTTCATTCTTTAAATGCTTCATTAATTTCGTTTAAGCTTTGATTTCATTGTTGAATTCTAGAATTAGTTTCATATTTTGAATGTTCTTAAATTTTTCTGCAATTTTGATATTTGAATTGTCTGATTTTTGTTAATTCAATTAGTTTCTTTAATTCAATTAGTTTCATGATTAGGATTAATTTCAGTTTAATTTTAATGTTAATCATGCTAATTGAGTAGTCTTAGTCTAGAGGTTAGGGTTGAAGCCCTGGGAATGAATTTGGGAAATTATAGGGAAATTCATGTTGATGTTGTGATTAATTTTGAGTTGATGATAGGATGTCCATGACTAATTAAGTAGTAGTTGCAAATGCTAGTTGATTAGAATTAATTGGAATGCATAGTTTAGGTTTAGCAAGACATTGTGAACCTCTTTTATGAAAGTGAATAGTAGGTCTTATATGCAAGTGGTCTAGTTTAGGATTATGCGAAAGCTTTTCCTCGATTAGATGATTCCCGTGTTCCATCCGAGAGGTGGCGATCACGTCATTAGTTTCTATTCCCCTATGCATCAAGTCTTTGCATAATCATTGTGTTTTGACCTTGTTCTTCTCTTAATTCAATTTCCATTGTCGATTCCCGAAATCTCTAGAATTTCTTTGCTTGTTTGTATTTCGTGTTTTTTTTGCTTTCATTAGATTAAATCAAAAACTCATTTTCCATCCGGACTAGCTTTTGAACGCATTAGATTGAAAAGCCAAACATATTCATTCTCTTGGGACGATCCCTATGCTTGCCGCTATAGTCAATATAGCCGGTTAGTTAGGAGTTTATAAATTTTGTTTGATTAGGTGGTATTCGTATAACGACATGAAAATCGCCCTATCAAAATGGCGCCGTTGCCGGGGAATGGCATCATTGTTTGATTTTTCTCTCTAGTTCTCTAGTCTAGTTCATTTTTCATTTTCTTTTTTTTTAAAAAAAACCAAAAAAATGGCAACTTCCTTTATTGCTCAAAATGATGAATCGATTAAACTTGATGATCTTCTTGAAGGAAATAATGCCCTTGGTCCAAGTATGCATTCTATGTTAAGTCTAATAAATGCGGTTCAGTATTAATTAACAAGTTAATAATTCAGTGAGATCAAGTGAGCTGAATGCCTAGCTAGAGGCCGCTTCAGTTCAAGTGGAATTAATGATATTAATCCACAGCTTACTCTTGACTGAACCCGTAGGGTCACACAAATAGTACGTAAACGGATCAAGTATTTAATGGCATTAAATACTCCATCTATGAATATTCGGAACCGACGGATCTTGGTTTCAGTGGGAGCTAAGATCGTCACAGGCAAGAAATGAATACTCCGGAAACGATGATATTGCCGGAAACGGAAATATGGATCGTATCGGAAATATGAATATTATCCAAGTCGTAGATGTTGCCGGAAACGGAAACATGGTACGTATCGGAAAATATTATTGGAAATGGAAATATTACCAGAATCGGAAATATTGCCGGAAACGGAAATATTGTCAGAATCGGAAATATTACCGGAATCGGAAAATAATTCCGGAAACGGAAATATTAAATATTTGTTCGAAACGGAAATTAATTCCGGAATCGGAAATATTAAATATTGTTCGTATCGGAAATAAATTCCGGAACTGGAAATTTAATCGGAAGCGTATCGTACGAATTAGCATCGGACGAGGCCTGCCGGACGAAGGCCCAGCACGAAGCCGGGGCCATCGCCCAGCAAGCACGCGCGCCACAAGCCCAGCCAAGGCAGCGCCCAGGCCTACCGCAAGGCAGGCCCAGCGCGCGCCAAGGGCCACGGATGCGTGGGCCGTGCTGCGTGGGCTGCTGCTCGCACGCGCATGGGCAGCCCTTGTGGCTGCCGTGTGTGTGTGAGTTTGTGCTCATGCGTGATTCCTGAATCTACAAGAGTCAGTGTATGATTAAATTTCTATTCCTAATTGGATAAATTAATTAAATAGAATTCATGTAGGATTCTAATTCCAATTAATTCGCATCCTACTAGGATTACGATTCCTTTTCCATAACTCTATAAATAAAGGCCTAAGGGTCATAATTTATACACAAGTTTCAAAGTATTCAAAAGTGAGGTTTTTGAGAGAAAATTAAAACACATCTTGCTCATAAAAGTGCCGAATTTTCTAGTACCTTAAGGGCGATTCTAGTTGGTCAATCTTAAGGCGGATTCGGACGTGCTGTGGACTATCTACGGAGGGACGACACTTGGAGTCCTAAAAGACTTGTTCTTGTTCGGTTCGGGCGCAGCTAGGGAAGGCACGCAACAAAGAGTATGCATCTAATTATGCTATATGATTATGTGTAAATAATATGTTTCCTGGGTTAATGGTTGTTTCCGCATGATCTATGTAAATGTCATATGTATCATAACCTAACAGTGGTATCACGAGCCCCTTATTATTTTCATAATCTAAATTGCATGAACATGGTTAAATATTACAAATTTGCAAGAATTAAAAGGGGTGATTAATTTTCGTAATTGTTAATTAATTGCAAATTGCGTTTATTTAATTATACGTACGCAGTTTTTCGGCAGTTTCTTCATTACTCATCCGAATTGAGTGATTTTTGTGTCAATTCCGCATGTAAAAGGCATTCTAAAATTTTGACAAAAAGAGTATTTTTTTGCCGAACCCAGAATTCTCAAATTCGAAGCCTAACTATGACTTTTCGAAGGTTTTAGTTTTTCGAATGCAAAATTTCGTAAATTTAAGATGTTAAATTAAATATTTGCAATTCCTGTTGATAAATCTTGAATTTTTGATTGACCTACTGCATATGTTTAACAAGTTTGAATGCCTAGTCTTGTTAATTATGCAATCTAATTTGTAATTATGATTAATTTGTTGAAAATTAGAATAATTTAGAATTAATTTGATTTTCATAATTAATTGTAATTTAATTAGAAACCTATGATTAAAAACCACCATAAAAATTGTAAATTTACGATAAATTTTAAATTTTTATGACCTAGACTTGAATCCATAACAATCGGAAATCAATTGGATAATAAATTTTCGATTTTTCGCCCTAAAATTATGAAATTAATAATATTTATTAATTTGTCATTAATTTTAAATATAAATTTTAAATTTTTATGCGATTCGTTCAAATAACTTGCACGCACGAAGCAATGGACGCTTCGTGTTACCCTTAAGGGGTGTTGTATAATGCGGGCATGCGACGACGAGCAAGGGAGCTCGTCGCCCGTGCGGCACGAATGCAATGAGCAAGGGCGTAGTGCACGAGCACAAGGCAGCAGCCCTGCCTTGTGTCGTGTGCCACGAGCAATGAACGAATGGGCATGGGCGAAGGGCGAGCCAAGGCAGTCGCGTGTGGGCAGCAAGCGAGCTGCGCCACAACGCGCGCTGCCTCGCACAAGTGCGCGCAGCCTCGCGCGCAGCGAGCGCAAGCTCGCGTGCCACGAGCGCTGCGCCCAGCACTGCTCGCGCGCGCAGCGCGCGATGTCGCTCGCCCAGCGAGCGATGTCGCGCACCAGCGAGCGATGGCTCGCGCCAGCGAGCGATGGCTCGCGCCAGCGAGCGATGGCTCGCTCGCCCAGCGAGCGATGTCGCGCCCCAGCGAGCGATGGCTCGCGCGCACAGCGAGCGAGCCAGCGCGCCCAGCGAGCGATCTCGCGCGCGCACTGCGAGCGATAGCTCGCGTGCGATGGGGCGCTGTGCGGAGGCTTGCGATGAGACAGCAGCAGCTATGCGACGAGCGCATGGGCTGCGCGCACATGGCCAGCAATGGCTGTGTGCGTACGGCCCATGGGCGTGCAACGCGTAGGGTGTTTGCGTTACGATTAGATCGTTTTGAATGTTTAATTTGAAAATTTCAGTTCACGTAATTTTAATTAATTTTAAAATTAATAATTTGAATTAATTTCTTGGATTTTAATTTTGAATATTATAATTATAATAAATGGAATTTATTCTAATTATTTTACTAAAATTAAAATCATGAATTAATTTAAATGCGACTGAAATTAAATTAAATTTTTGGATTCAATTATAAATTTATATGAGCTTTAAATTTTAATTAAATTTGTATGTTTCCGGTTAGACTAGAAATACAATTTTATGTTTAAAATTAGTAAAGCATATGAATTTATTGGTTTGAGTGGGAGCGCTTTTTAGTCATAAACTCTTGATTAGGTCTACAAATCCTTAAGGTTAAAACAACTCGATTAGAATTAATAAGGACTGAATAATTGGTAGATTATTGGTGCCCTTGATTAATTGCTGCAAATGTTTACGTGATGCATAATGTGTTTTACTAACCAGCTATGTGGGCCATTCATGATAATGAATGGGTGAATGGTATATATTGTATATGTACTGTTTTGCAGGTTATGAAGTGACTAGTATGGCCCAAATAGGATAGAAAATATGGTCTGCGTACCATTAATTTGAATGTAATTGGTCTAAAGTACCAAAGTTGTTTTTCAATTCAAATATGGTCTGCGTACCATCAAATAGTTGTAACTAGTTATAACTTATCCTATTTGAAGAAAATGGTGCCTCCCACGGAGATTTTCAAGACGGACTTTGAAGTTAAAGCTTCAAGATGAAGTCGGGCCATACTAGATCACATTTATCTTATGCATGTTTTAAGTTATTTATTGCTTTAAATATGTCTTAATTATGCATAAGATTATGGCTTGATTATGTTGCATGATTAAGGATTTTAGTTCACTTAAAATCTAACCAACATAGTAAGAGCCTTAAGTTCCAAACTTAAAAATTGAGTTAAAAGGTGCCATGCCAAAATATACACTTGCTTGGATATCCTTTACATCAATCTAGTAATAGTTTTCGCTCAGCGAGGTGTTACTTATTGGTCCTAAAGGGGCAAGGTACACAAATAATTGTGAGTACATGTTAGTTTTGGTGAAACTCAACGATATAAGTAAGGAGTCCTTTTATGTCGTGGCGAAATCGATAGGTTTACCTAATAAGTTCTTAGACGTGCCTATCAACCAAGAGTAGTTTCTAGACTATTAGCAAAAGGCTTTTGCTTACCTAAAATGTTTTAGAATTGAGTCGACAAACTGTGCTTAATTCTTCAATGGTTTTAGGGTCTTGGAATCATTTTATTCACACCTGCCGGAACAATAAAATCGAATAAAATGCTAATAACTTGTTTGAATTGCATGGTTGCTTTAATTTCAAGTTATTATTCATGATAAATGTTTAGACTTTGCATGCTTCAATGTATGTTTTAATTATTGTTTATAATTAAATATCTTGCACTGCAATAAATCCTTTTAGAAAGGTAACAGTAAATTTCCTCGATTGGTAGTGAATCCAAGAACGATTCACGGAAATGAGAGAAAGTGAGCAATTTAAAATGTACGTTTCTTATATCAACTTTTATGGTTGTTTTCGAGTATCAAAGTCGAATGGCAAACCGATTGGTGCTTGTGAATTCAAAATACAATGTGGTTTTGAGATCATAAAGCATTGAGTTTAATACGCTCAGCTTTACCAATGGTTAACAACCTAATATCTTTGTCCATTTAATTCTCGAATGAGTCTAGTCCCTAGACATTCGAATAGATCGATGCTTAGAGAACTTTAGAAGCTTCTGGTAAGATCATCTAGTTGAAACAAAAATATTCAACATAAATTAAAATGGTAAAGAACCTTGTTGGTGACATTGGACATGTCTAACAAAGTATAAAAGTCAACGCTAAAGAATTCAATTCTTAAGACTATAAGAAAGGGTACAAGAAATAGGAAAACAAGGAACAAATGAAAGGAATTTACAATTCCGTTTCTACCTATAAGTTTATGTTTAAAGAGAAGTGACCTAGCGATCAAACTTCCTTGGTATCATATACCGCTTGAGGTTCTTACTTCGGTAATAACTCAAACAATGGAAGCTAGGATACACTAATGACCTACAAGTGGGAAATGAAGCATGGCAATGCTACATTAGTTGTAGGGTCATCTAGTTTGTTTTAAGTCCTTTCAAGGCTGGAACTTAATGGCTATTTTGTTCCATAATCAGCATACCTAAATTTCTGCTTCAAACACAGAAAGACTCACATTCAAGAAAAACAAAAGCAATGTTTGTTTGTTTATTTGAATGAAATGGTCAATTACAGGTTGAATCAATATGCTTGATTAAAACAAACAACTCTTTAAAGAACTTTACTAGGTTCAAATCAACTTCTTGATTTGAGTTCCACTAATCTTTGGCATTGTTGCTTAGACCATATCAACAAGTTAACATTCAAAAGCTCTATTTTGATGGACTTTTGAAAGTTGGTTGATTTCTAGATCAACTTAAGACAAGCTAGTCTTACTTGTTGAAAGTAACAAAGAATATGAACTATTGTTAGAACGCCTAGACGATAGAGTTCAAAGCTAAAGAAAGGTTTTATGACTTTATTATTTCACATGGATTTGAGTGAATATAGGTTTATTTACTCAAATGTGATATAAGTTGAATCTGTTTGACTAGTTCAAAGATTCAGAAGTATAAAATCCACTCGGCAAGAAATCATAAAGATCTAGGTTAGATCATGTTGATGATTACTTGAGACCAAATATGATCATCAATGATTGTGGTTTGTAATTTCACAATCTAGCTCCATAAGATATGGCATATCTACGTTGGAATGATCGAAGTCAATTAGTACTTGATTCGATCAATGATGAATCATAAAGACTTTTCCTATAATTTCTAAAACAAAATGCTCAACTACCACCAAACTAAACCAAATTCGTCAAAGCTATTGAAAAGTAATTTCAGGATATCTTTTCAATTATATATATCTAAAGAGTTGCTAAACTCAGTGGGAGCTTAGTGTTTGTTATTCAACAAACTAAGGCCCAAGTCTAGATATATGTTTCATTGTGATTTATTCAAATGAGACACAAGGGTATTGTTTCTACCACGAATTTTTGAGAACATAATGTTTGTTTGCTCGAAATAATGTCCTTTTGGAGATTCGTTTCCAAAATGACAAGTGGGAGAAAATAGACCTCGAAAGTTTTTGAGGCGAACAACAAACATAAACGGACATTCCGGAGGCTTTTCGAAGTGCTTCAGAAAATCCGAACTTATTCTTTAAGGACTTTAGAAGTGGCTTTAAAGAATAGACGTCTCTTGCAAGACTTTACAAGTGCTTCAAGGAAAACAGAATATTCAAAGGACTTTCAAGTGGCTATTGATATTCTATTGTTTGATGTTCTATACCCAAGTAGGCATAGAATTCAAGTCACTGAAACTATGAGATTCTTCTATTAGATAGTGAAGAAACATAGAGATCAGGTCAATGAAACTATGAGATTCTTCTATTAAATAGTGAAGAAACCTACAACTTGCAGTCAAACTATTATCATGTAGATTAATGAGTTTGTGACTTGTAAGAAAGCTATGACGAAACCCAGATTCCCTAAAATGGTTAGAGGCCATATATAGACTCAAATGTTTTAAATGGTTAGAGGCCATAAAACATACTCAATGTTTTGATGACAAAATTGAAATTTTGTTGATTTGCAAGAATAGTTTCACACCTATTAGTTGCAAGTTTGTTTTAAGGATAAAAACCATCAAACATGAAATTGTGTTCACACACAAAGCTAGATTAGTTGCTAAAGGTTACAAGCAAATTCACGGCGTGGATTGTGTTGAAACCTCATGCAAAATCGTAATGCTTAAGTCTATAATTCAAGCAATGATTGCATATTGGTACATATGGCAATTGGATGACAAAACGTATTCCTCAATCAAATGTTGGAATATAATATGTACATGGTATGTCATAGAATTTGTGGATCCAAATAAATGCTAGCTTATGAAATCTAAGTACAGATTTAAGCAAGCAATTGGGAATTAGAAATGTATTTTAATGAAGCTAATAAGTATTTTAGTTTCATAAAAATGTACATGATTCTTATAGATATATAAGAAGTTTAGTGGGAGTACATAAAACTTAATTGGTCCTATGTGTATCACACACATATCTCTCTATTGTAAAATAACATTCAAATGCTAATGACTTAGATTTGAAATTATTCATCAATAATGGACCATGGCGAAACTTAGTACATACTGGGTATTAAGATCTATTTACAAAGATCTTATGATATTGTTTTAGATTAAGTAATGGCATTTACTAAATCAAACACGAAAGTCTCCATTGGAGATATTCGACCCATGTGAATAAATCTAAGTAAAGAATGTTTGAACTATGTATAAGCATTTACTAAGTTAAACATCAAAGAGTCTAAATAAGATTCTTAACCTATATTATATGTCAAAGAATTTAGCTGGATTCAGTATCTACTAAAATTGAATGAGCTAAAGTTACATGAATATAATTCAATTGGGAATTATTCTGCAAAAGAATTTATCATGTATGATATAATATGAGGATCGCCAAAAACGTATCGTATGACTTTAGGCATGACGAACATATACCAATCTCTATTGATCTAAGTAAAGATCAACTAGATTGAGATCAAGAATACTTATGGTACTTGAAAAGGTACATAGGAATAGTTCTTGAATTCAAGGAAATAAAGATATGCTAAATACTGATGCTACACGCATAAACACTGGCAAAGGATCAAGCAAGACCCTTTGGAGTTAACCATTGATAAGGACGAGCTATAGAGCATCGTGTTTTGAAATGGCAACATGGATTGGAGACCATGAGTTGTTGCGTGGGAAATTAAAATATTAATTTCTATGTTCTAAGATATAGTTGGAGAGTCTTCCACATATCTATGAACTGCTTGGATAGGTAAATCCAAACAAAGCATCACTAGCAACCTATACAGTTGAAGTAAAAGTAATTATTGCCTAAGAAGTAATAAAACAGGGTTGTTTAAAGTTCTTCACTGAACTTGGGTAGATCACCTATCTGCTGGCTTGATGGTTCTTCATTGAAAAATGCGTAGAACCACTCTTGAAGCAAGAAAAACGTCTGCTAACTTGATGGTTCTTCATTGCAAAATGAGTAAAACCACCGTCGAAGTAAGAAAGACTAGATCACATAATAAACAAACTCGAAAAGATCTTATCATCATATCTCGAAGAACATTCGATGAAAAGGATATTAAGATTGGCAAAGCATGATAACTAAACCTATGCAACAAGTGAGAAGCAACACTCACGTTGTAGCACTGGAAATCAAGCATAGCTTTGAATTCCATGAATTGTTTTAGAAGATGGGTTTGAGGCCCATGGTTATAAAACATTGGGGTTGAACATTTATCATATATGAAATGTATTTTCATATTCCATTTAATCTTGGTTTAGTATTAAATGATGAGTCCCTTCAATTTGACGATATATTCAAGATAGACTGTCAGGACCAGTCCTGTGACTAAGAAATGTCTATCAAGTGAACTTGAATGTCAAAGGTTGAAAATGGTCCCTAATCGGAGTTTTCTATAAAATTGGACGCATAGAAAACGTTAGACGATTAGAATGCAAGATGACTAGTAGTTCTGTTTCTTGAACTATGTGGACATGGCAATGTCATAATCATTTGCATAGATACTTACTTTGGGAAGACTAGTATCGGACAAGACCTATGAAACTTTACTGTAAGAGATGAAAGTCTGTCATAAGTAAATTTCATTAAATTATTAGACACTAAATCCTCAATACCTGAGTGATTTGAGATTACTTGTTTGAGAACTGGTTGCTTTGACGTTGACCAACCGTCGCACCGTAAAAGGAGGCTATAAAGGCAACGCTCAGGTAATCACCTATCAAACGAAGTCTAATCTCAAGATCGCAAGATTGGGATTGTCCTCCCATAAATCGGGATGAGATGCTTAAAAGTTGTACAAGGCCACTCGGAGAGCTAGAAACTGTGAAATGCATGGCCGTGCTCGGATGAATCATAGGCTATGATTATCTGTTTATTTGATCAGTTGAACTCTGAAACCGAGGAACACCTCTGGACATAATAAGGATGACAACTCTTACCTTATGTTCAAGAGCAAGCATCGAGCGACAAAGGAATTAGGAAATGCACACTTGTCCCTAAGGACAAGTGGGAGACTGAAGGAAATAATGCCCTTGGTCCAAGTATGCATTCTATGTTAAGTCTAATAAATGCGGTTCAGTATTAATTAACAAGTTAATAATTCAGTGAGATCAAGTGAGCTGAATGCCTAGCTAGAGGCCGCTTCAGTTCAAGTGGAATTAATGATATTAATCCACAGCTTACTCTTGACTGAACCCGTAGGGTCACACAAATAGTACGTAAACGGATCAAGTATTTAATGGCATTAAATACTCCATCTATGAATATTCGGAACCGACGGATCTTGGTTTCAGTGGGAGCTAAGATCGTCACAGGCAAGAAATGAATACTCCGGAAACGATGATATTGCCGGAAACGGAAATATGGATCGTATCGGAAATATGAATATTATCCAAGTCGTAGATGTTGCCGGAAACGGAAACATGGTACGTATCGGAAAATATTATTGGAAATGGAAATATTACCAGAATCGGAAATATTGCCGGAAACGGAAATATTGTCAGAATCGGAAATATTACCGGAATCGGAAAATAATTCCGGAAACGGAAATATTAAATATTTGTTCGAAACGGAAATTAATTCCGGAATCGGAAATATTAAATATTGTTCGTATCGGAAATAAATTCCGGAACTGGAAATTTAATCGGAAGCGTATCGTACGAATTAGCATCGGACGAGGCCTGCCGGACGAAGGCCCAGCACGAAGCCGGGGCCATCGCCCAGCAAGCACGCGCGCCACAAGCCCAGCCAAGGCAGCGCCCAGGCCTACCGCAAGGCAGGCCCAGCGCGCGCCAAGGGCCACGGATGCGTGGGCCGTGCTGCGTGGGCTGCTGCTCGCACGCGCATGGGCAGCCCTTGTGGCTGCCGTGTGTGTGTGAGTTTGTGCTCATGCGTGATTCCTGAATCTACAAGAGTCAGTGTATGATTAAATTTCTATTCCTAATTGGATAAATTAATTAAATAGAATTCATGTAGGATTCTAATTCCAATTAATTCGCATCCTACTAGGATTACGATTCCTTTTCCATAACTCTATAAATAAAGGCCTAAGGGTCATAATTTATACACAAGTTTCAAAGTATTCAAAAGTGAGGTTTTTGAGAGAAAATTAAAACACATCTTGCTCATAAAAGTGCCGAATTTTCTAGTACCTTAAGGGCGATTCTAGTTGGTCAATCTTAAGGCGGATCCGGACGTGCTGTGGACTATCTACGGAGGGACGACACTTGGAGTCCTAAAAGACTTGTTCTTGTTCGGTTCGGGCGCAGCTAGGGAAGGCACGCAACAAAGAGTATGCATCTAATTATGCTATATGATTATGTGTAAATAATATGTTTCCTGGGTTAATGGTTGTTTCCGCATGATCTATGTAAATGTCATATGTATCATAACCTAACACTTCTCTATATCCATGATAATTTCCTAAGCTCTTTGAAAGTTGAATCTACCAAATCATTGTTTGAGATGCTCCTTTTCATAAAGTATCTTGAAATTCAAGAAGAGCAAAGAATAGATTCTAGTTTGAGGAAAAGCAAAGGTTTTTAATAAATAGGATTTTAGTTCATTTTATTAGCATTTTATTATTATTTTTGTTTAGTTTTATCGTATTTAGTTCGTTTATTGCATTTTTGCATTAATCGTAATATTTTCCCGTCTTGCGTAGATTTTAGTCGTTTTTGCTCTAAACGTGCCTTTTGTGTGCATTCTCATTGCGCAAGGGTCATTCCGAGTATTAACGTGTTAATATAGTGTCATTATGATTGTCGACGAGTTATATGTTTTACGATTTGTAAAAAATGTTAAACGAATTAATATTTTGATTTCCGATTTTAATAATATGCTCTACGATTTTATTAAATGTGGTAGGCGAAGCAACTAGCTTGCATACGATGCCCACAACGCTGCAGCAACACGAGCAGCCACAAGTGCACGAAGATCCCACCATTGCACGCGCACAAGCAAAGGCATATCAGAATAGCAGCAAGAAGGCACACCTAGCAGCCATGAGCAAGCATAACAGTACAACAACACGAGCAGAATGGCGCAGCAACAGCACATCAGAACATCATCAAGCAGCGCGCAACAGAACAGTAGCTGTGGTTCTGTGCGGTCGAACAGCCAGGCTGTGCGGTCGCACAGACCTGCTGTGCGGGCGAGTGATGAGCGACATTTATGTCGCTCTTAGCTTAGGTTTTTAGTTCATTTTATTAGCTTTTTTTTCTTATTTTCTCTTAGTTTTATCGTTTTTAGTTCGTTTGTTACATTTTTGCATTAATCGTATCATTCTCTCGTCTTGCGTGTATTCTAGCCGTTTTCGCTCTAAATATGTCTTTTATGCTCAATCTTGTAGCGTAGGGGTCATTTGAGTGTTAACGTGCTAAATAATATGACTTTTGGCTTAGACGATGATTTAAATGGCTTTACGATTTACGAAAATATCAAACGAATTAAATATGTGGTTTTCCGATTCAATAATGCGTTTTCCGATTTTAATAATGTGCTATACGATTTTTGAGCGTGCTAGACGATTTTATAATGTGGTCTACGTTTATATTGATATGCTATACGATATTTTTAATGTGCAGCGACGATTTTGGCCATGGGCTATACGATGCAACAATGTGCAGCGACGAAACTTGCTGCCAGGCACAGCATGCCATGGCAGCCACACATGAGCAGCAGGCAAAGCACATCAGCCACTGCACTCGACAAAGCAAGGCATGGCACCATCGTGGCACTCACAGCAGGCCATCGTAGCATCCATTTCAGCACCATCGTAGACCCACGCAACAACAACACCACAGTAGCTCGCAGCCAGCAGGCCGTGCGAGCGCAGCAACTGATCAGTGCGAGCACACTGCAGTTCTGTGCGAGCACACTGCAGACCTGTGCGACCACACAAATTGGCAATATTGATGCAGTAACTCCTTGTTGTTTGGGGCGAACGCACGGCCTGTTTCCTGCGAACACACGGTTACGCAGGGCTGCTATAAATACGAGAAATCGCGGAGGCTTAGTTAGGCTTAGTCAGGCTTAGTTAGGCTTAATTAGATTTTCATTACGCAATTCTTAGAATTCTCTCTCTAGATTTAGTTTAGGGCTTAGATTAGAGATTAGGATTAAGGATTCTTAGCCTCAAATTCTTGATTCTAAATTCAATTAAATCATCATTTTCATATTTCTTTTCTCTTTGCTTTGAGTTTTGTTCTTCAATTTTGTGCTTCAAGTTTGATACAATTTCTTCATTCCAAGGTATAATTCTAATTCTTCTTTTGATTTTGTTCTTCAATTCTTTAATTGCTATGTTAATTTCGTTTATGCTTTGATTTTATGCTTGAATTCTAGAATTAGTTTGATATTTTGAATTTGCTTGATTTTTCCCCAATTTTTGTGGTTTGAATTTTCTGAATTTTATTGTTCAATTAGCTTCATTGTTGCAATTAGATTCATGATTAGGATTGATATTAGTTTAATGTTGATGTGAATCATGCTAATTGAGTAGTTTAGTCTAGAGGTTAGGGATGAAGCTTTGGGATTGAATTTGGAGAAGTTTTGGGGAAATTCATGATTGATGTTGTGATTAAATGTGATTAGTGATAGGATTTCCATGACTAGTTGAGTAGTAGTCGCGAATGCTATTCGATTGGATTAGATTGGAATGTATGATTAGTTTGGCAAGACATTGTGAGCCTAATTGTGCAAGTGAATGATAGTTCCTATTATATGCTAGTTAGTTTAATCTAGGATTAGGCGAAAGCTCTTTCGTGGATTAGACGCTTAGCGTTCCCTATCCGAGAGGTGGCGGGTTCGTCATTAGTTTTCATTCCCCTACTTGCTATGTCTTTGCATATTCATGATTGTTTGGACCTTGTGGTTCCTTTGATCCGATTTCCATAGCCGATTCCCGAATCCTATAGAGTTTCTTTATTTGTTTGCATTTCTAGCTTTGATTAGTTTAATTCAAAAACTCAAATTCCTTCCGAACTAGCTTGTGAACGCATAGATTGATAAGTCAAACATATCCATTCCTACGGGACGATCCCTATACTTGCCGCTATAGTCAATATAGCCGGTAGTTTAGGTGTTTTATAAATTTTGTTTGCTGAGGTGTATTTCTATTCAACGACGGAAAAACACGCTTATCAAAATGGCACCGTTGCCGGGGAATGGCATCATTGTTTGATTTTTCATTCTAGTTCGCTAGTCTAGTTCATTTTTCATTTTCTTTTTCTTTGAAAACCAAAAAATGGCAAATTCCTTTGTTTCTCATAATGATGAATCGATTACGCTTGATGATCTTCTTTTTCTCCATGATAATTTCCTAAGCTCTTTGAATTTTGAGTCTCCAAAATCATTGTTTGAGAGGCTCCTTTTCATAAAATATCTCGAAATTCAAGAAGAGCAAAGAATAGACTCTTGTTTGCATTCATTTGAAGGCATGTCCCAACAAATTGTCAAAGGTTTTTTGGGAATTTCTTACCTATTGCAAGAGTCTATTAAGGAAGTTTCATGGAGAAGAGATGAGTTTGAGGCTAAATTTCCACCTATGATGCATGACATTGAGGAATTGAGTATCGGAGAGTTTGTTCCTACTCGTTCCTCTTTGAGTGAGTGCATCGATGATGGTGATGAAAATCTATTTGCTCCGTTTTTCCTTGAAGTGCTTAAGTCGATTCAAATTGAGGAAAAGAGTAAATGTGCCAACCAAAAAGATTTTAAAGTGCATGAAGGATCTTATGTTGAGATTTCTTGTGCTTTATGTGATGTGAGCGAAGTTGTTTGTGAATCTTTTGTTCCCACTCCCTTCCCTCATTCCCCCTTCCGAAAGAAGAAACTCAACATTTATCCTTCATTTCCTATTTCTTTTCCCTTTTTGTCCAAACTCCCGCCGCTTGAGGATTCTTTTTCCTCTATTGATCCTAATGATTCTCCTTTACCAAAGGAGCAAAAAGAAGGGAGTATTTCTTTTGTTTTTCATTTTGATTTTTCTTATTTTTGGTTCCCTACCCCTTGTAGGCATAGAGTTGCATTCTACTTTGTGCTTGCATCTCATTTGACTCTTGCCTACTTGTTACTATTGGATATGTTTTCCATTGCATATGACAAACTATTGCGATCGTTGTCGGGGTATTTACTAGAGGTAAGAAGTGTCAAGCTAATGACGTAAAAAGAGCGCTTTTCGGGAGGCAACCCGTGGGTGTTGGCCATTTGGCCCATGTATGCTAATTTTTCTTGATTTTTGAAGTTTTTTGTGGCTCAAGCTTTCTTGATGTGGAAATCTTTGCATCCATCTTTGCCATGTCCGGCTATTCTTCTTGGTGAGTTCGTTCGTTATTACGGTTCTTTGCGGGACTTGCTCCCACGTCATCACCGGTAATATCCTTCTAACTCACATGCATTCTTGGGTTGGGCATCTTTATTGCGGGGCATTGGTTGGATGGGTAGCTGTGCCCCTCCTAGTTTCGTTTTAGGCCTTGAGGACATGGCCTAATTCGAGCTTGGGGGAGATTCTATTGTTTGCTACTTTGATCTCCGTGTGATGGATTGCTTGATTTTGTGAATATTTTGGATTTTGTGCATATTTCTTGTTTAGTTTATTTTATTTTCTTTATTTTCTTTTTCATTTCTTTCTTTCTTTTTCCTTTTCAATCTTTGTCAAGGCAAGCTTTTCTAGCTTTTTAGGCATTATTTTTGATTTGGGCAAATAAAATTGGAACTTGTAGATTAGAATGCTTTTATTCCTAATTGGTAGATGGTTGCACGGTTTTCAATGTCTTGGGTCGAATTTAGGATTTGGTGTTAAGAAAGTTGGTTGAACTTTGGGTAGCATGCGTCTTGAACCCTTGGCTTGTGGTAAGATGGTGTCGATCTCTCTAGTGACTTGAAACCGGAGAGAGTGGTATTTTCTCCCATGTGAGGTTCATGTTCAAAATAGCCCAAACACATATACATATATTGAGTGGCATGGATCCTTAGAATTGACTTTCTTATCCCCCGACTTTGACCATTTCCTTCCCGAGACCGCGACCGAACTACTTTAGGGGACGAAAGAGGCATTTCTTTCGGTGACTATTTCCCTTTTTTAGTTTAGGACTTTATTTTCTATTTCTCTCATATGTTTTTTTTTTGCATTTGCCCCCTTGCTAGCCATTTGAGCCTTGACCCTTCATTTCTTATGAGCACATTACAAGCCTATTAGCCTTTGTTTTATTTTCACCCTTAGAAGTGATAGTGAAGCTTTGTGTTATGATGCTTGAGGTTTTGAATGAATATGCAAAGTTGAGGAATGATTGTTATTGGCATGAATGGCAAAGTTTGGGAAGTATGTTGTATATAGTGAATAAATGATGCAAAATCAAAAATGAGAAATAAAAGTTTTGAAAAATCCAAAAATAGAGAAAAACAAGGCATGAGAAAAGTTTCAATTGAAACACAAAAAAAAAAAAAAAATCAAATCAAGAAAAGTGCAAAAAGAGTTGTAGTTTAGAATAGTTGTTGAATAAGCTTGGGGGTACCCCAAATAAGTGGTATGAGTTTGTTATGGTTCGGTTGCTTGAGTTGAGTTCATTCATTGCGCTTCACTTTAGGTATGAGCACCACATCCCAAATTTGTTCCACACCTTACCCCTAGCCTACGTTTCACCCTAAAAAGTCCTCTTGACCCTTTTGAGTTGAGTCATTGTCGGTGGAGGGAGGAATTGGTCAAGTTTATGGAATGGGATTGTCATGATAAGATGTCGGGTAGCCTAATCTTGTTTTCCGGCGCCTTCGCGGTGTCTCGAGACGCTATTATCAAGGGTGGATAGGATCTAGAGATTTGACGTGGTATGCTGGGTTGTAGGGGAATTGATTAGTGCTTACCCTTAGTTCACTTTGCTTGACATTTGAATCTTTCACTCGACTTAGGACATTGGTTTGCGTGCATTCGTCTATTTAGTTAGTAATATTGGCATTCTTTTGTGCTCGTTCCATAATAAAGGCCCTTATCTTGAGTTTTGTAGTTTCGTTTTTTCATTTTCATTTTCTTTCTTTTTCTTTTCTCTCCTTTTCTTGGTTTTTTTTTCAAATTTTAGGCCTTGCCTTGATTCAAATTTTTGGAAGAGTTATGGGTGTTTCTCTTTGGAAACCCTTGCGAGATCCCACTCGCCCTCATGAGCGATTGTGGGGTTTAAAGAGCTTGTTGCATGTGCTTAAATGCAACCGTGATTCCTACGAAAGTGAGTTAGTGTGCATTCTTGTAGATCTTATTTTCATAATTTTGATTTCAAATAAATAAGCTCATTCTCCTCCCCGTTTCTCATTCTAGCTTTGCTTGAGGACAAGCAAAGGGTTAGCTTGGGGGAGTTTGATGAGCGACATTTATGTCGCTCTTAGCTTAGGTTTTTAGTTCATTTTATTAGCTTTTTATTCTTATTTTCTCTTAGTTTTATCGTTTTTAGTTCGTTTGTTAATTTTTTGCATTAATCGTATCATTCTCTCGTCTTGCGTGTATTCTAGCCGTTTTCGCTCTAAATATGTCTTTTATGCTCAATCTTGTAGCGTGGGGGTCATTTGGAGTGTTAACGTGCTAAATAATATGACTTTTGGCTTAGACGATGATTTAAATGGCTTTAGGATTTGCGAAAATATCAAACGAATTAAATATGTGGTTTTCCGATTCAATAATGCGTTTTCCGATTTTAATAATGTGCTATACGATTTTTGAGCGTGCTAGATGATTTTATAATGTGGTCTACGTTTTTATTGATATGCTATACGATATTTTTAATGTGCAGCGACGATTTTGGCCATGGGCTATACGATGCAACAATGTGCAGCGACGAAACTTGCTGCCAGGCACAGCATGCCATGGCAGCCACACATGAGCAGCAGGCAAAGCACATCAGCCACTGCACTCGACAAAGCAAGGCATGGCACCATCGTGGCACTCACAGCAGGCCATCGTAGCACCGTCGTAGCATCCATTGCAGCACCATCGTAGACCCACGCAGCAACAGCACCACAGTAGCTCGCAGCCAGCAGGCTGTGCGAGCGCAGCAACTGATCAGTGCGAGCACACTGCAGTTCTGTGCGAGCACACTGCAGTTCTGTGCGAGCACACTGCAGTTCTGTGCGAGCACACTGCAGACCTGTGCGACCACACGAATTGGCAATATTGATGCAGTAACTCCTTGCTGTTTGGTGCAAACGCACGGCCTGTTTTGTGCGAACACACGGTTACGCGGGGCTGCTATAAATACGAGAAATCGCGGAGGCTTAGTTAGGCTTAGTTAGGCTTAATTAGATTTTCATTACGCAATTCTTAGAATTCTCTCTCTAGATTTAGTTTAGGGCTTAGATTAGAGATTAGGATTAAGGATTCTTAGCCTCAAATTTTTGATTCTAAATTCAATTAAATCATCATTTTCATATTTCTTTTCTCTTTGCTTTGAGTTTTGTTCTTCAATTTTGTGCTTCAAGTTTGATACAATTTCTTCATTCCAAGGTATAATTCTAATTCTTCTTTTGATTTTGTTCTTCAATTCTCTAATTGCTATGTTAATTTCGTTTATGCTTTGATTTTATGCTTGAATTCTAGAATTAGTTTGATATTTTGAATTTGCTTGATTTTTCCCCAATTTTTGTGGTTTGAATTTTCTGAATTTTATTGTTTCAATTAGCTTCATTGTTGCAATTAGATTCATGATTAGGATTGATATTAGTTTAATGTTGATGTTAATCATGCTAATTGAGTAGTTTAGTCTAGAGGTTAGCGATGAAGATTTGGGATTGAATTTGGAGAAGTTTTGGGGAAATTCATGATTGATGTTGTGATTAAATGTGATTAGTGATAGGATTTCCATGACTAGTTGAGTAGTAGTCGCGAATGCTATTCGATTGGATTAGATTGGAATGTATGATTAGGTTTGGCAAGACATTGTGAGCCTAATTGTGCAAGTGAATGATAGTTCCTATTATATGCTAGTTAGTTTAATCCAGGATTAGGCGAAAGCTCTTCCGTGGATTAGACGCTTAGCGTTCCCTATCCGAGAGGTGGCGGGTTCGTCATTAGTTTTCATTCCCCTACTTGCTATGTCTTTGCATATTCATGATTGTTTGGACCTTGTGCTTCCTTTGATTCGATTTCCATAGCCGATTCCCGAATCCTCTAGAGTTTCTTTATTTGTTTGCATTTCTAGCTTTGATTAGTTTAATTCAAAAACTCAAATTCCTTCCGAACTAGCTTGTGAACGCATAGATTGATAAGTCAAACATATCCATTCCTATGGGACGATCCCTATACTTGCCGCTAGAGTCAATATAGCCGGTAGTTTAGGTGTTTTATAAATTTTGTTTGGTGAGGTGTATTTCTATTCAACGACGGAAAAACACGCTTATCAGCGAGTTACAGAACACGAGCGCACAAACTGCCGTATGAAATTCAGGAGCTTCTATTTTTCCGTGCGACCGAACATGATTTGTTGTGCGACCGAACAGGTTTAGTTGTGCGACAGATGATACCCTTTGCTTGATCGCACGGCTACGCGGGATTGCTACTTTAAATAGAAAATCGCAGCATTGTTTCAAGCAGTTTTTTCATTACGTAATCAGTTAGTTTTTCATTTTCAGATTTCATAATTAGGATTCTAGAGAGAGAATTAGATTAGGGCTTAGATTAGAGATTAGGATTCTTAGCTTCAAATTCTTCAATTCTTAGTTGATTCAAACACTAAATTTCAGATTTCTTTTTCTCTTTCATTTGAGTTTTGTTCTTCAATTTTGGTGCATATTCAATCATTCAAGGTATAATTCTTAATTTTCTCTTTGATTTGTTCTTTCATTCTTTAAATGCTTCATTAATTTCGTTTAAGCTTTGATTTCATTGTTGAATTCCAGAATTAGTTTCATATTTTGAATGTTCTTGAATTTTTCCCCAATTTTGATATTTGAATTTTCTGATTTTTGTTAATTCAATTAGTTTCTTTAATTCAATTAGTTTCATGATTAGGATTAATTTTAGTTTAATTTTAATGTTAATCATGCTAATTGAGTAGTCTTAGTCTAGAGGTTAGGGTTGAAGCCTTGGGAATGAATTTGGGAAATTATAGGGAAATTCATGTTGATGTTGTGATTAAATTTGAGTTGATGATAGGATGTCCATGACTAATTAAGTAGTAGTTGCAAATGCTAGTTGATTAGAATTAATTTGAATGCATAGTTTAGGTTCGGCAAGACATTGTGAACCTCTTTTATGCAAGTGAATAGTAGGTCTTATATGCAAGTGGTCTAGTTTAGGATTATGCGAAAGCTTTTCCTCGATTTGGTGCTTCGCGTGTTCCATCCGAGAGGTGGCGAGCACGTCATTAGTTTCTATTCCCCTATGCATCAAGTCTTTGCATAATCATTGTGTTTTGACCTTGTTCTTCCCTTAATTCAATTTCCACTGCCGATTCCCGAAATATCTAGAATTTCTTCGCTTGTTTGTATTTCGTGTTTTTTTTGTTTTCATTAGATTAATTCAAAAACTCATTTTCCATCTGAACTAGCTTTTGAACGCATTAGATTGAAAAGCCAAACATATTCATTCTCTTGGGACGATCCCTATGCTTGCCGCTATAGTCAATATAGCCGGTTAGTTAGGAGTTTATAAATTTTGTTTGATTAGGTGGTATTCGTATAACGACGCGAAAATCGCCCTATCACTCATGCTGAGCAACATCCCTGACGATTGGCACAAAAGGTCTGTATCTTACGAACCATATATACTTCTCGGTCATCTAAGGGATATCTGTCGTGGAAGCACGGAAGAAAGAGACCTAAATGTCCATGAGTTGATTGAATCAATGAAAGTGCTAAAGGTTGATCTTCATAACATATGTTTCAGGCAAGAAGTCCAGGAAACACATGCTCAAGTCCTTCGCACTAAACAAAGAGTTGGTAAACCGCTTAGGGATCATGTGAACTACATGTTATCATTGTTTGATCACTTGAGTTTGCTAGGTTCACCAATAAGCGAAAGGATGGTTGTCTCCGTCTTACTCAACTCACTTCATGAAGGATTTAGACGCTTCAGGCAATACTACATGAGTGAACCAAGAGAAGAGACAATCGGTGAATTTATTCGGCTAGTAAAAAATGCTGAAATAGTACTCGACTGTGAGGCCAAAGATTTACTCAAGGCTAAATGGAGACCTTTCAAGAAAGGTGGAAAGTCCAAGGGCAATGCTGAGTCAGTTCCCAGAAAGAAGACAAAGCAGGACAAGTCCACATCAAGCTATCTTTATTGTGATGGAATTGGCCATTATAAGAGAGAATGTCCCAAATATAAGGAAGATCAGAAGAACGGAACGGTCGTTCCATCTTCACGTATTTTCGTTATAGACTGTATACTTGCAAATTCAACTTCTTGGGTATGAGATACAGGTTGTGGCTCACACTTATGTTCCAATTCACAGGGACTAAGAAGAAGTAGAAGGTTAAGCAAGGGTGAAGTCGACCTACGAGTGGGAAATGGAGCAAGGATTGCTGCATTAGGTGTAGGAACTTATTATTTGTTGTTGCCCTTTGGGCTAGTTTTGGAATTTAAAGAGTGTTTCCATGTTCCAAGTCTTACTAAAAACATCATTTCTGTTTCTTGCTTAGATGCTAAGAGATTTACCTTTTTAATAAAAGACAATAGTTGCTCGTTTTATTTTAAAGAGATGTTATATGGATCTAATAGATTAGTCAAAAGACTTTATTTACTAGATCACGACAAACAAGTTTATAACATAAATACCAAAAAGGCCAAAAAGAATGATTCAGATCTCACTTATCTATGACATTGTCGATTAGGCTATAGTAACATGAAGCGCATAGAAAAACTTCAAAATTAAGGAAGGAATTCTAGAACCATTTGACTTAGAGGATTATAGTACATGTGAATCATGCTTACTTGGTAAAAGGACAAAGAAACCTTTCTTTAAAGTTGGAGAAAGAGTAACTGATCTATTGGGTTTAATCCATACAGATGTATGTGGACCAATGAGTTCAAATTCTAGAGGTGGTTTCAGCTACTTGTGAGGGGGTCGAAAAAGCACGAGGCTAATGCGTGACCTCGTCCCTCGTGGGTGTGACGATTCTTTTTATTCAATCAAGTGTAATTGGATTTCCTGTGAGTTTACACCCAATTGACTAGTAATATAGGAGTCGCCATTCAGTTTTTAACGACAATGAGAAAAACTGACAAAACCCGGTTATCGTGACATAAAGGGAGTGCAATTATGTTTGACCACGACGGCCGTAGGTTCCCTTGTGATCCCTGGTGGTGGGGATCGCTCAACGTACACCCGCAGGGTAGAGATTGAGGGTTCGGGGGACTGTAACTACCGAGAGGAGTACTCGCTCTTCGATAACTCCACAGGCAGGATATCCTTACTAGCTCAGCATAAATAATTGAAGGGACATGCGTTAACTATTAAACTAATCTGAGTTGATTTTAGCAATATGCAACATATAATACTAGATCGATCGCGATTATCTGATTTAGATTGCATTAAGGGACCTAGCATGATAATCCAATTTCCCAAAAATATTATATTTATTAAGCGTGATAGAACAATCAGATTTAGTTAGTTTAACAGTTCATAAAAAGGGCGAGGAAAGCAATTAAATCATAGAAAAGGGACACATTACGACGCACCCTTGAGAGGTGCGTCACGGTTCTCAGAAAACTAACCACTTTGACTTTGCTATTTCTCCTTTTATTTAACGAATCTCAAATTATGGGACGGGATACGTTCTGTTCGATTTATGGATCGATTGCGACAGAACGCGTGATCAGTTTTGCAGCGTGAGGCTTAGGCTTACGGGTTTAGAGTCAATACTCAGAATATAATTGTGTGTTGTTTTCACGTCGAATTTGGGGCTGTATTTATAGGGAAGAGTTCGTGGAAAGATAGAATTGCAGAGTTCTAATCCACAAAGAATTAGGAAAAAACACGTACCCAGGTAATTCCAGCGCCCAGGCCTTGGCGCCGAAGATTTCGGCGCCCAGAGCCAGGCGTTGAAAATAGGCTCTGGGCTGTTTTCTTAGTCAGATTCGGATTCCTGAAACCCGTAGTGTTTGAGACTTAATCGAGTCTTTTAGTGCGTATCAATTTCATGACGGAATGCGTCTGGGCCCGTTACGAACTCTAGGCTCGTTAGGATTTTAATTAATACGTAACTCTTATTTCCGAATCATATTAGGAATAGGATTCTCGCAGTTTTCTATCTCATTTAGGATTTATGTTGGAGTGCAACACCTAATTCTGACAGGTTTTTATCTTTTATGACTTGCCACTTTTAGAAGCTACCCTTTACGGCAGTTACTATTTTTAGCAGGTTTCCATAAATAGCAGGTTTCGGGTGAAACGAGAGGGTGATTGAGATTCGTTATTTTATAGGAGATGCGTTGTCAAGTGGAGATTTATGTTTTCATCATCGAACCTTCCCTTTCGGGAATGGGGACAAAAGTAGGTGTCTACACTACTTTATCACTTTTACTGATGACTTTAGTAGATATGGTTATGTTTACCTAATGAAACATAAGTCTGAATCCTTTAAAAAATTCAAGGAATTTCAGAGTGAAGTAGAGAATCGATTAGGAGGGAAGATAAAGACACTGCGGTCTGATAGAGGCGGTGAATATCTGAGCTATGAATTTGATGACCATCTGAAAGAATGTAAAATCTTGTCAGAATTGACTCCTCCTGGAACACCTCAATGGAATGGTGTGTCAGAACGGAGGAACAGGACCTTGCTAGACATGGTTCGATCAATGATGGGTCAGGCCGAACTTTGAATAGAATTTTGGGGACATACAATAAACACAGTTGCACTCACACTAAATAGAGCTACGTCTAAAACTATCGAAAAGACCCCAAACGAGTTATGGTTTGGAAAGCCTCCAAATGTGTCTTTTCTTAAGATTTGGGGTTGTGAAGTATACGTCAAACGATTAATTGCAGACAAACTTCAACCGAAATCTGACCAATGTATCCATGTGGGCTACCCAAAGGAAGCAAAGGGGTATTACTTTTACAATACATCTGAGAACAAGGTGTTTGTTTCTCGAGATGGTGTCTTTTTGGAAAGAGATCACATTTCCAAAATGACAAGTGGGAGAAAAGTAGACCTCGAAGAAATCCGAGTCGAACAACAAACTCTAGAGAATTCTCAAGATGACATTCAGGTTGAAACTCAGAGATCTTTAGAAGTATCTGGTGAGAATCAAGAACCAACTAGAAATGTAACCCCGCGTAGATCGCAAAGATATAGGTCTCAACCGGAAAGAGACTTAGGTATTTTGAGGAACGAGAGCCATGAAGTTCTATTGTTGGAAAGCGATGAACCTGCGACTTACAAACAAGCTATGACGAGCCCTATCTCCAAGCCATGGCAAGAAGCCATGCAATCTGAATTAGACTCCATGTCTGAAAACCAAGTTTGGGATTTGGTCGATTTGCCAGATGGCTACCAAGCCATAGGAAGGAAATGGGTTTTCAAACTGAAAAAGGACAAGGATGGGAAACTAGAAGTTTTCAGAGTTAGATTGGTTGCAAAAGTTTACAGGCAAGTCCACGGTGTGCATTACGATGAAACCTTTTCACCAGTTGTAATGCTAAAGTCTATTAGGATAATGTTAGCAATCGCTGCATATTACGATTACGAAATATGGAAGATGGATGCCAAAACCGCCTTCTTAAACGACATTTTAACAGAAACTGTGTTTATGACACAACCTGAGGGTTTTGAGGATCCAAAGATTGCTAAAAAGGTATGCAAGCTTAAGAAATCCATTTATGGATTAAAGCAAGCATCAAGGAGCTGGAATATACGTTTTGATGAAGCAGTCAGTGACTTTGGCTTCGTCAAGAACGCAGAAAAATCTTGTGTATACAAGAAGGTCAATGGGAGAAAAACTGCTTTTCTAGTATTATATGTCGAGGACATATTACTTATCGGAAATGACATTCCTATGTTTAACTCTGTCAAGATTTGGCTTGGGAAATATTTTTCGATGAAGAATCTAGGAGAAGCACAGTACATACTAGACATCAAGATATACAGAGATAAATCTAAAAAGATGATTGGACTTAGTCAAAGCACTTATATCAATAAAATGCTTGAAAGGTTCAATATGGCAAACTCCAAGTGAGGCTACCTACCCATATCTCATGGAATGACTCTAAGCAAGAATCAGTGCCCAAAAACACTGGATGAGCGTAGACGAATGTGTGGGATTCCATATGCACCATTGATTGGTTCAATAATGTATGCTATGATATGTAAACGCCCGGATGTTCCGTACGCACTCAGTGCTACGAGCAGATACCAGTCGGACCCAGGAGAGGCATATTGGACTGCTGCCAAGAATATTCTGAAGTACCTGAAAAGGCACAAAGATGATTTCCTGGTCTATGGTGGAGATGATGAATTAATTGTTAAAGGCTATACGGACGCAAGTTTCCAATCCGGAAAAGATGATTTCAGATCACAGTCTAGGTTTGTCTTCTGCCTCAACGGAGGTGCAGTAAGATGGAAATGTGCTAAACAGAGCACCATTGCGGATTCTACAACTGAAGCGGAGTACATTGCTGCATATGAAGCAGCAAAGGAAGCTATTTGGCTAAGGAAGTTCATAGGTGAACTTGGTGTAGTCCCCTCCATTAAAGGACCAATAGCTCTATATATTGACAATAATGGAGCTATTGCACAGGCAAAGGAGCCTAGACACCACTAGAGAGTCAAGCATGTACTTCATATATTTCACCTTCTACGAGAATTCGTTGAAAGAAAAGAAGTCGAGATACGAAAGATTGGAATTGACGACAATATCTCAGATCCATTAACTAAACCTCTACCGTAAGCGAAGCACAACTCGCACACTGCAGCTATGGGAATCAAGCATATTGGAGAATGGCTTTGATATCCTTCATAAATATTTTAACGTTTTAGAGTGTAATTGTAATACCTCGAAATTTTAAAACTCGTTTAATTATGCTTAATTATTTTTATTTAGCTTAAAATCATTTTTAAATCCTAATTTCGAACTCATTTTTTAACAAAGTTTTATTTCGCTTGAATTTTTAATATTGTTACATGATTTATTATTTTTAATTTAATTTCAAATTTAAGAACTTAAGCTACTTTTCAAATCTTAATTATTTCGTAATTTATTTCGAATTTTTAATAATTTATGAACGTTCTTATTTTATGCGGAAACTAAATTTATTTTCATTAACGATATTTTTCTAAAGAATTTGTACAAAAATTGTTTTAATTAAGGATTTCTATTTTTGTCAATTTCTAATTATAGCAACATATTTCTGAATATTGGCCTAACTTTGTGAAATGACCAAAATACCCCCAAGGGCAAAAATGGCAATTTTCTTCTTCTTCTTCCTCCCTCTCCATGTATGTCTTCAACTCCCCTTTCCACTTATTTCAGTCCACATTCATGCCTTGGTCATCAAGGAGTGAATGCTTCCTCTTCACTCTACTTTACAGTATAAACAATCCATAATTTGTCCCATTTTCTTCAACCCAACAATCAGTAAACAAAAATGAAAATCAACACCCATAACCACCACCATTGCCGCCCTCTTTCTCCCCTTCGTTGCACCCTTCACTGCACCACCTTGCCGCGCCACCATTCCCAGCCACCCTTGCCAACTTCTGAACCCATCACCGTCTCCATCTCCGGCAAGAGCTGACCGGAAAACACCCCTCAAACTCCCCTGTTTTTCCTCCTTCCTTTCGCACACTCTTCCCCTCCTCTCATTGCTCCGCCACCACGAAACCACCAGCATCGTCAAAATCCCGGCGCATTTTCGCGTCTCGGTGTCGCCCAAACCCAGGCTCCGGCCACCGCACCTCGCTTCGCCGCTCGCACAACCTCCCATGCCTCCCTCCTCACTCGACTCCCCTGTTCTCTCTCTGAATCGCACAACCACCGCGCCGCCGTGCTGTCCTTACCGCCGGCTTTCTGCCGCCGCCCAGGCCGCACAGACCCTCCACCCACCCTCCTTCCTTTTCTCCTCCCCCATCGTGCTTGCTGCCCTGCTTTTCTTTGCTTCTCCTTGCCTGCTTCATGTTCCAGGAACGAATTTTTTAATTGGGAACTTTGGTTCTTTTATTTCAAGTCAGCCTATTACCAAAATCCAGCCCAATATTCATCTTGGGTAAGCTCTACCTATTTCACAATTCATACACTTATTTTGATATTAATGTTGCTCCTTATAAAAATACTTTGATTTAAGATTTGATAAATATTTCATGTATTGATTTGATAACGGAAATTAATAACACTTTTATGAATTTATAAACTAAAAATATTTGGAAAATATTAATTCAACTATATTTATCGTTTTAATATTAATTCAACAATTTATAATTTTGAAAGAAATCGGACTTGGAGGTCAGGATGAACGATCCATCAAACAAGAAGTATAAACTACGGTTGAGGTAACATCTATTGCTAACACCCACAATCCCCTTATGAAATGCGTTGTATGAGATAATGAAATGTGTTTATAATGATATGTTTTTATTGATTGTGGGATATGAAATGTATTTATAAAGTTTGTTTTATGCATGATGATATTCAAATGTGTTTATGAATGATTTTATAAGAATGATATTTATGAGTTACGAATAAGATACGAATCATGATAAATAAAAATGTAACAGGTTCTGGCAGTTAGTGGGGTTACTATTTCTAGGTCGTGCACGTACCGCCGTACCGTGGACACCCAACAAGGGAGAGTGCTCTTTGAGGGTTACCGCAAGCTAAAAGAGAAACTATTTAGGTACGGGCGTATGTCCAACAAGGGAGAGTGCTCCTTGAGGACTATCGCAAGGTGGGAGACATCTCGCAAGGCTAACTTGTCAGCTACCAAGTAAAATGAAGGTTTTATGAAAGATAATGGGAACTATTAAAGTTTCAAGTTATAAATGATGTTTTATTATAATGCATTTATGAAAGTGTTTTACTACATTCTATTCTCCCTGTTTTCAAAGAAAATAAAATGAATTGAAATGAATTTACGTTGTTAGGGTAGTATGTTACTGGGCCTCGGCTCACGATGTTTCTTTTGTTCTAGGTACAAAGAAGATCATGGGATTCCTTAGAGTGATGATGCAACCATCAAAATCACGATCGATGTTTAGTAAAGATAACTATGTCTCACTAGTAATAATGGATGTATTAATTAAACTCTAGTTTAATTTTAAGAATTGAGTTAGATTTAATGTTAATGTTAAAATGTTAGGATTATTTATTAAGATTTATTAGATTACAATGTAAATATTAAAGAATTAATCGAAGTTAAGTATATTTACTGTTAGTCAACAAGGTTTAGTAATTAAAAAGGTCATGTCGCCTTGTATTTCCCGCGAGGGAGATACGGCATGTGACGCTCCGACTAAGTTAGGGTTTTCCGCTGCTAATTAAAGATAATTAACCTAATTAAAGGTGTTTAGATGTCGGGGCGTTACAGTAATACTTTGTAAAATGTTTTGGTTAACCATTCATATAAATGAATAGAATTCATTTTTCCATTTAATTTTGTGGTTTATTAAATGATGAGTACTTTCAATTTGACGATATATTTAAGATAGACTGTCAGGACTAGTCCTGCGACTAAGAAATGTCTATCAAGTGAACTTGAATGTCAAAAGTTGAAAAAGGTCCCTGGTCGGAAGTTTTCTACAAAGGTGGACGCATAGAAAACGCTAGACGACTAGAATGCAAGATGACTAGTAGTTCTGTTTCTTGAACTATGTGGACATGGCAATGTCGCAATCATTTGCATAGATACTTACTTGAGAAGATTAGTATCGGAAAGACCTAAGAAACTTTTCTGTAAGAGATGAAAATATGTCATAAGTAAATTTCATTACATTATTAGACACTAATTCTCAATACCTGAGTGATTTGAGAGTACTTGTTTGAGAACTGGTTACTTTGACGTTGTCAAGCGTCGCACCGTAAAAGGAGACTATAACGACAACGCTCAGTTAATCACCTATCAAACGAAGTCTAACCTCGAGATCACAAGATTAGGATTATCCTCCCATAAATCGGGATGAGATGCTGAAAGTTGTACAAAGGCCACTCAGAGCTAGAAACTGAAAAATTCATGGCCGTGCTCAGATGAATCATAGGCTATGATTATCTGTTTATTTGATCAGTTGAACTCTGAAACCGAGAAATACCTTTGGACATAATAAGGATGACTACTCTTACCTTATGTTCATGAGCAAGCATCAAGCGACAAAGGAATTAGGCAATGCACAGTCCTTAAGGACAAGTGGGAGACTGAAGGAAATAATGCCCTTGGTCCAAGTATGCATTCAATGCTAAGTCTGATAAATGCGGTTCAGTATTAATTAAACAAGTTAATAATTCAGTGAGATCAATTTAGCTGAATGCCTAGCTAGAGGCCGCTTCAGTTCAAGTGGAATTAATAATATTAATCCACAACTTACTCTTGACTGAACCCGTAGGGTCACACAAATAGTACGTGAACGGATCAAGTATTTAAGTGAATATATTATTCATTAAATACTCTATTTATGAACATTCGGAAACGACGGATCTCGGTTCCAGTGGGAGTTGAAATCGTAAAAAGGCAAAATATAGAATGCTCCGGAAATGGAGAATATTTCCGGAAACGGAAATATGGATCATGACGGAAATATAAATATTATCCAAATCATAGATGTTGCCGGAAACGGAAACATGGCTCGTATCGGAAAATATTATAGGAAACAGAAATATTGCCAGAATCGAAAATATTGCCGGAAACGGAAATATTACCGGAATCGGAAATATTGTCGGAATCGGAAATAAATTCCGGAATCGGAAATATTAAATATTTTTTCGAATCGCAAATAAATTCCGGAATCGGAAAAATAATATTAAATATTTGTTCGAATCGGAAATGAATTCCGAAATTGGAAAACGAATCGGAAGCGCGACGTGCGAACGCTCGACGAACGAGCTTATGAGACGCAAGGCGCAGTGCAAGCGCCAGGCCTAGCGCCAAGCAATCCCGCGCACGGAGGAGCAAGGCAAGGGGCCGAGCAGCAGCGCCCAACGAGTGGGCCGTGTGCTGCTTGCTGCCAATGCCCAGCGCGCATGGGCCGAGCATAGGAGCGACGCCCATTCGTGGGCTGCGAGTTGCGTGATGTACGACCAAGCAAATGTGGGCTCAAGGACACACGTGCAATGCCTTGGCCGGCTAGGTTGCTTGCGTGTCAAGTAATCGTGTTTTCCTAATTCTACTGAAATTAGATGTTTTAGGTAAATCTGAAATATTTAGTATTTGATTAAACCTAGAATTCTAATGATATTAATTAATTAGAATCCTAATGGATTTAATTAATTGATTCCTAGTAGAATTCAAACTCCTTTATTTCCACCTTATAAATATGTGGTTTATGATCACAATTTATAAGGCAATTCAATATACTATTCTAACATATTAGATTCAAGAGAGAATTTAATACTTGCCTAATATTATTGTGAGTTTCCCGAGTGCACACAAAACCTTATAGAATATTATAGTTTGTTGAATCTAAGGCGGATCCAAACGTGTTGTGGACTATCTACGGAGGGGCGACATTTGGAGTCCTATACTTGTTCTTGTTCGGTTCGGGAGCAGCTAGGGAAGGCACGCATCACATTGTATGTATGCTAATTATGGTAATTGATTATGTGGCAATTAATTTGGATTCCTGGCTTTATGGTTTTTCCTCATGAATTATATTGTTTATATTATTCATAACCCTACACAAACACCCTTCCACTTGGTATATGGTTCTGAGGCTGTCATCCCTGTAGAAATCGGAACAGAAAGCTTAAGGATCCAGTCATACAACAAGTATGATGGAGTCCGTGGAGAAAGCAACCACCAACTTCTGTCCGAAGCTCTAGACCTACTAGAGGAAGCTCGGAACGACGCCAGAACTCTAAACGCAACCTGTGTACAAAGGGTTAGCAAGCACTACAACCGAAGAGTCAGTGCCAGACCTTTGAAGGTCGGTGATCTAGTGCTCAAAAACGCTGCTACAGTTCAGAAGGGAAGGATCCATGGGAAACTCTCAACAACTTGGGAAGGACCATACATCATCCACTCAGAGAAAAGAACTGGCACCTTTATGCTTAAACAGTTAGATGGAACAATCTTGAAGAGCCATTGGAATGCCGATGTTCTCAAGAAATATTTTGTATGATCAAACACTCCTTGTCCAAGTAAATTGTTTAATGAGAAGAGGAAAGCCGTTGGCACCATGTGTTTCATTAAACGTATCTCCTTATGTATTTTATTGTCATTTCATTATATGCATGCAACTTCGGAAATGATTAATACGAAGCTAAAATCAATCCAAGAAATGGGTAACTCAAAAACCAACGCGCAAGGTATCGTCCAAAATCCCCGGATTTGTGATACCTTGGAAAACTCTGTTCGCAACAAAAGTCGCTCGAATCGAGTTGTAAAGAGCTCGGCTCAGATCCACGGATCGCCGAGGTCATAACTAAGAGTCAGACTAGCGATTTCTTGCTCAGGTTCCTGAACCACAAGAAATCGGAAGAGAAAGAGCAAAATGAGTCTCTTAGCAAATCTACGGATTTGAAGAACTCAAAAGCAAAATGAGTCTCTTAGCAAATCTACGAATTTGAAGAAATCAAAAGAAAAATGCGTCTCTTAGCAAATCTACGGATTTGAAGAGCTCAAAGCAGGATGAGTCTCTTAGCAAATCTACGGATTTGAAGAACTCAAAGCATTAGGAGTCTCTTAGCAATTCCACGGATTTGAAGAACCCAAAACAGGATGAACTTTTGAGCAAACCTTCGGATCTGAAGAACTTA
Organism: Spinacia oleracea; assembly: GCF_020520425.1. Lineage (NCBI taxonomy): Eukaryota > Viridiplantae > Streptophyta > Magnoliopsida > Caryophyllales > Amaranthaceae > Spinacia > Spinacia oleracea. Next base: position 81,418,305 of record NC_079491.1, read on the forward strand.
ACAAAAATAGACTTTTGGAGTTAAATAAACTCAACAAAAATCGAAGGCTCTGAAGCTCAAAAATAAACAAAGGCAAAGTAATTGAATAGCAAGTCGAAACCATTTTTCATTCAATATTCGGGGAGAAGAGTATGATTACATCAGTTAACTCGGCACAGCCCGAGGAATCCTCAAAAATTGAAAGCAAAATGAGTTTAAAGCTAAAATCGGCAGCCATCAACAGATGATATCGGCCTACCGAAGTACAAAGAAAGCAAAAAGAAATTATTAAAGTACAACGCAACACCGAGGCAAAAAGGTGGGAGAAACTTAAGCATAAGTTCGGAAGTCCTCAACTTGAATCGACCGACTCTGAAGAAGAGGACTACCCAAGTTCTTAAGGGACATCACCAGCAGGCCCTTGAGGGGTAGCTTTCGAAGAGGAGCCCACGTTAGTGTCACCCTCAGAAGCGACCTTCTGAGCCTGCTGCTCCTTGGCAGCTTCCTCACGCTCCCTCGCAGCGTCCTCTCTATCAGCTTGACATTCTTCCCGATGATACCGAGCCTCAAGCCACTTAGGCACATCCTCAGCCCACTTAAAATCCGGCATGTTCTTAGCAAACATACGGCGAGCGCCAAGGATCCCTTCCCAATACGCATCCTGGCACTGCTTGGCCGTGTACATTTGGGCCTTCTCTTGCTCAAGCTTACGAATCTCAGCCTTCAGCCCCCGAATATCATCCTCCAGCACTGGGACCCTCTCAATAGTGGCCTTCGCCAGTTCAACACTCTCGACCATCCGCAAGATGGCACTCTCCTTTGAAGGAAATAATGCCCTGGGTCCAAGTATGCATTTAATGTTAAGTCTAATAAATGCGGTTCAGTATTAATTAACAAGTTAATAAATTCAGTGAGATCAAGTGAGCTGAATGCCTAGCTAGAGGCCGCTTCAGTTCAAGTGGAATTAATGAAATTAATCCACAGCTTACTCTTGACTGAACCCGTAGGGTCACACAAACAGTACGTAAACGGATCAAGTATTTAATGGCATTAAATACTCCATCTATGGATATTCGGAATCGACGGATCTTGGTTTTAGTGGAAGCTGAGATCGTCAAAAGCAAGAAATGAATACTCCGGAAACGATGATGTTGTCGGAAACGAAAATATGGATCGTATCGGAAATATATATATTATCCAAGTCATAGATGTTGCTGGAAACGGAAACATGGTACGTATCGGAAAATATTATTGGAAATGGAAATATTGCTGGAAACGGAAATATTGTCAGAATCGAAAATATTATTGAAATCGGAAAAAAATTCCGGAAACGGAAATATTAAATATTTTTTCGAAACGGAAATTAATTCCGGAATCGGAAATATTAAATATTGTTCGTATCGGAAATGAATTCCGGAATCGAGAATTTAATCGTAAGCGTATCGTACGAATTAGCATCGGGAGAGGGTCGCTAGACGAAGGCCCAGCACGAAGCCAGGCCGTCGCCCAGCAATCCTAGCGCAATAATCCACACGCCAAGCCTCGACCAGGCCCAGCGCAATGCCAGGCCCAGCCAAGGCCTGTGGCGCGCGCGGAGCAGTCGTGGGCTGCGACAATGGGCTGCGAGCAAGTGCAGCTCGCGTGGGCCGCGAGGCTTGCGCGGGCTGTGCTCGTGCTCATGCTCTTGTACGTGTACGTGTGCAATACAAATCCTAAAGCTATTAGAATTTGTCATATGATTAAATCCTAATCCTAATAGATAAAGTTTATTTAATAGAGTCCTAGCAGGATTCTAATTAACCTAAACTAGTATTCTAGTAGGATTATAACTCCTTTTCCATAACTCTATAAATAGGGGCCTAGGGTCACAAATTTATACACAACATTGAAGTATTCAAAGGTAAGATTTTGAAGCAAAAATCAGCCATACACTTGCAACCTATTTAGCCGAAAATCCTAGGAACCTTAAGGGCGATTCTAATTGGTCAAGCTTAAGGCGGATCCGGACGTGCTGTGGACTATCTACGGAGGGACGACACTTGGAGTCCAAAAGACTTGTTCTTGTTCGGTTCGGGCGCAGCTAGGGAGGGCACGCTACAAAGTGTATGCATCTGAATTATGCTAAATGATTATGTGTAAATAATATGTTTCCTGGCATTAAGGTTTTCCGCATGATTTATGTTTTGTCATATGTATCATAACCTAACAGTGGCATTAAGGTTTTCAACTGAAAAATAAATTAAATAAATGGATTCGATTATAATTTTATATGAGCTTTAAATTTTAATTAAACTTGTATGTTTCCGGTTAGACTAGAAATACAATTTTATGTTTAAAATTAGTAAACCATATAAAGTTATTGGTTTAAGTGGGAGCAATTTTAGTCATAAACTCTTGATTAGGTCTACAAATCCTTTAAGGTTAAACAACTCGATTAGAATTAATAAGGACTGAATAATTGGTAGATTATTGGTGCCCTTGATTAATTGCAGCAAATATTTATGTGATGCATAACGTGTTTTACTAACCAGCTATGTGGGCCATTCATGATAATGAATGGTTGAATGGTATATATTGTATATGTACTGTTTTGCAGGTTATGAAGTGACTAGCATGGCCCAAATAGGATAAAAAATATGGTGTGCGTACCATTAATTTGAATGTAATTGGTCTAATGCACCAAAGTTTGTTTTTTCAATTCAAATATGGTCTGCGTACCATCAAATAGTTGTAATTAGTTTAATTATAGCTGATCCTATTTGAAGAAAATGGCGCCTCCCACGGTGAAATTCAAGACGGAGTTTCCAATCCATTTTCAAGACGACTTTGAAGTTGAAGCTTCAAGATGAAGTCGGGCCATACTAGATCACATTTATCTTATGCATGCTTGAAGTTATTTATTGCTTTTAAATATGTCTTAAATATGCATGAGATTGTGGCTTGATTATATTGCATGATTAAGGATTTTAGTTCACTTAAAATCTAACCAACATAGTAAGAGCCTTAAGTTCCAAACTTAAAAATTGAGTTAAAAGGAGCCATGCCAAAATAACACTTACTTGGATAACCTTTACATCAATCTAGTAATAGTTTTACGCTCAACGAGGTGTTAATTATTGATCCTAAAGGGGTAAGGTACACAAACAATTGTGAGTACATGTTAGTTTTGGTGAAACTCAACGATATAAGTAAGGAGTCGGAAATATTGCCGGAAACGGAAATATTGTCAGAATCGAAAATATTATCAAAATAGGAAAATAATTCCGGAAACGGAAATATTAAATATTTGTTCGAAACGGAAATTAATTACGGAATCGGAAATATTAAATATTGTTCGTATCGGAATTGAATTTCGGAATCGGGAATTTAATCGGAAGTGTATCGTACGAATTAGCATCGGACGAGGCTCGCTAGACGAAGGCCCAGCACGAAGCCAGGCCGTCGCCCAGCAAGCCAAGCGCAACAATCCACACCCCAAGCCTCGACCAAACCCTGCGCAATGCTAGGCCCACCTAAGGCCTGTGGCGCACACGGAGCAGTCGTGGGCTGTGACAATGGGCTGCGAGCAAGTGCAGCTCGCGTGGGCCGCGAGGCTTGCGCGGGCTGTGCTCGTGCTCATGCTCGTGTATGGTTGTGTGAAATACAAATCCTAAAGCTATTAGAATTTTTCATATGATTAAATCCTAATCCTAATAGATAAAGTTTATTTAATAGAGTCCTAGCAGGATTCTAATTAACCTAAATTAGTATTCTAATAAGATTATAAGTCCTTTTCCATAACTTTATAAATAGGGGCCTAGGGTCACAAATTTATACACAACATTGAAGTATTCAAAGGTAAGATTTTGAAGCAAAAATCAGCCATACACTTGCAACCTATTTAGCCGAAAATCCTAGGAACCTTAAGGGCGATTCTAGTTGGTCAAGCTTAAGGCGGATCCGGACGTGCTGTGGACTATCTACGGAGGGACGACACTTGGAGTCCTAAAGACTTGTTCTTGTTCGGCTCGGGCGTAGCTAGGGAGGGCACGCTACAAAGTGTATGCATCTGAATTATGCTAAATGATTATGTGTAAATAATTTGTTTTCTGGCATTAAGGTTTTTCCCATGATTTATGTTTTGTCATATGTATCATAACCTAACATCCTTATCATTAAGCTTGGCCTCAAAGCTAGCCTTTTCTTCGGCCTTCTCCTTCTCAAGGGCTTGGAATTTCTCTGAGTCAAGTGCCAAACGGACACAGAGATTCCCAACCTGGGCACCGATCTTCTCAAGCGCGGCCGTTCCTTCTTGGGTGAACTCATCATCCAACTGCTTAGCCCCCGCAAGCTCAAAAATGAGGAAGTTAGCCTTCTGGTCGAGATTGGGGATGTCCCGAGCATATAGTTCGTCAAACCTCTGGAGCCGCATCTCGTCGTAATATTGACATTCAACAGAAAAGGCAGTCCAGAAGTTGGCCTAGAAAGGAGAAAGAACGAACAAGAATAAAAATTACAAGACAACAATGACGAGTGAATGAAAAAGTGGATAGACAGCGAAATTCTAATTTACCTCATTCATGTGATACTGAGCCATTTTGGTTGGGTGACTCGCCGACTCCCCTGGAACTCGGAACTGAGGGATAGAACGCAACATATTCTCCCGAGCAGCTTCGGGTCCAACCATCGAGCCCACATGAGCAGAAGGATCTTCGCGCATAAACGAGGGTCGGGAAAATCGAGCCATGGTCTCCCGAACTTCAGCAGGTACCCTCCTTACGGGGACATCGGAGCAAGGGTCAGCATAAACTAATCTCTCCAAAACAGAAGTTGAAGTAGAACCCAATATCTCACGACCCCTTTTTATCCCTTGCTTCAGATCAGCGCCACCAGCCTCGGGAACCGTGAGGGTAGCATCCTTGGTCTTCCCTTCCTCAGCCAAAGGATTATCCACCGCCATTTCAGAATTCGTCAGATCCACAAAAATCTTAGGAGGAGTCCGTGGATCCTTCCCCGAACCATCAACAGCACCCTCACCCTCGGAAGCGAAGGGATCAAAAGAGCCCAAAGGAGGGTCAGTTTCGAAGGCCTCCACCTCATGAGTGATGTCCTCGACTATCACCCCAACACGAGTTAGTGGTTTCAGCGGAGAAGGCACATGAATTTCCTCGACCAAGGGTTGGTCCACCGGTTCGTTCCTCACCGGCACCACCACGCTCTTCAGCTTCTGGCCGGGAAGAGGAAGGAAACTGCGAAGATTCTTGGGAGGACCCATCTGAGCAGCGAGATAACGTTCACCCGCTTCGGCAAGGCCCGGATCCTCAGCAACAACCTGTCGAATTATTTCCTCTGTAAGGGGAGGACGTTGTCTCATAAACTCGAGAACCTCGTGTTAGGTTATGATACATATGACAATTCATAAATCATGCGGAAAAACCATAAAGCCAGGAAAGCATATTATTTTCACATAATCATTTAGCATAGAATAGATGCATACATGTTGTAGCGTGCCTTCCCTAGCTGCGCCCGAACCGAACAAGAACAAGTCTTTAGGACTCCTAATGTCGTCCCTCCGTAGATAGTCCACAGTACGTCCGGATCCGCCTCAAGTTAGACCAACTAGAATCGCCCTTAAGGTTACTAGGAATTTCGGCTATGTGTTTGCAAGTGTATGGCTGATTTTTCTTTCAAAAACTTACTCTTTGAATACTTCAATCGTACCCATAAATTATGACCCTAGGCACTTATTTATAGGAGTATGGAAAAGGAATTGTAATCCTACTAGGATGTGGATTTGTTAATTAGAACTTTATTAGGACTCTAAATAACAAAGCAAATCTAATAGGATTAGGATTTTAATCTTCGCACGAATCCTAATAGGATTAGGATTTCCCGCACACGCATCGTACAAGCCGTGCACCCCTGCAGGCCTTGCGGCCCACGACAAGCGCACAACCCATGTGCGGTGCTGCGCGCGCGCGCGCCCTTGGCTGGGCCTGGCCTTGCGCTGGGCCTGGTCGAGGCGTGCGTTGCTGCGTGCGGCTCGCTGGGCGATGGCCTGGCTTCGTGCTGGGCCTTCGTCTATCGGGCCTCGTCCGATGCTAATTCGTACGATACGCTTCCGATTAAATTCCCGATTCCGGAATTCATTTCCGATACGAACAACATTTAATATTTCCGATTCCGGAATTAATTTCCGTTTCGAACAAATATTTAATATTTCCGTTTCCGGAATTATTTTCCGATTCCGATAATATTTCCGATTATGACAATATTTCCGTTTCCGGCAATATTTCCGATTCCGGCAATATTTCCATTTCCGATAATATTTTCCGATACGTACCATGTTTCCGTTTCCGGCAACATCTACGACTTGGATAATATTTATATTTCCGATACGATCCATATTTCTGTTTCCGGCAATATCATCGTTTCCGGAGTATTCATTTCTTGCTTGTGACGATCTCAGCTCCCACTAAAACCAAGATCCGTCGATTCCGAATATCCATAGATAGAGTATTTAATGCCATTAAATACTTGATCCGTTTACTTACTATTTGTGTGACCCTACGGGTTCAGTCAAGAGTAAGCTGTGGATTAATATCATTAATTCCACTTGAACTGAAGCGGCCTCTAGCTAGGCATTCAGCTCACTTGATCTCACTGAATTTATTAACTTTTTAATTAATACTGAACCGCATTTATTAGACTTAACATATAATGCATACTTGGACCAAGGGCATTATTTCCTTCAGTCTCCCACTTGTCCTTAGGGACAAGTGTGCATTTCCTAATTCCTTTGTCGCTCGATGCTTGTTCTTGAACATAAGGTAAGAGTTGTCATCCTTATTATGTCCAGAGGTGTTTCTTGGTTTCAGAGTTCAACTGATCAAATAAACAGATAATAATAGCCTATGATTCATCCGAGCACGGCCATGCATTTCACAGTTTCTAGCTCTCCGAGTGGCCTTGTACAACTTTTAAGCATCTCATCCCGATTTATGGGAGGACAATCCCAATCTTGCGATCTTGAGATTAGACTTCGTTTGATAGGTGATTACCTGAGCGTTGCCTTTATAGCCTCCTTTTACGGTGCGACGGTTGGTCAACGTCAAAGCAACCAGTTCTCAAACAAGTAATCTCAAATCACTCAGGTATTGAGGATTTAGTGTCTAATAATTTTAATGAAATTTACTTATGACAGATTTTCATCTCTTACAGTAAAATTTCATAGGTCTTGTCCGATACTAGTCTTCCCAAAGTAAGTATCTATGCAAATGATTATGACATTGCCATGTCCACATAGTTCAAGAAACAGAACTACTAGTCATCTTGCATTCTAGTCGTCTAACGTTTTCTATGCGTCCAATTTTATAGAAAACTCCGACTAGGGACCATTTTCAACTTTTGACATTCAAGTTCACTTGATAGACATTTCTTAGTCACAGGACTGGTCCTGACAGTCTATCTTGAATATATTGTCAAATTGAAGGGACTCATCATTTAATACTAAACCAAGATTAAATGGAATATGAAAATATATTTCATATATGATAAATGTTCAACCCCATTGTTTAAGAACCATGGGCCTCAAAACCCATCTTTAAAACAGTTCATGGAATTCAAAGCTATGCTTGATTTCCAGTGCTACAATGTGAGTGTTGCTTCTCACTTGTTGCATAGGTTTAGTTATCATGCTTTGCCAATCTTAATATCCTTTTCATCGAATAATATTCGAGATATGATAATAAGATTTTTTGAGTTTGTTTATTATGTGATCTAGTCTTTCTTACTTCGATAGTGGTTCTACGCATTTTGCAATGAAGAACCATCAAGTTAGCAGACATGTGATCCACCCAAGTTCAGTGAAAAACTCTTTAACTTAAACAACCCTGTTTCATTGCTTCTTAGGCAATAATTACTTTTACTTCAACTATTTAGGTTGCTAGTGATGCTTTGTTTGGATTTACTTATCCAAGCAGTTCACAGATATGTGGAAGACTTTCCAACTGTATCTTAGAACATATTTAATTTCGCACGCAACAACTCATGGTCTCCGATCCATGTTGCCATTTCAAAACACGATGCTCTTAGCTCGTCCTTGTCAATGGTTAACTCCAAAGGGATCTTGCTTGATCCTTTGCCAGTGTTTCTGCGTGTAGCATCAATATTTAGCATATCTTTATTTCCTTGAATCAAGAACTATTCCTATGTACCTTTTCAAGTACCATAAGTATTCTTGATCTCAATCTAGTTGATCTTCACTTAGATCAATAGAGACTGGTATATGTTCGTCATGCCTAAAGCCATACGATACGTTTTTGGCGATCCTCATATTATATCATACATGATAAATTCTTTTGCAGAATAATTCCCAATTGAATTCTATTCATGTAACTTTAGCTTATTCAATTTCAGTAGATACTGAATCCAGCTAAATTCTTTGACATAAAATATAGGTGAAGAATCTCATTAGATTCTTTGATGTTAACTTAGTAAATGCTTATACATAGTTCAAACATTCTTTACTTAGATTTATTCACATGGGTCGAATATCTCCAATGGAGTCTTTCGTGTTTGATTTAGTAAATGCCATTACTTAATCCAAAACATTAATATAAGATCTTTGTAAATAGATCTTAATACCCAGTATGTACTAAGTTTCGCCTTGGTCCATCATTGATGAATAATTTCAAATCTAAGTCATTAGCATTTGAATGTTATTTTACAATAGAGAGATATGTGTGTGATACACACAGGACCAGTTAAGTTTTTATGTACTCCCACTAAACTTCTTATATATCTATAAGAATCATGTACATTTTATGAAACTAAAATACTTATTAGCTTCACTAAAATACATTTCTAATTCCCAATTGCTTGCTTAAAACTGTACTTAGATTTCATAAGCTAGCTTTCTTTTTCAAGCATTTATTTGGATCCACAAATCCTATGGCATACCATGTACATAGTTTATTCCAACATTTTATTGAGGAATTGTTTTGTCATCCAATTGCCATATGTACCAATATGCGATCATTGCTTGATTTATAGACTTGAGCATTACGATTATGCATGAGGTTTCAACACAATCCACGCCGTGAATTTGCTTGTAACCTTTAGCAACTAATCTAGCTTTGTGTGTGAACATAATTTCATGTTTGATGGTTTTTATCCTTAAAACAAACTTGCAACCAATAGGTGTGAAACTATTCTTGCAAATCAACAAAATTTCAATTTTGTCATCTAAACATTGAGTATGTTTTATGGCCTCTAACCATTTAAAACATTTGAGTCTATATATGGCCTCTAACCATTTTAGGGAATCTGGGTTTCGTCATAGCTTTCTCACAGGTTATAAACTCATTAATCTATATGATAATAGTTTGACTGCAAGTTGTAGGTTTCTTCACTATCTAATAGAAGAATCGCATAGCTTTAGTGACCTGAACTCCATGTTTCTTCACTATCCAAAAGAAGAATATCATAGTTCCAGTGACTTGAACTCTATGCCTACTTTGGGTATAGAACATCAAACAAATAGAATATCAATAGCCACTTGAAAGTCCTTTGAATATTCTGTTCTCCTTGAAGCACTTCTAAAGTCTTCTAAGAGATGTCTATTCTTTAAAAGCCACTTCAAAAGTCCTTAAAGAATACGTGTTCGGATTTTCTAAAGAACTTCGAAAAGCCTCCAGATTGTCCGTTTATGTTTGTTGTTCGCCTCGAAGACTTTCGAGGTCTATTTTCTCCCACTTGTCATTTTGGAAACGAATCTCCAAAAGGACATTATTTCGAGCAAACAAACATTATGTTCTCAAAAATTCATGGTAGAAACAATACCCTTGTGTCTCATTTGAATAAATCACAATGAAACATATATCTATACTTGGGCCTTAGTTTGTTGAATAACAAACACTAAGTTCCCACTGAGTTTAGGAACTCTTTAGATATATTTTGAAAAGATATTCTGAAATTACTTTTTAATAGCTTTGACGAATTTGGTTTAGTTTGGTGGTAGTTGAGCATTTTGTTTTAGAAATTATAGGAAAAGTCTTTATGATTCATCATTGATCGAATCATGTACTAATTGACTTCGATCATTCCAACGTAGATATGCCATATCTTATGGACCTAGATTGTGAAATTTCAACACACAATCATTGATGATCATATTTGGTCTCAAGTAATCATCAACATGATCTAACCTAGATCTTTATGATTTCTTGCTAAGTGGATTTTATACTTCTGAATCTTTGAACTAGCCAAACAGATTCAACTTATATCACATTTGAGTAAATAAACCTATATTCACTCAAATCCATGTGAAATAATAAAGTCATAAAATCTTTCTTTAGCTTTGAACTCTATCGTCTAGGCGTTCTAACAATAGTTCATATCTTTTGTTACTTTCAACAAGTAAGACTAGTTGTCTTAAATTTATCTAGAAATCAATCAACTTTCAAAAGTCCATCAAAATAGAGCTTTTGAATGTTAACTTGTTGATATGGTCTAAGCAACAATGCCAAAGATTAGTGGAACTCAAATCAAGGGGTTGATTTGAACCTAGTAAAGTTTTATTGTTAAAGAGTTGTTTGTTTTAATCAAGCATATTGACTCAACCCGTAATTGACCATTTCATTCAAATAAACAAACAAACATTGTTTTTGTTTTCTTGAATGTGAGTCTTTCTGTGTTTGAAACAGAAATTTAGGTATGCTGATTATGGAACAAAATAGCCATTAAGTTCCAGCCTTGAAGGACTTAAAACAAACTAGATGACCCTACAACTAATGTAGCATTGCCATGTTTCATTTTTCACTTGTAGGCCATTAGTGTAGCCTAGCTTCCATTATTTGAGTTATTACCGAAGTAAGAACCTCAAGCGGTATATGATACCAAGGAAGTTTGATTGCTAGGTCACTTCTCTTTAAACATAAACTTATAGGTAGAACCGGAATCGTAAATTCCTTTCATTTGTTCCTTTGTTTTCCTATTTCTTGTACCCTTTCTTATAGTCTTAAGAATTGAATTCTCTAGTGTTGACTTTTATACTTTGTTAGACATGTCCAATGTCATTTTATCAAAGTTCTTACCATTTATGTTGAATATTCTGTTTCAACTAGATGATCTTACCAGAAGCTTCTAAAGTTCTCTAAGCATCGATCTATTCGAATGTCTAGGAACTAGACTCATTAGAGAATTAAATGGAAAAAGGATTTTAGGTTGTTAACCATTGGTAAAGCTGAGCGTTTAAACTCAATGCTTTATGATCTCAAAACTACATTGTATTTTGAATTCACAAGCACCAATCGGTTTGCCATTCGACTTTGATACTCGAAAACAACCATAAAAGTCGATATAAGAAACGTACATTTTAAATTGCTCACTTTCTCTCATTTCCGTGAATCGTTCTTGGATTCACTACCAATCGAGGAAATTTACTGTTACCTTTCTAAAAGGATTTACTGCAGTGCAAGATATTTAATTATAAACAATAATTAAAACATACATTGAAGCATGCAAAGTCTAAACATTTATCATGAGTAATAACTTGAAAAGCAATCATGCAATTTAAACAAGTTATTAGCATTTTATTCGAATTTATTGTTCCGGCAGGTGTGAATAAAATGATTCCAAGATCCTAAAACCATTGAAGAATTAAGTACAGTTTGTCGACTTAATCCTAAAACAGTTTAGGTAAGCAAAAGCCTTTTGCTAATAGTCTAGAAACTATTCTTGGTTGATAGGCACGTCTAAGAACTTATTAGGTAAACCTATCGATTTTGCCACGACATAAAAGGACTCCTTACTTATATCGTTGAGTTTCACCAAAACTAACATGTACTCACAATTATTTGTGTACCTTGCCCCTTTAGGACCAATAAGTAACACCTCGCTGAGCGAAAACTATTACTAGATTGATGTAAAGGATATCCAAGCAAGTGTATATTTTGGCATGGCACCTTTTAACTCAATTTTTTAAGTTTGGAACTTAAGGCTCTTACTATGTTGGTTAGATTTTAAGTGAACTAAAATCCTTAATCATGCAACATAATCAAGCCACAATCTCATGCATAATTAAGACATATTTAAAGCAATAAATAACTTAAAGCATGCATAAGATAAATGTGATCTAGTATGGCCCGACTTCATCTTGAAGCTTTAACTTCATAGTCCGTCTTGAAAATCTCCGTGGGAGGCACCATTTTCTTCAAATAGGATAAGCTATAATTAAAACTAATTACAACTATTTGATGGTACGCAGACCATATTTGAATTGAAAAACAACTTTGGTACTTTAGACCAATTACATTCAAATTAATGGTTCGCAGACCATATTTTCTATCCTATTTGGGCCATACTAGTCACTTCATAACCTGCAAAACAGTACATATGCAATATATACCATTCACCCATTCATTAACATGAATGGCCCACATAGCTGGTTAGTAAAACACATTATGCATCACATAAACATTTGCAGCAATTAATCAAGGGCACCAATAATCTACAAATTATTCAGTCCTTATTAATTCTAATCAAGTTGTTTTAACCTTAAGGATTTGTAGACCTAATCAAGAGTATATGACTAAAACGAGCTCCCACTTAAACCAATAAATTCATATGCTTTACTAATTTTAAACATAAAAATGTATTTCTAGTCTAACCGGAAACATACAAATTTAATTAAAATTTAAAGCTCATATAAATTTATAATTGAATCCAAAATTTAATTTAATTTCAGTCGTATTTAAATTAATTCATGATTTTAATTTTAGTAAAATAATTAGAATAAATAAAATTTATTATAATTACAATATTCAAAATTAAAATCCAAGAAAATAATTTAAATTATTAATTTTAAAATTAATTAAAATTACGTAAACTGAAAATTTCAAATTAAAATTTCAAAACGATCTAATCGCAACGCAACAACCCCACGCAATGCACGCCCATGGGCCACACGCACACAGCCATCGCTGGCCATGTGCGCGCAGCCCATGCGCTGTGTCGCATCGCTGCTGCTCCCCATCGCAAGGCATCAATCGAACACGCGAGCCAGTGCACGCTGCGCGCGCCAGCGCTCGATGCACGCGAGCTATCGCTCGCTGCGCACCCCAGCGCTCGATTCATGCGAGCCATCGCTCGCTGCGCTCGCTTGCCAGCGCTCGATCCATGCGAGCCATCGCTCGCTGCGCGCCTGCCTTTCTCGCACGCGAGCTTGCGCTCATTGCACGAGGCAGCGGCATGCGAGCTGGCGCTCGCTGCGCTCGAGCGATCGACGCTGGGCGTAGCGCTCGTGGCACGCGAGGTTGCGCTCGCTGCTCGCTAGGCTCCGCACGCTTGCACGAGGCAGTGCACGCTGTGGTGCAGCTCGCTTGCTGCCCACACGCGACTGCTCGTGCCTTGCTTTCGCCCTTGCCCATGCGCCCATAGCACACAGCCCACGACACAAGGCAGGGGTGATGCCTTGTGCTCGTGCACCATGCCCTTGCTCACTGCATTCGTACCGCATGGGCGACGAGCTCCCTTGCTCGTCGTCGCATGCCCGCACTATACAACACCCCTTAAGGGTAACACGTAGCGTCCATTGCTTTGTGCGTGCAAGTTATATGAGCGAATCGCATAAAAATTAAAAATTTATATTTAAAATTAATGACAAATTAATAAATAATATTAATTTCATAATTTTAGGGCGAAAAATCGAAAATTTATTATTTAATTGATTTCCGATTAACATGGATTCAAGTCTAGGTCATAAAAAATTAAAATTTAACATAAATTTACAATTTTTATGGTGGTTTTTAATCATAGGTTTCTAATTAAATTATAACTAATTATGAAAATCAAATTAATTCTAAATTATTCCAATTTTCAACCAATTAATCATAATTACAAATTAGATTGCATAATTAACAAGGCTAGGCATTCAAAATTGTTAAACATATACAGTAGGTCAATAAAAAATTCAAGATTTATCAACAAGAATCGCAAATATTTAATTTAACATCTTAAATTTACGAAATTTTGCATTCGAAAAACTAAAACCTCCGAGAAAGTCATAGTTAGGCTTCAAATTTGAGAATTCTGGGTTCGGCCGAAAAACACTATTTTTGTCAAAATTTTAGAATGCCTTTTACATGCGGAATTGACACAAAAATCACTCGATTTGGATGAGTAACGAAGAAACTGCCGAAAAACTGCGTACGTATAATTAAATAAACGCAATTTGCAATTAATTAACAATTACGAAAATTAATCACCCCTTTTAATTCTTGCAAATTTGTAATATTTAACCATGTTCATGCAATTTAGATTATGACAATAATAAGAGGCTCGTGATACCACTGTTAGGTTATGATACATATGACAATTCATAAATCATGCGGAAAAACCATAAAGCCAGGAAAGCATATTATTTTCACATAATCATTTAGCATAGAATAGATGCATACATGTTGTAGCGTGCCTTCCCTAGCTGCGCCCGAACCGAACAAGAACAAGTCTTTAGGACTCCAAATGTCGTCCCTCCGTAGATAGTCCACAGTACGTCCGGATCCGCCTCAAGTTAGACCAACTAGAATCGCCCTTAAGGTTACTAGGAATTTCGGCTATGTGTTTGCAAGTGTATGGCTGATTTTTCTTTCAAAAACTTACTCTTTGAATACTTCAATCGTACCCATAAATTATGACCCTAGGCACTTATTTATAGGAGTATGGAAAAGGAATTGTAATCCTACTAGGATGTGGATTTGTTAATTAGAACTTTATTAGGACTCTAAATAACAAAGCAAATCTAATAGGATTAGGATTTTAATCTTCGCACGAATCCTAATAGGATTAGGATTTCCCGCACACGCATCGTAAAAGTCGTGCACCCGCGCAGGCCTTGCGGCCTACGACAAGCGCATAGCCCATGTGCGGTGCTGCGCGCCCGCGCGCCCTTGGCTGGGCCTGGTCGAGGCGTGCGTTGCTGCGTGCGGCTCGTTAAGCGATGGCCTGGCTTCGTGCTGGGCCTTCATCTAGCGGGCCTCGTCCGATGCTAATTCGTACGATACGCTTCCGATTAAATTCCCGATTCCGGAATTCATTTCCGATACGAACAACATTAATATTTCCGATTCCGGAATTAATTTCCGTTTCGAACAAATATTTAATATTTCCGTTTCCGGAATTATTTTCCGATTCCGATAATATTTCCGATTCTGACAATATTTCCGTTTCCGGCAATATTTCCGATTCCGGCAATATTTCCATTTCCGATAATATTTTCCGATACGTACCATGTTTCCGTTTCCGGCAACATCTACGACTTGGATAATATTTATATTTCCGATACGATCCATATTTCCGTTTCCGGCAATATCATCGTTTCCGGAGTATTCATTTCTTGCTTGTGACGATCTCAGCTCCCACTGAAACCAAGATCCGTCGATTCCGAATATCCATATATAGAGTATTTAATGCCATTAAATACTTGATCCGTTTACGTACTATTTGTGTGACCCTACGGGTTTAGTCAAGAGTAAGTTGTGGATTAATATCATTAATTCCACTTGAACTGAAGCGGCCTCTAGCTAGGCATTCAGCTCACTTGATCTCACTGAATTTATTAACTTGTTAATTAATACTGAACCGCATTTATTAGACTTAATATAGAATGCATACTTGGACCAAGGGCATTATTTCCTTCACCTCGAGACTAGGCGTTACCTTCCCCGAAGACAAAGAAGACTTCTCCTTAGAAACCTTCTTCGATTTGGGAGAAGACGTCTCCTCCGAAGCTTTCCTCTTTCTCAACTCCTTCCTCTCCTAAAGACGCAAGAAGAAGCAGGGCGTCAGAACTAGTCAATAAGAGACCAAGTAAAAATGAAAATGAGCACTGCTTACTTCGGGTGCAGCGAGAGAAGGAGGAGATGAAGCAAACGAGACGCCTGGAGCAGCAACTGTCACCTCGGGTCCCTGAATGAAAACAAAGGACTGAGTCATGACAAAGGAAATGGAAAAGACTTCGGATCCGAAAACAAGACTAAATTAAAACAGTTACCGGATCAGAAGTAGTTACCAATTCGGGGAGAACGGTCTGTATCGGAACCGCCTCTCCAGGAGAGTTAACGTCCCAAGGATCAGCACGAACGTCGTGAAGATGCGCAAGGGGGTGAGCCGAGAACTGGTGGTTCTCTAGCTTCGGCTGCCGCGGGTTACTCTTGATAAAGTCGTATGGTGGACAACGAAGGAGAACCTCGCCGCCGTCCGTTTTATAGCCAAGCACCTCGGGATCAATACTAGTAGAAAAAACCCTTGTTGCAGCGGGCTTTTAGACCCTTGTTACAGCGTACATCGTATGCTGCAACTGGGGGGCCTGCAACAAGTCTGAACTTGTTGCAGCGTACAATGTTCGCTGCAAAAAGTGATTTGTTGCAGCGGGCTTTTAGACGTACGCTGCAACAAGTATGTAAATTTAGGCAAAAATCAAGACCTGTTGCAGCGTACAAATTGGTGTACACTGCAACAGACGGGTTTGTCGCAGCGAACAACTACTTGTACGCTGCAACAGACCTACCCTGTTGCAGCGAACAACAATTTGTACGCTGCAACAAGTCTTCATTTTAGCATACTTGTTGCAGCGAATAAGTATATGCCCCCTGCAACAAAGTCGTCATTTTGGCGGGAACATTTTAGTTTTATTTATTTATACCTAAAGTGTCTTACACCAAATATAGGAACCTGTCAACAACGATAATAGAATATCACAACCTGTAGAACAAATATAAAAACAATAACTGATGTTTTGTACACATATATATATCCCAAAACCAATTTTAGTTTTGTTTCGGGATACCTAGAGTGCCTTGCACCAAATATAGAAACCTGTCACAACAATAATAGAATATCGCAACCTGTATAACAAATATAAAAACAATAACTGTTGTTTTGTATATTAATATATCCCAAATCCAAAGTGCAAGTACTACATTTAAATATTTATTCGTTCCAATTTCAACGTACGCATACATTTTAATATCAAACAACTCGACCAAGCGCGCTCAGGCCAATAATAAATACTTGCTGGTAAAAAAGTTAGCCAATTGCTCACGAACCACATCAATTCCTCACTAGCATAAGGCGCATTCCTCGGAGTATATACCTTCAAAAACAAAAATTTGATGGGAGCATTAGATTAAATGTCATTTTAGTCTAAATATGATCTATAACGACCAAATGAGCCTTAAATGTGCATAAAAAGATTGGAATGAGTATTGAAAACTTTAATACTAATCATATTAATCATGTAATAAATTTGAATTAAGTCCTTAAGTTCTTTAGTTCAAAGTTGGAAACGAAAATGTCATTTTTGTCTAAATATGACTTATAGCGACCCAATGAGCCTTAAATGTGCGTAAATAGATTGTAAAGAGTCTTGGAAACTTAAAACTAAGCATGTTAATCATGTAAAGGTTTTAAAATGAGTCTTTAGGTTCTTTAGTTCAAAGTTGGCAGCGAAAATGCCTTATTTTAGCCTAAATATGACCTACACCACCAAACAAGTCTAAAATGGGCATAAATCGATCGTATTGAGTCTTAGAAACTTAAAACTAATCATATTAATCATGTAATAAGTTGGAAGTGAGTCCTTAGTTTCGTTAGTTCAAAGTTGGGAGCAAAAATGTCATTTTAGCCTAAATATGACCTATAACGGCCAAACAAGTCTGGAAGGAGTCTTGGAAACTTAAAATTAATCATATTAATCATGTAAAGGGATTAAAATGAGTCTTGAGGTTCTTTAGTTCAAAGTTGGGAGCGAAAATGTCTCATTTTAGCCTAAATATGACCTATAACGACCAAACAAGTCTCAAATGTGCATAAATAGATTGGATTGAGTCTTGGAAAGTTAAAACTAATCATATGAATCATGTAATAAGTTTGAAATGAGTTCTTAAGTTCGTTAGTTCAAAGTTGGGAGCGAAAATGTCATTTTAGCCTAAATATGACCTATAACGACCCAATGAGCCTTAAATGTGCATACATATATTGGAATGAGTCTTGGAAACTTAAAACTAAGCATATTAATCATGTAAAAGGTTTAAAAGGAGTCCCTAGGTTCTTTAGTTCAAAGTTGGGAGCAAAAATGTAATTTTAGCATAAATAAGATCTATAAAGCCCCAACACGCCTTAAATGTGCATAAATAGATTGGAATGAGTCTTAGAAAGTTAAAACTATGCATATTAAACATCTAATAAGTATAAAATGAGTCCTTAGGTTCTTTAGTTCATAGTTGGGAGCGAAAATGTCATTTTAGCCTAAATATGACCTATAACGACCCAATGAGCATTAAATGTGCATACATATATTGGAATGAGTCTTGGAAACTTAAAACTAAGCATATTAATCATGTAAAAGGTTTAAAAGGAGTCCCTAGGTTCTTTAGTTCAAAGTTGGGAGTGAAAATATAATTTTAGCATAAATAAGACCTATAACGCCCCAATAAGCCTTAAATGTCCATAAATAGATTGGAATGAGTCTTAGAAAGTTAAAACTATGCATATTAAACATGTAATAAGTATAAAATGAGTCCTTAGGTTCTTTAGTTCAAAGTTTGGAGCGAAAATGTCATTTTAGCCTAAATATGACCTATAACGACCCATTGAGCCTTAAATGTGCGTAAATAGATTGGAATGAGTCTTGAAAAGTTAAAACTATGCATATTAAACATGTACTAAATATAAAATGAGTCATTAGATTCTTTAGTTCAAAGTTGGGAGCGAAAATGTCATTTTAGCCTAAATATGAACTATAATGTCATTTTAGCCTAAATATGACCTATAACGATCCAATTGTCCTTAAGTGTGCATAAATAGATTGGAACGAGTATTGAAAACTTAAAACTAATCATATTAATCATGTAAAATGTTTAAAATGAGTCCTTAGGTTCTTTAGTTTAAAGTTGGGAGCGAAAATGCCTTATTTTAGCCTAAATATGACCTATAACGACCAAAAAAGTCTCAAATGTGCATAAATAGATTGGATTGAGTATTGGAAACTTAAAACTAATCATATGAATCATTTAATCAAAGAGGGTAGAAGATTATCTGGTAAAAGACAATAGAGGGTATATTTACCAAGAGCATTGGCTTTCTTCCTACTCTGTCGATTAAAGTTGCTCCAATAAGTGTAATCACTTCCTGTGGAGATGTATTCTTTAAAGTTGGAACACAGACACATGATAACTTATCCTACTAACAACAGGAAGTATGTTTTTCGAACCTGAAGCAAAGCATATATTATAGTACCAATGCTTGGAGAAAATCCTGTACATATAAATCAAATTTTAGAAGACAGTGGTTTTGCGCATTTAGTAAAATTATACTAGTATTTTCCTTCGTTTAAACAGAATTTTAAAAATAAAGTTCTTCGTAAATGTCATTTTAGCTCTAAGGTTTATGCCTGAAAGGCTGAAAACAGTCTCTTCTATCTGATTGGGAACCTTTATAGGTGCAAACAGTATTTTCTAAATTCGATGAATCACAAAATTTCTGTGTGTGGATTGTCCTATCATCTATGGTACAGCATAAGCAACTCTATTTCGTAGAATTGCTGAAAATCTGAAATCCTAGCATGTAATTTGTATGTTCTATGCAGCTTCAAGCAAGGAAACATCCAACAAAGGAAGCATATGTAGGTGTGAGAGTGAAAAACACATACTGTGTGTTTGATGCGGAAGAGGTCTGCAGCAGGCATCCTGAATAGCCGCTCAGAATCAGCAGTGAAAGCAGTCACTGAAAGCTCGCCAGTGCCGTCGGAAATGTTATAGTTAAATTTAAATGACAGTGTGAGGTTCCAAGAAAGATAAAACAACAAATTAAAGTCAAGCACTTGTAGGGAGGCACTTATTTATGTAACATTCACACCAATTACCTGAAACTGAAGCCGAGCATTTAAATGACCTATTACCTCAAACTGAAACCGAGCATTTAGTCTGAACCAGTGTTACCTAATTCTTCAATCATCCCACGAACCA
Source organism: Spinacia oleracea (assembly GCF_020520425.1). Taxonomy (NCBI): domain Eukaryota; kingdom Viridiplantae; phylum Streptophyta; class Magnoliopsida; order Caryophyllales; family Amaranthaceae; genus Spinacia; species Spinacia oleracea. The sequence continues at coordinate 81,438,287 of NC_079491.1, forward strand.
CAAAACAAACTAAGATCAACCTACAAACGGAGTATCTTTTCTGTTTTTCTTTTATCAATAGTAATATTTATTTTGCACCTAATTTTTTATACTCAAGGGGTACTTTAGGGAATTTTTATTATTATTATTATTACAGGGTACTTTATTAACTTGGGCAGAAAACTTTTTAAATATAATAAAATGAATACAAAACATGCGGACTACAGAGTAATTGTCAATTTCATGTTAAATAGATATAGAGTAACTTTTAGCTTTAGAATTATGGATAAATAACTACGAGTGAAACTAAAAATATCAAAACAATTACAGAGTAATTAAATTCAAATGTATGAAAAGCCTGATTGTTACGAAGTTTTGTTTAATACCATTTCTAAATTGCATTTATCAATTCAAAATCCTATTATTTTAATATTTTTAGTAAAAAAAGATAAAGATTTTATACCCAAACGAATATTCTCCAGTCAAACAAGCCAGTTATAGTACTTCATTTAAGTCATTCAGAGTAAGCCATGCATTAAAGTAAGCAACATGCATGTATAAGGTCACAAACAACCACCTGATCCATTAATTCTCTGACATCTCTGCCCTCTTTGCTACTCCGAGCAGCACCCAGCTCAACAGCGGACACCCTTTCAGCAAACTTTAAAGTGCTTAATGATTCAGAGTACGAACTAACATCAGGATTAACCTGAACAAACATAAGTGTCTTTGCTCGACCACCTGAAATATTAATGGTAAGTATCAAACTATCAAGATTCAGTTAGCAACATGAGGCAAGTCATATATAGAACATTGGGGAGAGGAATTTAGGTTCAAAGAATAAGTTATAATGACCCAAAGGAAAAGAAAAGAAAAGAAAAAATTTACCTAGAGACGCTTGAAGAACCTGCGTAAGCTTGCTATTTCTGTAAGGTACATGGGGGTTTTTCTGAGAAAGTGAAAAGATAACATCCCCTAAAGCTGATAGTGATTTATTGATATGCTATGCTTCCCTCAACCTATCTCCAGTTGCTTCAGACCTGTCAACTATTTCACTACCAGCAAGATCTACCAAATGCAGACTTCCATGTGAGGTTGCTCCAGATTTTAGATCTTTTCCCTGAACATGAATGGTGACAACACTGCAAAACAAGAATTATGCTACAGAAGTGAACAAGTGGCCAATAACCATATACTCAATAGCACGAAACAAATGAAGTGTTATCAAATTCACCCCAATTTTTTTCTAACAAAATCCACCACATCCAATCAAACAAATTATACTATTAGCTCAACTTATTTAGAATAACACTGAATTCGAGCTACTGCAGCAACCCATTTCTAACCAACATGATTCCTCAACCAAATTACATATCCTCAGTTGTGTTCCACTAAATCCAAAATCATCCAAGTCAGAAACAAATTCATAAAATTCGTAATAAATACCAAAAATAACAAGAGTTTCTAAAATCCCAGCGCATAAGATGCTATTGATTCCCGAGCTCAGTTTAGTAGCAGCAGAAAATTTCAAAAAGATTAAGAAAAAAGATTAAGTAACTTTCAGATCAGGAAGAAAAAATAAAAAGCATAATTGTTCATGAAACATCCCCGAAAAAACGCTCAAATTCCAGAAATTAATCCAAAAATTTCAAACTAAATCTGTCGTCCTGTTCACAATTTTCCAGATCGAAAAGCAAAAGACATAAATAAAATAAAAATCCCACTGTAATTCCAAAACAATCAAACACAAATCATAATCAAAAGAACTAACCCTAGAACCCCCAAAACTAAAAATTAACAAAAAAAATATTTGAACAAACCCTAAATCTGAAAACGAAATGCAAGAGGGGAAAGGGAAAATAGTTACTTGTCGCGGCGAGGATTGATGGAGAACCGTTGTTCGCGAGCCAACCATATTCCTTGGAACCACCGGCCGAGCAAGGTAGCTTGCCGTACCTCCTGATTTCAGCGGTAGTTTTTCGAGCAGGGAGTAATTTCAGCGGTGGTTTTTCGAGCAGGGAACCACCGGCGAGGAGGCGGGTAAATAGACCCACCGGCGACTGGCGAGAACCACCGGCGACGGGCGAGACGCAGGGAAAGCAGAGAGAAGAAGAAGGGAGAACTGAGCGCGGGCTATGAAATTCGAAGTTGGTATAGATTTTTGAGAGGATATATTTGGTCTGAATTAAACGTGGCAGCGAAAAAAATTTACAACATGCTATTGTAGGGGGCTTTTACCATGTACGCTGCAAAGTAACGGGCTATTGCAGGGGGCTTTTACAATGTACGCTGCAAAAAACTCTTTTGCAGGGGGCAATTAATTTGTACGCTGCAAAAACCCTTTAAATGGTTTGACCCGTGTTGACTTACTGGTTGTTGAAGCGTATTAATATATGTACGCTGCAACAAGGGGGCTGCAATAGGGGTTTTTTCTACTAGTGCAACAACAGCTTCACCTTGCCCTGCACAAGAGGAAAATAAAAAGATTAGATCCAAAAGCACTGAAAAGAGGGAGGCAAACACCTCAGCCGAAGCACGATCTCAGGAGGGCGAGTTACCCTTGCATGCTTCTGAACCAGAAGCTCGCTCCAATAACCCAAGGTATACTGAATGCCATATATGTCCTCGACCAAGCGATGATAGTGCCCTCTCCTCGCTGCCACTAGCCAATTCTCATCAACTGTCGTACCCTCCGGACCAGCAACCTCGGTTTTATCATTTAAGAGAGGCGCAAGTCTCCCCAAAGGATCCGCCTCCTCCCAATGCCTCGGAAAGAGGGGACGAACGGGAAAACGACCAGTAATACCGGCCCCACAGCTCGATTCAGCACGAGCTTCACCACCTGAGAGCTCCTTAGCTTCAACCTCGGTAGAAGCTTCCCTCGGCCTCTCCAAAAAGACCATATTTTCATCTCCCTCACTGGAAGAAGATACTACACCAGACTTCTTTTTCCACCTTTCCCCAGCCATGGCGAAAACTCTAAATCTAGAGTGCCGAAGAGAAAAGAACAAGGTAACGAGAAAAATTAAGAGAAATGAAACAAATTACCTTCCCCGAAGCGGAAATCGCCGACAAATCGAATGGAGTAAGGTCCCGAAGTAGATTCCCAGTGAATTTGCGAAGATCTGAAGAAATTAGCAAGAAGAAACCGTCGGAATTCTGTGGAACTTTGAGAGATTGAGATGAGTAAAGTTTAAAATGATGAAATGAATCCGGTATTTATAGGCCACAACCTGGAAAACCGCCCAACTTCCACTTTATTCCAATCCACTCGATGAAAGACACATCCGAGGAGATCAACGACACTTGTCTCTCATTGCACGGATTCAAATGTTCCTTTTTGAACAAAGATAGGGAACTTTTGGACTTCTGATACTTGGAAACCCACCCGTTTAATTCTAAATGGGCTGGGTCTGGGGGGCGTGTTGTTTGGGCTCTCTAATTGGGCCAACAGTCCAAATCCCAATGGCTCAATACAAAAACATCAAAGACATCTACCCCACACAAGGCTATTTAGCCATCACCAAGGCCCAACAACAATAAATGACCTATGGGGCATTTATTACACAAACACTATAAATAAGCCGCCAAGGCTCACACCTCAAGGTACGTCCAATTTCTTGCCTTAAGACTACTCTCTAGAGAACTCACTCTAGATCCGAGCATCGTTCTTACTTATGCATCGGAGGGGCTTTCCTCAGAAACACCCCCGAGGCTAGTGACTTTGTCAATTGTACAGGTAAATTCGGACACAACTCATTCAAGCAAACTAGATCTTCCACACCAACGAAAAAGGCCTTCATACGAAGCCCGTTGTTTCAACACCGGAACAATTAGTTTGAAAAAGAGTGAATGAACTAGTGAATAATATATCACAACTGCCTCGTGTAAAAAATTGAGAATACTTCGCAAATTAATTAAATCCAAATGCGTGGGCAATCTTTTACGGAATTGCAAATTACTCTTTGTTTTTTTGTTTAATTTAAAAACTTTATGGACTCCATTACTAGTGAAGACTTTTGTATATTTTTTGTTCATATTTCAATAATTAAGTAGGGTCTTGGGGATATGAGACTATGAGAGAGATATTACAGCAACAAAAAAACGAATCTTGACCCATCAAAAATTAGGAAAAGGCGAAATATGAAGCAACAACGAAGAAGAGAACTGGCGACCTAAAAAGATGATCGGCGACGGCATTTGAAGGTATTATGATAATATGATCAGTGACAAAGATCACTAATCCTTCACCAGCAGTCTTTGTCACTACCCATGTGATCATATACCTCCAATTTTGACTCATTCGAAATTTAGGGTTTTCTCCTAAATTGGGTTTTTTTTTTTTATTTTGGGTCTGAATTGTAGTAATTTGGTGCAATTAACTGGGGAATTCAGGTCGAATCATGAGTCTTATGCCTGGTAAGGTGTTAATGTGAGGAAATAATGTTTAAATTTTAGTTTTTTGTTTAGATTCTTTGGTATGAACGAGTAAAATGTTGAAGCGTTAGAATCAGGTTTGGGATCGCGATCCGAACGATCCTACCCGATCCCACCGGGTACCAAACGATCCTACACCGATCCTAACCTAATTGTGACTTTGACCACGACTCGGATCGTTTTGAAAAATTCGGATCGTAGGATCGTGCGATCCCACGATCCGGATCGCGATTCTAAACTCGCTTCAACAACGTAACATCATCCTTATCCAGTTCCCCCAGAGAAGAAAAATAGAAATGAAGAAAACTATCCAATTGCCCGTTAACTTGCTTCGTACTTGACCCGGTTTCGATTAGCCGCATAAGTCACAACTTGTCCCTGAACAAAGCCAGACAACCCAGATTGTGTCAAAGGTGAAGATCCTGTCAAGTCAACAAACACATCACGGCCCCGATCCCAAGAGTAGAGTAACACGTCTGCAAGTCGGAGAGCTCCGTCGTTCCCTCCAAACAGACCAATATCAACCTCTTTACGTGTCGAAATCCCAGACCGATAAAAAACATCAACAATTGTATCCCGGACAACATGATGCTTAATACCCACAATACCAGCACACGACACCGCATGATTACCGAAAATATCCCCCGCAAAAACCTTGGAGCTAGTAGAACATGGTGTAAAAACAGAGAACAAAGGAACACCCAACCGGTAACATAACACACAACGGTAAGTCTTAGCGTTCATCGTCTGTCCCAAACCTGATATGGGGACTGACCAAATCCAAGCAGAGGTGTGATCCCCTGCCGCGACTTCCACAATGACGATTGTCGAGGAGATAAAGAGAAGGTGGATTCTGCAGATGCAGTAACCGTTGTGATATATATATATATATATATATATATATATATATATATATATATATATATATATATATATATATATATATATATGTGCCAATTTCTTCATGAATTTAGGGGCAGCGACCTCACTTGGATTACTCAATATGTCAAACTCTGCAGTTCTATTAAATAGATTCAACACATCCTCAAAAGCTCGACCAAGACCAACAATCCCAACATACCGAAAAAGCTTTGTCTGCCGACCAGAAGACTGTAACTGAGAAGCAAGAAAAGCATAATGATGAACATCACCTGCGGAATAAACACCAAGCTCTCCAAACGCAAAAGGTAATGTGGCAAGTCGCCACTGTCACAAATAAAGAAAAAACCCAGAACTTCTCTCTTTCCATGGTGTAGCGCACGATAAGGTTCTCTGCTATCGTACACCCACCATTGGAAATGGCGAGGAAGAAGAAGAATCAGAAACAAGAAGTTCGTGAGATCAATGAGGAGGCCTCTGCGCTTCTTCATACTGCCTCTTTACGCCCAATGAACCAACATCAGTTGAGAAACACCATACCCAGCAATGGAGATGAAGTCCGACTGCCGCCGGTAATCAGGACGCCATTCCCGTCGCATCCTTCTGCTGGACCACCTTCACCACACACTCAAGAAGCTATTGCGGCGTACCATGCTGCCATCAACTACTCTCCTTCGTACCAATCGGAAACCAGGGGTGTTCACTCCGAGATTGTGGGAGGTATGGAAGAAGGACAGGGGGGTGGGAGAGTGGGTGGCTCTGCTCTGGAAAGGGTGAAGGAAATGGTGAGAAACGTTAATGTTGTACTGGGTTTGACAAATGGTACGGAAACCCTCGCAAGCAAAGGGGATCTTGATTCCTCTGAAACAGAGCATGGTGGTACCTCTGGAGAACTTGGAGACGAAGGCACTAGACCTCCATTAGAACAGCAGCACACCAGGGTTGACCCAAAATCATCTTGGGTGAACTTATTTCGAGGACCCCAACTCACTGGCAAAGGTAACTCCCTCTCCTTTATTGCTCCCACAATTTTGGAAGGTACTCCTGTTGCTATGCTTGACAAGGTTGATATGAGTAAAATGGCTGCTATTTGGGATTGTGCTTTGATCATGTATGTTGTTGGTGATAAACCCTCCATTGGGGCAGTAATTAGGTATATTGATAAGGAATGGGGTCATGTTGGTAAGCCTAATGTGTTTCTACATGATGAGGGCTATTTTGTGGTTAAATTCTGCTCAAAAAGGGATAGAGATGAGGTACTGGTTGCTGGACCTCACACTTTCTTTGGTAGGCCTATGATCACTAAGCCATGGTCATCAGATTTTAATTTCCAAGAGGAAATTCTCAGGGTAATTCCTGTGTGGGTGAAGCTCCCTAACCTACCTCTGTGTTGTTGGGGCATGGATTCTCTCAGTAGGATTGGGAGCCTTGTTGGGGTTCCTTTATTTGCTGATGAGTGTACCTCTAAGCAATTGAGGATTTCTTTTGCTAGGCTCTTAATTGAAGTTGATGTTACTAAAACTGTCACCAAGGTTGTTCAAATACAGGACTCTTGTGGTAGAACCTTCAATCAGAAAGTGGAGTATGAATGGCTCCCACCTTTTTGTAAGGAATGTCAAATAATTGGGCATGATTGTTCAGTTAAAAAGGGTCAAACAAGATATCAACCTGCTACTCATGTTCAACCAGTGCAGAAAAAGGTGACTAAGGGCTGGAAACCAAAGAAGGTGGTGAATGCTGCTGTTTCTGTACCTGAACCTGCTGTTCCTGAAGAAATCATTCCAAGTTTGATTGCTACTACCCCTTTGAACCAGGCACAAGTGAGTGATGTTCAAGATGATGGATGGAGAGTAGTATCCAGAAGAAGGAGAGAGTCTAAACACTATGATCATCCTTTGGGATTGGCTCAGGTTCCAAAAGTGGTTGATGTAGTGGAGGGATTTTCTATAGAGGAGGAGGGTGAGGATGCAGAGGTTGAGGAAGGAGATAGGTATCCACCATGATTGTTTGCACTTGGAATGTTAGGGGTCTGAATGATCCTAATAAAGTGGTGGAGGTTAGGAGATTGCTGGAAACCAATAAGATCAGTGTTATTGCTCTGTTAGAAACTAGAGTGAAGGAAAATAAAGCTAGCAAGATTCAGAATAAGCTAGGTAGTTGCTGGAAGTGGGAAATGAACTATTCCTATTCTCCTAAGGGTAGAATCTGGATTGGGTGGAGGCATAGTGATGTTACCTTTACTATGGGCTTAAAAACTGACCAAGTTATTCATGGTGATTTAGCTGCAAAGGATGGGAATTTTACTGCTCAGTTCACTGCTGTGTATGGCTTGCATACAATTGATCATAGGAGACCTCTTTGGACCACCTTGACTCAAATTGGACCAAGGGTGATATACCCTTGGTTTTTCATGGGTGACTTCAATTCAGTGCTGCATGCAGGTGATAGAATCCATGGTAGCCAAGTTTCTGATACAGAAACAAGAGATTTTGATTCTTGTATTGATGCAACAGGGCTGATAGAGCTCAAGAGTTGTGGAAATTTCTTCTCCTGGAACAATAAAGGGCAAGGTGATTTGAGAATTCATTCCAGAATTGATTGGGCCTTTGGGTGTGGAAACTGGCATACTAGTTATCCAGAAGTATGTGTAGACTATCTGAACCCAGGTTTATCAGATCACTCCCCTCTTCTGCTGGATTGTAAAGTGGTGAGACAGAGGGGAAGTAGACCATTTAAGTTCTTCAATTACATGGCTGAGCACCCTAAGTTCCATCAGATTGTGCAAGAAGGGTGGGGATCTGTTGTAAATGGAACTCCTATGTTTCAAGTGTGGCACAAATTGAAAGTCATCAAGCAGGGTCTGAAAACTTTGCATAGGAAAGAATTTGCTAGGCTGGAGGAGAGAATTGATGGTATTAGGAGGGAGCTGGATGACACTCAATCTCAGTTAGCTGCTTCTCCTAGTGATATTGACCTTCAACTGACTGAAAAAGAGTGCACTGGTAAGCTTAAAAAGTTTCTGAGTATTCATGAAGGAGCTCTCAAACAAAAATCAAGAATCCAGTGGTTGAAAACTGGTGATTCAAATACAAAGTTCTTCTTCACAGCAGTAAAGGAGAGATATGCCAGGAACAGTATTGATGTTATTTATGATGCTAATGGGAGGAAGCTTACCACTGCTGCAGAGATTAAAGATGAGATCAAAGCTTTCTATCATGGTCTTATTGGTTCTGCTGCAGACACTTTGGAGGGTATTGATGTTACAGTTGTGAGACAAGGTAAACAACTTTCTGCAGCTTCACCTCAATTCAGGCCTATAGCATGTTGCTCCATTGTTTACAAGTTGATTTCAAAAATCTTAACTCACAGAATGCAGTCAATAATTGGTGAAGTGGTGAATGATTCTCAGGCTGGCTTCATTCCTGGTAGGAATATTGCTGATAATATCCTACTGGCTTCTGAGCTGGTGAAATGTTATTCAAGGAAATACATCTCCCCTAGGTGTATGATAAAAGTTGACCTCAAGAAGGCTTATGACTCTTTGGAATGGCCCTTCCTGAAGTCAATGATGCATGAATTAGGATTCCCTGACATGTTTATTAGGTGGGTGATGGAATGTTTGGGAACTATCTCCTACTCTATTCTTGTCAATGGATTTCCTACCCTTCCTATTCCTGCAAAAAAGGGATTGAGGCAAGGGGATCCAATGTCACCCTATCTCTTTGCTCTGGGTATGGAGTATTTGTCAAGATGTTTGGCTGCCATGAGTTCACAAAAGGAATTTAACTATCATCCAAGATGTAAGAAATTGAAGATTACCCACATGATGTTTGCTGATGACCTTCTCATGTTTGCCAGGGCAGATTTGCCTTCTATTATTACTCTTTTTGGAGCTTTTACCAAGTTCTCAAAGGCTTCTGGTCTCAGTGCTAATCTCCATAAGAGTGAAGTCTATACAGCTGGTGTTTCTGATGTTGCTTCTAACCAGATTGCTACCACAATTGGCATTCAGAAAGGTGTTTTCCCCTTTAAATATTTAGGGGTACCCTTGACAACTAGGAAGTTGAGCTTCTCTGATTGTAAACCTCTTATTGAAAGAACAACTGCTAGAATTAAGAGTTGGTCTGCAAGATTCTTGTCCTATGCAGGCAGATTACAGCTGGTCAAGTCAGTTCTGTTTGGAATGCAGCTCTACTGGTGTCAAATTTTTGTAATGCCCAAGAAAGTTATGAAGACAATCCAAAGCATTTGCAGGTGCTTTCTGTGGACAGGGTCAGATATTGGCTCAAAAAAGGCCCCAGTTTCTTGGGATCACTTGTGCCTTCCCAAGAGTTGTGGTGGGTGGAATCTAAAGGACTTAACAATATGGAATAAAGCTGCTGTTCTCAAACACTGCTGGGCTTTATCTATGAAACAAGACAGACTGTGGGTGAAATGGATCCACACTTACTATGTGAAGCAGATGGATTTTTGGACCATGCCCATCCCATCTGGGCTAACTTGGTCATTAAGGAAGATCTGGCAGTATAGAGATGTTCTAATGCAAGCAGGAGGAGTGACTCAATTTGTCCATAATGACAAGTTCAAAATCAGTAAAATGTATAAGCATCTTCAGAGTGGAGCCAGTCATGTGCATTGGAAAAGAATCACTTGTAACAGCAAGGCTAGTCCTAAAGGGACCTTCATTACTTGGTTGGCTTTACAAAACAGGCTTCCTACCAAAGACAGATTGATCAGCTGGGACATAGACATTAGTGGTGAATGTGAATTTTGTCTGGTACATGAAGAGAAACTGACACATTTGTTCTTTGAGTGTCAATATTCAAAGGAGATTTGGAGTAGAGTTCTTACTCAAATGGGGATGCAGAGAACAATTCAGACCTGGGATGATGAGGTTAGATGGGCAGCTGTACAGAGCAGGAGCACCAAAGAAAGAGCCAAACTGTGTAGTATTTCCTTCATTGAGACAGTCTATGCTGTGTGGATTCAGAGGAATTCTAGTGTGTTTAATGATCACTATGATCCTATAGAGTCAGTTGTAAGTAGAATTCTGTTTTGTGTGGCTTGTAGAGTTTAGCTTGTGCCTGTTGGCTTTGTGTTTAGTTGCTGTGTTCCCAGGTTGTTGGGAACTTAGAGTTGGTTTTTGTGACTAGGTGTTATCCTTACTTTGGTAATATAATCAAATTTATTTGCCAAAAAAAAAAAAGTCGCCACTGTCATTCGCCAAACCCCGTCCCCGAAGCAATAACATTACGCTCCAAGAAAGATCAAAGAGCCCCATCGAATGTGTGCTGAGCCGCCTCAAAAATACAAGGAGGACAAGTACGCAAAGCAAAGTAGAGTTTAGAAACTCCGGTACATGCCCTAAGTAACAACAACTCACACTGAGGATCATCAAACTTAGCCACCTTATCCATAAGTATAATAGTCTTGGTTACCCTCTACAACACAAGCTCACCACTAAAAACAGAACTGGAACTGGAAGGACCACGAAGCAACTTAACACCATCCAAATGTCAAGCAATATTAGGGGGAAAGACACCCACAAGCCTGCTTCGAGGGTCTTCTATAGGCCAGAAAACTTCCGTTTTTTCCACGTTGAGATGTAACCCGAAACAAGGCTCTTCCTCCATAATCAACTGCAAAACCTTCTCCACCACAAAGGTGTCACAAATAATAGTGTCATCATCTAAATACCACGCCTGAAGACATACATCAAAAGAGTCTCTGATTTTACACACCGGGAGTTTTAAAACAAAAGCAAAAAGCAAAGGACCAAGGGGATCACCCTGCTACACCCCCTGAGACGAGCATAAGGTGTGCTCCCCACAATACAATCTGGCTGGAGTAGAGTATCAAAATTCAACCCAACGCGAAATGGCCGGACAACGAAGACGAACTTCATGTAACTGAAGGAAATATGTCCTTCACCCAAGGTGCATTGGTCCAATACCAAAGTTCAGATTGATTACGAACAATTAGTTCAGTGAGATCAAGTGATCGGAACAACTGGCTAGAGCAATGCTTCCGATCAGTGAGTTCTAATCTATATTAGGCTCACAACTTACTCTTGACTGAACCTATAAGGTCACACCCCATTGACATGTAACAGATCACCGGATTAAATGAACCGCAAAATTTATTTAAAGACTTTTCGGGAAATTAGTTCGGAAAACATAAATATACGATTTGACGTTGGATCGAAATCATATATTGTATTGCGTGTATTCGTAAGATAGGAGAAACGAATAATCTTATATTATGACATTGGATCGTCAAGTACTATAAGATAAATAATCGCCGTAAGGCATTGGATGCAAATACGAGAAGGCAACATTGCCGGCCCAACGAGCCAAACGCGCAAGCGCGCAAGGCTCACTAGGCGCAGCAGCGCGCCAACGCGCGCAAGCTGAAGGAAATATGTCCTTCACCCAAGGTGCATTAAGTCTAATACCAAGGTTCAGATTATTTGCGAACAATTAATTCAGTGAGATCAAGTGATCGGAACAGCTAGCTGGAGCAATGCTTCCGATCAGTGAGTTCTAATGGATATTGAACTCACAACTTACTCTTGACTGAACCTACAAGGTCACACCAATGACACGTAACAGATCACCGGATTAAATGAATCGGAAATTCATTTAATAACTTTTCCGGAATTAGTTGGAAACATATTATACGATACGACCTTTGTCGGAATCGTATATCATATCGCGAATATTCGTAAGCTGGGCGACACGAATAAATCGTATCGGACGATGGTGATTCGTCGTATACGAAACGATAAATAATATATCGAAAATATATTAAATCGCGAATACGAAGGGCATCGGAGTTGCCGGCCCGTCGAGCCAAGCACGTAAGCGTGCAAGGCCCAACGAGCCAGCAAGCTCGCGAGGAAGCAAGGCAAGCCCATTGGGCGCGTGCACGCAACAGCACGCATAGCGCAGCAGCAGCGACGAGCGAGCAAGGCCCACGACCCAGCTGCTCGGCGCGCGCGCTGTGGGCTTCGGCCTGCAGTGTGTCGCTGGGCGCAGGCGTGTGTGTGTCCGTTGCTTGGCTCGCACGGCTTGCTAGCCGGCCTTGCTTCTTGCTTGGTCGGTTAGTAAGGTTAATGATATAACCTTACAACCTAGTTTCCAACGCAGAACACATTTCATACACTCAAACCCTAGAGACACAGAGAACCCTAATTCTCTCTGTGCCTCCAAAGTGAGTTCTTCCCAAAAGCAAAGTATCTTGATCAATTGTCTAAGCTACGATTATCAAGACGGATCTGACGTGTCGGTGAACCAAGTAGAGGAACGACAAGTGGAGTTCTTTGTTCGTGTTTGTTGACGGATTAACGTGGAAAACACGCTTCGAATGTAAGTTTGCTTAATTTGTGCTTTATACATGTTTCCTGGCTTTGGGGATTGTTCCGAACATGTTATTATGTTTAACTGTATTCCCCTACAGTGGTATCATGAGCCTTATGTATTCAAAGCATGAATTAGCATGATTATTATTGTTTTTGCATTGTCGAAATTTTTGGAATTTTTGTTGATTTTTCGGAATTTTTTCGAATTATTGGATTAATTGCGAAATTTGCAGTTCCGAAATCACAAATATTCGTTTTTTCGATTTTTAAAACCCTAATCTGATGGAAAACGATTTTCTAAGATCAATTCATGGGAATAGAATTGCGAAAACAGGCCTTGAAGTATCGTTTTTTGGGCGTTTTTGTTAATTTTTCATTAAAAATTAAAAGTGTCGGACAGTAATTCAATTAAAAGGTCGACCTAAACTACTCGGAATTGCTTGAAATTTTGACACAATGTTTCCGATAAGTATAAACCCTAATTTTGCCTTTCCCCAATTCGTAAAATTTACAACCCTAATTGAATTTTAATTAATTTTGGTTTAATAATTCGGTTAATTGGGGAAGGGGGTATATCTCATGGGTCAATGGCTAATTTTAAAAATTATTGGATTAAAATTTTGAATGGTTTCGTTAATTTTAATCGCACTTAAACCAAATTATTAATAATCTGAAATTTAATTGTTTATGAACGATATAAAGTTGATTCGATCGTTCTTGAAAGTTTGAATATTGTTAGCCCTTGATTTATTAATTTTACGAAATTGGATTGTCGTTAAAGTTTATTAAATCGTTAAAAATCGTTGTTTTTCGAAAATTATATCGTAACCTTTTTGAAAAATAAAATTAATGCAAGTTCGTGAATTAAATTTAATTTTAATTAAGTTGGTCCGTTTTATGAACTAAAAACACGAACATGGGCATGATGGAAGTATGGCTCGTCGAGCCATACGAGGCCATTGTGTGCGACCGAGCCATGCGACACGGGCAGCAGCAGCAAGGCTGCGTGCCTCGTGCGCGCTAGGCAAGGAAGGGGCAGGCGAGGGCGCTTGCGGGGCTGCGACGAACCAAGGGCAAGCCTTGCGACGTCCAGCACACTCGATGCACAACACACGCAATGCAGGGGTAGCATGGTTGCGGGTTCGCGGTGCGCATGTGGTGCGATGGGGCAGGGGGCGCGCGGACATTGCTCGTGTGCTCTTGGGCCTCACGCACGATAGGGCTGGGGGTGCGCAGGCAATGCTCGTGTGCTCTTGGGCTTCACGCAAGGCGGGGCTGGGCGCAAGCCTAGCCCGATTAGGCAATTGAACTTTTTTTTAATCGTTTAATTCGTTGGGCTTCGTATATTTGCATTAATTTGGGCTAACGGAATATTTAATTTAATATTTTATTTGCTTGGGCCGGGCCGCGAGTTTTAATTTAATATTTCATAATTAATTATCCGGAATGATTATTGGTTTGAGTGGGAGCCACTAAATGAAATTAAAATGAAATAATTATTTTAATTATTTCGTAGGTCGCATTATTTTAATTAAATTCAATTTTAATTAGAATAAAGTCTAAGGATTAATAATTTGGAAATTGATTAATCTTTTAGGACGCGTTTATGTGAACGTGAATTTTAATTAATTCACGTAAATACTTGCATATTAACATGGGCCATTCGTTTTAGCATACAAATGGATGAATGCGTAGAATATATATTTTATGCAATGCAGGTACTCCAAGTGACTAGTATGGCCAACTTAGGATAGTTAAATACGGTCTGCTCACCGTTCTATCTTTGAATGTAAAGTTTTAAATATGGTCTGCGTACCATGGAAATTTTGATGTAATTTATTATTTTCAAGTATTTCTAAGTTTAGAACTTAAAGTTAGCATTTGAACGAAGATTCAAGACGATGTCAAGCTAACAAGGAGGTGATGAAGATTGGATGCTTCAAGACAAAAGTTTTGGGCCATACTAGATCACCAATTATTTATGCAATTTAATATATATATATTATGCGTGAATGTATGAATGTATGTATGCTTTGCATGAACAGGTTGTTTCCTATGAATCGATTAGTTTTAAGTCCACTAAATAATCGAACCAACATAGAAACAACTAGGTCCAAGTAATATTGAGTTTTAAAAATTGCCTTCCAAATCAACACTTACAAAAATCTAGGGATCTAAGATAGTGGGTTTACGCTAAAGCGAGGTGCTATTTTAGTTGACTTAGGTGGTAAGGCGTCCTAAAGGAGCACGTTGATTGTGGTTACAACTCAAACAACAATGGCATTAAGTTGTGGCAATAGGATAAATTATGGCATTAATTTATTAACCAAGAGTAATTTGGAGGTTACTAGCAATAGGTTTTGCTTACCTAAAATCTTAAACTACTTAACACATGCTAAAGCTGCTTAAGGATTTAGGACTTTTTGGGTCTTGGAATGGTTTCATTCATTTTGGACCATGTTTTTGCTTTTTGCATGAATGAAATGTTTTAATAGCTTTAATGATTGCATGTTTTGCTTTCATTTCAAAGTTATTGAATTGTATGAATGGTTATTTATTGCAAATTCTTTTCGATTGTAGTAATCAAAAATGGCCGCAAACAATAACACTTTCAACTTGCGTTCAATTCTCGACAAAGAGAAGTTGAATGGCAACAATTTCCTCGACTGGAAAAGGAACTTACAAATAGTTCTTATGCATGAGGAAAAAGAATATGTCCTTGAGAAAGAGTTACCGGAAGAGGCTGGGCCGGAGGTAACTCAAGCTGCCCTTAATCGTTGGATTCAGGCCAACAGGGATGTCAAATGTGTGATGCTTGCATCCATGAGTCCTGAACTTCAGAAAACATTCATTAACTCGGATGATTACCAAATCATCTCGGAGTTGAAGAACATGTTTCAGGACCAAGCCAGAATCGAAAGATTCGAGACTCAGAGGTTGATCCTTGAGACTAAGCTCAAGAAAGGAGAACCAGTGAGCCCACATGTTCTTAAAATGATTGGACTCTTTGAGAACAAGAGAGCTCTAGATTCTGATGTCTCAAATGAAATGGCTATTGACAACATTCTCCATTCGCTTCATAATGGCTATGATCAGTTCAAGTTGAATTACAACATGAACAGCATGGAGAAATCTCTTACTGAGCTTCACGGTATGCTGAAAACCGCTGAAAAGACGCTCAAGCAAGAGAATAAGCATGATATGCTTATGGTGCGTAAGGCCAAGAACTTCAAGAAATCAGGCAAGAACAAGGGCAAGAAGGGTAAGGGTAAGGCTTCGCCCTCATCCAAGTCCAATGGCGCCGGTTTTGGTAAACAGAAAAGGGCAACTCGTTCTCCTGCCGACTCTGAATGCTTCTACTGCAAAAAGAAGGGGCATTGAAAAGAAGGGGCTTGAAGAAGAAGGAAGATGAGAAGAACGGGAACGTTGCTTCTACTTCAGGTATGTATGTTATACATTGTAATCTTGCTAATTCTACTTCTTGGGTATTAGATACTGGTTGTGGCTCACACTTATGTTCCAATTCACAGGGACTAAGGAGAAGTAGAAGGCTTGATAAAGGCGAGATGGATCTACGCGTGGGAAATGGAGCACGGATTGCTGCATTAGCCGTAGGATCTTATTTTATTTCTTTGCCTAGTGGGTTTGTTTTGGAACTAGAAAACTGTTACTATGTTCCTAGTATCACCAGAAACATCATTTCCATTTCAAGTTTGGATTCTAAAGGTTTTAGTTTTCAATTTAAAGACAATAGTTGTTCTTTTTCTTTGAATGGAATGTTTTATGGTTCAGCACAACAAGAAAACGGTCTTTATGTGCTAGATACGAGGAAACACATTTATAACATAAATACCAAAAAGGCTAAAACTGGTGATTCGGATCTCACATTTCTGTGGCATTGTCGATTAGGCCATATAAACATAAAGCGCATGGAATTACTTCAACGGAAAGGAATTCTAGAATCATTCGACTTAGAGAAGATTGATCAATGCGAATCTTGTTTACTTGGCAAAATGACAAAGCAACCTTTCTCAAAGGTGGAAGAAAGAGCAAGCGAACTACTAGGGCTAATACATACGGACGTATGTGGGCCTATGAGTACGAAAGCTAGAGGTGAGTTCAGGTATTTCATAACGATTATGGACGACTTCAGTAGATATGGCTATATTTACTTAATGAAGCACAAGTCTGAATCGTTTGAGAAATTCCGAGAATTTCAAAATGAAGTAGAGAATCAACATGGCAAGAAAATCAAAGCTCTAAGATCGGATCGAGGAGGTGAATATCTTAGCCACGAGTTTGATGACCATCTAAAAGAATGCGGTATTCTTTCTGAATTGACTGCTCCGGGGACACCTCAATGGAATGGAGTGTGGAACGGAGAAACAGGACCTTACTCGATATGGTCAGGTCAATGATGGGTCAAGCCGAACTTCCTTTACAGTTCTGGGGACATGCGTTGCAAACTGCAACACTCACACTGAATCGTGCTCCGTCAAAAGCTGTTGAAAAGACTCCATACGAATTATGGACTGGGAAACTTCCAAAGTTGTATTTTCTGAAGATTTGGGGTTGCGAAGCATATGTCAAGCGATTAATTTCGGACAAGCTACAACCTAAATCTGACAAATGTTTCTTCGTTGGGTATCCAAAAGAAACTATGGGGTATTACTTCTACAACAAGTCAGACATCAAGGTATTCGTTGCTCGTGACGGTGTCTTTTTGGAAAGAAATCATATTTCCAAATTGACAAGTGGGAGAATAATAGAACTCGAAGAGATTCGAGACGAACAACGAACTCAGAACTCTTTAGAAGCAGTTCAAGTTGATGAACCTCCAAGGTCTTTAGAAGAGCCAGTGTGTTATTCGGATGGAACACGTACAAGAGGGGGGGTGAATTGTAATTTGGAACTTGCTTCTAACTTTTTGCGGAATTATAAAAGAAACTTAAAAGAAAGTATAGAAAATAATGCAAGAGAGAATTTAGCGTGGAAATCTTCTTGAAAATTATCAAGAAGACAAAACCACGACCACGGGGGATTTTAACGACGAGCTCTCATTCATCAAGCGAACGACCCTGTTACTAACTTAATTGGAAACTCTATCAACCCAAGTTCCCCGTGAACTTAGGATCCCATACAAAGAGTATAACATTCACGCTTAGTTGTGTTTAATACTCTCTCAAGACTTCACTCAAAGCCTTTCCAAATACAATAGGAACTCACTCAAGTTCCTAACCCAAACCTGTTACAATATATGAGAAGCGTAGAAGAACTGTAAAGGAACAAGAACTTTAGTGTAGGAACTGAAGGAACTTAGAACTGAGGAACTGACTCATAAACGTGGAACAAATATATTTTCTTTAATTACCTTCCACGTAAACCAGACTCTGTGGAATGACTGAGAAGTCAGACACCTTGGAATGAATGCTAAGATCCTCTTTTATAGTGTTGGAACTCCTAACTGCTTTCCCCATAATCTCTTCAACTATCAGCCATATTCCCATGTTCCTAGGCATGTACCCATGACCTCTATAGTTGATGAGAACGTGGTATATGAACGTGGATATAATGTACTTGGGGAACAAGCTAATACCAAGTAATGCATCCTAGTTTCTAGGCGTGATCCTAACATCAATAACTAATATGTCAGTTATATTTAACGTGTTATATTAAACGTGATTTAATAACTGATTTCATAGGATTCCTAAGTTAATAGGAACCTACCTAATTAATATACTGATAAACGTATATTAATATTTGACTAACCTAGGATACCCAAATTAGTAGGACTCTAATTAATTAATTAGTTAATTCCAAGATACCCAACTTAACAAGACTCTAATTAATTAACTAATTAATTCCAAAATATAAAACATATTTATCTTATTAAGAATCCTAGACTTAGTCAATTACCTATTTATTTAAGGACTTTTAATCAAATTAAAACTCTTAAATAAACTATCCTAAATCACGTTTATATTCTAAACTTACTGACAATTAGATTAATGCATATTGACATTATACTTAGGATGCATACCAAGTTCCTAGACACGAGTTCCACGAGTTCCTTTTAATACCTTGTTCCATTACCTTTCACGTTTCCACATACTCACATGAATCCTAGAAAATAAACTCTTGTTTCTTGTCTTCATGTTTCATGCTGCTCCGCATGTTGGTTGTTCCTCAGGAACAAGTGCTCCGCATGTTGGTTGTTCCTCGGGAACAAGTGCTCCTCGGGAACAATGGTTGATCCTCAGGAACAAGTGCTACGCATGTTGGTTGTTCCTCGGGAACAAGTGCTCCTCATATTGGTTGTTCCTCGGGAACAAGTGCTCCTCGGGAACAATGGTTGATCCTCAGGAACAAGCATCTTTAGGAACAACCATCTTTAGGAACATCCATCTCTAGGAACATCCATCTTTAGGAACAGCCGTCTTTAGGAACAGCCGTCTTTGGGAACAGCCGTCTTTGGGAACAGCCGTCTTTGGGAACAGCCGTCTTCGGGAACAACCTTCTTTGGGAACAGCCATCTCTATCGGGATTCCTCTAGCTCATCTAGAGTTCTAGTTCTTCCGCATGAACTTTAAAACTCCCAGCTTCTCTAGAGTTTATCCTTAGGAACTGCTCTGCAATTCCAGCTCTGGATTTTATGCTTCTTTGTTATAAGCATCTCACAATCATCAACTTCCAGTAAGCTTTATTATTGATGACTTGGGCACAACTATTCATTAATGATCCTTGCACACATACAACTTGAAAACCACGTTAGTTGATTACGTTAGTTTGTCATCATCAAAACCATATTGGCTCAACAATTTCCCCCTTTTTGGTGATGACAAACCAAGGCAAAGTAATAATAAAACTAACAGAAACTTAGTAGCAAGATCATTATTTAGTAGAGAATAAAACATAAATAACTATTAATCATCTTATAAAAGTAGGAAATAAGTATCTTTGCCTTTTCTCTTCCCCCTTTGACATCATCAAAAAGTGTACTTCGTTTCAAGGATTTATAAACAATCTTCTAGATGTACATTGACACCACACCACCAAGAACATATAGTTAATGGTCAAACATGAGGCAAAAGAAAGTATTAATTTGCTCAAACGTCAATCTAGTAATATTAGCCATCCTCACGCATACATCAATAAATCAGTCAAAGAAGCTAAAGTGTAGTTGTCAACAGTATAATCTCATTTTCACCAAAGTGCAACACATTAATAAGAATAAGTCAAATGTCCAATGAGTTCCAAAGAAAATAGATAATTGATGGAAAAATTTATGAAGAGATAAGCAGGCTAGTGGGATGAATAGATTTATTCCTTTGTCACTTGTTTCTCAAGCATGCCTCCCTTTTTCTCACAATTTCAACTGAAGTTCCTCCTCATAAAATACATTGTTGTTCCTTCTCTTTCTTTTTCTATTCTTCTTTAGCAGTACATAGTGTCCTTTTCTTCTTCATATAGTTTATTTGAAGCTTTTTGATAGTTCCTTCATTCGATAATTTTTGTAGGAACTTACGTTTATGGTGTAAGTTCCCTTGTGAATCATTAAAGAACTTGATATTTTTTAAAGATAATTCTTTGAGATACTGAAACCTTCATTTGTTTTTCAACTTGGAAACTTAACTGCTTGTAGGAACTTCTTATCCCTTCTATTTCTTCCTTCACATAGCTCTCCTTTTGTTCCCCTCTTTTTCTTTTTTTTTTTCTTTTTTTTTTTTCATTTTTCTTCTGCCTTCCTTTTTTTTTCATCTCCTTTAATTTTACCTTTCAAAATTACATCTCTATTAATCACCTTCCTCATTAGTTCCCCCTCAACAATTGCTACATCATGTAAGTGACAAAGGAGGAATATTTAGTATAGAATTTTTATACAGTGATGAATTTTTTAAAATGTTTATGAAAAGAAAATAAATCAATGTGTGATATTAATTGATTTGGATCTCTAATATGTTGTAGAGATACGGTAGGAAAAGTGTAGGAAATATTTTTGTGAGGAACAAGAGTTTAATTGGTGGATATCATGGAAGAAAGAAATTATCACACATTACAGGATTTGGACATTCTTAATAGTGCACATGGATCGAATGAAAAAGCCTTATTTTGTTCCATAAGGAAATGGAACTTCACTTTTTGCTTCTTTTTCCTTTTTATTAACGCATAAGCAGTTTGGAAACTAAGGGTAATATTACAAAGACATCAGTGAGTCCTTAATTCAATTCTAGCTCATGACTACGTACAAGACATAGAAAAATTGTAGTGTCAATTTTATAAGGAAGACTATTCACATAAACTCTACACCTATAATACACAATTCAATGAGTCTTAAGGGAAATTCAAAGAAAATTCAACGAATTTCAAACTTATATAAGATTTTCCTACATTATTAAGAAGCCTTTTAGTGAGAGAATAAAATATATTGCTAATGAATCACTAGGAACAACTAGTGCCATGCGTTGTTCCCCCTCACTTAAGCATTCATATAGTCTAGTTATTAAATCAAGGAACACTACTTTTCTTGGGTTCCGTATTGAAACAAATAACAGACTGTTGAAATAAACATACCTCAGATTCGACTTAAAGTCAAAATTTTTCATTAAACATAGTTGTGAATCTTGAAGTGTTCCTTTGTCCGAAAGTTCCTCTTCGGATTTTGATCTATATTCCCATTTAAGGTGCTGATGTAATATGCCATCTAAAATGCCGCACCATCATGAGTTCCTAAGCATAAGTCACGGGTCATCAATGAACCAGCGAGTTCCTCAATGTTGAACTTGAACTTGCAGGAACAAGGAAGAAACTGGTGCGTCAAGTTTCTGACAGATTAGTGTGCACCTTTGTTTGTTCCTGTACCAATTCCTTAGGCAAGGGAACCCAACATGATTTGGGTCCCTTCTTGTTAGTAATGACTGTTAAAAATATAATTAAAACAACTACTACTACCAAGATACAATATGCATTCATATAAATGATATTCAATATATTCATGAAGCATATAAAATAATAATTCTTAGGCAAAAAAAAAATTAGCAGTGTATAACGTTGCCGAAAAATTAAAAATTTCAAGTTCCACAGATTTTTGTGTGCATTTTCTCAAAAGTCGTTTCCTTGAACTAATTTAAATATACTGGAGTTTTAAAAATAAATTGAAAAATCGGCTATTAAAAATAGATTTTAGATTTTTCAAATTCGATTTTAAATCAAAATAAAACAGTAGTTCCATTAGAAACAATGCAAGGAACAAGCAATAAATTAATGTATGCACACAAATAAAGTCTAAAGAAAGATATATTTACCTTAGAAGATTGTCTGTTACACCTTGACTGGCCTTTATTTGACAATGAAATTCAGATCTCCCTTGTTCCTTTGAATATGTAGGACCGAGTTCCTTTCGTCAAGTTTCTTGTAATTGTTCCTCCTTCCAGGAACTTAACTCAGCAGGGTTGCCTGCTTATCAGCGAGTTCCGGCTCTGATACCAACTGTTATTCGGATGGAACACGTACAAGAGGGGGGGTGAATTGTAATTTGGAACTTGCTTCTAACTTTTTGCGGAATTATAAAAGAAACTTAAAAGAAAGTATAGAAAATAATGCAAGAGAGAATTTAGCGTGGAAATCTTCTTGAAAATTATCAAGAAGACAAAACCACGACCACGGGGGATTTTAACGACGAGCTCTCATTCATCAAGCGAACGACCCTGTTACTAACTTAATTGGAAACTCTATCAACCCAAGTTCCCCGTGAACTTAGGATCCCATACAAAGAGTATAACATTCACGCTTAGTTGTGTTTAATACTCTCTCAAGACTTCACTCAAAGCCTTTCCAAATACAATAGGAACTCACTCAAGTTCCTAACCCAAACCTGTTACAATATATGAGAAGCGTAGAAGAACTGTAAAGGAACAAGAACTTTAGTGTAGGAACTGAAGGAACTTAGAACTGAGGAACTGACTCATAAACGTGGAACAAATATATTTTCTTTAATTACCTTCCACGTAAACCAGACTCTGTGGAATGACTGAGAAGTCAGACACCTTGGAATGAATGCTAAGATCCTCTTTTATAGTGTTGGAACTCCTAACTGCTTTCCCCATAATCTCTTCAACTATCAGCCATATTCCCATGTTCCTAGGCATGTACCCATGACCTCTATAGTTGATGAGAACGTGGTATATGAACGTGGATATAATGTACTTGGGGAACAAGCTAATACCAAGTAATGCATCCTAGTTTCTAGGCGTGATCCTAACATCAATAACTAATATGTCAGTTATATTTAACGTGTTATATTAAACGTGATTTAATAACTGATTTCATAGGATTCCTAAGTTAATAGGAACCTACCTAATTAATATACTGATAAACGTATATTAATATTTGACTAACCTAGGATACCCAAATTAGTAGGACTCTAATTAATTAATTAGTTAATTCCAAGATACCCAACTTAACAAGACTCTAATTAATTAACTAATTAATTCCAAAATATAAAACATATTTATCTTATTAAGAATCCTAGACTTAGTCAATTACCTATTTATTTAAGGACTTTTAATCAAATTAAAACTCTTAAATAAACTATCCTAAATCACGTTTATATTCTAAACTTACTGACAATTAGATTAATGCATATTGACATTATACTTAGGATGCATACCAAGTTCCTAGACACGAGTTCCACGAGTTCCTTTTAATACCTTGTTCCATTACCTTTCACGTTTCCACATACTCACATGAATCCTAGAAAATAAACTCTTGTTTCTTGTCTTCATGTTTCATGCTGCTCCGCATGTTGGTTGTTCCTCAGGAACAAGTGCTCCGCATGTTGGTTGTTCCTCGGGAACAAGTGCTCCTCGGGAACAATGGTTGATCCTCAGGAACAAGTGCTACGCATGTTGGTTGTTCCTCGGGAACAAGTGCTCCTCATATTGGTTGTTCCTCGGGAACAAGTGCTCCTCGGGAACAATGGTTGATCCTCAGGAACAAGCATCTTTAGGAACAACCATCTTTAGGAACATCCATCTCTAGGAACATCCATCTTTAGGAACAGCCGTCTTTAGGAACAGCCGTCTTTGGGAACAGCCGTCTTTGGGAACAGCCGTCTTTGGGAACAGCCGTCTTCGGGAACAACCTTCTTTGGGAACAGCCATCTCTATCGGGATTCCTCTAGCTCATCTAGAGTTCTAGTTCTTCCGCATGAACTTTAAAACTCCCAGCTTCTCTAGAGTTTATCCTTAGGAACTGCTCTGCAATTCCAGCTCTGGATTTTATGCTTCTTTGTTATAAGCATCTCACAATCATCAACTTCCAGTAAGCTTTATTATTGATGACTTGGGCACAACTATTCATTAATGATCCTTGCACACATACAACTTGAAAACCACGTTAGTTGATTACGTTAGTTTGTCATCATCAAAACCATATTGGCTCAACACAGTGGGAGTAGTTCCTCAAAACGTTGTTGCCCCTCGTAGGTCAAATAGAACTATTTTTCAGCCGGACAGATGGACAGGCGTCCTCTTGACTGAAAACTTAGACGTTCTCATATTGGATAGTGATGAACCTTTGACTTACAAGCAAGCTATGACGAGCCAAAGCTCCATTAAATGGTTAGAGGCCATGCAATCTAAAATAGACTCCATGTCTGAAAATCAAGTCTGGGATTTGGTTGATTTGCCGGATGGGTTCACACCTATCGGATGCAAATGGGTCTTCAAGTTGAAGAAAGACAAAGATGGAATTGTATACATATACAAGGCTAGATTGGTACCAAAAGGTTACAAGCAAGTTCACGGCGTTGACTACGATGAAACCTTTTCTCCAGTCGCGCTTCTTAAGTCTATTCGGATAATCCTTGCGATTGCCGCTTTTCATGACTATGAAATATGGCAAATGGATGTCAAAACTGCCTTCTTGAACGGTGTTCTTGAAGAGACTGTGTTCATGACACAACCGGAGGGTTTTGTCGATCAAAAGAACCAAGGAAAGGTATGCAAGCTTAAGAAGTCCATCTACGGACTAAAGCAGGCATCAAGGAGTTGGAATAAACGATTTGATGAAGCATTCAATAAGTTTGGCTTCATTAAGAATCAGGACGAATCTTGTGTATACAAGAAGGTCAGTGGGAGTAAAATTGCATTCCTAGTCTTGTATGTTGACGACATACTGCTTATTGGAAACGACATTCCTATGTTGGAGTCTGTAAAGACTTGGCTCGGGAAGTGTTTCTCAATGAAGGACTTAGGAGAGGCACAGTACATATTGGGCATCAAGATCTATAGGGATAGATCTAAGAGGATGATTGGACTAAGCCAAAGCACTTACATTGACAAAGTGCTAGCTAGGTTCAATATGATGGAAGCCAAGAGAGGCCATCTACCAATGTCACATGGCGTATATCTAAGCAAGAATCAGTGTGCAAAAACATCTGATGAGCGTAGAAAGATGAGTGGAATTCCATAGGCTTCGGCTATTGGATCCATCATGTATGCTATGATTTGTACAAGGCCGGATGTTTCGTTCGCACTCAGTGCAACGAGCAGGTACCAGTCAGAACCAGGTGAGGCGCATTGGACTGCTGCCAAGAACATCCTAAAGTACCTGAAAAGGACTAAGGATCAGTTTCTGGTTTATGGTGGTACAGATGAGTTGATTGTTAAGGGCTATACGGACGAAAGCTTTCAAACCGACAGACATGATTTCAGATCACAATCTGGGTTTGTGTTCTGCCTCAACGGCGGAGCAGTAAGCTGGAAAAGTGCTAAGCAAAGCACTATTGCGGATTCTACAACTGAAGCCGAGTACATTGCTGCCTCAGAAGCAGCAAAGGAAGCTGTTTGGATTCGGAAGTTCATCGAAGAACTTGGTGTTGTCCCCTCCATTAAAGGACCAGTGGCTTTGTATTGCGATAATAGCGGAGCCATTGCCCAGGCAAAGGAGCCTAGGAGCCACCAGAAGTCCAAGCACGTACTGCGGCGATTTCATATACTTCAAGAGATCGTTGAAAGAAAGGAAATCGAGATTTGCAAGGTTGGAACTGACGACAACGTCGCGGATCCATTAACTAAACCGTTGCCACAAGTGAAACACAACGCACATGTAGCAACCATGGGAATCAAGCATGTTGGAGAATGGCTTTGATTTTCTAAATATTGTTTTAGAACATTTGTTAGATCTATGTTTAAAACAATTGGTTTAACCATTTCATATTTATGAAATTTATTTATTTCATATTCATTTAATTGTGGTTTAGAATTAAATGATAAGTCCGTCTGATTCAAATCATTCAAATGGGATGTCAAGATGGATTCTTTGACAAAGAAACACCCATAAGTGAACTTGAATATTAAAGTCACAAAGGATCCCTAATCCAGGTCATTGAAAGGTGGACGACCAATGACTAATGAAGATTAGATTGCAAGTAGATTACTTAGTTCTGTTTCTTGAACTATAGTGACTGGATGTCAGAATCTTTTGCATAGATACTTATTGGATCTTGTATCGGATTGACCATGAGAACGCTTTAAGAGATTAAAGTCATGTCATAGGTAGTTCTCATTAATGGTGATTAGAAATCGTTCCTCAGAACATGAGCGATTATGTCTGCTCGTTTGAGAATTAGTTCGCTTTGATACTAGCTAAACATCGCACCGTAAAAGGAGGCTATAAAAGCAGTTATTGGGGGTACTATGAATCAAAGTGAGTGTTCATAGATTGCAAGAATGGATTGTCCTCCTATCTTTGATAGGATATGGTGTTGTTGTGTAACAAGGCCCCTCGGAGAGTTAGATACTGTAAAATGCATGGCCGTGCTCAGAATGGTTAGGCTTAACCTTCTGCAAAAGTTTGACAGTTGAACTCTGTAATCCGCGAATACGAAGGGCATCGGAGTTGCTGGCCCGTCGAGCCAAGCACGTAAGCGTGCAAGGCCCAACGAGCCAGCAAGCTCGCGAGCAAGCAAGGCAAGCCCATTGGGCGCGAGCACGCAATAGCACACATAGCGCAGCAGCAGCGACGAGCGAGCAAGGCCCACGGCCCAGCTACTCGGCGCGCGCGCTGTGGGCTTCGGCCTGCAGTGTGTCGCTGGGCGCGGGCGTGTATGTGTCCGTTGCTTGGCTCGCACGGCTTGCTAGCCGGCCTTGCTTCTTGCTTGGTCGGTTAGTAAGGTTAATGATATAACCTTACAACCTAGTTTCCAACGCAGAACACATTTCATACACTCAAACCCTAGAGACACAGAGAACCCTAATTCTCTCTGTGCCTCCAAAGTGAGTTTTTCCCAAAAGCAAAGTATCTTGATCAATTGTCTAAGCTACGATTATCAAGACGGATCTGACGTGTCGGTGAACCAAGTAGAGGAACGACAAGTGGAGTTCTTTGTTCGTGTTCGTTGACGGATTAACGTGGAAAACACGCTTCGAATGTAAGTTTGCTTAATCTGTGCTTTATACATGTTTCCTGGCTTTGGGGATTGTTCCGCACATATTATTATGTTTAACTGTATTCCCCTACACAAGCAAGGCCCAAGCCTTTGGCTGGGCTCGCACGCGTGCACGGATCAGCAGCAGTTGCAGCGCACACAGCGCGACCCAAGGCCCAGCGCCTGTGTGGCTGCGCGTATGGGCTTAGGGATGGCAGTGGGTAATGGACCCGACCCGGATCCGTGGATCCAGATCCATTTTTTCGGACATGACGGATCCGGGTAGGATCTGGATCCTCGATTTTAAAAACGGATATGGATCTGGTCCTAAGTTATTACCCGGATCCGGATCCGTTTACCCGTTTAAAAAGAAAATTAATATATAAAAAAAAGGGGTAAAATGAAACCCTAAAACGTTTTTTCCATTTCACCCACGTTTCTCTCTCTAACTCTCTTTCATTTCTCTCTTTGGCTCTCTTTCATTCTCTCTGACTATCTTTCATTTCTCTCTCTTTCGGAACTCGACTCCACGTACCAACTAGCGAACCCAGAAGGGCTGGAACTCGACTCCACGTACCAACCAGCGAACCATCGAGCAAGAACCGCCGGCGCCGAAAATCAGGTTGCTGTCCATTCTTTCGTTTATCTTTCGATTTAGTCGAAATTTTTAGTCCTTATTTGCTTGATTAGTTCCTTGTTTGCTCGAATTATTTCAATGAATTAGTCTTTATTTGCTCGATTTGTTCCTTATTTCGCTTGTTGTTGGCTCGATTTGTTCCTTATTTGCTCGAATTATTTTGATGAATTTGTTCTTTATTTTTCTTGTTTGTTTGTGTTGCTTTGATGAATTTGGTATTTTTGCTTCTTTAATTTGATTTTTTTGTTTATTGGCGAAATTTATTTTATTTATGTTGTTTAATCAGCTTGGTTTTTTATTTGCTCGAAATTTATTTTGCTTGTTTAATCAGCTTGGTTTTTTAATTTTCTCGAAAATTAGGGTCATTTTAGTTTGCTCAGTTATTTTCTTGGGATTTTACTCGGATACTTGCTCAAATTCTTGCTCACTTTACTCGGTTATTTGCTTGAATTCTTAATTATTGTTAATTTGCTCAAATCTAATTACGTTTTTATTTGTCTTGCTTTGATGAATTTGGTTGTTGTTTGTTGGTAGCATTGTGGTGAAGCGTAATTTGGTGCCTCTTTTGTGAAAATGTAGCTCTCATGTTGTTGTTGTTTTTCTTTGATTCAGGATATTGACGATGTTTATAGCCCTCTTGAAGTTGGTAGATGGACCAAGTGAAGAATGAAAGATGTAACATTATGGTTTGTTAACACTGAAGAATTGTAGCTTTATTGGAGTTTGTTGAACTTTTAATATTATTTATGTTGGATTTGTTAAATTTGATTTTAGTGAATGCTTGTAAGGACAAATAGCGTTGTTATTTAAGTTTTATTAAACTATGTTTTAAGGTTAAGATGAAAATTAGGGTCTTTTGATGAAAAAATAAGTTAGGATCCGTTTTAGATCCGTTTTGGACCCGGATCCGTAGGATCCGTCAGTTCTGGATCTTGATCCTCAATTTCATTACCCAACGGATCCGGGTAGGATCTGGATCCTTGCCCAAAAAATGGATCTGGATCTGGATCATAGAGGATCCGGTCCGGATCCTACCCGTTGCCATCCCTATATGGGCTTGCGTGAGTTGTTGGCCAGCTCTTGGCCTTTATGCCTTACACTTCTTATTTTCTAACCTGATGATTCATACACAACCCTAGGAGAAAAGAGAAACCCTAATTCACTCTTTGCCTCCAATGGAGTGTTCTTCCCAAAATCAAAATATCTTGAAGGAGATCTAAGCCATCAATCTCAAAACGGATCTGAACGTGTCGGTGAACCAAGTAAAGGAACGACATTTGGAGTTCTTGTTTGTGTTCGTTGAACTAAGGGAAAACACGCTACAAACGTAAGTTATGTTTAATCAGTACTTTATACATGCTTCCTGGCTTTGGGGTTATTCTTCTATCATGTTATGTCAAAACTTGTTTCCCGTTCTACAAGAGGGGCGGTTCTTTAGAAAACCGTAGATTTTATTGTCCCTCGAAGGAGTCGCCACCAAACATTGTTTAAAGTCTCGTTTGGAAAGACCGAAACTGACTCTATTTTGGATAAGGCCTTGAATCCTTGAAACAGACGGGTGAGATCCGGGCACGGTAACAAAAATGCTTATTCCACGAGCTTTAGAAATGTTCAAGTACGTTGGCACAACATTTTTTCGAAAATATACCCTAGATTAGACTATGTGGGTTTGAATTTAGAGCAAATTAAATCTCTAATTGTATGGTGGTCACTTTGCTTTAAAGATTGATTTAAGGAACCTAAGGCCGGTTTGTCCAAAAATATCTTTGTTAAGCGTGATGTAACCTTTGTATTTTGTTGTATTTAGCATGTTGGTGATGAAAGCAATAAAGCTAATAAAACAACATCACAATACTAAATAAAGTGCGGGATTAGTAAGTACAAGACCCCCTAGAAAAGGACTAGGGAGTAGGTCCACATTGCCTAGAAATGGACTAGGCAAGTAAAGATGCGAAATTGAAAGTGCGGAATTGAAATTGCGGTATTGAAATTGCGGTGAAATTGCGGTATTGAAATTGCGGTATTGAAAGTGCGATATTGAAATTGCGGTATTGAAAGGTGCGATATTGAAATTGCAATATTGAAAGGTGCATAATTGAAACTTGTACTTGGGCACATGAGATTCGAACGCCAAGCGGCTCCTTAAAAATAAGTGCGCCTGACACAAATTCAAAGCCAAAAATCTCAACTTGGGAGAGGTTGCTCAACCCAAATATCCTAGATTTTGCATGTTAAACTTGAACTTGAAAGCTTGAATATTGAAGTTTTGAACTTGAAATAATTGAAATTTGAACTTGAAATGATCCTAGTTTAGGGAAATAACTATGAACAACCCTAAACATGGTAGGATCTTGAAAATTGAAAACTTGAACTTGTATATTGAAAATAGAGTTTTGAATCTCAAAAGACTAAACCTTTAAATGTTAAAAGGTGTCATCTTTGATTACCCCATGTTTGAAGGTGATTCTAGTCCAAGAGGTGATTGTAAACAACTTAGACATCCTCGAATCTTGAAAATTTGTATTTTGTATTTTGAAAACGTTTGTATTTTTGGAAAACATGTATGATTGTTGCAAGTGGTGTTTTTTATGATTAAAAAACACCAACTTGCTAATCATTTAGATATCAAAGCAACATAGTTGATTAGAATGGGATTCGGATTTACGTAGTTAGGTTTAGGCAAGAGCTCCCAATTGCTTTTGAATTTAGGAATTTTGTATGTGTTTTTGAGGAGTTTTTTAGTTGTATTTTGAGGCGTAATGTCGAAATTACGACGTTGTATTATTGTCCTCCTCCTCATTATGCTGAAAATGAGGGGTATTTATAGAAGGAATGGGTGCAAGGCACCAGCACACGTCAGCGCAGGGCGCTCGACCACCGCTTGAATGCCGCCAGAGCAAGGACGGGGAATCCGTCCTTGTTTCGTCTTATAGTGTTGTACCTGTTGTACGAATAGTACTAGGTTTTGCGTTTTGTATTTGCTTGGAGGTTAAGGAATCGTTTAGCATCTAAAAATAAGCCTTTCTCGGGTTTTGGAATTCCGATTTTACGGGACGCGGCCCGACATGCTCGATTTTGTGGGTCGGCGCCGAATTTGACTTGCCTTTTATGATTTTGAGTGGAAAATGCCTAGTAAAACCAACGGAATGGTCTACTAGATGAGATTGTACTTGGATTTTGAAATTGGATTCGGAAAGTTGTATTTTGTACCGAGACTCGAAAGGGGAACGGTCTCGGGGGTTGGATTTTGGATCTTGAATTTTGGAAGCATTCTTAGCAATTGGGATTTCCGCCTGGAGTTATTCCAATCACCTAATAAGGATAATGGTATCGTCATCATCCAAAAGGGGAGACACAAATTAGGTGTCTGTTTGACTGAGTGTTCGGTTAGGAAAGCGCAAGTCAAAGTATTTCGAAAGGGACGGAGAATGATCAAGATGTTCTGCAATCGAGACCACTCTTTGTACGCCGGTACCTACATAAAACAGGCGTTAGGAAAAAGGATAGAGTCTACCTCGGTGCGGTTGGTGATGACTCCGGTTTGTACTTGTATTTTTCCTCCTTCAGTTCAGGACGGAGCTTGGCATCGAAAATTTTGAATCTTGAATTTTTTGAATCTTGAATTTTTGAATATCCGGAGTTAATCCGTTGGGGATGTGCCTTGCTGGGGATAAGAGCTTTTTGCTGGCCCTTAAAATTTGGAATTTCGACTGACTTTCCCGGAGCTTGGGTCCGTTGGGAGTTGAACGCCTGAGTCGTTGTATTTTTTGGACTTTGTATTCTTGAAATATGCATCTGTTTGTACTTGGAGATACAAGTGTATACCCGTATTTTCGATGGATGGCTTGATGCGACGTTTGATGCTTGGTGCGGAAGACCGTAGCAGCAAAGGACGTGCAATCAGCATGAGAGACCGCGCGCTGAAGATTCGCGCATGCAGGGGGGCAGCGCTGGGCGCTGGGGCTGCACTATATAAGTGCCCCTTGCCGTGCCATTTTGAGGAGCAACATCTTGCTTTCTTGCTCTCTTTCTCTCTCAAAGGTCAAATTGTCTTCCCTTGGTCTTGTTCTTGCCTCATCCATGTAAGTATTTCATGTTTTTGCTTATGAAATAACTCTAGGATTGCATGTAGTTTTGATTTTCTCGTACTTTGAAATGATGCTTGTATGCTTAAGCTTTTTGAATCTTGTAGAAGACTGTTTGATAGCCACTTGAACTTGAACTGTTGGAACTTGTAGTTTTGAATTCTTGAAAGTTTTCTTGAATGTGTATTTTTTGTATCAGCTTCGGCATGGATAGCCTAGGCGTTGTTGTGGAATTTGTATACCTGCTTTGGCATGGATAGCCTAGGCGTTGGTGTTTGAACTTGTATACCTGCTTTGGCATGGGTAGCCTAGGCGTTGGTGTTAAACTTATATACTTGCTTTGGCATGGGTAGCCTAGGCGCTGGTGTTGAACTTGTAACTTGAACTAGAGGTCCACTGGTGATTCGTCTTGAATTTTTTTGACTTTGTTTAGGCAGTATAGGATAGCCCCCAGTTTAGAATTTTGACACCTTGTACTCCACTTGATTTAGTATGCATCGTCACACTCGGAGGAAGCTCGTCGAGTCGTCGATAGTTCGAGCTGCTGAGGAGAACGCTTCGGATGATGAAGCGGTTGCAATAAACGCGCCCAACGGGGGTATGGTTCCCCAGGATGCGCCTACTTTTAGTGGTACTGGTTGGAGCCCTTCTGACCTGGTGTTTCGGCCGAAGTGGCACTTGTCTCAGCGGCCTCGCGCTGGCATGGTGAGTCTTGTATTGTGCTTTGAATTTGTGTAGGCCGATGGAAAGCCGTTTCGTACTTTCTGGTCCTTGGTGGAGGTTCAGAGGGCTTTTAAAGCTCTTCGTGCTGATGAGGAGGCCATGGAGATTTGGTCGCAGACGGGTCTGGCCGACTTCTGGCGTGCCATGGGAGGCTCTTCGAGGAGAACGGGGATCAATCCTCGACTGTTGGCTTTGTTGGAGCGGTTGTGGGATACCACCAACACTTTCCACATGGCATGGGGGGAGATCACCATTACCCCATTTGAGTTTGCTGTGATCACGGGTCTTCCTTTTTCTGAGAGGAACGTAACCTTTGATCCGGAGCTGACGTGGCGCTCTGCCGCTGCCAGGGACCTGCTTGGCCCTGTTGTTGACTTGTCAGATGATGATGCCCATGCTTCTGTGACGGTGATCGTGGAGGCTATCTGCGGTGTGGGTGTATCCGCGGAGCAGAGGGTTAGGCTCTTCCTCCTAGCCTTGGTGAGCAGAGTGATGGTCCCGAGTAGGAACAGTCGGGTGCACATCCGGTTCCTGTCCGTTCTAGGGGACTTGAGAGCTGTTTCGAGCTATAACTGGGGTGGCTTGGCCTATAGCCACCTTTTGTATGAGATGAAGCGGGCTTCCCGGACTGCGGTGGGGAGTGACCCGAGCATGGCTGCTCTGTGGAGTGTGCTGGAGGTATTTAAGACTCCTTGAACCTTGTACTTTGTACTTGTATGCTTGTATTTGAACTTGAATGATGTTTTGCTTGCTTCTTGAAAGATTTGGATATATGAGCACTTTCCTACTTTGGCGCCGGATCGTACTAGAGATGCGGCTTACCCGTATGCTGCCTCTTAGATAGGAGGGGTGCGCAGGAGTGTGCCTCTGGCGGCCTCTCGCAAATCTTGGAGAGTCCTTCCTGCTGACGAGGTAATATTCTTGTACTGTTGTGCCCTATTTGTATTTGTATTTGTGTTGTTGCCTGAGTTGTCTGTTTTGCAGGTGGTATGGCGTCCTTTTGCCAACGCGCATATACCTGCCTCGGCTGCACGTCCCCATTTCCTGTCTGGGCTGCAGGTTTTGCTTCTAGGGGTGTACCGCCATATGTGGTACCTAGGGGAGAGAGTGTCCCCAAGGACCCACCGGGGTCCATGCTGGCGTTGGATGAAGAACTGGCCCGGCTCTATGTGGAGGCTAGGGGCGATGCTGTTTGCCGCTCTTGGAGGGATTTTGTACACAGGAAGGGGAGCTATGACGACTTCCTGAGGAGGCTGGCTCCACCAGTACGCTTCGTACTGCTGGTGAGCTTTGAACCTTGTATTCTTGTACTCTTGTATTCTTGTATTGATTGGATGATTATATGATTGTATATAGGAGGAGGAGGTTGATCCTGAGGATATTCCCCATGCTGATAGGATCCTCCGCAATGAGAACTCGGACAGGGAAGAGGTGGTGGAGACCATCCCTTTTGCTTCTCCTCCGCACCGGAAATCATATGATGATGTACCTGAGCATTATGCCGCTGTAAGTACTGTTGCATTTTTGAAATTGTTTGTAATCTTGTACTGGGGAATTGATCTTGGATTTTGTATGCAGGCGCCTCGGGCGAAAGTGCGTCGCTGGATGCTCTTGCTGGACTCTTGGAAGAGGCATTGTGCCAAGCTAACCCGGAAGCTTTCTGGCCGGGACAGAGAGGTGCCTTTCTTGATCTTGAAATTTGTATTTTGGAAATTTGAACTTGGATGTTAATTCTTAAAATTGTATTTTGTATAGGAGCTTCGTCGAGACCGTAGAGGATCCGTTGACAGAGAACCCCAAGCGGAGACGTCCTTGAGGCAGGACGGGCCGAGCTTGGATCTGGGACAGGGGTCCGGTGCTGGTGCTCATCAGAGGCATTCTGATGCTGAGCGGGGAGCTTCCCCTTTTGTACATGTTGATCCCACCAGGCATTCGTTTGGAGGTGCAGGCGGTTCACGACCCTTTGTTTCTTCCCTTGGATACTATTTCGGAGGAAGTGGTCCTCAGCCCTGGGGTGCAGATTCCTCGGCTTACTATGCAGAGATGGAGAGGATGCGCCAGGCTCAGATGTTTGGGTCGTACCAGTATATGCCGATGCCGCCGCCGTATCAGTATTCCTCTCCTCAGCAGGGAGTTCATCCTACCACTGGCACACTTCGTATCTCGGAGCAGGATCCTAGTACCCCTGGGACGGAGCTGGATCAGGAGCTGGAGCGCCTTAGGAGGCGGAACAGGGACAAGGCACCTGTGGTTGATATCACTGCTGGTGACGACTCGGACTGACCCTGCATGGTAGCGAGTTCTAGATTGCCTGGGTTGATTTTGTATAGGTTGTATTGTATTGTATTTGTATGGATTGAAACTTGGATTTTTGTATGGTTTGTATGGTTTTGAACTTTGAATTGGTTTGAAAAATTTGAAGATTGGTTTTTGTATGTTTGGAATTGTATGCGTTGTGTATTCAACTCTAGATTGGTAGCGAGTTCTAGCTTGCCTTGAAATTTGTGGCTAGATGCATGCATGAGAATTTTGCCAAAAATTTTTGAAAAATTTGCCCATTTTTTCGGGTGTATATACCCACTATAAGCCCCCACTTTGACTGAGGTTTTTTGGTTAGGAAAAGCGCAAGTCAAAGTATATTCAACTCTTGCTATGCATATGAAGACTCGACTTAGGACGCCGATCTAGGACTAGAATGCTTGAATTTTGAAATGACCCGAAATCTGCCCGAAGCGTTGATCCAGACTGCTTGAAGTTGCGCGGTTTGCGGCTTTGGAATCTTGAATAATGGAGGTTGTACTCTACTGTCCGAAACACTAAAGAGTGTGTACTCGAAGTCATAAGAGAGGACGGTGGCCTTGTCCTTAGATGCAGGCTTGGCGCCTGGCGCAGGCTTGGCGCCTGGCGCAGGCTTGGCGCCTGGCGCAGGCTTGGCGCCTGGCGCAGGCTTGGCGCCTGGCGCTCGTGGGCTGTCGTGCAAGCCGACTCTTGTATACATAGGGAGCTTGTTGGATCATTTCTTGCATCAATCCTTCCCTACTATCATTGCATACTACTTCCTCTCGAAAAGAAAAGAAAACATGGCTGTGTCCTTTGAGAGTGCCTTGAACTCGTGGTTTGGTTCGCTAGGCAAATTGGAGAAAAGGGAGCTTGATGGCATGCATCTTGGGGTGCTTGTCTCTTTTCGGTTTGTAAAATTGGATTTGCAATTCATTCTTGCTGCTCTGGAGGCTTGGGATCCGAATCATAATGTCTTCCGTTTTGGAAATGATGAGGTATGTCCCCTCCCTTAGGAATTTAGTGCTATATTGGGGTGGCCCATCATGCTGGAGCCATGCATGCCTAGTGTTGAAGAACACTTCTTCTTGAGTTTTGAAAAGTATTTGGGCTTGAAGCCCCCACTTTTGAGTGCTGTTGTATATGGCAGAGGGGTGGATTTGTCCCTCGTTATCATCTACTTTGCTAGGCTTGATGTTCCCAAAGTTTTCCGCCTGAGAGCCTTGCGTTTTTGTATATTCGCTCGCTTTCTCTTTTTAAAACAGGGGTTTGGCAACGGTGATGCCTCCCTAATAGAAATTGTAGAGCAGTTTGCTAATGGTCGGGACCCAATGCCGCTTGTGATTGACGAAACATTGACGGGCCTTGATATGCTGAAGTCGGACCCCTCTTCCTTGCCATCGGGGAGTCCGGTGTTACTCCAAGTAAGGATCTGGAGGTCTCTTGTATGTTGAATTCGTACTTGTATTTGAATTTTGAATGTTGAATTTTGAAATGCGCTTCTTGTATACTCCCCAAGGTTTGGCTTATGGAGAGGCTCATGTTGGTGGCACCACCGGAGAACATGGCGAGCTATAATAGAAAGGGATTCACTGTGAGGCCCACGTTGTATGGCCGTACTTTCATTGGATGAGTGGCGGTGTGCACTCTCTGGGGTTGAATCTTGTATAAGGTGGGTAGTTCCTTGGTGGGGAATTGCTGCTATGAGACATGCTTCTGGTTCTACTTCTTTGAGGGTGCCAAGCCTCACAATGCTGGTCTTCTACTTGCCTGCTCGAGTAATGAGACAGTATGGCTTGAAACAGGAGATCCCGGACTATACTGAAGAGAACCCGAAACCTGTTGTGCTGAATGCGAATCGACTTGAAGTTTGGAGGCGGTATTGGGTTGCCAAACCGTTCTTGAGTATCCAGTTCCCACCTGAGTCAGTTACTCTGTCTGCGGGTTATATTGTA
Source organism: Spinacia oleracea (assembly GCF_020520425.1). Lineage (NCBI taxonomy): Eukaryota > Viridiplantae > Streptophyta > Magnoliopsida > Caryophyllales > Amaranthaceae > Spinacia > Spinacia oleracea. The sequence continues at coordinate 81,475,047 of NC_079491.1, forward strand.
TGGATGAGAGGCCTAAGCCAGAGGGACATTTCTTTCTCCGGACCAGCTAGAGTCCGAGGTTCTAGAGCTAGACGCCCTACATCAACTGACTATGAGGAAGGTGACGGGAGTGTGGCCCATCCGGTGCTTGACCGTTCGGAATCCAAAGGAGGTTCGTCGTCCTCCCGTCTTGGAAGGCTTGCAAGTTCCTTCTCCCGCCGCTTGGGCAAAGGGAAGATTGATGATTGATTGCGGGAGGAGTCAGGGGATAGTACTCAAGGTGCCAACACTCGAGAGCATAGTCGCCCGACCCTAGATCTTTGTAGGCTAAATGTGTTTGGAATGTGTTTCGAAGATGTGTTTAGGAAGTGAAAAGGCTTTTGAACTTTGCTTCACTTGATCCTGACTTTGTATTTGAATTAGCTTTGAAGGCCAAATAAAGAGTTATTGTGTTAAATTCCGTTTGAACATGCATTGCTTTGAATTGGCACATTTGGAATAAAAACAACAACAATTTTGAATTTTGAATTTTGATTTGATTTGATTTTTAGGATGCCCTTAATTGAGGAAATTTTGAAATTTCTTTTTTGTATTAAAGTGGACGGGCCTCGAAAGGAGGTTGCCTACGTGTCCCGATAGGGAATCAGGCCTGACGTAGTTCTGACTACCTTACAGGACTTGAATTTGGATTCTTGAAATTGAACATGGAACTTAGACATAGAACTTCTTGAGTTGATCGAGGTTGGTCAGAGATCTCAATTCTGTTCCGTCGATGTCTGTTAGTTCGACTACTCCCCCGGAGAGGATTTTCTTGACAATATACGGGCCTACCCAGTTGGGTTTGAATTTTCCCCTTGGGTCCATGGTGCTTTTGCGAAGGGCTTTCAGGACAAGCTCGCCTTCCTTGATGTTTCGGGTTCTGACCCTTTTGTTGAAATGTCTGGCCACTCGGCGCTGATAGACTTGTACATTGTGAGCGGCTTGAAGCCGTCGCTCATCGAGCATGACTAGTTCGTCATATCTGGCTTGTACCCATGCAGCTTCTGGGATTTTGCTTTCGAGGACTATCCTTAGAGAAGGTATCTCTAGCTCGATAGGTTGTACTGCTTCCATTCCGTAGACCAATGAGAACGGAGTTGCACCAGTTGAAGTGCGAATTGAAGTTCGATATCCCCACAATGCGAAATGCAGCTTTTGGGGCCATTCCTTGTAATTGGTAGTCATTTTCATGATGATGGTCTTGACATTCTTGTTAGCTGCTTCGACTACCCCATTGGTTTGTGAGCGATAAGGTGAAGAGGGATGATGTGGAATTTCCCGGAGCATGGGTCCGTTGGGATTGTTGTATTGAAGATTGTATGGTACCCCCTTTTGAAGTTTGAACTATTGAAGCTTGTAGATGTTTCTAGAACTTGAACCTTTGGAGCTTGTAACTTGAATTTTGTACTTTTGAATTGTAGATGCCTTGCTCGACACAACCTTGCTCGGTTAGAGATTATAGAACTTGAATTTTGAATCTGGGAATTTTAGATGCCTTGCTTGGCACAACCTTGCTCGGTTAGAGATAATATAACTTGAATTTTGAATATGGGAATGGGTCTTCACATTTTCCTTGGAAATGGGTTCCGTGATCACTGATGAACTTGTGAGGAACACTATATCTGCACATATTGTTTTCTTGTATGAACTGGGCCGCTTGCTTGGAACCCAATACCTTGAAAGATCTGGATACTTGGACTCTTGAATAAAAACCCGGCCTCTAGCTGCTTATAGACTTCTTCTTGAATTTTGAGGGAAACATCTGGTTTCATGCGACGGAGTTTCTGCTTGATGGGCTTTGAACCTGGAATAAGGGGAATTGTATGTTGACCGATGCTTGGATCAACCCCTGGCATATCATGATAGGACCATGCGAAGACGTCTATGTACTCTGAAAGTAGCTTGATAAGATCGTCCCGCTCTGCTTGAGAAAGAGTTAAACCAATCTGAACTAGTTTTGAATCACTATTGTTAGAAAGGTTGATGTTTTCTGTTTCCTCAATTATGGGCGTCCTGTTTTCATGATTTTCGATAGCTTTTAGAAATTCAAAGCCAGTTTCTTGTAAAGCAAAGTTGTTTGGATTAGGATTGTGTTTTGAATTAGGACTCGAAGAGTAAGTAGAAATTGAAGTGTTGTTGAAATCAGCAATCATTACATCGACTGTTTTGACTTGAAGCTCGGCCTTTAGAGGCTCTTGATTGATGAAAGACTCTAGTTCTAAACACTTAGACTCATTGCTAGACTCGGATCCAGTCTCATCCTCCGACTCAGACTCGCTCATCATAGATCCTTCGCCCACAGTAATCTTGAACATTTTCCCATTTGAATTGATTCTTGAAAGGGACTTGAAGCTTGATTTGTAGAAGGTGAGCTGACTGCTCGTTCGATGCCGGCTATGAGTGAGGCTAGGGCTGATGGAGTTCTTTTCAACCTCTCTCCTCTTTGACGAACCCACAGGATCCTTGGACTCCAATTTAGGACACACCACATGATTTAGAACTTTAGAACTTGAACTTCCCGACACATGATATGATATGCATGCAATGAATGAGACCTAGAATTTGACTCTAAGTGTCACTCCGAAGATTCGGGATTTTGGATTTTGTACTTGTATTCGGGATTTGCAACCCGTTGGAAATGTTTGAGAGGAGCGTTCATTCTTTTGTGAAGGTTGACTCTTTGTACTAGAACTTGCAATGTCGAAAAAGAATATTTCGACCTATTGGAAATTAGACTTATTTGAAGGGAATTTCAACCCGCTCAAGAATGTGGAAATTGGACTTGTACTAGGAAATTGGATTTTGTATTATTTCAAGGGAATTTCAACCCTTCAATATTTTAGGGGGATTTCAACCCATTGGACTTGGAGTATTTGAAGGGAATTTGAACCCAATTGAAAAGGGAATTGACTTTGTATTATTTCAAGGGAATTTCAACCCGTCAATATTTTAGGGGAGTTTCAACCCATTGGATCTGGAATATTTGAAGGGAATTTCAACCCGCTTGAGAATTGGAATTTGTATTATTTTAGGGGAGTTTCAACCCGTTGGAAGATTGGACTTGTATTATTTTAGGGGAGTTTAAACCCATTGGATCTGGAATATTTAAAGGGAATTTCAACCCGCTCGAGAATTGGAATTTGTATTATTTTAGGGGAGTTTCAACCCGTGGATAGAATTTAAACTTGTATTATTTCAGGGGATTTTCAACCCGTTGAATGGAATCTCGAACTTGTATTATTTATGGGGAGTTTCAACCCGTTGGAAATGTTTTGAATTTTGAATTGGAGAGGAATGGAAAGCAAGATTTCGTTGTAGCTTGAAGATGAATTTGGAATTTGAATTTGGTTTGAATTTTGAGCTTTGAAATGGAAAGGACGCACTTTTGTATGAGGCTTTGTATTTGGAAACTCCGGCATTATGCCGCCGTGGATTTAAAACATTGAATTTAGGAACTTGAATGTCCGGCATTATGCCGCTGTGGACTTGGAACCTTGAAGTATAGGACTTTGAGGTTTGAAATATAGAATAGAAAAGTCGGCATTACGACGGCATGAATTTGGAATTTGACCCTTAAAGCTTGAAATTTTGAAGGTCGAGTTGGAAAGTTGGCATTATGCCAGTATGGGCTCGGATATTTGAACTTCAGACTTTGAGATTGGAATTGGCAACTTGAGTTTGAAGACTTGAGTGTTTGACATAGGAAATCCGGCATGACGCCGATGGATTTGAACTTGAAACTCGAAATTTGAACTAGAAAATCCGGCATTATGGCGCCGTTGGATTTGAGGTTTGACTTGAAACTTGAAACTCGACATTTGAATTTACAAAGTCCGGCATTATGGCGCCGTTGGATTTGGATTTGAAAATTGAGGTTCTAGAAAATTCGGATTTGAACTTGGAACTCGAAATTTGGACTAGAAAATCCGGCATTATGACGCCGTTGGATTTGAATTTTGAAAATTGAGGTTTGGATTTGAAAATTTGGATTGAATTTGAAACTCGAAACTTGGACTAGAAAATTCGGCATTATGACGCCGTTGGATTTGAAGTTTGACTTGGAAACTTGAGGTTTGGACTTGAAAATCCGGCATTATGACGCCGTTGGATTGAATTTTGAATTTGGAACTCGGAATTTGGACTTGAAAATCCGGCATTATGACGCCGTTGGATTGAATTTTGAATTTGGAACTTCGAATTTGGACTTGAAAATCCGGCATTATGACGCCATTGGATTGAATTTTGAATTTGGAACTTGGAATTTGGACTTGAAAATCCGGCATTATGACGCCGTTGGATTGAATTTTGAATTTGGCATTTGTGCGTGAGGCGTGTTTAAGGGTTTTGAATCAAATGGAGTGACACTCCTAAACACCCTAAAATCGGCGATTTAGATGCATGAGGCTTGAATGATTCTCCTAGGGGTTTGGTTTCCTAGTTGGAGGCTAATTTTGTTTTGGCAAGCTAGAACTCGAGGTTAGCCATTCACGCGTGCAAAGACGCCCACACAATGCACAAGTAGCACGTTGTCACACTAGTCATGAATATGAATGCGACATGCAAAATTCTCAACCTAAGGTCGGTCTAAGTTTTGTATGATGCAAGTGGTCGGCTTTGGGTGTCAAAAGGTACACGGCTAAGAGACGGATCCGGCGACAAGCTTTCAAATCCGCCAAAGGGAAGTGTGTGTCGGCAGACGACCTCCATACTTGACATCATAATGTCAAGTAAATGCCAAGCTTCGGTAGGCGCGGAAATGGTCAAACACTTTGGTCGGGAACCGTATGGAGAGTCACCATTTCGTTTCCCCCGGGGTTAGCCCGAATGTAGAACACATCCCTTTGGGCAAAGGTAGAAATTCATTTTGCACAATATGGTTTTCGAAAAATGCATGAAATGCCTAGAAATTGAAATTGAAATCGTACTTGAATTTGTATTTGTAAAGCTCGTTTTTCGGCACTTGTTCACGAGGTTTGGGAGCGTCCTTACAGATTCAAAAATAGACTAACTCCCAACACGAAAAGTTAAGAAAAAAGTGGGCAACAAGCCATTGTGAGCCACTGTCCTGGATGCAGGCAGTGGCGTTGGGCGCAGGGGCTCCGCCTGGAGCCAGTGCTGGCATCCAGTACTTAAGAAGATCAGTGGCTTGTTGCTCGAAATCTGCCCGCATTTTCGAATTGAAATTAGTAGATTCCCCAGTAGAGTCGCCAGAATTGTTGGGGTTTTTTTTGTGTCAAAACTTGTTTCCCGTTCTACAAGAGGGGCGGTTCTTTAGAAAACCGTAGAATTTTTGTACCTCGAAGGAGTCGCCACCAAACATTGTTTAAAGTCTTGTTTGGAAAGACCGCAAGTGACTCTATTTTGGGTAAGGCCTTTAATCCTTGAAACGGATGGGTGAGATCCGGGCACGGGAACAAAAATGCTTATTCCGCGAGCTTTAGAAATATTCAAGTACGTTGGCACAACATTTTTTCGAAAATATACCCTAGATTAGACTATGTGGGTTTGAATTTAGAGCAAATTGAATCTCTAATTGTATGGTGGTGACTTTCCTTTAAAGATTTATTTAAGGAACCTAAGGCCGGTTTGTCCAAAAATATCTTTGTTAAGCGTGATGTAACCTTTGTATTTTGTTGTATTTAGCATGTTGGTGATGAAAGCAATAAAGCTAATAAAACAACATCACAATACTAAATAAAGTGCGGGATTAGTAAATACAAGACCCCCTAGAAAAGGACTAGGGAGTAGGTCCACATTGCCTAGAAATGGACTAGGCAAGTAAAGATGCGAAATTGAAAGTGCGGAATTGAAATTGCGGAATTGAAATTGCGGTATTGAAATTGCGGTATTGAAATTGCGGTATTGAAAGGTGCGATATTGAAATTGCAATATTGAAAGGTGCATAATCGAAACTTGTACTTGGGCACATGAGATTCGAACGCCAAGCGGCTCCTTAAAAATAAGTGCGCCCGACACGAATTCAAAGCCAAAAATCTCAACTTGGGAGAGGTTGCTCAACCCAAATATCCTAGATTTTGCATGTTAAACTTGAACTTGAAAGCTTGAATATTGAAGTTTTGAACATGAAATTATTGAAATTTGAACTTGAAATGATCCTAGTTTAGAGAAATAACTATGAACAACCCTAAACATGGTAAGATCTTGAAAATTGAAAACTTGAACTTGTATATTGAAAATGGAGTTTTGAATCTCAAAAGACTAAACCTTTAAATGTTAAAAGGTGTCATCTTTGATTACCCCATGTTTGAAGGTGATTCTAGTCCAAGAGGTGATTGTAAACAACTTGGACATCCTCGAATCTTGAAAATTTGTATTTTGTATTTTGAAAAAGTTTGTATTTTTGGAAAACATGTATGATTGTTGCAAGTTGTGTTTTTTATGATTAAAAAACACCAACTTGCTAATCTTTTAGAAATCAAAGCAACATAGTTGATTAGAATGGGATTCAGATTTACCTAGTTAGGTTTAGGCAAGAGCTCCCAATTGCTTTTGAATGTAGGAATTTTGTATGTGTTTTTGAGGAGTTTTTGAGTTGTATTTTGAGGCGTAATGTCGAAATTACAATGTTGTATTGTTGTCCTCCTCCTCATTATGCTGAAAATGAGGGGTGTTTATAGAAGGAACGAGTGCAAGGCGCCAGCACACGTCAGCGCAGGGCGCTGGACCAGCGCTGGGCGCTGGACCAGCGCTGGGCGCTGGTGACGTGGCTTGAATGCCGCCAAAGCAAGGACGGGGAATCCGTCCTTGTTTCGTCTTGTAGTGTTGTACCTGCTGTAAGAATAGTACTAGGTTTGGCGTTTTGTATTTGCTTGGAGGTTAAGGCATCGTTTAGCGTCTAAAAATAAGCCTTTCTCGGGTTTTGAATTCCGGTTTTACGAGACGGGGCCCGGCATGCTCGGTTTTGTGGGTCGACGCCCGAATTTGACTTGCCTTATATGATTTTGAGTGGAAAAGTCCTAGTAAAACCAATGGGATGGTCTACTAGATGAGATTGTACTTGGATTTTTAAATTGGATTTGAAAAGTTGTATTTTGTACCGAGAACCGAAAGGGGAACGGTCTCGGGGGTTGGATTTTGGATCTTGAATCGTGGAAGCATTCTTAGCAATTGGGATTTCCGCCTGGAGTTATTCCAATCACCTAATAAGGATAATGGTATCGTCATCATTCCAAAGGGGAGACACAAATTAGGTGTCTACAAAACCCCTATAATAAAATGACCGCTCGATCAACTAAATTGAAGGCATTTTGAAAATCCACCAACGACATTGTATGACCCACATCAGAACCGCTATCTTCAATCAACCAATTCACAACATAAAAAATTACCTCACCCCCTGCAGAAACCCCAACACTAAGTTTAAGACCATCAAAATAACCTCCCAAATACGGACCAACCAGAACAACACAGACCTTCAAAACCAGATGCGAGCCAAACAGTACCCACAACTATAGGACGAATACCACCATCGGTATTGAAAAGAGGTGTGAGAGGAGCACCAGGAATATACTCTCCCAATTCCCAAGGATATATTCCAGCTAAAAAGAGATTAATCACCCTAGAAATAGAGTCAACCAACTCATCTGAAACAACCACAACAGCACCCCTCAAGCAATCCATAAGGTGTTGAGCTCGCAAACCAGCCCTCCCACATGATGTGCCACGTGGAAAGCTCCTAATCCGATCCAAAACAACAGCAGAAGTAGAGATGAGATGATGTTGATTAACAGGTATATCAGGGAAGGATAGAGCTGGAGATTAAGGGTGTTTTGACTGTAAATCCGCAAGAGTGGCCTCATTATAAGGAGCAACCTCAGAAGAAGAAAGAACCCAATTTGCGGCGGTGTAATGGCTATCATAAATCTTTCTACGACACTGCTTGATATTACGCTATGCCAAATCAAGGTCCTCGTCAACATCTATCAAAGTAGGGGAACCAGCTGCCAAAGCTTCCCGAAAAAGCATCATATTACCACCCGACTCACTCCAAGTACGAATATCATTAGCAATGCTCACTTCCTGTTGTTGCCGCTTAATGGAAGACGAGCACTCACGATTACTCCTCGGACTAAAGGTTTTAAGGATACATAGAGGCAAACACGAGAAATTAACCCAGTAGGAGATATCTTCACGATTGCAAATCACCTTATCTAGCGCACCTTTCAAAACCCGGGAAAAAACCCAATCGACATTTAGGAGGGATGGATTTCTTAGTGCAAAGTCGTTTAGAAAGAAATTTGTCAAGGAGAGTGATGGTAAAACCACAATCATGTTATTTCACCGCAATATCCACATGACTGGGTACATCAAAATTGAGATGCGATTTAGAAAGACCATAGAGCACAAACCGAACAACACCATCCCCAACATCAGGGGGGACACAAAATCAGAACCTTGACCATGACGACATTTAGAACGAAGAGAATGCGTCTTAAAACAATCCCCACAAAGCCAAATCCCCATATGGCGGAAGGTCAAATCAACCTCAGTAAAAATAGCCAAGTCAATGGTTAGAGAGTGTCGTGTGATTACTTGAGCATCAACCCTACAATGACGATCACGAAAATCAGTGATCAAAGATCTTTTAGTAAGCACATTCCCCCGCCATCTTGACACCCATTAAGACCCACAAATGGGAAATGAAAACGACCACATCATTAGGCATTAGGGTAGCCCATGGTAACCCCAAAAACGTGGTAAACAATAACAAGTCAAAGCAGCAACAACAACAAGACAAAAATGAACAAAGTGTTAGGTTATGATACATATGACAATTCATAAATCATGCGGAAAAACCATAAAGCCAGGAAAGCATATTATTTACACATAATCATTTAGCATAGAATAGATGCATACATGTTGTAGCGTGCCTTCCCTAGCTGCGCCCGAACCGAACAAGAACAAGTCTTTAGGACTCCAAATGTCGTCCCTCCGTAGATAGTCCACAGTACGTCTGGATCCGCCTCAAGTTAGACCAACTAGAATCGCCCTTAAGGTGCTTAGGAATTTCGGCTAGTGTTTGCAAGTGTATGGATGATTTTTATTTCAAAAACTTACCCTTTGAATACTTCAATCGTGCCCATAAATTGTGACCCTAGGCAGCTATTTATAGGAGTATGGAAAAGGAATTATAATCCTACTAGGATGTGGATTTGCTAGTTAGAACTTTATTAGGACTCTAAATAACAAAACAAATCTAATAGGATTAAGATTTTAATCGGTGCACAAATCCTAATAGGATTAGGATTTCCCGCACAAGCATTGCACGAGCCGTGCACCCGCGCAAGCCTTGCGGCCCACGACAGGCGCACAGCCCACGCTGCTGTGCTCTTGCGCGCGCGCGCCCTTGGCTGGGCCTGGCCTTGCGCTGGGCCTGGTCGAGGCGTGCGTTGGTGCGTGCGGCTCGCTGGGCGATGGCCTGGCTTCGTGCTGGGCCTTCTTCTAGCGGGCCCTCGTCCGATGCTAATTCGTACGATACGCTTCCGACTAAATTCCCGATTCCGGAATTCATTTCCGATACGAACAATATTTAATATTTCCGATTCCGGAATTAATTTCGGTTTCGAACAAATATTTAATATTTCCGTTTCCGGAATTATTTTCCGATTCCGATAATATTTCCGATTCTGACAATATTTCCGTTTCCGGCAATATTTCCGATTCCGGTAATATTTCCATTTCCGATAATATTTTCCGATACGTACCATGTTTCCGTTTCCGGCAACATCTACGACTTGGATAATATTTATATTTCCGATACGATGCATATTTCTGTTTCCGGCAATATCATCGTTTCCGGAGTATTCATTTCTTGCTTGTGACGATCTCAGCTCCCACTAAAACCAAGATCCGTCGATTCCGAATATCCATAGATAGAGTATTTAATGCCATTAAATACTTGATCCGTTTACGTACTATTTGTGTGACCCTACGGGTTCAGTCAAGAGTAAGCTGTGGATTAATATCATTAATTCCACTTGAACTGAAGCGGCCTCTAGCTAGGCATTCAGCTCACTTGATCTCACTGAATTATTAACTTGTTAATTAATACTGAACCGCATTTATTAGACTTAACATTGAATGCATACTTGGACCAAGGGCATTATTTCCTTCAGTCTCCCACTTGTCCTTAGGGACAAGTGTGCATTTCCTAATTCCTTTGTCGCTCGATGCTTGCTCTTGAACATAAGGTAAGAGTTGTCATCCTTATTATGTCCAGAGGTGTTTCTCGGTTTCAGAGTTCAACTGATCAAATAAACAGATAATCATAGCCTATGATTCATCTGAGTACCGCCATGCATTTCACAGTTTCTAGCTCTCCGAGTGGCCTTGTACAACTTTTAAGCATCTCATCCCGATTTATGGGAGGACAATCCCAATCTTGCGATCTTGAGAATAGACTTCGTTTGATAGGTGATTACCTGAGCGTTGCCTTTATAGCCTCCTTTTACGGTGCGACGGTTGGTCAACGTCAAAGCAACCAGTTCTCAAACAAGTAATCTCAAATCACTCAGGTATTGAGGATTTAGTGTCTAATAATTTAATGAAATTTACTTATGACAGATTTTCATCTCTTACAGTAAAGTTTCATAGGTCTGTCCGATACTAGTCTTCCCAAAGTAAGTATCTATGCAAATGATTATGACATTGCCATGTCCACATAGTTCAAGAAACAGAACTACTAGTCATCTTGCATTCTAGTCGTCTAACATTTTCTATGCGTCCAATTTTATAGAAAACTCCGACTAGGGACCATATTCAACCTTTGACATTCAAGTTCACTTGATAGACATTTCTTAGTCACGGGACTGGTCCTGACAGTCTATCTTGAATATTTCGTCAAATTGAAGGGACTCATCATTTAATACTAAACCAAGATTAAATGGAATATGAAAATACATTTCATATATGATAAATGTTCAACCCCGATGTTTTACAACCATGGGCCTCAAACACATCTTTAAAAGAATTCATGGAATTCAAAGCTATGCTTGATTTCCGGTGCCACAATGTGAGTGTTGCTTCTCACTTGTTGCATAGGTTTAGTTATCATGCTTTGCCAATCTTGATATCCTTTTCATCGAATGTTCTTCGAGATATGATGATAAGATCTTTTGAGTATGTTTATTTTGTGATCTAGTCTGCCCGGCTACAAGAGTGGTTCTACGCATTTTTCAATGAAGAATCACCAAGTCAGCAGACATGTGATCTACCCAAGTTCAATGAAGAACTCCTTAACATAAACAACCCTGTTTTATTGCTTCTTAGGCAATAAGTACTTTTACTTCAACTGTATAGGTTGCTAGTGATGCTTTGTTTGGATTTGCTTATCCAAGCAGTTCACATATATGTGGAAGTCTTTCCAGCTATATCTTAGAACATAGAAATTAATAATTAATTTCCCACGCAACAACTCATGGTTTCCAATCCATGTTGCCATTTCAAAACACGATGCTCTGTTGCTCGTCCTTGCCAATGGTTAACTCCAAAGGGATCTTGCTTGATCCTTTGCCAGTGTTTATGCGTGTAGCATCAATTTTTAGCATATCTTTATTTCCTTGAATCAAGAACTAATCCTATGTACCTTTTCAAGTACCATAAGTTTTTCTTGATCTCAATATAGTTGATCTTTACTTAAACCAATAGAGACTGGTATGTTGTTCGTTATGCCTAAAGCCATACGATACATTTTTGGCGATCCTCATATTATATCATACATGATAAATTCTTTTGCAGAATAATTCCCAATTGAATTCTATTCATGTGACTTTAGCTCATTCAATTTCAGTAGACACTGAATCCAGCTAAATTCTTTGACATATAATATAGGTGAAGAATCACATTAGATTCTTTGATGTTTAACTTAGTAAATGCTTATACATAGTTCAAACATTCTTTACTTAGATTTATTCACATGGGTCGAATATCTCCAATGGAGTATTTCGTGTTTGATTTAGTAAATGCCATTACTTAATCCTAAACAATATTCTAAGATCTTTGTAATAGATCTTAGTACCCAGTATGTACTAAGTTTCGCCTTGGTTTGTCATTGATGAATAATTTCAAATCTAAGTCATTAGTATTTGAATGTCATTTCACAATAGAGAGATATGTGTGTGATACACATAGGACCAATTAAGTTTTATGTACTCCCACTAAACTTCTTATATCTATAAGATTCATGTATATTTTATGAAACTAAAATACTTGTTAGCTTCACTAAAATACATTTCTAATTCCCAATTGCTTGCTTAAATCTGTACTTAGATTTCATAAGCTAGCTTTCCTTTTTAAGCATTTATTTAGATCCACAAATCCTATGACATACCATGTACATAGTTTATTCAAACATTTGATTGAGGAATATGTTTTGTCATCCAATTGCCATATGTACCAATATGCAATCATTGCTTGAATTATAGACTCGAGCATTACGATTATGCACGAGGTTTCAACACAATCCATGACATGAATTTTCTTGTAACCTTTAGCAACTGATTTAGCTTTGTGTGTGAACACAATTCCATGTTTGATGGTTTTTGTCCTTAAAACCAATTTGCAACCAATAGGTGTTTAATCTATTCTTGCAAATCAACAAAATTTCAATTTTGTCATCAAAACATTGAGTATGTTTTATGGCCTTTAACCAATTAAACATTTGAGTCTATATATGGCCTCTAACCATTTTAGGGAATCTGGGTTTCGTCATAGCTTTCTTACAGGTCACAAACTCATTAATCTACATGATAATAGTTTGACTGCAAGTTGTAGGTTTCTACACTATCTAATTAGAAGAATCGCATAGCTTCAGTGGCCTGAACTCGATGTTTCTTTACTATCTAATAGAAGAATCTCATAGTTTCAGTAACTTGAACTCTATGCCTACTTGGGTATAGAACATTAAACAATAGAATATCAATATCCACTTGAAAGTCCTTTGAATATTCTGTTCTCCTTGAAGCACTTGTAAAGTCTTCTAAGAGATGTCTATTCTTTAAAGCCACTTCTAAAGTCTCAAAGAATAAGTGTTCGGATTTTCTAAAGAACTTCGAAAAGCCTCTGGAATGTCCGTTTATGTTTGTTGTTCGCCTTGAAGACTTTCGAGGTCCATTTTCTCCCACTTGTCATTTTGGAAACGAATCTCCAAAAGGACATTATTTCGAGCAAACAAACATTATGTTCTCAAAAATTCGTGGTAGAAACAATACCCTTGTGTCTCATTTGAATAAATCACAATGAAACATATATCTATACTTGGGCCTTATTTTGTCGAAAAACAAACACTAAGCTCCCACTGAGTTTGGCAAATCTTTAGATATATATTATCGAAAAGATATCTTGAAATTACTTTTCAATAGCTTTGACGAATTTGGTTTAGTTTGGTGGTAGTTGAGCATTTTGTTTTAGAAATTATAGGAAAAGTCTTTATGATCCATCATTGATCGAATCAATTACTAATCGACTTCGATCATTCCAACTTAGATATGCCATATCTTATGGAGTAGATTGTGAATTTTACTACACACAATCATTGATGATCATTCTTGACTTAAGTAATCATCAACATGATCTAACCTAGATCTTTATGATTTCTTTCCAAGTGGGATTTATACTTCTGAATCTTTGAACTAGCCAAACAGATTCAAACTTATGTCACATTTGAGTAAATAAACCTATATTCACTCAAATCCATGTGAGATAATAAAGTCATAAAATCGTTCTTTAGCTTTGAACTCTATTGTCTAGGCGTTCTAACAATAGTTCATATTCTTTGTTACTTTCAACAAGTAAGACTAGCTTGTCTTAAGTTGATCTAGAAATCAACCAACTTTCAAAAGTCCATTAAAATAGAGCTTGTGAATGTTAACTTGTTGATATGGTCTAAGTAACAATGCCAAAGATTTGTGGAACTCAAATCAAGAGATTGATTTGAACCTAGTAAATTTTTTATTGTTAAAGAGTTGTTTGTTTTAATCAAGCATACTGACTCAACCCGTAAATGACCATTTCATTCAAATAAACAAACAAACATTGTTTTTGTTTTTCTTGAATGTGAGTCTTTCTGTGTTTGAAACAGAAATTTAGGTATGCTGATTATGGAACAAAATAGCCATTAAGTTCCATCCTTGAAGGACTTAGAACAAACTAGATGACCCTACAACTAATGTAGCATTGCCATGCTTCATTTTTCACTTGTAGGCCATTAGTGTAGCCTAGCTTCCATTGTTTGAGTTATTACCGAAGTAAGAACCTCAAGCAGTATATGATACCAAGGAAGTTTGATTGCTAGGTCACTTCTCTTTAAACACTAACTTTTAGGTAGAAACAGAATCGAAAATTCCTTTCATTTGTTCCTTGTTTTCCTATTTCTTGTACCCTTTCTTATAGTCTTAAGAATTGAATTCTCTAGTGTTGACTTTTATACTTTGTTTAGACATGTCCAATGTCATTCCAAATTTCTCACCATTTTATTTATGTTGAATATTTTATTTCAACTAGATGATCTTACCAGAAGCTTCTAAAGTTCTCTAAGGATCGATCTATTCGAATGTCTAGGGACTAGACTCACTCGAGAATTAAATGGACAAAGATGTTAGGTTGTTAACCATTGGTAAGGCTGAGCGTTTAAACTCAATGCTTTATGATCTCAAAACTACATTGTAATTTGAGTTCATAAGCACCAATCGGTTTGCCATTCGACTTGATAATCGAAAACAACCATAAAAGTCGCTATAAGAAACGTACATTTTAAATTGCTCATTTTCTCTCATTTCCGTGAATCGTTCTTGGATTCACTACCAATCGAGGAAATTTACTGTTACCTTTCTAAAAGGATTTACTGCAGTGCAAGATATTCAATTATAAAAAATAATTAAAACATACATTGAAGCATGCAAAGTCTAAACATTTATCATGAATAATAACTTGAAAATTAAAGCAATCATGCAATTTAAACAAGTCATTTGCATTTTATTCGATTTATTGTTCCGGCAAGTGTGAATAAAATGATTCCAAGATCCTAAAATCATTGAAGAATTAAGCACAGTTTGTCGACTCAATCCTAAAACATCTTAGGTAAGCAAAAACCTTTTGCTAATAGTCTAGAAACTATTCTTGGTTGATAGGTACGTCTAAGAACTTATTAGGTAAACCTATCGATTTTGCCACGACATAAAAGGACTCCTTACTTATATCGTTGAGTTTCACCAAAACTAACATGTACTCACAATTATTTGTGTACCTTGCCCCTTTAGGACCAATAAGTAACACCTCGCTGAGCGAAAACTATTACTAGATTGATGTAAAGGATATCCAAGCAAGTGTATATTTTGGCATGGCACCTTTTAACTCAATTTTTAAGTTTGGAACTTAAGGCTCTTACTATGTTGGTTAGATTTTAAGTGAACTAAAATCCTTAATCATGCAACATAATCAAGCTTTGATCTCATGCATATTTAAGACATATTTAAAAGCAATAAATAACTTAAAACATGCATAAGATAAATGTGATCTAGTATGGCCCGACTTCATCTTGAAGCTTCAACTTCAAAGTCCGTCTCGAAAATGGAAACTTCGTCTTGAATTTCACTGTGGGAGGCGCCATTTTCTTCAAATAGGATAAGATATAATTAAACTAATTACAACTATTTGATGGTACGCAGA
The DNA here is from genome assembly GCF_020520425.1 of Spinacia oleracea. Classification (NCBI taxonomy): domain Eukaryota; kingdom Viridiplantae; phylum Streptophyta; class Magnoliopsida; order Caryophyllales; family Amaranthaceae; genus Spinacia; species Spinacia oleracea. The sequence continues at coordinate 81,490,749 of NC_079491.1, forward strand.
CCATATTTAAATTGAAAAACAAATTTGGTGCATTAGACCAATTACATTCAAATTAATGGTGCGTATACCATATTTTCTATCCTATTTGGGCCATACTAGTCACTTCATAACCTACAAAACAGTACATATACAATATATACCATTCACCCATTCATTATCATGAATGGTCCACATAGCTGGTTAGTAAAACACATTATGCATCACATAAACATTTGCAGCAATTAATCAAGGGCACCAATAATCTACAAATTATTCAGTCCTTATTAATTCTAATCAAGTTGTTTTAACCTTAAGGATTTGTAGACCTAATCAAGAGTTTATGACTAAAAGGGCTCCCACTTAAACCAATAAATTCATATGCTTTACTAATTTTAAACATAAAAATGTATTTCTAGTCTAACCGGAAACATACAAATTTAATTAAAATTTAAAGCTCATATAAATTTATAATTGAATCCGCTTATTTAATTTATTTTTCAGTCGTATTTAAATTAATTCATGATTTTAATTTTAGTAAAATAATTAGAATAAATGAAATTTATTATAATTATAATATTCAAAATTAAAATTACGTAAACTGAAAATTTCAAATTAAAATTTTAAAACGATCTAATCGTAACGCAACAACCCCACGCAACGCACAGCCATGGGCCACACGCACACAGCCATCGCTGGCCATGTGCGCGCAGCCCATGCGCTGTGACGCATCGCTGCTGCATTCCATCGCAAGGCGCGCGCCAGCGCTCGTCGTAACAAGCACGCTGCTCACCATCGCTGGGCGCAGCGCTCGTCGCACGCTTGCGCGAGGCAGTGCGCGCTGTGGCGCAGCTCGCTTGCTGCCCACACGCGACTACTCGTGCCTTGCTCTCGCCCTTGCCCATGCGCCCATCGCACACAGCCCACGACACAAGGCAGGGTTGCTGCCTTGTGCTCGTGCACCATGCCCTTGCTCGCTGCATTCGTACCGCATGGGCGACGAGCTCCCTTGCTCGTCGTCTCATGCCCGCACTATACAACACCCCTTAAGGGTAACACGTAGCGTCCATTGCTTTGTGCGTGCAAGTTATATGAGCGAATCGCATAAAAATTAAAATTTTATTTTCAAAATTAATGACAAATTAATAAATCATATTATTTTCATAATTTTAGGGCGAAAAATCGAAAATTTATTATTTAATTGATTTTCGATTGACACGGATTCAAGTCTAGGTCATAAAAATTTAAAATTTAACATAAATTTACAATTTTTATGGTGGTTTTTAATCATAGGTATCTAATTAAATTATAACTAATTATGAAAATCAAATTAATTCTAAATTATTCCAATTTTCAACAAATTAATCATGATTACAAATTAGATTGCATAATTAACAAGGCTAGGCATTCAAACTTGTTAAACATATACAGTAGGTCAATCAAAAATTCAAGATTTAACAACAAGAATCGCAAATATTTAATTTAACATCTTAAATTTACGAAATTTTGCATACGAAAAACTAAAACCTCCGAAAAGTCATAGTTAGGCTTCGAATTTGAGAATTCTGGGTTCGGCCGAAAATTTTTATTCTTGTCAAAAATTTAGAATGCCTTTTACATGCGGAATTGACACAAAAATCACTCGATTTGGATGAGTAACGAAGAAACTGCCGAAAAACTGCGTACGTATAATTAAATAACGCAATTTGCAATTAATTAACAATTACGAAAATTAATCACCCCTTTTAATTCTTGCAAATTTGTAATATTTAACCATGTTTATGCAATTTAGATTATGAAAATAATAAGAGGCTCGTGATACCACTGTGAGGTTATGATACATATGACAATTCATAAATCATGCGGAAAAACCATAAAGCCAGGAAAGCATATTATTTACACATAATCATTTAGCATAGAATAGATGCATACATGTTGTAGCGTGCCTTCCCTAGCTGCGCCCGAACCGAACAAGAACAAGTCTTTAGGACTCCAAATTTCGTCCCTCCGTAGATAGTCCACAGTACGTCCGGATCCGCCTCAAGTTAGACCAACTAGAATCGCCCTTAAGGTGCTTAGGAATTTCGGCTAGTGTTTGCAAGTGTATGGCTGATTTTTATTTCAAAAACTTACCCTTTGAATACTTCAATTGTGCCAAATAAATTGTGACCCTAGGTACCTATTTATAGGAGTATGGAAAAGGAATTGTAATCCTACTAGGATGTGGATTTGCTAGTTAGAACTTTATTAGGACTCTAAATAACAAAACCAATCTAATAGGATTAGGATTTAATCTTTGCACAAATCCTAATAGGATTAGGATTTCCCGCACAAGCATTGCACGAGCCGTGCACCCGCGCAAGCCTTGCGGCCCACGACAGGCGCATAGCCCACGCTGCTGTGCTCTCGTGCGCGCGCGCCCTTGGCTGAGCCTGGCCTTGTGCTGGGCCTGGTCGAGGCGTGCGTTGGTGCGTGCGGCTCGCTGGGCGATGGCCTGGCTTCGTGTTGGGCCTTCGTCTAGCGGGCCTTCGTCCGATGCTAATTCGTACGATACGCTTCCGATTAAATTCCCGATTCCGGAATTCATTTCCGATACGAACAATATTTAATATTTCCGATTCCGGAATTAATTTCCGTTTCGAACAATATTTAATATTTCCGTTTCCGGAATTATTTTCCGATTCCGATAATATTTCCGATTCTGACAATATTTCCGTTTCCGGCAATATTTCCAATTCTGGCAATATTTCAATTTCCGATAATATTTTCCGATACGTACCATGTTTCCGTTTCCGGCAACATCTACGACTTGGATAATATTTATATTTCCGATACGATCCATATTTCCGTTTCCGGCAATATTATCGTTTCCGGAGTATTCATTTCTTGCTTGTGATGATCTCAGCTCCCACTGAAACCAAGATCCGTCGATTCCGAATATCCATAGATCGAGTATTTAATTCCATTAAATACTTGATTCGTTTACGTACTATTTGTGTGACCCTACGGGTTCAGTCAAGAGTAAGCTGTGGATTAATATCATTAATTCCACTTGAACTGAAGCGGCCTCTAGCTAGGCATTCAGCTCACTTGATCTCACTGAATTATTAACTTGTTAATTAATACTGAACCGCATTTATTAGACTTAACATTGAATGCATACTTGGACCAAGGGCATTATTTCCTTCATCTATATGGCCCGAGGAACATACCTTGAGGCGTATATTTTTAATCGCTCGTATATATTTTTTTTCTTTTGAACGCGTTCGTGAATGTTCGATACTTAGAATGATGATATGTATGTGAAAACGAGCGTTCATAGAATGGCCGTTGTGTGCGGTCCATTAATCAGTTTGCTTGAATCAAATTTTTTTTTTTTTGAGCAATGACTGATTTTGAATAGTTTGCTTAGAAGCTTGATAGGGTTCAGGCCTATTCATGAAGTGGGCCCAAACATCATGCCCTTTCGATTGTTCAAACATTTGCTTCGAGATTTTTTTATTTTGCTATGGTTGTCTCGTAGCTTGGAGCCCCCAAGTATGCATGTCGGGATGCTTCCTTTTGGCGTACGATTTTTGTAGGTTCTTTCGAGAAAGATGCCTTGGGGTTCCGCTCGTGTAGGTGCGAGCTATCCCTTCCGTGGTAGGTAATATTTCGCTACCTTTAATCCTTAATGTAGGAGTCGTGGGGCTTGCATTTTGAATTTGGGCGATAAGTAGTCTTTGCCTCTTACTCTTGGTCGTGCCCGCATTAGTGCAATATGCCTTACTCTTTTTTTTTTAGACTTGTACCGTGGGATGGTCGAACTTATGGTGCGACGTAGGCTTGTGTGGCCTAACAGCGTGTCTTAGAACATTCCTCCAGGTGTTGGGATATCATTTTTTGCATTGGAGTACTTCGTCACGCCTCGTTCGGGTGCTCGAACAAGTGTGGCACCGTCTGCGTGGGTGTGCACGGCTTATTACTTCGTTTAATGCGAGTATTCATAGATGTTTCTTTCTTGTTTTTATATCTGGGCAAAATTTGGCAAGAAGAGATAACCAGCGCCCAGGCTGAGGCGTTAAAGATATCGGCGCCCAGCTCTAGGCGTTGAAAATGATTTCTGGGCAGAAATTGACAGTTTTTATCCTTGATTTTTCTTTCGCTTTTGCTTTGGAACGACGTAGACTGTGTAACAGGCGCTTGTAGGGCGAGATTTATGTGCAGTAGTTTGATCGGAGTTTTGGTGACTCGTGATTTTCAGTTACCCTTGATAGTGGGGTGACTCTATATATTTTAAGTAGTGCTTAGAATTTGGGAGGGGTTGTAGCCATTCTAAGGTTCGTTTTACACGATTAAAGCTTGGGATTGTGCCCCTATGACGTGTGTATAGCATTAGCGTCGAGAATTTGCGATAAAATCATCATTTCGAGCATTTTTAGAGTGTTTTTCTCAAGCCCCCAATTGTAGCTACGGGATTGGCTTGGTGCTTTAATGCTTGGCATACGTTTTTATGCATTCATAGTGACATGGATCATGAATAGTTTGAACCAGACTCGTTTAGGGCGAGGTACGTTCGAGTAGTAATTTGCTACTTCTCTTGTAAATGTCGTATTGTGCGACATTGCCATGGTCAAGGTAGTCACATGTTGAAGTGTGCCTTGGCCAAAAGCTAGGTGCCTTTCTTTACCCTTAATCATATTTAGAAATCTTTTTGACTCACTCGCAACATTGAGATAAACGCATACTTAGCTTAAACCAACGAGACTTTATTATGCTCGAAGAAGTCTTTGAAAATTATTTGAAATCCGAGTTCTACTGTGTACAATCCGAGGTGTCCTAAGTAGGTTGACTTATAGAAGGGTTCGTACAGGATTATATGAGTGAATCAAAATACTGTTACGATTTTTGGAATGATGTCTAAGGATTTGCTGGAAGCCAGAGTGCAGGCGTCAAGATATACTTGTGCCCGTTTGGCATATGCTTTAGGCTTTTAGGGCCATCTTTTCCAGAATTGCGGGAATATAAACCGTTTTCAAATTGACTTAGATTTACTTGGTGTATGTCTGCACAAAAGGTCAAGGTATACTTAGTTCTTTCCCTAGCTCTTTCATTTCAATTTTTAGCCCCCAGTTGCTGTTATGTCTTCCCATTAATGATGCTTTCAGATTTCGATTTTAGATGCCCGTGTCATATGTCTGAGTAGGGTGAGCCTTGGCTAAGTGCCAAGTCCTATTGACAATGTCTGATTTTTTTTCAAAGGGGATTAGCAAGCATTTGAATTACCATGAACGGGTGCCCTGAGTTCGAACGAACGATGGGGCGATGCCGTAGAACAATCCTCTTTATTGCAAGCTTACTGCCTTTACTACTTGTCGGCGATTATGACTGTGTCTAGTGGTGAAAGAAGGTCTTTAAGCGAACGACTATGTCTAGTGGTGAAAGAAGGTCTTTAAGTGAGTTAGTTCGCTTTAGGGAGGGTCAAGTCGAGTACTTTAGAGGTCATGGACGCTTGCGCTAGGGTGAAATAAGTGTACGGAAATTTGGAAGCGCGCGTATTTTGCGTATTTTGTATGATCTTCTACCCCCCAAGTGTTCGTTATTCTTCCGCATGTATATAGGAAAATATACGAACACTTTTAGGAATTGGGAGTTGAAAAGCAAGAACGGCGCCCAAGGCTGGGTACTATTATTTTCGGCGCCCGGGTCTGGGCGTTGAAAGCGTGTTCTGGGCTGCCTTTTTCCGCTGCTCCTTTTCGTTTCGTGCAAAGTATTTGCGAATTTTTTTTGTGCGCTAAATGCTTCTTTTCCTTTTTTAAATGCTTCTTTTCTTTTTTTTGTGCGCTTTGCAAAGTTTTTTTTTTATTATTATTTTTTCAATTTTTTTATTATTTTTTTACGTTAAGCGTAGAACGTACTTTTCATTTGTTTTTTTTTTATTCGTGACTCAAGACGGCTTGAAAGACGGGTCGAATGAGATAGGATAATTTGTATAGGTATTAGTCAAGCATGAGGATTACATCTGCTAGGACTCACAATTTGCAGCCTCAAACTAGTGTCATGAGTTTACATCAACCAAGGCCAATGAGTAGCATGGGGACGGCTCAAGGGTATATCAACAGGATGTATCCAAACAAGTTATATGGTCATTATGCTAATGGTGGTGTAAGAGAAGGTTTGGGCTTTGGAAATAATGGGTATGAGGCACGTGTCAATGGCCGTACATGGTTTGCAGTTGATAACAAGTTCAAGAACAAGAGTCGAGGTAATGGTTTCTTGGGTTATGACAATGAGAACATGGATGGGTTAAATGAGCTGAACATGGGCCCCAGAGCGAAGGCGTCTAAGAACATAAGGATTGGAAAGGGTAGACGTCGTAGAACTTTATGTAGTTTTTGTGGCATGATTTGGATTGGTTGACTCAATTCTTTCCCTTCGTTTACTTGGGTAAATTTCGCACTTTGGGAGGTACGGGTTAAGTACTTCATGGCACACTCTTTTCGATCTCCCATTTTCTCTTTCTATTTTCTCTTTTTGCTTGGGATTTCTCCCCAACATAAATCCTTCAAAATATTATATATTTGGGCTAAAAGGTAGATGGTTGTGGTCTTTGAGTCACGAGGCGAGACTGAGTGAGCCTCGTTTGGTAGGCCTATAGTGGACCTTTAACTTTAGTAGGCCTAGGGTGGACCTTTAGCTTTAGTAGGCCTAGGGTGGACCTTTAATTTTAATAGGCCTAGGGTGGACCTTTAAATTGTCTTACTTTGCAAGCGTATTTAGTCGTTTCTTAAAATGTGCAAATAGCGTAGATTCGAAATCTTGTTTTCACCTTATTGAAATTTAACGAAAGAATTACATTGAAAATAATTTTTTGTTTCTTTTCAAACTCCAGTTTCTGGGATTTAATTGGAAGTTTTGATTTAGACTCGAACTTTCATTAATCTTTCTGATTATAACCCGTGTATGAATATAAGGAGGTGGCCTAGACTCAAAATAATGACGTGGCGTAAGCCTATAATACTTGACCTAGCAACTTTCATACTTAGGCTAATTGGACCATAACTTTCGATGGTTGACACTTTAGATTTTAACCCTTGGGTGTTCATTTGTCATGCGCCCTTTTGCTTAATGTTGGCAAGGTAGTTGGTTGGGGAGATCGAATTTTTATTTTTGCAAGACTAGAATCATTAGTGCGGCTTCTCTCTTAGTGTGTATTGCTTTACCCCGATGGTAGCCTTATGGCATGCCGATTTGGGTATTTTCATGGTTCGTCATGTTGCATTCATGGAAAATCTTTTAGTCCGTACTTAGGAGTATTTCGAGGAGCGAGTGGCTCGAGAGGACTATGATAGTCGTGACCCAATGTGATCATAAGCCTTGATGCCATTAATTTTTGTTGCCAATGGTATTGACACCTTAGGCTCACTTTGGGGGTTGTGCGACTATGGAAGAATGATTTTCAGAATGTGACTGTTTCCATTTTGCAAATACTTGAATTATATAATATATTCTTTTAATTGGTGAGATAGAGCATGGAGGCCGTAGATTCTTAGCAAGGGATGACAATTACATATGGGTCCTTATTGATTTAAATGTTAGGAAGGGAGACTCAATATGGTTTTACCTTTTAACTTGCAGAACGACACCAAGCATTAGGACCGATTCTATGGATAAGACAACTAAGACTTAGGATTTAGATTGTACTTTGGCATAGCCTAGTCTAGACTCGGATTTATTTTTTATTCGAACATTATTTTTCCTTGAAGACTCTATTTGAACATTATTTTTTGAATACTTTGCCCATGTGACATTCAAGGTCATTTAATTAGCATGCTCGGTTTTGGTGCCGAACATTGTCGTCGTAGGAGGCCTAATGACGACACAAAGAGTTGTTTATTTTATAAGTCGTTCTTAGAATTGAGTGCCTTTCCGTACGCCCTTGCAGCAATTTTCACGAATTTTCTTTTACTGCTACGTATTTTTTTTATGCGCGGGCACCGAGGCTGCTGTGCCTGACCAAAAGGTCAAGGTATACTTAGTTCATTCCCTAGCTCTTTCATTTCAATTTTTAGTCCCCAATTGCTATTATGTCTTCCCATTAATGATGCTTTTAGATTTCGATTTTAGATGCCCGTGTCATATGTCTAACTAGAGTGAGCCTTGGTTAAGTGCCAAGTCCTATTGACAATGTCTGATTTTTTTTAAAAAAAAAGGGGATTCGTGAGCATTTGAGTTACCATGAATGGGTGCCCTGAGCTCGAAGGAACGATAGGGCGACGCCGTGGAACAATCCTCTTTATTGCAAGCTTACTGCCTTTACTACTTGTTGGCGATTATGACTGCGTCTAGTGGTAAAAGAAGGTCTTTAAGCGAACGACTATGTCTAGTGGTGAAAGAAAGTCTTTAAGTGAGTTAGTTCGCTTTAGGGAGGGTCAAGTCGAGTATTTTAGAGGTCATGGACGCTTGCGCTAGCCCCCATTCAATTGAGGCAAAGCGATCTTTTTTTAGTCTTGGCTAAGTGCCTAGGAGTGTGAGTGCTCCTTCTGGCAAGGGTACGTGCCCTTATTATTTTTCGATGTGTGCTCATTTTGGCATCTTGATGACTTGGATTCTTCTTCGTGCTTTCAATTTTTCTTTCGACTTGGATTGCAAGTAATTAAATTTCAATAAGGGACTTCTATTTTTATTCTTGTTTTGCTATAGGCTTTAATATTGGTTGGACCGAATCATGGATTGCCTACGTATCCGCCTTATATAGATTCAATTTGGAATCAGGTCTTGCGTAGTTCTTAGCCTAGAAAATGGTTTCTTAGAATGCCAATTTTGAACAAGTATGTTCTGAGGTGGAAACATATTATTTGAAACGGTAGAATAAGTGAAGTTTATTATTATTTTAATCTGCTGCCTTGCCGTAAGCCAAAAATTTATTTTATATATTGTTTGAGTACATGTATTTTTTGGTGGTACGTATGTCTGAATACGTGTTGTACCCCCCCCAAGTGTTCATTATTGTTCCGTGTATGTGCGGATAAAATGACGAGCACTTCTGGACAAATTTTAGCAAGCAGAGAGATTCAGTGCCCAGGCTGGGGCGCTAAAGATTTCGGCGCCCAGCTGTGGGCGCTGAAAATGACTTCTGGGCGGATCTTTTTTGGTGCGCTAGATGCTTCTTTTCCTTTTTAGACTAACTTTAGAGGCGCTTTGCAAAGTTTGCTTTTGTATTATTTACATTTTTTGTACTTTTCATTTGTCTTCTCTTTTTTTATATTCGTGACTCAAGACGGTTTGAAAGATGGGTTGAATGAGATAGGATAATTTGTATAGGTATTGGTCAAGCATGAGGATTATATTTGCTAGCGTTCACAATCTGCAGCCTCGAACTAGTGTCATGAGTTCACATCAACCAAGGCCAATGAGTAGCGTGGGGACGGCTCAAGGGAATATCAACAGGATGCATTCAAACAAGTTATATGGTCATTATGCTAACGGTGGTGTAATAATGGGTTTGGGCTTTGGAAATAATGGGTATGACGCACGTGCCAATAGCCGTGCGTGGTTTGCGGTTGACAACAAGTTCAAGAACAAGAGTCGAGGTAATGGTTTCTTGGGTTATGGCAATGAGAACATGGATGGGTTAAATGAGCTGAACAGGGACCCCAGAGCGAAGGCGTCTAAGAGCATAAGGATTGGAAAGGGTAGATATCGTAGAATCTTATGATTTGGATTGGTTGACTCGATTCTTTTCCTTCGTTTACTTGGGTAAATGTTGCACTTTGGGAGGTATGGGATAAGTATTCCATGGCTCGCTCTTTTCGCTCTCCCTTTTCTCTTTCTCTTTTTTCTTTCTTTGCACTTTGGGAGGTACGGACTAAGTATTTCATGGCTCGCTTTTTTCGTTCTCCCTTTTCTTTTTCTCTTTTTTCTTTTTGCTTGGGATTTCTCCCCAACATAAATCCTTCAAATTTTTTTTTATTTGGGCTGAAAGGTAGATGGTTGTGGTCTTTGAGTCACGAGGCGAGACTGAGTGAGCCTCGTTTGGTAGGCCTATAGTGGACCTTTAATTTTAGCGGGCCTAGGGTGGACCTTTAGCTTTAGTAGGCCTAGGGTGGACTTTTAAATTGTCTTACTTTGCAAGCGTATTTAGTCGTTTCTTAAAATGTGCAAATAGCGTAGATTCAAAATGTTATTTTTACCTTATTGAAATTTAACGAAAGAATTACATCGAAAATAATTTTTTGTTTCTTTTCAGACTCTAGTTTCTGGGATTTAATTGGAAGTTGTGATTTAGACTCGAACTTTCATTAATTTTTCTGATTATAACCTGTGTATGAATATAAGGAGGTGGCCTAGACTCAAAATAATGACGTGGCGTAAGCCTATAACACTTGACCAAGCGACTCTCTGACTTAGGCTAATTGGACCATAACTTTCGTTGGTTAACACTTTAGATTTTAACCCTTGGGTGTTCATTTGTCATGCGCCATTTTGCTTAATATTGGCAAGGTAGTTAATTGGGGAGATCGAATTTTTATTTTTGCAAGACTAGAATCATTAGTGTGGCTTTCTCTCTTAGTGTGTATTGCTTTACCCCAATGGTAGCCTTATGGTATGCCGATTTGGGTATTTTCATGGTTGGTCATGTTGCATTCATGGAAAATCTTTTAGCCCGTACTTAGTAGTATTTCAAGGAGCGAGTGACTCGAGAGGACTATGATAGTCGTGACCCAATGTGATTATAAGCCTTGAGGCCATTAATTTTTTCTTTGCCAATGGTATTGACACCTTAGGTTCACTTTGGGGGTTGTGCGACTATGGAGGAATGATTTTCAGAATGTGACTGTTTCCATTTTGCAAATACTATAATATATTCTTTTTATTGGTGAGAGAGAGTATTGAGGCCGTGGATTCTTAGCAAGGGATGACAATTACATATGGGTGCTTATTGATTTAAACGTTAGGAAGGGAGACTCAATATGGTTTAACCTTTTAATTTGCAAGAACGACACCAAGAATTAGGACCGATTCTATGGATAAGACAACTAAGACTTAGGATTTAGATTGTACTTTGGCACAGCCTAGTCTAGACTCGGATTTATGTATTTTTTATTTGAACATTTATTTTTTCTTGAAGACTTTATTCGAACATTATTTTTTGAATACTTTGCCCATGTGACATTCAAGGTCGTCTAATTAGCATGCTCGGTTTTGGTGCCGAGCATTGTCGTCGTAGGAGGCCTAACAACGACACAAAGAGTTATTTATTTTTATTTTTTAGTCGCTTTTAGAGTCGAGTACCTTTTCATACGCCCTTGCAGCAAATTTTACGGATTTTTTTTTTTTGCTACGTGTTTTTTTTTGCGCGGGCACCGAGGCTGCTGTGCCTAACCAAAAGGCCAAGCAGCAACTTCAGCGCCCAGCGTAAGGCGTGAGAAATTCTGGCGCCCAGCCAGGGGCGTTGAAAATGCGTCCCTGGCTGGTTCTCGTTTTCTGTTTGCGTCTACTTTTGTTTATGCGACTTCAATTTTGCGTGCTTGCCTAATAACGTCCTTTACGCGTTTGTGCAGCGTTTGTGGGATTCGTTACAGGCCATCCCGAGCGTCACTTATTTTTGTGGCGATCGTTCGGGCTTGCGGAACACGTATTTTGGTATAACTCTTTGGCCAATTGGTTCATGCATGTTTGGGCAATTTTTAAGCTCGTTGGTTTTCTACCATTATTTGTCTAGCATTATTCGTACGCACAATCATAACATAGTCACATAGTTCGCTACACATAACTACATTACAAACATGGATTTGAAAATTAAATATGTCACGTAGTTTATGATAGGCTTCTATGGGTAGTATTTGCGCCTGGCTTGGTACCGCTTCTATCGTAGATCCAACACATGCCCCGGTCGAGGTAGTGTCTTCAACAGACGACACTACTACAAAAATGGGCAAAGAGACCCTCAATGAAAGACCCTTTGATTAAGATAACAGGTCTCTTTAATATAAGAGATCCAATTTTAGAGATAGCGGGTCTCTTATGAGTCAAAGGGTCCACTTAAAATTGAAGGGAGAAAAATAAGAGACCCGTTATCTTATTTAACGGATCTCTAGTGTATAAAAGGCTCTACTTTTTTCTCGTAGAAAATAACCCGTTATTTTAACTAAACAGCTCTCTTATATATTACATGGCCCACCGCTGTTTTGGAAAAATAAAGTAAATTAAAAAAAGAGACCCCTGGTTTAACATAACGGGTCTCCAGCTTTCTGCTTTCCTTCATTTTGTCCTCCGCGTGAACCCAATTCACGCTATTGTGTTTGCCTCTCTCTTCCCTTCAATATACAAGTTTAGGGAAACCATTGGTGAACTCACCACTACCGGCGAATTACACTACCATCGTCGACTTGCATACCACCGGCGACCTCACCATCACCACCACTAGCGAAATACAAATTTAGGTTTTTTTTTTTCTCATCACTCTCTTCTTCTCTTGAATTTTTTTTTGGAATTTTTGAATCTCTTGTGGGTAATTTCGATTTCAGTTTATAATTTCTGCTACACAGTTAGGTTTTTTCTGAATTTTTTCAACTTCAATTTCAACTACGAAGTTGGATTTTTTTTCCTGAATTTATGAAATTTCAATTCGTGCTATATCGTGTTTAAATGTTAATGAAATTTGAATTTTGGGTTAGGTTATTCATTTGCATATTGCGACTTTGATGAACTGCTATTTTTACGAACTGCTAGGCACCAGTAAGAATTGAAGTTTACCTTCCTTTTATCTCTCTTCCTCCCCTCTAGATCTACCGATTTCAATTTCCTTTAATCTGGGCAATCTTCAACTGGTTTCTCAATATCTAACAGTTCTTGGGAGTTTGGCCCTTGCTCTTCATGACAATGTACAAGCTAGAGAAATTTGAGTTCTGCTTTGACATTGGCGAAGAAACTTAATGATGGCCCAACACAGATCTGGGTACTATCAATTCTGTCAGGTATATCTAGTGTTCTAGTCTCTCACTTTATTAAACACGATATTTCTCACTTCATTACATTTAGATATTAGGATTGAGGTAAGGCTTACACGAATAAACCACACCTAAATATCAACTTTCACAAAATAAAAATAAATATCAATTCACTGTGGCTGCTGCAATGTCAATGGTGGCAGTTGTAGCCGGTGCGACATGCTTGCAGTCATTAATAAAAAAGAAGGAAACACATATATCGTTGCTTTCACAATATCTTGACATGTAACCCTTGCAGTTTTGAACTCATTTAGGTTCCCCAAAGGTTTATTATGAGCGCTCATATGTCCGCCAACATGTTTATCAAATATATAAACCCTGTTCCGATTTTTGAATCCCTTATTAACAAAATCAGTAACGCAGAGTAATTGCAACATTGGACGTCTGGACGGTTGAAGTTGGCCAAAACTGTGCATTTTTCTAAGGTAACTAATAACTAGGTAAGTGTCTGTGTCTTTCTATGCAAGTTAAGGATGCCTAATGAGATAAGCAAAGGTTTTTCGTTATTTATTTTGGTTTGTTTGATTTTTCGTTTAATCTTCTCACTGGGAGTATTCAATATGGGTTATTTGGTTTTGGGGAAATTGTGATTGTTGATTTGTCTAATAATCAGCTACTTAGTAAGATTAATGTGAGTCATGATTATTTATTTTATTTCTTGTGTTTCATCTTCTTCACAGAGACGATGTTGTCTTGCTTCAAATGCCTACGATTCCATATACATTTACATCCTTCAATACCCATCCATCTCGGAAATATCGAGGTAATAATCCCTCAAAATTCTTTGGCATATTTCACTTTGAAATGAATTCTACATATATAATTTAACAGCAATGTATTTTTCAGTTTAATTAAGCGAAATAAATTTCAGGTTTTTACGACTTGTGTTTGTAATAGATTCCAATTAGTGTGTTGTTCAATCATTAATCTATATTACTTGAATATTCTACTCGATTATGGCTCTATGCAATAATACATGTTTGTTGCAATTGGCTATTCTCAATTTATAACTCTGGGATTAAAGTCTTGGATGATTTCAGTTATAAATGCACTTACAATTGCTAGATAGTTGGAGTTGCTAGATTGGGTTTACGCTAGATTTTGTTTCAAGTTTTATAATTTGCAGTAAGATTGGGTGTATATCTTGCCTATGTGCTAATAATGTTAAGATACATTATTGAAGGATTAACCTAGATTTATGCTAAATTTTGACATAATTGGATTATATAATTGTTTGTGTTGGTGTTCTTTGTTTGTAAAAATTGGACACTGTTTTCATACATTCATACATTTCAGCTGTTGCAATGCCAATTTTACTAGGATTCACATCCTTAAATGCTTTGCAGTTTGTAGTTGGGTTGATAAGTGCGTAGGACATGCATAGTATTTCTATTTTTAAACTAAGCTACTTTGATCTGGGTTAAATTATGTTACTTTGGGAAATCATGTTATGTTGTTAGGTCGTAAATCTTGAAATATCAGATTACAATAATTCATCGGTTATTGTCTTTGAATTGTTGTTTTGGTTAATAATTGTTCGTGTATTGTAGTCATATGTTGGTTTGTAGCGTCCTTCCAGGCTGCTAGGATAGGTTTGTTGATTCTCTACGGGCTGCTAGGATGTTGGTTAATTTGCTGCTTTCCTCTGCTGGAATGCAGAAAACTTGTGGCATGACCAACAACAGTAGCAGGAACATATTTTTATGAATTTTATTTGTACTAGTTTCAATTTATTATGATTTCTTCTTTTATATTGTACATATATAGATGTAAAATACACTACCAAAACCCCCTGACCGTGTATAACAAAGCACACACTGAATGTACAATAATCTTTAATGTACACTAATCTTACACGCCATTGACTTTGCCTGTTTTTGTTTTTGTTTTTGTTTTGTAAATGAATGTGGATAAAAATATCATTAACTGATGATGTATTTGCTCATTTTGACCTCCTTCTATTTGGTTGAACATTTGTTTTGGCTAATTCCTTGAATTGGTTTTTTGTAAAATGTTTCAACAGAATAGGGGCAAGCCACTAATCTATTGTCGTTTTTGAAGATTGCTGGTTAGCTCTGTCAATTTGGAAAATTTACGTGATACAAAGATACAGTGTTTTTATTAGGTTTATATAGGTTGTAATAAGATTTTATTCTTGTAGTTGCATAATTTTTGTATTTTTAGACGTAAAATTTATATTTATGAAACTGAATGATCATGAATGAATAATATGTAATTGTGTAGAAGATATTGGATGTAATATTTGGTTATTTTTCTGTCGTTAATTTAAGCAATTATCAATATGCAACGATAATTAATATGCAAACATGTCGGTATTAATATATTTTTTCAAATTAAAAATTGTGAAAGAGACCCTTTAGGTGAGATGTTGGGTTTGTACTGAACCATTTTTTTAATAATAAAAACATGTCAAAGAGACCCGTTAAGTGAAATAGGGGGTCTATGTTTATTGAATAAAAAAGTAATAAAAATTCAAAGAGATCATTTTTCATACATAGGAGGTCTGAATTTATTTAATAAAGAGACCCCATATCTTTAAGAATGGGTCTCTTCCCCTTCTTAATTATTTTTAATATGCTTTAGATAACAAACCTCCTTTCTTTCCCAAGAGGTCTCTTGTTTCAAACAAAGAGACCCCCTCTAGATGAGGGGGTCTCTTAATCAAAGAGACCTGTGAGATAGAGACCCCCTCAAAAGAGGTCTCTTAGGCCATTTTGGATGGGTCTCTTTGCCCATTTTTGTAGTAGTGCGAATTTCGCCCAAGAGGCCAACTCGCAAGTGCAAGCCAAGGGGGCATGCAGGCGAGAGGGACCTAGTGGGCGAGCGATTGGGTTTGGGACGGGTGTACTACTAGCGAAAGTGCCGAGTGGACAACATTCAAAGCGTATGCACCCCCCGATTGGCGATGGGTATCCTTAGTCCAAACTCCCTGAGGGAGCCAAGATTCATTATGCGGTTCTGCCCGTTCACATTAATATGCTGATTTTCAGGTCGTCCCAACTTGATGGGGAAATAAACGCGAGGTAAGATCGTTTCACCCTTCGGCTATTTTGATTACCTACAAGCACGAGTATTTCCTTCACTATCCCCAACAGAGTCGCCACTGTGAGGGGGTCGAAAAAGCGCGAGGCTAATGCGTGACCTCGTCCCTCGTGGGTGTGACGATTCTTTTTATTTAATCAAGTGTAATTGGATTTCCTGTGAGTTTACACCCAATTGACTAGTAATATAGGAGTCGCCATTCAGTTTTTAACGACAATGAGAAAAACTGACAAAACCCGGTTATCGTGACATAAAGGGAGTGCAATTATGTTTGACCATGACGGCCGTAGGTTCCCTTGTGATCCCTGGTGGTGGAGATCTCTCAACGTACACCCGCAGGGTAGAGATTGAGGGTTCGGGGGACTGTAACTACCGAGAGGAGTACTCGCTCTTCGATAACTCCAGAGGCAGGATATCCTTACTAGCTCAGCATAAATAATTGAAGGGACATGCGTTAACTATTAAACTAATCTGAGTTGATTTTAGCAATATGCAACATATAATACTAGATCGATCGCGATTATCTGATTTAAATAGCATTAAGGGACCTAGCATGATAATCCAATTTCCCAAAAACATTATATTTGTTAGGCGTGGTAGAACAATCAGATTTAGTTAGTTTAACAGTTCATAAAAAGGGCGAGGAAAGCAATTAAATCATCGAAAAGGGACACATTACGACGCACCCTTGAGAGGTGCGTCACGGTTCTCAGAAAACTAACCACTTTGACTTTGCTATTTCTCCTTTTTATTTAACGAATCTCAAATTATGGGACAGGATACGTTCTGTTCGATTTATGGATCGATTGCGACAGAACGCGTGAACAATTTTGCAGCGTGAGGCTTAGGCTAGGGGTTGGAGTCAATACTCAGAATATGAATTGTGTGTGTTGTGTTCACGTCGAACTTAGGGCTTTATTTATAGAAAAGAGTTCGTGGAAAGATAGAATTGTAGAACTCTAATCCACGAGGAATTAGGAAAGAATACGTCCCAAGTATTTTCAGCGCCCAGGGCTGGGCTTCAAAGATTTCGGCGCCCAGCTCTGGGCGTTGAAAATATGATCCAGGCAATTTCAGCGCCCAAGGCTGGGCGTTGAAATTGATGTTTGGGCTGTTTTCTTTGCCAGATCCGGATTCTTAGAATCCGGAGTGTATGAGACTTAATCGAGTCTTTTAGTGCGTATTAATTTTAAGACGGAATGCGTCTGGGCCCGTTACGAACTCTAGGCTCGTTAGGATTTTAATTAATACGTAACTCTTATTTCCGAATCATATTAGGAATAGGATTCTCGCAGTTTTCTATCTCATTTAGGATTTATGTTGGAGTGCAACACCTAATTCTGACAGGTTTCTATCTTTTATGACTTGCCACTTTTAACAGCTGCCCATTACGACAGTTACTATTTTTAGCAGGTTTCCATAAATAGCAGGTTTCTATAAATAGCAGGTTTCGGGTGAAATGAAAAGAAGAATTGAGATTCGTTATTTTATAGGAGATGCGTTGTCAAGTGGAGATTTATGTTTTCATCATCGAACCTTCCCTTTCGGGAATGGGGACAAAAGTAGGTGTCTACAAATGGCACCATTTGAGGCTTTGTATGGACGAAAGTGTAGAAGTCCACTTTGCTGGAACGATATTAGTGAAACCGTAGTGTTGGGAACTCAAATGATAGAGGACACCATGAACCAAATCCGAACCATCCAATCGAAGATTCAAGCGGCGCAAGATCGCCAAAAGAGTTATGCAGACTTGAAACGTAGGGATGAAGAGTTCAATATAGGTGATAAAGTGTTACTCAAAGTGTCACCAATGAAAGGTGTCATGATATTTGGAAAGAAAGGGAAGTTAAGCCCTAAGTACATAGGCCCATATGAAATCTTAGAAAGAATCGGAAAGGTAGCTTATAGACTAGCCTTGCCTATGGACTTGCATAGAGTTCATAATGTGTTCCACATATCTCAGTTAAGGAATTATATCCCAGACAAATCGCATGTGTTGCAACCGGAGACCATAGAATTAGACCAAAGCCTAACCTTTGAGGAAAGACCTGTCAAAATCCTTGATAGCAAAGTGCGTAGTACGCGTACTAAAGATGTGAAAATTGTCAAGTGTTGTGGTCTAATCAAGAATATGAGGAAGCTACTTGGGAAGCGGAGGACGAAATGAGAAAGAAATATCCCGAGCTTTTTCCCGAGGTTAGTTGAATTACGGGGTCGTAACTTGTGTCTTTTAAGGGGGGTAGAGTGCGGTAGAATTTGGCGCTTTTTGCCTTGTTTTCCCCTATTTTATGCTCAATTTAGTGCTTTCTATTGAATTTGCACTTGTTATTGTCCTGTTTAATCATGTAAAGAGTACAACAACTTAAATTTTTTGCAAATGAACGCATTGAAAGTCTCATAAAGTCTCAAGTTTTGTGTTGAATTTTGATTTCCGAACCCAAGTTTCGGGACGAAACTTCTTTTGAGGGTAGACTGTAATACCTCGTATTTTTATAATATTTATAAGTATATTTTATTATATTTATAAAGCATTTTACGATTAATTGGCATTTAAATAATATTGAAATGTATTTGATTTAAATGTATTTTAATTAATTAGAATATTTATTATTTTAATTAATTACGAAACAAATTTAATTCTTGAGTCGGAAAATTAAATGGGTTGCAAATGATTTTTTAAAGGCTTCGGGTTTTAAATAAAAAATTCTAATACATTTTATTAAACGAGCCCAATCAAAAGAATTTAATTAAAGTCATAAGCTAGCCCAATCATTTAATTCCCTAAGCCCGATTCTAATTTCTTAAGCCTAGCCCATTGAAAATAGGGAGCCTATAAATAGGACTCCCCATCATTAATTGAGCCCCTAAAATCTAATAAACCCTCTCTTTTGCTTTGCTTGCCCATCACTCTTCCTCTCTCCTCTTTTGCTCGGCTCGTCTGCACGCCCGCGCAGCCCCGTGCTCGTGCCTTCGTGCTGCTGTTGCGTCGTGCTGCTCGGCCTCACGCCCCAGCACGCGCTGCACTCCCTCCCTCGCTCTCTCTCTCGCGCGCCAGCACCCAGCACCCCCTCTCGCTCTCTCGTCTCCCTCTCCCTCTCGCGCACAGCGCCCAGCACCTCGCGCCCTCGCCCATCCGTCCCGTGCGCCCAGCGCGCTGCTGCTGCTGCCTCGCCCCTTCATCGCTGCGCGCACCCGCACACAAGCTGTGCGTGTGTGTGTGTGGTGTTTTTCGTGTTTTGTTCGTTCTTGTTCACTCTTTTCGCCCAATCACATTAATTCGTGGTTGTTCCGTGCTATAGGCCGGATTGGTATAATTCTCTTCTTCCTTGCCTATTCTATTTCAATTCCGTATTTTAAATTATAATATTAATATTGTTTTGAGTAATTAAAATGCTGGGAACCGGTTATGGATACCGTGGTTTGAGGATTTGCGTGTTGTAATTCATTAGGCTTGTTTTAATTATTAAAGGACGAATTTTCAGATTTGTTTATTGAATAAAGAATTGATTTTTATGATAATAAATTAGTTTTATTGGGATTTTCAAGTTAGGGTTTTAACCTAGACCTAATGAGTCAATTGATTAGCATAATTAGGTGATGATTTTAATTATGATAATCGTTTATATTTTCAGATTTGAATAAAGGTTTAAAGTGTTGATTTTTATTGATTTTAAAGGCGGAAAAAGTATGTTTTCGTACAAGGTATTGATTTTGCAAATTGAGACGATTATATTATTGAAAAACGATTGAATTCTAAAGTTTAAATGAGGTTTTAGATTTTATAAAGTTGCTGGAAATTTAATGAACATGGAAATAATTTAAGTTTTATTATTTTGATGATAGGAGGTGATTTCTAGTTGAGTGCTCGTTATTGCAAAGTGGCCCCTACGCTTAGGTATTCAAGGTACGTACAAGTCTAGGGCGACCACACCTTTTGTCAATGACATTACATGATTGTTGATGATGTGAATTATATTATGTGGATTCATATATGCGTTGGTGAACGATCATGTGGATTAATGTTATTGGAATTATTGAATTGTTGGTTGAACAAGCATGTTGAGTTTATTATGAATATGGATTTCATTGTCAATCATATTGTTCAATATTTATGCATGTATGGTATATTTCACATGCAAGGGATGAATTATTTATTTCTATGCTATTGTACGGGATGTCTAGCATACTTTGAGCCAATTATTCGTACCTCGTTGTACTATTTATTTTACCACATGTGAAGGGTTAGCTCGTGTAAGCCACCGCACATGTAGGGTTCAGTTGGGAATATTATGTATGAAATGAATTAGGATTTGTCGTGCAAGGGCACAACCCTCATGTTAATGTGCATGATGTGGAGTCTCACTTTGGTGAGGAGGAACATGGTAGTAATTTCACAAGAGTCTTGCTTGGTTGATCACAAGTCTTAACGCATTAAAATAAGATTGTTTTGGTTGTTGTTTATTAATTGTATGAATGTACATTGTTGAGTCTTGAGTTCAACTTTAATAAAATATTAATAAACGTAAAGTGCAACCAGAACAAGCTTCAAAACTCTTGGAACGTATATACCTTGAGTATGAACAATAGGGGGAGTCTTGCCGGAAAGCTCGTACTCCTACTAATGATACAACACGTTGTTTCATTTATATTATGCGCAGGAATTCCGTCTGTATGGCCCGACACTCGGTATGGCCCGAATTTGTTATTTATTATTTGGTGTATGGTTGGCTCCCATCACCTTTTTCCTTTATGGAACTTTCTTTTGGCCCGTTCGAAGCTTATTCTAATTGAATTGTGAGTCAAGAGTCGAGTCTTGTATTCATGATTGATTGTTTATTATTATATGGCTTTTGCATGTTGATTTGTACTTAGTGAGTGATGCATGTTTTAGTTTCATTCACTCTATTCTTGTAAGTACTCAGCTCTTGCTGACTACGTGCTTTGTGTGTTTTGGTCATGGCCTTTGCCTTAATGACCCTATGATGATATATCATTTGCACTTGCATTGATGGGGAGTAGAATAAAATAGCAGGTTGGTAGATCGGAATCATGTGGCTTGGGATGATCGAGAGAGTTGCATGTTTTCGTATTTTGAACTATTTTATTATACTTTAATTATGTTTTCGTATTTAAACTATTTATACTTTGGTTTTTGGGCCATTATGGTTCCAAATTGTAGGAGGCCTCAATATTACATTAATTATGTTTTTAAAAGTTAGTTGACATTAATTTCCGCTGCGTAATTCTGGTAATAGCCTTAGCCGTTATCACGGTGGCGGTAATGCTTTAGTAATTCCTCTATTTTAAGTTGGAAAATGATTTTATAAAAGCAAGGAATTATTAGGGTGTTACAAGACGACCCCACAAAGGCCTCTTAGCCTAGGCGTCAATCGGATAAGAAGAATGCCGCTCAGGTCTAATGTCTGGAGCGCAGGAGAAAGTTCCGGTCCACAACTTAGCCGGGGAGCCAGTCCTTTGGAAGAACGTCCATAAACGGACCACGGCCATCGAGCCCTTCCACCTCGGCGGGAACAGGCATGCCGTCAACTCTGACGAGTGAATCCATCGGCCACCCTTCGCCCACCATCAAGACGACAAGAGCACTATGAAGCCGAGTATGAATTATCTGACACTGGATCCTCCATTCTACCCCTCCACTCGAGGAAAAACTCAGATGACACCCAACAGAGTAAGCACGCGTCCTCGTATGGTCTCAAGCCGCCGTGAACCCACCTATCATATCCAACATGGATTGAATAGTTTGACGTTGAGGCATATGAGTACTCCCTTCTGCGAGGCCATAATGAACGCCCCAGAAGAACCTAAAGTCGAAACTCCTATTATTGAAGCTTATGACGGTACTACAGACCCAGACATGCACCTAGTTGCGTATCGCCACCACATGTATGTTCCAGGAACCAATGAAGCCACATGGTGCAAGTACTTTCCAGCTACCCTCAAAGGAGTAGCGTCCAAATGGTTTGCACGACTCCTCCAGGATCAATTGCCTCCTTCAACAAGCTACAGGCCCTGTTTTCCACCAGGTTTATGGCGTACAAGGAAGAAAGGAAAACAAGTATGCACCTGGGCCGCATTCAACAAGGAAAAGATGATTCTTTGCGAAGCTATGTTAAACGTTTCAATCTGGAAGCAGGACAAATCCCAGATCTGCACGATGGCATCTCCTTCGACAATTTTTTCAGAGGCCTAAAGAAGGGATCATTCAAGTTTGATTTAGTTAAGAAGAGTGTGCGAACGATGACAGAAGTTCTGGATGAAGCCGAGGCCTTCATTCATGCCATAGAAATATGCAGTGTGTCCAAAGATGGGAAGGCCGGAGAGGCGACGGACTCATCCGGAAAGAAGGAGAAGAGTGATAGGAAGGTCTCACGAGTTAATGGCACTTGGGCTCTCTCGAAAGAGCATGATACCAATTCTCCCGGGCAAAAGAGAGGGCGGCCGCAGGAGAGAGAATATTTTGAATACAGTACAGACCTTGTCACCATCCTAGTGGACGTGGGGACCAGGTTCGACATTGAATGGCCCTTTCCAATGAAGTCTCCTGCTGAGAATCGAGATCCTATGATGTATTGCCAGTTCCACGAAGATATAGGTCATGATACCAAAGATTGTAGAAGTCTGAAGAGGTCTTTGGATGGCCTAGATTCCAAGGGGCACCTGAAGAACTACCTCCAAAGAAGCACTCACGGCACGGGAAAAATCCAGTATAAGAAGAACAAGTCACCTGTCTCAGCTGCAGATGGAAATCACAACGAAGGGGGATTCGTAGCCGTCATATCAGGAGGACCAGCTGCTGGAGGACCCACCATGAGGGGACAGAAAGATTATGCCCGCCGGCTAGGTCAAGTGATGTTGTCAGGGAAGTCACCAACGGATCCATTCCCTCGGATAGAAATATGCGAATCAGATGGAGGACGCGTCGCCACCCCACATGACGATCCTCTCGTTGTCGAAATCAAGATCTCTAACATGAGGGTTAAGCGCATATTGATAGATACAGGAAGTTCATCTGATATAATGAGCATGGATTGTCTAAGTCGTCTAGCACATGACCCTAAGACAATTGAAAGCATCCACTACCCTATCATTGGTTTCGGAGGAAGCATCATACACCCTGGGGGCGTCATCATCTTGCCGGTTCGGATAGGAGGACGTAATGATGGAAGAAAAATGGGTGTGGACTTCCTAATCGTCAAGGACTTGACTGCATACAATGTCATCTTGGGACGTCCCACTCTGAACAAGATCAAAGCAGTGGTCGTCACTCATCTCATGCTCCTAAAGTATGTATGTGACGACGGAGCAATAGGAAATATACATGGAGATCAACAGCAAGCACGCGACTGCTACCTCACCACTCTTAACCCGTCAGCATGGAGGAAGGATCCGACCGGGACCAAAGGCAAGAGAAAGTATGAAGAAGAGCCAACAACAGCTAACGAGATTATTCTAGTTAAACTAGAAAAAAGTGGCTAAGACATTGAATTTCAATAGACTAGTCACGGTATTTTATGTAAGAGCCTACCAAACGACCTAAAGATCATGGAAGTGATAGGTTATGATTCATATGACAAAACATAAATCATGCGGAAAAACCATAAAACCAGGAAAGCATATTATTTAAACATAATCATTTAGCATAGTTTAGATGCATACACTTTGTTGTGTGCCCTCCCTAGCTGCGCCCGAACCGAACAAGAACAAGTCTTTAGGACTCAAAATGTCGTCCCTCCGTAGATAGTCCACAATACGTCCGGATCCGCCTTAAGCTTGACCAACTAGAATCTCCCTTAAGGTAGCTTAGGAATTTCGGCTAATAGGTGCAAGTGTATGGCTGATTTTTCTTCAAAATCTTACCTTTAGAATACTTGAATTGTATCTATAAATTATGACCCTAGGCTCCTATTTATAGAGGTATGGAAAAGGAATTATTATCCTACTAGGATTTGGATTTATTAATTAGAATCCAACTTGAACTCTAAATAATAAATATACTCTTATTAGGATTAGGATTTAATCAATACACGAATTCCGATAGGATTAGGATTCGTTACGAACATGAGCATCGTAAGGCCACGAGCATCGCACCACCCGCACAGGCCTTCCGGCCCACACGAGCAGGCGTTGCTCGCAGCCAACCAGCACGCCCAGCGTGCGCGCGCCAAGGCCTTGCTGGGCCTGGCGAGGCGTGGGAGCTCCATGTTGGGTGCTCGGCTTGCTGGGCGCGGGCCTGGCTTCGTGATGGGCCTTCGTCTAGCAAGCCTCGTCCGATGCTAATTCGTACAATGCGCTTCCGATTAAATTCCCGGTTCAGGAATTCATTTCCGATACGAACAATATTTAATATTTCCGATTCCGGAATTAATTTCCGTTTCGAACAAATATTTAATATTTCCGTTTCCGGAATTATTTTCCGATTCCGATAATATTTCCGATTCTGACAATATTTCCGTTTCCGGCAATATTTCCGATTCCGGCAATATTTCCATTTCCGATAATATTTTCCGATACGTACCATGTTTCCGTTTCCGGCAACATCTACGACTTGGATAATATTTATATTTCCAATACGATCCATATTTCCGTTTCCGGCAATATCATCGTTTCCGGAGTATTCATTTCTTGCTTGTGACGATCTCAGCTCCCACTGAAACCAAGATCCGTCGATTCCGAATA
Source organism: Spinacia oleracea (assembly GCF_020520425.1). Taxonomy (NCBI): domain Eukaryota; kingdom Viridiplantae; phylum Streptophyta; class Magnoliopsida; order Caryophyllales; family Amaranthaceae; genus Spinacia; species Spinacia oleracea. The sequence continues at coordinate 81,515,477 of NC_079491.1, forward strand.
TCCATAGATGGAGTATTTAATGCCATTAAATACTTGATCCGTTTACGTACTATTTGTGAGACCCTACGGGTTCAGTCAAGAGTATGTTGTGGATTAATATCATTAATTCCACTTGAACTGAAGGGGCCTCTAGCTAGGCATTCAGCTCACTTGATCTCACTGAATTATTAACTTGTTAATTAATACTGAACCGCATTTATTAGACTTAATATTATATGCATAGTTGGACCAAGGGCACTATTTCCTTCAGTCTCCCACTTGTCCTTAGGGACAAGTGTGCATTACCCAATTCCTTTGTCGCTCGATGCTTGCTCTTGAACATAAGGTAAGAGTTGTCATCCTTATTATGTCCAGAGGTGTTTCTCGGTTTCAGAGTTCAACTGATCAAATAAATAGATAATCATAGCCTATGATTCATCCGAGCACGGCCATGCATTTCACAGTTTCTAGCTCTCCGAGTGGCCTTGTACAACTTTTAAGCATCTCATCCCGATTTATGGGAGGACAATCCCATTCTTGTGATCTTGAGATTAGACTTCGTTTGATAGGTGATTACCTGAGCGTTGCCTTTATAGCCTCCTTTTACGGTGCGACGGTTGGTCAACGTCAAAGCAACCAGTTCTCAAACAAGTAATCTCAAATCACTCAAGTATTGAGGATTTAGTGTCTAATAATTTTAATGAAATTTACCTATGACAGATTTTCATCTCTTACAGTAAAGTTTCATAGGTCTGTCCGATACTAGTCTTCCAAAAGTAAGTATCTATGCAAATGATTTTGACATTGCCATGTCCACATAGTTCAAGAAACAGAACTACTAGTCATCTTGCATTCTAGTCGTCTAACGTTTTCTATGCGTCTAGTTTTATAGAAAAATCCGACCAGGGACCATTTTCAACCATTGACATTCAAGTTCACTTGATAGACATTTCTTAGTCACAGGACTGGTCCTGACAGCCTATCTTGAATATATCGTCAAATTGAAGGGACTCATCATTTAATAAACCACAAATTAAATGGAAAAATGAATTCTATTCATTTATTGTGAATGATTAACCAATAATGTTTTACAAAATAATTAAACTTTAAAACTTTAAAACATTAAATAAGGACATCAAAGCCATTCTCCAATATGCTTGATTCCCATAGCTGCAGTGTGCGAGTTGTGCTTTGCCTGCGGCAGAGGTTTAGTCAATGGATCTGATATGTTGTCATCAGTTCCAATCTTGCTTATCTCGACTTCTTTTCTTTCAACGAACTCTCGTAGAAGGTGAAATCTACGAAGTACATGCTTGACTCTTTGGTGGTGTCTAGGCTCCTTTGCCTGCGCAATAGCTCCGTTATTATCACAATACAGGGCTATTGGTCCTTTAATGGAGGGGACTACACCAAGTTCACCTATGAACTTCCTTAGCCATATAGCTTCCTTTGCTGCTTCATGTGCAGCAATGTACTCCGCTTCAGTTGTAGAATCCGCAATGGTGCTTTGCTTAGCACTTTTCCAGCTTACTGCATCTCCGTTGAGGCAGAAGACAAACCCAGACTGTGATCTGAAATCATCTTTGTCGGTTTGGAAACTTGCGTCCGTATAGCCTTTAACAATTAATTCATCATCACCACCATAGACCAGGAAGTCATATTTGTGCCTTTTCAGGTACTTCAGAATGTACTTGGCAGCAGTCCAATGTGCCTCTCCTAGGTCTGACTGGTATCTGCTCGTAGCACTGAGTGCGTACGCAAGATCCGGGCGTGTACATATCATAGCATACATAATTGAACCAATCAATGATGCATATGGAATCCCATTCATTCGTCTACGCTCATCAAGTGTTTTTGGGCACTGAGTCTTGCTTAGATTCATTCCATGAGACATGGGTAGGTAGCCTCGCTTGGAGTCTGCCATCTTGAACCTATCAAGCACCTTATTGATATAAGTGCTTTGACTAAGTCCAATCATCTTTTTAGATCTATCTCTGTAAATCTTGATGCCCAATATGTACTGTGCTTCTCCTAGATCCTTCATCGAAAAACATTTCCCAAGCCAAATCTTGACAGAGTTTAACATAGGAATGTCATTTCCGATAAGTAATATGTCATCGACATATAATACTAGGAAAGAAATTTTGCTCCCACTGACCTTCTTGTATACACAAGATTCGTCTGCGTTCTTGATGAAACCAAAGTCACTGACTGCTTCATCAAAACGTATATTCCAGCTCCTTGATGCCTGCTTCAATCCGTGGATTGATTTCTTTAGCTTGCATACCTTTATAGCATTCTTTGGATCCTCAAAACCTTCAGGCTGTGTCATAAACACAGTTTTTGTTAAAACACCGTTTAAGAAAGCGGTTTTGACATCCATCTGCCATATTTCTTAATCGTAATATGCAGCGATTGCTAACATTATCCGAATAGACTTTAGCATTGCAACTGGTGAAAAGGTTTCATCGTAATCCACACTGTGGACTTGCATGTAACCTTTTGCAACCAATCTAGCTTTGAAAACTTCAAGTGTCCCATCCTTGTCCTTTCAGTTTGAAAACCCATTTGCTTCCAATCGCTTGGTAGCCATCTGGCAAATCGACCAAATCCCATACTTGGTTTTCTGACATGGAGTCTAATTCAGATTGCATGGCTTCTTGCCATTGCTTGGAGCTAGGGCTCGTCATAGCTTGTTTGTAAGTCGCAGGTTCATCACTTTCAAGTAATAGAACGTCACAGATCTCATTCGTCAAAATACCTAAGTACCTTTCCGGTTGAGATCTATATCTCTGCGATCTACGCGGGGTTACATCTATAGATTGACCATGATTCTCACCAGATACTTCTAAAGATCTCTGAGTTTCATCTTGAATGTCATCTTGAGCATTCTCTAGAGTTTGTTGTTCGACTCGAATTTCTTCGAGGTCTACTTTTCTCCCACTTGTCATTTTGGAAATGTGATTCTTCTCCAAAAAGACACCATCTCGAGCAACAAACACCTTGTTCTAAGATGTATTGTAGAAGTAATACCCCTTTGTTTCCTTTGGATAGCCCACAAGGATACATTTGTCAGATTTCGTATGAAGTTTATCTGAAATTAATCGTTTGACGTATACTTCACATCCCCAAATCTTAAGAAAAGACACTTTTGGAGGCTTTCCAAACCATAACTCATATGGAGTCTTTTCGACAGCTTTAGACGGAGCTCTATTTATAGTGAGTGCAGCTGTATTTAGTGCATGTCCCCAAAATTCTAATGGAAGTTCGACCTGACCCATCATTGACCTAACCATGTCTAGCAAGGTTCTGTTCCTCCGTTCTGACACACCGTTCCATTGTGGTGTTCCAGGAGGAGTCAATTCTGATAGAATTCCACATTCTTTCAGATGGTCATCAAATTCATAGCTCAGATATTCACCGCCTCTATCAGACCGCAGTGCTTTAATCTTCTTGCCTAATTGATTCTCTACTTCACTCTGAAATTCCTTGAAAAAGGATTCAGACTTATGCTTCATTAGGTAGACATAACCATATCTACTGAAGTCATCAGTGAAAGTGATAAAGTAGCTGAAACCACCCCTAGCATTTGTACTCATTGGTCCACATACATCTGTATGGATTAAACCCAATAGTTTAGTTGCTCTTTCCCCAACTTTAGAGAAAGGTTGCTTTTTCATTTTGCCAAGTAAACATGATTCGCACTTACCATAATCCTCTAAGTCAAATGGTTCTAGAATTCCTTCCTTTTGAAGTCTTTCCATGCGTTTCAAGTTAATATGGCCTAATCGACAATGCCACAGATAGGTGAGATCTGAATCATCCTTTTTGGCCTTTTTGGTATTTATGTTATAAACTTGTTTGTCGTGATCTAATAAATTTTAGTTCATTGACTAATCTAGAAGATCCATAAAACATCTCTTTAAAATAAAACGAACAACTATTGTCTTTTATTAAAAAGGAAAATCCCTTAGCATCTAAGCAAGAAACAGAAATGATGTTTTTAGTAAGACTTGGAACATGGAAACACTCTTCCAGTTCCAAAACTAGCCCAGAGGGCAACGCCAAATAATAAGTTCCTACAGCTAATGCAGCAATCCGTGCTCCATTTCCCACTCGTAGGTCGACTTCACCCTTGCTTAACCTTCTACTTCTTCTTAGTCCCTGTGAATTGGAACATAAGCTAGTGTGAGCCACAACCTGTATCTAATACCCAAGAAGTTGAATTAGCAAGTATACAGTCTATAACGAAAATACCTGAAGATTGAACGACTGTTTCGTTCTTCTGATCTTCCTTTAGTTTTGGACATTCTCTTTTGTAATGGCCTATTCCATCACAATAAAGACATCTTGATGTGGACTTGTCCTGCTTTGATTTAGCATTGCCCTTGGACTTTCCACCCTTCTTGAAGTGTCTCCCTCTAGCCTTGAGTAAATCTTTGGCTTCACAGTCGAGTACTATCTCAGCCTTTCTGACAAGGTGAACAAACTCTGCAACTGTTTCTTCTCTTGGTTCACTTAGATATAGTTGCTCGAAGCGACCAAACCCACTGTGTAGTGAATTGAGCAAGATGGAGACTGTCATTCTTTCGCTTATTGGTGTTCCTAGTAGACTTAGGCGATCAAAGTATGAAAGCATAAGCTCCACATGGAACCTTATAGGGACGTCTACCCTGTGTTTAGTACGAAGGAGCTGAGCATGTGTTTCTTGGACTTCCATCCTATAACACCTGTTGACAGAACTAACCTTTAGACCAGTCATTGATTCGATCAACTCATGGACGTTCAGGTCCCTGTCCTCCGTGCTTCCACGACAGATATCCCTCAGATTCTTGATGAGCGTAAAAGGTTCGTAATCTACAAACCTTCTAGCCCATTCATCATGAATATTGCTCAGCATGAGACTCATAACCTTTTTGAGATCTGCATCCCAGGAGGCAAATCTTTCAGGGGTCATGTCTCTGGCATAGTAGCTTGGCATGGGATGTAACAGTACATACTCAAGTCCATTGAGTCTGACTATTTCAACTAGCCTAGCTTCCCATTCAAGAAAATTTGTTAGGTTCAGCTTGTCCATAAGCTCAGAACCCATGATGATGTTTTGATTGTTGTTTGCCATAATTAAAACTACAATTGAAAAGAATAAACAAATAAATAATCATTCACAGTTTCTCTTAATAAACTTAAATTCTAGCATACATGCATAATTCAATGTTCATTAAGCATTTTATTCAAATTATGTGTTCCGGCAGGTGTGAATAAAATGATTCCAAGATCCTAAAACCATTGAAGAATTAAGCACATTATGTATTTTGACTCAATTCTAAAACATTTTAGGTAAGCAAAAACCTTTTGCTAATAGTCTACAAACTACTCTTGGTTGATAGGTACGTCTAAGAACTTATTAGGTAAACCTATCGATTTTGCCACGACATAAAAGGACTCCTTACTTATATCGTTGAGTTTCACCAAAACTAACATGTACTCACAATTATTTGTGTACCTTACCCCTTTAGTATCGACAAGTAACACCTCGCTATGGCGGAAAACTATTACTAAGATCGATGTAAAGGATATTTTGGCATGGCACCTTTTAACTCAATTTTTAAGTTTGGAACTTAAGGCTCTTACTATGTTGGTTAGATTTTAAGTGAACTAAAATCCTTAATCATTCAACATAATCAAGCCACAATCTCATGCATAATTAAGACATATTTAAAGAAATAAATAACTTAAAGCATGCATAAGATAAATGTGATCTAGTATGGCCCGACTTCATCTTGAAGCTTCAACTTCAAAGTCCGTCTTGAAAATGGAAACTTCGTCTTGAATTTCACCGTGGGATGCGCCATTTTCTCCAAATAGGATAAGCTATAATTAAAACTAATTACAACTATTTGATGGTACGCAGACCATATTTGAATTGAAAAACAAATTTGGTACTTTAGACCAATTACATTCAAATTAATGGTACGCAGACCATATTTTCTATCCTATTTGGGCCATACTAGTCACTTCATAACCTGCAAAACAGTACATATACAATATATACCATTCATCCATTCATTATCATGAATGGCCCACATAATTGGTTAGTTAAAACACATTGTATGCATCATATAAACATTTGCAGCAATTAATCAAGGGCACCAATAATCTACCAATTATTCAGTCCTTATTAATTCTAATCAAGTTGTTTAACCTTAAAGGATTTGTAGACCTAATCAAGAGTTTATGACTAAAAGGGGCTCCCACTTAAACCAATAAATTCATATGCTTTACTAATTTTAAACATAAAAATGTATTTCTAGTCTAACCGGAAACATAAAAATTTAATTAAAATTTAAAGCTCATATGAATTTATAATTGAATCCACTTATTTAATTTATTTTCAGTCGAATTTAAATTAATTCAAGGTTTTTAATTTTAGTAAAATAATTAGAATAAATAAATTTATAATAATTATAATATTCAAAATTGAAATCCAAGAAAACAATTTAAATTATTAATTTTAAAATGAATTAAAATTTCATGAACTGAAAATCTCAAATTAAAATTTAAAACTCGACAATCGTAACATGACGAGCACTTGGGCTTGCGCCCAAGCCCCGTCGATTGCTCGGCCTTTCGCTGGCCCATGGCACATCGTAGCAGCAGCCACGCGCAAACGCAGCAAGCTAAGCCACGCTTGCGCGCAACCTGCCTGCCCATAGCATCGCAGCAGCTACGATGGTGCTCGCTCGCTCGCTCGCGCAAGCAAGCGCTCGAGGCCACGCGTGTTGGTGCGCAGAGCAGCGATCGCTGGGCGACCAGCTCTCGATGCTTGCTAATTAATAATTAATAATTAGTAATTAGTAATTAGTAATTAGTAAGTAGTAATTAATAATTAGTAATTACTAATTAATAATAAATACTTAATAATTAATAATTAATAATTTGATACTTAATAATTAATAAATAAAATTAATAATTAATAATTAATAATTAATAATTAATAATTAATAATTAATAATTAATAATTAATAATTAATAATTAATAATTAATAATTAATAATTAATAATTAATAATTAATAATTAATAATTAATAATTAATAATTAATAATTAATAATTAATAATTAATAATTAATAATTAATAATTATAATTAATAATTAATAATTAATAATTAATAATTAATAATTAATAATTAATAATTAATAATTAATAATTAATAATTAATAATTAATAATTAATAATTAGTAATTAATAATTAATAATTAATAATTAATAATTAATAATTAATAATTAATAATTAATAATTAATAATTAATAATTAATAATTAATAATTAATAATTAATAATTAATAATTAATAATAAATAATAAATAATTAATAATTAATAATTAATAATTAATAATTAATAATTAATAATTAATAATTAATAATTAATAATTAATAATTAATAATTAATAATTAATAATTAATAATTAATAATTAATAATTAATAATTAATAATTAATAATTAATAATTAATAATTAATAATTAATAATTAATAATTAATAATTAATAATTAATAATTAATAATTAATAATTAATAATTAATAATTAGTAATTAGTAATTAGTAATTAGTAATTAGTAATTATTAATTATTAATTACTAATTATTAATTAATAATAAATATAAACAATGAATAATAAATAATAAATAATAAATAATTAGTAATTAATAATAAATAATTAATAATATATAATGAATATTAAATAATAAATAAATAATAATTAATAATTAATAATCAATAATGAAGATTAAATAATTAGTAATAAATAATAATAAAAAAAAAATAATAAATAATATTTATTATTTATTATTTATTTATTTATTATTTATTATTTATTATCTTACTTAGGAGAGAGAGAGAGGGGAGAAGAATGGACAAACCAAACAACATTCTTAAACAAAGGGTTTTCATTCCATTCTCCTTGATTCCCATTCTCATTCTCATTCCCTTTCCCCTTCTCCGACCAAACGGCCCCTTTGCATAGTTTAGATGCATACACTTTGTTGCGTGCCCTCCCTAGCTGCGCCCGAACCGAACAAGAACAAGTCTTTAGGACTCCAAATGTCGTCCCTGCGTAGATAGTCCACAGTACGTCCGGATCCGCCTTAAGCTTGACCAACTAGAATCGCCCTTAAGGTAGCTTAGGAATTTCGGCTATTAGGTGCAAGTGTATGGCTGATTTTTCTTCAAAATCTTACCTTTAGAATACTTCAATTGTATCTATAAATTATGACCCTAGGCTCCTATTTATAGAGGTATGGAAAAGGAATTATAATCCTACTAGGATTTGGATTTATTAATTAGAATCCAACTTGAACTCTAAATAATAAATATAATCTTATTAGGATTAGGATTTAATCAATACACGAATTCCGATAGGATTATGATTCGTTACGAACATGAGCATCGTAAGGCCACGAGCATCGCACCACCCGCGCAGGCCGTTGCTCGCAGCCCAACATCACGCCCAGCGTGCGCGCGCCAAGGCCTTGCTGGGTCTGGCCTTGCGCTGGGCCTGGCGAGGCGTGGCAGCTCCATGTTGGGCGCTCGGCTTGCTGGGCGCGGGCCTGGCTTCGTGTTGGGCCTTCAGAAATTCATTTCTGATACGAACAATATTTAATATTTCCGATTCCGGAATTAATTTCCGTTTCGAACAAATATTTAATATTTCCGTTTCCGGAATTATTTTCCGATTCCGATAATATTTCCGATTCTGACAATATTTCTGCTTCCGGCAATATTTCCGATTCCGGCAATATTTCCATTTCCGATAATATTTTCCGATACGTACCATGTTTCCGTTTCCGGCAACATCTACGACTTGGATAATATTTATATTTCCGATACGATCCATATTTCCGTTTCCGGCAATATCATCGTTTCCGGAGTATTCATTTCTTGCTTGTGACGATCTTAGCTCCCATTGAAACCAAGATCCGTCGATTCCGAATATACATAGATGTAGTATTTAATGCCATTAAATACTCGATCCGTTTACGTACTATTTGTGTGACCCTACGGGTTCAGTCAAGAGTAAGCTGTGGATTAATATCATTATTTCCACTTGAACTGAAGCGGCCTCTAGCTAGGAATTCAGCTCACTTGATCTCACTGAATTATTAACTTGTTAATTAATACTGAACCGCATTTATTAGACTTAATATTATATGCATACTTGGACCAAGGGCACTATTTCCTTCAGTAAGAGCCTACCAAACGGCCTAAAAATTATGTAAGAGCCAACAAAACGGCCTAAAGCTTATGTAAGAGCCAACAAAACGGCATGTAGTATGCGCCTACAAGAACGGCCAACCTGCTTTGCTACTTATCTAAATATGAACTAATTCTATTATAATATTTTTGCTATCAAATTCTGACTCTCACTATTTCTGCGGCCTAACAAGCCACACATCGTACAGGAACTCTTAAAACCAAGATATAAAAAACACACACAAATTGACTCAATAAGACGGTCAATAAAAAAACTAACAACTCCTCATCGGCGGCGTCGGAAAAGACTAATCGGTTGACGGCCTAAGGAGTGGCCTAGATTAGCGCCCCAAATTAGAGTCATCACCTAAAACACTGGGGTAACCGTCCACAGTTGGGAAAAGAAAAAAATTTCCTGAAAAATTCAACACGAAACTGAAATGGAATAAAAAACATACGTGCACATAAGGCACAAAAATTCATACATGCGCACATGGCGCAAAAACCCAAAATAAAGTAATGCCAAAAGGCATTAATGTTAATACAAGCGCCTACGGCACCACAGAAACCAACATGTTAGGTTATGATTCATATGACAAAACATAAATCATGCGGAAAAACCATAAAGCCAGGAGAGCATATTATTTACACATAATCATTTAGCATAGTTTAGATGCATACACTTTGTTGCGTGCCCTCCCTAGCTGCGCCCGAACCGAACAAGTCTTTAGGACTCCAAGTGTCATCCTTCCGTAGATAGTCCACAGCACGTCCGGATCCGCCTTAAGCTTGATCAACTAGAATCGCCCTTAAGGTACTTGGAATTTTCGGCTAGTTGTAGGCAATTGTGTGACTGAATTTTGCTCTCAAAATCACTTTGAATACTTGAATGCTCGATATAAATTATGAGCCCTTAACTCATATTTATAGACCATGGAATAAGTAATCGAATCCTACTAGGATACGAATTAATTAAATTAGAATCCTAGTAGAATTCTTATTTAATTAATTTATCTTTTAGGATTAGGAATTTAATCATTAAACAAATCCTATACTCTTTAGGCTTCGTATGTGAACACAAACTGTACACGAGCATGACCCGCAAACGTGCAGGCCATGCCCGCGCACAGCCCACACGGCCGCTCGGCCCACGCGAGCTACAAGCCAACGCAGCTGCAGCAATGCTCGCAGCCCACTGCGCGCGCTGCCACGACCTGCTGGGCCTGTCGTGGCCTTGGCTGTTCGTGTGGCGCGCATGGCTTGCTGGGCGATGGCCTGGCTTCGTGTTGGGCCTTCGTCTGGCAGGCCTCGTCCGATGCTAATTCGTACGATACGCTTCCGATTAAATTCCCGATTCCGGAATTCATTTCCGATACGAACAATATTTAATATTTTCGATTCCGGAATTATTTTCCGATTCCGATAATATTTCCGATTCTGACAATATTTCCGTTTCCGGCAATATTTCCGATTCCGACAATATTTCCATTTCCGATAATATTTTCCGATACGTACCATGTTTCCGTTTCCGGCAACATCTACGACTTGGATAATATTTATATTTTCGATACGATCCATATTTCCGTTTCCGGCAATATCATCGTTTCCGGAGTATTCATTTCTTGCCTTTGACGATCTCAGCTCCCACTGGAACCAAGATCCGTCGATTCCGAATATCCATAGATGGAGTATTTAATGCCATTAAATACTTGATCCGTTTACGTACTATTTGTGTGACCCTACGGGTTCAGTCAAGAGTAAGTTGTGGATTAATATCATTAATTCCACTTGAACTGAAGCGGCCTCTAGTCAGGCATTCAGCTCACTTGATCTAACTGAATTATTAACTTGTTAATTAATACTGAACCGCATTTATTAGACTTAATATTATATGCATAGTTGGACCAAGGGCACTATTTCCTTCAGTCTCCCACTTGTCCTTAGGGACAAGTGTGCATTACCCAATTCCTTTGTCGCTCGATGCTTGCTCTTGAACATAAGGTAAGAGTTGTCATCCTTATTATGTCCAGAGGTGTTTCTCGGTTTCAGAGTTCAACTGATCAAATAAACAGATAATCATAGCCTATGATTCATCCGAGCACGGCCATGCATTTAACAGTTTCTAGCTCTCCGAGTGGCCTTGTACAACTTTTAAGCATCTCATCCCGATTTATGGGAGGACAATCCCAATCTTGTGATCTTGAGATTAGACTTCGTTTGATAGGTGATTACCTGAGCGTTGCATTTATAGCCTCCTTTTACGGTGCGACGGTTGGTCAACGTCAAAGTAACCAGTTCTCAAACAAGTAATCTCAAATCACTCAGGTATTGAGGATTTTTTTTATTTTTTTTTTGATAAATCAGAGCAAAATTTCATTTATTAAGCAAAAACCAATTACAAACATCAGCCAAGAAACAAAGCTAAGAACCTTCTAGGAAGGACCCTAGCCAAAAGAATCAAGGCCAGACCAAAACCAAACATGGCAGCAGCCATGAAAACAGACTAAGTACACCACCACTACACAAGCTTCTCCTGCCACCATTGCTGTACAATATCACTATCAGGCACCCCTATACATTGTATTCTATTTATAACACTTTGTTTCACAAAATTGAAAGTGTGAATTACAGTAGGAACCTTATTGTTCAATAGTGCATCATTTCTGACTTTCCAAATGGCATACACTACAGCATTTACTGCAGTATAATACACCATCTTCTGGAATTTGCTCCCCTTACTCTTCCATTGAATCCATCTGATCAAACCCATGTAGTGCACAATCTGACCTGGTATGCCAAGCCATTTTTTGATCTCCATCAGACAAGCCTTGCTGTAACAGCAGTCAAAGAAGAGATGAGGGTGAGTTTCCACATGATTGTCACAAATCAGACACATGGAGGTGTCACATATCCCCAGTTTTTGCAACCTTGATCTGGTCTGTAATCTCCCATGGACCATGAGCCAACAGATGACTCTATGTTTAGGGACAGCTGCTCTACACCATACTGCAGAACACCAAGAGAGTTTCTGGTGGTGCACCACCATTTGCTGATATACTTTCTTCACAGAATACTTAGGCATTTGAGCAAAGCTATTCTCATCATAGAACTGTTTCAAATGCTCCTTGACAGCACAAATTTTCCTCCAATACCATACACTATCAGCTTTTGGCTGATATCCCCACCAATTAGCTTCTTTCACATAAATGGCATTAACCCATCTAACCCACATAATATCCTGCTTTCTAGCAATTGCCCACACATACTTCCCCAAAGCTGCAATGTTCCAAATCTGAACATTCCTGATTCCAAGGCCACCCTCTTTCTTTGCTGTACGCACCTTGTCCCATGCTATATACCCAGGTTTAGAGCTAAAATAAGAACCTTGCCATAGAAAAGCTCTACATATGGCCACCACAGTTTTCAGAGTGTGTTTTGGCAAAACAAACACCTGAGCCCAGTAAGCATGTATGCTCATCAAAACAGAATTGATTAAAGTAATTCTACCAGCAAAGGATAAGTTCCTAGAACTCCAGATTTTAATCCTAGCCATCATTTTATCTACTAGACACTCACAGTCAGCATTAGTAATCCTTTTAAAATAAATTGGCACCCCAAGGTACCTAAAAGGGAAGCTTCCTGCAGTAAACCCAGAAATCTCCACCACCTTTGTAAAATCAGCTTGCTTCATACCAGCAGCATAAATGGCTGACTTTGAAGCTCTGAATCATCATGAGAATGGATTGAGAATCACCTTTACAGCAAAGAATCAAATCATCTGCAAAGCACAGATGAGTGAGTTTAGTAGCTTTGCATCTAGGGTGATATCTGAATCCCTTTTCCTGCCCCAATTTCAGCATGATTCTAGATAAATATTCCATACAAACCACAAACAGCAAGGGTGAAAGGGGGTCCCCTTGTCTCAAACCCCTCTTTGAAGCAAAAAAAACATGCAAAGTGCCATTAATCATCAGAGAGAATTTAGGAGTAGTGACACATACCAAAATCCAAGCCACAAATTGCACAGGGAACCCCAATGCAAGAAGCATTTCCTCCAAGAAATCCCACTCAATGGTGTCATAAGCCTTCTGCATATCTAGCTTAACTAAACAACTAGGAGAGGCATTCTTCCTACCATACTGTCTCACAATTTCTTGACAGATCATGATATTATGCATTATGAACCTCCCATGGACAAAGGCCCCTTGATTCTCAGCAATCAGCTCAGGTAAAACCACCTTCATTCTTTCACACAAGATCTTAGTTATGCACTTATAAATTACATTGCAGCATGAAATTGGCCTGAACTCTGTAACACTAGCAGGGCACTTGGTCTTTCGGATTAAGGTAATAGTGGTAGAGTTTATCTCCTTCAGCAGCTTTCCAGTCCTAAAAAAGTCCAGAACAGCTTTAGTAACATCCCCACCCACAATGTGCCAGTTCTCCTTAAAGAAATGGCTCCCAAAACCATCTGGTCCAGGTGCTTTATCCCCATTAATGGCAAACATAGCAGCCTTCACCTCATCACCAGTAACTTGAGTAGTCAAACATTGACCTTGTACCATATTCAAAACAGGTCCAACAACAACAATCTCAGGCAGAATGCAGCTTCTATGAGCTGTATTAGACCCCAAAAGTTTCTGATAGTACTGCAAGAAAGCATTAGCCACAGACTGCTCATCACACACCCAATTCCCCTCCATGTGATGAATGGCATAAACAGAATTTTGAAGAACTCTAGCCCTAATACTTGTGGAAAATAGCACTATTCTCATCACCCCCCTTGGCCCATGCCTCTTTAGATTTTTGTCTCAGAAAAGATAAGTACACTGAATGCACAATCCTGTATTGATTTGCAGCTGCATTTTCCTTATCAACAACACCACTATCAGTTGGATTCATATGCAGCTCTCTCTGGCACTGAGTCAGTTCATGCAATGCTTTCAAATCAGCTGCTTGAATATCATTGAACCCATCTTTATTCAATTGCTTGAACACCCCTTTCATTCTTCTTAGCTTCAGAACCACCTGGTACATTGGAGTTCCCACATCATGCTTATCCCAATTAGCTTTAACCAACTCAGTGTAGCCATCAGCATGCTTCCACATGTCAAAGTATCTAAAAGGTTTCCTTGCAGTGTTATTGCATGGATACACAGATAACCCCATGGGACAATGGTCAAACAAACCCTCAGAGAGAAAGCCAGCTTCTGCACTAGGAAAAAGCTGCATCCACATATCATTAGCCATGACCCTATCAATTTTAGAAAACACCCTATTATCACCCTCTTGCTTGTTGTTCCATGTGAAGAAATGACCAGCTGAGTTCACATCCTCTAACCCACAACAAGTAACACAATTCCTAAAGTCCACCATAGATTGATGTCTAACAGGTGCACCAATCCTCTCTTCTACATTCAAAACACAGTTAAAATCACCCATCACCACCCAGGGCTTATTCATGTTTCCACCAATCCCACACAAATCCTTCCACAAAGCCACCCTCTCATTATTGTGATTAAAAGCATATACAGAGGTACAAAAAAACTCTTTATGACTGTTCCTAGGACAGACCAGGCAGTGTATCATTTGGCTAGACATCCCCAACACAGACACAGTGAAAGCATTAGGGTTCCAAGCCACCATTACCCTACCACCCTTACAGCTGCTATTATTTGTTGTAAAACACCAACCACTAAACATATTTATATACAAATCCCCCAGTTTAGACTGAGAGACCTTAGTTTCCAGAAGGCCAACCAACCCAGCTTTGTGAGAATGAATGAAAGACTTTACCTCACATTGCTTTTTATGGGTGTTGATCCCCCTCACATTCCAAGATATAATCCTATACATTGCTTCCAGAGGAGTCCCCTCCTCCAGTAGTACACTGCTGTGGGTTCACCCCACCACCACCATCTCCCTGATCCTCACCATGATCCACTCCAAGCACCTGAAAATGATTACCAACACTAATCCCAGCAGGAATAGGATTCACTCTCCTACTAGGATTTTGGACAGGTTGAAATTGTTGTACCTGCTCACTATCATGATTAGCTAGTGGAGGCACCACAACCTTTGGCACCCATATCCTTCTACCCATGTTCTTCCTGCATTTAGCCACCTCATGTCCCACACCCTTGCATTGAGAACACACCACTGGCCTCCATTCATATTCAACCCCAATCTCAGTTACACTCCCCTTCTCATTTATGAATTGCAGTTTATCAGGAAAAACTTGCTCAACACTCACCTCAACCTGAACCCTTGCAAACACAAGTTTATCCCTCTTTGCAGTAGCACTGTCTACATGCTTAAGAGTACCAAGCTTTCCCACAATGTTAGTGAGACTCTTCTCACCCCAGTACTTAAATTCAAGCTGATGTAGCTTAACCCAAATGGGCGCAGATCTCAAATCCTCCTTTGAGAAATCCATATCCTGTGTCCATGCCTTAAGAACAACAGGTTTGCTATCAAATAATTTTAATGAAATTTACTTATGACAGATTTTCATCTCCTACAGTAAAGTTTCATAGGTCTGTCCGATACTAGTCTTCCCAAAGTAAGTATCTATGCAAATGATTTTGACATTGCCATGTCCACATAGTTCAAGAAATGGAACTACTAGTCATCTTGCATTCTAGTCGTCTAACGTTTTCTATGCGTCCAATTTTATAGAAAACTCCGACAGGGACCATTTTCAACCTTTGACATTCAAGTTCACTTGATAGACATTTCTTAGTCACAGGACTGGTCCTGACAGTCTATCTTGAATATATCGTCAAATTTGAAGGGACTCATCATTTAATAAACCAAGATTAAATGGAATATGAAAATGCATTTCATATATGATAAATGTTCAACCCCAATGTTTTACAACCATGGGCCTCAAACCCATCTTTAAAACAGTTCATGGAATTCAAAGCTATGCTTGATTTCCAGTGCTACAATATGAGTGTTGCTTCTCACTTGTTGCATAGGTTTAGTTATCATGCTTTGCCAATCTTAATACCCTTTTCATCGAATGTCTTTTCGAGATAGGATGATAAGATCTTTTGAGTGTGTTTAGTTTGTGATCTATTCTTTCTAGCTACAAGGGTGGTTCTACACATTTTGCAATGAAGAACCATCAAGTCAGCAGACATGTGATCTACCCAAGTTCAGTGAAGAACTATTTAACATTAAACAACCCTGTTTCATTGCTTTTTAGTCAATAATTACTTTTACTTCAACTGTATAGGTTGCTAGTGATGCTTTGTTTGGATTTGCTTATCCAAGCAGTTCACAGATATGTGGAAGACTTTCCAGCTGTATCTTAGAACATAGAAATTAATATTTAATTTCCCACGCAACAACTCATGGTCTCCAATCCATGTTGCCATTTCAAAACACAATGCTCTATAGCTCGTCCTTGTCAATGGTTAACTTCAAAGGGATCTTTCTTGATCCTTTGCCAGTGTTTAGGCGTGTAGCATCAATATTTAGCATATCTTTATTTCCTTGAATCAAGAACTAATCCTATGTACCTTTTCAAGTACCATATGTTTTTCTTGATCTCAATCTAGTTGATCTTTACTTAGATCAATAGAGATTGGTATATGTTCGTCATGCCTAAAGTCATACGATACGTTTTTGGCGATCCTCATATTATATTATATACATGATAAATTCTTTTGCAGAATAATTCTCAATTGAATTCTATTCATGTAACTTTAGCTCATTCAGTTTAAGTAGATACTGAATCCAACTAAATTCTTTGACATATAATATAGGTGAAGAATCTCATTAGATTCTTTGATGTTTAACTTAGTAAATGCTGATACATAGTTCAAACATTCATTACTTAGATTTATTCATATGGATCGAATATCTCCAATGGAGTCTTTCGTGTTTGATTTAGTAAATGCCATTACTTAATCCAAAACAATATCATAAGATCTTTGTAAATAGATCTTAATACCCAGTATGTACTAAGTTTCGCCTTGGTCCATCATTGATGAATAATTTCAAACCTAACTTATTAGCATTTGAATGTTATTTCACAATAGAGAGATATGTGTGTGATACACATAGGACCAATTAAGTTTTATGTACTCCCACTAAACTTCTTATATATCTATAAGAATCATGTACATTTTATGAAACTAAAATGCTTATTAGCTTCACTAAAATATAATTCTAATTCCCAATTGCTTGCTTAAATCTTTACTTAGATTTCATAAGCTAGCTTTCCTTTCAAGCATTATTTGGATCCACAAATCCTATGACATGCTATGTACATAGTTTTCTTCCAACATTTGATTGAGGAATACGTTTTGTCATCCAATTTCCATATGTACCAATATGCAATCATTACTTGAATTATAGACTTAAGCATTACGATTATGCATGAGGTTTCAACACAATCCACATCGTGAATTTGCTTGTAACCTTTAACAACTAATCTAGCTTTGTGTGTGAACACAATTTCATGTTTGATGGTTTTTATCCTTAAAACAAACTTGCAACCAATAGGTGTGAAACTATTCTTGCAAATCAACAAAATTTCAAATTTGTCATCAAAACCTTGAGTATGTTTTATGGCCCCTAACCATTTAAAACATTTGAGTCTATATATGGCCTCTAACCATTTTAGGGAATCTGGGTTTCGTCATAGCTTTCTTACAGGTCATAAACTCATTAATCCGAGTGATAATAGTTTGACTGCAAGTTGTAGGTTTCTTCACTATCTAATAGAAGAATCTCATAGTTTCATTGACCTGAACTCTATGTTTCTTCACTATCTAATAGAAGAATCTCATAGTTTCAGTGACTTGAACTCTATGCCTACTTGGGTATAGAACATCAAACAATAGAATATCAACAGGTATTTTGAGAGTCCTTTGAATATTCTGTTCTCCTTGAAGCACTTGTAAAGTCTTCTAAGAGATGTCTATTCTTTAAAGCCACTTCTAAAGTCCTTAAAGAATACG
Source organism: Spinacia oleracea (assembly GCF_020520425.1). Taxonomy (NCBI): domain Eukaryota; kingdom Viridiplantae; phylum Streptophyta; class Magnoliopsida; order Caryophyllales; family Amaranthaceae; genus Spinacia; species Spinacia oleracea. The sequence goes on from NC_079491.1 coordinate 81,533,677, forward strand.
TATTTGGATTTTCTAAAGAACTTCGAAAAGCCTTCGGAATGTCCATTTATGTTTGTTGTTCGCCTCGAATACTTTCGAGGTCTATTTTTTCTCCCACTTGTCATTTTGGAAACGAATCTCCAAAAGGACATTATTTCGAGCAAACAAACATTATGTTCTCAAAAATTCGTGGTAGAAACAATACCCTTGTGTCTCATTTGAATAAATCACAATGAAACGTATATCTATACTTGGGCCTTAGTTTGTTGAATAACAAACACTAAGCTCCCACTGAGTTTAGGAACTCTCTAGATATATGATGAAAAGATATTCTGAAATTACTTTTCAATAGCTTTGACGAATTTTGGTTTAGTTTGGTGGTAGTTGAGCATTTTGTTTTAGAAATTATAGGAAAAGTCTTTATGATCCATCATTGATCGAATCAAGTACTAATCGACTTCGATCATTCCAACTTAGATATGCCATATCTTATGGAGCTAGATTGTGAATTTTACTACACACAATCATTGATGTTCATTCTTGGTATAAGTAATCAACAACATGATCTAACCTAGATCTTTATGATTTCTTGCCAAGTGGATTTTATACTTTTGAATCTTTGAACTAGCCAAACAGATTCAAATTTATATCACTTTGAGTAAATAAACCTATATTCACTCAAATTTAGGTGAAATAATAAAGTCATAAAATCTCTTTTTAGCTTTGAACTCTATTGTCTAGGTGTTCTAACAATAGTTCATATCTTTTGTTACTTTCAACAAGTAAGACTAGCTTGTCTTGAATTGATCTAGAAATCAATCAACTTTCAAAGTCCATCGAAATAGAGCTTATGAATGTTAACTTGTTGATATGGTCTAAGCAACAATGCCAAAGATTAGTGGAACTCAAATCAAAGGGTTGATTTGAACCTAGTAAAGATCTTATTGTTAAAGAGTTGTTTGTTTTAATCAAGCATATTGACTCAATCCGTAATTGACCATTTCATTCAAATAAACAAACAAACATTGTTTTTGTTTTTCTTGAATGTGAGTCTTTCTGTGTTTGAAAACAGAAATTTAGGTATGCTGATTATGGAACAAAATAGCCATTAAGTTTCAGCCTTTGAAAGGGCTTAAAACAAACTAGATGACCCTACAACTAATGTAGCATTGCCATGCTTCATTTCCCATTTGTAGGCCATTTGTGTAGCCTAGCTTCCATTGTTTGAGTTATTACCGAAATAAGAACCTCAAGCGGTATATGATACCAAGGAAGTTAGATTGCTAGGTCACTCTCTTTAAACATAAACTTATAGGTAGAAACGGAATCGTAAATTCCTTTTATTTATTCCTTGTTTTCCTATTTCTTGTACCCTTTCTTATAGTTTTAAGAATTGAATTCTCTAGTGTTGACTTTTATACTTTGTTAGACATGTCCAATGTCACTCCAACAAAGTTCTTACCATTTAATTTATGTTGAATATTAAGTTTCAACTAGATGATCTTACCAGAAGCTTCTAAAGTTCTCTAAGCATCGATCTATTCGAATGTCTAGGGTTTAGACTCATTCGAGAATCAAATAGACAAAGATATTAGGTAGTTAACCATTGGTAAAGCTGAGCGTTTTAAACTCAATGCTTTATGATCTCAAAACTACAGTGTATTTTGAATTCACAAGCACCAATTGGTTTGCCATTCGATTTTGATATTCGAAAACAACCATAAAAGTCGATATAAGAAACGTACATTTTAAATTGCTCACTTTCTCTCATTTTCGTGAATCGTTCTTGGATTCACTACCAATCGAGGAAATTTACTGTTACCTTTCTAAAAGGATTTATTGCACTGCAGGATATTTAATTATAAACAATAATTAAAACATACATTGGAGCATGCAAAGTCTAAACATTTATCATGAGTAATAACTTAAAAATTAAAGCAATCATGCAATTTAAACAAGTTATTAGCATTTTATTCGAATTTATTGTTCCGGCAGGTGTGAATAAAATGATTCCAAGACCCTAAAATCATTGAAGAATTAAGCACATTATGTTTGACTCAATTCTAAAATATTTTAGGTAAGCAAAAGCCTTTTGCTAATAGTAAACTACTCTTGGTTGATAGGTACGTCTAAGAACTTATTAGGAAAACCTATCGAATTTGCCACGACATAAAAGGACTCCTTACTTATATCGTTGAGTTTCACCAAAAGTAACATGTACTCACAATTTATTTGTGTACCTTACCCCTTTAGTATCAATAAGTAACACATCGCTATGGCGGAAAACTATTACTAAGATCGATGAAGAAAGGATATCCAAGTAAGTGTTATTTTGGCATGGCACCTTTTAACTCAATTTTTAAGTTTGGAACTTAAGGCTCTTACTATGTTGGTTAGATTTTAAGTGAACTAAAATCCTTAATCATGCAACATAATCAAGCTTTGATCTCATGCATATTTAAGACATATTTAAAAGCAAAAAATAACTTAAAACATGCATAAGATAAATGTGATCTAGTATGGCCCGACTTCATCTTGAAGCTTCAACTTCAAAGTCCGACTTGAAAATCTCCGTGGGAGGCGCCATTTTCTTCAAATAGGATAAGCTATAATTAAACTAATTACAACTATTTGATGGTACGCATACCATATTTATATTGAAAAACAATTTTGGTACTTTAGACCAATTACATTCAAATTAATGGTACGCAGACCATATTTTCTATCCTATTTGGGTTATACTAGTCACTTCATAACCTGCAAAACAGTACATATACAATATATACCATTCACCCATTCGTTATCATGAATGGCCCACATAGCTGGTTAGTAAAACACGTTATGCATCACATAAATATTTGCAGCAATTAATTAAGGGCACCAATAATCTACCAATTATTCAGTCCTTATTAATTCTAATCAAGTTGTTTAACCTTAAGGGATTTGTAGACCTAATCAAGAGTTTATGACTAAAATTGCTCCCACTTAAACCAATAAATGTATATGCTTTATTAATTTTAAATATAAAAATGTATTTCTTGTCTAACCGGAAACATACAAGTTTAATTAAAATTTAAAGCTCATATAAAATTATAATTGAATCCATTTATTTAATTTATTTTCAGTTGAGTTAAATGAATTTAAATTAATTCAAGGATTTAATTTTAGTAAAATAATTAGTATAAAATAACATTTATAATAATTATAATATTCAAAATTAAACTCCAAGAAAAAAATTTAAATTATCAATTTAAAAGTTAATTAAAATTATTTCCGAACTGAAAATTCAAAATTAAAATGAAAACGTACCAATCGTCGCAAGATGAGGCACTTGGGCTTGCGCCCAAGCCCCATCAAGCCACGAGGCAGCGCGCCCCGCTCGATCGATCGTTGCACAAGGCACACACAGCCACACACCACACGCATCAACACGCCACACGCACACGGGCCATTGCTGGCCACGCTGCGCGCAGCCTTGTGCTGTGTCGCGTATTGCTGCGCACGCCACCGCGCGCCGAGCGAGAGTTCGCTCCATGCTCGCGCGTTCTGCTTGCTTGCTGGACGAGCCAGGCGCGCTGTGGCACTGCAGCATCGTTGCCCACACGCGTCTTGCTCGTCGCTCATGCCTTGCATCGTCGCCCTCGCCCATCTCATAGCACACATGGCACACACGCACAGGCTCCCTTGCCTCGTGCGCGCGCCATGCGCTATGTTGCTCGCTGCATTCGTACCTCACGGGCGACGAGCTCCCTTGCTCGTCGTCGCGTGCCCGCACTATACAACACCCCTTAAGGGTTACACGTAGCATCCATTGCTTAGGACGAAATTTTTAATTCAAGATTAATGACAAATTAATAAAAAATATTAATTTCATAATTTTAGGGCGAAAAATCGAAAATTTATTAATCAATTAATTTCCGATTAATATGGATTCAAATCTAGGTCATAAAAATTAAAAATTTAACATAAATTAACAATTTTTATGGTGGATTTTAATCATGGATACCTAATTAAACTATTAATTAATTATGAAAATCAAATTAATTCTAAATTATTCGAATTTCAACAAATTAATCATAATTACAAATTAGGTTGTATAATTAACAAGGCTAGGCATTCAAACTTGTTAAACATATACTGTAGGTCAATCAAAAATTCAAGATTTATCAACAAGAATCGCAAATATTTAATTTAACATCTTAAATTTACAAACTTTTGCGTTCGAAAAACTAAAACCTCCGAAAAGTCATAGTTAGGCTTCGAATTTGGGAATTCTGGGTTCGGCCGAAAATTACTATTTTTGTCAAAATTTTAGGATGCCTTTTACATGCGGAATTGACACAAAAATCACTCGATTTGGATGAATAACGAAGAAACTGCCGAAAAACTGCGTACATATAATTAAATAAACGCATTTTGCAATTAATTAACAATTACGAAAATTAATCACCCCTTTTAATTCCTTGCAAATTTGTGAAATTTAACCATGTTTATGAAATTTAGATTATGAAAATAATAAGAGGCTCGTGATACCACTGTTAGGTTATGATTCATATGACAAAACATAAATCATGCGGAAAAACCATAAAGCCAGGAGAGCATATTATTTACACATAATCATTTAGCATAGTTTAGATGCATACACTTTGTTGCGTGCCCTCCCTAGCTGCGCCCGAACCGAACAAGAACAATTCTTTAGGACTTCAAGTGTCGTCCCTCCGTAGATAGTCCACAGCACGTCCGGATCCGCCTTAAACTTGATCAACTAGAATCGCCCTTAAGGTACTTGGAATTTTCGGCTACTTGTAGGCAATTGTGTGACTGAATTTTGCTCTCAAAATCACTTTGAATACTTGAATGCTCGATATAAATTATGAGCTCTTAACTCATATTTATAGACCATGGAATAAGTAATCGAATCCTACTAGGATACGAATTAATTAAATAAGAATCCTAGTAGAATTCTTATTTAATTAATTTATCTTTTAGGATTAGGAATTTAATCATTTAACAAATCCTATACTCTTTAGGCTTCGTATGTGAACAAAAACTCTACACGAGCATGACCCGCAAGCGTGAAGGCCATGCCCGCGCACAGCCCACACGGCCGCTCGGCCCACGCGAGCAACAAGCCCACGCGAGCTGCAGCAATGCTCGCAGCCCACTGCGCGCGCTGCGCGCGCTGCCACGGCCTGCTGGGCCTGGCCTTGCGTTGGGCTTGGCGTGGCCTTGGTTGTTCGTGTGGCGCGCATGGCTTGCTGGGCGATGGCCGGGCTTCGTGCTGGGCCTTCGTCTGGCAGGCCTCGTCCGATGCTAATTCGTACGATACGCTTCCGATTAAATTCCCGATTCCGGAATTCATTTTCGATACGAACAATATTTAATATTTTCGATTCCGGAATTATTTTCCGATTCCGATAATATTTCCGATTCTGACAATATTTCCGTTTCCGGCAATATTTCCGATTCCGGCAATATTTCCATTTCCGATCATATTTTCCGATACGTACCATGTTTCCGTTTCCGGCAACATCTACGACTTGGATAATATTTATATTTCCGATACGATCCATATTTCCTTTTCCGGCAATATCATCGTTTCCGGAGTATTCATTTCTTGCCTTTGACGATCTCAGCTCCCACTGGAACCAAGATCCGTCGATTCCGAATATCCATAGATGGAGTATTTAATGCCATTAAATACTTGATCCGTTTACGTACTATTTGTGTGACCCTACGGGTTCAGTCAAGAGTAAGCTGTGGATTAATATAATTAATTCCACTTGAACTGAAGCGGCCTCTGGTCAGGCATTCAGCTCACTTGATCTCACTGAATTATTAACTTGTTAATTAATACTGAACCGCATTTATTAGACTTAATATTATATGCATACTTGGACCAAGGGCACTATTTCCTTCACAACAGTAAATAAAAAACTTAGGGGCAAGGGGCTGTCGAGCTACCATCTTAGACGTCCTGATCCGCTGGAGAGTTCACCTCCTCTTCCTCCACGTCCTCATCCTCCCCGTCACTAACAAACTCAGGAGGATCGAGCCCGAGGCGTTGAGCGGCCAGGACAACCATCTGGTACGAAATCTGGCTCCTAAACCAGGAAAATTCTTTCCCGTCCATCGCCTGATCCCAGGCTCGCCGAGCACCCTACAGAATAGCCTCCTCCCCAAGCTTGAAGGAACATGCAGCCTCTCCCCGAATAGCTTCAATCTCAGCCTGGGTGGCCCTGAGCATCTTCTCTAAGGCGTCCACCTTGGTAGAGAAGTTTGTTACCCGCTCCGAGACGGTAGTATACCCAGTCCTGAGAGAAGTCAGCTTCTCCTCATGCTCCTTCAGCTTTTCTTGGTACTCTTGGGCATCTTCCTCAGCCTTCTTGAGAGCAGCAGTCTCAGACCTGATGGCCACATCCATGTCCTCATCAATCATTTTCGCCTTGTTCTTGGCGTATTTTTCATGATTCTCAATTTGGTCCTTGTGGTTCAACATCTCTTGGTGCATGTTGAAACGGTACTGTCTGCCCTAGGAAAATCGGATGAAAAGCTGTCAAAAATCAGAACAAACTTAAGTCACATCAAAACAGTAGGAGAAGAGTAAAAAGTTCAAAAGAGGATTAGTAGTGAACTTACGTCCAGCACAAGGGACTGCATGGCCCCAAAAAAAACCTTCGTCAATCCCAGGAAGAGAATTCACATACTCCCTGTGAATAGCCGCGTAGACGGTAGAGAGGATTTTGTCCTTCTCCTCCGAACCAAAACCACCAGATGGAGGAATCTAAGCCACCTCGGCCCGCTTCATCCTCTCGAAATCACCACTGGGCCAATATATAAAACATCAATTAGTGACAAACTACAAAGTTAGCAAGCCGTCCTAATCATTACGAAGCTTACCAGCTCGCGAAGCAGGTGGGGGCATCGACGCGTCCCTAACGGGAAAAGGGTCCCTTGACTCCCCGCTCACCTTCTCCCTAGACGATGGGTCAACAACAAGGTCAGCAGCACGGCCAGCATCCACAGCCGCTTCGGTAGAAGCCTCCTTGGCCACAGAACAACCTTCGTCTGTCACATGGGGAGACGCCTCCTTGGATACAGTAGCCGCAAAAAGGTCTTCCACTCGTGGGGCAGAGACCCCCAGACCCCCAGCCGGCGTAGCCGATGGACCAGCCTAGGTGTCACTACAGCATCTAAGCTGCTCAGCTTCTTAAAGAAAGGACGCTTTTCTTTAGGGGCGGCCGACGATGGAGCAGGACGCTTCCCTGTAACCGATGCAGTAGGCCCCTAAAGACGAAGAAATCAAAGTCAGCATAAACCCAAAAAAACCTTAGGACGTGCCCAAATAAATAAGTAGCTTAGGGAGGTTACTAGAGGCCACCTCATCCGATTTCATAGAGGATTCCTGAAGGAAATATGTCCTTCACCCAAGGTGCATTAAGTCTAATACCAAGGTTCAGATTAATTGCGTACAATTAATTCAGTGAGATCAAGTGATCGGAACAGCTAGCTGGAGCAATACTTCCGATCAGTGAGTTCTAATGAATATTAAGCTCACAACTTACTCTTGACTTAACCTACAAGGTCACACCAATGGCATGTAACAAGTCACCGGATTAAATGAATCGGAAATTCATTTAATAGCTTTTCGGGAATTAGTTTGAGAAAACGTATTATACGATACGACCTTGCATCGGAATCGTATATCGTATCGCGAATATTTGTAAGCCGGGTGAAACGAATAATCGTATCGTACGACGGTGATACGTCGTATACGATAAGATAAATAATAGCCGTACGACGTTAGTCTCGAATATGAGCCGCATCGGAGCTGCCGGCCCGTCGAGCCAAGCGCGCAAGCACGCAAGGCCTAACGAGCTAACGACTCGCAACGCAGCAAGTAAGCCAGCCCGTGGGGCGTGGCAGCGTGCGCACTAACGCGCAGCAGCATAGCAGCGAGCCAGCGAGGCCCATGGCCCATGCTGCTCGGTTGCGCGCTGTGGGCTTCGTCCTGCAGTGTGGGTTGTGCGCGGGGAGTGTCCGTGTGTGTGTGGTGTGGCCGTTCAAGGCCCCTTGGTATTGGCCGGTTACACTAATATAATATTTGGGTTATTATATTTTTCCACACTCTACAACACATCAGTTTTCCAATACCCTAATACTAAATCTAAATATTACGTTCTTCAGTTTTCTCTCTGTGAAAACTGTTCATCCCAAAAAGCAAAAACGTTGTACTTTGTCTAAGCTACAATAATCAAGGCGGATCTGAACGTGTCGGTGAAACAAGTAGAGGAAAGACAAGTGGAGTTCTTTGTTCGTGTTCATTGACAGATTACTTGGGAAAATAGGCTTCGAATGTAAGTTTGCTTAATCTGTGCTTTATACATGTTTCCTGGCTTTGGGGATTGTTCCGCACATGTTATGTATGTTTACTTGTATTCCCCTACAGTGTTATCAGAGCCTTATTTATTCAAAGCATGTTTTAGCATGATTTTATTGTTTTTGCTGTTGTCGAATTTTCGGGAATTTTTGTTGATTTTTCGGAATTTTTTATGAATTATTGGATTAATTGCGTAATAGGTTCTGAAATAAAAAGGATTCGGTTTTTCGACTTTTCTGACCCTAATCTGATTGAAAACGATTTTCTAAGATCAACTCATGTGAACGGAATTGCAAAAAAAAGGCCTTAAAGTTGTGTTTTTTTGGCGTTTTTGTTAATTTTTGAATTAAAATTAAAAAATTCGGGAGTTTTTTCAATTAATTGATCAACCTATACTACTCGGAATTGATTGAAATTTTGACACAATGTTGTTGGGTATATTCTTGAATTATGGTAAATATTTCAGCCGTTTTTTATAAGTATAAACCCTAATTTTTCTTTCCCCAAATTCGTAAATTTTAGATCGCTAATTGATTTTTTAAATAATTTAGATCTAATAATTTGGTTAATAGGAAAGGGAATATAATTTCATGGTCAGTGGAAAATTTTAAAAATTATTGGATTAAAATTTTGAATAGTTTCATTAATTTTAATCGACACTTAAACCAAATTGATTAAAATCTGAAATTTAAATGTTTATAACGATTTAAAGTTTTAGATTTGATTATTTAAAAGTTCAAATTTTCAGTTGAAATCGTTCGTTCTTAAAATTTGAATAATGTTATCCTTGATTTAATAATTTTAACGAAATTGGATTGTTGTTAAATTAATTAAATCGAAAGAATCGTTATTTTTCAAAAATATAAATCGTAACTTTTTTTTAATGAAAAATAACTTAATGCAAACGTTCGTGAAATTATTATTTTTTTAATTAAGTTGGTCCGTAGGCACGAACCAAAGGCACGAACTTGAGGTGGGGTGGACGTGTGGCTCAACGACCCACGCGGGCTGCCACGCCAGCGCCGAGCCACAGCAACGCGGGCAGCAGCAGCGTGCTGCGTACCGCGCGCGCTAGGTGAGGAAGGGGCGAGCAAGGAAGGTGCCTTGGCTTTCCATGGCTGCGAGCAAGCAAGGCACCTCGCCTTGCGTTGCGTAGCGACGAGCACACAGGGGCAGCAGCATGCTGCGGGTACGTGCGCGCTGCTGCGAGGTGCATGGGCCTTGCTCGTGTGCCTCGTAGGCCACACCGTGCGATGCTGGGCTGTGCGCAAGCCTAGCCCGCGAATGCACACGAACAAATTTTTTTTTTTTTGTTTTTTTCGTTGGGCTTGGTTTTTATGTTTGCATTAATTTGGGCTAACGGGATAATTAATAATTATTTTATTTACGTGGGACGGGCCACGAGTTTTAATTTAATATTTAAATAATTAATTATCCGAAATAATTATTGGTTTGAGTGGGAGCCACTAAATGAAATTAAAAATAAAATAATTATTTTTAATTATTTTCGTAGGTCGCATTATTTTAATTAAATTCAATTTTAATTAGAATAAAGTCTAAGGATTAATAATTTGAAAATTGATTAATCTTTTAGGACGCGTTTATGTGAACGTGAATTTTTATTAATTCATGTAAATACTTGCATAATTAATTGGGCCATTCTTTTTAGCATACGAATGGGTGAATGCATAGAATGTATATTTTATGTAATGCAGGTACTCCAAGTGACTAGTATGGCCATCTTAGGATAGTTAAATACGGTTTGCGAACCGTTCTATCTTTGAATGTAAAGTTTTAAATATGGTCTGCGAACCGTGGAAATTTTGATGTAATTTTATTATTTCAAGTATTTCTAGTTTAGAACTTTAAGTTAGCAATTGAATGAAGATTCAAGACGATGCCAAGCTAACAAGATGGTGAAGAAGATTGGATGCTTCAAGACAAGTGTTTTGGGCCATACTAGTTCACCTATTATTTATGCACTATATATATATTATGCTTGAATGAATGTATATTATGCATGAATAGGTTGTTTGTATGACTCGATTAGATTAAGTTCACTAAATAATCGAACCAACATAGAAACAACTAGGTCCAAAGTAATATTGAGTTTAAAAATTGCCTTCCAAATCAACCACTTACAAAAATCTAAGGATCTAACGTAGTAGGTTTACGCCAAAGCGAGGTGCTATGTTAGTTGACTTAGATGGTAAGGCGTCCCAAAGGAGCACGTTGATTGTGGTTTCAACTCAAACAACAATGGCATTATGTTGTGGCAATGGGATAAATTATGGTATTAATTTATTAACCAAGAGTAATTTGGAATTACTAGCAATAGGTTTTGCTTACCTAGAATCTTAAACTACTTAAGACATGCCAAAGCTACTTAAGGATTTAGGACTTTTAGGGTCTTGGAATCGTTTCATTCATTTTTGGACCATGTTTTTTCTTTTGCATGAATGAAATGTTTAATAGCTTTAATGATTGCATGCTATTTGTTTTAAAGTTATTAAGTTATGAATTAATGCTTATTTATTGCGAATTCTTTTCAAATGTAGTAATCAAATGGCCGCATACATAACAACAATCAAATCGTCGGAAATTCTGGATGTCGAGTTAAACTTGACTAACTTTCTTGAATGGGAAAGGAAACTTATCGAAGTTTTAAAAGTTAATGACATGCACTATGTCATTGAACAACCTTTTCCTAGCTATGATGCGCAGGGTATGACTCCTGAAAGGTACAGAAGTTGGGCACTTCACAAGTACCTTGTCACGGAGTTTATCCTAAAGTCTATTCCCGAAAGTTGGAGAGGGAGGTTCATTACTTTTGGGGCTCACGCTCGATCTCCTAAGTCCTCTTGGGGATAGGTGTCGTGCGGGGTCTCAACCCAAGTGCCAAACTGGTGGCAAAAGGGTTGATGAATTGGCTAATTCAATGAGCGATCTCAAACTCATTACCCCATACAAGTCGTGCCTAGAGAACGAGCTTCTAGAGGCACAAAAGAGAATTTACTCAATCAAGATGGAAAAAAACACACTAATTCGGTCTCATGTGGATATGATGTCTGGATTATTTTTCACAATCGAGAGACTTGGTGGTTCCGTCAATGTTTCGATAGCTATTACACTAGTGCTGAATTCTCTTCATAGGGATTATGAGGGGTTCAAGATGCACTATCTCTTTAATCAAAAAGAGAGCACATTCTATGAACTTGTGGAATTGCTCGAGAAATTCGAGAGAATCCTTAAGTTCAAGCAAGACCCTTTGAATGTGAGGTGCACCAAATTCAAGAACGTGTGCAAGGGGAAGATAAGCAAGGCTGGATCTTCATCCACTCCCGGAGGGCAATTGGCGCCATCCAAGAGCAAGATGAGGAAAAATGCTTCTCCTTTAACATCACAATGCTTCAATTGTAATAAAATTGGTCATTACAAACGAGATTTCCCTAAACTAAAGGAAGATGAGAAGAACGGAAACGTTGCTTCTCCTTCAGGCATGTATGTTATACATTGTAATCTTGCTCATTCTACTTCTTGGGTATTAGTTACTGGTTGTGGCTCACACTTATGTTCCAATTTGCAGGGACTAAGGAGAAGTAGAAGGCTTGATAAAGGCGAGATGGATCTATGCGTGGGAAATGGAGCATGGATTGCTGCATTAGCCGTAGGATCTTATTTTATTTCTTTGCCTAGTGGTTTTGTTTTGGAACTAGAAAACTGTTACTGTGAGGGGGTCGAAAAAACACGAGGCTAATGCGTGACCTCGTCCCTCGTGGGCTTGACGTTTCTTTTTGTCAAATCAAGTGTAATTGGATTTCCTGTGAGTTTACACCCAATTGACTAGTAATATAGGAGTCGCCATTCAGTTTTCCGTTTCGAACAAATATTTAATATTTCCGTTTCCGGAATTATTTTCCGATTCCGATAATATTTCCGATTCTGACAATATTTCCGTTTCCGGCAATATTTCCGATTCTGGCAATATTTCCATTTCCGATAATATTTTTCGATACGTACCATGTTCCCGTTTCCGGCAACATCTATGACTTGGATAATATTTATATTTCCGATACGATCCATATTTCTGTTTCCGGCAATATCATCGTTTCCGGAGTATTCATTTCTTGCTTGTGACGATCTCAGCTCCCACTAAAACCAAGATCCGTCGATTCCGAATATCCATAGATAGAGTATTTAATGCCATTAAATACTTGATCCGTTTACGTACTATTTGTGTGACCCTACGGGTTCAGTCAAGAGTAAGCTGTGGATTAATATCATTAATTCCACTTGAACTGAAGCGGCCTCTAGCTAGGCATTCAGCTCACTTGATCTCACTGAATTATTAACTTGTTAACTAATACTGAACCGCATTTATTAGACTTAACATTGAATGCATACTTGGACCAAGGGCATTATTTCCTTCAGTCTCCCACTTGTCCTTAGGGACAAGTGTGCATTTCCTAATTCCTTTGTCGCTCGATGCTTGCTCTTGAACATAAGGTAAGAGTTGTCATCCTTATTATGTCCAGAGGTGTTTCTCGGTTTCAGAGTTCAACTGATCAAATAAACAGATAATCATAGCCTATGATTCATCTGAGCACGGCCATGCATTTCACAGTTTCTAGCTCTCCGAGTGGCCTTGTACAACTTTTAAGCATCTCATCCCGATTTATGGGAGGACAATCCCAATCTTGCGATCTTGAGATTAGACTTCGTTTGATAGGTGATTACCTGAGCGTTGCCTTTATAGCCTCCTTTTACGGTGCGACGGTTGGTCAACGTCAAAGCAACCAGTTCTCAAACAAGTAATCTCAAATCACTCAGGTATTGAGGATTTAGTGTCTAATAATTTAATGAAATTTACTTATGACAGATTTTCATCTCTTACAGTAAAGTTTCATAGGTCTGTCCGATACTAGTCTTCCCAAAGTAAGTATCTATGCAAATGATTATGACATTGCCATGTCCACATAGTTCAAGAAACAGAACTACTAGTCATCTTGCATTCTAGTCGTCTAACGTTTTCTATGCGTCCAATTTTATAGAAAACTCCGACTAGGGACCATTTTCAACCTTTGACATTCAAGTTCACTTGATAGACATTTCTTAGTCACAGGACTGGTCCTGACAGTCTATCTTGAATATTTCGTCAAATTGAAGGGACTCATCATTTAATACTAAACCAAGATTAAATGGAATATGAAAATACATTTCATATATGATAAATGTTCAACCCCAATGTTTTACAACCATGGGCCTCAAACCCATCTTTAAAAGAATTCATGGAATTCAAAGCTATGCTTGATTTCCGGTGCCACAATGTGAGTGTTACTTCTCACTTGTAGCATAGGTTTAGTTATCATGCTTTTCCAATCTTAATATCCTTTTCATCGAATGTTCTTCGAGATATGATGATAAGATCTTTTGAGTATGTTTATTTTGTGATCTAGTCTGTCCAGCTACAAGAGTGGTTCTACGCATTTTTCAATGAAGAATCACCAAGTCAGCAGACATGTGATCTACCCAAGTTCAATGAAGAACTCCTTAACATAAACAACCCTGTTTTATTGCTTCTTAGGCAATAAGTACTTTTACTTCAACTGTATAGGTTGCTAGTGATGCTTTGTTTGGATTTGCTTATCCAAGCAGTTCACATATATGTGGAAGTCTTTCCAGCTATATCTTAGAACATAGAAATTAATAATTAATTTCCCACGCAACAACTCATGGTTTCCAATCCATGTTGCCATTTCAAAACACGATGCTCTGTTGCTCGTCCTTGCCAATGGTTAACTCCAAAGGGATCTTGCTTGATCCTTTGCTAGTGTTTATGCGTGTAGCATCAATTTTTAGTATATCTTTATGTCCTTGAATCAAGAACTAATCATATGTACCTTTTCAAGTACCATAAGTTTTTCTTGATCTCAATCTAGTTGATCTTTACTTAAACCAATAGAGACTGGTATGTTGTTCGTTATGCCTAAAGCCATACGATACATTTTTGGCGATCCTCATATTATATCATACATGATAAATTCTTTTGCAGAATAATTCCCAATTGAATTCTATTCATGTGACTTTAGCTCATTCAATTTCAGTAGACACTGAATCCAGCTAAATTCTTTGACATATAATATAGGTGAAGAATCACATTAGATTCTTTGATGTTTAACTTAGTAAATGCTTATACATAGTTCAAACATTCTTTACTTAGATTTATTCACATGGGTCGAATATCTCCAATGGAGTATTTCGTGTTTGATTTAGTAAATGTCATTACTTAATCCAAAACAATATTCTAAGATCTTTGTAAATAGATCTTAGTACCCAGTATGTACTAAGTTTCGCCTTGGTTCGTCATTGATGAATAATTTCAAATCTAAGTCATTAGTATTTGAATGTCATTTCACAATAGAGAGATATGTGTGTGATACACATAGGACCAATTTAGTTTTACGTACTCCCACTAAACTTCTTATATCTATAAGATTCATGTATATTTTATGAAACTAAAATACTTGTTAGCTTCACTAAAATACATTTCTAATTCCCAATTGCTTACTTAAATCTGTACTTAGATTTCATAAGCTAGCTTTCCTTTTTAAGCATTTATTTGGATCCACAAATCCTATGACATACCATGTACATAGTTTATTCCAACATTTGATTGCGGAATATGTTTTGTCATCGAATTGCCATATATACCAATATGCAATCATTGCCATGACATGAATTTGCTTGTAACCTTTAGCAACTGATCTAGCTTTGTGTGTGAACACAATTCCATGTTTGATGGTTTTTGTCCTTAAAACCAATTTGCAACCAATAGGTGTTTAATCTATTCTTGCAAATCAACAAAATTTCAATTTTGTCATCAAAACATTGATTATGTTTTATGGCCTTTAACCAATTAAACATTTGAGTCTATATATGGCCTCTAACCATTTTAGGGAATCTGGGTTTCGTCATAGCTTTCTTACAGGTCACAAACTCATTAATCTACATGATAATAGTTTGACTGCAAGTTGTAGGTTTCTACACTATCTAATTAGAAGAATCGCATAGCTTCAGTGGCCTGAACTCCATGTTTCTTTACTATCTATTAATAGAAGAATCTCATAGTTTCAGTAACTTGAACTCTATGCCTACTTGGGTATAGAACATCAAACAATAGAATATCAATAGCCACTTGAAAGTCCTTTGAATATTCTGTTCTCCTTGAAGCACTTGTAAAGTCTTGTAAGAGATGTCTATTCTTTAAAGCCACTTTAAAGTCTCAAAGAATAAGTGTTCGGATTTTCTAAAGAACTTCGAAAAGCCTCTGGAATGTCCGTTTATGTTTGTTGTTCGCCTTGAAGACTTTCGAGGTCCATTTTCTCCCACTTGTCATTTTGGAAACGAATCTCCAAAAGGACATTATTTCGAGCAAACAAACATTATGTTCTCAAAAATTCGTGGTAGAGACAATACCCTTGTGTCTCATTTGAATAAATCACAATGAAACATATATCTATACTTTGGCCTTAGTTTGTCGAAAAACAAACACTAAGCTCCCACTGAGTTTGGCAACTCTTTAGATATATATTATCGAAAAGATATCTTGAAATTACTTTTCAATAGCTTTGACGAATTTGGTTTAGTTTGGTGGTAGTTGAGCATTTTGTTTTAGAAATTATAGGAAAATTCTTTATGATCCATCATTGATCGAATCAATTACTAATCGACTTCGATCATTCCAACTTAGATATGCCATATCTTATGGAGTAGATTGTGAATTTTACTACACACAATCATTGATGATCATTCTTGACTTAAGTAATCATCAACATGATCTAACCTAGATCTTTATGATTTCTTTCCAAGTGGGATTTATACTTCTGAATCTTTGAACTAGCCAAACAGATTCAAACTTATGTCACATTTGAGTAAATAAACCTATATTCACTCAAATCCATGTGAGATAATAAAGTCATAAAATCGTTCTTTAGCTTTGAACTCTATTGTCTAGGCGTTCTAACAATAGTTCATATTCTTTGTTACTTTCAACAAGTAAGACTAGCTTGTCTTAAGTTGATCTAGAAATCAACCAACTTTCAAAAGTCCATTAAAATAGAGCTTGTGAACGTTAACTTGTTGATATGGTCTAAGTAACAATGCCAAAGATTTGTGGAACTCAAATCAAGAGATTGATTTGAACCTAGTAAAGTTTTTATTGTTAAAGAGTTGTTTGTTTTAATCAAGCATACTGACTCAACCCGTAAATGACCATTTCATTCAAATAAACAAACAAACATTGTTTTTGTTTTTCTTGAATGTGAGTCTTTCTGTGTTTGAAACAGAAATTTAGGTATGCTGATTATGGAACAAAATAGCCATTAAGTTCCAGCCTTGAAGGACTTAGAACAAACTAGATGACCCTACAACTAATGTAGCATTGCCATGCTTCATTTTTCACTTGTAGGCCATTAGTGTAGCCTAGCTTCCATTGTTTGAGTTATTACCGAAGTAAGAACCTCAAGCAGTATATGATACCAAGGAAGTTTGATTGCTAGGTCACTTCTCTTTAAACACTAACTTTTAGGTAGAAACAGAATCGAAAATTCCTTTCATTTGTTCCTTGTTTTCCTATTTCTTGTACCCTTTCATATAGTCTTAAGAATTGAATTCTCTAGTGTTGACTTTTATACTTTGTTTAGACATGTCCAATGTCATTCCAAAGTTCTCACCATTTTATTTATGTTGAATATTTTATTTCAACTAGATGATCTTACCAGAAGCTTCTAAAGTTCTCTAGGGACTAGACTCACTCGAGAATTAAATGGACAAAGATGTTAGGTTGTTAACCATTGGTAAGGCTGAGCGTTTAAACTCAATGCTTTATGATCTCAAAACTACATTGTAATTTGAGTTCATAAGCACAAATCGGTTTGCCATTCGACTTGATAATCGAAAACAACCATAAAAGTCGCTATAACAAACATACATTTTAAATTGCTCATTTTCTCTCATTTCCGTGAATCGTTCTTGGATTCACTACCAATCGAGGAAATTTACTGTTACCTTTCTAAAAGGATTTACTGCAGTGCAAGATATTCAATTATAAAAAATAATTAAAACATACATTGAAGCATGCAAAGTCTAAACATTTATCATGAATAATAACTTGAAAATTAAAGCAATCATGCAATTTAAACAAGTCATTAGCATTTTATTCGATTTATTGTTCCGGCAGGTGTGAATAAAATGATTCCAAGATACTAAAATCATTGAAGAATTAAGCACAGTTTGTCGACTTAATCCTAAAACATCTTAGGTAAGTAAAAACCTTTTGCTAATAGTCTAGAAACTATTCTTGGTTGATAGGTACGTCTAAGAACTTATTAGGTAAACCTATCGATTTTGCCACGACATAAAAGGACTCCTTACTTATATCGTTGAGTTTCACCAAAACTAACATGTACTCACAATTATTTGTGTACCTTGCCCCTTTAGGACCAATAAGTAACACCTCGCTGAGCGAAAACTATTACTAGATTGATGTAAAGGATATCCAAGCAAGTGTATATTTTGGCATGGCACCTTTTAACTCAATTTTTAAGTTTGGAACTTAAGACTCTTACTATGTTGGTTAGATTTTAAGTGAACTAAAATCCTTAATCATGCAACATAATCAAGCTTTGATCTCATGCATATTTAAGACATATTTAAAAGCAATAAATAACTTAAAACATGCATAAGATAAATGTGATCTAGTATGGCCCGACTTCATCTTGAAGCTTCAACTTCAAAGTCCGTCTCGAAAATGGAAACTTCGTCTTGAATTTCACCGTGGGAGGCGCCATTTTCTTCAAATAGGATAAGCTATAATTAAACTAATTACAACTATTTGATGGTACGCAGACCATATTGAAATTGAAAAACAAATTTGGTGCATTAGACCAATTACATTCAAATTAATGGTGCGCAGACCATATTTTCTATCCTATTTAGGCCATACTAGTCACTTCATGTTAGGTTATGATACATATGACAATTCATAAATCATGCGGAAAAACCATTTAGCCAGGAATACATATTATTTACACATAATCATATAGCATAGTTTAGATGCATACTCTTTGTTGCGTGCCTTCCCTAGCTGCGCCCGAACCGAACAAGAACAAGTCTTTAGGACTCCAAGTGTCGTCCCTCCGTAGATAGTCCACAGCACGTCCGGATCCGCCTTAAGATTGACCAACTAGAATCGCCCTTAAGGTACTAATAATTTTCGGCACTTTTAGGCAAGATAAGTGACTGAATTTTTCTCTCAAAAACTCACTTTGAATACTTGAAAACTCGTTATAAATTGTGAACCCAGGCCACATATTTATAGGGGTATGGAAAGAGAATTGGAATCCTACTAGGATACGAATTAATTAAATTAGAATCCTAGTGAAACTCTTATTTAATTAATTTATCAAATAGGTTTAGAAATTTAATCATTAAACGAATCCTGTACGTTTTAGGTTTCGTATGTGAACACAAACACACACGCACGCACAGCAGCCCACGAGGGGCCCCATGCGCGCGCGCGCACAGCCCGAGCAACGCAGCCCACGACTGCCGCAGCCTTGGGCGCGCGCTGGGCCTGCCTTGCGGTGGGCCTGGCCCAGCCTTGGGCTGGCGTGTTGTGGCGCGCGTTTCCCTTGCTGGACGTGGGCCTGGCTTCGTGCTGGGCCTTCGTCTAGCAAGCTCGTCCGATGCTAATTCGTACGACGCGCTTCCGATTAATTTTCCGATTCCGGGATTCATTTCCGATACGAACAATATTTAACATTTCCGATTCCGGAATTAATTTCCGTTTCGAACAAATATTTAATATTTCCGTTTCCGGAATTATTTTCCGATTCCGATAATATTTCCGATTCAGACAATATTTCCGTTTCCGGCAATATTTCCGATTCCGGCAATATTTCTATTTCCGATAATATTTCCCGATACGTACCATGTTTCCGTTTCCGGCAACATCTACGACTTGGATAATATTTATATTTCCGATACGATCCATATTTCCGTTTCCGGCAATATCATCGTTTCCGGAGTATTCATTTCTTGCCTGTGACGATCTCAGCTCCCACTGAAACCAAGATCCGTCGTTTCCGAATATCCATAGATGGAGTATTTAATGCCATTAAATACTTGATCCGTTTACGTACTATTTGTGTGACCCTACGGGTTCAGTCAAGAGTAAGCTGTGGATTAATATCATTAATTCCACTTGAACTGAAGCGGCCTCTAGCTAGGCATTCAGCTCACTTGATCTCACTGAATTATTAACCTGTTAATTAATACTGAACCGCATTTATTAGACTTAACATTGAATGCATAATTGGACCAAGGGAATTATTTCCTTCACTTCATAACCTGCAAAACAGTACATATACAATATATACCATTCACCCATTCATTATCATGAATGGTCCACATAGCTGGTTAGTAAAACACATTATGCATCACATAAACATTTGCAGCAATTAATCAAGGGCACCAATAATCTACAAATTATTCAGTCCTTATTAATTCTAATCAAGTTGTTTTAACCTTAAGGATTTGTAGACCTAATCAAGAGTTTATGACTAAAAGGGCTCCCACTTAAACCAATAAATTCATATGCTTTACTAATTTTAAACATAAAAATGTATTTCTAGTCTAACCGAAAACATACAAATTTAATTAAAATTTAAAGCTCATATAAATTTATAATTGAATCCGCTTATTTAATTTATTTTTCAGTCGTATTTAAATTAATTCATGATTTTAATTTTAGTAAAATAATTAGAATAAATGAAATTTATTATAATTATAATATTCAAAATTAAAATCCAAGAAAACAATTTAAATTATTAATTTTAAAATTAATTAAAATTACGTAAACTGAAAATTTCAAATTAAAATTTTAAAACGATGTAATCGTAACGCAAAAACCCCACGCAACGCACAGCCATGGGCCACAGGCACACAGCCATCGCTGGCCATGTGCGCGCAGGCCATGCGCTGCGTCGCATCGCTGCTGCATTCCATCGCAAGGCGCGCGCCAGCGCTCGTCGCAACAAGCACGCTGCTCACCATCGCTGGGCGCAGCGCTCGTCGCACGCTTGCGCGAGGCAGTGCGCGCTGTGGCGCAGCTCGCTTGCTTCCCACACGCGACTACTCGTGCCTTCCTCTCGCCCTTGCCCATGCGCCCATCGCACACAGCCCACGACACAAGGCAGGGGTGCTGCCTTGTGCTCGTGCACCATGCCCTTGCTCGCTGCATTCGTACCGCATGGGCGACGAGCTCCCTTGCTCGTCGTCGCATGCCCGCACTATACAACACCCCTTAAGGGTAACACGTAGCGTCCATTGCTTTGTGCGTGCAAGTTATATGAGCGAATCGCATAAAAATTAAAATTTTATTTTCAAAATTAATGACAAATTAATAAATCATATTAATTTCATAATTTTAGGGCGAAAAATCGAAAATTTATTATTTAATTGATTTCCGATTGACACGGATTCAAGTCTAGGTCATAAAAATTTAAAATTTAACATAAATTTACAATTTTTATGGTGGTTTTTAATCATAGGTATCTAATTAAATTATAACTAATTATGAAAATCAAATTAATTCTAAATTATTCCAATTTTCAACAAATTAATCATGATTACAAATTAGATTGCATAATTAACAAGGCTAGGCATTCAAACTTGTTAAACATATACAGTAGGTCAATCAAAAATTCAAGATTTAACAACAAGAATCGCAAATATTTAATTTAACATCTTAAATTTACGAAATTTTGCATACGAAAAACTAAAACCTCCGAAAAGTCATAGTTAGGCTTCGAATTTGAGAATTCTGGGTTCGGCCGAAAATTTTTATTCTTTTCAAAATTTTAGAATGCCTTTTACATGTGGAATTGACACAAAAATCACTCGATTTGGATGAGTAACGAAGAAACTGCCGAAAAACTGCGTACGTATAATTAAATAAACGCAATTTGCAATTAATTAACAATTACGAAAATTAATCACCCCTTTTAATTCTTGCAAATTTGTAATATTTAACCATGTTTATGCAATTTAGATTATGAAAATAATAAGAGGCTCGTGATACCACTGTGAGGTTATGATACATATGACAATTCATAAATCATGCGGAAAAACCATTTAGCCAGGAATACATATTATTTACACATAATCATATAGCATAGTTTAGATGCATACTCTTTGTTGCGTGCCTTCCCTAGCTGCGCCCGAACCGAACAAGAACAAGTCTTTAGGACTCCAAATGTCGTCCCTCCATAGATAGTCCACAGTACATCCGGATCCGCCTCAAGTTAGAACAACTAGAATCGCCCTTAAGGTGCTTAGGAATTTCGGCTAGTGTTTGCAAGTGTATGGCTGATTTTTATTTCAAAAACTTACCCTTTGAATACTTCAATTGTGCCCATAAATTGTGATCCTAGGTACCTATTTATAGGAGTATGGAAAAGGAATTGTAATCCTACTAGGATGTGGATTTGCTAGTTAGAACTTTATTAGGACTCTAAATAACAAAACCAATCTAATAGGATTAGGATTTAATCTTTGCACAAATCCAAATAGGATTAGGATTTCCCGCACAAGCATTGCACGAGCCGTGCACCCGCGCAAGCCTTGCGGCCCACGACAGGCGCACAGCCCACGCTGCTGTGCTCTCGTGCGCGTGCGCCCTTGGCTGGGCCTGGCCTTGTGCTGGGCCTGGTCGAGGCGTGCGTTGGTGCGTGCGGCTCGCTGGGCGATGGCCTGGCTTCGTGCTGGGCCTTCGTCTAGCGGGCCTTCGTCCGATGCTAATTCGTACGATACGCTTCCGATTAAATTCCCGATTCCGGAATTCATTTCCGATACGAACAATATTTAATATTTCCGATTCCGGAATTAATTTCCGTTTCGAACAATATTTAATATTTCCGTTTCCGGAATTATTTTCCGATTCCGATAATATTTCCGACTCTGACAATATTTCCGTTTCCGGCAATATTTCCGATTCTGGCAATATTTCCATTTCCGATAATATTTTCCGATACGTACCATGTTTCCGTTTCCGGCAACATCTACGACTTGGATAATATTTATATTTCCGATACGATCCTTATTTCCGTTTCCGGCAATATCATCGTTTCCGGAGTATTCATTTCTTGCTTGTGACGATCTCAGCTCCCACTGAAACCAAGATCCGTCGATTCCGAATATCCATAGATAGAGTATTTAATGCCATTAAATACTTGATCCGTTTACGTACTATTTGTGTGACCCTACGGGTTCAGTCAAGAGTAAGCTGTGGATTAATATCATTAATTCCACTTGAACTGAAGCGGCCTCTAGCTAGGCATTCAGCTCACTTGATCTCACTGAATTATTAACTTGTTAATTAATACTGAACCGCATTTATTAGACTTAACATTGAATGCATACTTGGACCAAGGGCATTATTTCCTTCATCTATATGGCCCGAGGAACATACCTTGAGGCGTATATTTTTAATCGCTCGTATATATTTTTTTCTTTTGAACGCGTTCGTGAATGTTCGATACTTAGAATGATGATATGTATGTGCAAACGAGCGTTCATAGAATGGCCGTTGTGTGCGGTCCATTAATCAGTTTGCTTGAATCATTTTTTTTTTATTTTTTTTTTTTTTTTGAGCAATGACTGATTTTGAATAGTTTGCTTAGAAGCTTGATAGGGTTCAGGCCTATTCATGAAGTGGGCCCAAACATCATGCCCTTTCGATTGTTCAAACATTTTCTTCGAGATTTTTTTTATTTTGCTATGGTTGTTTCGTAGCTTGGAGCCCCCAAGTATGCATGTCGGGATGCTTCCTTTTGGCGTACGATTTTTGTAGGTTCTTTCGAGAAAGATGCCTTGGGGTTCCGCTCGTGTAGGTGCGAGCTATCCCTTCCGTGGTAGGTAATATTTCGCTACCTTTAATCCATAATGTAGGAGTCATGGGGCTTGCATTTTGAATTTGGGCGATAAGTAGTCTTTGCCTCTTACTCTTGGTCGTGCCCGCATAAGTGCAATTTGCCTTACTCTTTTTTTTTTTAGACTTGTACCGTGGGATGGTTGAACTTATGGTGCGACGTAGGCTTTTGTGGCCTAACAGCGTGTCTTAGAACATTCCTCCAGGTGTTGGGATATCATTTTTTGCATTGGAGTACTTCGTCACGCCTCGTTCGGGTGCTCGAACAAGTGTAGCACCGTCTGCGTGGGTGTGCATGGCTTATTACTTCGTTCGATGCGAGTATTCATAGATGTTTCTTTCTTGTTTTTATATCTGGGCAAAATTTGGCAAGCAGAGATAATCAGCGCCCAGGCTGGGGCGTTAAAGATATCGGCGCCCAGCTCTGGGCGTTGAAAATGATTTCTGGGCAGAACTTAACAGTTTTTATCCTTGATTTTTCTTTCGCTTTTGCTTTGGAATGACGTAGATTGTGTAACAGGCGCTTGTAGGGCGAGTGTTATGTGCAGTAGTTTGATCGGAGTTTTGGTGACTCGCGATTTTCAGTTACCCTTGATAGTGGGGTGACTCTATATATTCTAAGTAGTGCTTAGAATTTGGGAGGGGTTGTAGCCATTCTAAGGTTCGTTTTACACGATTAAAGCTTGGGATTGTGCCCCTATGACGTGTGTATAGCATTAGCGTCGAGAATTTGCGATAAAATCATCATTTCGAGCATTTTTAGAGTGTTTTTCTCAAGCCCCCAATTGTAGCTACGGGATTGGCTTGGTGCTTTAATGCTTGGCATACGTTTTTATGCATTCATGGTGACATGGATCATGAATAGTTTGAACCAGACTCGTTTAGGGCGAGGTAAGTTCGAGTAGTAATTTGCTACTTCTCTTGTAAATGTCGTATTGTGCGACATTGCCATGGTCAAGGTAGTCACATGTTGAAGTGTGCCTTGGCCAAAAGCTAGGTGCCTTTCTTTACCCTTAATCATATTTAGAAATCTTTTTGACTCACTCGCAACATTGAGATAAATGCATACTTAGCTTAAACCAACGACACTTTATTATGCTCGAAGAAGTCTTTGAAAATTATTTGAAATCCGAGTTCTACTGTGTACAATCCGAGGTGTCCTAAGTAGGTTGACTTATAGAAGGGTTCGTACAGGATTATATGAGTGAATCAAAATACTGTTACGATTTTTGGAATGCTGTCTAAGGATTTGCTGGAAGCCAGAGTGCAGGCGTCAAGATATACTTGTGCCCGTTTGGCATATGCTTTAGGCTTTTAGGGCCATCTTTTCCAGAATTGCGGGAATATAAACCGTTTTCAAATTGACATAGATTTACTTGGTGTATGTCTGCACAAAAGTTCAAGGTATACTTAGTTCTTTCCCTAGCTCTTTCATTTCAATTTTTAGCCCCCAGTTGCTGTTATGTCTTCCCATTAATGATGCTTTCAGATTTTGATTTTAGATGCCCGTGTCATATGTCTGAGTAGGGTGAGCCTTGGCTAAGTGCCAAGTCCTATTGACAATGTCTGATTTTTTTTTCAAAGGGGATTATCAAGCATTTGAATTACCATGAACGGGTGCCCTAAGTTCGAAGGAACGATGGGGCGATGCCGTAGAACAATCCTCTTTATCGCAAGCTTACTGCCTTTACTACTTGTCGGCGATTATGACTGTGTCTAGTGGTGAAAGAAGGTCTTTAAGCGAACGACTATGTCTAGTGGTGAAAGAAGGTCTTTAAGTGAGTTAATTCGCTTTAGGGAGGGTCAAGTCGAGTACTTTAGAGGTCATGGACGCTTGCGCTAGCCCCCATTCAATTGAGGCAAAGCGATCTTTTGAGTCTTGGCTAAGTGCCTAGGAGTGTGAGTGCTCCTTCTGGCAAGGGTACGTGCCCTTATTATTTTTCGATGTGTGCTCATTTTGGCATCTTGATGACTCGGATTCTTTCTTTGACTTAGATTTTTCTTTCGACTTGGATTGCAAGTAATTAAATTTCAATAAGGGACTCTATTTTCTTATTCTTGTTATTCTATAGGCTTTAACATTTTTGCAAATTGGTTGGACCGAATCATGGATTGCCTACGTATCTGTCTTAAATAGATTTAATTTGGAATCAGGTCTTGCGTAGTTCTTAGTCAGAAAATGGTTTCTTAGAATGCCAATTTTAAACAAGTACGTTCGAGTGGAGCCGTAATGTTTGAAAATAGGGTGAAATAAGTGTACGGAAATTTGGAAGCGCGCGTATTTTGCGTATTTTGTTTGATCTTCTACCCCCCAAGTGTTCGTTATTCTTCCGCATGTATATAGGAAAATATAAGAACACTTTTAGGAATTGGGAGTTGAAAAGCAAGAACGGCGCCCAGGGCTGGGCACTATTATTTTCGGCGCCCGGGTCTGGGCGTTGAAAGCGTGTTCTGGGCTGCCTTTTTGCGCTGCTCCTTTTCGTTTCGTGCAAAGTATTTGCGAATCTTTTTTGTGCGCTAAATGCTTCTTTTCCTTTTTTAAATGCTTCTTTTCTTTTTTTTGTGCGCTTTGCAAAGTTTTTTTTTTAATTATTATTTTTTCATTTTTTTTTATTATTTTTTTACGTTAAGCGTAGAACGTACTTTTCATTTGTTTTTTTTTTATTCGTGACTCAAGACGGCTTGAAAGACGGGTCGAATGAGATAGGATAATTTGTATAGGTATTAGTCAAGCATGAGGATTACATCTGCTAGGACTCACAATTTGCAGCCTCAAACTAGTGTCATGAGTTTACATCAACCAAGGCCAATGAGTAGCATGGGGACGGCTCAAGGGTATATCAACAGGATGTATCCAAACAAGTTATATGGTCATTATGCTAATGGTGGTGTAAGAGAAGGTTTGGGCTTTGGAAATAATGGGTATGACGCACGTGTCAATGGTCGTACATGGTTTGCAGTTGATAACAAGTTCAAGAACAAGAGTCGAGGTAATGGTTTCTTGGGTTATGACAATGAGAACATGGATGGGTTAAATGAGCTGAACATGGGCCCCAGAGCGAAGGCGTCTAAGAACATAAGGATTGGAAAGGGTAGACGTCGTAGAACTTTATGTAGTTTTTGTAGCATGATTTGGATTGGTTGACTCAATTCTTTCCCTTCGTTTACTTGGGTAAATTTCGCACTTTGGGAGGTACGGGTTAAGTACTTCATGGCTCACTCTTTTCGCTCTCCCATTTTCTCTTTCTATTTTCTCTTTCTATTTTCTCTTTCTATTTTCTCTTTTTGCTTGGGATTTCTCCCCAACATAAATCCTTCAAAAAATTATATATTTGGGCTAAAAGGTAGATGGTTGTGGTCTTTGAGTCACGAGGCGAGACTGAGTGAGCCTCGTTTGGTAGGCCTATAGTGGACCTTTAACTTTAGTAGGCCTAGGGTGGACCTTTAGCTTTAGTAGGCCTAGGGTGGACCTTTAATTTTAATAGGCCTAGGGTGGACCTTTAAATTGTCTTACTTTGCAAGCGTATTTAGTCGTTTCTTAAAATGTGCAAATAGCGTAGATTCGAAATCTTGTTTTCACCTTATTGAAATTTAACGAAAGAATTACATTGAAAATAATTTTTTATTTCTTTTCAGACTCTAGTTTCTGGGATTTAATTGGAAGTTTTGAGTTAGACTCGAACTTTCATTAATCTTTCTGATTATAACCCGTGTATGAATATAAGGAGGTGGCCTAGACTCAAAATAATGACGTGGCGTAAGCCTATAATACTTGACCAAGCAACTTTCATACTTAGGCTAATTGGACCATAACTTTCGTTGGTTGACACTTTAGATTTTAACCCTTGGGTGTTCATTTGTCACGCGCCCTTTTGCTTAATGTTGGCAAGGTAGTTGGTTGGGGAGATCGAATTTTTATTTTTGCAAGACTAGAATCATTAGTGCGGCTTCCCTCTTAGTGTGTATTGCTTTACCCCAATGGTAGCCTTATGGCATGCTGATTTGGGTATTTTCATGGTTCGTCATGTTGCATTCATGGAAAATCTTTTAGTCCGTACTTAGGAGTATTTCGAGGAGCAAGTGGCTCGAGAGGACTATGATAGTCGTGACCCAATGTGATCATAAGCCTTGAGGCCATTAATTTTTGTTGCCAACGGTATTGACACCTTAGGCTCACTTTGGGGGTTGTGCGACTATGGAAGAATGATTTTCAGAATGTGACTGTTTCCATTTTGCAAATACTTGAATTATATAATATATTCTTTTTGTTGGTGAGATAGAGCATGGAGGCCGTAGATTCTTAGCAAGGGATGACAATTACATATGGGTGCTTATTGATTTAAATGTTAGGAAGGGAGACTCAATATGGTTTAACCTTTTAACTTGCAGAACGACACCAAGCATTAGGACCGATTCTATGGATAAGACAACTAAGACTTAGGATTTAGATTGTACTTTGGCATAGCCTAGTCTAGACTCGGATTTATTTTTTATTCGAACATTATTTTTCCTTGAAGACTCTATTTGAATATTATTTTTTGAATACTTTGCCCATGTGACATTCAAGGTCATTTAATTAGCATGCTCGGTTTTGGTGCCGAACATTGTCGTCGTAGGAGGCCTAATGACGACACAAAGAGTTGTTTATTTTATAAGTCGTTCTTAGAATTGAGTGCCTTTCCGTACGCCCTTGCAGCTATTTTCACGAATTTTCTTTTACTGCTACGTATTTTTTTTATGAGCGGGCACCGAGGCTGCTGTGCCTGACCAAAAGGCCAGGCAGCAACTTCAGCGCCCAGCGGTGGGCGTGAGAATATTTGGCGCCCAGACAGGGGCGCTGAAAATGCGTCCCTGACTGGTACTCGTATTCTGTTCGCGTATATTTTTTGTATATGCGACTTAATTTTGCGTGCTTGCCTAATAACGTCCTTTACGCGTTGTGCAGCGTTTGTGGGATTCGTTACGGGCCCTCCTGAGCGTCGCTTATTTTTGTGGCGATCGTTCGGGGTTGCGGAACACGTATCTTGGTATAACTCTTTGGCCAATTGGTTTATGAATGTTTGGGCAATTTTTAAGGTCGTTGGTTTTCTAGCATTATATGTCACACAATCACATAATTCGCTACACATAACTAACATTACACCATGAGGCAAAATAATAATATGTCATGTAGTTTATGATAGGCTTCTATGGGTAGTATTTGCGCCAGCTTGGTACCGCTTCTATCGCAGATCCAACACATGCCCCGGTCGAGGTAGTGCCTTCAACAGACGAATTTCGCCCAAGAGGCCAATCACGATGTAAGCCAAGGGGGCATGCACCAATGAGAGGGACCTAGTGGACGAGCGATTGGGTTTGGGACGGGTGTACTACTAGAGAAAGTGCCGAGTGGACAACATTCGAAGCGTATGCACCCCCCGGTTTGCGATGGGTATCCTTAGTCCCAACTCCCGAGATGAAACATCCAAGGGAGCCAAGATTCGTTATGCGGTTCTGTCCATTCACATTAATATGCTGATTTTCAGGTCGTCCCAACTTGATGGGGAAATAAACGCGGGGTAGGATCGTTTCACCCTTCGGCTATTTTGATTACCTACGAGCACGAGTATTTCCTTCACTATCCCCAGTGGAATCGCCACTGTGAGGGGGTCGAAAAAGCACGAGGCTAATGCGTGACCTCGTCCCTGGTGGGCGTGACGTTTCTTTTTGTCAAATCAAGTGTAATTGGATTTCCTGTGAGTTTACACCCAATTGACTAGTAATATAGGAGTCGTCATTCAGTTTTTCACGACAATGAGAAAAACTGACAAAACCCGGTTATCGTGACATAAAGGGAGTGCGATTATGTTTGACCACGACAGCCGTAGGTTCCCTTGTGATCCCTGGTGTGGGGATCGCTCAACGTACACCCGCAGCGTAGATATTGAGGGTTTGGGGGACTGTAACTACCGAGAGGAGTACTCGCTCTTCGATAACTCCAGAGGCAGGATATCCTTACTAGCTCAGCATAAATAATTGAAGGGACATGCGTTAACTATTAAACTAATCTGAATTGATTTTAACAATGTGCAACACATAATACTAGATCTAGCATGATAGTTCAATTTCCCAAGATATTATATGTAGACACCTACTTTTGTCCCCATTCCCGAAAGGGAAAGGTTCGATGATGAAAGCATAAATCTCCACTTGACAACGCATCTCCTATAAAATAAACGAATCTCGATTCCCCATTTCATTTCACCCGAAACCTGCTATTTATGGAAACCTGCTAAAAAAGGTAACTGCCGTAAAAGGTAGCTTCTAAAAGTGGCAAATCATAAAGGATAGAAACCTGTCAGAATTAGGTGTCGCATTCCAACATAAATCGTAAATGAGATAGAAAACTGCGAGAATCCTATTCCTAATATGATTCGGAAATAAGAGTTACGTATTAATTAAAATCCTAACGAGCCTAGAGTTCGTAACGGGCCCAGACGCATTCCGTCATAAAATTGATACGCGCTAAAAGACTCGATTAAATCTCAAACTCTACGGATTTCTGGAATCCGAATCTGACTAAAGAAAACAGCCCAGACCCTATTTTCAACGCCTGGCTCTGGGCGCCGAAATCTTCGGCGCCCAGGCCTGGGCGCTGAAAATACCTGGGTACGTGTTTTTTCCTAATTCTTTGTGGATTAGAACTCTGCAATTCTATCTTTCCACGAACTCTTCCCTATAAATAGACCCCTAAATTCGACGTGAAAAGAACACACACACACAACACATAATTATATTCTGAGTATTGACTCCAACCCTTAGCCTAAGCCTCTCGCTGCGAAATTGTTCACGCGTTCTGCCGCAATCGATCCATAAATCGAATAGAACTTATCCTGTCCCATAATTGAGATTCGTTAAATAAAAAGGAGAAATAGCAAAGTCAAAGTGGTTAGTTTTCTGAGAACCGTGACGCACCTCTCAAGGGTGCGTCGTAATGTGTCCCTTTTCGATGATTTAACTACTTTCCTCGCCCTTTTTATGAACTGTTAAACTAACCTAATCTGATTGTTCTATCACGCCTAACAAATATAATATTTTTGGGAAATCGGATTATCATGCTAGGTCCCTTAATGCTATTTAAATCGGATAATCACAATCGAATTAGTATTATGTGTTGCATATTGCTAAAATCAACTCAGATTAGTTTAATAGTTCACGTATGTCCCTTCAATTATTTATGCTGAGCTAGTAAGGATATCCTGCCTCTGGAGTTATCGACGAGCGAAGTACTCCTCTCGGTAGTTACAGTCCCCCGAACCCTTAATCTCTACCTTGCGGGTGTATGTTGAGAGATCCCCACACCAGGGATCACAAGGGAACCTACGGCCGTCGTGGTCAAACATAATTGCACTCCCTTTATGTCACGATAACCGGGTTTTGTCAGTTTTTCTCATTGTCGTTAAAAACTGAATGGCGACTCCTATATTACTAGTCAATTGAGTGTATACTCACAGGAAATCCAATTACACTTGATTGAATAAAAAGAATCGTCACACCCACGAGGGACGAGGTCACGCATTAGCCTCGTGCTTTTTCGACCCCCTCATAGTGGCGACTCCACTGGGGATAGTGAAGGAAATACTCGTGCTTGTAGGTAATCAAAATAGCCGAAGGGTGAAATGTAGTTATGTGTAGTGAACTATGTGACTATGTTATGATTGTGCGTACGAATAATGATAGACAAATAACGCTAGGAAACCAACGACCTTAAAAATTTCCCAAACCTTCATGAACCAATTGGCCAAAGAGTTATACCAAAATACGTGTTCCGCAAGCCCGAACGATCGCCACGAAAATAAGCGACGCTCGGTATGGCCGTAACAAATCCCACAAACGCTGCACAACGCGTAAAGGACGTTATAAGGCAAGCACGCAAAATTAAATTCGCAAAAACAAAAGTATACGCAAACAGAAAACGAGAACCAGCCAGGGACGCATTTTCAACGCCCCTGGCTGGGCGCCACAATTTCTCACGCCCACTGCTGGGCGCTGAAGTTGCTGCCTGGCCTTTTGGTCAGGCACAGCAGCCTCGGTGCCCGCGCATGAAAAAATATACGTAGCAAAAAAAAAACTTTTCGTAAAAATTGCTGCAAGGGCGTATGAAAAGGCACTCGACTCTAAAAGCGACTAAAAAATAAAAAATAAAATAACTCTTTGTGTCGTTGTTAGGCCTCCTACGACGACGATGTTCGGCACCAAAACCGATCATGCTAATTAAACGACCTTGAATGTCACATGGGCAAAATACTCAAAAAATAATGTTCGAATAAAGTCTTCAAGGAAAAAGTAAATGTTCAAATAAATCCGAGTCTAGACTAGGCTATGCCAAAGTACAATCCAAATCCTAAGTCTTAGTTGTCTTATCCATAGAATCGGTCCTAATGCTTGGTGTCGTTCTGCAAGTTAAAAGGTTAAAACATATTGAGTCTCCCGTCCTAACATTTAAATCAATAAGCACCCATATGTAATTGTCATCCCTTGCTAAGAGTCCACAGCCTCAATACTCTCTCTCACCAATAAAAAGAATATATATTATAGTATTTGCAAAATGGAAACGGTCACATTCTGGAAATCTTTCCCCCATAGTCGCACAACCCCCAAAGTTAACCTAAGGTGTTAATACCATTGGCAAAGAAAAAATTAATGGCCCCAAGGCTTATAATCACATTGGTTCACGACTATCATAGTCCTCTCGAGTCACTCGCTCCTTGAAATAATACTAAGTACGGACTAAAAGATTTTCCATGAATGCAACATGACCAACCATGAAAATACCCAAATCGGCATGCCATAAGACAACCTTTGGGGTAAAAGCAATACACACTAAGAGAGAAGCCGCACTAATGATTCTAGTCTTGCAAAAGTAAAAATTCGATCTCCCCAATTAACTACCTTGCCAACATTAAGCAAAATGGCGCATGAGAAATGAACACCCAAGGGTTAAAATCTAAAGTGTCAACCAACGAAAGTTATGGTCCAATTAGCCTAAGTCTGAGAGTCGCTTGGTCAAGTATTATAGGCTTACGCCACGTCATTATTTTGAGTCTAGGCCACCTCCTTGTATTCATACACGGGTTATAATCAGAAAGATTAATGAAAGTTCGAGTCTAAATCACAACTTCCAATTAAATCCCAGAAACTGGAATCTGAAAAGAAGCCAAAATTATTTTCGATGTAATTCTTTCGTTAAATTTCAATCAGGTAAAAATAACATTTTGAATCTACGCTATTTGCACATTTTAAGAAACGACTAAATACGCTTGCAAAGTAAGACAATTAAAAGGTCCACCCTAGGCCTATTAAAGCTAATTAAAGGTCCACCCTAGGCCTACTAAAGTTAAAAGTCCACTATAGGCCAACCAAACGAGGCTCACTCAGTCTCGCCTCGTGACTCAAAGACCACAACCATCTACCTTTTAGCCCAAATAAAAAATTTTAAGGATTTATGTTGGGGAGAAATCCCAAGCAAAAGAAATACTTAAATAGAAAGAGAAAAGGGAGAGCGAAAAGAGCGAGCCATGGAATACTTATCCCATACCTCCCAAAGTGCAACATTTACCCAACTAAACGAAGGAAAAGAACTGAGTCAACCAATCCAAATCATGCCATAAAGCTACATAAAGTTCTACGATGTCTACCCTTTTCAGTCCTTATGTTCTTAGGCGCCTTCGCTCTGGGGCCCTGTTCAGCTCATTTAACCCATCCATGTTCTCATCGCCATAACCCAAGAAACCATTACCTCGACTCTTGTTCTCGAACTTGTTGTCAACCGCAAACCACGCACGGCCATTGACACGTGCGTCATACCCATTATTTCCAAAGCCCAAACTTGCTCTTACACTACCATTAGCATAATGACCATATAACTTGTGTGGATACATCCTATACCCTTGAGCTGTCCCCAGGCTACTCATTGGCCTTGGTTGATGTAAACTGGTGACACTAGCACGAAGCTGCAAATTGTGAGCCCTAGAAGATATAATCCTCATGCTTGACAACACCTATACAAATTATCCTATCTCATTCAACCCATCTTTCAAGCCGTCTTGAGTCACAAAAAAAGGGGGGAAACAAATGAAAAGTGCAAAAAAAATAAAAAATATGTGAATAATAAAAAAGAAACTTTGCAAAAGCGCCTCTAAAAGTTAGTCTAAAAATAAAAAGAAGCATCTAGCGCACCAAAAAAGATCCGCCCAGAAGTCATTTTCAGCGCCCAGAGCTGGGCGCCGAAATCATTAGCGCCCCAGCCTGGGCGCTGATTCTTTCTGCTTGCCAAATTTTGTCCAGAAGTGCTCGTCATTTTATCCGCACATACACGGAAAAATAACGAACACTTGGAGGGGTACAGCACGTATTCAGATATACGTACCACCAAATAAATACATGTACTCAAAAAATATAAAACTAATTTTTGGCTTACGGCGAGACAGCAGATTAAAATAATAATAAACTTCACTTATTCTACCGTTTCAAATAAATATGTTTCCACCTCAGAACATACTTATCAAATTCGGCATTCTAAGAAACCATTTTCTAGGCTAAGAACTACGCAAGACCTGATTCCAAATTAAATCTATTTAAGGCGGATACGTAGGCAATCCATGATTCGGTCCAACCAATTTGCAAAAATATTAAAGCCTATAGAATAACAAGAATAAGAAATAGAGTCCATTATTGAAATTTAATTACTTGCAATCCAAGTCGAAAGAAAAATTTAAGTCAAAGGAAGAATCCAAGTCATCAAGATGCAAAAATTAATGAGCACACATCGAAAAATAATAAGGGCACATACCCTTGCCAGGAGGAGCACTCACACCCCTAGGCACTTAGCCAAGACTCAAAAGATCGCTTTGCCTCAATTGAATGGGGGCTAGCGCAAGCATCCATGACCTCTAAAGTACTCAACTTGACTCTCCCTAAAGAGAACTAACTTACTTAAAGACCTTCTTTCACCACTAGACACAGTCATGATCGCCAACAAGTAGTAAAGGCAGCAAGCTTGCAATGAAAAGATTGTTCTACGGCGTCGCCCCATCGTTCCCTCGACCTTAGGGCACTCGTTCATGGTAATTCAAATGCTTGCGAATCCCCTTTGAAAAAAATCAGACATTGTCAATAGGACTTGGCACCTAACCAAGGCTCACCCTACTCAGACATGTGACACGGGCATCTAAAATCGAAATCTGAAAGCATTATTAATGGGAAGACATAATAGCAACTGGGGGCTAAAAAATTGAAATGAAAGAGCTAGGGAAAGAACTAGGTATACCTTGACCTTTTGTGCAGACATGCACCAAGTAAATCTAAGTCGATTTGAAAACGATTTATATTCCCGCAATTCTGGAAAAGATGGCCCTAAAAGCCTAAAGCATGTGCCAAACGGGCACAAGTAATATCTTGACGCCTGCACCCTGGCTTCCAGCAAATCCTTAGACAGCATTCTAAAAATCGTAACAGTATTTTTGATTTACTCGTGTAATCCTGTACGAACCTTTCTATAAGTCAACTTACCTAGGACACCTCGGGTTGTACACAGTAGGACTCGGATTTTAAATAATTTTCAAATGATTTTTCAAATACTTCTTCGAACATAATAAAGTGTCGTTGGTTTAAGCTAAGTATGCGTTTATCTCAATGTTGCAAGTGAGTCAAAAAGATTTCTAAATATTATTATGGGTAAAGAAAGGCACCTAACTTTTGGTCAAGGCACACTTCCACATGTTACTACCTTGACCATGGCGATGTCGCATAATACGACATTTACAAGAGAAGTAGCAGGTCACTACTCGAACGTACCTCGCACTAAACGAGTCTGGTTCAAACTATTCATGATCCATGTCACCATGAATGGATAAAAACGTATGCAAAGCATTATAGCACCAAGCCAATCCCGTAGCTACAGTTGGAGGCTTGAGAAAAACAATCTAAAAATGCTCGAAATGACGATTTTATCGCAAATTCTCGACGCTAATGCTATACATACATCATAGGGGCACGATCCTAAGGTCTAATCATGTAAAACGAACCTTAGAATGGCTACAACCCCTCCCAAATTCTAAGCACTACTTAGAATATATAAAGTCACCCCACTAACAAGGGTAACTGAAAATCGCGAGTCACCAAAACTCCGATCAAACCACTGCACATAACGCTCGCCCTATAAAGCGCCTGTTACACAGTCTACATCGTTCCAAAGCAAAAGCGAAAGAAAAAAAATCAAAAAAAAAACTGTCAAAGTTCTGCCCAGAAATCATTTTCAACGCCAGAGCTGGGCGCCGATATCTTTAACGCCCCAGCCAGGGCGCTGAATATCTCTGCTTGCTAAATCTTGCCCTGATATAAAAACAAGAAAGAAACACCTATGAATCCTCGCATCGAACGAAGTAATAAGCCGTGCAAACCCACGCAGAAGGTGCTACACTTATTCGAGCACCTGAACAAGGCATGATGAAATACTCCAATGCAAAAAATAATAATGATATCCCAACACCTGGAGGAATGTTCTAATACATGTGGTTAGGCCACACGAGCCTACGTTGCACCATAAGTTCAACTATTCCATGGTACAAGTCTAAAAAAGAGAGTAAGGCATATTGCACTAATGTAGGCACGACCAAGAACATGCGTAAAAGAGGCAAAAAACTACTTATCGCCCAAATTCAAAATGCAAGCCACACGACTTCTACATTAAGGATTGAAAGTAGCAAAGTATTACCTACCACGAAAGGGATAGCTCGCACCTACACGAGCGGAACCCCAGGGCATCTTTCTCGAAAGAACCTACAAAAATCGTACGCCAAAAGGAAGCATCCCAACATGCATACTTGGGGGCTCCAAGCTACGAAACGACCATAGCAAAATAAAAAATCTTGAAGCAAATGTTTGAACAATCGAAAGGGCACGATGTTTGAGCCCACTTCATGAATGGGCCTGAACCCTATCAAGCTTCTAAGCAAACTATTCAAAATCAGTCATTGCTCAAAAAAAATGATTCAAGCAAACTGATTAATGGACCGCACACAACGGCCATTCTATGAACGCTCGTTCGCACATACATATCATCATTCTAAGTATCGAACATTCACGAACGCGTTCAAAAGGAAAAATATACAACAACAAGAGCGGTCAAAGTCTTACGCCTCAAGGTATGTTCCTCGGGCCAAATAGACTCGCCCAACTATTGCAATAACTGTACGCCTTAAGAGCAACAGTTCCTTAAAATAATCGCCCCAAAGAGACAAGCACCGTAGTCCACCAATCGGCTACGGCTTCTCAAGAAAATCATCACGTTCTAAAAATAAAGAAAAAAAACAAAAGAGAAGAGAATACATAGAACTTCCAAGTGAAATAAACGAATGAGCAAGAGTCCAACTGTGTCATCAAAAGACCAGCCCAAACAACACTTTCAACGCCCCACCTGGGCGTGAATTATTTCGACGCCCAGGCCTGGGCGCCGAAAATGAACCCAGGCTCAAAAAAGGCCATAATTTCTATTGGGCCCTGCCGCATCCATTTGACTCGAAAATTACAGATTTCCTTGCCGAAAGTCGCACCTCACGACTTTGTCAAAGTAGCACACCACTACAAAGATCGCTCGCACTTACGAGCACGATCCCAAACACGATCAAAGACATTACAAAATGCGTAGGAACCTCTTTGACAAAAAATGACCGTCAAGCACGAGTGCTTGGGGCCTCGAAAGAAAATATATTTCAAAAGAAAGTGTGCAAAGTTAAAACGGTATTCCCAGACTACATTGTACAAAGTCCCGTGTCTGGATGTCTCAAAAAATAAAACCGGTTTACGACCTCAAGACAAAGGTCGCCGTTGATACCTATACGTAGTCCCCTAATCAAGGACCCAAGTAGTGGCAAAATTGAGCCGTAAAGACTAGCTCAAGACCATGAAAGATGATGACCACGAGACAATGGTCCGTCTAAGCCCGTTGTCAACCCACATTCAGGTCTCAACTAAATCCGAGCATCCCTTGAAAGAATTCGCTCCTGCGAGAATGAATAAGAAAATAACTTTTCAAGAGAAATCACAAGAAAAAATGAAATAGGGACATGTCCACCTCAATCGGGCAAGATCGCGCCACGAACCGCGCGAGTTCCCATATCAAAAAAACGAATTCAGGGACGTCCATGTTAGGTTATGATACATATGACAATTCATAAATCATGCGGAAAAACCATTTAGCCAGGAATACATATTATTTACGCATAATCATATAGCATAGTTTAGATGCATACTCTTTGTTGCGTGCCTTCCCTAGCTGCGCCCGAACCGAACAAGAACAAGTCTTTAGGACTCCAAGTGTCGTCCCTCCGTAGATAGTCCACAGCACGTCCGGATCCGCCTTAAGATTGACCAACTAGAATCGCCCTTAAGGTACTAATAATTTTCGGCACTTTTAGGCAAGATATGTGACTGAATTTTTCTCTCAAAAACTCACTTTGAATACTTGAAAACTCGTTATAAATTGTGAACCCAGGCCACATATTTATAGGGGTATGGAAAGAGAATTGGAATCCTACTAGGATACGAATTAATTAAATTAGAATCCTAGTGAAACTCTTATTTAATTAATTTATCAAATAGGATTAGGAATTTAATCATTAAACGAATCATGTACGTTTTAGGTTTCGTATGTGAACACAAACACACACGCACGCACAGCAGCCCACGAGGGGCCCCATGCGCGCGCGCGCACAGCCCGAGCAACGCAGCCCACGACTGCCGCAGCCTTGGGCGCGCGCTGGGCCTGCCTTGCGGTGGGCCTGGCGCAGCCTTGGGCTGGCGTGTTGTGGCGCGCGTTTCCCTTGCTGGACGTGGGCCTGGCTTCGTGCTGGGCCTTCGTCTAGCAAGCTCGTCCGATGCTAATTCGTACGACGCGCTTCCGATTAATTTTCCGATTCCGGAATTCATTTCCGATACGAACAATATTTAACATTTCCGATTCCGGAATTAATTTCCGTTTCGAACAAATATTTAATATTTCCGTTTCCGGAATTATTTTCCGATTCCGATAATATTTCCGATTCAGACAATATTTCCGTTTCCGGCAATATTTCCGATTCCGGCAATATTTCTATTTCCGATAATATTTCCCGATACGTACCATGTTTCCGTTTCCGGCAACATCTACGACTTGGATAATATTTATATTTCCGATACGATCCATATTTCCGTTTCCGGCAATATCATCGTTTCCGGAGTATTCATTTCTTGCCTGTGACGATCTCAGCTCCCACTGAAACCAAGATCCGTCGTTTCCGAATATCCATAGATGGAGTATTTAATGCCATTAAATACTTGATCCGTTTACGTACTATTTGTGTGACCCTACGGGTTCAGTCAAGAGTAAGCTGTGGATTAATATCATTAATTCCACTTGAACTGAAGCGGCCTCTAGCTAGGCATTCAGCTCACTTGATCTCACTGAATTATTAACTTGTTAATTAATACTGAACCGCATTTATTAGACTTAACATTGAATGCATACTTGGACCAAGGGCATTATTTCCTTCAGTCTCTCACTTGTCCTTAGGGACAAGTGTGCATTTCCTAATTCCTTTGTCGCTCGATGCTTGCTCTTGAACATAAGGTAAGAGTTGTCATCCTTATTATGTCCAGAGGTGTTCCTCGGTTTCAGAGTTCAACTGATCAAATAAACAGATAATCATAGCCTATGATTCATCCGAGCACGGCCATGCATTTCACAGTTTCTAGCTCTCCGAGTGGCCTTGTACAACTTTTAAGCATCTCATCCCGATTTATGGGAGGACAATCCCAATCTTGCGATCTTGAGATTAGACTTCGTTTGATAGGTGATTACCTGAGCGTTGCCTTTATAGCCTCCTTTTACGGTGCGACGGTTGGTCAACTACAAAGTAACCAGTTCTCAAACAAGTAATCTCAAATCACTCAGGTATTGAGGATTTAGTGTCTAATAATTTTAATGAAATTTACTTATGACAGATTTTCATCTCTTACAGTAAAGTTTCATAGGTCTTGTCCGATACTAGTCTTCACAAAGTAAGTATCTATGCAAATGATTATGACATTGCCATGTCCACATAGTTCAAGAAACAGAACTACTAGTCATCTTGCATTCTAATCGTCTAACGTTTTCTATGCGTCCAATTTTATAGAAAACTCCGACTAGGGACCATTTTCAACCTTTGACATTCAAGTTCACTTGATAGACATTTCTTAGTCACAGGACTGGTCCTGACAGTCTATCTTGAATATATCGTCAAATTGAAGGGACTCATCATTTAATAAACCACAAATTAAATGGAAAAATGAATTCTCTTCATTTATTGTGAATGATTAACCAATAATGTTTTACAAAGATTTAAACTCTAAAACTTTAAAACATTAAACAGAGACATCAAAGCCATTCTCCAATATGCTTGATTCCCATAGCTGCAGTGTACGAGTTGTGCTTCGCCTGCGGCAGAGGTTTAGTCAATGGATCTGATATGTTGTCATCAGTTCCAATTTTGCTTATCTCGACTTCTTTTCTTTCAACGAACTCTCGTAGAAGGTGAAATCTACGAAGTACATGCTTGACTCTCTGGTGGTGTCTAGGCTCCTTTGCCTGTACAATAGCTCCGTTATTATCACAATACAGGGCTATTGGTCCTTTAATGGAGGGGACTACACCAAGTTCACCTATGAACTTCCTTAGCCATATAGCTTCCTTTGCTGCTTCATGTGCAGCAATGTACTCCGCTTCAGTTGTAGAATCCGCAATGGTGCTTTGCTTAGCACTTTTCCAGCTTACTGCTCCTCCGTTGAGGCAGAAGACAAACCCAGACTGTGATCTAAAATCATCTTTGTCGGTTTGGAAACTTGCGTCCGTATAGCCTTTAACAATTAATTCATCATCTCCACCATAGACCAGGAAGTCATCTTTGTGCCTTTTCAGGTACTTCAGAATATTCTTGGCAGCAGTCCAATGCGCCTCTCCTGGGTCTGACTGGTATCTGCTCGTAGCACTGAGTGCATACGCAACGTCCGGGCGTGTACATATCATAGCATACATTATTGAACCAATCAATGATGCATATGGAATCCCATTCATTCGTCTACGCTCATCAAGTGTTTTTGGGCACTGAGTCTTGCTTAGAGTCATTCCATGAGACATGGGTAGGTAGCCTCGCTTGGAGTCCGCCATCTTGAACCTATCAAGCACCTTATTGATATAAGTGCTTTGACTAAGTCCAATCATCCTTTTAGATCTATCTCTGTAAATCTTGATGCCCAATATGTACTGTGCTTCTCCTAGATCTTTCATCGAAAAACATTTCCCAAGCCAAATCTTGACAGAGTTCAACATAGGAATGTCATTTCCGATAAGTAATATGTCGTCGACATATAATACTAGGAAAGCAATTTTGCTCCCACTGACCTTCTTGTATACACAAGATTCGTCTGCGTTCTTGATGAAACCAAAGTCACTGACTGCTTCATCAAAACGTATATTCCAGCTCCTGGATGCCTGCTTCAATCCGTAGATTGACTTCTTTAGCTTGCATACCTTTTTTGCATTCTTTGGATCCTCAAAACCTTCAGGCTGTGTCATAAACACAGTTTCTGTTAAAACGCCGTTTAAGAAAGCAGTTTTGACATCCATCTGCCATATTTCGTAATCGTAATATGCAGCGATTGCTAACATTATCCGAATAGACTTTAGCATTGCAACTGGTGAAAAGGTTTCATCGTAATCCACACCGTGGACTTGCCTGTAACCTTTTGCAACCAATCTAGCTTTGAAAACTTCAAGTTTCCCATCCTTGTCCTTTTTCAGTTTGAAAACCCATTTGCTTCCAATGGCTTGGTAGCCATCTGGCAAATCGACCAAATCCCATACTTGGTTTTCAGACATGGAGTCTAATTCAGATTGCATGGCTTCTTGCCATTGCTTGGAGCTAGGGCTCGTCATAGCTTGTTTGTAAGTCGCAGGTTCATCACTTTCAAGTAATAGAACGGCATAGCTCTCGTTCGTCAAAATACCTAAGTACCATTCCGGTTGAGATCTATATCTTTGCGATCTACGCGGGGTAACATTTCTAGTTTGACCATGATTCTCACCAGATTCTTCTAAAGATCTCTGAGTTTCATCCTGAATGTCATCTTGACCATTCTCTAGAGTTTGTTGTTCGACTCGAATTTCTTCGAGGTCTACTTTTCTCCCACTTGTCATTTTGGAAATGTGATCTTTCTCCAAAAAGACACCATCTCGAGCAACAAATACCTTGTTCTCAGATGTATTGTAGAAGTAATACCCCTTTGTTTCCTTTGGATAGCCCACAAGGATACATTTGTCAGATTTTGGATGAAGTTTGTCTGAAATTAATCGTTTGACGTATACTTCACATCCCCAAATCTTAAGAAAAGACACATTTGGAGGCTTTCCAAACCATAATTCATATGGAGTCTTTTCGACAGCTTTAGACGGAGCTCTATTTATAGTGAGTGCAGCTGTATTTAGTGCATGACCCCAAAATTCTAATGGAAGTTTGGCCTGACCCATCATTGACCTGACCATGTCTAGCAAGGTTCTGTTCCTCCGTTCTGACACACCGTTCCATTGTGGTGTTCCAGGAGGAGTCAA
The DNA here is from genome assembly GCF_020520425.1 of Spinacia oleracea. Classification (NCBI taxonomy): domain Eukaryota; kingdom Viridiplantae; phylum Streptophyta; class Magnoliopsida; order Caryophyllales; family Amaranthaceae; genus Spinacia; species Spinacia oleracea. The sequence goes on from NC_079491.1 coordinate 81,575,689, forward strand.
TTCTGATAGAATTCCACATTCTTTCAGATGGTCATCAAATTCATAGCTCAGATATTCACCGCCTCTATCAGACCGCAGTGCCTTAATCTTCTTGCCTAATTGATTCTCTACTTCACTCTGAAATTCCTTGAATTTGTCAAAGGATTCAGACTTATGCTTCATTAGGTAGACATAACCATATCTACTGAAGTCATCAGTGAAAGTGATAAAGTAGCTGAAACCACCTCTAGCATTTGTACTCATTGGTCCACATACATCTGTATGGATTAAACCCAATAGTTCATTTGCTCTTTCTCCAACTTTAGAGAAAGGTTGCTTTGTCATTTTGCCAAGTAAACATGATTCGCATTTACCATAATCCTCTAAGTCAAATGGTTCTAGAATTCCTTCCTTTTGAAGTCTTTCTAAGCGTTTCAAGTTTATATGACCTAATCGACAATGCCACAGATAGGTGAGATCTGAATCATCCTTTTTGGCCTTTTTGGTATTTATGTTATATACTTGTTTGTCGTGATCTAATAAATAAAGTCCATTGACTAATCTAGCAGATCCATAAAACATCTCTTTAAAATAAAACGAACAACTATTATCTTTTATTAAAAAGGAAAATCGCTTAGCATCTAAGCAAGAAACTGAAATGATGTTTTTAGTAAGACTTGGAACATGGAAACATTCTTCCAGTTCCAAAACTAGCCCGGAGGGCAACGACAAATAGTAAGTTCCTACAGCTAATGCAGCAATCCGTGCTCCATTTCCCACTCGTAGGTCGACTTCACCCTTGCTTAACTTTCTACTTCTTCTTAGTCCCTGTGGATTGGAACATAAGTGTGAGCCACAACCTGTATCTAATACCCAAGAAGTTGAATTAGCAAGTATACTGTCTATAACGAAAATACCTGAAGATGGAACGACTGTTCCGTTCTTCTGATCTTCCTTTAGCTTCAAGCAATCTCTCTTCCAATGCCCCTTCTTCTTGCAGTAGAAGCATTCGGATTCAGAAGTGGGTTGACTGACCTTCCTCTTTACAGATTTGGCGCCAGTTTGCTTAGTTGGGCTGGCCTTGTTGCCACCTTTCTTAGCATTCCTCTTCTTTCCAGATTTCTTGAACTTGCCCCCACGCACCATAAGCACATCCTGCTTATCCCTTTTGAGCGTCTTTTCAGCGGTCTTCAGCATACCGTGAAGCTCAGTGAGCGTTTTGTCCAGACTATTCATACTGTAGTTCAGTTTGAACTGATCATACCCGCTATGAAGAGAATGGAGGATGGTGTCTATAGCCATTTCCTGAGAAAATTGCTGATCCAGCCGACTCATATTCTCAATGAGTCCAATCATTTTGAGAACATGTGGACTTACGGGCTCGCCTTTCTTAAGCTTGGTCTCAAGAATTTGCCTATGAGTCTCGAATCTTTCGACTCGAGCCAGATCTTGGAACATGTTCTTCAACTCACTGATGATTGTGAAAGCATCTGAGTTGATGAACGTTTTCTGCAGATCCGCACTCATGGTGGCGAGCATTAGACATTTCACATCCTTGTTGGCATCAATCCAACGATTGAGGGCTGCCTGAGTGACCCCGTCGCCTGCGGCTTCGGGCATCGCCTCTTCTAGGACATACTCCTTTTCTTCCTGCATAAGAACTATTTGCAAGTTCCTTTGCCAGCCAAGGAAGTTTTTCCCGTTCAACTTCTCCTTTTCGAGAATTGATCGAATGTTGAATGAATTGTTGTTTGCCATTTTAAAAACTACAATTGAAAAGAATAAGCAAATAAATAACCATTCACAGTTTCTCTTAATAAACTTAAATTCTAGCATACATGCATAATTCAATGTTTATTAAGCATTTTATTCAAGTTATGTGTTCCGGCAGGTGTGAATAAAATGATTCCAAGATCCTAAAATCATTGAAGAACTAAGCACAGTTTGTCGACTTAATCCTAAAACATCTTAGGTAAGCAAAAGCCTTTTGCTAATAGTCTAGAAACTATTCTTGGTTGATAGGTACGTCTAAGAACTTATTAGGTAAACCTATCGATTTTGCCACGACATAAAAGGACTCCTTACTTATATCGTTGAGTTTCACCAAAACTAACATGTACTCACAATTATTTGTGTACCTTGCCCCTTTAGGACCAATAAGTAACACCTCGCTGAGCGAAAACTATTACTAGATTGATGTAAAGGATATCCAAGCAAGTGTATATTTTGGCATGGCACCTTTTAACTCAATTTTTTTTAAGTTTGGAACTTAAGGCTCTTACTATGTTGGTTAGATTTTAAGTGAACTAAAATCCTTAATCATGCAACATAATCAAGCTTTTGATCTCATGCATTTTAAGACATATTTAAAAGCAATAAATAACTTAAAACATGCATAAGATAAATGTGATCTAGTATGGCCCGACTTCATCTTGAAGCTTTGACTTCAAAGTCCGTCTTGAAAATCTCCGTGGGAGGCACCATTTTCTTCAAATAGGATAAGCTATAATTAAAACTAATTACAACTATTTGATGGTACGCAGACCATATTTGAATTTGAAAAACGACTTTGGTACTTTAGACCAATTACATTCAAATTAATGGTACGCAGACCATATTTTCTATCCTATTTGGGCCATACTAGTCACTTCATAACCTGCAAAACAGTACATATACAATATATACCATTTACCCATTCATTATCATGAATGGCCCACATAGCTGGTTAGTAAAACACATTATGCATCACGTAAACATTTGCAGCAATTAATCAAGGGCACCAATAATCTACCAATTATTCAGTCCTTATTAATTCTAATCAAGTTGTTTTAACCTTAAGGATTTGTAGACCTAATCAAGAGTTTATGACTAAAAAGGGCTCCCACTCAAACCAATAAATTCATATGCTTTACTAATTTTAAACATAAAAATGTATTTCTAGTCTAACCGGAAACATACAAATTTAATTAAAATTTAAAGCTCATATAAATTTATAATTGAATCCAAAAGTTTAATTTAATTTCAGTCGTATTTAAATTAATTCATGATTTTAATTTTAGTAAAATAATTAGAATAAATAAAATTTATTATAATTACAATATTCAAAATTAAAATCCAAGAAAATAATTTAAATTATTAATTTTAAAATTAATTAAAATTACGTAAACTGAAAATTTCAAATTAAACATTCAAAACGATCTAATCGCAACGCAAACACCCTACGCATCGCACGCCCATGGGCCACACGCACATAGCCATCGCTGGCCATGTGCGCGCAGCCCATGCGCTGCGTCGCATAGCTGCTGCTTCTACCCTTCGCAAGCAATCGCGCGAGCTGGTGCTCGCTGCGCGCGCGCCAGCGCTCGATGCAAGCGAGCCAGCGCTCGCTTCGTGCACTCGCCAGCGCATGCTGTGCGCGCTCGCTTGGTGCGAGCCAGCGCTCGCTGCGCGCGGCATCGACGCTGGGCGCAGCACTCGTGGCACGCGAGCTTGCGCTCGCTGCGCGCGAGGCTGCGCGCGCTTGCGCGAGGCAGTGCGCGTTGTGGCGCAGCTCGCTTGCTGCCCACACGCGACTGCCGTGCCTTACCTTCGCCCATGCCCATTCGTCCATTGCTCATAGCCCACGACACAAGGCAGGGCTGCTGCCTTGTGCTCGTGCACCATGCCCTTGCTCATTGCATTCGTGCCTCATGGGCGACGAGCTCCCTTGCTCGTCGTCGCATGCCGCACTATACAACACCCCTTAAGGGTAACACATAGCGTCCATTGCTTTGTGCGTGCAAGTTATATGAACGAATCGCATAAAATTTAAAAAATTTATATTTAAAATTAATGACAAATTAATAAATTAATATTAATTTCATAATTTTAGGGCGAAAAATCGAAAATTTATTATTCAATTGATTTCCGATTAACATGGATTCAAGTCTAGGTCATAAAAATTTAAAATTTATCATAAAATTTACAATTTTTTTGGTGGTTTTTAATCATAGGTATCTAATTAAATTATAATTAATTATGAAAATCAAATTAATTCTAAATTATTCTAATTTTCAACAAATTAATCATAATTACAAATTAGATTGCATAATTAACAAGGCTAGGCATTCAAACTTGTTAAACATATACAGTAGGTCAATCAAAAATTCAAGATTTATCAACAAGAATCGCAAATATTTAATTTAACATCTTAAATTTACGAAATTTTGCATTCGAAAAACTAAAACCTTCGAAACGTCATAGTTAGGCTTCGAATTTGAGAATTCTGGGTTCGGCAGAAAATTACTATTTTTGTCAAAATTTTAGAATGCCTTTTACATGCGGAATTGGCACAAAAATCACTCGATTTGGATGAGTAACGAAGAAACTGCCGAAAAACTGCGTACGTATAATTAAATAAACGCAATTTGCAATTAATTAACAATTACGAAAATTAATCACCCCTTTTAATTCTTGCAAATTTGTAATATTTAACCATGTTCATGCAATTTAGATTATGAAAATAATAAGAGGCTCGTGATACCACTGTTAGGTTATGATACATATGACAATTCATAAATCATGCGGAAAAACCATTTAGCCAGGAATACATATCATTTACACATAATCATATAGCATAGTTTAGATGCATACTCTTTGTTGCGTGCCTTCCCTAGCTGCGCCTGAACCGAACAAGAACAAGTCTTTAGGACTCCAAGTGTCGTCCCTCAATAGATAGTCCACAGCACGTCCGGATCCGCCTTAAGATTGACCAACTAGAATCGCCCTTAAGGTACTAATAATTTTCGGCACTTTTAGGCAAGATATGTGACTGAATTTTTCTCTCAAAAACTCACTTTGAATACTTGAAAACTCATTATAAATTGTGAACCCAGGCCACATATTTATAGGGGTATGGAAAGAGAATTGGAATCCTACTAGGATACGAATTAATTAAATTAGAATCCTAGTGAAACTCTTATTTAATTAATTTATCAAATAGGATTAGGAATTTAATCATTAAACGAATCCTGTACGTTTTAGGTTTCGTATGTGAACACAAACACACACGCACGCACAGCAGCCCACGAGGGGCCCCATGCGCGCGCGCGCACAGCCCGAGCAACGCAGCCCACGACTGCCGCAGCCTTGGGCGCGCGCTGGGCCTGCCTTGCGGTGGGCCTGGCGCAGCCTTGGGCTGGCGTGTTGTGGCGCGCGTTTCCCTTGCTGGACGTGGGCCTGGCTTCGTGCTGGGCCTTCGTCTAGCAAGCTCGTCCGATGCTAATTCGTACGACGCGCTTCCGATTAATTTTCCGATTCCGGAATTCATTTCCGATACGAACAATATTTAACATTTCCGATTCCGGAATTAATTTCCGTTTCGAACAAATATTTAATATTTCCGTTTCCGGAATTATTTTCCGATTCCGATAATATTTCCGATTCAGACAATATTTCCTTTTCCGGCAATATTTCCTTTTCCGGCAATATTTCCGATTCCAGCAATATTTCTATTTCCGATAATATTTCCCGATACGTACCATGTTTCCATTTCCGGCAACATCTACGACTTGGATAATATTTATATTTCCGATACGATCCATATTTCCGTTTCCGGCAATATCATCGTTTCCGGAGTATTCATTTCTTGCCTGTGACGATCTCAGCTCCCACTGAAACCAAGATCCGTCGTTTCCGAATATCCAAAGATGGAGTATTTAATGCCATTAAATACTTGATCCGTTTACGTACTATTTGTGTGACCCTACGGGTTCAGTCAAGAGTAAGATGTGGATTAATATCATTAATTCCACTTGAACTGAAGCGGCCTCTAGCTAGGCATTCAGCTCACTTGATCTCACTGAATTATTAACTTGTTAATTAATACTGAACCGCATTTATTAGACTTAACATTGAATGCATACTTCGACCAAGGGCATTATTTCCTTCAGTCCACCCTTAGCGGACAGGGCTCGCCCACCTTCAGGGGGCGGGGTCTGCGTCACTAGCCGCGCAGGTCCTCAGTTTTCGAAAAATAGAATCTTCAAAAAACAAAATGAAACAGGCTCGCCATCTTCAGCCGGCGGGGTCTACGGCGCAAACCACGTAGGTCCTTATTTTCAAAAAAAATGAACACAAAATAAATTTCAAAATAGATTCGTCCACTTCTATCGGACGGGGTGTCCACCCTTAGCGGACAGGTTCGCCATCTTCAGCCGGCGGGGTCTATGTAGGTCCTTATTTTCAAATTTCAAAAACAAACAGATTCATCCACTTCTATCGGACGGGGTGTCCACCCTTAGCAGGACAGGCTCGCCACTTTAGCCGGCGGGGTCTGCGCCATTAAACCGCGCAGGTCTTTAGTCGCTGCAGCGATAACTTTTGCTGGATTTTCCTTCGTTTTACGTCCTATAAAAACAAGGGTGCTGGATTTTCCTTCGTTTTACGTCCTATAAAAACAAGGGTGTTGGATTTTCCTTCATTTTACGTCCTATAAAAACAAGGGTGCTGGATTTTCCTTCGTTTTACGTCCTATAAAAACCAGGGTGCTGGATTTTCCTTCGTTTTACGTCCTATAAAAACAAGGGGGTTTTCTCGTTTAACTAGCCTTGAAAATGAGAATATTTAAAAAAAAACATTTTTACCTCGTGATTAGGCTTGGCCAGGCTCAATTACACTTTATAGCTTTGATTTCGAAAACATCTGTAGCTACTCCCAATGACAAAGTGAGGGAGTTTCTACGCCTCTTTAGATACTTCCAATGACAAAGTGAGGGAGTATTCTATACTATCAGTTGACAAATCCCAATGACACGTGAGGGATATGTCGACACTTCAAGTGATGACCCTTAAGTCAAATGTTATCACTCGGGGGCTCGTGAGACCCTCGCAAAACAGGTCACATGCACCATGGCTTGTGTGACGCACTCCGTCTAGCACTTTGACCATCGTCTTACTCCAAAACTTAGTCAAAGTGGGGGCTAAGTGTAGACACCTACTTTTGTCCCCATTCCCGAAAGGGAAAGGTTCGATGATGAAAGCATAAATCTCCACTTGACAACGCATCTCCTATAAAATAAACGAATCTCGATTCCCCAATTCATTTCACCCGAAACCTGCTATTTATGGAAACCTGCTAAAAAAGGTAACTGCCGTAAAAGGTAGCTTCTAAAAGTGGCAAATCATAAAGGATAGAAACCTGTCATAATTAGGTGTTGCATTCCAACATAAATCCTAAATGAGATAGAAAACTGCGAGAATCCTATTCCGAATATGATTCGGAAATAAGAGCTACGTATTAATTAAAATCCTAACGAGCCTAGAGTTCGTAACGGGCCCAGACGCATTCCGTCATAAAATTGATACGCGCTAAAAGACTCGATTAAATCTCAAACTCTACGGATTTCAGGAATCCGAATCTGACTAAAGAAAACAGCCCAGACCCTATTTTCAACGCCTGGCTCTGGACGCCGAAATCTTCGGCGCCCAGGCCTGGGCGCTGAAAATACCTGGGTACGTGTTTTTTCCTAATTCTTTGTGGATTAGAACTCTGCAATTCTATCTTTCCACGAACTCTTCCCTATAAATAGACCCCTAAATTCGACGTGAAAAGAACACACACACACAACACATAATTATATTCTGAGTATTGACTCCAACCCTTAGCCTAAGCCTCTCGTTGCGAAATTGTTCACGCGTTCTGTCGCAATCGATCCATAAATCGAACAGAACGTATCCTGTCCCATAATTGAGATTCGTTAAATAAAAAGGAGAAATAGCAAAGTCAAAGTGGTTAGTTTTCTGAGAACCGTGACGCACCTCTCAAGGGTGTGTCGTAATGTGCCCCTTTTCGATGATTTAACTGCTTTCCTCGCCCTTTTTATGAACTGTTAAACTAACCTAATCTGATTGTTCTATCACGCCTAACAAATATAATATTTTTGGGAAATCGGATTATCATGCTAGGTCCCTTAATGCTATTTAAATCAGATAATCACGATCGAATTAGTATTATGTGTTGCATATTGCTAAAATCAACTCAGATTAGTTTAATAGTTAACGCATGTCCCTTCAATTATTTATCCTGAGCTAGTAAGGATATTCTGCCTCTGGAGTTATCGACGAGCGAAGTACTCCTCTCGGTAGTTACAGTCCCCAGAACCCTCAATCTCTACCTTGCGGGTGTATGTTGAGAGATCCCCACACCAGGGATCACAAGGGAACCTACGGCCGTCGTGGTCAAACATAATTGCACTCCCTTTATGTTACGATAATCGGGTTTTGTCAGTTTTTCTCATTGTCGTTAAAAACTGAATGGCGACTCCTATATTACTAGTCAATTGGGTGTATACTCATAGGAAATCCAATTACACTTGATTGAATAAAAAGAATCGTCACACCCACGAGGGACGAGGTCACGCATTAGCCTCGTGCTTTTTCGACCCCCTCACATTATCTTTATTAGGCGTGATAGAACAATCAGATTTAATAGTTTAACAGTTTTATAAAAGGGTGATGAAAGCGATTAAATCGAAGGGACACATTACGACGCACCCTTGAGAGGTGCGTCACGGTTCTCAGAAAACTAACCACTTTGGCTTTGCTATTTCTCCTTTTATTTAACGAATCTCAAGTTTCCGGGCTTAATCCTTCAGCTACAAGGGACAGGATACGTTCTGTTCGATTTTTGGATCGATGGTGACAGAACGCGGGATCAATTTCGCAGCGTGAGGCTTAGGCTTAGGGGTTGGAGTCAATACTCAGAATATGAATTGTGTGTTCTTTTCACGTCGAATTTGGGGTTGTATTTATAGGGAAGAGTTCGTGGAAAGATAGAATTTTAGAGCATAAATCCAAGAAGAATTAGGAGAGAACACGTACCCAGGTAATTTCAGCGCCCAGGGCTGGACGTTAAAGATTTCGGCGGCCAGCTCTGGGCGTTGAAAATGGGATCCAGGCAATTTCAGCGCCCAGGTCTGGGCGTTGAAAATGATGTTTGGGCCGAGTTCTTTGTCAGATTTGGACTCTTAGAATCCGGAGTGTTTGAGATTTATCCGAGGCTTTTAGTGCGTATTAACTTTATGACGGAATGCGTCTGGGCCCGTTACGAACTCTAGGTTCGTTAGGATTTTAATTAATATGTAACTCTTGTTTTCGATTTATACTAGGAACAGGATTCCTCTTGCAAATTTTATCTCTTTTAGGATTTATGTCGGAGTGCAACACCTAATTCTGACAGGTTTCTATCTTTTATGACTTGCCACTTTTAACAACTACCTATTATGGCAGTTACTATTTTTAGCAGGTTTCTATAAATAGCAGGTTCGGGTGAAATGAAAAGGGTGATCGAGATTCGTTATTTTATAGGAGATGCGTTGCCAAGTGGAGATTTATGTTCTCATCATCGAACCTTCCCTTTCGGGAATGGGGACAAAAGTAGGTGTCTACAGTTACTATGTTCCTAGTATCACCAGAAACATTATTTCCGTTTCAAATTTGGATTCTAAAGGTTTAAGTTTTCAATTTAAAGACACTAGTTGTTCTTTTGCTTTGAATGGAATGTTTTATGGTTCAGCACAACAAGAAAATGGTCTATATGTGCTAGATACGAGAAAACATATTTAGAACATAAGTACTAAAAAGGCTAAAACTGGTGATTCAGATCTCACATTTCTGTGGCATTGTCGATTAGGCCATATAAACACAAAGCACATGGAATTACTTCAACGAAAGGGAATTCTAGAATCATTCTACTTAGAGAAGATTGATCAATGCGAATCTTGTTTACTTGGCAAAATGACAAAGCAACCTTTCTCAAAGGTGGGAGAAAGAGCAAGCGAACTACTAGGGCTAATACATACGGACGTATGTGGGCCTATGAGTACGAAAGCTAGAGGTGAGTTCAGCTATTTCATAACGTTTACGGACGATTTCAGTAGATATGGCTATATTTACTTAATGAAACACGAGTCTGAATCGTTTTAGAAATTCCGAGAATTTCAAAATGAAGTAGAGAATCAACATGGAAAGAAAATCAAAGCTCCAAGATCGGATCGAGGAGGTGAATATCTTAGCCACGAGTTTGACGACCATCTAAAAGAATGTGGTATTCTTTCTGAATTGACTGCTCCGGGGACACCTCAATGGAATGGAGTGTCGAAACGGAGAAACAGGACCTTACTCGATATGGTCAGGTCAATGATGGGTCAAGCCGAACTTCCTTTACAATTTTGGGGACATGCGTTGTAAACAGCAGCACTCACACTGAATCGTGCTCCATCAAAAGCTGTTGAAAAGACTTCATACGAATTATGGACTGGGAAACTTCCAAAGTTGTCTTTTCTAAAGATTTGGGGTTGCGAAGCATATGTCAAGCGATTAATTTCGCACAAGCTCGAACCAAAATCTAACAAATGTTTCTTCATTGGGTATCCAAAAGAAACAAAGGGGTATTACTTCTACAACAAGTCAAACAACAAGGTATTCGTTGCTCGTGACGATGTCTTTTTGGAAAGAAATCATATTTCCAAATTGACAAGTGGGAGAATAATAGACCTCGAAGAGATTCGAGATGAACAACGAACCAAGAACTCTTTAGAAGTAGTTCAGGACGAAGAACCTCCAAGGTCTTTAGAAGAGCCAGTGGGAGTAGTTCCTCAAAACGTTGTTGCCCCTCGTAAGTCAAATAGAACTAAGGTTCAGCCGGACAGATGGATAGGCGTCCTCTTGACTGAAAACTTAGACGTTCTCATATTAGATAGTGATGAACCTATGACTTAAAAGCAAGATATGATGAGCCCAAGCTCCACTAAATGGTTAGAGGCCATGAAATCTGATATAGAATCCATGTCTGAAAATCAAGTCTGGGATTTGGTAGATTTGTCGGATGGGTTTACACCTATCGGATGCAAATGGGTCTTCAAAATTAAGAAAGAAAAAGATGGAATTGTATACATATACAAGGCTATATTGGTAGAAAAAGGTTACAGGCAAGTTCACGGCGTTGAGTACGATGAAACCTTTTCTCCAGTCGCGATGCTTAAGTCTATTCGGATAATCCTTGCGATTGCCGCTTTTCATGATTATGAAATATGGCAAATGGATGTCAAAAATGTCTTCTTGAATGGTGTTCTTGAAGAGACTGTGTTTATGACGCAGTCGGAGGGTTTTGTCGATCAAAAGAATCAAGGAAAGGTATGCAAGCTTAAGAAGTCCATTTACGGGCTAAAGTAGGCATCAAGGAGTTGGAATAAGATATTTGATGAAGCAGTCAATAAGTTTGGCTTCATCAAGAATCAGGACAAATCTTGTGTATACAAGAAGGTCAGTGGGAGTAAAATTGCATTCCTAGTCTTGTATGTTGATGACATAATACTTATTGGAAACGACATTCCTATGTTGGAGTCTGTAAAGACTTGGCATGGAAAGTGTTTCTCAATGAAGGACTTAGGAGAGGCACAGTACATACTGGGCATCAAGATCTATAGGGATAGATCTAAGAGGATGATTGGACTAAGCCAGAGCACTTACATTGACAAAGTGCTAGCTTGGTTCAATATGATGGAAGCCAAGAGAGGTCATCTACCCATGTCACATGGCACATATCTAAGCAAGACTCAGTGTCCCAAAACATCTGATGAGCGTAGAAAGATGAGTGGAATTCCATACGCTTCGGCTATTGGATCCATCATGTATGCTATGATTTGTACAAGGACGGATGTTTCGTTCGCACTCGGTGCAACGAGCATGTACCAGTCAGAACCAGGTGAGGCACATTGGACTGCTGCCAAGAACATCCTAAAGTACCTGAAAAGGACTAAGGATCAGTTTCTGGTTTATGGTGGTACAGATGAGTTGATTGTTAAGGGCTATACGGACGCAAGCTTTCAAACCGACAGAAATGATTTCAGATCACAGTCTGGGTTTGTGTTCTGCCTCATTGGCGGAGCAGTAAGCTGGAAAGGTACTAAGCAAAGCACTATTGCGGATTCTACAACTGAATTCGAGTACATTGCTGCCTCAGAAGCAGCAAAGGAAGCTGTTTGGATTCGGAAGTTCATCGAAGCACTTGAGATTGTCCCCTCCATTAAAGGACCAGTGGCTTTGTATTGCGACAATAGCGGAGCCATTGCCCAGGCAAAGGAGCCTAGGAGCCACCAGAAGTCCAAGCACGTACTGCGGCAATTTCATATACTTCGGGAGATCGTTGAAAGGAAAGAAATCGAGATTTGCACAGTTAGAACTGACGACAATGTCGCGGATCCATTGACTAAACCGTTGCCACAAGCGAAACACAATGCATATGTAGCAACCATTGGAATTAAGCATGTTGGAGACTGGCTTTGATTTTCTAAGTTTTGTTTTAGAACATTTTTTAGATCTATGTTTAAACCAATTGGTTTAACCATTTCATATTTATGAAATTTATTATTTCATATTCATTTAATTTTGGTTTAGTATTAAATGATAAGTCCATGTGATTCAAATCATTCAAATGGGATGTCAAGATGGATTCTTCGACAAAGAAACACCCATAAGTGAACTTGAATATTGAAGTCACAAAGGATCCCTAATCCAGGTCATTGAAAGGTGGACGACCAATGACTAATGAAGATTAGATTGCAAGTTGATTTTTGGTTCTGTTTCTTGAACTAGTTTGACTGGATGTCAGAATCTTTTGCATAGATACTTATTGGATCTTGTATCGGATTGACCATGAGAACACTTTAAGATATTAAAGTCATGTCATAAGTAGTTCTCATTAATGGTGATTAGAACCATTCCTCAGAACATGAGCGATTATGTTTGCTCGTTTGAGAATTAGTTCACTTTGATGCTAGCTAAACGTCGCACCGTAAAAGGAGGCTATAAAAGCAGTTATTGGGCGTACTATGAATCAAAGTGAGTGTTCATAGATTGCAAGAATGGATTGTCCTCCTATCTTTGATAGGATATGGTGTTGTTGTGTAACAAGGCCTATCGGAGAGTTAGATACTGTAAAATGCATGGTCGTGCTCAGAATGGTTAAGGCTTAACCTTCTGTAAAAGTTTAACAATTCAGCTCTGTTATCCGAGAAACACTTCTGGGCCTAATAAGGATGGCTTGGATCTTACCTTATGTTCAGTAAGTAACACTAAGTGACAAAGGAATGTGAATGGACACTTGTCTGAATGACAAGTGGGAGACTGAAGGAAATATGTCCTTCACCCAAGGTGCATTAAGTCTAATACTAAGGTTCAGATTAATTGCGAACAATTAATTCAGTGAGATCAAGTGATCAGAACAGCTAGCTGGAGCAATACTTCCGATCAGTGAGTTCTAATGAATATTAAGCACACAACTGACTCTTGACTAAACCTACAAGGTCACACCAATGGCATGTAACAGATCACCGGATTAAATGAATCGAAAATTCATTTAATAGCTTTTCGGGAATTAGTTTTGGAAAACTTATTATACGATACGACCTTGCATCGGAATCGTATATCGTATCACGAATATTCGTAAGCTGGGCAAAACGAATAATCGTATCGTACGACGGTGATTCGTCGTATACGATACGATAAATAATAGCCGTAAGGCGTTAGTCGCGAATACGAGCCGCATCGGAGTTGTCGGCCCGTCGAGCCAAGCGCGCAAGCACGCAAGGCCCAACGAGCTAGCGAGCTCGCAACGCAGCAAGCAAGGCAGCCCACGGGGCGTGGCAGCGCGCGTACTAGCGCAGCAGCACAACAACGAGCCAGCGAGGCCCACGGCCCATGCTGCTCGGCTGCGCGCTGTGGGCTTCGGCCTGCAGTGTGGGCTGTGCGCGGGGAATGTCCGTGTGTGTGTGGTGTGGCCGGTCAAGGCCCCTTGGTCTTGGCTGGTTACACTAATATAATATTTGGGTTATTATATTTTTTCACACACTATAACACATCAGTTATCCAATACCCTAAACCTAATTCTAAATATTACGTTCTTCAGTTTTCTCTGTGTGAAAATTGTTCATCCCAAAAAGCAAAAACCTTGTACTTTGTCTAAGCTACAATATTCAAGGCGGATCTGAATGTGTCGGTGAACCAAGTAGAGGAATGACAAGTGGAGTTCTTTGTTCGTGTTCATTGACAGATTACTTGGGAAACACGCTTCGAATGTAAGTTTGCTTAATCTGTGCTTTATACATGTTTCCTGGCTTTGGGGATTGTTCCGCACATGTTATGTATGTTTAACTGTATTCCCCTACAATTCCTTCCTCTTTGCCTCTACGGCCTTGAGAACGTCGACCGTATACACTTGGGACAACCATTAAGGCATCTTCACCAATCCTTTGTCTTCTGGGGACAAACGATTCATAGCCGAGTCTACACAAGCCAAAGAGATCAACGAAGAACAAGAAAAAACGTTATTGATGATACGCACAAATTGACGTAATACTACCTCTATGTAAATAGGGACAAAGGCCAACAACCGCGAGGAAAACCATATTGGTAAACTGCCCCACATGGGGAAGCCAACTGTTAGGGACCCACACGTGACTCTTCGCAGACAGCCGATACATTTCTGCCTGAAACAAAGGTTTTACAAGCCTCCATTCCCTTGAAAGAAGGCGAGGGTAGGCGTCAGTCCTAGACAGGAAGCGCGGCCTGTAATTCCAGCGAGAAAGACGCCCTGAAAGGGTAAGGTCCTCCATTCGAATAATGGACCACTTGGTCCTCACCATACCCAGCTGGATGACTTACCTACTACCGTCTTATAACCCTGCCGACTATAAAGGGTAAACCACCCCTGGGGAGAACGATAAGATGGGGTAATATCTACGAGCCTAACAAAAGATGAAAAGGAAGGGACAACGTCACTCAACGCACATTTGGCGATATAACCAAAAACATTTGCCCGGGAATTAGGGGTCAGCTGGGCCAGCCCTATGTCAAATCCATCCAAAACTTCCATAACAAAAGGGTGTAAGGGAAACCTAAGGCCAAATCGGAAGGTGGCCGTATAGACAGCAACCTCTCCCGAAGAAAGACAGACTACAGTACTATGAGAGCGGGGGCACTTAAAACTAAAACCATGAGGCAAGAGCAAGAAACGCTCAAAATCACGTCCTTGCCCCTTTAGGTACCTCAAACATTTTCTACTTGGGTAGATATCAGAGGGAAATAGATCCACATCCTCTTTTCCACGAACCATGGGAGGAAGATTCTTGGCAAATTCTTCGTTCGAAGAACTAGAAGAATCATCCTCAAAATCCTCACGTGGGACACGAGGACGGCAAGCCACACTCTTTCGTCTCCTTGGAGAACGGGCCACCCTAGAACCCCCGTCGCCTGAATGATAAGAGGAACTAGCTCCTCTCCTAGTCCTAAGGACGGGTTCGAAAAGGGAACCCTGTTGTCCCTCTCTCGGGGTGCTGCCCATGCACCCACATTGGCCGTCTGCTTAATATGTGTCATGCCGCCCTGCATAAGGAATAGGACGTCCGACTTTAACAAAGTAAACAAGAAGTGATGATGTCGTCTAAATACAAGAGGAACGCGACAAGTGACAAGACGTCTCCCCAAGAAATAGAGGCACCAAAAAGAACTTTAATAAAGACAAATGAAGAAACAAAAAACTAATAGGAACACGTACCAGTAAGCGATCAAACTGTTGAAACTCTCAGTCAAAATCGTCCAAACTCCAAGAACAAAGGATGAAGAACCAAAAAATCCAAGAACACTCAAGGCTCTCACAGGAAGATCTTCAAAGGAAAATCACGTTTTCTCTCTCTAAAAACTTCTGAAATGACAAAAGAGAAATGAAAAGAAAACAAATCTTTGTGGAGGTTTTAAAGGGAGGCTAAGACCTTGAGAGCAACCCCACGTGGCACAACTAAGTCAAGAAGAATGCCCGGGCACCCTCCTTGAGGGGAAAATGATGTGGCCTAAACTAAAGGTCCCCCTAAGGGTGACATGTGGTCGTCTGATGATGAAGTTGATACTTCAGAAGGCCCCCATCCAAAGGAATAAAATAGCAGCCCCAAAAAACAGGCCCAACGCAGAAAGGCACACTAAGCCCTATAAACTTCCTCAAAAGAACACATGTCCCAATCACAGAGGTCATCCAATCATGCAGCTAGGGTTTTGGGATCAATTCTCAAGAAACCCTAGCCCTATAAATAGTTTAGATCCCAAGGTAAAAGGGGGCATTCAATTCATTCCCACCTACCTTAAACTATATTTGCTCTGCCTTCTCTCTACAAATTACTTCTCTCTCTAGCCAATACTTACTTAGGCATCGGACGGAATATTCCTACGGGAATATTCTTGTTTTGCAGGTTGTAGGAAGATCGTGCTGACGCATACTTGATACCTCCAAGGAACGCGTGACACGTCATCACCACAAAAGATCCCACAACAACTATTATTATTATTATTATTATTATTATTATTATTATTATTATTATTATTATTATTATTATTACTATTATTATTATTATTATTATTATTTTGCAACACCCCCAAAATTTAGACCTTTTATATAATCAAAAACCCTTTTTTATTTCATATCGTCCAAACCTTGAAAGTGTCACTGCTACATTTATTCTCCGTAGAAAATAAATACAAAGCAACATTATAATTTAAAATAATTAAAGTCAAAATTAACTAAGTGATCTAAAAGGTGGCCAATAAAATACTACAACCAATTCCCATAAAATAAATAATAAAATCCAACTGAAATAGAAATTGTCTCTTGACTAGGTGATTATTCTAAGCGTCTCCTTACTCGTAGCTAAGTACCCTTACCAACCTGCAAAATAAATAGAAAAAGAGACAAGAGAGACGAACTTCCAAAAATCAGAAAAACTGAGTAATTCCAACTCCATCCCGTAAAATAAATAAGTTTAGTTTGAAAACGTTTTGAGCATATAAAATAAGTTTACAAGAACAAGTATTAATTTAATAATCCCATTATTAAACTTATCACATAAAAATAAATCTCTATTATATAAGGGAAGAGGGGATGGACATTTCGGTAATCCCACTTTTGTTATCCCCAATGTAAAAGACAAAACTACCCTCTAACATTTCAAAATTTAATTAATTAATAAAAATGAATATTCATGTTGTAAAATGAAGATGCTACATTATTGCCAAACATTCTCGGATTAAACACTCAAATCAAACAAAATTCATAATTGCCTTTATTATATTCATAAGGAATAATTGACTGGAAAAATCCCAACTTTGAATGTTTCACTTTTATTAATCCCAACTATGGTTTTTTTTTTAATAATCCAAACTTTTACCCCTAATGACTTTTAACAATCCCAAAAACCGGTAACCTGTTAAAATGGTAAACACTTGCAAACTTGGACTTGGGCTTTTAGTTTCTCTCTAAAAAATTTGGTACACGTCATTCATTCAATATCCATTCACCCAAAGTTAAACCCTTTTTGTTTTTCATCTGCTGTAAAATAAAATAAAAACAAAAATCAAACACCTTCCATGCTCGTATGTTTAACCTTAGATTGTAATTTGACAATTTTTTGATTGTAAAAGGAGGTTCATTTTGACATTTTTGTTTTTACTTTGTGTTATTTGTTTAATTTGGCAGGTAAATAAACTTAAATCATACTACATCATCTTCATCGTGCTTCATTTGGTAACCACCATTTCTGCTATGGTTGTATCCCTTTCAAATAACTGAAATCAAAGGTCATCAACCTTGTTACTACTATTAAGTTACTGGTAGTAACCCATTTAAATAAATTGAACTCTGTATCCTTTAAAAAAAAAAACCCAAAGGAATACACCACCTTGAACCCGAAAATGACCCGGTGGATCTAACATATGAGGTTTACTTCGTTCAGCTATTAAATGTCACATTAAAATATGAGGTTTGAAAACATTTAAAATTTTGGGTGGAGAATCAAAGAAAATGACGAAATGAGAAACAAGGGTTATAAGGAGATTTATTAAGGAAAATAAATAAGGGGGAATAAATGCATTTAAAGAAAAAAAAAACTAACTCTCTATTGCCATGTCAGCGCCACGCCATACATTACCTGCTACAGTAAGTAACTT
This sequence comes from Spinacia oleracea, assembly GCF_020520425.1. Classification (NCBI taxonomy): domain Eukaryota; kingdom Viridiplantae; phylum Streptophyta; class Magnoliopsida; order Caryophyllales; family Amaranthaceae; genus Spinacia; species Spinacia oleracea. Next base: position 81,593,694 of record NC_079491.1, read on the forward strand.
ACCTGCTAGGCCCGTTAAAAGTCAATAGGTGTAAAAGTTCGGATTATTAAAAAAAAACTTATAGTTGGGATTATTAAAAGCAAACCACCTAAAGTTGGGATTATTCTGGTCAATTAATCCTATTCATAATTGCATTCTAAAAATTCATGCACGCATTGCGTGCATAAAATACTAGTATTAATTAAGTGAGGGAAAGAGAACGCTAAGGGTCGCGCGTAACCCTTGAAAATGGCCAAAGTAAGCTGAGTACAGAATGTACCTAGTGTGCACACCCCTCACTAATAAACTATGGTCTCCGCGACCACGCACTGATATAATTAGGAGGAAGAATAAGCAGAAAGTTTAATAGAATAATACAAACCTACTAGAAACCTACCGAGTCTCCACAAAATACACCAATAGAACAACATCTAGCAAGGCAATCTATTTCATACCCTTACGGGCTTTTCCCTCTTAAATTCTGGTTTACGTTATTAGCATTTTAATAAGCCCCAACACGCAAACAACCAATCTCAAGGACCCAAATAACAAAACCTGGCATATTATTAATACCGTACTCGAACCGTTCGCATATATCATAGTTCATGCCTGCAATTCCCAATCAGACCATATCAATTAATTGTTGGGCATGTATTATTCACTATAAAGCACTACACATAATCTTATCATAATACGATAAGCAATAGATATTTATTTTCATCAAAATAATTATAATAGCCTTGGTTTTCAAAGCGCAATTTAGAAGGTGGACCATGGTGCACATAGAGCAAGGTGCACCTTAAGAACACTAGTATATAATTAAAAGAACATCCGGTTACAAGAAAAGAACATGAGTATTTTTTTTATTTAGGTTTTAAATAAATAGTAAAATAATATATTATTTTTATAACAAAAAAGTGAAATATTATATCGCATGTTCTTTTGCCGTAGTGTCATGTACTTTTGCTTATGCACATATGTTCTTTTGGTGTACCATGCTCTATGTGCACCACGGTCCATAGTCCACGAATTGGTTTTCAAAGATAAGGGTAATATTATCAAGCATAATGTCATAAAGTCACATTACTCGATCCACCGTTATCGTCCTATCACATAGTAGCACATACACATGTCCAAGACATTTTACTAACGGGACACTAAAAAAATGATAGACATTAAAAATCACCTTTGTGCGCGCAGATTCCCCAGAGTAACTTCTTTGAGTAACACCTAATTATCCTCCCGCTATAATACTACATAATACACAAGGAACTAAATTATCTTATGTAATCCTCACTATACGGAGGAAATGGTTAGGTAAATATTGATTTAAAGTTATAATTTATAACTTTAACGAAGAAAATCAAGCTTAACGTTTAAAGTAAAAACTATCAGTACTTTTATTTAAATCATGGTAAGATGCTTTTTTTTTGTTAAAATTAGGCCCAAAACGATGAAGGAGAACAATCAATTCCCAAATTTAGAGCAATTTATCACATCTTAGCCAATATTTAAATAACAACTAGTGGTTGGGGTCGGGCGATGCCCCGAAGTATTATGTGAATAACAATTAATTAATTCATTATTATATTCAATGAAAATTATGTCTGAATTTTGTTCACAAGATAGTTTTTCTGTATTATATTAATATTAATTTTGCTAAGATAACATATAAAAAATCATAGCTCAATTGGATAACATTTTAGTGGTGAAAGTGGTGGTCGCGGGGTCGAACCGTATGCATACCATTTATCTCATTTGTAAAAACGCTTTTAATATATACTTCGTAGTATAGATATTAAGACTTTGAAAAACCAAGAAATCTTACAACTTAATACTGACTTTTTTTTTGACATTAACAAAACCAAATGTTAAAACAAATACTCTAAGACAATTTCATAGTTTACTAAACTAAAGAATTGAAAAGATCATATGGTAATATTCATACAATAACAGAATTGGAGCATTAGCCAGACGACGCTCCGGTGCGGCAAGACAGGTTCATAGTGACTGGGTTCAAATACACTATCAGCCATGCGGCTTCTTGTGACAGTGATGGTTGTGTCATATATATGCGGTGAACGTGGTAGGTACTGGTGGTGGTTTTCATTGAAGTAATGATGAGAAGATAAAATGGTGTTGGTGATGATGGTGATGGTGGATACGGCAAAAAAAATGGAGCATAATAGTTTCTTTTAGGAGTCCAAGGAGTATGGACGGCAATTTGGTTTAGCAAATAGTATTTATAGCTTAGGTTAGGTATAGGCCAGGTTTCAATAGTTTATTTTAAAACGAATGATTTATTAAAAAAAAATTGGAAAAACTAGTAAGTTAAAATTGTTAACTCAATTAATAAAAAAATTAGAAAAGCCAACTTTTAATCTTAAAATATTCGGTAAAATTCTCAAAAATTCGGGGTATTACATCTACTTCCCCTTAAAATTGTTCCTCCTCGAACTTAAACGTTATCTCTCACATAAGACCCACTTATTTTAAAATTTCAAGGAATTACATTCACCCCTTCTAAAAATAAATTTAGCACCGAATTTTAATGTTATCTCTCACTTATTATTATTATTATTATTATTATTATTATTATTAGATTATCAAATTTAAAGCCAAATGACCCTATCAAAACTCGAAACTCGAAAAATTCCGATTTGTATATTGAACCGAATTCCTTATAACCCAAACTAGACCCGATCTGACCACCAATAAATTGATTTGAACTGGAAATCCGCAATAAGTCCAATTAAAATTGAAACCCGAATACACCTGAACCATACCCAAAGTAAGAGTGATCTAAATGACCCGAAATCATTGGAACGAATCCAAGCCTAATATGAACTAACGAACCTTTTGCCAGATATAGGTTATATGCCTCTCTTTTTATCAAACGGGTGGTCATGCATGTGATGTGTGCGTGACCTTTCATGTAAATATCATAATTTATATTATTAAATACAGTAAAAATAAATGTACTTTAAAATAATACTACTCCCTTTGTTCTTGAATGTTAGTCCTCTTTCCATATTGAGTTATTTTTATTGTTAGTCCCTTTTGGAATCTTTCCATATTTATCCAACATTTTATCCCTATTATACCCTTATAAATATCTATATGGTCCACTTGTTTACCCCAAATAAACATGTTTCCCCATTATACCCCTTAAATATTTATCTCTCTTACGCACATGGGTTAGATTCTATTGAGATTCATGTGACAAGTGTATTTAAGTTGGATTGTCTTAGATTCCAAAAGGGACTAACATTCAATAACGGAGGGAGTACTCCATTTGTTCCATTTTATTTGCGTCGTTTGACAAAAAAACATAAACAAAATTAGTCAAATGGAGCAAATAAAATACGACTAGGGGGAACAATGATTTTCACAAATAACGCTATAAATATTGTGTTCTGTATATTTTCGAAAATAAATTTACAAGATCATTTTCCACTAAAGCTTCATTTGGTTTGGTGTAAAACGTTTTCATGGAAAATGATTTTTCCTTTTCAATAATTTTACGTTGTTTGGTTTGCCAAGGAATGGAAAACATATTTCAATAACTCCGTTAAAGGTTGAAAATCCTTTTCCATTTGAAAAGTTGGAAAACCACTTCTACACTCTTTTTCCTTCTTCCCATCACTCTTCGCAAACGAGAATTTTTTTTCTTTCTCTCTCTAAAAAAGCTCTCCCTCCAAACCTTAATCAACCGCCAACTTCGAATTACCTAGCGGCTCGCCGGTAATCGGTCCCCTCATCCCTCTGATTGCCGGCGAGTCTGATCTCGTATGTTGATCTTGTATCAAGTGTCGAAGATCCAAAGCTGCATCTCTGCCCGCAATTTAAGAGAAGGAAATTCATCGATTCGGGTTAGGTTTGTGAGTTTAATTACCTTCCATTTAAAAGAAGATGATGCTCAGAATCAGGTTGTTTTCTTGCATTTTGATTTTCAACCTATCTGATCTGTTGTTTTGGGGTATGCAGTTTAGGAGTATAGTTTAGTGCTCCTGTGGTGATTCGGTTGGTTTTATTGCAGTAGTGTTGTTCTTCTTTGTTTGTCCCTTATTTTTATCTTTGTCGGGTTCTAAGGAGGTTGGATTTTCAGATCTGTTCATCGAATGGTTTAATACCAATGCTAATTGAATCCCCGCCGTCTCGTAGTGTCGGAAAACGCCGATCTTGACGGTAAAGGAAAAGATTTGGTTAGGGATTCAAGTTAACTGTATCGCAGCCGTCTTGTAGTGTCGGAAAACGCCGATCTTGACGGTAAAGGTAATAGATTAGGTTATTGTCTCCGGGTTTGTATTAATTGTTTTTCCCGATTTGGGTTGCCTCTGTGTCGTTGGTTTTGGTGTTGAGGTGGCTTTTATCCTTCTCCGTACTTTGTTGGCCTGAGTACTTTTAGTAATGTTTATTTTTATTAAGTTCTTTCTGGTTGCTAGTTTATTCTCTGCTGTTGGAAGTGTTAAGGTTGGGATTGTTGGTTCCTCTATTTCTATGCTGGAGTTGCAAGGTTGGTTAACGATTGGGTATTCGGTGTGCGAATGTCCGACGACGAGGGTTGTTGAGTTTTTGGGATTAGGTGTTTCTCCTTCGGTTGTCGATAGTAAGACAATCATTGTAGTTGATGGGCTTGTCCATGATGATTCTACTTTTGAGGGTAGTGTGTCAGGCGTGAAGATGAAGAAAGAGGGTCATAGGGGTGATTATAGGAATGTATGGTGTTCACGGGGCTTGGTTGTTCAGTTCAGATTGTTGATGAGATGTAATCTCATTACCTTCAAAAAATTTTATCCGAAGACTGCTCCCAAAAATGAAAAGCTTGGGGGTTCATAGCATGTTAACTAAGTCTAGTCTTTCTTGGTCATCGAGAGGACTTCGTGTACCCGTTCTTGAGGGTGTCTTGTTTGTTCGTGAGAATTTCCCTTTTCTTACAAAATCGTTGCAACCATTTTGTGAAATTTCCATCTTTCTGTTTCTTTCGTCGTCTTTCAGGTTTATAACAAGTCCGGGGTTCTCCTTACTGTTTATTGCCCAAGCTCCATCCCAAGTGAAAAAAGGAATGTGAATGTGCAAGGTGGAGGAGACGATCAAAGGCCAACAAGCAAAACTTTAATTATATTTGTCGTTTGTAATGTTCTAGTTTTATTGTGTATTTTATTTCGGTATTAACATATGTACATTGAAATTAGCTTTTGTCAAAAAAAAAAAAAATCTTCTCTCTTCTTCTCCCATTTTTTTTTCAATTAATTTTCTTGTAAGGAACCAAGCAAAGGAAAACTAGTTTGAAATTGTGTTTTTTCCTTGGAATGTTTTCCATGGAAAATCATTTTTCACCGAAGTCTAAATCTTCTTTACGTACATATAGACCAAAAGTACAAAGCTCCAGTTGTTCGCAGGGCCGACAAAGGCTATGTGCATCCTGGTCCTCAACATAGGGCCCCCGAAATTTCAAGGGCCCAATTATATTGGAGCCCAAAATTTTTTTTTCTCTATTTTTTGTTTGCAATGCTTTTGGAATTCCAACCTTCATCACTCTTTTATGGAAATGATCACCCTTAGCTATGGTAATTGAATCGCATTAATTTTGATAATTAAGACCCATTAATTGGTTAATTATCTAAATCTTCACTCTCTTTCTCTCATGCCCCAATACATATCTATTTCATAATTATGAATTGGGCCTCACTTTCATGGATTGGGATTTTTTTGTGAAATTCTAAATTGAGGTCTCTATTTCATAATTAACACAGAGCCTTCAAAATGTTTGAGACGGTCCTGGTTGTTCGTAAAAAAATGGGGGGTCGTTGTAGGACATCGTTGTAACGAAGTTAATGGAATAGTTAATTATTTAGCTAACTATAGAGTATATATAGACATATAGTTTAGGGCATTCCATTAATGATTTTTTTGATCGAGTGGGGAATGAGGATTGATCAATTAGGATTTGATTCTATTGATTGAGCCTTTGAAGTAAGGATACATACATGCAAATATGCGATGACAAATTATGGGATACTACAGTCGCATTCATCCTAGCTAGCTTGTTGAGGTGGTCATGGTTTTGGTTGATTTATGAGTGGGTGTAGAGTCAAAATTCGTACTATTTGACAAATAGTGGGCTTGGTTGTTTTGAAAATTTAATCGCCTCACGTTTACATGTCGGCTGTCAAGCCTTCACATCCAAGATAATGTAATACGGAGAATTTTCTCTATTTCAAAATATATTAGTGTGTGGTTCGGTTGTTGCTTCGCGTTTACTTTTAGTGGGATTCACTTTTTGAGTGGTGCCATTATCGAATTTCCACGTAAGATCAGTGGCCGATCAACAAACTTCCTTCCCATATCCTAAAATCAAAACAAAGTCGAGTCCTCTTATTCATGATTAGTATATTATTTTACCCCTATCAATGTTTCCCTTTTTTTACCCTAAATTTTTTGTTTTCTAAGGTTAAGTTGAGAAGAGAAGAATTATACTCCTTCCGTCCTGGAGTACTCTCCCCCGTTTGACCGACACAGATTTTAAAACTATTTAGGTGACTTATTAATTAACTATGTAGTACGGGTTTATAAGAAAAGCGGGACGAGTGTTAAGGGACGGAGAGAATACATTATAAGTTAAGTAATTAATTCTCTTTTTTCCGGTTTTTTCATTATTATTATTATTCATTTAAACTAATTATCAGTCGACATCCGTTCATAAAACCATCAAGAACGAGTTTTAGACATGCATATAGACATTCTTTGAAACACGGGGGGAGGTATGTCAATGGTTTATGTGCAGCATATTGCATAGCTAACTTCAATGTGCTTCTTAATTGCCTTCACATAATCCCATACTCTCTTCTACAGCTCAGTTCCAACCCCATACAACAAATATGTACCCTTGCTCTATCATACCATAGCTTGTGGTATGCACATGCAACACCTATTTAATTCAAAGCCATGCCTCCAAAACCCTTCACTACTTCCCAACCTGGATTATTTCTTAACACTTCCAAGTACCTCTCTGCCAAATAATCTGCAACGACTTGTTTGTTCCAGCTTGCATAGTAACAATCATGCGTAAGCCTAGTGGTTCTAATATGAAGAGTCTCTTCATCCCGTACCTTTGTTGCTAAAATATTAAAGTTTCACATGATTTTCCCACAAGCACACTTCACTCTCTTTGACCTCTTTGTATTGTAAGGACACTCACATCTATTCACGCAATAAACACTCACCTTAGCCTTTTAAATATGAAGAAAATAGAATTCATAATGATTGTCCACCACGTGATGCCTCAATGCCTTTCTAAACACCTTCACTAATGAAAAATTCAAGTTTGCCCTCAACTTCACTGTCCTAAAATCTACTTTGGGGTGGAATACAGGGGCATCAATCCTCTCATCATCAGATGCATGAATGCTTATGTTATCATCAGAATCATACTCAACTTCATCTTGAATTATCGGTTCCTCCTCTACATCTTGGTTAAATCTAGCATCCCTCTCTTTTTTCTTTGAAACAGATTCACCAGTACCTAAAATCACCTTACCAACACCCTCCAAAATTCCCTTATGAACACCAATACTAAAAAAAATCCACTTATTAGATTTTCAAAATCATGTTCCTGAACCGGAACATCTGATACATACCCTTCTTCTTCCTGTGGATCATGCTCTAAATCAAACTCCGTTCCCTTCTTGATAGACTTCCTTTTTCCCTATTTTACCCCTTTTTCTAATTGGACCCTTGTCTACAACCCTTGAACTTACCCTTTATTGACCTATAAACGGATAAACAAGCTTATGTGCAGCCCTCCTAAGACTTGTGAAGGAAACAGGTGGAGTTGTAGTGGGTGTTGCTATAGTAGGAGCTACTGTAGTGGGAGTGGGAGCTGCTGTATTGGGAGCGGCGGACACTCACTTCTGGCCTCTTGGACTCCTTCTAAGTGGGATACACCCAGAAACAGACCTAGCTCTCGGGTTAGTTATAGGGTTTTTTTTTTTCTTGGTATTAGGGTGTAAAATTTACAACCCTGACTTTACTTGGTGTACTGAAACTACCCCTTGCCAACTCCTCACTTGGTTGAGGCTTCTCAAACTCATAAGCTTGCTAATCTAGGGGTTTTGAATAACGTGTATGAGTATGAAATCCATGATTGCTCACCTCACTACTACAAAAATGGGCTAAGGAACCATTGCTAGGGCATCGCATAAGTCACTTATTAGGTTTCTTAGATAAAGGAACCTATTATCTTAGAAGTGCGGTATCTTAGAAAAAAATATAGGAAACCTCATACCTGAAATATATGAATTCTTAGATAATAAGAATCAAAGGAACCGGAGATCTTTCTAAACAAGTTTCTTACTCATATACTACTCAGTATGGTTTCCCAATTAATTAATTTCGTCAAAAAAAATTAAAAAAAAATTAATTTCGACCCTTTTTAAGAGGTAATTCGACTATTATATAAATGTTCTAATCCACATTTCACTCACTCTCTCCTCACCAGTTTCATTGATTTTAAGGGTGTAGCGGTTTTTTCAAAATTTCAATTATCAAAATCCATATATTCCGGCGAACTCCTTCTTTAATTTTCTCAAAAATCAAAATCCAAGAACTCCTTCTTTTCTCTCTCCTCGATCTGCGATTCAAGCTCGGTCATCAATTCCGGCGAACAACAACGGATTCTGGCGAACAACAGAGCTCTCAGATTCGGCGAACAACAACGCAGCCATGGCGGCCTCAAACTACTCCTTCTTTGTCGTCTTTACCGTGTTATATACACACTTCAATATCTTTTCCCTTATTTCATTCTAATGCACAGATCTATTTTCATTGCAAATGAAACCAATCAGATCAAAATTCCAGATCTCCATAAACCTCCTCACCATTGTTTACAACTCTATTATGGGTTTTTAATTTGCACTTGTGATTGATATTGTTATTTGGCGATTGATAAAGGAAGTAATTAATCCGTGAATCATTATTATTGCTTGAATGAGTATTTATACGGCATATACATAAGATATTCTAAGTAACTAATATCACAAGGATATTTACAAGATCAATCAAGATCAATTAGGATCAATTACAAAAGATTGTATACACATAATCTAACAGATATGCGTTGGGAAGTTTGACAGTCTTTGTGTATCAAAAACTTAGTCTTTGTGTATCAAAAACTTAACAAATGTAAGACCATTTCAATTAAAGTAGCAATTTTTTAAAAAACATTGCTAATTGATGATGCCGACGATGTGGGATGGCGGTGGTGATGATTATGACGATGTAGGATGCGGTTGATGATAAGTTTATTGGAAGAAAAACCCTAGTTAAACTTTTTTTTTTGAAGGAATAATATCAGCATATTTAAAATTTATTATAAAAAAGAAATTTAATAAGAAAAATAAAAAACTAGATATTTAATAAATCATCAAAGAAACCGTAGATGATTAAAATATAGTTTCTTAACAAAATCAAAGGAACCGCACTTTGTAACAAAGTGGTTTCCTAGTACAGCCAAAGAAACCGCATATTTCATCAATTCGGTCTCGTATTCTTTGTATTTAAATTGATAGAAAAGGATCTAAGAAACTAGTTTTCTGTCAAATTCGATTTCTTAGATATATCAAAGAAACCAAGCGAAAACTCCGGTCTCTTATGCTAAGAGACCTACTACCTAGGCACCGTATAAAGTGAGGTTTCTTTGCCTTGTTTTGCCCGGTTTCTTAGGCTATTTTTGTAGTAGTTCCTCCTCACGTTCTTGTTCTACTATCTTAACATGATCGTTAAACTCACTCTTATCAATACCCACAACATTTGGATCTTGATTTTTGTATGTTAGTTTCCTCTTTGAGGTCATTTTTTTGAAGTGTTGGTGTTGTGTTCTTTACTATGGAGGAAAAACTTGGTGGAACTATTGACGGGAGGATGTTTGTGGTTGTATAATCAATGTTAGATTTTTCAGATTTTCCAAACTCATATTTTAGGAAAGGATAATCTTATGTATGGACCACTTGTGGAGCCACACAATGTTCAACCTCAACCCCAACCCCCACCCCACCATTCAACAACACATATACAGTTGTGTTTACTACCACCATCAACTACTATTAATGACCTCAATAAATCTTTCTCATCATCATTAGCAACAATCTTTCTCCGTATGGACAAGGTCTTACCAAATTGTATACACTCCTGCCTCCACATTCAACTTCTCATTTACAAATTTATGCAAAGAAGCGCAATTAAAGTTGCTATAAATAAACCCCCCACTCAACCAACATTTTTACCACCAACCCACATAACTTGTTCTTTCTGCGTAGAAAATACCCCCCCCCATAAAACATCCGCAGGCCAAATACAACAGGGGGAACAAGGAGAGCTTTATTTTTTTTGTAAAAAAGAAACAAACGAAAATTTATTAATTATTACCCAAACTATTTCAATTACTTTATCATATTAATTAGGTCTAATTATTCTATTCAATCAATTCAGAATACTTAATTACCCCAAAAATTACATACAAATAATTAAATTCATACCTTTTAGCTTTAGGTTTCCCATCCTTTGTTGTAGCTCCGTTTGTTGAAGCTATGTCGTTTGTTGAAACTCGATTCATGGTAGATTGAGAATTGCGCAAAGATTATAGATGAGATGAATTAAGTTGAGGAGAGACAACACAACAATTTTTCGCAAACTAATTACACAGAGGAGAGAATCATGCACCATTGTACGTTGCGTTGATGAAGAACATGAAGTTGAAGAACAGTTGATGGAATACAGTCTGGGAAGAGGCATAAGCGTTAAGGGTGTAACTGTTGGCGATTAGGATGGGAAATAAAGTCAGTGTTTTTTTTATTATTGTTAATTTTGATTTTTGGGAATTTAATTAAAATTATTGGAAAGTGTATTAATGACATCTCTTTCCGATAGTTTTCGTCGGAAAGTGAGTCGGGGTTGTAATTTAAAGTGAGATATAAAATTTGAGGTTGTAATTCATAAAAATGAAAGTTTGGGGTTGTAACTCGTAAAGTGCAAGCAAGGTTTTTTGGGTTGTATTTGACAATTTTCCTACTCCGTATTATATATATGGGAAGATATAACATCATTGTGGGTAGCTAAAATGGTAAGAAGTGTAACTTTTAATTCAAGAAGTCTAATATTCGATCTTTGCTACATGCTTTATGGTCGTCAATGACATGCCATGATACTTATTGGTGGTGATGTGGCGTAATAAGGAGGGTTCTACGTGGCACATATACGTTCTTATAAACCTCTTTTAATAGATTAGTATAGATGGGCCGTATTATTAGACTTTTTACAGTATTTATATAATTTGTTTTGACTATTTTTTGGTGATTTATTATGCTTAGAAAAAGAAACCTAAATATTTGCAATCTTGTTAATTAGATTCATCTTAATTTTAATTTAATACTTCGTATTGATTTAAAGGAAACACATGTTATTTATTCCCGATTTTCCTTCATTCTAGACTTTAATCATGTGTGGTCATCTAAAAATCTTAGTTGTAGATGTCAACTAACTTAGTCAGTGTAGTCTAGGGAGGATGGTATCCAAAGCCCGAAATCGAATCCCGTTTACAATATTTATTACGTTTCCCTCTGTGGCTTTCTTTACACCAAAAAAAACCTTGTTAACCCTAGCTTGAACAATTTTTTATTTTTTTTTAGTAAATATAATTATGACTAAAGCTCTCAACTTTTTACAAGTAGACTAAATCTCTCAACTTTTTACAATACTTTTTGTTTTAACAAATTTATTTTATAAGGAACACCAAATTTTGACTTTTTGGTTTCTTCCCTGTGAAATACTTATACTACCCCATTAATGTTAATAATATTTTATAATACATATATGTTGCCGCAACTATCCTGGGTCACGTGACCCAACATTCACTTTAAAAAAAATATGTTTCTTTTATTTAAATACGTCGCGATTTTTGTTATCACGTATTCTTATTTATATGTGGTGTAAAATAAATATTGGGTAGTGGGGGTAAAAGTTAACTTAAAATGCTTAAAAGTTACTCTTGTCTTGTATATGTACTCCGTAAAAGTTATCTCATTTTTAGCAATAAAATTTATCATTTAAATAAAATTATTTTTTCAAAATCATAATAATGTACTGTATAAAATTATTCATTTAACGCTTTAAAATGTTTATCTATCAACTTTTTTATGTTATAAATATAAAGAAATCAAAATATATTAAAACTTACAAAAAAATAATTAAAAGTTAGGAATTTTTCAAAATTACCACATTATAAAATTTTAATTTAAAATTGGATTTTTTGGTATTTACTACCTTAAAAATACACCACTTTTGTATTTACTACCTTATGAAAAATTTATTTTAATTTACTACCTTAAAGTTCCATTTTTTTTGTATTCACTACCATTTTACAGTTTTCTCATTTTAAAATTGAGATATCTCTTTCGTTTCTTAATCATTTTAAGTGATTCAAAGCTTATTCTTCTCATTTATGTGTAAGGATTCCATAGGGATCCTACTTTTTAACATTTCGTAAAAGTTTAAACAAATTAAATATTATTTGTAAAACTTTAAAATATTTATGAATTATCAAATGAATTTCTTTGAAATGACGTTATCAATGAAATCCCTATAGAGAAAGGAAAATAATGAACTTTGAATCACTTTAAACGATTAAGAAACGAAAGAGATATCTTAATTTTAAAATGAGAAAACTGTAAAGTGGTAGTAAATAAAAAAAAGTTGGAAGTTTAAGGTAGTAATTTAAAATAAAAATTTCATAAGGTAGTAAATACAAAAGTGGTGTATTTTAAAGGTAGTAAATACCAAAATTTCCTTTAAAATTACCACCTTATAAAATCACAAACCTTCAAAGTTAGTGGGGCCCAGTTTAATGTATTATGTTATTTTTTTCGTTAGTGGGGCCCAGTTTTGAGTTTATTTATCCAAAACTTTCACTTTTGGGTTTAAAATTACCACCTTATAAAATCACAAACTTTCAGAGTTATTACCTGTTAACGAAATTTTTGGAGGGAATACATAAATAAAACCAAAAGTAGGCCCTGTTAACGGAAAAATTGATAGAATCCGTTAACAGATGGTAACTTTCAAGGTTTGTGATTTTATAAAATGATAATTAAAACTTAAAATTTTATAAGGTGGTGAGTTTAAAAAAGTGGCCTTTATAAGGTGGACTTTATAAGTTTGAAAAAGTGGATTTTATAAGATGGATAAAGTTATATATTCATATACACAAGTAAGTGGTTTTGTGGTATACGGAGTATGAGTCTGCCCCAAGAATTCCAAAGGATGATTTTAAGCGTGTTTTTGCTTCTTTTGATAGGACCCTAGTAGTATATCAATTACCCTCAAGGATCACCTCCAAGACAGTCAACCAAACAATACAATTCCAATACACCACAAATAATCCAACAACCAAATAACCTAACAATCAACCAATAATGGACAACAACCAAACACAAATGCGGAAGAACAAAAAATCCATCAACACACAAGAATTATACGTGAAAACCGGCCCCTTCGATGTGAAGAGTAAAAACCAAGGGACTTGTGAGGAGTCAGGCCACCCTTGTAACCTTCTCTTATTATGATAAAATTGAGGGCAAAAGAACCCAAATCAGACATACAAAGGTTCACAACCCACCAACACTTCCATACATAAGAGATGAACAATTAAGAGGAGGCCGGTGAAGAATATCACCCAAAAACGTAGGTTCTGTCAGCAGCAACCACGGACAAACTAGAGAGCTCAAAACGACGATCCAACCGTTCAAAATGAGGCCCTATATATCCTCAACAAGCTGACCAAAAATCAGCACGATCCGACTATTCAATCTCTGGCAAACGACAGTTTTCTGATGACTGCCCTGAAAGGTATGAACCCTCTCTTCTCTTTCTCTCCTCTCCTTTTTGTGTGTGTGTTTAGATCTGATTTTTTTTTCTCACAGCTGACCTAACTCCCCTTAGGTCATAACTAAACATCAAAAACGCTCCAAGATTTCTAAGATAAGCCAACCAATTTAGCTCCAAGTGGACTAAAAACATAACCCAACATTTGAGCTCACAAAGACAAGATAAATTACTTACTTGTGCAACAAGTGGGCTGGACCCACAACATCTTTAACATTACCATTTATTTTTTCTTCCTTCATTATTTATTTTAGTTCCTTCTATAACAAAATCTAAAATTTGCATCAAGGACTAATGCATTGCTAAAATATATAGAATAACGAAGTAGTTAATTTTTTTTTTTTTTAATTTATTGAGAAGAGACATAATTTTTTATTGTTTAATTGGTGATTGTATGTTTGTATATTATATAATTAAATTGGAAACTGTTGGAGAGCTTCATTTTCTGTTTTTTCATAACTATTGGGTATTGATTTTTTTTTAATAGCAGTTGTATACATATGAATATACGAAGTATTAGTTATTGATTGACATGGTTTATGGACGATGGTGATACACCATCCACAAAATCCCGAATCTACCGTTAACATATCAAATACTTCGTACCAATTGCTTGTTGGTTAAGTCGTGATTGAGGCTGAACTTAGTAGGGAGCTAGAACCCGTGTTCGATCCCCCGCAACAATAATTGGGTGGGGACTGGAACCTATCCACCAAGAACTCACCCCAAATCCGGATTAGCCCTAAGAGTGAATCGGGTGCTAACAACAACAAAAAAAAATCAAATATTTCGTATTATTTTAAGAAATATTTAAGGATCCTATTTTAGGAGTACTATATAAAATTCTCTAAATAAATATTATTGTATAAAATTATACGGAGAAATATTTATATAAAATATCAATTACGCATCGCTGCGTAAAAGCTAGAGATAATGCAGATTGAATGAGAAAACTTGGCAGTGGACCACATTATTTTTGGCTCAAAGGTGTTCTTTTTACGTGTGCATCAGGTAATCACATATATGAAGTATACACCACTAAGGCACTAACTTGTCACTTAAACAAAGTAGAAAACCCATGACTTAGCGTGCACAAAGGTTGTTGCATAAATAATGATATTGATTTCTTTCCACCAAAAAAAAATCTAAATAATCATAATCAATTTTGCAGTCCAAGTACCTCTAAATCGCTAATATCGCAGTCCACTAAATAGTAGCGTATGTTTGAAGGTTATTAGTTCTTTTTCCTTTAAAAAAAATTAAATATATTTGAGAAATTCGTAATCAATATTTGATATATATAAGTACAATTGTATTAAGCACGGTGTATACATTAATGGCAAACTCGTAAATAATTGTAAAGTTTTTAATTAAAAAATATATGAATTTTGCTTTTATGTGTATAACTTTTTTCTATACAACATTTATTTTTGAACAAACCAAATTTGTGTTAAATAGAACTACAGCGCGATATATAGCTTGTTTATATCAAATATGAAATATGTACATGGGGAAGCTCAATATAGTTGTTTTAGGAGGAACAAAGTTGAGTTGTTGAACTCAAGTTGCAGGAGATTCAAAATAACAACATTAATTTCTTATTGAAGATGATGAGAATGTTTTTACAATTTGTTATATTAAAGAGTACAAAACCCAAAATAGGCTTTATGCTAAGTACATCAAATAAATATAATTTAACTAAGTTCTTGGAACATGAGTACCCACACAATAATTAAATCCATCATAAAAAGTCATAAAACTTGTGTTATATTTTTTTTAATAAGTAAGAAGAATAGACCCTACTGAATCAACACCTAACACAGGTTAGTCAGCTCAGCGATGCAAGTTTTAGCTTGAGCCACTCCCAAGCATTTTACAGCTGATGGGGCTAGACCCTGTGACCTCCAAGTCACAAGGTGAGTTCTCCACCAACTTATGTTGGTTAACTTGCGTTATATTGTTACGATAGTATATATGATAGTATATATGGAGTATACGATAATATATTATGTTAATATTGTAATATTATAGATATACGGAGTTACCTAATTAGTCTTCCCAAGTAATATATATATATATATATATATATATATATATATATATATATATATATATATATATATATATATATATATATATATATATATATATATATATATATATATATATATATATATATATATATATATATATATATATATATATATATATATATATATACGTTGAGAATTAATGAGAATATGCGGGCTTTAGTGTTATTTGTCATGGTATCATGAGCCTAGGTTAAAAACCCTAGTTTTTTTTCCCGCACGAGACAATTCGATTGAGATTGAGTACGTGAGTTTTTCTTTGCAATTCCCATTATTATGCAAATGTTTATTCTTAGTTATAGTTATGGCAAAGGACGATGAAGCACCCGATCAGAGTGAGTCAACAGTTATGGCATAAGGATTGTCGGGTGTGTGGAGTGATCAAGTGCTCCAAATTATGGAGATTCTATCTAAGCCTAAGCCTAAATCGTAAGGAAATATAGACTTGCGATGGATTGTCAACACAGGCGCTTTGAATCATGCGACGGGTAATATGTCAATATTGAGAAATATCACCACATCTGGAAATTGACCTGTAGTGTTACCGGATGCTCAGATGGAGAATACAAATCAATATGGTTCTGTAACATCGGATGGCGGATTAGTGCTTGATAATGTTTTATTTGTGCCCAGATTAAACTGCAATTTAATATCTGTAACTCAATTAAGTAACGAATTTAATTGTTCCGCTCAATTTACTAACCAAAATTTGTGTGATTCAGGATCACGTGATGAGGACAGTGATTGGCGTAGGTGACAGATAGGAAAGACTATATTTTTTGTGGGGTTCCACGAGTGAGATTGCTAGACTGCTAGTCGTGCAATGTGTGGTTGACTTATGCAATCAACGAATGAGACATCCGTCGGAGAAGATATTAAAGTTACTCCCTTCTGTGAGTAATACTAGTAGGAAGAATAGTACAATTCGCAACGTATGTCCGCGTGCAAAGCAATATAGAGAGAGTTTTTTCGGTTAGTGATCATCATGCTAGTCGAATGTTTGAATTAGTGCATATTTATTTATGGGGTCCTTATAAAACTCCATCGTCATGTGGAGCGAAATATATTTTTGACAATTGTTGATGATTTTTCAAGAGGTGTGTGGATTTATTAAATTGGCAATAAAATAGAAGTTGAGTCGATGTTTCTTAATTTAATTTGTTGCTATGGTGAAATGTCAATTTGACCAAGTCATTAAAGTTGTTCGGAGTGACAATGGTACGGAGTTTAATTGTTCGCAAGGATATTTCATTAAGCATAGCATGTTGTTTGAATTGTCTTATGTTGGGATGCCTCAACAAAATGGGAGAGTGGAGAGAAAGCATCAACATATTTTGAATGTGTTGAGGGCGTTACGTTTTCAAGAATATTTGCCTAAGAAGCTTTGGGGGAAATGTGTTATGGCCGCTTGTTATCTCATTAACCGTACACCTACCCCTATCCTTGGAAACAAAACCCCTTATGAAATGTTGTTTGCAAAAATGCCTTCCTATGCACCTATACGTTTTTTGGGTTGTTTGTGTTATGCGTATAATCAAAGGAGTAAGGGAGATAAATTGACCCAATAAGTTAAAAATGTGTGTTTCTTGGGTATCCTTCTGGAAAAAAAGGGTGGAAGTTGTACGACTTAGAGACAAGAGATTTCTTAGTTTTACGAGATGTGAAATTTCATGAACAATCACTTCCGTATGCGGGTTCACCAAATGGCATTTCTCATTTGCAAAGTAATGTTGAAGTTTGTGTGCAAGGTATGGGTAGCGATGATGGGTTTGATTAATGGTCTTAGGGAGCAGTGGATGTGCATGAGAATAGATATTCTGAGATGCACGATACTAATGTACCGTCTTTGGTCTTGAGTGAGGCGCTAGATGGGGCTCCAGGCCACGCGAGGGAGGTGCTGAATGATGCGCTAGATGGGCGCTGAGAGATGATGCGTCTGATGGAGATACGGAGCGCACAGAGATAGAGATTGAGGGAGTGAAGCATGCAGCTGTGGGCACAGATGATATGCGGTGCACTACGGGTAGTGTTCCGACCGTATTTCATACGAAGGATACGGAGTGTGAGAAGAGGGCGCGCTGCGGGTAGTGCTGCGCCCACATCTAATACGGAGGATACATAGTGTGGAAGAGGGCGCATTGCGGGTAGTGATGCACCTACATCTCATATGCAGGCTACAGAGTTAGGGAGAGGGTGCGTTGCGAGTAGTGCTGCATCCACATCTTATACGGAGGATACATAGTTAGGAAGAGGGAAGCGTGAGATATTTGCATCGACGAAATTGCGTGACTATGCATACAATACGGGAAAAAATATAGTACTTATGATATCCCACATGGGACATCATCTTCCTCGGGTATCCCTTATCCTATCACATATTTTTTTAATTATGAGCATTTTTCGTCAAAACACATAAATTTTATTGCAGCATTGTAGCAAGAAAAGACACCTAAAACATTTAAACAAGCTATGCAACACGAGGGTTTAAGGAAAGAAATGGCAGCTAAGATTGATGCGCTTGAGGAACAGGGTACTTGGACATTGGAGAGTTTGCCGGCAGGAAAGAAGGCACTTGGTAGCAAATGGGTATATACTGAAAATATGCTTTGTTTGATAGCCAGGTTATTCTGTCTAGGAAACCATCAGGAGGAAGGGTTAGATTATAATGAGACATTCGCACCGGTAACAAAAATGGCGGCAGCTCAAACTTTCTTAGCAGTTTGCAGTTGTTAAACATTAGAAAGTGCATCAGATGGATGTACACAACGCCTTTCATCATGGTGACTTAGAGGAAGAGATTCATATGAAGATTCCTCCTGAATTCCAGAAAAATAACTCCGACAAAGTATGCAGGATGATAAAATCGTTGTATGGTTTGAAATAGGTTTCTTGTTGTTGGTTTCAGAAGTTGTCTACGGCCCTGAAGTACTATGGATTTTCGCAATCTGTAGACGCCTACTTTTGTCCCCATTCCCGAAAGGGAAGGTTCGATGATGAGAACATAAATCTCCACTTGGAAACGCATCTCCTATAAAATAACGAATCTCAATCACCCTTTCATTTCAGCCAAAACTGCTATTTATAGAAACCTGCTAAGAATAGTAACTGCCGTAAAAAGTAGTTGTTAAAAGTGGCAAAATCATAAAAGATAGAAACCTGTCAGAATTAGGTGTTGCACTCCAACATAAATCCTAAAAGAGATAGAATTTACAAAGGAATTCTATTTCTGGTATAATTCGAAAATAAGAGTTACGTATTAATTAAATATCCTAACGAACCTAGAGTTCATAACGGGCCCAGACGCATTCCGTCATAAGTTAATACGCACTAAAAGACTCGGATAAATCTCCCAAAAAGCTCCGTGTTCTAAGATTCCAAATCTGACAAAGAACTCGGCCTAGATCCCATTTTCAACGCCTGGATCTGGGCGCCGAAATCTTCGGCGCCCAGCCCTGGGCGCTGAAAGTGCCTGGGGCCGTTTTATCTCCGGATTCTTTTTGGATTCGTATCTTAAAATCTATCTTTCCACACACTCTTTTCCTATAAATACAGCCTAAAACCGACGTGAAAATAACACACAATTCCATAATCTGAGTATTGACTCTAGCCTTAAGCCTAAGCCTCACGCTGCGAAATTGATCCAGCGTTATGTCGCAATCGACCCAAAAGTCGAACAGAACGCACCCTGCCCCTTTTAGCTTGATGAATTAAGCCTAAATACTGGAACATTGCTTGGAAACCCGAGATTCGCTAAATAAAAGGAGAAATAGAAAAGCCAAGTGGTTAGTTTTCTGAGAACCACAACGCACCTCTCAAGGGTGCGTTGTAATGTGTCCCTCATATGATTTAATCGCTTTCATCACCCTTTTATAAAATTGTCAAACTATTAATTTGATTGATCTATCACGCCTAATAAGATAATACCTTGGACAATTGAATTATCATGCTAGGTACCTTAAATCAATATAAATAAGATAATCACGATCGATTTAGTATTATGTGTTGCATATTGCTAAAATCAATTCAGAATAGTTTAATAGTTTAACGCATGTCCCTTCAATTATTTATGCTGAGCTAGTAAGGATAACCTGCCTCTGGAGTATTATCGATGAGCACTCCTCTCGGTAGTTACAGTCCCCCGAACTCTCAATCTCTGCCCTGCGGGTGTACGTTGAGCGATCCCCACACCAGGGATCACAAGGGAACCTATGGCCGTCGTGGTCGAACATAATGGCACTCCCTTTATGTCACGATAACCGTTTTTGTCAGTTTTTCTCATTGTCGTTAAAAAACTGAATGGCGACTCCTATATTACTAGTCGATCGGGTGTAAACTCACAGGAGATCCAATTACACTTGATCTGACAACGTCACGCCCACGAGGGACGAGGTCACGCATTAGCCTCGTGCTTTTTCGACCCCCTCACACAATCGCACATGATTATTCATTATTTACTTTTTCCAAGGGTAAGTTGGAGCTGAGTGTTTACTTATGCTGATGATTATGATTATCGCAGGAAATAATAAATTTTCACTTCAGAGTTTTTAAAGCATACTTAAGTGAATGCTTTAAAATGAAGGATCTGGGCGCTCTAAAATATTTTCTAGGGCTAGAGGTGGCTCGTAGTAGTCATGGGTTTTACGTCTGTTAGAAAAAATATGCTCTGGATATATTTCATAGACTGGATTGTTGGGTGCAAAGCCCGCGGATTTTCAGATGGAGAAGAATCATAAACTAGCATTGGCATACGGCGCAGACTTGACAGATGGTGAGAAATATAGGCGCTTGATTGAGCGTTTGATTTATTTGGTCGTTACACGACCAGGCTTGGCATACTCTGTACATATTCTGCCACAATTCATGCAGGCACCAAAAGAGGAACATTGGAAAGCGTCTCTGCGAGTGGTAAGGTACTTGAAAAAGTGTCCGGGTCAAGGTATTCTACTTCGCTCTGACAGTGCTTTACAGTTGGAGGGATGGTGTTACTAGGATTGGGCGAGTTGTTCGTTGACTCGTCGCTCGTTGACTGGTTGACTTGTGTTACATATTATGTCTCCGGTGTTTTGGAAGACCAAGAAACAACATATATACCGTTTCTCCTCATCTGCACAGGCAGAATATCGTTCGATTACCGCATTGACGTGTGAATTAAAGTGGTTGAAGCAACTACTACGAGATTTGGGAGTATCGCACAAGCAGGGTATGAGTATGTTCTGTGATAATCAGTCTGCCTTGCATATTGCACAGAACCCAGTGTTTCATGAGCGGACAAAGCACATTGAGTCGGATTGTCATTTTATTCGTGATGCAATCAAGTAGGGGATTATATGTCCTTCAATTCGTATGTATAACGAAGGTTCAGTTAGCGGATATTTTCACCAAAGCGTTGGGGAAGGCGCAATTTGAGTTCTTTCTAAACAAGATGGCAATTCGAGATTTTCATGCTCCACCTAGTTACAATAGTATATACGAAGTATACTATAGTATATATTATGTTAATATTGTAATATTCTAGATATATGAAGTTACCTAATTAGCATTCTCATGTAATATATATTATTTTTACTATTAAAGACATGTTCTTATTATGAAAGTATTTAAACAAGGTAATCCATAAAAAAAACAGTTTTTATTATACTTATATATTATCTTTTATCGTGTAAATAAAAAATAAAAAACCGATCGAAATTACGGATTACGATCTAATAATTTATGTAATTAAATAAAATTAGCCGTGACACAAATAATTTGTCGCAAATTACGGCCTTCATAAATCCGCTATTTATAAATACATACAATATTATTAAAATAAGGAAATTTGGTGAAACACTACTTTAAGTTGGGAGGTTTTGTGAATCGCTACCTTTTAAAAAAAAAATTAAAAAATTAACTACCTTATAAGTTTAATTTGTTTGACAAAGATTACCATTTGACGTTTTCCGTTAAAACTCACTTGAAGCAAGTATTAAGAAACGGAGGAAATACCAAATTGAATCAATTTGGAATTTCTTCGGAAAAAGTAAGGTGGTCAAAGTGGAAAGATTTCACACGCATGAATTGAATACTTTAGAACACTTGAATGGAGTACCACCTATTTGTGTGTGTATATATATATGTAACCTTAGAATAAACTTGTTAGCAAAAAATAATCAATCTTGCAATTCAATGAATAATATTCTTATAAATAAGTTGTTCCAATTTTCATTATGGCTCCTATTGATAATGTTCTTCTCTACTACAATTACCTCAGGTTGCTCGGCAACAGCATCATCATGGCTCCTCCGGCATAAAATCCGACATCAATTACAGGATACTTATAGCTCCTCCACCGCAATGAAAGCTACTACACGTAAAGATTTGGAAATCTTATACTATCCTCAAACAATAGATCATTTCAATTATCAACCAGAAAGTTATATGACATTTAAACAAAAGTACATGATTTATTCCAAGTATTGGGGAGGAGCAAAGGCGAATTCGCCTATATTTGTGTATCTTGGAGATGAGCAAGCAATGCCCGATAATCAAATTGATGGGTTAATTCTTCCAGACTTTGCAGCTAAACTTAAGGCTCTTGTGGTTATTATTGAGGTAACTTGCTTTATTTTTCTTAATTTTTTTATTGGTTAATGGGATTTGCATGCATGATTAAAGTTAATGGGTCGGGTGAATGTAGAACTACAAATTGTCAGACCGCATCGTATAATTATAATACAAAGTACGTAGGTATGTAGCAAACAGGGCCGTCCCAAAGTTTTTGGTGGCCTATGGGCGAAACAATAAATTGGGGCCCTACACACCTTAAGTACGTAATAAGTAGAAATAATTTTTCGTAAATAATGTGTACTTTTGATTGAAAAAATGGATTTTATACATTGTCAACTTTTTACTTTCTAATTCTACTCTGCATCTAATTAAACTACCATAAATTTCTTTTAACTCTATTAACAACATATAAAGATCATTGTCAAAAAAAAAAAAAAAAAACTAACATATGAAGATTTAATTTGCACACCTTCGATCTTGTACAATTAAGCATGAATTTTAATATTTCAAACGTTAATTATCAAACTAACGTAACAAAACACAATAAACCTGTAACACTTTAACACAGGGACCTCTACAAATCGCAAAGTTATTTAAAAGACATGTATTGAATAGAAAATGATGTAATAGAGAATCGTCCTAGAATTTTAACAAGTGGGTAAAATATTTCAAAGTGCGATAAATAAGTAAATTGCATATTCCGTAGTCCATATTCGTACAAAAATTCATTTTTTATATTCCGTAGTCCATATTCGTACAAAAATTCATTTTTTAAAAAAATAATCACAAACTAAAACAGAAGGTGTGATTGAAATAACGAAAAAAGAAGAAAATTTTAGGATTCTAAGAGTTTTGTACTCTATATATTTGTGTGTGCTTGATTAAAATTGAGCAATACTAAATAAAATTGAATAAAAAATATTGTTAAAGTTAGCAAATGAGAAATCGAAATTACATTCGGTAAAAAAAATTATACAACAAAGAAATTTTGGCTTTCTTGGGACTTGAACCAGTCACCTTTTGCACCAAATCCTCGCCAACAACCAATAAGCTAACTTAGTTAATACTACATTATGACACACGGTAATTGTTTTATCAATTAGTTTTGGACCAGATTAAAGAGAAACTTGGGCCTTTTTTCGTTGGGCCCTGGGCGAGTGCCCCTTATGCACTGCCCTAGGGCCGGCCCTGGTAGCAAATTACTTCGTATTATTTATTTCTATAATTTATATACTATACATTCAAAATTTATACGGAGTATGCTCTAGTACTACATTTGTTTTAAAAATGATCTTTACACTTTTTATTTTAATCCGTTTTGTAATGTTTTTACAATATGTTTTATTCATTTTTATTACATTCACCCACATTTTTACATACTCTTCATCTTTTGTGTTAATATTTGTGCAAATAGTATTTATTATAACTATCCGTTTTAATGGGAGGTGTACAAGTGTGGTACAAAGTTGTATTGAGTAGTGAGTACTAGTTGGTACACCATATATTTTAACTTTGTATAAGAAAAATGCTTAATTTCTATCAAAAAATTGTTTAATACGAAGTACGTAGTAATATGTTATACATACTGATCTATCGAGTATATTGTATATTCCCCCATTTTCTGAATACTTCTAACAGTTTGACTGAGATATTTATCAATATAATGCACTATTAATATTTTTTTTTTTTCGAACTAATGAAATAATACGAAATATATTTTCATGACTTGAAGCATCGATTTTATGGAGTGTCAAAACCATTTGGAATGTCAATGGAGGAAATCATTAAAAATGCAACCGTTCGCGGGTATTTCAATTCTGCTCAGGCTATAGCTGATTATGCTGAAGTTATTTTGGATATCAAGAAAAGATTAAATGCACATTATTCACCGGTTATTGTTTTTGGAGGTTCTTATGGTGGAAGTAAGTCAACTTCTCTCTCTTTTCTTTTGCGGAGTAGTTTTTATTTTAATTGTCCTTGGTACAAAAAAAATCTAACTTATTTTTGCTCATTTAGAACATACCAAAGGTGGATAGCTTTTTCACATCATTGAAATTGAATTTTCATGGGCAAAATATTAGTCTTGAATTAGATTAAATCTCGTGTACACACATAGTTATATTATAAATTATTATTTAATCAACTTTTTATAAATTATTTAACTGAAACATTTCTCCGGCCTCCTAAAATTATTATATATGTACCCAATAATTAATAAATTTTGTCTTGTGTCAAAAATAAATTATAAATTTTGAATACATAGTTCTTATTATACGTTTTTAATAGGTAAAATCATATCGTCTCACAATAAGACTTGGTGAAGTTTGTTCGATATATATTGACTCATTGCTCTTAAATAAAGGTACAACTTTTTCGTTTAAAAAAAAAAAAAGAACCTTTTTTATGTCACAATTTGCTTTTTGTGTTGATAATCTTCTATCTATCTATAACTATTACTAAAAGAAATACCGCTGACATCATTTTTACCTCTAAATTGAACACGTGTCGCTCTTTCATGAAATTTTTTCCCGCTCAAATGTCACCCCTCTTGATCCTTTACTGAAAATAAAAGCTTAACCCATTTCCATAAAACACTACATTAAATGAGCAGTAAATGAACAACTTTTTCCAATGCTCAACCTCTGTCTTCTTACTCTTCGTTATCCAACCTTAACCTACATCAATATATTATCTCTCATTCCTCCATTATTTTACCACCCACACCCAACGGCACCGCTGCGCAAGTTGTACCCCCGACACCATTGACGCCGACGCCAATCCTTGCAACCTATGCCGACTACCGCCCCTACGCCCCATCCAACTGCCCCTTTTTATTTTTCCCTCATTTGATTCGCATGTATAAACCTCACCATCACGGTCCACGGCTATACCCCTTTCTCTCTCCTCCTCCACCTTCTCCATCCTGTTTTCTCACTCCTCTTTAAATGGGCATTCCAAATTTCCAATCATCATTTTTCATTACCCATTCAGAAGATATGCTTTAAATTGTACTATATATGATGTTTTGTTTCATTTTGTTGAAATTGGTCAAAGTTTAATCTGTATTTAGTTTATGAGTCTGATCAAAGGATGATTAATTTTTTTTAGAAACAGTAAATCGGTGAAAGACTTCTCTGTTTTACTTAGTACTACATAGCAGACTATTGGATTTATTTCTTCTTCCCTTTCTTTTAAATTGTTTATTTTTTATCTAAAAATTTGGTAACCCAACCCATGCCTGTTGAGATTTGGCAACCCAACCTATACATGTAGTTATTAGAAAGGTGTAGCTTTTAAATTGTGGTTTGCATTAAAATAAAGGAAATTATTGGGTTTTAATTATTTCTTCTGTCTTTTCTTTAATATTGTGGTTTACCTTAAAACTGAAGGAAATTGGTCGTAAGAAACTTACATTAATCTTTGATTAAAACCACTGGCGGAGCCAGGAATTCAACGTTAGGGGGCGAGAAATAAAATGGAACTAAAAAATAGGTAGGGGGGGCGAGGAAAAAAATGTAGAAAGAAAAAGGTATGGTATTTAGGTTCCGAACCCTAAACCAAGGAGTATACATGAAATAAACTAGAAACAACCATTGAGGCAAGTAGCATTTAGTGATATATTTTAGTATTTATTACAATATATAACTGTTCTTAAGAAATGTTTGGGGGGGCCGGCCGCCCCCACCCACCCCCTATTTCCGCCTCTGATTAAAACAATAAATCTGCTAGGACTTGGCATAAACTAAAACCAAAATTTATGAAAATTTGACTAATTGTTCAATTATTATTCAAAACTGAAAATGTCTTGGGTTAGTCCATAAAAAAAGTTGTGACAAAACATATTTACGAAAAGATTAAAATATGATAAAATTATAGGTTCCACCTTTTTATTAGCAAATCGACAAATTGGTTTCATGAAGTGCAAAACGTTTATAGGTTGTGAATTCCAAACTAATGTAAAGTGTTTATTATTCTTCTTAATTTTTGATAAAAAAATAAAAATATCCAGACGTGCATCGCACGGGCACTAACCTAGTGTCATAATATGCTACAGTACGGCGTATTATTGTGACATATTGTCACATGTATAAGAGGCTAAGACTATCTTTAATTAAACGTAATCAACCAATGAACGATAATCAACTTATCATAGTCATGTTGTTTTACGTTAATGTTGATTGCTCAATAATCAATAATAACTCGTCGTGTTGTAGCTTATAAAAAAAATATATGTTTACCATTACATCCTAAAAATATAAAACTTATCTGAAAAGAATTAATTTTGTATAAGCGAAGATTGAACACTTTAGTTGTTGAAAAGGACTAATGAACAACATTAAACCCGTCATCATCATGTTGTTGTGCGTTAATGTTAATTTATTACTCGATCAATCATCAACAATGAGTCCTCGTGTTGTTACTTTAGAAAAAAAAAAAAAGTTCAACATTACATCCTGAAAGATATAAACCTTATCAGTTTAGGAAGAAGTGTCGTATAAGCAAAGAGTCTATGAAAAATTTATTATGGGTCAAAATCATGAATAACCTAATGTTGGTGGTATAGTGTATGTAGAACTAGTTAATCCACAACTATAATCTTTTAATTTGTTTACAGTGCTTGCTTCATGGTTCCGACTCAAATATCCCCATATTGCTCTTGGAGCTCTAGCATCCTCAGCTCCTGTGCTATATTTTGATGACATAATTTCGCCTGATCGTGGCTACTTCTTCGTCGTCACTAAGGATTTCAAAGTAATTTTCACTAACTAATCTATCATTTTCTTTGCTCTATAATTTTGGCAAGGGATAAAAACTTGTTTATTATTATGGTTGATATTTGTGGTTGTGTCATCGACTTTGTAATATTATAATGCAGGAAGCCAGTAAGAGTTGCTATAAAACCATCCAAAAATCGTGGGCCGAAATCGACAAAATTGGATCAAACCCAAATGGGCTCTCTTACCTTAGTAGACTATTCAATACTTGTATGTAAGTACTTCGTATTAATTTTACTCCCTCCCTATTTCTCAAGTGTTACGGTTCCCTGTATAAATAACTAGTTTTGAAACTCATGCGATCTAAGAGATTTGTTTTATTAGTTATATTAGCAATTATTTTTTATTTTTGTTATTGGGTGACACATTTTTTGGTATATCGGGTTGTACAAATTAATTATTTATACATTCAAAAAAATATATGGAGTAAGAAAAAAAAAATGAATAAAGTAAGAGAAAGTGAGCGGGAAATTGTAAATATTGTGGGGTAAAAATGGTAAGGTAGTAAATTTTCATATTATGAAACAGACTAAAACGAAAAGTGTAAAGATCATTTCGAAATGGAGGTAGTATATTCTATTTGGTTTAAAATTTGTTGTTTGTGCAATAAATTATGATTTGTGTATTTTTTTTTTTGAATTATGACTTTTAAAAATGTAAAATAAGTAAAAGAACGAAAATTTTGAAAGTTGAAAGATGTGATTATGTATGTATTGTGAGTTTAATAATACCATCAATTTATCGGTCTTATGATCTGTTTTGTTCGACTTATTTTAACTTATTTCAAACAAAATAAGTTCATATAATATAAATCTAGAATAAATCAATTTTTTCATAAATTTCACACATAAATTAGTTTATTTAAGACAATATAAGTTCTTTTCAGATAAAATAAGTTCAGATAAGTTCAGTTAACCTCAGTTAAGTTTAAATAAGTTCAAGTAATATAAGTTTAGATAAAATAAACCAAATAGAACAATTTTTTTTTTTTTTTTGGAGGTAGAATAGAACAAAACCTTAAAACATCATAAATGTGATGAACTCTAAAATTATACAAAAGTTATATTACTGACAAAGTCATGGGTATAGATATATAGCAAATGAAAATAATTTTCTTATCTTAAGAACTCTACCATAAGTACAATGTTAGCTTGATTTTTATTTTATTTTTTGTATCAATTAATTTATACCTAGTCTTTAAAAAGCAAAACCATAAATCTATAGATGACATGTGACATCCCCTTTTATCATGCATAATTTTTTGACATGTGGCATCCCCTTTTTTAATTCATCATTTTTTTTCCTATTGTTTCTTATATTTTATGACTTTAGCACCTTTTCCACTTCATATTCTCCATTCAACATCGATTTACCATTTTAATTTATATATCATTATTCAATCTTTTCCACTTCATCTCTTTCTTTAACACTTAATATTAATTTCATCATTTAATTTAATTTTATGAAGTATATTCTTTTAACCTTCAAATTTCTCACCTCTTTTAAATCATATATTCCTACTCAAATACAAGCTAGCTTAGCCCTCCAAAAAAATTGAATTTTAAAAGACAGTTTAACAACCGCTAATTGCCCGTTCTTGGAACGGGCTTAAGAGCTAGTTTGAATAAAACACTTACCCGTGCATAGCACGGGATAAAAACTAGTTATTCTAAGATATAAACGTTGTCATATACTACCTCTGTTCCTATATGTTCTTTACTGTTACTGTTTTTACGCACGTGAATTAAGATAAAGGAGAGGTGAGTAAGTGGTGTAGTTATTTGCAAGTGGTAAAAATAATATCTTATTTAAGTGTGAAAGTACATGAATAAATATTGCAAGTGGACCAATAAATATTGCAAGTGGATAAATAAAAAAAAAACAGAACAGAGGGTATAATGGTAAACATTGTATTCCAAAAATAGAATAAAATATAAGTGTAAAGATTTTTCAGGAACAAACTTAAACGGAAAGTGTAAATAATTTTCAGGAACGGATGTAGTATATTTCTATTGTAATTATTTTATTGTATTACGCCTTATTCTTTAAATTAACTTATGTGGTGTCATAAATTTTTTACATCATTCTTTTTTGCTTACATGACACAATTAATTAAAAACATCTACATAAAATCCTCATACCATCAATTTATAGAACTTAATCAATTACAAATATGAATATGGTTAGAACTTTCAATTCCTACTTTGAATAGTTATTGTGCATTAGTATTAGTACGTTTTTTTTCCCTTTCTTTAAAGGGTTATGGGCATTATATATCAATTCTTATATTGAATAGTTATAGTACATTTTTTTAAGGGCATAGGCATTATATGTCAATTAATTTTTTGAAGAGTTATAATGATCATTTAAAAAAAAATATATTAATTAAAATATCTACGTGCATTGATTAGTGTTTTTACGGATTAATTTTTTATTTTGGATTGAATTTTATTTTAGATTTATTTTTAATTATTAGAGTGTTTGATTTTGGATGGAGTTGTATATATGGTAATTACTTAATTAAAATTTGTGTGTGGCACCTAGATATTTATCTACGTGGTGCATACATTTTTTAATTTTTAAAGTAAATTAAAAATCTTCTTTTTCATTGGTCGAAACCTAATGATTCTTATGTGGTGTTCTAATACCTCAAAAAATGTGCCCTCTTTATTTATTTATACTAGATTTTAACCCGTGCGATGCACGAATTCTATTAAATTGTTATGTTTAAATAAAAATCCTATATATATATATATACCACTTTTATATACTTCTTCCGTTCCGGAAATATCGCACCATGGTTGACTTTTACTCCTCTAAGCCTTACTTTGACTCTTAATATCTCACATCGTGTGCAAGTAAAAATTATAAAAATTAATATTTAGAAAATATATATCGACAAAAATCTAACATAACCCCAAATGACTAGAATTTCCTTACGTACGGATCACAAAAAATGGCCAAAGACGTAGTGTGAATAGTGTAAAAAACAAATGGTGTGATATTTCCGGAACGGAGGAAGTATTTGATTAGATTATTTTTTTATTTTGCATTGAATTTCATTTTAGATTTTTTTTTAATTATGAGAGTGTTTGTTTTTGGATGAAATTGTATATGCGTAATATTAATAATTAATTAATAAAAAAATATCTACTTGACACTTAATAATATCTTTACGTGGCACTCGACTTTTTTAATTCAAAATTAATTTTGAAATATTATTTTTCATTGGCCGAAATCATTAGATCTTTCTACGTGGCGCTCTAATATTGGATTAATGTTTGATTTTAAATTGAATTTTATTTATTTTATTTTAGATTATTGTTTGATTTTTGATGACTTTTATTTTAGATTTATTTTTTAATTATTAGAGTGTTTGATTTTAGATGGAGTTGTATATATTAGTAATTAATTAATTAATTAATATATCTACGCGGCACCTAATTAATTATCTACGTGTAAATCAATTATTTTTTAATTATTAGAGTGTTTGATTTTCGATGGAGTTGTATATATTAGTAATTAATCAATTAAAATATCTACGTGGCACCTAATTAATCATCTACGTGGCACTTTATTTTTTTAATTCAAAAAGAAATTAGAAATCTTATTTTTCATTGGCTGAAACCATTAGTAATCCTAGGTGGCGCTCTAATATTTCAGCAAATATTCCTCCATTGGCCGAAGCCATTAGATTTTTCTACGTAGCGCTCTAATATTGGATTAATGTTTGATTTTAAGTTGAATTTTATTTATTTTATTTTAGATTATTGTTTGATTCTGGATGAATTTTATTTTAGATTTATTTTTTAATTATTAGAATGTTTGGTTTTAGATGGAGTTGTATATATTAGTAATTAATTAATTATTTAAAATATCTATGTGGAACCTAATTAATTATCTACGTGGCAATCGATTATTTTTTAATTATTAGAGTGTTTGATTTTCGATGGAGTTATATATATTAATAATTAATTAATTAAAATATCTATGTGGCACTTGATTTTTTTAATTCAAAAAGAAATTAGAAATCTTATTTTTCATTGGCCGAAATCATTAATAATCCTAGGTGGCGCTCTAATCTTTCAGCAAATATGCCTCCTTTATATATGTATATTATATTAGATTAGATTAGACTAATTAATTAAAATATCTACATGGCACCTAATATGTACGTGACACCTAATTATTTATCTACATGACACTCGACTTTTTTAATTCAAAAATAAATTAAAAATATTATTTTTCATTGGTCGAAACAATTAGTTTTCCTACATGACAGTCTAATATTTAAGCAAATATGTCTTTTTTATTTATATATATTAGATTTATGGGGAATAAATCGTGACATCCCATCAATTTTTGTATTGACGAGTAACAATACATTGTTAATGTACAATAATAATATACTTCATGCGTTTCACAAAGATTTTACGGTTACTATTTGCGCAAATATTAAGACAAAAATAAAAAGGTTGGTTGAATATAATAAAATATGGATAAAGTAATAAAAATGTGTAAAAAGGTGGGTGAGTGTAAGAAAAAAGAGAAAGTGAGTGAAAAATTGTAAATATTGTGAAATAAGAAGGGTAAGTTATTAAATTTTCATGTCAAAAAATAAAATAAAACAAAGTGTAAAGAACATTATGAAACGAACTAAAACGGAAAGTGCAGAGATTTTTTTGAAACGAATGTAGTACATATTTAAGGGAACGCCTGAGGCGGCGTAAATATTAATTGTCTATTTTATCCTATACTAAAATTAGAAAAATAAAAAAATATTGTATAATACAATATAGAAGGTAATCAATTTAAAAGATATATATTTACAAAAATCACCAAATATTAAAACTAAGAAAAATAATCATTAAAAAGAGAAAAACAACCAAATAAGTATTATCATGTATGTGTTTTTAATTACAAGCACGCATCGCGTGCGTTCATAGAAAGATAGTAATATCTTCACCAAAATAAAATAGAAAGATAGTAATATACATATGCGTACTAGTCCGATCAGCTTATGAATTAAATGACAAATATTTATATGTAGTACAACGTATGAGTTTAAAAATAATACGGAATAATGTATGTACTACATCCGTTTTAAAATGATCTTTACAGTTGCTATTTGCACAAATATTAAGACAAAAGAGGAAGAATGTCTAAAAAGGTAAGTGGATATAATAAAATATGGATAAAGTAAGAGAAATGTGTAAAAAGGTGGGTGTGTGTATGAATAAAATGAATAAAGTGTAGAAATTGACCAGAAAACTGTAAATGTTGTGGGGGTAAAAGGGTAAGACCATAAATTTTCATGTTAAAAAATAGTATAAAACATAATATATAGATATTTATAAAACAGATTAAAACGAAAAAGTGTAAAGATTATTTTGAAATGGAGGTAGTATAAACTAGTAAGAAAACATTAAATTCGAACAAAGGTAATACACAACAAACTGCCTAAAAGAAGCGATCAAGGGGAGGTAAGTGGTAACTCATATTACTAGAGGAAACCTTCTTTAAATAGAATTACGAATTTAAAGACATTTTAAGATCTAATAGGTGAGTACGACGGATAACTTTACTACAAAAAATTTGTATTTTTAACGACAACCTAATTACGACGGGTCAAAAATTCCGTCGCAAAAAGCTTTTGCGACGGGTCTAACAACCAAACAAAGACGGGAACAACCGTCGCAAATGTCTTTTACGACGGATTAACGACGGATTTTCCATTAACGACGGCCCCCTTTTATGACGGGTTCACGACAGGAAATCCCGTCATTAATCAATGATTATTGGCCTTTATCGACGGGATTTCCCGTTGTTAATGGTACAACTTTTTGTAGTGCTTAAACGTATAGAGAAGCTGCGGAGAATCCTAAGATTTCGTAGCGGCCGCCCAAGAAAGCGTAGCCAGCGGCTCGCCAGCAACCGATCTCCACCTCCCTCCGGTTGTCGGCGAGTCTTCTTTTTAAGATCAAGATTCCGGTTCCAAGTTGATCAACCCATAGCCCGGAGGTCGGAAACTAAACTCCGGCGGTCATAGGTCTTCGTTCGGGTTTGGTATTTTCTCATTCCCCTCCATTTTCGATAGAGGATCTTCAAGCCCAAGGTTACTATTTTCCCTTGAAGTCTGATTCAAATTATTCTCTTTAGTCTGAAAATGGTGTGGCTATTTGGTTAGTTATTTGAAGGGGAGGATTTGCTTTAGTTTTTGGTTAGCTTGTTCGGGAGTAGTTACTAATCTAGATTAATTTTCTAAGTTGTTTATTTGCTTCTATTAGTTATCATGAATAGTTTTGTGGAAATTAGGGGGGATTTGTGTTTATCTCATTTTGAGGAGGATGAGGTTTCTACTGGCAATCTGATTCACACGGTTAATCAGTTGGTAAATCCTATTGGGGTTCTAAACTTTGTTAGAAAGTTGAAAGATGAGGGAAACAAGCTCTACAAGCAGAGTACTAGCTTTGCTATCTCAAAGCACTTCTTTGCACTCAAGATCTTATCATTTATTTCGGTTTATAATGATGAAGATAAATCAGTTTTTTTAGGTCTTGCGGTGTCTCTTAATTTGAACTTGGGTGCATGTTTCATCAAGGAGAAAGACTTTGAAAGAGTAGGTCAATTATGTTCGATGGTGTTGTGTTATGATACTTAAAATGTGAAGGCTTACCATAGAAGGGCAGTGGCATTTTTGGAGCCTAAAAAACCCGACTTAACTTTCATGGATCTTGCACAAGCACTGAAGATTGATCCAGCAAATTGAGAGTTTCAACAAAAACTTAAGGAGGTGGCATCTCTATTGGGATGGTCTCCGAATTTTGTTGAAGACGCACTTGAAGTAGTAAGAGAGGATGAGGTGTTCAAAAACTATGCCCACACTGGGTAGAAGGAAGAAGAACAAAGAAGAAAGGAAAGGGAGGAGAGGGAAAGGAGGAAGATCGGCGTGTTCGTAGGTGTCTTGGTGTGGAAGATAACATCAAAATGGAAAATAATGTTGTGGAAAAAGAACCCAACGTTACTCAAAACAATTATGTTCTGAAGTTGACTTCAGAAACAAAAAAACCAAATCTTGCATGGTTCCATTTCCGGTTTTCAAATCGAAAACGACATGAGACCTTTTTGGGTCTCACTTCATGTTTGTATGGTGTGATTTCCAGTATAAGAACTTTACATTACTATTGTTCTTCCCTAAAGAATTTGATTAGCATCCGAATTCTCGATCCCTCAGAGGAGATGGATCGTAGTGAAACTCGGGAGTTTAATACACCGATGGAGATTAGTTACCCCCCTGTTGAAGGGAAAGATAGGTGTGAAACAACTCCACAGATGGCGCAAGAAGACGGAGCCACAAGTATGGAAACTCTAGCACCATCATATGAAGCTAAGCCGAAGATCCTTCCAAATGCATCAGTCCTTTCCCCGTTCAAGTCTATTGTTCGTCCGGCCGTGTATTCCTCCAAAGAAATGAGGAAGATCGTCTCTTCTCGTCGCTCCATGTTTAGAAGAGAAGATGATACTTGTAAAAGTCAAAGTCCCTCGGTTTTCACTAACTCTTGGTTTTGCAGGATGAATGTTGGCTCCAAAAGAAGTGCATCTGGCCTTACGGGTGATACGTGGTATCCTTCCCGTAAGCCTTTGTATGACCCCTCCCCCCTCCCCCCTCCCCCCGTGTGTTAATGTGTAATTTATTTCCTGATTAATATATGTTGTAATTTGCCAGTGTCAAAAATAAATAAATAATAATATGTGAATATGTGCAGGCAATTGCAGGATACAAAGACATTGAAGGATTACTTGGAGAATATATATGAAGTAGTAGCGCAGTATAGTAACATGAAGAAAAGCCCTTCCATTATTTGCAAAGGAATAGATCATCAAGGAAAGAATGGGAAGAATGACATACTTGGTCGTATTTATCAAGGCGTTGTTGCTTATCTAAATGGAACTCAACATAATTGTACCAATACTAATTACTTTCAGCAATCTTTAGGTGAAACTGGTGTTGGATACACGTGGCAGGTAATTTATCAAACTTTTCTCAGCATTTTATTTTTTAGAACGAGTCATGAGGGGAATACAAATCACAAAACGGGAAGGGGGGATACAGACCCGTGAGTTGAGGATCTAACCTTCTATCCAGACTTTCTGTCCAAGATACTAGGCCAAGACCTAGTTGATAGTTATTTCATCATTATTGACATTCTTTTCCTTTTTCTTTATTAGATTTGTATCGTTTAAATTACCCTATTTTTTTTATATATAAATATGATATGACGTGGCTTCGTTCAATTCACCATAATTTTTACTGAAATTATATTATGTATAGAGCAACAACAACAAAAAAAAGAATAGAGTTGGAAAGTTATTTAGCTTTATAGAATTTTTGGGTAGCTTTTTCATAAATTGATAAAAAGAATACGAAAACTTTAATGTTTTTATAACCATTTTTTCTTTTAATATTCTTTAATCAATATCAAATTGACGATGTTAAAAACATGACAATATATTGAAACTTATTAGAACCTAATTATTAGACAACATAATAATGCAGACATGTAGCGAGATGGTGATGCCGATAGCTCCGGGTACGAGCAAAAGGTCTATGTTTCCTCCTCAAGCTTTCAATTTGCAAGACTTCATGCAAAGTTGTAAGAGCAACTACAATGTTATGCCTCGTCCAAATTGGATAACAACTTACTACGGTGGACATGTATGTCATCATCAATTAATTATTACAAGAATATTCTTACAGTAAGCACGTTTTACTTGTTGGAAGTTCTAACCATGTTTAACCAATTATTTCCTTCTTGATATTAGGATATGAAACTGGTCATTGAAAGATTTGGGTCTAACATTATTTTCTCTAACGGACTCAAAGATCCTTACAGCAGTGCAGGGTAAGTCTCGACATTTTAATGATTTTTTGAGGGACAAGTCTCAGTCATCATATTAGTTATAATATTGTCGATCCATCTTAGATCCTCAAATGATAAAAATATAATTGCATTCCTAACTCGAGTTTTTTTTTGTGTGTGGTTATACTTCTACTTTATTCCTATTTTAGCAAAAGTTCTACTCTCTAATATATCACACTGCACAAACCCCACTTGCAATTATCTTTTTTTTTTATTATAGAAATCTGACTTGTTTCACTCTTTCTTCACAAGCCCCTCTTTCTTTTCTCTCACCTTCTTATAAATTCTTGTATATACAGTAACCGTAAAATAAAAAATAAAAAATCGAAGGGAGTATCATTTTCGTTTCTCCATAGGATTAGTGCCATCAATATAAGAGATCCACTTAAATTGAATTATACCTGGTACTTCATATACGCAAAATACACATGACACTTTTTTTTGACATGTATCCCAAAATATAACTCCTTCACCTCTTGCAGTTTGGATTATACACCTTGATGCATAGTGTTAATTATGCACGCCGTTGAACGTTTATTGAGCATCTAATGAACATGAAAAGTGATTTCAATGTACATGTAGAAGTGAAATATTTGAACTATATGTTCAATTACTATATGTTCTTTGGTTATGAATGATATGTTATTTGTATTTGAACTATACGTTTATTTAAAAATAGGATGCACAGTGAACATTTGCACCCGAATGCATAAATCATATTTTGTTCACCTCTTACTAATTTGCCACATCTTTACTAATGTCCTCTCCTTTGATTTTCTAATTTGTTTCATGGTGATAGGGTGTTGCACAACTTAAATAACAACATTGTTGCTCTTTACACAACAGAAGGTTAGTATCTACAGTAGTTTATAATTGAAATATTATGATTTTCCACTCTTTTTAATTGAAAAATATTAGATATATTTTGTCACTGAATTCAGAACATTAATTTGTTGTTAGTACATTCTAGGATCACACTGCATGGACATAGTTACAGCCAAAGAAGATGATCCTAAATGGTTGGTAGACCAACGAAAAAGAGAAATTGAGATCATTACTGGGTGGATCCAAAAATACCAAGAGGATCTTAATGGTAGCGCTTTTGGGCAGAAGCAGGGTAAGCGATTGAACAAGACCCCAAATTTTAGGGATTCTCAAAACTCAGATATAGTTTAATTAGCTTTCCAAACATATGGTAAAACAAAGTTGGAGTTAAGATGTTGTTGTGTAATATGCCTTGTAACAATTGCTTTCTTTTTTATTTTGGCGATCTATATATCACATTAAATGACAGTTGGAAGCCATCTGGCTGTCTCATTCCTTTTTAGTTTTTATGTTTATTGTTGATAGAAACTCAATGTTACCCAAATGGTTTGTCACATTGGAGAGAAACAAGAGAGAAAATACCAATGTATAACTGTATAAATTTGGGTAGTTATTCTCACTATTGTCAATTGGTTTTAGTGTAGAACCCCGTGTGGCTGTGTGTTTTCTTTCAATTCTTGTTTTATCTTTTTTTTTGTTGTTGTTTTTTCCAATTTTAGCTTTTGCTAGATTCTCTTGTTTTTTTTTTATGCAAGCTGTGAATTTAATTCAATAATCAAACCAGAACAACAAGTTTAGGGAGGTAAGTCCTCCAATAATACATCCAAAATGAAGTTCGGTGGTGCTTCCCACAAATTAACATAGTTTAAAACATAACTTGTCCTACAATGCTTAGCAAGCCTATCAGGTGCTTTATTCCCAGCTCTTTGTTCATGCTCTAATTTTATCTCTTCATGCTTCTTCAAGAGGTCCCTGCATTTTTTAACCATAATAAAGTTTACATCACGAACTACAAAACCATCAAGAATAGCGCTCACTGCCTGCATTGAGTCCGAACAGATTATAACATTGCTCCTACCCTTCTTGTCGATCTGTTCTAAGCCCATTAGTATGGCCTTACTTTCTCCCATTACAACCGAGCATGTTCTACTTCTTTTCCCGTAGCCCAGTTTCCAATTACCATCGGAGTCCCCGAAAATGCATGCCAGTCCTACAAAATCTTCTGAATTCTTGAAAGACACATCACAATTTGAATTGATTTAAACCATAAGGGAGGGGGTGGTTTCCAGCGGGTGGGGGGATTTTTTGGATTAGCGATAGATTTACAATATCTTGAAGTATGGAATTCTCAAGCTAAAGCTCGGGCTTCAGAGCGCATCTATCCGGGGTTGAATGTTGTTGGGTAAAGATAAACTCGTTTCTCCTAATCCAGATTTTCCATATGGAAAAAGAAAAAAGGGTCTGCCATGGTAAGGAGATTATATCAGAGTGCTCATTAGGTTTAAGGGTGAGATTTGAGGAAAGCCAAAGTGGAAGAGAGTCATTACAAAAAGCCTCTGAAACATTATATAACTCCCAATCTTCTTTTGCTCGTGGGCAATCCCTAAGAACACGGAGGGTGTTCTCAGGTATATTTGCACACGAGGTACAAAAATCATATTGAATGATATGTCTCCTGTTTAGCAACACACTGTGAGGAAGTCTATCTAGAAAAGCCAACCATATAAAAAATTTAACTTTTGGCAAGGTTTTAACTTTCCAAATCCAACTTACCTCGGCATTAATAAAGCACATATTTCCATTATTTAGCACTTTCATCGCACTGGCAAAATGAAATTTTCTAAGAGAAGTAAAATCTGAGTACATGAAATCCATAGAGTTTGGGCCATTCCCAGGGATAGAGACACTACAACATTGGTTAACCAGATTAGAAGGAAGATCGAAAGATAAAGCATTGAAATTCCAAGTATAACCTTGCCAAACATTAGCAACCAGAATTTTTTCTTCCTCTCTCTGAAAAGGGCCATGAATACTGCTTGTAAGAGTTTGAACCCCGTTCCATTTATCATTCCACAAAGAGATCCTAGTGCCATCCCCAATCCCCCAATGAAGGCTATCCTAGAAAATTTGACAGACTTTTTCCATTCTCTTCCACAAGTGAGATCCCGAGTTGAAAGCTCTAAAGGTTTGTTTGATTTACAATACTTATCCCTAAGAACCCGGACAACCCATTTATTTTCCATATTTAACATTTTTCACCAAAGTTTTAGCATATGGGTTCTATTCAATTTTTTTTGCACATCTAATTCCCAGTTCTCTTCCTCTCTCGGCTTAGAGATCCCGTCCCAACCCACAAGATGTAACCCTCTCTCCCCTTCCCCTTTACCCCAAAGAAATTTTGCAATCCTGGAATTTAGGTGTTGAAGGGTAGCTTCCGGGAGCATCATACATTGCATGTAGTAATTTGGGATGAAGTTGAGAGTGGAGGAAATTAGGCATAGTCTCCCAGCCTTAGTCAAGAATTTTGTCTTTCACGAGGCTAACTTACTCATGATCTTTTAGGTAATGAACTTAACTTGGTATTTTGAGGGCCTGACACTGGATAAGGGAAAACCTAGATATGGATTAATGTTATTAGTTTCCCGCATATTCAGAGCATCACACACACAACTGCCTATCCTCAAGGGATGTGTTTTTTGAAAATAACATTCGACTTTTATCCACACTGATGGTCTACCCTGATATATCGCAAAACTGATCTAGCACACTCTTCAAAACCCAAATATTAACCATAGAAGTCTCACCGAAAAGTAAAATATCATCTGCAAAAAGAAGATGGGAACCTCTTTCCTACGCATGCTGAAGTCTGACTAGCACCTGTTGTAATGATCTTACCGAGACGGCGAGGTCTACCGTTACACCCACATGTGGTGTAGTAGCCATAGGATCCTCGCTTTTCCGCTCAGATTCTCCAACAGGTTGGAAGTCTACCATGTTACCGTACCTCCCCACAGGCGGCACCAAATGATGTGAGGTTTTTCCGGATGCTGACGTGTTGACCCTTCAAAGGGGGTATCTGTAGGGGAATACAGTTAAACATAATAACATGTGCGGAAACAATCCCCAAAGCCAGGAAGCATGTATAAAGCACAGATTAAGCATACTTACGTTTGAAGCGTGTTTTCCACAAATTGTCAACGAACACGAACTTAGAACTCCACTTGTCGTTCCTCTACTTGGTTCACCGACACGATAAGATCTGTCTTGATTATCGTAGCTTAGACAATCGATCAAGATACTTTGCTTTTGGGAAGAACTCGCTTTGGAGGCACAGAGAGAATTAGGGTTCTCTGTGACTCTAGGGTTTGAGTATGACTGAATTGTGTGTGTTGGAAAAAGGGGTTAGAAGGTTATTAACATAACCTTACTAACCGACCAAGCCACAAGGGCAAGGTCGGCCAGCAAGCCCGCACAAGCGCACACGAGCACGCACAGCGAGCTGGGCCGTGGGCCGCGCTGCTGCTGCTGTGTCGTTGCCTTAGCCCGCGCGCACACACATGCAGCTGCTCGGCCATGGGCCAGCGCTGCTGTGTCGTGGCCTTGCTTCCGTGCCTAGCGCCCATGGGCCTTGAGTGCTTCGCGCACTCGGCTCTAGGGCTGCTCCTCGTAGTCGCGACTTAATATCGATCCGGATATTATTTATCGTTTTGTATACGACGAATCACCGTCGCACGATACGATTTATTCGTGTCGCCTAGCTTACGAATATTCGCGATACGATATACGATTCCGATGCAAGGTCGTATCGTATAATACGTTTTCCAACTAATTCCCGAAAAACTATTAAATGAATTTCCGATTCATTTAATCCGGTGATCTGTTACGTGTCATTGGTGTGACCTTGTAGGTTCAGTCAAGAGTAAGCTGTGAGTTTAATATTCATTAGCACTCACTGATCGGAAGCATTGCTCCAGCTAGCTGTTCCGATCACTTGATCTCACTGAATTAATTGTTCGCAATTAATCTGAACCTTGGTATTAGACTTAATGCACCTTGGGTGAAGGACATATTTCCTTCAGTCTCCCACTTGTCATTCAGACAAGTGTGCATTCACATTCCTTTGTCACTTAGTGTTACTTACTGAACATAAGGTAAGATCCAAGCCATCCTTATTAGGTCCAGAAGTGTTTCTCGGATTACAGAGCTCAACTGTTAAACTTTTGCAGAAGGTTAAGCCTTAACCATTCTGAGCACGGCCATGCATTTTACAGTGTCTAACTCTCCGAGAGGCCTTGTTACACAACAACACCATATCCTATCAAAGATAGGAGGACAATCCATTCTTGCAATCTATGAACACTCACTTTGATTCATAGTACGCCCAATAACTGCTTTTATAGCCTCCTTTTACGCTGCAACGTTTAGCGAGCATCAAAGCGAACTAATTCTCAAACGAGCAGACATAATCACTCATGTTCTGAGGAACGGTTTCTAATCACCTTTAATGAGAACTATCTATGACATGACTTTAATTTCTTAAAGTGTTCTCATGGTCAATCCGATACAAGATCCAATAAGTATCTATGCAAAAGATTCTGACATCCAGTCACTCTAGTTCAAGAAACAGAACTAAGTAATCTACTTGCAATCTAATCTTCATTAGTCATTGGTCGTCCAGCTTTCAATGACCTGGATTAGGGATCCTTTGTGACTTCAATATTCAAGTTCACTTATAGGTGTTTCTTTGTCGAAGAATCCATCTTGACATCCCATTTGAATGATTTGAATCACATGGACTTATCATTTAATACTAAACCAAAATTAAATGAATATGAAATAATAAATTTCATAAATATGAAATGGTTAAACCAATTGTTTTAAACATAGATCTAACAGATGTTCTAAAACAATACTTAGAAAATCAAAGCCATTCTCCAACATGCTTGATTCCCATGGTTGCTACATGTGCTTTGTGTTTCACTTGTGGCAACGGTTTAGTCAATGGATCCGCGA
This sequence comes from Spinacia oleracea, assembly GCF_020520425.1. Taxonomy (NCBI): domain Eukaryota; kingdom Viridiplantae; phylum Streptophyta; class Magnoliopsida; order Caryophyllales; family Amaranthaceae; genus Spinacia; species Spinacia oleracea. The sequence goes on from NC_079491.1 coordinate 81,635,778, forward strand.
CGTTGTCGTCAGTTCCAACCTTACAAATCTCGATTTCTTTTCTTTCAACGATCTCTCCAAGTATATGAAATCTCCGCAGTACGTGCTTGGACTTCTAGTGGCTCCTAGGCTCCTTTGCCTGGGCAATGGCTCCGCTATTGTCGCAATACAAAGCCACTGGTCCTTTAATGGAGGGGACAACCCCAAGTTCTTTGATGAACTTCCGAATCCAAACAGCTTCCTTTGCTGCTTCTGAGGCAGCAATGTACTCGGCTTCAGTTGTAGAATCCGCAATAGTGCTTTGCTTAAAACTTTTCCAGCTTATTGCTCCGTCGGTGAGGCATAACACAAACCCAGACTGTGATCTGAAATCATCTCTGTCGGTTTGAAAGCTTGCGTCCGTATAGCCCTTAACAATCAACTCATCTGTACCACCATAAACCAGAAACTGATCCTTAGTCCTTTTCAAGTACTTTAGGATGTTCTTGGCCAAAGTCCAATGAGCCTCACCTGGTTCTGGCTGGTGCCTGCTCGTTGCACTGAGTGCGAACGAAACATCCGTCCTTGTACAAATCATAGCATACATGATGGATCCAATAGCCGAAGCGTATGGAATTCCACTCATCTTTCTATGCTCATCAGATGTTCTAGGACACTGATTCTTGCTTAGATATGTTCCATGTGACTGTTAGGTTATGATACATATGACAATTCATAAATCATGCGGAAAAACTATTTAGCCAGGAATACATATTATTTACACATAATCATATAGCATAGTTTAGATGCATACTCTTTGTTGCGTGCCTTCCCTAGCTGCGCCCGAACCGAACAAGAACAAGTCTTTAGGACTCCAAGTGTCGTCCCTCCGTAGATAGTCCACAGCACGTCCGGATCCGCCTTAAGATTGACCAACTAGAATCGCCCTTAAGGTACTAATAATTTCGGCACTTTTAGGCAAGGTATGTGACTGAATTTTTCTCTCAAAAACTCACTTTGAATACTTGAATAATCTATGTAAATATGTGACCCTAGGCACCTATTTATAGAGTTTATGGAAAAGGTTTTGGAATCCTATTAGGATACTAATTTATTTAATTATAATCCTACTAGGACTCTAATTAAATAATCATTATCTAATAGTTTTAGGATTTAATCATATTTCGAATCCCGATTGCTTTAGGATTCCCGCACAAGCATTGCATGAGCACCGTACACCCGCGCAAGCCTTGCGGCCCACGCTAGGCGCACAGCGCTCGGCCCACTGCTGTGCTCTCGCGCGCGCGCCCCAGGCCTTGGCTGGGCCTGGCCTTGCGCTGGGCCTGGTGGAGGCTTGGCATGCGATGGTGCGTGTTGGCTCGCTGGGCGATGGCCTGGCTTCGTGTTGGGCCTTCGTCTAGCGGGCCTCGTCCGATGCTAATTCGTACGATACGCTTCCGATTAAATTCCCGATTCCGGAATTCATTTCCGATACGAACAATATTTAATATTTCCGATTCCGGAATCAATTTCCGTTTCGAACAAATATTTAATATTTCCGTTTCCGGAATTATTTTCCGATTCCGATAATATTTCCGATTCTGACAATATTTCCGTTTCCGGCAATATTTCCGATTCCGACAATATTTCCATTTCCGATAATATTTTCCGATACGTACCATGTTTCCGTTTCCGGCAACATCTACGACTTGGATAATATTTATATTTCCGATACGATCCATATTTCCGTTTCCGGCAATATCATCGTTTCCGGAGTATTCATTTCTTGCCTGTGACGATCTCAGCTCCCACTGAAACCAAGATCCGTCGATTCCGAATATCCATAGATGGAGTATTTAATGCCATTAAATACTTGATCCGTTTACGTACTATTTGTGTGACCCTACGGGTTCAGTCAAGAGTAAGCTGTGGATTAATATCATTAATTCCACTTGAACTGAAGCGGCCTCTAGCTAGGCATTCAGCTCACTTGATCTCACTGAATTATTAACTTGTTAATTAATACTGAACCGCATATATTAGACTTATCATTGAATGCATACTTGGACCAAGGGAATTATTTCCTTCAGTCTCCCACTTGTCCTTAGGGACAAGTGTGTATTTCCTAATTCCTTTGTCGCTCGATGCTTGCTCTTGAACATAAGGTAAGAGTTGTCATCCTTATTATGTCCAGAGGTGTTTCTCGGTTTCAGAGTTCAACTGATCAAATAAACAGATAATCATAGCCTATGATTTATCCGAGCACGGCCATGCATTTCACAGTTTCTAGCTCTCCGAGTGGCCTTGTACAACTTTTAAGCATCTCATCCCGATTTATGGGAGGACAATCCCAATCTTGCGATCTTGAGATTAGACTTCGTTTGATAGGTGATTACCTGAGCGTTGCCTTTATAGCCTCCTTTTACGGTGCGACGGTTGGTCAACGTCAAAGCAACCAGTTCTCAAACAAGTAATCTCAAATCACTCAGGTATTGAGGATTTAGTGTCTAATAATTTTAATGAAATTTACTTATGACAGATTTTCATCTCTTACAGTAAAGTTTCATAGGTCTTGTCCGATACTAGTCTTCACAAAGTAAGTGTCTATGCAAATGATTATGACATTGCCATGTCCACATAGTTCAAGAAACAGAACTACTAGTCATCTTGCATTCTAGTCGTTCTAATTTTATAGAAAACTCCGACTAGGGACCATTTTCAACCTTTGACATTCAAGTTCACTTGATAGACATTTCTTAGTCACAGAACTGGTCCTGACAGTCTATCTTGAATATATCGTCAAATTGACGGGACTCATCATTTAATAAACCACAAATTAAATGGAAAAATAAATTCTCTTCATTTATTGTGAATGATTAACCAATAATGTTTTACAAAGATTTAAACTCTAAAACTTTAAAACATTAAACAGAGACATCAAAGCCATTCTCCAATATGCTTGATTCCCATAGCTGCAGTGTGCGAGTTGTGCTTCGCCTGCGGCAGAGGTTTAGTCAATGGATCTGATATGTTGTCATCAGTTCCAATTTTGCTTATCTCGACTTCTTTTCTTTCAACGAACTCTCGTAGAAGGTTAAATCTACGAAGTACATGCTTGACTCTCTGGTGGTGTCTAGGCTCCTTTGCCTATGCAATAGCTCCGTTATTATCACAATACAGGGCTATTGGTCCTTTAATGGAGGGGACTACACCAAGTTCACCTATGAACTTCCTTAGCCATATAGCTTCCTTTGCTGCTTCATGTGCAGCAATGTACTCCGCTTCAGTTGTAGAATCCGCAATGGTGCTTTGCTTAGCACTTTTCCAGCTTACTGCTCCTCCGTTGAGGCAGAAGACAAACCCAGACTGTGATCTGAAATCATCTTTGTCGGTTTGGAAACTTGCGTCCGTATAGCCTCTAACAATTAATTCATCATCTCCACCATAGACCAGGAAGTCATCTTTGTGCCTTTTCAGGTACTTCAGAATATTCTTGGCAGCAGTCCAATGCGCCTCTCCTGGGTCTGACTGGTATCTGCTCGTAGCACTGAGTGCGTACGCAACATCCGGGCGTGTACATATCATAGCATACATTATTGAACCAATCAATGATGCATATGGAATCCCATTCATTCGTCTACGCTCATCAAGTGTTTTTGGGCACTGATTCTTGCTTAGTGTCATTCCATGAGACATGGGTAGGTAGCCTCGCTTGGAGTCCGCCATCTTGAACCTATCAAGCACCTTATTGATATAAGTGCTTTGACTAAGTCCAATCATCTTTTTAGATCTATCTCTGTAAATCTTGATGCCCAATATGTACTGTGCTTCTCCTAGATCTTTCATCGAAAAACATTTCCCAAGCCAAATCTTGACAGAGTTCAACATAGGAATGTCATTTCCGATAAGTAATATATCGTCGACATATAATACCAGGAAAGCAATTTTGCTCCCACTGACCTTCTTGTATACACAAGATTCGTCTGCGTTCTTGATGAAACCAAAGTCACTGACTGCTTCATCAAAACGTATATTCCAGCTCCTGGATGCCTGCTTCAATCCGTAGATTGACTTCTTTAGCTTGCATACCTTTTTAGCATTCTTTGGATCCTCAAAACCTTCAGGCTGTGTCATAAACACAGTTTCTGTTAAAACGCCGTTTAAGAAAGCAGTTTTGACATCCATCTGCCATATTTCGTAATCGTAATATGCAGCGATTGCTAACATTATCCGAATAGACTTTAGCATTGCAACTGGTGAAAAGGTTTCATCGTAATCCACACCGTGGACTTGCCTGTAAACTTTTGCAACCAATCTAGCTTTGAAAACTTCAAGTTTCCCATCCTTGTCCTTTTTCAGTTTGAAAACCCATTTGCTTCCAATGGCTTGGTAGCCATCTGGCAAATCGACCAAATCCCATACTTGGTTTTCAGACATGGAGTCTAATTCAGATTGCATGGCTTCTTGCCATTGCTTGGAGCTAGGGCTCGTCACAGCTTGTTTGTAAGTCGCAGGTTCATCACTTTCAAGTAATAGAACGTCATAGCTCTCGTTCGTCAAAATACCTAAGTACCTTTCCGGTTGAGATCTATATCTTTGCGATCTACGCGGGGTAACATTTCTAGTTTGACCATGATTCTCACCAGATTCTTCTAAAGATCTCTGAGTTTCATCCTGAATGTCATCTTGAGCATTCTCTAGAGTTTGTTGTTCGACTCGAATTTCTTCGAGGTCTACTTTTCTCCCACTTGTCATTTTGGAAATGTGATCTTTCTCCAAAAAGACACCATCTCGAGCAACAAACACCTTGTTCTCAGATGTATTGTAGAAGTAATACCCCTTTGTTTCCTTTGGATAGCCCACAAGGATACATTTGTCAGATTTTGGATGAAGTTTGTCTGAAATTAATCGTTTGACGTATACTTCACATCCCCAAATCTTAAGAAAAGACACATTTGGAGGCTTTCCAAACCATAATTCATATGGAGTCTTTTCGACAGCTTTAGACGGAGCTCTATTTATAGTGAGTGCAGCTGTATTTAGTGCATGTCCCCAAAATTATAATGGAAGTTTGGCCTGACCCATCATTGACCTGACCATGTCTAGCAAGGTTCTGTTCCGACACACCGTTCCATTGTGGTGTTCCTGGAGGAGTCAATTCTGATAGAATTCCACATTCTTTCAGATGGTCATCAAATTCATAGCTCAGATATTCACCGCCTCTATCAGACCGCAGTGCCTTAATCTTCTTGCCTAATTGATTCTCTACTTCACTCTGAAATTCCTTGAATTTGTCAAAGGATTCAGACTTATGCTTCATTAGGTAGACATAACCATACCTACTGGAGTCATCAGTAAAAGTGATAAAGTAGCTGAAACCACCTCTAGCATTTGTACTCATTGGTCCACATACATCTGTATGGATTAAACCCAATAGTTCATTTGCTCTTTCTCCAACTTTAGAGAAAGGTTGCTTTGTCATTTTGCCAAGTAAACATGATTCGCATTTACCATAATCCTCTAAGTCAAATGGTTCTAGAATTCCATACTTTTGAAGTCTTTCTAAGCGTTTCAAGTTTATATGGCCTAATCGACAATGCCACAGATAGGTGAGATCTGAATCATCCTTTTTGGCCTTTTTGGTATTTATGTTATATACTTGTTTGTCGTGATCTAATAAATAAAGTCCATTGACTAATCTAGCAGATCCATAAAACATCTCTTTAAAATAAAACGAACAACTATTGTCTTTTATTAAAAAGGAAAATCCCTTAGCATCTAAGCAAGAAACTGAAATGATGTTTTTAGTAAGACTTGGAACATGGAAACATTCTTCCAGTTCCAAAACTAGCCCGGAGGGCAACGACAAATAGTAAGTTCCTACAGCTAATGCAGCAATCCGTGCTCCATTTCCCACTCGTAGGTCGACTTCACCCTTGCTTAACTTTCTACTTCTTCTTAGTCCCTGTGGATTGGAACATAAGTGTGAGCCACAACCTGTATCTAATACCCAAGAAGTTGAATTAGCAAGTATACAGTCTATAACGAAAATACCTGAAGATGGAACGACTGTTCCGTTCTTCTGATCTTCCTTTAGCTTCAAGCAATCTCTCTTCCAATGCCCCTTCTTCTTGCAGTAGAAGCATTCGGATTCAGAAGTGGGTTGACTGACCTTCCTCTTTACAGATTTGGCGCCAGTTTGCTTAGTTGGGCTGGCCTTGTTGCCACCTTTCTTAGCATTCCTCTTCTTTCCAGATTTCTTGAACTTGCCCCCACGCACCATAAGCACATCCTGCTTATCACTTTTGAGCGTCTTTTCAGCGGTCTTCAGCATACCGTGAAGCTCAGTGAGCGTTTTGTCCAGACTATTCATACTGTAGTTCAGTTTGAACTGATCATACCCGCTATGAAGAGAATGGAGGATGGTGTCTATAGCCATTTCCTGAGAAAATTGCTGATCCAGCCGACTCATATTCTCAATGAGTCCAATCATTTTGAGAACATGTGGACTTACGGGCTCGCCTTTCTTAAGCTTGGTCTCAAGAATTTTCCTATGAGTCTCGAATCTTTCGACTCGAGCCAGATCTTGGAACATGTTCTTCAACTCACTGATGATTGTGAAAGCATCTGAGTTGATGAACGTTTTCTGCAGATCCGCACTCATGGTGGCGGGCATTAGACATTTCACATCCTTGTTGGCATCAATCCAACGATTGAGGGCTGCCTGAGTGACCCCGTCGCCTGCGGCTTCGGGCATCGCCTCTTCTAGGACATACTCCTTTTCTTCCTGCATAAGAACTATTTGCAAGTTTCTTTGCCAGTCAAGGAAGTTTTTCCCGTTCAACTTCTCCTTTTCGAGAATTGATCGAATGTTGAATTAATTATTGTTTGCCATATTAAAAACTACAATTGAAAAGAATAAACAAATAAATAACCATTCACAGTTTCTCTTAATAAACTTAAATTCTAGCATACATGCATAATTCAATGTTTATTAAGCATTTTATTCAAGTTATGTGTTCCGGCAGGTGTGAATAAAATGATTCCAAGATCCTAAAATCATTGAAGAACTAAGCACAGTTTGTCGACTTAATCCTAAAACATCTTAGGTAAGCAAAAGCCTTTTGCTAATAGTCTAGAAACTATTCTTGGTTGATAGGTACGTCTAAGAACTTATTAGGTAAACCTATCGATTTTGCCACGACATAAAAGGACTCCTTACTTATATCGTTGAGTTTAACCAAAACTAACATGTACTCACAATTATTTGTGTACCTTGCCCCTTTAGGACCAATAAGTAACACCTCGCTGAGCGAAAACTATTACTAGATTGATGTAAAGGATATCCAAGCAAGTGTATATTTTGGCATGGCACCTTTTAGCTCAATTTTTAAGTTTGGAACTTAAGGCTCTTACTATGTTGGTTAGATTTTAAGTGAACTAAAATCCTTAATCATGCAACATAATCAAGCTTTTGATCTCATGCATTTTAAGACATATTTAAAAGCAATAAATAACTTAAAACATGCATAAGATAAATGTGATCTAGTATGGCCCGACTTCATCTTGAAGCTTTAACTTCAAAGTCCGTCTTGAAAATCTCCGTGGGAGGCACCATTTTCTTCAAATAGAATAAGCTATAATTAAAACTAATTACAACTATTTGATGGTACGCAGACCATATTTGAATTGAAAAACGACTTTGGTACTTTAGACCAATTACATTCAAATTAATGGTACGCAGACCATATTTTCTATCCTATTTGGGCCATACTAGTCACTTCATAACCTGCAAAACAGTACATATACAATATATACCATTCACCCATTCATTATCATGAATGGCCCACATAGCTGGTTAGTAAAACACATTATGCATCACGTAAACATTTGCAGCAATTAATCAAGGGCACCAATAATCTACCAATTATTCAGTCCTTATTAATTCTAATCAAGTTGTTTTAACCTTAAGGATTTGTAGACCTAATCAAGAGTTTATGACTAAAAGGGCTCCCACTTAAACCAATAAATTCATATGCTTTACTAATTTTAAACAAAAAAATGTATTTCTAGTCTAACCGGAAACATACAAATTTAATTAAAATTTAAAGCTCATATAAATTTATAATTGAATCCAAAAAGTTTAATTTAATTTCAGTCGTATTTAAATTAATTCATGATTTTAATTTTAGTAAAATAATTAGAATAAATAAAATTTATTATAATTACAATATTCAAAATTAAAATCCAAGAAAATAATTTAAATTATTAATTTTAAAATTAATTAAAATTACTCAAACTGAAAATTTCAAATTAAAATTTCAAAACGATCTAATCGCAACGCAAACACCTCACGCATCACACGCCCACGGGCCACACGCACACAACCATCGCTGGCCATGTGCGCACAGCCCATGCGCTGCGTCGCATAGCTGCTGCTTCTACCCTTCGCAAGCCATCGCGCGAGCTGGTGCTCGCTGCGCGCGCGCCAGCGCTCGATGAACGCGAGCCAGCGCTCGCTTCGTGCACTCGCCAGCGCATGCTGTGCGCGCTCGCTAGCGCTCGCTTGGTGCGAGCCAGCGCTCGCTGCGCACGGCATCGACGCTGGGCGCAGCACCCGTGGCACGCGAGCTTGTGGTCGCTGCGCGCGAGGCTGCGCGCGCTTGCGCGAGGCAGTGCGCGTTGTGGCGCAGCTCGCTTGCTGCCCACACGCGACTGCCGTGCCTTGCCTTCGCCCATGCCCATTCGTCAATTGCTCATAGCCCACGACACAAGGCAGGGCTGCTGCCTTGTGCTCGTGCGCCATGCCCTTGCTCATTGCATTCGTGCCGCATGGGCGACGAGCTCCCTTGCTCGTCGTCACATGCCCGCACTATACAATACCCCTTAAGGGTAACACGTAGCGTCCATTGCTTTGTGCGTGCAAGTTATATGAACGAATCGCATAAAATTTAAAAAATTTATATTTAAAATTAATGACAAATTAATAAATAATATTAATTTCATAATTTTAGGGCGAAAAATCGAAAATTTATTATTCAATTGATTTCCGATTAACATGGATTCAAGTCTAGGTCATAAAAATTTAAAATTTAACATAAATTTACAATTTTTTATGGTGGTTTTTAATCATAGGTATCTAATTAAATTATAATTAATTATGAAAATCAAATTAATTCTAAATTATTCTAATTTTCAACAAATTAATCATAATTACAAATTAGATTGCATAATTAACAAGGCTAGGCATTCAAACTTGTTAAACATATACAGTAGGTCAATCAAAAATTCAAGATTTATCAACAAGAATCGCAAATATTTAATTTAACATCTTAAATTTACGAAATTTTGCATTCGAAAAACTAAAACCTTCGAAAAGTCATAGTTAGGCTTCGAATTTGAGAATTCTGAGTTCGGCCGAAAATATTATTTTTGTCAAAATTTTAGAATGCCTTTTACATGCGGAATTGACACAAAAATCACTCGATTTGGATGAGTAACGAAGAAACTGCCGAAAAATTGCGTACGTATAATTAAATAAACGCAATTTGCAATTAATTAACAATTACGAAAATTAATCACCCCTTTTAATTCTTGCAAATTTGTAATATTTAACCATGTTCATGCAATTTAGATTATGAAAATAATAAGAGGTTTGTGATACCACTGTTAGGTTATGATACATATGACAATTCATAAATCATGCGGAAAAACCATTTAGCCAGGAATACATATTATTTACACATAATCATATAGCATAGTTTAGATGCATACTCTTTGTTGCGTGCCTTCCCTAGCTGCGCCCGAACCGAACAAGAACAAGTCTTTAGGACTCCAAGTGTCGTCCCTCCGTAGATAGTCCACAGCACGTCCGGATCCGCCTTAAGATTGACCAACTAGAATCGCCCTTAAGGTACTAATAATTTCGGCACTTTTAGGCAAGGTATGTGACTGAATTTTTCTCTCAAAAACTCACTTTGAATACTTGAATAATCTATGTAAATATGTGACCCTAGGCACCTATTTATAGAGTTTATGGAAAAGGTTTTGGAATCCTATTAGGATACTAATTTATTTAATTATAATCCTACTAGGACTCTAATTAAATAATCATTATCTAATAGTTTTAGGATTTAATCATATTTCGAATCCCGATTGCTTTAGGATTCCCGCACAAGCATTGCATGAGCACCGTACACCCGCGCAAGCCTTGCGGCCCACGCTAGGCGCACAGCGCTCGGCCCACTGCTGTGCTCTCGCGCGCGCGCCCCAGGCCTTGGCTGGGCCTGGCCTTGCGCTGGGCCTGGTCGAGGCTTGGCATGCGATGGTGCGTGTTGGCTCGCTGGGCGATGGCCTGGCTTCGTGCTGGGCCTTCGTCTAGCGGGCCTCGTCCGATGCTAATTCGTACGATACGCTTCCGATTAAATTCCCGATTCCGGAATTCATTTCCGATACGAACAATATTTAATATTTCCGATTCCGGAATCAATTTCCGTTTCGAACAAATATTTAATATTTCCGTTTCCGGAATTATTTTCCGATTCCGATAATATTTCCGATTCTGACAATATTTCCGTTTCCGGCAATATTTCCGATTCCGGCAATATTTCCGATTCCGGCAATATTTCCATTTCCGATAATATTTTCCGATACGTACCATGTTTCCGTTTCCGGCAACATCTACGACTTGGATAATATTTATATTTCCGATACGATCCATATTTCCGTTTCCGGCAATATCATCGTTTCCGGAGTATTCATTTCTTGCCTGTGACGATCTCAGCTCCCACTGAAACCAAGATCCGTCGATTCCGAATATCCATAGATGGAGTATTTAATGCCATTAAATACTTGATCCGTTTACGTACTATTTGTGTGACCCTACGGGTTCAGTCAAGAGTAAGCTGTGGATTAATATCATTAATTCCACTTGAACTGAAGCGGCCTCTAGCTAGGCATTCAGCTCACTTGATCTCACTGAATTATTAACTTGTTAATTAATACTGAACCGCATATATTAGACTTATCATTGAATGCATACTTGGACCAAGGGCATTATTTCCTTCAGTGACATGGGTAGATGGCCTCTCTTGGCTTCCATCATATTGAACCTAGCTAGCACTTTGTCAATGTAAGTGCTTTGGCTTAGTCCAATCATCCTCTTAGATCTATCCCTATAGATCTTGATGCCCAATATGTACTGTGCCTCTCAGCTCCTAAGTCCTTCATTGAGAAACACTTTCCAAGCCAAGTCTTTACAGACTCCAACATAGGAATGTCGTTTCCAATAAGCAGTATGTCGTCAACATACAAGACTAGGAATGAAATTTTACCTTCTTGTATACACAAGATTCGTCCTGATTCTTGATGAAGCCAAACTTATTGACTGATTCATCAAATCGTTTATTCAAACTCCTTGATGCCTGCTTTAGTTTGTAGATGGACTTCTTAAGCATGCATACCTTTTCTTGATTCTTTTGATCGACAAAACCCTCCGGCTGCGTCATAAACACAGTCTCTTCAAGAACACCATTCAAAAAGGCAGTTTTGACATCCATTTGCCATATTTCATAGTCATGAAAAGCGGCAATCGCAAGGATTATCCGAATAGACTTAAGCATCGCGACTGGAGAAAAGGTTTCATCGTAGTCAACACCGTGAACTTGCCTGTAACCTTTTGCTACCAATCTAGCCTTGTATATGTATACAATTCCATCTTTGTCTTTCTTCAACTTGAAGACCCATTTGCATCCGATAGGTGTAAACCCATCCGGCAAATCAACCAAATCCCATACTTGATTTTCAGACATGGAGTCTATTTCAGATTGCATGGCCTCTAGCCATTTAGTGGAGCTTAGGCTCGTCATAGCTTGCTTGTAAGTCATAGGTTCATCACTATCCAATATGAGAACGTCTAAGTTTTCAGTCAAGAGGACGCATGTCCATCTGTCCGGCTGAAAAATAGTTCTACTTGACTTACGAGGGGCAACAACGTTTTGAGGAACTAATCCCACTGGCTCTTCTAAAGACCTTGGAGGTTCATCAACCTGAACTTCTTCTGAAGAGTTCTGAGTTCGTTGTTCATCTCGAATCTCTTCGAGGTCTATTATTGTCCCACTTGTCAATTTGGAAATATGATTTCTTTCCAAAAAGACACCGTCCGAGCAACGAAAACCTTGTTGTCTGACTTGTTGTAGAAATAATACCCCTTTGTTTCTTTTGGATACCCAACGAAGAAACATTTGTCAGATTTAGGTTGTAGCTTGTCCGAAATTATTCGCTTGACATATGCTTCACAACCCCAAATCTTCAGAAAAGACAACTTTGGAAGTTTCCCAGTCCATAATTCGTATGGAGTCTTTTCAACAGCTTTTGACGGAGCACGATTCAGTGTGAGTGCTGCAATTTGCAACGCATGTCCCCAGAACTGTAAAGGAAGTTCAGCCTGACCCATCATTGACCTGACCATATCGATTAAGGTCCTGTTTCTCCGTTCCAACACTCCATTCCATTGAGGTGTCCCCGGAGTAGTCAATTCAGAAAGAATACCGCATTCTTTTAGATGGTCATCAAACTCGTGGCTAAGATATTCACCTCCTCGATCCGATCTTAGAGCTTTGATTTTCTTGCCATGTTGATTCTCTACTTTATTTTGAAATTCTCGGAATTTCTCAAACGATTCAGACTTGTGCTTCATTAAGTAAATATAGCCATATCTACTGAAGTCGTCCGTAAACGTTATGAAATAGCTGAACTCACCTCTAGCTTTCGTACTCATAGGCCCACATTCGTCCGTATGTATTAGCCCTAGTAGTTCTCTTGCTCTTTCTCCCACCTTTGAGAAAGGTTGCTTTGTCATTTTGCCAAGTAAACAAGATTCGCATTGATCAATCTTCTCTAAGTCGAATGATTCTAGAATTACTTTCCGTTGAAGTAATTCCATGCGCTTTGTGTTTATATGGCCTAATCGACAATGCCACAGAAATGTGAGATTCCAATCACCAGTTTTAGCCTTTTTGGTATTTATGTTATAAATGTGTTTGCTCGTATCTAGCACATATTGACCGTTTTCTTGTTGTGCTGAACCATAAAACATTCCATTCAAAGAAAAAGAACAACTATTTTCTTTAAATTGAAAACTAAAACCTTTAGAATCCAAACTTGAAACGGAAATGATGTTTCTGGTGATACTAGGAACGTAGTAACAGTTTTCTAGTTCCAGAACAAAACCACTAGGCAAAGAAATAAAATAAGATCCTATGGCTAATGCAGCAATCCGTGCTCCATTTCCCACGCGTAGATCCATCTCGCCTTTATCAAGCTTTCTACTTCTCCTTAGTCCCTGCGAATTGGAACATAAGTGTGAGCCACAACCAGTATCTAATACCTAAGAAGTAGAATTTGCAAGATTACAATGTATAACATACATACTTGAAGTAGAGGCAACGTTCCCGCTCTTCTCATCTTCCTTTTTCTTCAAGCAATCCCTCTTCCAATGCCCCTTCTTCTTGCAGTAGAAGCATTCAGAGGCGGGAGGAGAACGAGTCACCCTTTTCTGTTTACCAGAACTGGTGCCGTTGGACTTGGATGAGGGCGCAGCCTTGCCCTTATTCTTGCCTGATTTCTTGAAGTTCTTGCCCTTACGCACCATAAGCATATCGTGTTTATTCTCTTGCTTGAGCGTCTTTTCAGCGGTTTTCAGCATACCGTGAAGCTCAGTAAGAGATTTTTCCATGCTGTTCATGTTGTAATTCAACTTGAACTGATCATATCCATTATGAAGAGAATGGAGAATGATGTCAATAGCCATTTCATTTGAGACTTCAGAATCTAGAGCTCTCATGTTCTCAAAGAGTCCAATCATTTTAAGAACATGTGGGCTCACTGGTTCTCCTTTCTTGAGCTTAGTCACAAGGATCAACCTCTAAGTCTCGAATCTTTCGATTCTGGCTTGGTCCTGAAACATGTTCTTCAACTCCGAGATGATTTGGTAAGCATCTGAGTTAAAGAACGTTTTCTGAAGTTCAGGACTCATGGATGCAAGCATCACACATTTGACATCCCTGTTGGCCTGGATCCAACGATTAAGGGCAGCTTCAGTTACCTCCGGCCCAACCTCTTCCGGTAACTCTTCCTCAAGGACATATTCCTTTTCCTCATGCATAAGAACTATTTGCAAGTTCCTTTGCCAGTCGAGGAAATTGTTTCAACTTCTCTTTGTCGAGAATTGAACGTAGGTTGAAAGTATTGTTATTGTTTGCGGCCATTTGATTACTACAATCGAAAAGAATTTGCAATAAATAACCATTCATAAACTTTAATAACTTTGAAACAAAAGCAAGCATGCAATCATTAAAGCTATTAAACATTTCATTCATGCAAAAAGCAAAACATGGTCCAAAAGAATGAAACGATTCCAAGACCCCAAAAGTCCTAAATCCTTAAGCAGCTTTGGCATGTCTTAAGTAGTTTAAGATTCTAGGTAAGCAAAACCTATTGCTAGTAATCTCCAAATTACTCTTGTTTAATAAATTAAACCATAATTTATCCCATTGCCACAACATAATGCCATTGTTGTTTGAGTTGAAACCACAATCAACGTGCTCCTTTGGGATGCCTTACTACCTAAGTCAACTAAAATAGCACATCGCTTTGGCGTAAACCTACTACCTTAGATCCTTAGATTTTTGTAAGTGCTTGATTTGGAAGAAAATTTTAAACTCAATATTACGTTGGACCTAGTTGTTTCTATGTTGGTTCGATTATTTAGTGAACTTAATCTAATCGAGTCATACGAAACAACCTATTCATGCAAAGCATACATACATTCATACATACACGCATAATATATATATATATATATATATATATATATATATATATATATATATATATATATATATATATATATATATATATATATATATATATATATATATATATATATATATATCCGATTGCATAAATAAATGGTGATCTAGTATGGCCCAAAACATCTTGTCTTGAAGCATCCAATCTTCATCACCTTCTTGTTAGCTTGACATCGTCTTGAATCTTCGTTCAAATGCTAACTTAAAGTTAAGTTCTAATCTCAGAAATACTTGAAAATAATAAATTACATCAAAATTTCCATGGTACGCAGACCATATTTAAAACTTTACATTCAAAGATAGAACGGTACGCAGACCGTATTTAACTATCCTAAATGGCCATACTAGTCACTTGGAGTACCTGCATTGCATAAAATATATATTCTATGCATTCACCCATTCGTATGCTAAAACGAATGGCCCATATAAATATGCAAGTATTTACGTGAATTAATTAAAATTCACGTTCACATAAACGCGTCCTAAAAGATTAATCAATTTCCAAATTATTAATCCTTAGACTTTATTCTAATTAAAATCGAATTTAATTAAAATAATGCGACCTACAAAAATAATTAAAATTAATTATTTCATTTTAATTTCATTTAGCGGCTCCCACTCAAACCAATAATTATTCCGGATAATTAATTATGAAATATTAAATTAAAACTCGTGGCCCGGCCCAAGCAAATAAAATATTAAATTAAATATCCCGTTAGGCCAAATTAATGCAAATAAGTCAAGCCCAAAAAGATGTCATCTGCTTATTTGGGCTAGGCTTGCGCCCAGCCCGTTGTAGCATTGCGTGGCCTACGAGGCACACGAGCATAGCCCGCAGCCATCGCAGCCATCGCATGGCCTACGAGCCATACGAGCATAGCCCGCAGCCATCGCAGCCAGTGCACACGTACCCGCAGCATCGATGCTTCCCCTGCGTGCCTTGCTCGAATCGTCGCAGCGCATCGCTGCACCATCGCAGGGCATTGCGCCCTGCTTTGCGCGCAGCACAAGCCCCTCACTCTCGCCCAGCGCGCGCGGCACACAACGTGCATGCTGTTGCCCGCGTCGTTGTGACTCGGTCGCGCATGGTAGCTCGCATGGCTCGTCGAGCCACACGCCCACCACACACACGTGTTCGTGCCTTTGGTTCGTGCCTACGGACCAACTTATTAAAATTTAATTTAATTTCACGAACTTGCATTAATATTATTTTTCAAAAAGTTACGATTTTTATTTTCGAAAAACAACGATTTTTAACGATTTAATAAACTTTAACGACAATCCAATTTCGTATAATTATTAAATCAAGGCTAACATTATTAAAATTTTTAAGAACGAACGAATCAACTTGAAAAAATTTGAACTTTTAAATAATAAAATCCAAAACTTTAAATCGTTCTTTAACATTTAAATTTCAGATTTTAAAAATTAGGTTTAAGTGCGATTAAAATTAACGAAATCATTCAAAATTTTAATCCAATAATTTTTAAAATTAGCCACTGACCCATGAAATTATATTCCCTTTCCCAATTAACCGAATTATTAAACCAAAATCATTTAAAAATCAATTAGGGTTCCAAATTTTACGAATTTTGGAAAGGCAAAATTAGGGTTTATACTTATCGGAAAAATCTGAAATTTTTACCATAGATCAAGAATACACCTAGTAACATTGTGTCAAAATTTCAAGAAATTACTAGTAGTTTAGGTCGACCTTTTAATTGAATTACTTTCCGATACTTTTAATTTTTATTAAAAAAATTAACAAAAACGCCCAAAAAACGACACTTCGAGGCCTGTTTTTGCAATTCCGTTCTCCTGAGTTGATCTTAGAAAATCGTTATCCATCAGATTAGGGTTTTAAAAATCGAAAAAGCGAATCTTTTTGAATTCAGACCTTATTACGCAATTCATCCAAAAATTCATAATAAATCCGAAAATTTCACAAAAAATTCCAAATTTTCGATAGATGCAAAAACAAATAAATCATGCTAAAATATGCTTTGAATACATAAGGCTCTAATACCACTGTAGGGAAATACAGTTAAACATAATAACATGTGCGGAAACAATCCCCAAAGCCAGGAAGCATGTATAAAGCACAGATTAAGCATACTTACGTTTGAAGCGTGTTTTCCACAAATTGTCAACGAACACGAACTTAGAACTCCACTTGTCGTTCCTCTACTTGGTTCACCGACACGATCAGATCCGTCTTGATTATCGTAGCTTAGACAATCGATCAAGATACTTTGCTTTTGGGAAGAACTCACTTTGGAGGCACAGAGAGAATTAGGGTTCTCTGTGTCTCTAGGGTTTGAGTATGACTGAATTGTGTGTGTTGGAAAAAGGGGTTAGAAGGTTATTAACATAACCTTACTAACCGACCAAGCCACAAGGGCAAGGCCGGCCAGCAAGCCCGCACAAGTGCACACGAGCACGCACAGTGAGCTGGGCCGTGGGCCGCGCTGCTGCTGCTGTGTCGTTGCCTTGGCCCGCGCGCACACACACGCAGCTGCTCGGCCATGGGCCAGCGCTGCTGTGTCGTGGCCTTGCTTGCGTGCCTAGCGCCCATGGGCCTTGAGTGCTTCGCGCACTTGGCTCGTGGGTTGCTCCTCATAGTCGCGACTTAATATCGATCCGGATATTATTTATCGTTTCGTATACGACGAATCACCGTCGTACGATACGATTTATTCGTGTCGCCTAGCTTACGAATATTCGCGCTACGATATACGATTCTGATGCAAGGTCGTATCGTATAATACGTTTTCCAACTAATTCCAGAAAAGCTATTAAATGAATTTCCGATTCATTTAATCCGGTGATCTGTTACGTGTCATTGGTGTGACCTTGTAGGTTCAGTCAAGAGTAAGCTGTGAGTTTAATATTCATTAGAACTCACTGATCGGAAGCATTGCTCCAGCTAGATGTTCCGATCACTTGATCTCACTGAATTAATTGTTCGCAATTAATCTGAACCTTGGTATTAGACTTAATGCACCTTGGGTGAAGGACATATTTCCTTCAGTATCTGATATGTATTGGCGCCTAATCTTCTGACAACCTGCAAAACAAGAGGAATATACCCTCCTATGCTTAAGTAAATATTTTCTAGAGAGATAAACTATTAGTGAGAAGGTAGGGTAAATGGTAATGTTAGATGGGAATGAGTTGGATGTCCTTTCTGTTAGGTTATGACAAATATAAAACATATATTTCATGCGGAAAAACCATAAAGCCAGGAATCCAAATTAATTGTCACATAACAATTAGCATAATTTAGGATGCATACATTCGAAGCGTGTCTTCCCTAGCTGCTCCCGAACCTAACAAGAACAAGTTTAGGACTCCAAGTGTAGTCCCTCCGTAGATAGTCCACAGCACGTTCGGATCCGCCTTAGATTCAATTAACTAGAATTTAGCCTAAGGTATTATGTTATTCGTTTATAATTTTGTGGCAAATTATTAACTTTAGTTTTTAACTTAAAACTATATGAATACTTGAATTGATATATTATAAATTGTGATTGCCATCACCTATTTATAGGGTAGGATTATCAGAACTAGAAACCTACTAGGATTCAATTTATCTAATCTTATTAGAATTAGATACTAATTAAATCTATTAACTTAGTGTTTAACTAAACAACTAATTCTAGTAGTTTTAGGAAAATAATTTTTAATCGAAACTAATCCTAAACGCTTAAGGATTTGATGCATGCACGAACTCAACGCACACAGACGCACCGCCCACGAAGGGCGTTGGGCGCGCGCGCGCGGAGCTCGGCCCAGCAGCGCTAGCTCGCAGCCCATGCTTGGGCGCGCCATCCTGCTGGCCTTGCCTTTCTCGCTGGGCCTGGCCTTGCGTGCTGCTTGGTTGGGCCTTGCGTGCCTTGGCAGGCTGCTGGCTCGCTTTGTTGTGCGCGGGCTTCGCTAGGCGCAAGCCTGGCTTCGTGCTGGGCCTTGCGTCTAGCAAGCTCGTCCGATGTTTATTTCGTACGACGCGCTTCCGATTAATTTTCCGATTTCAGAATTCATTTCCGATTCGAACAATATTTAATATTTCCGATTCCGGAATTAATTTCCGTTTCGAACAAATATTTAATATTTCCGATTCCGGAATTATTTTCAAATTTCGATAATATTTCCGATTCCGACAATATTTCCGTTTCCGGCAATATTTCCGATTCCGGCAATATTTCCATTTCCGATACGTACCATGTTTCCGTTTCCGGCAACATCTACGACTTGGATAATATTTATATTTCCGATACAATCCATATTTCCGTTTCCGACAATATCATCGTTTCCGAAGTATTCATAATTTGCCTTTTGACGATTCCAGCTCCCACTGGAACCGAGATCCGTCGATTCCGAATATCCATAAATGGAGTATTTAATTCACTTAAATACTTGATCCGTTCACGTACTATTTGTGTGACCCTACAGGTTCAGCCAAGAGTAAGCTGTGGATTAATATTATTAATTCCACTTGAACTGAAGCGGCCTCTAGCTAGGCATACAGTTCACTTGATCTCACTGAATTATTAACTTATATAATTAATTAATACTTAACCGCATTTATTAGATTTATCATTGAATGCATGATTGGACCAAGCGCATTATTTCCTTCAGTCTCCCACTTGTCCTTAGGGACAAATGTGCATTTCCTAATTCCTTTGTCGCTTGATGCTTTCTCATGAACATAAGGTAAGAGTTGTCATCCTTATTATGTCCAGAGGTATTTCTCGGTTTCAGAGTTCAACTGATCAAATAAACAGATAATCATAGCCTATGATATTCATCTGAGCACGGCCATGCATTTTACAGTTTCTAGCTCTCCGAGTGGCCTTGTACAACTTTCAGCATCTCATCCCGATTTATGGGAGGACAATCCCAATCTTGCGATCTTGAGATTAGACTTCGTTTGATAGGTGATTACTCGAGCTTTGCCGTTATAGCCTCCTTTTACGGTGCGGCGGTTGACAACGTCAAAGTAAGCAGTTCTCAAACAAGTAATCTCAAATCACTCAGGTATTGAGGATTAGTGTCTAATAATTTTAATGAAATTTACTTATGACAGATTTTCATCTCTTACAGTAAAGTTTCATAGGTATGTCCGATACTAGTCTTCCCAAAGTAAGTATCTATGCAAATGATTGCGACATTGCCATGTCCACGTAGTTCAAGAAACAGAACTACTAGTCATCTTGCATTCTAGTCGTCTAGTGTTTTCTATGCGTCCATCTTTATAACAAACTCCGACCAAGGACCATTTTCAACTTTTGACATTCAAGTTCACTTGATAGACATTTCTAAGTCACAGGACTGGTCTTGACAGTCTATCTTGAATATATCGTCAAATTGAAGGGACTCATCATTTCATACTAAACTAAGATTAAATGGAATATGAAAATGCATTTCATATATGATAAATGTTCAACCCCAATGTTTTACAACCATGGGCCTCAATCCCATCTTTAAAATAGTTCATGGAATTCAAAGCTATGCTTGATTTCCAGTGCTACAATGTGAGTGTTGCTTCTCACTTGTTGCATAGGTTTAGTTATCATGCTTTGCCAATCTTAATATCCTTTTCATCGAATGTCTTTCGAGATAGGATGATAAGATCTTTTGAGTTTGCTTATTATGTGATCTAGTCTATCTTACTTCAATATTGGTTCTACGCATTTTGCAATGAGGAACCATCAAATCAGCAGATATGTGATCCACCCAAGTTCAGTGAAGAACTCTTTAATGAAAACAACTTTGTTTTATTGCTTCTTAGGCAATAATTACTTTTACTTCAACTATTTAGGTTGCTAGTGATGCTTTGTTTGGATTTACTTATCCAAGCAGTTCACAGATATGCGGAAGACTTTCCAACTATATCTTAGAACATTAATATTTATTTCCCACGCAACAACTCATGGTCTTTAATCCATGTTTCCATTTCAAAACACGATGCTCTTTAGCTCTTCCTTGTCAATGGTTAACTCCAAAGGGATCTTGCTTGATCCTTTGCTAGTGTTTATGCGTGTAGCATCAATTTTTAGCATATCTTTATTTCCTTTAATCAAGAAATATTCCTATTTACCTTTTCAAGTACCATAGGATTTTTTTGATCTCAATCTAGTTGATCTTTACTTAGACCAATAGAGATTGGTATATGTTCGTCATGCCTAAAGCCATAAGATACGTTTTTGGCGATCCTCATATTATATGATACATGATAAATTCTTTTGCAGAATTATTCTCAATTGAATTCTATTCATGTAACTTTAGCTATCCAATTTCAGTAGATACTGAATCCAGCTAAATTCTTTGACATATAATATAGGTGAAGAATCTCATTAGATTCTTTGATGTTTAACTTAGTAAATGCTTATACATAGTTCAAACATTCATTACTTAGATTTATTCATATGGGTCGAATATCTCCAATGGAGTCTTTCCACTAGTAGAAAAAACCCTTATTGCAGCGGGCTTTTAGACCCCTGTTGCAGCGTACATCGTATGCTGCAACTGGGGGGCCTGCAACAAGTCTGAACTTGTTGCAGCGTACAATGTTCGCTGCAAAAAGTGATTTGTTGCAGCGGGCTTTTAGATGTACGCTGCAACAAGTGCCAAAAAATTGGCAAAATTTTAGACTTGTTGCAGCGGGCTTTTAGATGTACGCTGCAACAAGTGCCAAAAAATTGGCAAAATTTTGGACTTGTTGCAGCGTACATATATATGTACGCTGCAAAAGACTCAACTTTTTGCAGCGTACATTTATTTGTACGCTGCAACAAGTCTGAATTACTCAATTTTTTGCAGCGTACATTTATTTGTACGCTGCAACAAGTCTGAATTTTTGCCAAATTTTTTTCCCTTGTTGCAGCGTACAACATATATGTACGCTGCAAAAAAGCACTTTTGGCGGGAAAATTCTAATTTTGTTTAGGGATACCTAGAGTGCCTTGCACCAAATATAGATCGAAACCTGTCAAAACAATAATAGAATAACGCAACCTGTATAACAAATATAAAAACAACAACTGGAGTTTTGTATACTATATATCCCAAAACCAAAGTGCACATATTACATTTAAATATATGTTCCAATTTCAACATAAACATACATTTTAATATAAAATTTATTCTATAACAACTAAACCAACTCGATCAAGCGCGCTAAAGCCAATAATAAATACTTGTTGGTAAAAAACTTAGCCCATTGCTCACGAACCACATCAAATTCCTCGCATAAGGCGCAATCCTCGGAGTGTAGACCTTTACAAAAACAGAAATTTAAATTAAACATTAGATTAAATACAAATTAAATATCACATTTTAACATTCAAGAAACTAATGACAATGTCCTAATAGTCTAAAATGAGTCCTTAGGTTCTTTAGTTCAAAGTTGGGAGCGAAAATGTCATTTTAGCCTAAATATGACCTATAACGACCCAATGAGCCTATAGGTGCATAAATAGATTGGAACGAGTCTTAGATCGTTAAAATTATGCATATTAAACATGTAATAAGTTTTAAATGAGTCCTTAGGTTCTTTATTTTAAAGTTGGGAGCGAAAATGCCTTATTTTAGCCTAGATATGACCTATAACGATCAAACAAGCATTAAATGGGTATAAGTAGATTAGAATAAGTTCTAGAAACTCAAAACTAAGCTTATTAATCATATAATAATTTAAAAATGAGTCCTTCGGTTCTTAAGTTCAAAGTTGGGAGCGAAAATGTCATTTTAGCCTAAATATGACCTAAAACGACACAATGAGCCTTAAATATGCATAAATGGATTGGAACGAGTCTTATAAAGTTAAAATTATGCATATTAAACATGTATTAAGTTTAAAATGCGTGCTTAGGTTCTTTATTTTAAAGTTAGGAGCGAAAATGCCTCATTTTAGCCTAAATATGACCTATAACTATCAAACAAGCATTAAATGTGCATAAACAGATTAGAATAAGTCTTAGAAACTTAAACTAAGCATATTTATCATATAATAAGTTTAAAATGAGTCATTAGGTTCTTAAGTTCAAAGTTGGGAGCGAAAATGTCATTTTGGCCTAAATATGACCTATAACGACACAATGAGCCTTAAATGTGCATAAATGGATTGGAATAAGTCCTAGAAAGTTAAAACTAGAATATAAAACATTTAGTAGGTTTAAAATGAGTCCTTAGGTTCTTTAGTTCATAGTTGGGAGCGAAAATGTCATTTTAGCCTAAATATGACCTACAACGACCTAATGAGCCTTAAAGGTGCATAAATAGATTGGAACGAGTCTTATAAAGTTAAAATTATGCATATTAAACATGTATTAAGTTTAAAATGAGTGCTTAGGTTCTTTATTTTAAAGTTAGGAGCGAAAATGCCTCATTTTAGCCTAAATATGACCTATAACTATCAAACAAGCATTAAATGGGTATAAGTAGATTAGAATAAGTCTTAGAAACTTAAAACTAAGCATATTTATCATATAATAAGTTTAAAACGAGTCATTAGGTTCTTAAGTTCAAAGTTGGGAGCGAAAATGTCATTTTAGCCTAAATATGACCTATAACGACACAATGAGCCTTAAATGTGCATAAATGGATTGAAATGAGTCCTAGAAAGTTAAAAATAAGCATATAAAACATTTAGTAAGTTTAAAATGAGTCCTTAGGTTCTTTAGTTCAAAGTTGGGAGCGAAAATGTCATTTTAGCCTAAATATGACCTATAACGACCCAATGAGCCTATAGGTGCATAAATAGATTGGAACGAGTCTTAGATCGTTAAAATTATGCATATTAAACATGTAATAAGTTTTAAATGAGTCCTTAGGTTCTTTATTTTAAAGTTGGGGGCGAAAATGCCTTATTTTAGCCTAGATATGACCTATAACGATCAAACAATCATTAAATGGGTATAAGTAGATTAGAATAAGTCCTAGAAACTCAAAACTAAGCTTATTAATCATATAATAATTTAAAAATGAGTCCTTAGGTTCTTAAGTTCAAAGTTGGGAGCGAAAATGTCATTTTAGCCTAAATATGACCTAAAACGACACAATGAGCCTTAAATGGGCATAAATGGATTGGAATGAGTCCTAGAAAGATAAAACTAGAATATAAAACATTTAGTAGGTTTAAAATGAGTCCTTAGGTTCTTTAGTTCATAGTTGGGAGCGAAAATGTCATTTTAGCCTAAATTTGACCTACAACGACCTAATGAGCCTTAAAGGTGCATAAATAGATTGGAACGAGTCTTATAAAGTTAAAATTATGCATATTAAACATGTATTAAGTTTAAAATGAGTGCTTAGGTTCTTTATTTTAAAGTTAGGAGCGAAAATGCCTCATTTTAGCCTAAATATGACCTATAACTATCAAACAAGCATTAAATGTGCATAAATAGATTAGAATAAGTCTTAGAAACTTAAAACTAAGCATATTAATCATATAATAAGTTTAAAATGAGTCATTAGGTTCTTAAGTTCAAAGTTGGGAGCGAAAATGGCATTTTAGCCTAAATATGACCTATAACGACACAATGAGCCTTAAATATGCATAAATGGATTGGAATGAGTTCTAGAAAGTCAAAACTAAGCATATAAAACATTTAGTAAGTTTAAAATGAGTCCTTAGGTTCTTTAGTTCATAGTTTGGAGCGAAAATGTCATTTTAGCCTAAATATGTCCTATAACGACCAAACAAGCCTTAAATGTGTATAAGTAGTTAGAATAAGTCTTAGAAACTTAAAACTAAGCATATTAATCATGTAATAAGTTTAAAATAAGTCCTTAGGTTCTTTATTTTAAAGTTGGGATCGAAAATGCCTTATTTTATCCTAAATATGACCTATAACGATAAAACAAGCATTAAATGTGCATAAATAGATTAGAATAAGTCTTAGAAACTTAAAACTAAGCATATTTATCATATAATAAGTTTAAAATGAGTTATTAGGTTCTTAAGTTCAAAGTTGGGAGCGAAAATGTCATTTTAGCCTAAATATGACCTATAACGATAAAACAAGCATTAAATGTGCATAAATAGATTAGAATAAGTCTTAGAAACTTAAAACTAAGCATATTTATCATATAATAAGTTTAAAATGAGTCATTAGGTTCTTAAGTTCAAAGTTGGGAGCGAAAATGTCATTTTAGCCTAAATATGACCTATAACGACACAATGAGCCGTAAATGTGCATAAATGGATTGGAATGAGTCCTAGAAAGTTAAAAATAAGCATATAAAACATTTAGTAAGTTTAAAATGAGTCCTTAGGTTCTTTGGTTCATAGTTGGGAGCGAAAATGTCATTTTAGCCTAAATATGTCCTATAACGACCAAACAAGCCTTAAATGTGTATAAGTAGATTGGAATAAGTCTTGGAAACTTAAAACTAAACATACTAATCATGTAATAAGTTTAAAATAAGTCCTTAAGTTCTTTAGTTCAAAGTTGGGAGCGAAAATGTCATTTTATGCTAAATATGACCTATAACGACCCAATGAGCTTCAAATGTGCATAAATAGATTGGTATGAGTCTTAGAAAGTCAAAACTAAGCATATAAAACACTTAGTAAGTTTAAAATGAGTCCGTAGGTTTTTTTTTTCAAAATTTGGGAGCGAAAATGCTCATTTTAGCCTAAATATGACCTATAACGACCAAACAAGCCTTAAATGTGCATAAGTAGATTGAAATGAGTTTTCGAAACTTCAAACTAAGCATATTAACCATGTAATAAGAATAAAATGAGTACTTAGGTTCTTTAGTTCAAAGTTGGGGAGCGGAAATGTCATTTTAGCTCTAAATATGACCTATAACGACCCAATTATCCTTAAATGTGCTTACATAGATTGGAATGAGTTTTAGAATGTTAAAACTATGCACATTAATCATGTAATAAGAATAAAATGAGTCCTTAGGATCTTTAGTTCAAAGTTGGGAGCGAAAATGTCGTTTTAGCTCTAAATATGATCTATAACGATCCAATGAGCCTTAAATGTGCATAAATAGATTCAAATGAGTTTTAGAAAGTTAAAGCTATGCATATTAATCATGTAATAAGAATCAAATAGTCCTTAGGTTCTTTAGTTAAAAGTAAATACGACCTATAACGAATCAATGAGAATAAAATGAGTCCTATAACGAGGATACCTTTTTTGTACTGGGGGTATTGCTGTCATTCTCTCCCTTGACCCTGTCCACGTGAGTTGTCTCGGAAATCTGATTCGTTTTGGGCTGCTTGCTCTCCCGGTCTAAAGTAGGAATTTCTGGTGGTTCGGCTCTAGGGGTTACAGAACGGCCGGATGCTATAGTAGTAGTTGGGAATGCCTTTTCAGGAGGGACAACTGGAGTATAATTAGACGGTAGAAGATCATCCCAGTTTTCAAGCAGCTCTTTATAGACTTTTCTGAGTGTGACCTCAGTGAGACCTGTTACCTTACAAATTTCTGCCTGCGTCTTGCGTCTATCTTCTAGTTGACAGGCCAGATAAATAGCAGCAGCTGATATACTTATAGGGTTCCTACGCGTACAGAAACATTTGTTTATCACAACTTCTCCAATGTGAGTTGCAAGTTCCTACTCCATAACAAACTAGTAAGTCATATGATGTAGAAATGAGTCAAAACTAGGGAAATAAATTTCTCTGGAATGAAAACTTAATAATGTGATGGTTCTCAATCACATAGCCACCAAATAAATGACGAAAATGCAACAGAGGAGCACAATTCAAGGCAATTTTGACAAGCAACAAGCTTTCCCCATTTCTGATTATAATGCAACAGCCATGAGCCAACAGATGATTTAACAGCATTAAATATTGAAATAATGAAATGTGTTACTCAAGTCCATTGAACTAGCAAGATCAATGTTGAAAATCCTTCAATTATAAGAAGCAAAAGCAGGAAAGGAGCAAATATTACAATGTAAAGATGGTATCTCAGAAGTTTTATGATTCTTCATAATTTACTCTTATTAGCATATCAGCTGGGTGAAATGCCTACCAGTTTCCAAAAGTATACATATTATATCAGCCACCGATGCGTATTAGCAAATATCAGCAGGAGTTTTCAAGTACCAGAGCGGATTTATTAAGCTGGAGAAGGTTGCAAAATCTAGGCATATGTACAGCTATAGAATTGCTATTAATTGGTTGACTGAGTTGTAGAGCTTCACCCAGGATCTTGATATACTTTCCAATCTCTTTCTGAGGGAGGTTCGCCGCTATTGAGATTTCCTGTTACATGAAATAAGATACCCATTTACAGATGCCCTTAAAATCAAGTGTTCTTTTCTATCGCATATGCAACTTATCTTAAACCAATTCCCACTCAATTACTAGCAAATACAATGAGCATTTTCAGTTTTCAAAGAGTTCAAACTCGGAAATTGTTTAATTTTGCAATTTGCACTAGTAGTTTAGGCATAAAGATGAAGCAAAGGTGGTTACGGATGAGAAAAAAGCGCAATTTGCAAATGGCTTAGCATTCGGGACACAATCTAAGCAGAACAAGAACCCCAAAAGGAACAACATACTGTTAAGAAAAAAGTCAGCGTATCGTATTCAGTTTTAGAACTCGTAGGATTTCCATTTTCATTACTAGTTTCACAGGGAGAGGTGTGAAGTTGATTAGGAAAATAAATATGGATAACATGTGCAATTTCGCAAAGACAACCGCAATCAGAAATTCATAAATGGATCGTCTTTCAGAACTTAATTAATGGAGAACAAGAACAGAAAAGGCAATTGCAAAATGTTCACTATAGTTTTATACCAAGACAAACACTTCCAAGTCCCAACCAACCCCCAACATATCACATTAATTGAAGAACTGAACTCAGAATGTAACATAACATATTTCTCCAATGAGCCCCTTATAATAATCAGTGTAATACTGACGACTCCTCAGGTAAATTAAAACAAAATTCCAGTTATCAGGGACAAGAGATAAACCTGAAGGGTACGGGGCTCCTGGGCCTCACGAATAGCCTGAACAAGGCAAGCAGTAGCAAGAGCTTCAACACTACGATTCCTCAAACAAGTAGCAGAAGAACAATCCCTAAACAACTGGAAAGCATGATCAGAAATATCACGGTCCAACCCCAAAATAGAAGCCACATCAACAATCTGAAGATTCAAACTCAAATTCAGATTCATCAATCAATTAAACAAAGAAATTAACTACATGAACCATATGCATAAGTAAATCAACTAATTAAATTTATTACAAACCACATTTACCATAATATTTAAACAAAAAATCCAACAAAGTTTTCAATAATTGCATAAATTTAACAAATCAAACAAGATTATACCTCATTTGCGCTTGTTCTTTCCTCAAAATCAATCAATGAATTTCTTTTGCAGCAGATGGGAACCCCAACTCCAATCTTCTGAAACCTCCTTGACCTGCTAACTTTGGAACGAATTTGTCAGAATATTGAGCAATTGAAACACGGGAACATCCCCATGACTTCTAGGGTTTTATTTTCCGGTATAGGTGAGAGGAGAGAGAAAAAGAAGTGTGCGTGGTCGTCTGGGTATGCCCTCACGTCCGCCGCTGAGTGTGGTGTTTGCCGGTCCGTAGAGGAGATCTGAGGGAAGAAGAAGAAGAAGGGGGAAGGTCAATTTGAGCAAGCTTTGAAAATTTTCAGATTGAAATAATTCTAAGTTCAGCTCTAGGGCGACTGACGAGGAGGCGAGAAAAGAGGACCCACCGGCGACTGGCGAGGAGGCGAGAACCACCGACGAGGAAGTTACATTGATTGCGACGCAGTAAAGCTGAGGGAAGAAGAAGGGAGTTGAGAGGTGGGAGTATGAAATTTTAGATCTAGAGTTTTTTTAATTAATTTGGTCTAAATTGAACTAAACCTGGTTGGGTTGTAGCGAAAGACTTTTACAATGTGTTATTGCAGGGGGCTTTAGGACGTACGCTGCAACAGTAACGGGCTATTGCAGGGGGCTTTTACAACGTACGCTGCAACAAACGTTTTTGCAGGGAACAATTAATTTGTACGCTGCAACAACCCTTTAAAGGGTTTGACCCGCGTTGACCAACTGCTTGTTGAAGCGTATTAATACATGTACGCTGCAACAAGGGGGCTGCAACAGGGGTTTTTTCTACTAGTGTTCGTGTTTGATTTAGTAAATGCCATTACTTAATCTAAAACAATATTCTAAGATCTTTGTAAATAGATCTTAATACCCAGTACGTACTAAGCTTCGTCTTGGTCCATCATTGATGAATAATTTCAAATCTAAGTCATTAGAATTTGAATGTTATTTCACAATAGAGAGATATGTGCGTGATACACATAGGACCAATTAAGTTTTATGTACTCCCACTAAACTTCTTATATATCTATAAGAATCATGTACATTTTATGAAACTAAAATACTTATTAGCTTCACTAAAATACAATTCCAATTCCCAATTGCTTGCTTAAATTTGTACTTAGATTTCATAAGCTAGCTTTCCTTTTCAAGTATTTATTTGGATCCACAAATCCTATGACATACCATGTACATAGTTTCTTCCAACATTTGATTGAGGAAGATAATTTGTCATCCAATTGCCATATGTACCAATATGAAATCATTGCTTGAATTATAGACATGAGCATTATGATTATGCATGAGGTTTCAACACAATCCACGTCGTGAATTTTCTTGTAACCTTTAGCAACTAATCTATCTTTGTGTGAAGACACAATTTCATGTTTGATGGTTTTTATCCTTAAAACAAACTTTTTTTTGGCAAGTAATAATAAGCTTTATTTACCAAGTAATCAGAGTATTAACAAACTCTGAAAACACTAACTGTCCACCTGAAACAACAGAAGCAACAAGCTAACCAACACAAGCTAGCTAAGGCAAACAGAAGCCACTACTGACATCTACACTCAACATTAAACATAATGTTGCTCACAACAGTTTTGACTGGATCAACATGATCCCTAAACACCTTAGAGTTTCTTTGCAACCAGATACAGTAAACTGACTCAATGAAAGCTATACTATACTTGCAAGCCTTCTTCTATTTTCTTCTGCTTTTCTTCACTGCAATCTGTACTTCATCATGCCAAGGCAACACAGTTCTAGTCACACCTAGATAAAGCAAAACCTGTCTCCAAATCTCCTTAGAATAAGAACAAGAGAAGAACAAGTGCTCCAAGCTTTCACTTTCCAACTGACACAGGCCACAAGTACCATCAATATTCAGCTACCATCTTATCAATCTGTCTTTTGTAGCTAGCCTGTTCTGCACTGCTAGCCACATAATGAAGGTACTCTTTGGACTAACATGGCTATTACAGATCAATCTCTTCCATCCCACCTGAGTTCCAACTGGATGAAGAAACTTATACATTTTCTGAATTCTAAATTTTCCAGCCTGCGCAAACTGATCAACTCCATTGGCCTGCAGAAACACTTCTCTATTATGCCAAATTTTCCTCAAAGACCAAGTTAAGCCATTAGGAATTGGCATAGTCCAGAAGTCTCTATGCTGAATGTAATAAGCATGAATCCACCTCACCCAAAGCCTATCCTGCTTCAAAGCTAAATCCCAACAGTGCTTCAAAACTGCTGCTTTATTCCACACAGTTAGGTCTTTAAGATTCCACCCTCCACAACTCTTAGGAAAACATAATTGCTCCCAAGAGATTGAAGCTTTCCTAGATTCTGCATCAGTACCAGACCACAAGAAACATCTACAAATTCTCTGAATTTCTTTCATCACCTTTTTAGGCATAACAAAAATCTGGCACCAGTAAAGTTGGATACCAAATAGAACACATTTCACCAGTTGCAACCTGCCTGCATAGGATAGAAATTTAGAAGTCCAACTCTTGATTCTAGCAACAGTTCTATCAATGAGAGGCTTGCAGTCTGTAAAAGAAAGCTTCCTAGTTGTGAGAGGTACACCCAAGTATCTAAATGGAAAAGACCCCTGAGGAACCCCAATTGAGCTAACAATATTGGAAGCAACATGGTCAGAAACTCCAGCCACATAAACTTCACTTTTATGCAAATTAGCCTCCAGTCCAGAAGCCATGGAAAACTTGGTAAAAGCATCAAAAAGAGCTTTCACAGCACTCTCATCAGCTCTTGAGAACATCAATAAATCATCAGAAAACATTATATGGGTGAGATCCAACTTTTTGCATCTAGGGTGATAAGAGAAGTCAGCATTATCAGCAAGTGCAGCAAGACACCTTGACAGATATTCCATACCCAAAGCAAACAAGTAAGGTGAGATAGGATCACCTTGTCTCAACCCCTTCTTTGCAGGAATTGGTTTTGTGGGACAACCATTTATCAGAATAGAATAAGAAACAGAATAAAGACACTGCATCACCCAATTCACAAACTTCACAGGGAATCCTAGCTCTAACAGCATGGTTTTCAAGAAAGGCCACTCCAAGGAATCATAAGCTTTTTTCAGATCCACCTTAATCATACACCTAGGAGAAATATGTTTTCTAGAATAGAACTTCACCAACTCACAAGCTAGCAAAATATTATCAGAAATAGATCTACCAGGGTTGAAGCCAGATTGAGAATAACTTACAACTGTGCCAATAACACTTTGCATTCTAGCAGTAAGTATTTTGGAAATAATTTTGTAAACAACTGAACAGCAAGCAATTGGCCTAAAATCCTTCACACATGAAGCATTCTGTGTCTTAGGCACAAGAGTAACTGAAGTGTTGTTCACTTGCTTCAACATCACTCCAGTTCTGAAAAACTCTCTCACTGCTTCATAAACATCTGCTTTCACAATCCCCCAAGCTTTAAGAAAAAATAGACTATTGAAACCATCAAGCCCATGAGCTTTATTAATATCAATACCTTTGATAGCTGCATCAATTTCTGCATCTGAGATAGGAACCACCAACATTTCTGCATCAGCAGCAGAAAGCTGTTTCCCTTTCCTAACTACCCCAACATCCACACCCATCAAGGAGCTAGTTGCAGTACCAATTAATTGCTTATAGAAGGAGCTAACTTCCTCCTGGATTTCCTAAGTAGTGCTTAGCTTCTTTCCAGAAGAATCATACAAGATATCAATGTTATTCCTAGCTATCCTCTCCTTCATTGCACTAAAAACGAATTTAGAATTAGAATCTCCTACTTGCAGCCACTGAATTCTTGCTTTCTGTCTATATGCACTTTCCTGAATATGCAAGAACTTCTTAAGAGTCTCACTACACTCCCTCTCACTTTGTTGCACATTACTATCAGTAGGGCAAGCTGCTAACTGAGTCTGAATTTGACCCAAATCAGCCCTTAACCCCTCAATTCTCTCATCAAGTTTAGCAAAATCTTTGTGATGAAGCTCCTTCAATCCTTGATTTACTGCTTTAAGCTTAGTCCATACCTTCAACATGGAACCACTCCTTGGACAGGACACATCCCATCCCTTTTTAACCACATCAAGAAATTGAGCATAGTCTGCCATATAGTTAAAAAATTTAAAGGGTCTACTCCCTCCTCCCAGGTGAATATTACAATCCTTAAAACAAACTTGCAAGCAATAGGTGTAAAACTATTCTTGCAAATCAAAAAAATGTCAATTTTGTCATCAAAACATTGAGTATGTTTTATGGCCTCTAACCATTTAAAACATTGAGTCTATATATGGCCTCTAACCATTTTAGGGAATTTATATTTCGTCATAGCTTTCTTACAAGTCACAAACTCATTATGATCTTGATAATAGTTTGACTGCAAGTTGTAGGTTTCTTAACTATCTAATAGAAGAATCTCATAGCTTCAATGACCTAAACTATATGTTTCTTCACTATCTAATAGAAGAATCTCATAGTTTCAGTGACTTGAACTCTATGCCTACTTGGGTATAGAACATCAAACAATAGAATATCAATAGACACTTGAAAGTCTTTTGAATATTCTGTTCTCCGTGAAGCACTTGTAAAGTCTTCTAAGAGATGTCTATTCTTTAAAGCCACTTCTAAAGTCCTTAAAGAATAAGTGTTCGGATTTTCTGAAGAACTTCGAAAGCCTCCGGAATGTCCGTTTTATGTTTGTTGTTCGCCTCGAATACTTTCGAGGTCTATTTCTCCCACTTGTCATTTTGGAAACGAATCTCCAAAAGGACATTATTTCGAGCAAACAAACATTATGTTCTCAAATATTCGTGGTAGAAACAATACCCTTGTGTCTCATTTGAATAAATCACAATGAAACATATATCTATACTTGGGCCTTAGTTTGTTGAATAACAAACACTAAGCTCCCACTGAGTTTTGCAACTCTTTAGATATATATATTGTTGAAAAGATATTCTGAAATTACTTTTCAAATAGCTTTGACGAGTTTGGTTTAGTTTGGTGGTAGTTGAGCATTTTGTTTAGAAATTATAGGAAAAATCTTTATGATTCATCATTGATCGAATCAAGTACTAATTGACTTCGATCATTCCAACGTAGATATGCCATATCTTATGGAGCTAGATCGTGAAATTACAACACACAGTCATTGATGATCATTTTTGGTCTTAAAGTAATCATCGTCATGATCTAACCTAGATCTTTTATGATTTCTTGCCAAGTGGATTTGATACTTCTGAATCTTTGAACTAGCCAAACAGATTCAAACTTATATCACATTGAGTAAATAAACCTATATTCACTCAAATCTATGTGAAAAAATAAAGTCATAAAATCTTTCTTTAGCTTTGAACTCTATTGTCTAGGGGTTCTAGCAATAGTTCATATCTTTTGTTACTTTCAACAAGTAAGACTAACTTGTCTTGAATGATCTAGAAATCAATCAACTTTCAAAAGTCCATCAAAATAGAGCTTTAGAACGTTAACTTGTTGATATGGTCTAAGCAACAATGCCAAAGATTAGTGGAACTCAAATCAAGGGGTTGATTTGAACCTAGTAAAGTTCTTATTGTTAAAGAGTTGTTTGTTTTAATCAAACATATTGACTCAACCCGTAAATGACCATTTCATTTAAATAAACAAACAAACATTGTTTTTGTTTTTCTTGAATGTGAGTCTTTATGTGTTTGAAAACATAAATTTAGGTATGCTGATTTATGGAACAAAATAGCCATTAAGTTCCAGCCTTGAAAGGACTTAAAAACAAACTAGATGACCCTACAACTAATGTAGCATTGCCATGCTTCATTTTCCACTTGTAGGTCAATAGTGTAGCCTAGCTTCCATATTTGAGTTATTACCGAAGTAAGAACCTCAAGCGGTATATGATACCAAGGAAGTTTGATTGCTAGGTCACTTTTCTTTAAACATAAACTTATAAGTAGAAACGGAATCGTAAATTCCTTTCATTTGTTCCTTGTTTTCCTATTTCTTGTACCCTTCTTATAGTCTTAAGAATTTACTTCTCTAGTGTTGATTTTTATATTTTGTTAGACATGTCCAATGTCACTCCAACAAATTTCTTACCATTTTATTTATGTTGAATATTGTTTTTCAACTAGATGATCTTACCAGAAGCTTCTAAAGTTCTCTAAGCATCGATCTATTCGAATGTCTAGGGACTAAACTCATTCGAGAATTAAATGGATAAAAGATATTAGGTTGTTAACCATTGGTAAAGCTGAGCGTTTAAACTCAATGCTTTATGATCTCAAAACTACATTTTATTTTGAATTCACAAGCACCAATCGGTTTTCCATTCGACTTTGATACTCGAAAACAACCATAAAAGTCGCTAAAATTAAGAAACGTACATTTTAAATTGCTCACTTTCTCTCATTTCCATGAATCGTTCTTGGATTCACTACCAATCGAGGAAATTTACTGTTACCTTTCTAAAAGGATTTATTGCAGTGCAAGATATTTAATTATAAACAATAATTAAAACATACATTGAAGCATGCAAAGTCTAAAACATTTATCATGAGTAATAACTTGAAAATTAAAGCAATCAGGCAATTTAAACAAGTCACTAGCATTTTATTCGAATTTATTATTCCGGCAGGTGTGAATAAAATGAATCCAAGATCCTAAAATCATCGAAGAATTAAGCACATTATGTATTTAGACTCAATTCTAAAATATTTTAGGGAAGCAAAGCCTTTGCTAATAGTCTAGAAACTACTCTTGGTTGATAGGTACGTCTAAGAACTTATTAGGTAAACCTATTTCATTTGCCACGACATAAAAGGACTCCTTACTTATATCGTTGAGTTTCACCAAAACTAACATGTACTCAAAATTATTTGTGTACCTTACCCCTTTAGGATCAATAAGTAACACCTCGCTATGGCGGAAAACTATTACTAAGATTGATGTAAAGGTTATCCAAGTAAGTGTTATTTTGGCATGGTACATTTTAACTCAATTTTTAAAGTTTGGAACTTAAGGCTCTTACTATGTTGGTTAGATTTTAAGTGAACTAAAATCCTTAATCATGCAACATAATCAAGCCACAATCTCATGCATAATTAAGACATATTTAAAGCAATAAATAACTTAAAGCATGCATAAGATATTAATGTGATCTAGTATGGCCCGACTTCATCTTGAAGCTTCAACTTCAAAATCCGTCTTGAAAATGGATTGGAAACTCCGTCTTGAATTTCACCATGGGAGGCGCCATTTTCTTCAAATAGGATAAGCTATAATTGAAACTAATTACAACTATTTGATGGTACGCAGACCATATTTAAATTAAAAACTTTGGAGCATTAGACCAATTTTACATTCAAATTAATGGTACGCATACCATATTTCCTATCCTTTTTGGGCCATACTAGTCACTTTCCATAACCTGCAAAACAGTACATTTACAATATACCATTCACCCATTCATTTATCAATGAATGGCCCACATAGCTGGTTAGTAGAACATATTATGCATCACATAAATATTTGCAGCAATTAATCAAGGCTTCCAATAATCTACAAATTATTCAATCCTTATTAATTCTAATCGAGTTGTTTTAACCTTAAAGGAATGTAGACCTAATCAAGAGTTTATGACTAAAACGCTCCCACTGAAACCAAGAAATTTACATGCTTTACTAATTTTAAACATAAAATTGTATTTCCTAGTCCAACCGGAAACATACAAATTTAATTAAAATTTAAAGCTCATATAAATTATTATTTAAATCCTTTAATTTATTTTCAGTTTATTAAATTAATTAATTTAAATTTAATCACGGTTTTAATTTTAGTAAAATAATTAGTATAAATAAAATTTATAATAATTAAATTATTCAAATTTAAATTCCGAGAAAAATTTAAATTACGAATTTTAAATTTAATTAAAATCGTTTATCCAACTGAAAATCTAAATTAAATTAAAACGAACCAATCGGGTCAAGGCGAGGCCATGGGCTCACGCCCATGCCTCGTCGAGTCCAACAAGCAGTAGCCCAGGCCACTCGACTGATCGTACCGCAAGGCCGAGCGACCACGCGCAGACGCTGCAGACCCAGCGAGCTACGCTTGCGCGCAGCCCATGCCCACTGCCAAGGCACACTGCTGGGCAACGCAGCTGGACGAGCCAGCCATCGCTGCCCGCGTGCACGATGCGTTGTGCTCGTCGCCTTGCCCACTCGCCTATCCCGCCCACGAGCTTGCAGCACTCGATGCAAGGCAGGGCTGCTGCCTTGCCCTCTCGTGCCACGCCCTTGCTCGCGGCATTCATACCGCATGGGCAACGAGCTCCCTTGCTCGTCGTCGCATGCCCGCACTGTACAACACCCCTTAAGGGTAACACTTAGCGTCCATTGCTTCGTGCGTGCATGATTCGTGAACGGATTTTATAAAAATCGAAACTTTATTATTTAAATTTATAGACGAATTAATAAATCATATTAATTTCATAAATTTAGGGCGAAAAATCAAAAATTTATTATTCAAATTAATTTCCGATCAAGTTTATTTTCATGGATTCAAATCTAGGTCATAAAATTTTAAAACTTTTCAATTTTAACAAATTTTATGGTGGTTTTTAATCATGTATTCTTAATTAAATTGCTAATTAATTATGAAAATCAAATCAAATTCTAAATTATTCGAATTTCAACAAATTAATTACAATTACAAATTAGATTGTATAATTAAGCTTAGGCATTAAAATTGTTGAACATATACAGTAGGTCAATCATAGATTCAATATTTACAAACAATAATCGCAAATATTTAATTTAACATCTTAAAATTACAAATTTTGCGTTCTAAAAACTAAAACCCCCGAAAAGTCATAGTTAAGCTTCGAATTTGGGAATTCTGGGTTCGGCATAAAATCTTCGATTTTAGTCAAAATTTTAAAACGTCGTTTACATGCGCAATTCACTATAAAATTATACGATTCCGACCATTATTGACTAAACTGCCGAAAATCCTGCGAACATATAATTAAATAATCGCACAAATTTGCAATTAATTACAAAAATCGAAATTAATCACCCCTTTATTTCATTGCAAATTTATAAAATTTAACCATGTTAACTATAATTGATTATGGAATTAATTAGAGGCTCGTGATACCACTGTTAGGTTATGACAAATATAAAACATATATTTCATGCGGAAAAACCATAAAGCCAGGAATCCAAATTAATTGCCACATAACAATTAGCATAATTTAGGATGCATACATTCGAAGCGTGCCTTCCCTAGCTGCTCACGAACTGAACAAGAACAATTTTAGGACTCCAAGTGTAGTCCCTCCGTAGATAGTCCATAGCACGTTCGGATCCGCCTTAGATTCAATTAACTAGAATTTAGCCTAAGGTATTATGTTATTCGTTTATAATTTTGTGGCAAATTATTAACTTAAGTTTTTAACTTAAAACTATATGAATACTTGAATTGATATATTATAAATTGTGATTGCCATCACCTATTTATAGGGTAGGATTATCAGAACTAGAAACCTACTAGGATTTAATTTATCTAATCTTATTAGAATTAAATACTAATTAAATCTATTAATTTAGTGTTTAACTAAACAACTAATTCTAGTAGTTTTAGGAAAATAATTTTTAATCGAAACTAATCTTAAACACTTAAGGATTTGATGCATGCACGAACTCAACGCACACACACGCATAGCCCACGAAGGGCGCAAGGCGCGCGCGCGCGGAGCTGGCTCGCAGCCCATGCTTGGGCGCGCCAGCCTGCTGGCCTTGCCTTACTCGTTGGGCCTGGCCTTGCGTGCTGCTTGGCTGGGCCTTGCGTGCCTTGGCGGGCTGCTGGCTTGCCTTGTTATGCGCGGGCTTCGCTAGGCGCATGCCTGGCTTCGTGTTGGGCCTTGCGCCTAGCAAGCTCGTCCGATGTTTATTTCGTACGACGCGCTTCCGATTAATTTTCCGATTTCGGAATTCATTTCCGATTCGAAAAATATTTAATATTTCCGATTCCGGAATTAATTTCCGTTTCGAACAAATATTTAATATTTCCGATTCCGGAATTATTTTCCGATTCCGATAATATTTCCGATTCCGACAATATTTCCGTTTCCGGTAATATTTTCGATTCCGGCAATATTTCCATTTCCGATACGTACCAAGTTTCCGTTTCCGGCAACATCAACGACTTGAATAATATTTATATTTCCGATACGATCCATATTTCCGTTTCCGGAGTGTTCATAATTTGCCTTTTGACGATTTCAGCTCCCACTGGAACCGAGATCCGTCGATTCTGAATATCCATAAATGGAGATTTTAATTCACTTAAATACTTGATCCGTTCACGTACTATTTGTGTGAACCTACGGGTTCAGTCAAGAGTAAGTTGTGGATTAATATTATTAATTCCACTTGAACTGAAGCGGCCTCTAACTAGTCATACAGTTCACTTGATCTCACTGAATTATTAACTTGTATAATTAATTAATACTGAACCGCATTTATTAGACTTATCATTGAATGCATACTTGGACCAAGGGCATTATTTCCTTCACTTTCACCTTGGGTTGGAGTATAGGGCTTGGGTTTGGGAGTTCTTCCCAAAACCTAGTTATCTGATTGGCTGACTATTCTAGAAGGGACACGTGTCCTTTGTCATCAAAACCTGTAGAGGCTTAGCTGGCCTCTAGGATTTGTGCTTTTACTAACCTTTCAACCCATCTTGAGTTCTGCTTGTGGGCTGCTTGCAATGGGCGCTTGAGTAGGTTCTTTTTCGGCAGTGCCACGTGTTGAGACACAAGTGGTTCTTCCTAGACAAATTGTTTTATGCCACATCAAAAGGTGGTCTGGATTTGTATGGGTTAGATAGTCTCTTATCCTGGCTAAGTTGCAATTAGTGTTGGTAGTTCTCATGTAAGCGCTAAAGACCTATGCATAATGCATTGTTGTTATACTGATTCTGGAAAACAAAAGGTTTCTTGTGTTAATTAAATTGATGGATTCGTTTCTCTTGAATATGATACACCAGCCTTTCCTAAAAATATAGACAATTAAGAGAAGGTATCCACAACTTACCCTCGTTACGGTCTCTCAAATGAGCACCAAAAAATTAGCTTAAGTTCATTAGAGGCGCCCCGTCCGTCCTGGGCAAGGTATGAGGAGCGGTCGCCTTAGGCGCAGAGAAAAAGGCTCATTAAACCAATTTAAATAAAATACTAATAATTTGCAGTACAAACATAATACGAAGTTGTTAGGTTATGATACATATGAACAACATAAATCATGCGGAAAAACCTTAATGCCAGGAATCATATTAATTGCACATAATCATATAATTAGTCTATGATGCATACACTTTGTAGTGTGCCCTCCCTAGCTGCGCCCGAACCGAAAAAGAACAAGTCTTTAGGACTCCAAGTTTTGTCCCTCCGTAGAAAGTCCAAAGCACGTCCGGATCCGCCTTAAGATTGACCAACTAGAATTGCCCTTAAGGTACTTAGAATTTTCGGCTAATATGTGGCAAGTGTTTGGCTGATTTTTGCTTGAAAATATTACCTTTGAATACTTGAATTCTCGTCCATAAATTGTGAACCTAGGCACATATTTATAGAGTTGTGGAAAGGGATTTAGAATCCTATTAGGATACCAATTAGTTTAATTAGAATCTCATTTAAACTCTATTAAACAAATTCTATCTGTTAGGATTAGGATTTAATCATAGAACGAATTCCATTAGCTTTAGGATTCGTATTGAACCCAAGAGTTGCACGAGCAAGAGCACGACCACGAGCCGCACAGCCCGCGCAAGCCTTGCGGCCCACGCGAGATGCACAGCCCGCAGCCCACGAGCTCGCGCGCGCCATGGCCTTGCTGGGCCTGGCCTTGCGCTGGGCCTGGCGAGGCTTTGGCAACGTTATGTTGGGCGCTTGGCTTGCTGGATGCGGGCCTGGCTTCGTGCTGGGCCTTCGTCTAGCAAGTCTCGTCCGATGCTAATTCGTACGATGCGCTTCCGATTAAATTCCCGATTCCGGAATTCATTTCCGATACGAACAATATTTAACATTTCCGATTCCAGAATTAATTTCCGTTTCGAACAAATATTAATATTTCCATTTCTGGAATTATTTTCCGATTCCGATAATATTTCCTGATTCTGACAATATTTCCGTTTCCGGCAATATTTCCGATTCCGGAAATATTCTCATTTCCGATAATATTTTCCGATACGTACCATGTTTCCGTTTCCGGCAACATCTACGACTTGGATAATATTTATATTTCCGATACGATCCACATTTCCGTTTCCGGCAATATCATCGTTTCCGGAGTATTCATTGTTTGCCTTTGACGATCTTAGCTCCGACTGAAACCAAGATCCGTTGATTCCGAATATCCATAGATGGAGTATTTAATGCCATTAAATCCTTGATCCGTTTACGTACTATTTGTGTGACCCTACGGGTTCAGTCAAGAGTAAGCTGTGGATTAATATCATTAATTCCACTTGAACTGAAGCGGCCTCTAGCTAGGCATTCAGCTCACTTGATCTCACTGAATTATTAACTTGTTAATTAATACTGAACCGCATTTATTAGACTTATCATTAAATGCATACTTGACCAAGGCCATTATTTCCTTCAGTCTCTCACTTGTCCTTAGGGACAAGTGTGCATTTCCTAATTCCTTTGTCGCTCGATGCTTGCTCTTGAACATAAGGTAAGAGTTGTCATCTTTATTATGTCCAGAGGTGTTTCTCGGTTTCAGAGTTCAACTGATCAAACAAATAGATAATCATAGCCTATGATTCATCTGAGCACGGCCATGCATTTTACAGTTTCTAGCTCTCCGAGTGGCCTTGTACAACTTTCACCATCTCATCCCGATTTATGGGAGGACAATCCCAATCTTGCGATCTTGAGATAAGACTTCGTTTGATAGGTGATTACCTGAGCGTTGCCTTTATAGCCTCCTTTTCGGTGCGACGGTTGACAACGTCAAAGTAAGCAGTTCTCAAACAAGTAATCTCAAATCACTCAGGTATTGAGGATTAGTGTCTAATAATTTTAATGAAATTTACTTATGACAGATTTTCATCTCTTACAGTAAAGTTTCATAGGTTTGTCCGATACTAGTCTTCTCAAGTAAGTATCTATGCAAGTGATTGCGACATTGCCATGTCCACATAGTTCAAGAAACAGAACTACTAGTCATCTTGCATTCCAGTCGTCTAACGTTTTCTATGCGTCCATCTTTATAGAAAACTCCGACCAGGGACCATTTTTAACTTTTGACATTCAAGTTCACTTGATAGACATTTCTTAGTCACAGGACTGGTCCTGACAGTCTATCTTGAATATTTTGTCAAATTGAA
The DNA here is from genome assembly GCF_020520425.1 of Spinacia oleracea. Lineage (NCBI taxonomy): Eukaryota > Viridiplantae > Streptophyta > Magnoliopsida > Caryophyllales > Amaranthaceae > Spinacia > Spinacia oleracea. The sequence continues at coordinate 81,677,345 of NC_079491.1, forward strand.
GGGACTCATCATTTAATAAACCACAAATTAAATGGAAAAATTAATTCTATTCATTTATGCGAATGATTAACCAATAATGTTTTACAAAGTATTAAAATCTAAAACTTTAAAATATTAAACAAGGACATCAAAGCCATTTCCAATATGCTTGATTCCCAAAGCTGCAGTGTGCGAGTTGTGCTTCGCCTGCGGCAGAGGTTTAGTCAATGGATCTGAGATGTTGTCATCAGTTCCAATATTGCTTATCTCGACTTCTTTTCTTTCAACTAACTCTCGTAGAAGGTAAAATCTACGAAGTACATGCTTGACTCTTTGGTGGTGTCTAGGCTCCTTTGCCTGTGCAATAGCTCCATTATTATCACAATATAGGGCCATTTTTTTAATGGAGGGGACTACACTAAGTTTACCTATGAACTTCCTTAGCCATATAGCTTCCTTTGCTGCTTCATGTGCAGCAATGTACTCCTCTTCAGTTGTAGAATCCGCAATGGTGCTTTTCTTAGCACTTTTCCAGCTTACTGCACCTCCGTTGAGGCAGAACACTAACCCAGACTGTGATCTGAAATCATCTCTGTCGGTTTGGAAACTTGCATCCGTATAGCCTTTAACAATTAATTCATCATCTCCGCCATAGACCAGGAAATAATCTTTGTGCCTTTTTAGGTACTTCAGAATGTTCTTGGCAGCAGTCCAATGTGCCTCTCCTGGGTCTGACTGGTATCTGCTCGTAGCATGAGTGCATACGCAACATCCGGGAGTGTACATATCATAGAATACATTATTGAACCAATCAATGATGCATATGGAATCCCATTCATTCGTCTATGCTCATCTAGTGTTTTTGGGCACTGAGTCTTGCTTAGAGTCATTCCATGAGACATGGGTAGGTAGCCTCGCTTGGAGTCTGCCATATTGAACCTTTCAAACACCTTATTGATATAAGTGATTTGACTGAGTCCAATCATTTTTTTAGATCTACCTCTGTAAATCTTGATGCCCAGTATGTATTGTGCTTCTCCTAGATCCTTCATCGAAAAACATTTCCCAAGCAAAATCTTGACAGAGTTCAACATAGGAATGTCATTTCCGATAAGTAATATGTCGTCGACATATAATACTAGAAAAGCAATTTTGCTCCCACTGACCTTCTTGTATACACAAGATTCGTTTGCGTCCTTGATGAAACCAAAGTCACTGACTGCTTCATCAAAACGAATATTCCAGCTCCTTGATGCTTGCTTCAATCCGTAGATTGATTTCTTAAGCTTGCATACATTTTTAGCATTCTTTGGATCCTCAAAACTCTCAGGCTGTGTCATAAACACAGTTTCTGTTAAAACGCCGTTTAAGAAAGCGGTTTTGACATCCATTTGCCATATTTCGTAATCGTAATATGCAGCGATTGCTAACATTATCCGAATAGACTTTAGCATTGCAACTGGTGAAAAGGTTTCATCGTAATCCACACCGTGGACTTGCATGTATCCTTTTGCAACCAATCTAGCTTTGAAAACTTCAAGTTTCCCATCCTTGCCCTTTTTCAGTTTGAAAACCCATTTGCTTCCTATGGCTTGGTAGCCATCTGGCAAATCGACCAAATCCCACACTTGGTTTTCTGACATGGAGTCTAATTCAGATTGCATGGCTTCTTGCCATTGCTTGGAGCTAGGGCTCGTCATAGCTTGTTTGTAAGTCGCAGGTTCATCACTTTCAAGTAATAGAACGTCGTAGCTCTCGTTCGTCAAAATACCTAAGTACCTTTCCGGTTGAGATCTATATCTTTGCGATCTACGCGGGGTTACATCTCTAGATGGTCCATGATTCTCACCAGATACTTCTAAAGATCTCTGAGTTTCATCCTGAATGTCATCTTGAGCATTCTCTAGATTTTGTTGTTCGACTCGAATTTCTTCGAGGTCTACTTTTCTCCCACTTGTCATTTTGGAAATGTGATCCTTTCAAAAAGATACCATCTCGAGCAACAAACACCTTGTTCTCAGATGTATTGTAGAAGTAATACCCCTATGTTTCCTTTGGGTAGCCCACAAGGATACATTTGTCAGATTTTGGATGAAGTTTGTCTGAAATTAATCGTTTGACGTATACATCACATCCCCAAATCTTAAGAAAATACACTTTTGGAGGCTTTCCAAACCATAACTCATATGGTGTCTTTTCAACAGCTTTAGACGGAGCTCTATTTATAGTGAGTGCAGCTGTATTTAGTGCATGTCCCCAAAATTCTATTGGAAGTTCGGCCTGACCCATCATTGATCTAACCATGTCTAGCAAGGTTCTGTTCCTCCGTTCCGACACACCGTTCCATTGTGGTGTTCCAGGAGGAGTCAATTCTGATAGAATACCACATTCTTTCAGATGGTCATCAAATTCATAGCTCAGATATTCACCGCCTCTGTCAGACCGCATTGCCTTAATCTTCTTGCCTAATTGATTCTCTACTTCACTCTGAAATTCCTTGAATTTGTCAAAGGATTCAGACTTATGCTTCATTAGGTAGACATAACCATATCTACTGAAGTCATCAGTGAAAGTGATAAAGTAGCTGAAACCACCTCTAGCATTTGTACTCATTGGTCCACATACATCTGTATGGATTAAACCCAATAGTTCAGTTTCTCTTTCTCCAACTTTAGAGAAAGGTTGCTTTGTCATTTTCCCAAGTAAACATGATTTGCATTTACCATAATCCTCTAAGTCAAATGGTTCTAGAATTCCTTCCTTTTGAAGTCTTTCTATGCGTTTCAAGTTAATACGGCCTAATCGACAATGCCACAGATAGGTGAGATCTGAATCATCCTTTTTGGCCTTTTTGGTATTTATGTTTTAAACTTGTTTGTCGTGATCTACTAAATAAAGTCCATTGACTAATCTAGCAGATCCATAAAACATCTCTTTAAAATAAAACGAACAACTATTGTCTTTTATTAAAAAGGAAAATCCCTTAGCATCTAAGCAAGAAACAGAAATGATGTTTTTAGTAAGACATGGAACATGGAAACAGTCTTCCAGTTCCAAAACTAGCCCAGAGGGCAACGACAAATAATAAGTTCCTACAGCTAATGTTGGAATTTAAAGATGGAAAAGCGCTCAAAACCTGCCTGCCAGGTTTTGGAAAACCGGCAGGTTTCTCAAAACCTGCCTGCCAGGTTTTCCGAAACCGGCAGGTTTCGAGTGTAAGTTGAAAATCGGACTTAAAAGGCATTTTTTGAAGTGAACCGAAAACCGGCCGGTTTTGGAAAACCGGCAGGTTTCGAGATCGGTTCTTGGTGTTGTCCGTTTTTTATCTTCTCTTTGGATTCCTCCTTTATGATAACCTTTTAAGTATTATTTATGGACAATTATCATTCTGATTATGGTGATTAAGTTGGTCCATTATTTCTCTTGATTATGGGGGTTATCAACTCTTCATTATCATGGGTTTATGGTTGATTAATATCATTGAATTCCTTTGAAACCTTTGATTTCTTTGGATTGTTTTGTCTCCTCCACACATCCTATAAGTACTCTTCATTTTCTGAGTTGTTGGTACACACATATATTGATCTCTTCCTCTCCTCCTCCTTTCCCTTTTGTTTTGGATGGAAGAATTTTGGTTCATGATTAAGTCATGAATATTTGTATCTCTTCAAACCTTTTCCTTCTTATTCTTTTGGGCATAAGTTTATGTGGCTCCATCTCATCACCCAAAAGTGCCTTTGTGTGTTGAGAGTTGTGTAAACCTTAGGGAATGAATCGGTGGATACAATTGTGCACCCCGGTTGCACCGAATCTCGTTTTCAAGGCAGTGGTTTGGTTACCACGGCGCAACGATTTCCTAAACTCGTTCTTATTCTTATTCTAGTATTTGCCTTGAAAACCCAATTATTACAACAATTTGAAAACGCGATATATTTCAATGGCTAAATACTTCTTATGATTTTTGAGGAAATTTATATTTGTGAGTTTGAGTGAAAGATAAAGGGAATTTAGAGGGTTTCCAAAGATGTTTTTCATTCACGTTTTTCTGGGAGAAGTCTCAAAGATTGATCCGGATCGAGGATCATCCGTGGTCCGATTGTCTTGAAATTTTGACACAATATCCGGAACATCTTGGGCTTGATTTTCAACGGTCGGATTGTCATTGGATGATCGAGATCGTCAGTTACAACTTCAACAACGAACCTGATTTTTCTGGATACGGAAAGTCAAAAGTAACGTCTTGGAAGAAGATGATTGATGAATGGTGGTCATGATATCGTGATGGAGGATTGATTGAAGATTTTGGAATGTCTTACAATACACATACTTGATTTAATATCAAGGGAGGTTCATTCTAAACTACTTCTTTTAATAAGATATTATTCTAACATGTTCATTTCTAATAGTCATTTCAACAAATTATATTTTGTGAAGATGACAATATTAAAATTGATTTTTATATTGTCAAATGATGTTTGTTGGAATGATTACTAGAAAGTAGAGTATTTGAATTATTTATGATGTATGAACATGTTATTGCACTCTACAGTTTACTTTGGTTTCATGCATGTTTAATTTCATGAGGAGACCTTAGTTTTATTAAAGTTATGTTTTTAGTCTTTCAAAGACTAATGTGAATTATTTGTGCATTGTCATATTTTCCTTGGTAGAGGAATTTTGGGCTTGTGACTTTGTGTACTTGCTTTACTAAGGGTATTTAATAAGTAGTTTTATTCTAATAGTGATTAGATTATTAGCCTTGTACGTTGTCATTTCAAGCGCTAACTTGTCATGGTAATATTGGTGTATACGTATGATTCCAAGTTCTTGTTTATCACCATGAATATTGGGTATGTAACTTCATAATCAATGGTTTCTTATGCATTGTTGGAAATATGCATATTTAATTCCTTGGAGTTTTTTGTGTACCCATTGGAGCAACTTATCATAAGCTTGTGATGACCCCCTAGAACATAAGTGTTTGAGTTTGTGGAAGAAAACTATGTTAACCCTTTTCCTTGGAATATGTTGAGTGAGTTTTTACGTATAATATTTTCCTTGGATGTATACCTGATTATTCGAGTCACTACACTTTTGGGAATTTGACCATTAATCTTGTCATGATTGGTATGGTGTTGTTTAATGAATTTTCTATGGTTGAGACTAAATAGCCTTTTTATTTGTGTTGGTGTTGGAATTTCATTAAAGTTGGCCAAAAGTTTTGAGACTTGAGTTTTAAGGGTTTATTGATCTTAAAATGGTTTTATGGGAATTGTTGAGTACATAATTTTATTATGGCATTTCTCATAGTTTAACCTTGTTGAGTGATCATTTTATGATCTTAATTTTTGGGCTTATTATTTCCATGTGGGGGTTGTTTTTGAATGCTCATGTATTTATGAGAGTTTCTCTTGGGAAACCTTTAGACCCCGGTGTTTTTTGGAAAGTGGTTGTGAGTCCAAATATTCGAGATTCGAAATTTTTAGGTGTCATGTAAAAGAGACTTTTAAGTCCACTATATGGGAAGTGCCTAATATTTCAATGTTGGACTTGTTTTCTTGGTCCTTGTATTATTTGAGTGTACTCTTTTTATTATGCATGTAATTCCATGACTTCTTGGGATGTTCATCTTATTGATGAGTTTTGGTATGTATTTTTTTGAGTATTCTCATTTTAACGGTAATTCTTCTTTTAGCATGTTTGTGCATGATGCAATTAAGGCTATGCATGTTGGGTTTAAAGTGTCTCTTGCTTGATTGTTCTATTTTCTTCTAATTCTTTTGTTAGTAGTGAACAAGTTGAATTTAGAAGAGACTTGAAGTCAGAGTTTTCAAGGCATGAGAATTGCCCGTTATGCTAAAGGACGTTTTTATGTATGCCTTGAATTTGTGTTGTGTTTTCAATTCCTATGAGTAAGACCTTAATTCCGTGATTTGTCAATGGAGAATTTTTGTCGTTAACCTTTGAGGGGAAGCTTTTGGGAGTAAGTTAAGCTTACTTGTGAGTTTCGCAACCTACCTAAGGAATATGAATATCTAGATGTTTTCTTGAAAGGGTTTGATGACTATTCACCGGATGGTTATTATGAGTTTCAAGGCTATACTTGAATTGGGAGAACCTTATCAACGTAAGGGAGTGAGATTTTCTTATTTATATTATTTTGGGAACAAGTTTTATATCACTTAGATTTTTGAGCAGTTTAATTTTCATTCCTATATTGCATGCTCTTTTATCATAGGTATGTAAAGTGATTGTTCTAAGTGGTAAAACCATGAGTGATGAGTTCCCATGCTTGAGGATAAGAATTATGTGTTTATGGAATTCATTATGTGTGTTGGAGTTATCACCATTGTAATGGTACATGTACCTTATCGATATCTTGATGCATATTGATTGTGTAGAATTTGAATTCTCATAGTTGTTTAGATTAATAACTTGGGTGGAGAATTTCAATTCTTATTTTTCCAAGGTGATAATTATGTGTGGTTATTTTACTCGATATGTGGATGATGTGCTCAAGTTATATTTACATCACATGTTGAATATTGAGTTTTAAACCTTCATTGAATTCTATGTTTTCTCCCTTGAAAGTTGAAAGTGTTATTTAAGTAAATGGTTTTGAGTAATATATGAAAACAAATGTTGGGTTTTCATAGTAAGTCATTTTCTTAATTTTTGAGAAGATTTGTGGAAATATAAAATCATATCATTTGTGGGTATGTGTGGAATGTAATTTTTAGCTTCAGCCTTTAAAAGGACCTAAAACATGATTTAGGTTGTGGACGCTAGTATATTTTCCGCTATGATAATGATATGTATTGTTGGTATTTTGACATAGCTATTATTTGTGAATTTACTGTGAAATAATTGAGTTGTTTTTAATTTCACAAATTTTTAGTGAACGAGGGTTTGCTTCATTTTAAAGGTATCATGGATAAGGTCAAATGGTATTTATTTGCTATGTTTTCAAAGTATGTCGCTTTGAAGTTTTCGATGCAAATTATAGAAGTTTGATATTGATGAAGTACTTTCACTAAAGTGGCTATGTTGATTTGAGGATCATACTTTATGAAGAACTTTTTGTAAATTGAGTTTTACAAAATTGTCCCATCAAATTTAATTGGTGTTAGTTGAACCAAGAACAAAGCATCTTATAATTTCTTTACCATGTGTGCTTTTGAGTGAGCATATACCATTTAAATGTCATTGCTTATGGTTATACTTTCTAACGGAAAATCTTAATGCAAGGTACGCTATGCACTATGGTACGAAGATTGAATTGGGACATGTAATGATCCTTGATGGTTGAAATGTCGAGGGGGATAGGCTTCATGCCCATTTGAGTAAAGTAATAAGCATTACTTGCTTATCCCTATGGCATGTGTTGTAATGCTTGAATGAGGTTGAGTCTTTGAACTCTTAATGGTAGAGTGCTAGTTGAGATGCACTTTAAAGAGAACCACCGCTTGTATGAGGGTTGAGTTGTATAAACTCTTAATGAATCTAACATATTGAAATGGACGCATTCAACTTGTGGATTCACCAACCAAATTATTTGAGAGGTTGAACATTATATTATGTTCTTAATGAATCTATGGTCTTGTGGGGGTTAATATAGCTGCGAGGTAGCTCTTGATGGTTCACTAAAAGTGAACATAATTTAACCCTATTGACTAAGTGCTATTTTGAGAAGCACTTGAGGATTCACCTACGTGGTTGTGAAGACTCGCCATCTTCTATGGAAACTTGGGCAGTTTCCTAGAGCTTCCATGAGAACTAAGGTAAACGCATGGCTTAAAACGCGTACACTTTGCGGAGTCCACATAATCTTTGGAGTGAGGTATGTGTTGTACGGGCGTGACTTAAATCTTAGAGTTTCAAGGTTAGTCCACTCTTTGATCAAGGACTTAAGGGTTTCAAGGTTCGTCCACCCTTGGGTTTGTAAGTCATAATTCACTTCACTAAGCATTTGGTTTCAATTTACTTTATGTAACACCAAGTGTTATGTATTAAGCTCCTCTTATGCCCAATATCTTCCTCTTTCATTTGGTATCTTTTCTCATCTTTAGTGGGGGATTGTTGGAATTTAAATATGGAAAAGCGCTCAAAACCTGCCTGCCAGGTTTTGGAAAACCGGCAGGTTTCTCAAAACCTGCCTGCCAGGTTTTCCGAAACCGGCAGGTTTCGAGTGTAAGTTGAAAATCGGACTTAAAAGGCATTTTTTGAAGTGAACCGAAAACCGGCCGATTTTGGAAAACCGGCAGGTTTCGAGATCGGTTCTTGGTGTTGTCCGTTTTTTATCTTCTCTTTGGATTCCTCCTTTATGATAACATTTTAAGTATTATTTATGGACAATTATCATTCTGATTATGGTGATTAAGTTGGTCCATTATTTCTCTTGATTATGGGGGTTATCAACTCTTCATTATCATGGGTTTATGGTTGATTAATATCATTGAATTCCTTTGAAACCTTTGATTTCTTTGGATTGTTTTGTCTCCTCCACACATCCTATAAGTACTCTTCATTTTCTGAGTTGTTGGTACACACATATATTGATCTCTTCCTCTCCTCCTCCTTTCCCTTTTGTTTTGGATGGAAGAATTTTGGTTCATGATTAAGTCATGAATATTTGTATCTCTTCAAACCTTTTCCTTCTTATTCTTCTGGGCATAAGTTTATGTGGCTCCATCTCATCACCCAAAAGTGCCTTTGTGTGTTGAGAGTTGTGTAAACCTTAGGGAACGAATCGGTGGATACAATTGTGCACCCCGGTTGCACCGAATCTCGTTTTCAAGGCAGTGGTTTGGTTACCACGGCGCAACGATTTCCTAAACTCGTTCTTATTCTTATTCTAGTATTTGCCTTGAAAACCCAATTATTACAACAATTTGAAAACGCGATATATTTCAATGGCTAAATACTTCTTATGATTTTTGAGGAAATTTATATTTGTGAGTTTGAGTGAAAGATAAAGGGAATTTAGAGGGTTTCCAAAGATGTTTTTCATTCACGTTTTTCTGGGAGAAGTCTCAAAGATTGATCCGGATCGAGGGTCATCCGTGGTCCGATTGTCCTGAAATTTTGACACAATATCCGGGACATCTTGGGCTTGATTTTCAACGGTCGGATTGTCATTGGATGATCGAGATCATCAGTTACAACTTCAACAACGAACCTGATTTTTCTGGATACGGAAAGTCAAAAGTAACGTCTTGGAAGAAGATGATTGATGAATGGTGGTCATGATATCGTGATGGAGGATTGATTGAAGATTTTGGAATGTCTTACAATACACATACTTGATTTAATATCAAGGGAGGTTCATTCTAAACTACTTCTTTTAATAAGATATTATTCTAACATGTTCATTTCTAATAGTCATTTCAACAAATTATATTTTGTGAAGATGACAATATTAAAATTGATTTTTATATTGTCAAATGATGTTTGTTGGAATGATTACTAGAAAGTAGAGTATTTGAATTATTTATGATGTATGAATATGTTATTGCACTCTACAGTTTACTTTGGTTTCATGCATGTTTAATTTCATGAGGAGACCTTAGTTTTATTAAAGTTATGTTTTTAGTCTTTCAAAGACTAATGTGAATTATTTGTGCATTGTCATATTTTCCTTGGTAGAGGAATTTTGGGCTTGTAACCAAGCCCACCCCCCTACATCATTGTGGTTTCAATTTTAAATTTCATTTTCGCTTGAGTAAAATTATTTCAACCAACTTTGAGATTTGGAGATATCTCGTGATTACACACTTAAAAGGAGTAGTGTTGTTCGTCAAAGTCGAAAGTGTTCAAGCTTAGTAGAGATTCTTTCTCCGTTAAATCTTATAAAGTAAAAATTTTATGATTTACTGAACATTTTCAATAAAAAATATATTACAATTTTTTTGTCCTTATAGTATTTTATGGTATAGGCCTATTGTTTTGTCCATATGCCACCAAAAAGTCAGAAACAGCTCTATGAGTGGTACATAGTTCTTGTTTTCGCCATGCCGTCCCTCCACTATGTTTGGAATTGTGAAGTGATTGTCTGCAATTAGAAGTGGTGTTCTTGTTTTCGCCATGTTTGGCCTGCTATGGTAGTTTCAGTGACCTGGTAAAGAGGAGACTATAACTTAAACTTCATATAGTAACGCAGAAACCATAGCCAAACTTCATACAAGATTACAAGTGATGTCAAAACTTCTATCACAAACATGCTAATGTACTCCATGTTCTGCTCACTTTCTTCTACAACACCCCTCCAATTTCCCGTCTACCTAAAACTGTAACTCAAACAACCACAAGCTGTCTACTAATGTTACAGTTTCCTCCCTAAACATGTACTCATATCAAACACTAGTGTCTAGCTCTGGCAATTATGACCAGCCAAACAAAACAAAACAAAACAAAAAACCCATACATCAAAGTTCTAGCCGGAGAGGGGACCTGGATAAGGATTTTCCAACTTGAGTTTCAGTTCGATTTCTCCAGATTCAACCCCAGAAAGTCTTAACCACAGCTCCTGAACAATTTCACCATTCACACAATTGATACAACTCTCTCTCACAAGACAGTTATCGCTGTCCGGGATCATCTTTCTCAAAGTTGTCTCTCCTGAAGAAACCTTCAGGATCTGCTTCAGTCTTGCTGCTGATACAAGTGGTTGAATATTCACATGAGCGCATCCCATCTTATCATCTGCCTTGAAACGGTCTTTGTCAAACACTTCCTATACAAAAACAATACCTAACCCAACTTTAGTAAGGAGCTTACCGTGCCTTACGCTCATTTTATTTTATAGCAAACCATTCACAATGCACCTAGAAAATATGAACAGCCTGATATAGAATAGAATTTATCCTGCAGTGATATTGTCTGTAACGCGCACCACAGGCACAGGAAAATTTTAGTGGTCTATAAAAGTTTATACAATACTTCTAGACAGATGCGAAAAAGACCTAAAAACTAGGCCCAAACAGATAACCTTAGTCCAAAATAACAAATAACAGATTCTGTACAAAGTTGTTCAATTGAGAGACTGTAATTAGGGTATGTTATAGAGATCCCGTGTTGGTTTGTTCTAAGGGTAACTTAACCGATTTCAAGACATATTCTAACAAATATGTCATGTATCTCATTACAATAAAGAACTTAGATCTTTGTCAAATACTTCCTACCAAATCAGATTAAAATAAAGACAATGTTTCATTAAGTGCGCATTATAAAATTGGGTTTAGGAACGTATATAAATTATTCGCCCCTTCATTCGGAAAGTGCAATTTAGAAGATGGACCATTATACACCTTAAGTATGGTGCATCATAAGAACACAAGTACATAGCTAAAAAAACATTACCTTAAGTAAAAAGAACATGGATACATTTATTATTTATATTTTTAATAAAAAGAAATAATATATTTTATTACAACAAATAAGTGAAATAATATATGGCATGTTCTTTTGTAGCAATGTTATATTCTTTTGTTTGTACATACGGAGTATATGTTTTTTGCTTATTGTACATCATTGTCCATAGTCTACGAATAGCGCAAAAGATGTTTCTGTTTTGAAAACAACTTTGAGAATCATTCTTTGTCAAAAAAAAAAAACTTTGAGAATCATTCTTATCATTACAGTCAACAAGTGGACTAGTCACTAGTCAATAGTCAAGATTAACGCCAATTGTAATTCGTAAGCAATCTAGTATGTTTGTATAGTGTAGAAGGGAAAACCACTTCCAAGCGCAAGAATTGCTAACTTAATCAAGCAAATTAAGGCAAAGAAAGATGAAGAGAAAAAACAAAGAAATAAAAGAGACATGACTGACCAAATAGAGAGTTCCAACAGAATCTGTAAGGGAGAATGTTAACTCCTCATTCCAGACAGGGTTTAGGCAGCTGTTGATAACCTTAGTCTTTGCAATCTGGAGAATAGACCGAAGAATTCACTTTAAAAAAACAACATTAATTCCAGCTAATCGAACAGCAATCAGTTACTTGTTACTTGTTACTTGTTACTTGTTACTTGAACAGAATGGGTGATAAAGTGACTTGTGATCAAGTTGGACAAAGGTCATTCAATACAATTTATTTATTTTAGTGACAATAACACAAGTGATTCTTGTTGGTACTAATTAGTAGCGTATTGGTATACCAATAATTAGTAGCGTATTGGTATACCAATAATTAGTAGCGTATTGGTATACCAATAACAGACTAATAAGTACGGAGTACCAAATAGCAATCACTTTGAACACAAACCACTTTTGACATAAACTTGCTCGTGATGAGAATATGAGATATCATAAACCAATTTGATGAACTCAAAAAGTATAGTATTTTCAAAACTAAATACTTAGTAAGATTAGAATTATTTTCCTGGAGGGTCGAGAAAGGAACATGATTTCATGTAATGGATTATGTTAACAGTTATATGTTTGAAATTGGTTAAGAAAGTGGAAAGAAAGAAAAGTAGGAACCTGATCGCCAAGCTTGAATTTGATATAAGGATCACTGGTTTTGAAGTCTCTAATAACCAACCTCTTGCCTTGCACCGCCACTACTTTCAGAATGGCTGTAGGATTCGACATTCCAGATCTGCACATCAAACCCAATTTTAACTTACATTACTCACTCCACGACCCCCTTAACCCGCTTGTTACAGGAGCCTTTCTCAAAGGCAATCATTACTTTCGAAAGGCGATTACTTGATTAAACACTAGTCAATACTACTACTCCGTACAATACACTGATACGGTCATACAGAGCGTAACAACCTTCAAAAAGGACAGGGGAAATAAGGTGGATCCATTATTCATGTTAATTACAAGTAAGAAGCTTTTAAGAAGCAAATTAAATTACCAGAAATCTCAGAGAAATTTATCAAAACCCTAGAACAAAGAATAGAAATGAGAAAATCAATGAAGAAAAAAGAAAATACAGAATACAGAATTCTCTTCTCAAACCTGGAGTCTTTTTTTTGTTTGCTTTCGTACTCACTTCTTCTGCTGGCTCAGCTGCGATGGAATTCAGACGGAATTGTATTCCATAATATAAACACTTACTTCGTCAACTGTTATTCTTTATTACTATTATTACTTAATTAATTATTAATTAAAAATGAAAGACCAAACCATGTCCCTTTTCTGACCCTTTCCTTCATCATCCAATTCCAGGATATCCACTCCCCACTCCCACTTTCCCGGTTCCCACCCACTGTGGACCGAATAAAACTAAAGTCATCTGTTTTCAATTTTTTTTTTTTTTTTTTTTTTTTTTTTTTACAGGAGTCCGTTTTCTATCTGTCCGTTCTTACACTTAATCAACTATCAGATAACCATTATTTACACTAATATAAACCTGGTCCATGCTAACTTAGCGTGGACCAGGGCAACGGAGTAATTTTTATAGGTAACATATGTAACTGTCACGTGACAGTTATTTTGTAATTTTAAATAGTAACTATATGCGTATTACAGTAACTATGTGTTTTAAAGAGTTACTATGTGTTTTGAAGAGTTTTAATGCGATTTTTGTCTAACCCACTTTATATACGTTTTAAACTTTTTTATTTTTCAAAATTTCAGATCTACATTCTGTTCATTCTCTTTCATTTTCTCTCTCTTCATTTTCTCTCTATGCTTTTCAAAATTTAGCCCAAATTTCTAGGTTTTGTTCGATTTTTTTCGTAATGATCTTATAACTCTTATGATTGGATCTATTTGATGAGGAAAAATTGGAGGAAGTAGTAGATCAAGAAGGAGGTTCGTCGTTGCCGAAATCGAATCAAAGAATTTGCGCTCGCCTACAAATCTTCGCAATAATTTTTAGAGATCACATCTCGGTTTGTTGTTTTTTAAAGAATTTTAAGTCTATTTTTATTTAAAATTGAAAATGTTTGTTGTTTTGAAGAAATTAATGTTTATGTTTTACCGAAGTATCGTTTTCACTTCGCGAATTCGATCAGTGACTTCACGATTTTAAATAGTAACTATATGAGTAATACAGTAACTATATGGTTTAAAGAGGTACTATGTAATTTTAATGGTTACTATATGTGTACAATAGTTACTATATTATTTTAATGGTTACTATATGTGTACAACAGTTACTATATGTGTACAATAGTTATTATTTTGTTGAGTGATTCGAAATGTTTGTTGTTTTGTTGAAATTAGGGTTAGTGTTTCACATAGTTAGTATATAAATGATATAGTCACCTTTAATTTATGTTGCGAATTAGTGTTTTTAATAGTCACTGGAATGTTCGTTGTGTTTATGTTAGTAGTATTTTTTTGAGTAACTATACTTTTTTTAAAAGTTACTATAACTTTAAAACAGTAACTATGTGTTTAAAATAGTCGCTATATTTTTTAGAAAGTTATTATAAGTTTAAAACAGTAACTATGTGTTTAAGATAGTTATTATGTTATGAACAGTTTATAGTGACTTTTTAATAAATAATAGTTACTATACGATTACATTATGTACTATGTTATTTAGAGTATGTATTTGTCCGCTTCTTAGATAGTGACTATATGATTATAATGGTTACTATATGTGTTCAATAGTTACTATATTTTAATAATAGTCACTATATGGTTTATATAGTTACTATATATTTGATATTTGTATAAGAAAATAATACGAAGTATCAATCACATGTTATTCCAGGTCCTAAAGTTGCACTATCTAGTGACGAATCTCCAAAAATACTTTACAATATCATTTGTATAAGAAGAAATAATGCCTTAAATTTAGAAAAAAGAGACAAAGGCTGTGAACTTTAAGAATTGATGCAGCAAAGCACAAGAGGTAGAAATAGTGTTTGTTTGTTTGGGTGAAATTAGGGTTAGTGTTTCATATAGTTAGTATATAAATGATATAGTTACCTTTAATTTAAGTTGCGAAATAATGTTTTTAATAGTCATTGGAATATTCATTGTGTTTATGTTAGTAGTAGTTTTTAGAGTAACAATATTTTTTAAAAAGTTACTATAACTTTATAACAGTAACTATGTGTTTAAAATAGTTACTATATTTTTTAGAAAGTTATTATAAATTTAAAACAATAACTATGTTTTTAAGATAGTTACTATGTTAAGAACAGTTTATAGTGACTTTTTGATAAATAATACTTCCTCCATTTTTTAATAATTGCACCATCTTGGTTTTATCACTATTCACATATTCTTATATAGTTAATTTTTGTGATATATATGTAAGGAAAAATATATTCATGTGGGATCTTGTTAGATTCGTCTCGAAATATACTTTCGAATGATCAAATTTTTATAATTTTTTAAAAGGTATAATGAGAGATATTAGTGATTAAAATAGTGCATTGGCAAGCGTGAAATCCCAGATGGTGCAATTAAAAAAAAATGGAGGAAGTAGTTACTATACGATTACATTATGTAATATGTTATTTCGAGTATATTTTTGTCTGCTTCTTAGATAGTATATGATTATAATGGTTACTATATTTGTACAATAGTTACTTTATTATAATAATAGTCACTATATGTTAAGCTAGTTGTTGTGTGATTATAATGGTTACTATATGTGTACAATAGTTACTATATTATTATATTAGTTACTATATGTTTGAAATAGGTACTATGTTTATTTTATCATGATATGTTACCATATGTTTATTTTCTTCAATAGTTATTATATTATTTATATAGTTACTATATTATTTATATAGTTACTATATGTTTGAAATAGATATTATGTTTATTTTATCATGACTTGTTACCATATGTTTATTTTCTTTAATAGTTATTGTACGTTTTATATAGTTACTATATTTTTGAAATAGGTACTATGTTAGTTTATTATGTTATGTGCATGTTTTTATGTTATTCTATATTTTTAATGATATAGTTACTGTATTATGGATAGAGTTACTATATTATTATCACATCGACTATGTCTGCAACTCTGTGACTAAATGACCATCAATAATATTTATAGGTATTATATCTTGTATTATAGTAACTATATGTTTGGTATAGTTTTTTATGTATATTATAATGTTCTTTTCATGTTCTTTGTTGTCTTCTATGTTATTAGTAATAAGAGTTACTATGTTATGATCACAACAACTATATGATCATAACAATAACTATATCTACAACCTTGCTCGTATATGATTATCATTAATATTAAGAGTTACTATATCATGTATAATAGTAACTATATATTTTTAATAGTTATTATCTTATCATTATGTTCTTTTTATGATCTTTCTTTGTACTCCATGTTATTATTAATAAAAGTGACTATATTATTTTGACAGTAACTATATGACTATAACAATAACAATAACTATATATGCAATTCTGCAAGTATTTTACCATCGTTAATTGTAAGAGTTACTATATGATGCATAATAGAAACTACACGTTTTACATAGTTACTATGTTATTTTTTCATATTTAAATGTTAAATTATTAACTTAGTTTAAATATTATTGATTCAAAAATACAAAGATGATGCACCCAGAATTGAAATCGTGCAAAGAATAAATTCTGCAAGGAAAACAAAAGCAGGAGGAGAAGAAGAAAATCCTGACAACAATGGAAACCAAGAACGTGGTAGAGGAAGGACATGATGTGTTGGTGGAAAAAAAAGACGTGGTCCACGTGGACGTGTCGATTAGTATTTTTAGTTCAAAAAACATTTGAGTTTAAGATGGTTTATTTAATAGATGCAAAGAATTAAAATGTCGTAGCTAAAACAACTAACCAAGTAGTTAATGTTTTCTTTATTATTGTTCAAGAGTTATAATTACTGTTACTTTTGATATAGTTACTTTTTTATATTTCAGTAATTATGTGATATATAATAGAAAAAATTACTATATGACCTCTAAACCATCTATATCATATTGTTTATTTTTATAATATAGTAATTGTTTTACAGCTAAAGTTATTTTTCTATATAATATAGTTAATCTTTGGATAGAATAATTGTTCTCATCGAAATTACTATATTGTTATTATTATTTATTTCATAGTTACTATTCTGAAAATATAGTTACTTTACAGAACCTATAGTTTCTATAATTTACTCTTTTTGTCTGCAAGAATGAATATATAGTAGTAATTGTTTTACAGTTAAAATTACTTTTCTATATGATATAGTTACTCTTTGGATAGAATAGTTATTCTTATCATTATTATGTTCATAGTTATTATTCTAGAGATATAGTTACTTTACAGAACCTACAGTTTCTATAATTTACTCACTGTTAAAATTACCTAATTACCCTGGTCCATGGTAATCTTGTGGTGGACCGGGTCCATGCAAGTGGAATTGGATAACAATATGTGAGGTTGATAGAAATATGAGATGTGATCTGACAGTTAAATAAGTATTAGACTGTCGCTTAAAAGAATTTGTATTTTAAAAAGAAGAATAACATATTATGTTATGTATTTCTATCCATGCAACTTCCCCTGTATTCAGTTTGACTGGCGTTGATGATTGTAAGTTTGTAACGTGAATACAGAGTATAACTCTAGATTTTGAACTCGTAATTCATAAATCTCTTACATTCATGCTTAAGATTGAGGGAACAGACTGAAAGTACTGTCAACTAGAGTTTCACTTGGCAAAAGTAGAACCCCAACACAGTATCCTGTGATTCTTCATGTCAATAGAGATAATTAAAAAATGGTATAAAGCTAATCACGCTAACGTATCATCAAAATGAGTCATTATCTGAAGCATAATACAAATAGTACATGCTCCATTTTCCTCTTTGCTTTTACTTTCGGCAGCTCTTGGTACAAGGCATCCACATTTTAGGAAAAGTTTTACTTTGACCACTAATTAATCTCTCTTAAAACCATGCAACAAGAACACCATTAATTTCAATTATAATACCTTCATACATCCAAGATAAGTCAAACTTCTAAGATTGACAATTGCCTAGTAAATCCACAAGTTCAACTGCAAACAGGAAAATCAATAATACAAGATTGACAATTTCCATTGCAGAACCACTTTGTAAAATACAAAATACTAAGCAATCTTCTTAAAGGTTTAGGCTCGGGGTGGCAGTTAGGCAGAAGCAGGGGTGGTGTTTGTCTACAAAAAAGAAGAGTACTTATACAATATAGTTTATGTACAAGTAAAGATGAATGCCCCGGCACTTTGTTAGACATGCACATAAACATATGATATCCCATGCTACATTACTGACTGATCAAACAGCCTATATAACTGTACATGTGACCCCACCAATTTTGCCTACAATCAATAGCTACATCACCGCATCAATACAAACCAGCCTCACTGCTAGGGAAGTGGAGCATCAGATAAATGCTTGAAGATAAGTGTTCCGACACCACTTGACATTTACTGCAGTTGCTGCTAAAAGACCTACAAGCATCAGATAAACGCAGCAGCTGAAAAGAGGAGTTTTCCTCCTGATTCAAAAGACAGCAGTAACCCAAAACATATAGGATCTGCATAGTGTATGGTAATCCCGTTCTATTCTCCATGAAGGTTTGTGCAGCTGATACTGGTAACTAGCTCTACTTTATTGATGTGATTTCGCTACCCGTCGCTTCCACGTACTCTGGATCATTACGAGTGAATCAGAAATACAGAGGAAGGGAACATAGTTTTGTAAAGTTTAAATATACAGCTAGAGGAACTACATACCAGAGGCACGTCATCAGCCTCTTCTGTATCGTCATCCACATCTTCTGTATCATCATCAGCATCTTCTGTATCGTCACCATCTGAAGTGTCAGTTTTATCTGGCATGGGATTACTCTCAGCCTCTTCTGTCTGTTTCCCTTCATCAAATTCTTCTTGTGATATTCCACTGGGTTTCTCTACATTTTTGTCCACTTCATGTGATTTTTCCATATCAGAAGCATGAGAATCCTCCTGACTAGTCTCCCCGGCCTTCTTTTGTCCATTTTCTGGACTTGGGGTTTCTTCTTCATCAGAGTTCTCTGTGTCTTTCTGAGCAGCCTCCCCGTCTACTTCCTTTCTGGCAGTATTTGATTTTTCCTCCACATCATCATAGTCCTGCTCAGCATCACCTGAAGAAAGAAGGAAGGAGTCGAGACAGAGGGAAGAAGCGGCATAGCTCATTGATTAGACTAAGGTATACTAAACTCAATCGACAAATAAAATTCAGCAGAAACAAAGTAAATGGCAAGGTGGCAACATATCATGTCTCTCATGTAGAGTTTGAAGTTATAAATTAAGAAGCAAACTGCAGTAAGATGTATCTTGCACCAAGGATGTAGTCAAGATCAAATAAAATGACTTTGTGCTGGAATAGTTACATAAAAGTTGTCATCATTAGCCCAATGGAGACTTAGATGGTAGCTATGATTTATGGTGTTTCTCTTTGTTGCTTAAGAAAAATCATAGTTGTGATTTGTACCCTCGGAGAGACTTTTCTACATCAAACAAGTTTGATATTCTCGTGTTTATATATAGTTAACTGTTCCATTGTGCTATTGAAGAGGGGGATAGAGACGGATAAGGTAAAAGGTTAGTGCCTTACCAGACTCAAGTACATCACTTGCCGATGAAACAGTTGGCTCAGCATTTGATATATCAGAATAATCAGATCGGTTCTCTACATCCTCTGCGGCACTTGCAGTCTTTCCTTCTAGACTGTCTCTCTGGTCAGTTCTTGAAGTTTTCTTCTGAGATCTTTTACCCTTAACACTAGAAGGTCTGCAGTTTGTTGGATGATTATAAGAAAATATAGCAAGTATATGAATGTGTCACAGTAAGCAGATTACGATACTCACCTCTTTTCCGATGTCCTCGATCTTGATTCGTCTAAAGTCTTATTCTTCTTCTTGGGTAACCTGTGACAAGTAACAACTTGTTAATTAACAAGATAATCCTTTTGTTCTTCCTCCATCCCAAAATAAAGTTACCTATAAAAAATTTTGAAATTCCAAAAAAGTCCGCCTATCCCTTTAAAGTAAATGTTGTTTGAGAAATTCTCGTTGGTAACCCTGTGTCATTACACTTTTGATTTGGTAAACCAAAAAAAAAGAACTTAATCATGGAATTGATAACCATACATAGCAAGTCAGTTTCAAAGTTAAGTAGATTAAATCTGGACCAGAGTTACCTGGTTCGTGGTTCGCTTTGGTACGGGGTACGAGTTCGGGTTCGCGGTTCGCGGGTAGCTGATTTTAGGTTCGCGGGTAGCGGTATGGATTATTTTATTTTATTTTAAATTCAAATTAACAAATAAAAAGCAACCACCATCTTCATTCTTCGGCAGTTCGGCTTTCCAGTTCTTCACCTCGACCTCATCCATGGCTATTATTTTCAGCAAGACGAAAGAACAACAATTGACAGTAGGAATCAACACATATGTACTTCTCAAACAAAAGCCCAACATATTTTATCTTCTATCGCTTTCCCGGACTTTCAATCGTTAAAACTAGGGTTTTGGTTTGGTTCGTGAAAAATCGCGAATTGGATCGCCGGAGAACCACGAATTGGTACAGGCGAACCGGTACGCGGTTCGCGGGGGTTAGGGGCGAACCAGGTAACACTGATCTGGACAGAGTATGATGAAGTGGAATTGTTAACCATAATTAGCAAGTTAGTTTCCATGATGCATAGATTAAATCTGGACGGAGTATGATGAAGTAATAATAGGTTGTAGAGGTTGGAGCCTTCAAGGAAGATAAAGTGAAGGGGAAATTTCATTTTTACATTAATTATGGAATTGTTAACCATAATTAGCAAGTCAAGTTAATTTTATGTAATGGTCATTAATGGCACGAGTGAGAATAACTATGAGTACGGAGTTAACACATAATAAAAAAAAAAAATCGTTTACCAAATCAAAAGTGTGATGACACTTCCGAATGAGAATTCCCATGTTTTTACAATTATTTATTTTGTTTCTCTCCATCACATCAACCTTTTATTTTTTAATCTCACTCATGCCTTCTCCAATTTATTACATGTAACTACTTTTACAACCCATATCAAAGTCATTACGAGCTTTAGTTAGGGAAGGATGGAATATAGAAAAATGGCAAGGTCACCCATGCAGCCATGCAACAAGGCCTTGAAATTTTGATTGCAACATTAATAAACACTTACATCATCTTGGCAGGACTCTTTGTCGTATTTGTCTTAGCAGGACCCTTTGTAGTATTTGTCTTAGCAGGACTCTTTGTAGTGTTTGTCTTGACAGGAGGACTCTTTGCAGTATTTGTCTTCTGCAAGTGAAAAGAAAGGCGAGAAAGAGTTTATACTCAATGCAAGGGGACAATGTATTGAACTAGACAAAAGCCCTTGGGTAGGGAGGGAGATTCTCAACCAAACAACGAAATATACCTTCTTAGGCCTATGGTCACCATCAACAAGCTCCCAGCGTTCCTTTTCTAGATGGAGCACTTCCACATCCCCATCATTATATAATACCTTCACCATGGCATTAATACATTAAAAGTCACGATAAGAGAAGCATTGTCAATAGCGTGTAGCAAGCATCAATTTCTAAAAAGTCATTGGGGTGTAAAATAAAGAGAATCCCAGGAAAAGCACAACAGAGAAACACCTCCAAAGTCCAAAGGTGTAGGGAAAACAGTAATATAGACAAAGCAACAGCTTACCACATGTTTCTTTTTTTCAGGATCATAACTTTTCACCACACCTTCATAAAACCTGTTGATGACAATATACAGACTTTCAGCCAACTATCCACAGCGTTATCACAAAAAGTTAAAATAAAAACTTAGAAAGTAGCTTCTTTGGAAAGAAAACGATTTCATCAAACTCAGTAATATGACCAGAGGAAGTTTGTGACATTTCTACATTCTACACCAGATCATTCCTCTGGATTCCTCCATATACAATGGCAATGAACTAACACTGATATGCAGTTTCCTTTGC
Source organism: Spinacia oleracea (assembly GCF_020520425.1). Taxonomy (NCBI): domain Eukaryota; kingdom Viridiplantae; phylum Streptophyta; class Magnoliopsida; order Caryophyllales; family Amaranthaceae; genus Spinacia; species Spinacia oleracea. Next base: position 81,699,238 of record NC_079491.1, read on the forward strand.
CAGTATGCAGCATGATTGCAATCTAACAGCACATAGATTCTGAGGGCAGCTATTTATCATCTAGTTTCGTCGTCATTTTTGTTTAGTCAATATAGACACTTACCGCTTATCCATTGGCCACCAAATTTTTATCCTGCAATCAACCAAATCTGTAGTAGGACCGTCACCTTCATTCGATGTGCACTGATAAAGACCAAAAAAAATCATGTTAGATAACAGAATTTGCATGCTTATGACACTAAAGTCGTAGCCAGTGCACAAGGCTCTCGCTATTTAGCGCTAGGTCTGCGAAGATCAAAATGTACGGTCTTACCCTTATTTTCATAAAGAGGTTATTTCCAAGGATCACGCAAAGGCACATTAAATTGCAAGTGAATATCATTTAATCTAACATGATACAGAAATTCATTTACGTTTTAAATCAAATTATTTAAACAAAAGAAAGGACTTAGTGTGAATATGTAGTGCACATAAGTTATCCAGCCTGAAGAGAGTAGTTTCATATTAATTCTTATTAGCAGAAATAGCATTTGAAGTACCAAAAAAATCTGCCCAAATGAGAGAGTACTCTCAAGTCTCACTCCCTAAGCACAGTATATTCCAATATAACCAAAAAACTGATATTATTATTATCATTACCCCATTGCCTCAAAGAGGCTCCCGCAAGAAGCGGGGTAAGTGGGGGTCGGATGTACGCAACCTTACCCCTGCAATTGCAGAGAGGTTGTTTCCAATTGACCCAAAAGCGATAACGGGACAACAACGGGACGATCATCTTCTACTTCATGGAAAGGAAGCGAAGAGGTATTAAGAGTCATTTTGATTTAGTCCATTACATCCCACAGCCAAAAGAACAAATGAATCTTTGGCTGCATCAGAAATGGACCAAAAAAAAAGATGTACGTGAAAATTTATAGCTTCTTTACCTACAAAGCAAGATGTGTAACACAAGAAAAATGTGGCTGTAGAGAATCAACGGAAAGATACATGGAAAAAGAAGGTAATGTCGGATAAACAAAATGCGATATTTTTTATAAGAACAAGAATTTTTTATCATTGCTGAAGCAGTACTATGGGGTAAAAAAAAGTAACCTTTGCAAAGCCGGATACACTTCTGCTCTTTCTTTTCTTGACAGATCCAACAGAAGACTTGTCATATATGACAATTTCACTCTTGTCATTATCTACGACCTCAGTCCTCTGCAAAGGCAAATAACATGTATAAAGACTGACATTCACATGACGGAAAAGTATATATAGCTTATGCTAAACATGGTAGCAGTTCACCTTCTGGTCAGAAGTATCAGATTCTTCAACTTTATGACCCTCTATGTCATTACCCTGATAGGAGCTCTTGCTGCGGCGCTTCCTTTTGTTGCTGCGTTTCCTTTTGACTGGTAATGTTACCAAATCTGACTCTTCCGAGTCCCTCTCTTTTTTAATAGAGAGAGGATCTTTTGAGCTAACATTTGCAGAAGGCTTAGCAGCAGTTTTAGAAGAAGGAAATTTGGTACGACTCCTCGCAGATGATGATCTTTGGCGCTTGGGTGCAGAAGTAGTTTTAGCATCGACCTCCTTCCTTTTCTTACTCGGATTTTCATCTTCAATTTTTGGTTTGCAAGTCAAGCGATTGGCATGGCCATTGCTTGCTTCTATCTTGCTTGAGGGCCCCAGATTATCCAAATTGATTTCCCTCACCACTTTCAAAACATCTTCATTTTTCGTTACAGTTGGTGAAGAATGGCCTTTTACCATTGCCTTTGCTTTATTTTTCTGGGATTTGATTTTTTTTATCAGTTTTCCCAGAGGGATCTCATTTCCATCTGTCTCAACATCTTCCAGAACCTCATCTTGTGGAATCTCTATGTGGATCTACAATGATCAAATTGAGAGGACAAATGATTAAAACAAAGGCAGAAATTTGCATTTAAAATAAATGTAGCTTCATAGATACATACAATTCCATTGACTTCGAGCGTAAGTGATTCAAAGTGAGCTAACACAGAGTCATCAGCCACCCATGTATATACATCAGCAGCCTATTCAGAAAAGCGGCACTGTCAGTTTTGGAAATTGAACACCAAAATTACGGTATAACGCCGTGCGTCAAACCCACAAAATTACGGAAACATCGGAGACAAACTGCGGTAACACATGAACTTGGTAAAATTTACGTAAAGGACATAATGACATCAAACAACGAAGATAAAATCTTTGCCTACGTAATAACATTTTTTCAAGTTCCTGTTTCAGTGAAAGCCCAGTCATGGTGAATTAAAAGTGGCAACATGTCCTGGTTCTCGAAATGTATACCTCGGCACTAGCTTCATCTTTGGTATCACTTGGTTTATACAGCACTGACGGTAAAGAAACCGATTCGTCGCCACCTTGAACCTCCCCTGACTTTTTAGATAAGCGCTTGATCACCAACAGCCCAAGTTCAGAAATTGCATGTGAATTCTGCAATTCAATGAGAAAGGGAACAGCCTCAGATCTCATTTATTAAGTATTGCACCACTGATAACTGCATGTCGAACAGACTGCCGACCAATTCGAAACTTGAAAACAAATTGAGGTAGCATTAGTACATCTAGGACTCACTCAATGGAACAAAGATGGCAGTTATTGTTCTTTAATACAAAAGTGATCTCATTTTCATCTTAATTTGGTCCACATTAAACAACAATTTCTTTGGACTTCCAAAGTGCCATACTGCCATAGTGCCATGTTTAAACAAATTTATAAGAACTGACATTATATTTGTATGTGACTCATTAATTGGTACTCCCTCTGTCCCTAAATGATGCCCCATTCCCCTTTTATTTTTTAAGAGTTTGTATTCGACTACCTGGTACGCGGGTAGTGTTGTCCTTTTGCATGTAGGGTAGAAAATAAGATAGAGAAAGATTGTGAGGACCATGTTGTCTAGAAAGGACATGGGGCAATCTTCAAGGGACAAACCGAAAAGGAAAATGGGCAATCTTTGAGAGATGGAGGGAGTGTCCTTAAAATTTTGGATTCCCGCTGAGGCCTACTCATTGGACAGACTGACACTCTGACAGAGTACTAGACAAGCAATACATCTAACTATCAAAGGGGCATATTCCTTTTACCTTTGACTTCAACTTATCAACCACATCTTCTGAACGCTTGATACATTGCAAGATAGAAACGACGGCAGGAAATATATCTTTTTCCTTATCGACGCTAATAGTTTCAGGAACAATATCTTCTTCACCATGTAAAACCATTGAGAGCAACAAATAGAGCACCCTAGTAAAAGCAACAAAATAGATGAGCTTAGCATGCAAGTTAAGAAAAGGGACGAAATAGTAACCTACAGAAAGCAAGAGGATCAAAAGGATCTGTGTGTCTATCAAAGGCCACACGAAGTATTTGACAAGCAAACAAACATCTAGAATAATCTTCATTAATTAACTGACGGAGGGCTACAAATAATGCAAATCGGAGCATGGTCTTTGAAATCACATGGCAGAAAGCAGTTTTATGAAGAAATGCAATGATCTGCATAGCATACAACTTGGCTGATTTACATTCAAGAGAAACCAAGTTAAGTAAATGAATCCAGCTATAGCTGAAAACAAACTAGAATGGAAGCACAATGTAAATATCATTCACAATTCACAAGTCACTGATAAGGCTCATATTCATCTATCATCGGAAGAAAACCAAAATAAATGCATAGTAAGCATTATAATTTCGGAATTACGGCAAGCGATTACTGAAATACCCATAAAGGCAAAGAGCCTAATGAGAAAATGGAAAACAGGTGATTGAAGATTCAAGAGTATATCAGAATATCTTCATACAAGAAGCCGACCAAGTTTCAAAGAATGCAACTTGAAACAGGTCGTTGATAGAAAGCTTTCTGGATCGATATACAATGCATTGCTATTTGAACACCTTCTCGATATTTGGAGTCAGGAAAAATCAGAAGATCACATAGCACTATGCAGGATGCTATTAACACGTAACAGAAAACCCCACAGACCAGCCTCTCCAAGGAAAATCATCCCCGGCTGCAATACTAACTGGAGTACTTATTTCAAGCTCAAAACCAACGACACATTTGATGTTATATATTCGAGAAAGAAGATTTAGATTAGCCGACCCGCAAAGAGGCTGAACAGGATTGTCCAATACATATTACACAGCAATATTGTTAGAGAGTTAAATTTGCCACCAGCTAACACGAAGACTTTTATGAAATATTAAATAATTTGTTCTCTCTTCAATCATACGACTTTAAAAGTATAGCAGATGAAAAATACAATTGGATATTATAATTTCCTCCTTATAAAACATACCTATATACAGGTTCCAATGCTTTGACATCCATGCCTTTATCAAAAATAGGGCACATAGGGTGATGGGCAAGCATGTGGACTAGGTAAGGAAGTATGTACTCTGGGTAAAGCCCAAGAAAGTTTGTATCAGATTGAATAGAAAGTTGCCGAGCTTTAACCTGACGGCACATCTGTATAACTTCACCAAGATTATGTTTGTCCTGCAAGTCAGATAGCACAGAATTAAAGCTAAGTTGTGATGACTATTTCAAACAAGTTACATTGCAATGACAATAAGACACACTAGGAAACACAGTTAAATGTTAACGACAAATACCTCTTCAATATCAGCATGTTTGGACGCGAAAATATCCAGCAAAAAAGCACAAGCATATTTTGGATCCAAGATGCGATCCTTTATGTACTGATGAACTTTGCTGAGGAACAGTTTTCGAGCTTGACGGAAATTTATCTGTGTGATAAACATAATAGAAAAGGTGAAAACAGCAGAATTAATTTCCTAAAACACGAAACCAACCTACACAAAATATCTTGAATATCGGTCAGGAAAAAATTGTATGACAGATACATAGAAGCGAAAGATCTTACCTCAACTGTCCTTAAAGCTAGATGGAAGACGTCAGCGGGTATATTATTTTCCCAAGATCTAGAAAGGCGAAGGATGGCTTTAGCAGAAGCAAGCTTCAAGTGAGCCTTATCCACAGAACTGCAATAAGCACCAATATGCAATGAAAGAGTAATATGTTTGTAACATAAAATTTGTACAAAACGCCAAAATTTAAAAATCTAAATTCTCCTCCATACCTTGATTCTAACTCTTCCGAAAAATCTCCAAAAGACAGCATATTTCTTAGAATTTCTATGAGACTATCAATTCCACCTCTAAGATGAGCATCTTTGACAGGTAGGTAGCTCTTAACCAATGCTTTAATACCAAAAATCTGCCCAATAAAAGAAGAATAAAATTTTAAAAAGAATGATACACATTTATCCAAATAAGAAAATAAATGTTATTTTCCCGTAGTATAAAACAACAAAGAGAGAGAAATAAAGTTATTGTCAGCTCTACATTAGTGTATATATACAACCCACAGTTTTTATTTTTCTAAAGAAATTCCAGGAATCCATGAAATTCACACATCTAGGAGACAAGACAAAAGATATCCTACTGTAACCAACCTTTAACAGACAAAGTTCACTCTGATCACGCCAACGTGTTTTTGGTTTGTCTTGTCCTTTCTGGAAGCATGCAGAGCAAATATACATAAATAAACTATACAGGACCCCCAACAGACCAAGAAAAAGGCTATCAAGGCCCAATGGATGACATTTAACATACATTACTGCATTTCAAAATTTTGATCTTGATGAATTCTACAATTTCACTTTCTCTAGTTTCAAAAACTGCCATTGCAGTTTGCGCTATACAACCCAGTGATTGTAGTACAGTGGGTAAATGTGCCTTCTCATCCAACAAATCAACCAGCTTCTGCACAACAAATGAGAGGCATTAGCTATCCAGCATCATAATTCCTATATCAAGTAAAAATCCAATTCATTTGTTACGATATAAGGTAAACAACAAATTAACACCTTGTACAGAACCGAGAGTGACCGGAGTCCATCATCCTTAGTTATCATTGCAAGAGCATGTACAGCATACTTGGCCTGCCTTCGTGTCCCTTCTAAACATAGCCTTTCAAGTATGAGATCTACAGAGCTGCAGATAAGCAACAAGCTGTTACAGAAAATTACTAGCACATCAGGTTCAGATTTGAAAACAAGGCGAGAATTATACCTAGATGAGGACGTTAGCTGTTCCCGAATGGTTCCACCAGCCCTCGCTAAGACATGCAGAATGCCTTCTTTTACAATTTCATTCTCATCTTTAAGGAGGTTTAGCAAATCTTCTTCACTTCCAATGAACAACAATGGACAATAGCTTGCCAGGATCTGGAAAGCATCGCGACAGGATGAGTACAGCATGCACAACCCCAGCTCCTCAGACACGAAGGAAGCTCAAACATGACATGGATGAAAAAAAAGAAGCACAACGACGACTCTTTTTTTGTAATATACTCCCTCTATTTGCAATTCAGTAATACATTGCATTGTGGGACGCATAAGTGCATAACACAGCCACCGGATCTTACTAGGGTTTTATTTGTATAGCAGCATTCTAAAATCACAACCCTCCAACCTCCTATAAGGGCATTAGGCCAAGAAAGAATCTAACTAGTTATAAACATTCTCATTAGCCTCCAAGGAATACAGAAAGGTGTGATGCTGCTTGAAAAAGACATGGTTGTTGTAATTGTTTCAACGTTGATTAATACAACATCAGTCTTATTTAGGTAACAGATAACCAAAATTTGAACATTTTGTGGAAGGCAACCTTCTCACTGCTTCAGAATCTCTAGGGAAAATAATCATGCTTTACTGGTTCCGATCATTTTTGTGCTTAGAAAAAAAAGATTGTGTAGCCCCACCCAAAACGATGTAATACATATATCAAACAAACACTCTACCTGGAGCCCAGCAAATAAATAATTATATGAAAAGGAACAAAATATAAATCAGATTATCTAAAACTAGATCCCTACTGCAAACAGAAAAAATAACTAATAAAAGCTCAGAAAAATGAGGACTTACCACCAGCATGTTGACACATGACAAACAATTCTCTGTGTTTCCGGTGGATTTTTGAATTGTAAGTTCCAACAGGAATTCTTTGACATGCTCCTTGCTAAAAAGCACGAATGAGCATTTCACAGAAAGCACATTCAAGAAATCAAAGAGTGGGTGTTTTTCACCAAGAATCTTAAGTAGATCATCCTGCAGGAGAAACAAAAAAAATGAACAAGCTCGTTTCATCTAATATAAGTGAGTTCACATATCATCATTATCAAACCATTACCCAATGCCACTTACAGATCCCCCCACCCCCCATGAAAGAACAAAGGAGCTCAATATATGCAGCCATTGCCGCTGTGAGACTATGCTAACAAAGCAGGCCGTTTCCAGCTTGAATTGTTTATACATTTTTGCAAAAAATTACACATACTACAAAACTAGAGTATCTGCGATAAAAACCAAATTCTTTTCCGCAGGGACGGCAAAAAATCAATTCCGTATTAAAAGAACATCCAAACCTTCATGGCTTTGCATGCATATAACTAATTTGTCGCATCAAATTTTAAGATGTTTTTTTTTAGGTGGAGGTGAACGGGATTTACTTAACATAAGGGATACAACATCTATTCAGATTATGAAATTGAAGCAAAGATAAAAACAAAAACACTAAATTAAATTATTTGCCAAACGGCTAAAAAGCAAAATAGGTTCACAGTCACAAGGTTACAATACAACAATACACATCTCCAAATGTGACTTACGATACGTCAACACATCTTCGAAGTTAAAGGAGGTCCAAACATAGCGTGCATCAGCTTGCAGAAAACAAGAACTCATAAGCAATACATCACACTTGAATACATGATATTCTAACACGACTGAATGGAACACCAACTTCGCTTCAATTCCCCAAAAAGAAAATTAAAATATGAAAACCAACAGAAGAAAGCACAAAACACTTCACATCCAGGAATACAGGACCAACAAAGCACAAAAAATAGGACAGTTAATTGAGAGGAAACCTACAGCAAAAAATAATTGTAAAATTGATCAAAGCAGTCCCAGCAATAGTTAAAAATGGGCTTCTCTATAAGAAAAGAGAAGTCCGGAGTGTTCTTCTCATTCAGATATTAATTTGTTTACTTTAAAAGAATAGAAAATTGAACAAGTAATAATGTTTCCCATTGTATAGATAGGCTTTCATACACTGCACTTGAACCACCTTACACTCTGATGGACATTATAAAACAAGTGCTACAGGCTACAGCCATCACATAGAAGTTTAAGTCTCCTTCACCTATTCATATTATAAAATTACCACAAATAAAATTCCAAGCGTGTTATCCAAGTACAAAGAGATCAAGCAGATTTATTATTATTAGTGTTACCAAGTACGCAGTACGCTTCAGTATTCAGTACAAGTACGGGTATGCAATTCGCTACCTAATTATGTTAAATTAGTCCAAAGTGTTCCACAATACTAATACGCAGTACGTAATACGTAATACGGGTGTACTCAATACGTAGTACACGGGATAAATGAGCGTATTACATAACGCTGAGCAGGAAGATTAAAAAAGACAATGAAATATCTCATGATCATCAATATAAAAGTAAAAAAATGCCAGTCATTATACCAAAACCAGCCAGCTGTACAGTATACTGTCATGCCCAAAAGGCAGAGTAAAGAAATTTTATGGACTGGAAAAGAATCATCTACTTCCGCATCTAGCTACAGCCTGATACTCAGATGTTCTCGTGTTCCTGATCACATTACCAACTAATCTTGCATAACGTCTAAGGTATCCCACTGATTATGTAGCAAAAACAATTTGTACTTCAAGAAGACTTGTCAAACTAGAGATCACGCATGACAAGTGAATAGTTCGATAGAAGGAAAATCATGACTTTTATAAGATCTCTAAGAAAATTTCCATCAATTATGTATTACAGCTCACCTGACTAGCACGTGCTTGATGGAAGCTAGTGTTTGGATCAAGTAGGCTCAACAAAATTTTCCAGATGTTAGCATCTTTTAGCTGATCAAGAGTCAAAAATCCTTCCTCGGCCTTCGAAGGATCAACAAAAAACCTTGACATAACCCGAAACAAAAGGATAACTTTCTTTTGATAATCAGTTGCATCAGCATCCTGCATTTAGGCGAACACAAAGAAATACATTATCCAAACAACTTGTTTAACTTCTAGCTGATGACAAAATATATTACATCTTTTAAATTGTTACATCCACATTGTGCATACAGCCTCAGAAAGTAAGCAAAGATGATGAGCAGAGGTAAGAGATTAAGCATAAAGGGATGAGAAATTAAGAGTAAATCACATGGGTAAGAGAAAAGTTAGCAAGGGCAAAAGCATCAATTCACAGCACATAACATACCAAATATGGGTATGTAGCAATTAATAGTGAACTTCCATAAAAGAGAAATGTAGCAATTAATAAAGAACGGGGAAAGTAATTGTTTATAATAATTACAAACCTTGCATGTCTGCTTAAGAGACATATACTTCTGCATTTCTTGTTGCAACCTTCAGTAAAAAGTAAACAATCCAAATCAAATACAAAAACAAACCATTTGCACTGGATCATCTGTTGAGCAAACAACCTGGATCGTATACAAAAAAGGCGTACCTTTGTTTCTGTTCCAATATCTTTTCTAAAGCCTTAACCTCAACTTTGTCCAGTCCCGCAAATATTCGTATCCAATTTTCAACTACATTTTTTACTGAAAACTCAGCTGGAAACAGTGCTCCACATAGAATAGATTCAATTGCATCTGAACTGCAAATAGATAAAACCAGCTGAGAAAATAGTAAAAGGTTTTCATCACCAGGAACACTAGACCCAAAAATAGAGGCAGATTGCAAGAGCATCCGCATGCTGTAGGATTTCTGCTCCAATATAAGAAGTTACATCAAGAAACCTGATGATATACTAATATGGTAGACAGTTAATATGTGACTACGAATATTCACAGCACTTATTTAAGTTTATAACAAGAAATGAGAAGTAAAAGAAGAAATGTGAAAGGATAGGAAGACAACTAGAAGTTTTTAAAAAAAATTAACCAAAAAAGACGCGCTGCTCTCGAATCTACAGAAAGACACCCACAGAATAGTTCAATGCCTTAAACCAGTGAGTTACTTAGTACGGTTCAACACTTCAGATTGCATTCTTTAAATTTCAAATTACATTCCCTGATATCAGCCCTTTAAGACAGCTCATCATCTAACCAGAAAACAGTCAAAAACAGTGGTGATGGTAAGTTTTAGTATCTACAGAAACAGAAAAACACAGAAACATTATGGTACAGAGGAAAGTTAATCATCATAGAAAATGAGAGGAAATGTATTGATGAACAATTCTGCACCAAAAATTTAAAAAATTCAAGTTCCTAGCAGCTGGAAGTTTCAAAGCAAAAATAATAGAACACCATAGATATCAAACCCTATTGCTTACCGGAAATCTTTGTCATAGAAACACCTCAGAATCTTTCCAGGTACCCAGTCATATTCATTAGCACAGCCTTCTTTGCACCTTAAGCAGTAATGCCTGTATATCTCAGCAAGTCTATCAAGGGTATATTTCTTCACAAGTAACTGCATGACCAAAACTAAAACAATTAGATAATTACTCCAAATCATCACTGAGAGTATGCAAAGAGATAGACTTAATTACAGATTTGTCACGAAGACGTTCTGCAACTAGTTTGGCGGTTTCGACTGGAATAGAATCAAGATTATAACAAGCAACATCGCACACCACAGCAACAACTTGCTTCCGCACATTTTCATCATAGTCCAAGAGCCGATCGCACAAGGCAGCTACAAAAAAATTTGGAGTATAAATCACATACCTTAAGAAGTAAACAATACATAAAACCATAGGGGGAGATGTTACCAAATATTTGAGCAGCCTCAGGTCTTAAGGGGTTTGAAAGAAGACATCTTTTTACATAGTCAAGGGCAGACATCCGAACCTCAACTTCTCTATCTGTTAACCTCTTCAAGAACTCCACAAATATGGATTGAAATGCCTCAGAGATAGCAGAACCTGGTAGCGCAAAAAGCTCACCCACCAGATTAACTGCTTTTAGACGTGCTTTTGATTGATCATTCTGTTTGAGAGAAAGACATCTTCAGACATCATTATACAGGGCAACAGCCATACAAGCAGCATTGAACAAAATACTGGTGCTAATAGTGTTGGTAAAAATAAAAATAAAAACAAGCGGGGAATCCTACTCTACAAAGATAAGGAAACAAAAAAAACAATACATGTGCCAGTCAATTGTACATTTGTACTCAAAGTCTCAAAAAGTAATTGAGGAAAAGGGATGAAATAAATAAAGCTATCAGAAAAAAGAATTAAAAAAGTCACAATTTTGCAGTTACCAGTATCTCTCCTGTCAGGTAAGGAACAACTCCCAACAGAATTTGTGGTGAACAACGGTATAAATTGAAAATAACTTCATGGTAATCGATTTCGCTATTCAAGGAACTTTCCTCTGTCATTGAAGACATGAGAAACTGCTTCACATAAGGTTCGAGTTTAGCAGAAAAATGTTCTATCACGTTCATGGCAAGTTTCCTCCCAGCCACCGTAACATCCTGAACCACCAAGACATACCGCACTACTTTAAAATGATTAAAAAGTTAATTTAAAATAAAAAGGATAAATAGTGATTTTAGCGAGCAGGTTGTGAATGATAGAGAAAACGTTCCCACCTTTTTATTCTGTCCCAGTGTAGAGAGCAAAATAAGCAGAAGATCTTCATGGATATCCTCACTTTCATCTAGAAGAACATGCATAATTGTTTTCATTGATGACAGTACGTTTTCCGGGTGATCATCCCTGCACACAAAAGCATACCAAGTTACAGAACCAATCATAACAGCAACTGACATCTATCTAGTAACTCCTTCCAAATCATTTTTCATGCCCGAAAACAAACAAACAAAAAAACCTTCTGTGATCCCATTTGATTTTTGAGATAGATTAAAATATTACCCCAAAAGTGACAAGTGATAAACTTCAATACAATTTTTTTCCACATAAGGCCAGCATGATAAAACAAAGACCAGTAGAAAATTACTTCGCAAGTCAAATATGTATAACGAGGGAAACTGTTTTAATCGATCACCAAACCAAACATACCTTGCTACAGAGAAAAACGTCCTGAACAGCTCACTTATAAGATCATCACATTCAAGATCTAACATCACAACACATGATCTATATCTGGCAAGGGTCTCCAAAATGATGACTCTCCTTCCAAATGATGGTCCATTTGTCTCACTTAGCCCACTAAAAGTCCCAACAATTAAACAAAAAATATCCTGCAGAATCCAAAGAAGCAGACATAATGTTATTTCTAGCAAGGAAAATTAACCATTGAACTTCATAATATAGCATACCTTCAGAATTTCATCACTATAGGGTGCTTCGGGTGCAGTAATGCGAGTGATCTCACAAAGACAAGAGGCAACTAGGAGTTTAACATCCTTATCTTGGTGTTTCAGCAGCTCGGGTCTTACAATGGCCTTCAAGAAGGGTTGCATTGACTCCAAGATCGGTGTTGGCGGAGATTGCTCCAAATCAGAGAGAATCGTATTGGCTTGCTGAGAAGCAAAAAGAATGTTTAATTACAAGACTTCGACAAAAGCTTATCTCACAGGGAAATAACATTAAGAACCAACAAACACAAAAGAGACAAACCATCAAGGATGTCAAAAAAAGCAGCAATGCTGATTATTCTTATGTATAATCCGAGATTAAAAGAAATTGCGATATACCAACAATAATTGGAGAGAACAGAGTAGAATACTATTGAACCAAGGTAACACACCACACAAGGCGATTTGTTTCCAATAAAATCACACGAATATATCTAATGAATTTTGATCATCGTTGCATAAAAACAATCAAGTAACCCCTCTGCTTATAAAATTGGTAACACTTTCAAAAGACAATTAAAATAAGAGACCATGTATTTACTGCTTTTTCTACTACTCCCACTGTCATTTTATTTCCTGCACAAGCTTATGGCACATTGGCACGCTTTTTAATAAGAGTGACAATACAGAGAAACGGAGTGCGGGGGCGTGGAACTCAACTTTAGAGAAAAGTAGAGAGAAAAGCCTAGCCATATAGGGGTCGATGCAATTAATTTTAGACATCCAAAAAGGAAAATGGTGCAAATAATTTGGGACAAACATAATATATTAGTAACTCACATACGGAGTACAACACAAATTTGGTACATCGTTTTCGAGGCAATCTTGACCACATTTTGGGTCAGAATAGAGTATTCCTCTTCCATGTGACATGATGATCAGAGAACTCCTGAGCTTTCCACCAAGTTAATGTCATAAAACAGATCCTCCTATTTCAAACTCAAAATACTGTTTGCAAGATTACAAGGACTCGGCCTTCTATAATAACTATATTGGACAGGCCCGGATGGACCCGGATGGAAGACATCGCTCCAGCTAATATAATATAATGTTGACATGGAGTGCTTTACTGCTTTGTTACATAATACTAGATTACTAGGTGTGGACATCAACCTCTAAAAATTCGATTCCTTGTACACAAGAAGGCTACATGGATCAATTGTTGTGCTGCAAATGAAATGAATGAGGCACTTGACTCTTTAGATCTCCTCGTCACTGGAAGAGGAACCAATTGTTAGACTTACATAATTGGGCTAATGTTCATCAAGGGAGAAGATCTGATGTGTTGGCTCGCAGCACCTTTTAGCTAATGAACTTGCTTCAAGTAACTGATTGTTGCAACTTGCCTTCAAACGTAGGAAGTCTAAGGCTCCCGAGCGTACTCTTATTGTATGGTAGAAAGATGAAAAATGGAAAGATTCTTACAGATAAAGTCCAGTGGAAATTTCCACTTGTAGATAGAGTCTTGTTTGTCCTTAGGGTTCTAAGACTTCTAAGCTTAGCATATTAATTAATCTTTGTTTGGGGCTTATTAAGCTCATACTTATTACTGGCTTGGAAATTGAGGATGAAGGACAGGATTGGCAAAGTGTGAAAGTAGGTTCCTTTGGCAATCAGGTGGTGCACATGGAAGGAAAGAAACGGTGGAACATTAAGGGCAAAGCTTTGTGACAACTGACAATAGGAATTGAATTGAAGTTCACCTCTTTAGGCTATTCTCCAGCCGAATCCAGATTATTAATTATAAGCAGCAAATATATCTTCTTGACTCCATGAATGAATTCATGATATCACTTAGATTTTAGTCTCACAAAGGCAGTTAGAGAGTATTTGGTTTGAAGTAAAACGTTTTCCCGGAAACGATATTCCTCCTTTCAATAATATTTCATTGTTTGATTTGGCAAGGGGTGTGGGAAACATTTTCCATTTGAAAGGAAGGGAAACACCTTTTTCCACTTTTCTCCTTACCTCTCTCTTCTCATCAATCCACGCCCTTCTACTCTTCAATTTCTATGATTTTTTTTTGCAACGAACCAAACAAAAGAAAACTAATTTGGAATCGTGTTTTTCCTTGAAAATTGATTTCCATGGAAAATCATTTTTCACTGAAAACGTTTTCCACCAATTCCAGCTATTTCCATGCTGCCTTCAAAAGTTAATTGAGATTTTCACTTAGGTACTACGTATACTACTTTTCCCGACACGGCTTCCTTGTTCAAATTCTTTAAGTCTCGATTATTTGTTTAAAGTCATTTACATGGAATCTCTCTTTTTGCTACAACAGTGTACATTTGGAAGGGCATGATGCAATGATATGGTTGTAATAGCAAAATTTTAAAAAAGTCAGTAAAAAACAGGCATCACTAGCTCTAATACTATAAGCACTTCCAGTTGTCAGAACTTCCGAGTCCTTTTAATGAAACTAAACTGTAGGATATTGAGTTAATGAGGAGATTATAGTTAGCTCAGTCTTCCACGAGTATATGAATATTAACTTTTCCTGGACAATTTTCAAATTCTAACTTGGCAAAAATGCTTTGTGGTCATGATTGAATGTGTAAAATGTCTTATCCATTAGGCTTTGATAAAGCCTCACAATTCTCCAAGTTTTCAAATTATAATCTCATAAGGACCAACTTCATTGATTCACTGATTGAGCATCTTGAGTAATTAAGAACCATTAATATGGCAATGTTTATACCTTAAAGGCTAATTGGATAATACGAAATAAAATAGGTTTCCTATTATAACCAATGCATCGCCTTCATGGTTTCGTTATTACCGTATGCCAATCTTCTAAGATCTCCTTCCTAAAAGTTTGAAACTTGCCATAATCTTGTCTATGTTCTAAACAATGGAGTATAACCTAATCTCTATGAACACAGGGACTTACTTTTTTTTCCCGCTAAACTAAGATTCATGCATGTTATGCAAAATTAAGGAATTGCAATGCAGTAAAAATAGGGAAGAATAATGAAATCAAAAAATTAATAGGGTTCCAACAAAAGGAAGTCTTCAAATTTGTGTGTTCTCTTCAAGCCCTAACCTTATTCTACCAAGACTTGAAATTTATCAACAACAACGAGAAGTCGAAAAACAGCGAAGAAAAAGCATTTAAAGACGCGGAATTCAAACGGAATAATGGACAGGCAAAGCAAAATTGACCTAAGTGAGCTTAAATCGGGGACAAACTACTGGAATTGACAGAATAAATTCAAATCAAAAAAGAAAAAAAGGAGCGGAAAACTCAAACCTTGAAAAGCTTAACCAGAGAATCTTTGGAAGAAGGGGGAGTTTCCAACTTGGATCCCAGCTCCTTGAGCTGCTGTTGCAGCTGTTGAGCCATTGTTGGTTTCTCTCGAAAACCCCCGACTAATTTCTCTCTTTAAATTCAGAACCCCAACTAATTTTCTCTCTCTAAGTTCAAAGAATAAGAATTGGGTTATGCTTAGCTACCCAATTCCCCAGCTGCATCTGATAACGGTGGTGTGACTGAACTCGGTCGGAGTATCGAGGGTTTCCGTAAGGGATTCTACTGAGTTTCTCTCTCCTGATTCTGAATTCTGAAACACAACTACACGAACGACACAAGAAGAAGAGGAGAATAGAGTGACTTGGTAGTGACTCGCTTACCCTCTTGACTTTCTAAATGCCGGTTTCTTTCACTTTTCACTTATTTTTATTTCCTTCTTCCGCCCAATGCTCACATGCTTTCTCCCTTTTTTTTTATCCTTTTTCCAACTTTGCCCCTTCCTTCTCTTTCTTCTTGTAACCAGTTGTTGGCCGCACACTAACGCGTGCAGTCCCCTAAGTTATAAAAATCTATCTTCCAAAATATTATGCGAATTATAAGCCTAAGTACATAATGAAAATAATTAGAGACAAATTATTATTTTTTTGGCAAGCAAGTGATAAATTTATTGAACAACCAAAACAAGCATTACAAACAGTCACCAGAATGGTCCCAACAGACCAAACAGGGAACAAAGCAACATATGGCTAGGAACACCAAGCCAAAAAAGACCCTAACCCTTCAAAGGCTAGAAAACCAATCCCTATCTCTATTACAGACTTTCTTGCTAAGTAAATTTGTCACTCTACTCTTAACTTCAGTTTCAATAGTTTTGACAGTGTTCTTGATCACTGGAACTTGAGCTCCCCATACTGATGAGTTCCTAGCTTTCCAGATATGATAGACCAGGCAAGCTACTGTTGTGTACATGATTGCCTTCTGGACTTTGCTCTTGGCATATCTTTGAATCCATTTGAGAAGAATAGCTACAGAGTTCCTACTGTGTTGGAATCCCAGCCAGCTCATAATCTGGTTTTTACAATTGACGTTGAAGTGGCAATCAAAGAAAAGGTGGTTTGCTGTTTCAGAGCTTGTACCACATAGAGGGCAAAGGTCATCAGACCCAACCTTTAACTTATACAACCTGTCATTTGTTTTCAGCCTATCAAGCATGGTGAGCCAAAGGATGAATCTGTGTTTTGGAACAGAAAGTCTGTTCCACACATATTGTTGCCACTGAACCCTATCTTCTTGATGGCATATAGTAGTGTAGGTTCCTTTGATGGAGTATTTAGTTGCTCTCAGCCATTGGTTAGATTGAAATTGAGTGTTGCAGTTGTTCTTCACTATACACACAAACTTCACCACCCAACTTGCTGCAGTAGGAGCAATGAAGTCATCCCAATTCCTGTCTTTCACATAAACAGCATGGATCCATTTCACCCACAGGTTATCTTGTTTTCTAGAGATAGCCTATGCTAATTTTTCCACTACAGCTTGGTTCCACGGAAGGAGATTTCTGAAACCCAACCCTCCTTGAGCTTTTGGAAGACAAAGTTTTCCCCATGCCACAGGGTCAGGCCTGGTGTCATCATAGTTCCCAAACCACAGGAAAGACCTACAAATGGAGTTAATTCTTTTCAGGACAGTTTTTGGGAATATGAACATTTGTGACCAATAGACAGTCACACTCATAAGAATCAGAGACATTAATAAGAAACATAATTAATTATGTAATGTATGATCTACATTTTATAATGCATGATCCAAAAAGTACAATGGGTATTTCCTAAGAACATGAAAATCTCAAATTTTCCATGCTCCTCTCCAAAATCTCCCACCACATAAGGTAGTTTAAATACTAACGCAACATAAATAAGGTCTTCTTGCAAAAGGTGATGACGCATATTGTCATTATACATAGCCTTGGTACTAACTTTCACACGTATAGGAGCATGCATCAGCAAGCTAGGCAAAAGGAAGACGTCTCTGAAAGTGGCACTCCTTGGTCGCAGTGAGGGGAAAACTCTTTATATGGGTTGTATATATGTTGTGAACAAGTCATATCTCGTGATGCTTAAATTTTTCAGGTGTGAGTCACCTAAGTACGTGGGTAGCACATGGAAGCGGATAGAAAAGATATCAAATAACACGTGATTATAAATTTGTCAAATAACACATGGAAGCGGATAGATAAGATATCAAATAACACGTGATTATAATGTCTGCACTGTACGATAGAAGTTTAGGATAACAAGACGTTGAACTTATCATTGTTGGAGCATATTGTTAGGTTATGATACATATGAACAACATAAATCATGCGGAAAAACCTATATGCCAGGATTCAAATTAATTGCACATAATCAAATAATTAGTCTAGAACGCATACACTTTGTAGCGTGCCCTCCCTAGCTGCGCCCGAACCGAACAAGAACAAGTCTTTAGGACTCCAAGTGTCGTCCCTCCGTAGAAAGTCCAAAGCACGTCCGGATCCGCCTTAAGATTGACCAACTAGAATCGCCCTTAAGGTACTAGAGATTTTCGGCTAATATGGGCAACAATATGACTGAATTTTGCTCTCAAAATGTCACTTTGAATACTTGAAAACTCGTCCATAAATTGTGAACCTAGGCACATATTTATAGGGGTATGGAAAGGGAGTTGGAACCCTATTAGGATACTAATTAGCTTAATTAGAATTTTATTAAAACTCTTTTAAACTAATTCTATCTATTAGGATTTAGGAATTAATCATTGAACGAATCCCATTAGATTTAGGATTTGTATCGAACACAAACGCACACGAGCACGAGCATGCCGCACAGCCCACGCAAGCCTTACGGCCCACGCGAGCAGCGCAGCTCGCAGCCCACCTGTGCGCGCGCCTTGGCCTGCTAGGCCTGGCCTTGCGCTGGGCCTGGCGTGGCCTTGGCTGCGTTGTGTTGGCGCGCGGGCTTGCTGGACGCGGGCCTGGCTTCGTGCTGGGCTTTCGTCTAGCAAGTCTCGTCCGATGCTAATTCGTACGACGCGCTTCCGATTAATTTCCCGATTCCGGAATTCATTTCCGATACGAAAAATATTTAATATTTCCGATTCCGGAATTAATTTCTGTTTCGAACAAATATTTAATATTTCCGTTTCCGGAATTATTTTCCGATTCCAATAATATTTCCGATTCCGACAATATTTCCGTTTCCAGCAATATTTCAGATTCCGGCAATATTTCCATTTCTGATAACATTTTCCGAGACGTACCATGTTTCCGTTTCCGGCAACATCTACGACTTGGATAATATTTATATTTCCGATACGATCCATATTTCCGTTTCCGGCAATATCATCGTTTTCGGAGTATTCATTTGTTTGCATTTGACGATCTCAGCTCCCACTGAAACCAAGATCCGTCGATTCCGAATATCCATAGATGGAGTATTTAATGCCATTAAATACTTGATCCGTTTACGTACTATTTGTGTGACCCTACGGGTTCAGTCAAGAGTAAGCTGTGGATTAATATCATTAATTCCACTTGAACTGAAGCGGCCTCTAGCTAGGCATTCAGCTCACTTGATCTCACTGAATTATTAACTTGTTAATTAATACTGAACCGCATTTATTAGACTTAACATTAAATGCAACTTGGACCAAGGGAATTATTTCCTTCACATATACATTACAAAATCAGAGTACTTTTCTGAAGGGGTAATTGACTCATTGCTTATAGTTTAAAAGATGAAAAAATAGAAGCAACCACACTCGTAAATAGATAAAATATCAACAACAATCGCTCAAATTCGCCTACATGTTGGTTACCAGAGTTATTTCTATTATTAATGTCACAACTTGTAAAGACAATAATTCCTTGTCTTGATTCCTCTGAGATTGTTTCATTGACTCTCTCTATGGAACCTGATGCCTCTCATTGTCTTCATGGAAGGTTTTAGTGAAGGAAATAATGCCCTTGGTCCAAGTATGCATTCAATGTTAAGTCTAATAAATGCGGTTCAGTATTAATTAACAAGTTAATAATTCAGTGAGATCAAGTGAGCTGAATGCCTAGCTAGAGGCCGCTTCAGTTCAGGTGGAATTAATGATATTAATCCACAGCTTACTCTTGACTGAACCCGTAGGGTCACACAAATAGTACGTAAACGGATCAAGTATTTAATGGCATTAAATACTCCATCTATGGATATTCGGAATCGACGGATCTTGGTTTCAGTGGGAGCTGAGATCGTCACAGGCAAGAAATGAATACTCCGGAAACGATGATATTGCCGGAAACGGAAATATGGATCGTATCGGAAATATAAATATTATCCAAGTCGTAGATGTTGCCGGAAACGGAAACATGGTACGTATCGGGAAATATTATCGGAAATAGAAATATTGCCGGAATCGGAAATATTGCCGGAAACGGAAATATTGTCTGAATCGGAAATATTATCGGAATCGGAAAATAATTCCGGAAACGGAAATATTAAATATTTGTTCGAAACGGAAATTAATTCCGGAATCGGAAATGTTAAATATTGTTCGTATCGGAAATGAATTCCGGAATCGAAAAATTAATCGGAAGCGCGTCGTACGAATTAGCATCGGACGAGCTTGCTAGACGAAGGCCCAGCACAAAGCCAAGCCCACGTCCAGCAAGGGAAACGCGCGCCACAACACGCCAGCCCAAGGCTGCGCCAGGCCCACCGCAAGGCAGGCCCAGCGCGCGCCCAAGGCTGTGGCAGTCGTGGGCTGCGTTGCTCGGGCTGTGCGCGCGCGCGCATGGCGCCCCTTGTGGGCTGCTGTGCGTGCGTGTGTGTTTGTGTTCACATACGAAACCTAAAACGTACAGGATTCGTTTAATGATTAAATTCCTAATCCTAAAAGATAAATTAATTAAATAAGAGTTTCACTAGGATTCTTATTTAATTAATTCGTATCCTAGTAGGATTCCAATTCTCTTTCCATACCCCTATAAATATGTGGCCTGGGTTCACAATTTATAACGAGTTTTCAAGTATTCAAAGTGAGTTTTTGAGAGAAAAATTCAGTCACATATCTTGCCTAAAAGTGCCGAAAATTATTAGTACCTTAAGGGCGATTCTAGTTGGTCAATCTTAAGGCGGATCCGGACGTGCTGTGGACTATCTACGGAGGGACGACACTTGGAGTCCTAAAGACTTGTTCTTGTTCGGTTCGGGCGCAGCTAAGGAAGGCACGCAACAAAGAGTATGCATCTAAACTATGCTATATGATTATGTGTAAATAATATGTATTCCTGGCTAAATGGTTTTTCCGCATGATTTATGAATTGTCATATGTATCATAACCTAACAGTGGTATCACGAGCCTCTTATTATTTTCATAATCTAAATTGCATGAACATGGTTAAATATTACAAATTTGCAAGAATTAAAAGGGGTGATTAATTTTCATAATTGTTAATTAATTGCAAATTGCGTTTATTTAATTATACGTACGCAGTTTTTCGGCAGTTTCTTCGTTACTCATCCAAATCGAGTGATTTTTGTGTCAATTCCGCATGTAAAAGGCATTCTAAAATTTTGACAAAAATAATAATTTTCTGCCCAACCTAGAATTCTCAAATTCGAAGCCTAACTATGACTTTTCGAAGGTTTTAGTTTTTCGAATGCAAAATTTCGTAAATTTAAGATGTTAAATTAAATATTTGCGGTTCTTGTTGATAAATCTTGAATTTTTGATTGACCTACTGTATATGTTTAACAAGTTTGAATGCCTAGCCTTGTTAATTATGCAATCTAATTTATAATTATGATTAATTTGTTGAAAATTAGAATAATTTAGAATTAATTTGATTTTCATAATTAATTATAATTTAATTAGATACCTATGATTAAAAACCACCATAAAAATTGTAAATTTATGATAAATTTTAAATTTTTATGACCTAGACTTGAATCCATGTTAATCGGAAATCAATTGAATAATAAATTTTCGATTTTTTCGCCCTAAAATTATGAAATTAATATTATTTATTAATTTGTCATTAATTTTAAATATAAATTTTTAAATTTTATGCGATTCGTTCATATAACTTGCACGCACAAAGCAATGGACGCTACGTGTTACCCTTAAGGGGTGTTGTATAGTGCGGGCATGTGACGACGAGCAAGGTAGCTCGTCGCCCATGCGGCACGAATGCAATGAGCAAGGGCATGGTGCACGAGCACAAGGCAGCAGCCCTGCCTTGTGTCGTGGGCTACGAGCAATGGACGAATGGGCATGGGCGAAGGCAAGGCACGACAGTCGCGTGTGGGCAGCAAGCGAGCTGCGCCACAACGCGCACTGCCTCGCGCAAGCGCGCGCAGCCTCGCGCGCAGCGAGCGCAAGCTCGCGTGCCACGAGTGCTGCGCCCAGCGTCGATGCCGCGCGCAGCGAGCGCTGGCTCGCACCAAGCGAGCGCGCACAACATGCGCTGGCGAGTGCACGAAGCGAGCGCTGGCCCGCGTGCAGCGAGCGCTAGCGAGCGCGCGCAGCGAGCATATGCTCGCGTGCATCGAGCGCTGGAGCGCGCGCAGCGAGCACCAGCTCGCGCGATGGCTTGCGAAGGGTAGAAGCAGCAGCTATGCGACGCAGCGCATGGGCTGCGCGCACATGGCCAGCGATGGCTGTGTGCGTGTGGCCCATGGGCGTGTGATGCGTGAGGTGTTTGCGTTGCGATTAGATCGTTTTGAAATTTTAATTTGAACTTTTCAGTTTACGTAATTTTAATTAATTTTAAAATTAATAATTTAAATTATTTTCTTGGATTTTAATTTTGAATATTGTAATTATAATAAATTTTATTTATTCTAATTATTTTACTAAAATTAAAATCATGAATTAATTTAAATACGACTGAAATTAAATTAAACTTTTTGGATTCAATTATAAATTTATATGAGCTTTAAATTTTAATTAAATTTGTATGTTTCCGGTTAGACTAGAAATACATTTTTATGTTTAAAATTAGTAAAGCATATGAATTTATTGGTTTAAGTGGGAGCGCTTTTAGTCATAAACTCTTGATTAGGTCTACAAAACCTTAAGGTTAAAACAACTTGATTAGAATTAATAAGGACTGAATAATTGGTAGATTATTGGTGCCCTTGATTAATTGCTGCAAATGTTTACGTGATGCATAATGTGTTTTACTAACCAGCTGTGTGGGCCATTCATGATAATGAATGGGTGAATGGTGTATATTGTATATGTACTGTTTTGCAGGTTATGAAGTGACTAGTATGGCCCAAATAGGATAGAAAATATGGTCTGCGTACCATTAATTTGAATGTAATTGGTCTAAAGTACCAAAGTTGTTTTTCAATTCAAATATGGTCTGCGTACCATCAAATAGTTGTAATTAGTTTTAATTATAGCTTATCCTATTTGAAGAAAATGGTGCCTCCCACGGAGATTTTCAAGACGAACTTTGAAGTTAAAGCTTCAAGATGAAGTCGGGCCATACTAGATCACATTTATCTTATGCATGTTTTAAGTTATTTATTGCTTTTAAATATGTCTTAAAATGCATGAGATCAAAAGCTTGATTATGTTGCATGATTAAGGATTTTAGTTCACTTAAAATCTAACCAACATAGTAAGAGCCTTAAGTTCCAAACTTAAAAATTGAGTTAAAAGGTGCCATGCCAAAATATACACTTGCTTGGATATCCTTTACATCAATCTAATAATAGTTTTCGCTCAGCGAGGTGTTACTTATTGGTCCTAAAGGGGCAAGGTACACAAATAATTGTGAGTACATGTTAGTTTTGGTGAAACTCAACGATATAAGTAAGGAGTCCTTTTATGTCGTGGCAAAATCGATAGGTTTACCTAATAAGTTCTTAGACGTACCTATCAACCAAGAATAGTTTCTAGACTATTAGCAAAAGGCTTTTGCTTACCTAAGATGTTTTAGGATTAAGTCGACAAACTGTGCTTAGTTCTTCAATGATTTTAGGATCTTGGAATCATTTTATTCACACCTGCCGGAACACATAACTTGAATAAAATGCTTAATAAACATTGAATTATGCATGTATGCTAGAATTTAAGTTTATTAAGAGAAACTGTGAATGGTTATTTATTTGTTTATTCTTTTCAATTGTAGTTTTAATATGGCAAACAACAATTCATTCAACATTCGATCAATTCTCGAAAAGGAGAAGTTGAACGGGAAAAACTTCCTTGACTGGCAAAGGAACTTGCAAATAGTTCTTATGCAGGAAGAAAAGGAGTATGTCCTAGAAGAGGCGATGCCCGAAGCCGCAGGCGACAGGGTCACTCAGGTAGCCCTCAATCGTTGGATTGATGCCAACAAGGATGTGAAATGTCTAATGCTCGCCAGCATGAGTGCGGATCTGCAGAAAACGTTCATCAACTCAGATGCTTTCACAATCATCAGTGAGTTGAAGAACATGTTCCAAGATCTGGCTCGAGTCGAAAGATTCGAGACTCATAGGCAAATTCTTGAGACCAAGCTTAAGAAAGGCGAGCCCGTAAGTCCACATGTTCTCAAAATGATTGGACTCATTGAGAATATGAGTCGGCTGGATCAGCAATTTTCTCAGGAAATGGCTATAGACACCATCCTCCATTCTCTTCATAGCGGGTATGATCAGTTCAAACTGAACTACAGTATGAATAGTCTGGACAAAACGCTCACTGAGCTTCACGGTATGCTGAAGACCGCTGAAAAGACGCTCAAAAGTGATAAGCAGGATGTGCTTATGGTGCGTGGGGGCAAGTTCAAGAAATCTGGAAAGAAGAGGAATGCTAAGAAAGGTGGCAACAAGGCCAGCCCAACTAAGCAAACTGGCGCCAAATCTGTAAAGAGGAAGGTCAGTCAACCCACTTCTGAATCCGAATGCTTCTACTGCAAGAAGAAGGGGCATTGGAAGAGAGATTGCTTGAAGCTAAAGGAAGATCAGAAGAACGGAACAGTCGTTCCATCTTCAGGTATTTTCGTTATAGACTGTATACTTGCTAATTCAACTTCTTGGGTATTAGATACAGGTTGTGGCTCACACTTATGTTCCAATCCACAGGGACTAAGAAGAAGTAGAAAGTTAAGCAAGGGTGAAATGGAGCACGGATTGCTGCATTAGCTGTAGGAACTTACTATTTGTCGTTGCCCTCCGGGCTAGTTTTGGAACTGGAAGAATGTTTCCATGTTCCAAGTCTTACTAAAAACATCATTTCAGTTTCTTGCTTAGATGCTAAGGGATTTTCCTTTTTAATAAAAGACAATAGTTGTTCGTTTTATTTTAAAGAGATGTTTTATGGATCTGCTAGATTAGTCAATGGACTTTATTTATTAGATCACGACAAACAAGTATATAACATAAATACCAAAAAGGCCAAAAAGAATGATTCAGATCTCACCTATCTGTGGCATTGTCGATTAGGCCATATAAACTTGAAACGCTTAGAAAGACTTCAAAAGGAAGGAATTCTAGAACCATTTGACTTAGAGGATTATGGTAAATGCGAATCATGTTTACTTGGCAAAATGACAAAGCAACCTTTCTCTAAAGTTGGAGAAAGAGCAAATGAACTATTGGGTTTAATCCATACAGATGTATGTGGACCAATGAGTACAAATGCTAGAGGTGGTTTCAGCTACTTTATCACTTTCACTGATGACTTCAGTAGATATGGTTATGTCTACCTAATGAAGCATAAGTCTGAATCCTTTGAGAAATTCAAGGAATTTCAGAGTGAAGTAGAGAATCAATTAGGCAAGAAGATTAAGGCACTGCGGTCTGATAGAGGCGGTGAATATCTGAGCTATGAATTTGATGACCATATGAAAGAATGTGGAATTCTATCAGAATTGACTCCTCCAGGAACACCACAATGGAACGGTGTGTCGGAACGGAGGAACAGAACCTTGCTAGACATGGTCAGGTCAATGATGGGTCAGGCTAAACTTCCATTAGAATTTTGGGGACATGCACTAAATACAGCTGCACTCACTATAAATAGAGCTCCGTCTAAAGCTGTCGAAAATACTCCATGCGAATTATGGTTTGGAAAGCCTCCAAATGTGTCTTTTCTTAAGATTTGGGGATGTGAAGTATACGTCAAACGATTAATTTCAGACAAACTTCATCCAAAATCTGACAAATGTATCCTTGTGGGCTATCCAAAGGAAACAAAGGGGTATTACTTCTACAATACATCTGAGAACAAGGTGTTTGTTGCTCGAGATGGTGTCTTTTTGGAGAAAGATCACATTTCCAAAATGACAAGTGGGAGAAAAGTAGACCTCGAAGAAATTCGAGTCGAACAACAAACTCTAGAGAATGCTCAAGATGACATTCAGGATGAAACTCAGAGATCTTTAGAAGAATCTGGTGAGAATCATGGTCAAACTAGAAATGTTACCCCGCGTAGATCGCAAAGATATAGATCTCAACCGGAAAGGTACTTAGGTATTTTGACGAACGAGAGCTATGACGTTCTATTACTTGAAAGTGATGAACCTGCGACTTACAAACAAGCTATGACGAGCCCTAGCTCCAAGCAATGGCAAGAAGCCATGCAATCTGAATTAGACTCCATGTCTGAAAACCAAGTATGAGATTTGGTCGATTTGCCAGATGGCTACCAAGCCATTGGAAGCAAATGGGTTTTCAAACTGAAAAAGGACAAGGATGGGAAACTTGAAGTTTTCAAAGCTAGATTGGTTGCAAAAGGTTACAGGCAAGTCCACGGTGTGGATTACGATGAAACCTTTTCACCAGTTGCAATGCTAAAGTCTATTCGGATAATGTTAGCAATCGCTGCATATTACGATTACGAAATATGGCAGATGGATGTCAAAACTGCTTTCTTAAACGGCGTTTTAACAGAAACTGTGTTTATGACACAGCCTGAAGGTTTTGAGGATCCAAAGAATGCTAAAAAGGTATGCAAGCTAAAGAAGTCAATCTACGGATTGAAGCAGGCATCCAGGAGCTGGAATATACGTTTTGATGAAGCAGTCAGTGACTTTGGTTTCATCAAGAACGCAGACGAATCTTGTGTATACAAGAAGGTCAGTGGGAGCAAAATTGTTTTCCTAGTATTATATGTCGACGACATATTACTTATCGGAAATGACATTCCTATGTTGAACTCTGTCAAGATTTGGCTTGGGAAATGTTTTTCGATGAAAGATCTAGGAGAAACACAGTACATATTGGGCATCAAGATTTACAGAGATAGATCTAAAAGGATGATTGGACTTAGTCAAAGCACTTATATGAATAAGGTGCTTGATAGGTTCAAGATGGCGGACTCCAAGCGAGGCTACCTACCCATGTCTCATGGAATAGCTCTAAGCAAGACTCAGTGCCCAAAAACACTTGATGAGCGTAGACGAATGAATGGGATTCCATATGCATCATTGATTGGTTCAATAATGTATGCTATGATATGTACACGCCCGGATGTTGCGTACGCACTCAGTGCTACGAGCAGATACCAGTCAGACCCAGGAGAGGCGCATTGGACTGCTGCCAAGAATATTCTGAAGTACCTGAAAAGGCACAAAGATGACTTCCTGGTCTATGGTGGAGATGATGAATTAATTGTTAAAGGCTATACGGACGCAAGTTTCCAAACCGACAAAGATGATTTCAGATCACAGTCTGGGTTTGTCTTCTGCCTCAACGGAGGAGCAGTAAGCTGGAAAAGTGCTAAGCAAAGCACCATTGCGGATTCTACAACTGAAGCGGAGTACATTGCTGCACATGAAGCAGCAAAGGAAGCTATATGGCTAAGGAAGTTCATAGGTGAACTTGGTGTAGTCCCCTCCATTAAAGGACCAATAGCCCTGTATTGTGATAATAACGGAGCTATTGCACAGGCAAAGGAGCCTAGACACCACCAGAGAGTCAAGCATGTACTTCGTAGATTTCACCTTCTACGAGAGTTCGTTGAAAGAAAAGAAGTCGAGATAAGCAAAATTGGAACTGATGACAACATATCAGATCCATTGACTAAACCTCTGCCGCAGGCGAAGCACAACTCGCACACTGCAGCTATGGGAATCAAGCATATTGGAGAATGGCTTTGATGTCTCTGTTTAATGTTTTAAAGTTTTAGAGTTTAAATCTTTGTAAAACATTATTGGTTAATCATTCACAATAAATGAAGAGAATTCATTTTTCCATTTAATTTGTGGTTTATTAAATGATAAGTCCCTTCAATTTGACGATATATTCAAGATAGACTGTCAGGGCCAGTCCTGTGACTAAGAAATGTCTATCAAGTGAACTTGAATGTCAAAGGTTGAAAATGGTCCCTAGTCGGAGTTTTCTATAAAATTGGACGCATAGAAAACGTTAGACGACTAGAATGCAAGATGACTAGTAGTTCTGTTTCTTGAACTATGTGGACATGGCAATTTCATAATCATTTGCATAGATACTTACTTTGGGAAGACTAGTATCGGACAAGACCTATGAAACTTTACTGTAAGAGATGAAAATCTGTCATAAGTAAATTTCATTAAAATTATTAGACACAAAATCCTCAATACCTGAGTGATTTGAGATTACTTGTTTGAGAACTGGTTACTTTGACGTTGACCAACCGTCGCACCGTAAAAGGAGGCTATAAAGGCAACGCTCAGGTAATCACCTATCAAACGAAGTCTAATCTCAAGATCGCAAGATTGGGATTGTCCTCCCATAAATCGGGATGAGATGCTTAAAAGTTGTACAAGGCCACTCGGAGAGCTAGAAACTGTGAAATGCATGGCCGTGCTCGGATGAATCATAGGCTATGATTATCTGTTTATTTGATCAGTTGAACTCTGAAACCGAGGAACACCTCTGGACATAATAAGGATGACAACTCTTACCTTATGTTCAAGAGCAAGCATCGAGCGACAAAGGAATTAGGAAATGCACACTTGTCCCTAAGGACAAGTGGGAGACTGAAGGAAATAATGCCCTTGGTCCAAGTATGCATTCAATGTTAAGTCTAATAAATGCGGTTCAGTATTAATTAACAAGTTAATAATTCAGTGAGATCAAGTGAGCTGAATGCCTAGCTAGAGGCCGCTTCAGTTCAGGTGGAATTAATGATATTAATCCACAGCTTACTCTTGACTGAACCCGTAGGGTCACACAAATAGTACGTAAACGGATCAAGTATTTAATGGCATTAAATACTCCATCTATGGATATTCGGAATCGACGGATCTTGGTTTCAGTGGGAGCTGAGATCGTCACGGGCAAGAAATGAATACTCTGGAAACGATGATCTTGCCGGAAACGGAAATATGGATCGTATCGGAAATATAAATATTATCCAAGTCGTAGATGTTGCCGGAAACGGAAACATGGTACGTATCGGGAAATATTACCGGAAATAGAAATATTGCCGGAATCGGAAATATTGCCGGAAACGGAAATATTGTCTGAATCGGAAATATTATCGGAATCGGAAAATAATTCCGGAAACGGAAATATTAAATATTTGTTCGAAATGGAAATTAATTCCGGAATCGGAAATGTTAAATATTGTTCGTATCGGAAATGAATTCCGGAATCGGAAAATTAATCGGAAGCGCGTCGTACGAATTAGCATCGGACGAGCTTGCTAGACGAAGGCCCAGCACGAAGCCAAGCCCACGTCCAGCAAGGGAAACGCGTGCCACAACACGCCAGCCCAAGGCTGCGCCAGGCCCAACGCGCGCCCAAGGCTGCGGCAGTCGTGGGCTGCGTTGCTCGGGCTGTGCGCTCGCGCGCATGGCGCCCCTCGTGGGCTGCTGTGCGTGCGTGTGTGTTTGTGTTCACATACGAAACCTAAAACGTACAGGATTCGTTTAATGATTAAATTCCTAATCCTAAAAGATAAATTAATTAAATAAGAGTTTCACTAGGATTCTTATTTAATTAATTCGTATCCTAGTAGGATTCCAATTCTCTTTCCATACCCCTATAAATATGTGGCCTGGGTTCACAATTTATAACGAGTTTTCAAGTATTCAAAGTGAGTTTTTGAGAGAAAAATTCAGTCACATATCTTGCCTAAAAGTGCCGAAAATTATTAGTACCTTAAGGGCGATTCTAGTTGGTCAATCTTAAGGCGGATCCGGACGTGCTGTGGACTATCTACGGAGGGACGACACTTGGAGTCCTAAAGACTTGTTCTTGTTCGGTTCGGGCGCAGCTAGGGAAGGCACGCAACAAAGAGTATGCATCTAAACTATGTTATATGATTATGTGTAAATAATATGTATTCCTGGCTAAATGGTTTTTCCGCATGATTTATGAATTGTCATATGTATCATAACTTAACATTTAGTGGAGGTTATAGAACCATATAGCAGCCCAATTTTTTGTAGTATGTGCCACCAACAAAAATCTTGACTTCGAATTGATATTATAGAGAAAAAACGTCATAGGTCAAAATTTTTACTACATAGTAGGATTTTCATATAGTTTAAATACAAAGTGCAAAATAATGGATAAATAAAAATTATTAGTATAATTTTTTCTAACTCCTCCATCCTAAACATTGATGACAAGTCCTTCCTGTCGGGGAAACAAATATTTTCTCTTCAACATTTGATTATTCTGCATAAAACATAACCAAAAAAAAGAAATTTCAGGTCCTTGCAATCAATCAACAACAACTAGTTCTATGCACTTCTTATGAAAGCTGCATAATTCTAGAAATATATGTATAAAAGGACAAAATGAAAAATTAGTATAAAACAAATTGGGAAATTGATGGTTAATCCTTATCCAAACCAAGCACAAGCATGCCAATTAACTTTAGCCATCACTATCTTCAGTTTATTTTGTCTTCTAATATGATTTTGCATTTATCTAGCATACAAATTCATCTCCAAATATTCTTCGTGTTTTAGAGCCATTAGTTTTTGCCTATGTATGAGAAATTTATCCCAACTCAATTGAGAAAACATAGTTCTGGAATTCAAATTAACAATATACTTAACTAATAACATCATTCCCAAAATTCAAAGTAACACATAAGTTAACTAGTATCACCATTTTCCAATCTAATTGGTGAAAAAAAGACAGCGTAATAAAGAAAAACTCACCATTAAGTCTACCAACTTCAAATCTTCATGTAAAGTTAGTGATAATCATGGTTTCTTCAGACCAATTAGAACAACAGATCGACATCAGTGAAATTTTTAAGAGATACGAAGTAGTAAATTAATTAGAAGACAAGATACAAATAAAAAAGGTCATACATATTGATAAACTAAGCTACATACATATCCAGAAAGAAACAACCCCTCAAACTGTGAAAACAATTGTCGCTTCCCTCGTTATAAATCCACCAACTGTGCAAATCTAGGTCATCTAACTATGTTTAGGCTTCTGCAGAATCATCGCCATAGACTTTTATCATACCCAATCTCTTCAAGTAACCTTCTACAATACTCTGTACGGCATGGACCCACTTGTTTTCGATCGGAGCATCATGCCTTTTTATTTTTCCACAACATAAAAGTTTCTGCCCACACAAATATCTGTTGGAAGATTCCAAACCTGAGACACCTACCGAAGGTCACAAAACCATACTTTCCGGTTGACCTATTTAAACAGCCCCCAACCTAGATCTTATTGAGGGTGCATATTTGCATAGTTACCACTTGAAATTCCAAGACAACAACTTAATTCAACTTTTTTCATGTACCCTCGTCAAGCCCACAATACGAACAAAAATTAAAACTTCAATAGATCACATAATTTGAAATGATTAAACTAACTATTTTAATGTGGTTGTAAAAATTAAACTGAAAAATTGCAATTGATAAAAATCAAAATTGTCCACAAGAAAGTAGTTTAGATGATAAATGGAAGTTTACCCGGAACATAAAGAATGTGATTAAACCACATAAATTAAAGATGCGTCCAGGGGGAACATCACGAGGAGTTGTTATTGGCTTCACCACCTATGGTGCTGAAAGAGCAGAGGACAACAACAAACGTGTTGCCACCACCTTCGCTTTCCTTCTTCCATCGCTATTTATGAATCTTGAAATACGAATCGAACAATGTAAACACAAGTTAGAAACACAAATTAAAATAATAAAATCATGTTTAGGAAAACTATCCCAAATAACAAAAGAAGAACAACAAAGAAAATACGAATTAACCAACAAAGCAAATAGGAATTAACCAACAAAGAAAATATGAACTAACTAACAAAGCAAATATGAATTAAAAATTGCAATTAAAACAAAGAAGAACGAACAATGAAAATAAGAAATAATGGAAGAACAACATACTAACCTCCAAAATAAGAATCAAAAGAAAATGAACATAATTAGTGAAAACGGAGACGCAAGATAGAGCACGAAAACGGGCAAAAAAAATGTTATTGTTAATGGCCCAAAAAAGGCAATACTTTAAGAAAAATCTGGGCAAGAACGAACAAAACCTCTAATTTTTATGGACTCAATAATTTCTATTAATTTACATAGATCGGCAAACAAAAAGCACCGAAATTAAAGAAATATGCGATAAGTAAATTGTTATGTGCTAAAACTATTACATAATGATTAGAGAAAAAGAGAGAACAACTTACCCATTTTTGTTGTGGAGATGGTCGCGAATTAGGAATCTAAAACCCTAGATATGAAAGGGTCGTTGAGGACTCTCATATATTGTTGTTTGGTGATTTCTTTCATCGCCAATGTGGTGTTGCTCCATCTCTGCAATGTTTGTGGTGGATTTGTTAAGGGGAGGGAGATGGACGGTAAGGTTCTAGAAGAAGAGAAGTAAGAGAAAAAAGAAAAGGGAAAGGAGGAAGAAAGAAGGAAACTGACATTTTTTTAGACACGCGACATCTTCACAAGACAAGGATAATTTGGTCTTTACACTGTCCTTAAGGAAGAAGAAAAAAAAAACAAAGAAGAAAAATGGGGGTGAAATGGTCTTTCCACTATTATATGAATAGTAAGAAGCAAGTCCTTGCTTTTTAAAGGACTAGTTGTTGGACCGCGCGCTAGCGCGCACGTTCCCCCAAGATATTGGAATCCTTAGCAAAATTAACTGAGTAAATATGTTGAATAATTAGACGAGGAGTAAATTATTTACCAAATGTCAAGTAAATATGTTATGGTTTCTAATAATACATTGCAAATGAAATATTCCTATATTTTATTTGTTATATAAATATATAATCTACTCATACAAAGATAAATAAAGTATTGAAAGAACGTAAGAGGAAAAAGGGACAAAAGGGATAAAGTCATCGGATAGAAGGTGAAAGAAAGAAAAAGAATAAATAAAATGAAATGAAATGTTGATGGTGAGATTTGAACCTTAGATCAAAAGAAACAACCATTTAGAGCTTGCAAGGGGAAGGATTGAAAATTTTGCTCCTTATTAATAGTGAATTTCAAGGAATCCTCACTCATATCACTATTGATAAGCATAGTACTCAAAACACATGCACTTTAATGGTTTGGGATATAGGATCTTCTTTTCCAACTTTTTTTTTTTTTTTTTTACATTGGGGTGTTTTTTTTAATTTATCTTGGGGTGTTTGGTTATCCGAGTTTTGAGAAAAAAGAATTCTCTAAGGTGAATTAGAGGTTTGACTTTTAAAGATTCATAGTAGTGTTTGGTAAAATTACTATTTTGTTCTAATATTGACAAAAATTACAACACTTACCAAACTTAGTTCCCTCCATTATTTACCTCATAAAAACATTGTTCACGCCTCCTTCTTCATTCACCCCTTTTCCTATTTGTTTCATGTTGTAACAAAATTTTATATTAGTATTTTGTAACACCTCAAAACTAATGCAGTCATGCTTGTAATATCATTAAATTAAGAATTTTTTTTATAAAAAAAATGAAGGAAAAATAAATTTGTTTTATTTGTTAACGGTTTATTAAAAAATAAAGAGAAAATCATGAACATAATAAAATAATTGTCTAATGTTAATAAGAAACAAAGTACACAACAATAAAGTATGACATTGTACTTAATGGTCATGTTACAAATTAAACAACTAACAACTAATTACCAAACACTTTTACACAAACAGTTAATTCAACCAGTTAATACAAACTGTTAAGAGCTAATAGCTCCTAACCAAGAAGGGTCATTGTTTAACAAGAGGCAACCCACATCCATCTATAGAAAACATCCCCGACCTTGGGTCTAAGTGAGAAGTGCGACTGCCTAGAACCCAAAATGAAAAGGAGGCCTAAAATTATACTCTTCCGACTATAGTACTAGTGATAAACGAAACATTAAGTTGTACCAAAACATACCCAAGTCTCCGTTCTATTCGACTTATTTTGACTGAACTTATATTATCCGAACTTATCTGAACTTAACTGAACTTATCTTGAACTGAACTGAACTTATCTTGAACCGAACTGAACTTATCTTGAACCGAACTGAACTTATCTGAACTTATTTTATCTAGAAAAATAAACTTATTTTGTCTGAAATAAACTTATATGTGTGTGAAAATTTATGAAAAAAACTTATTTTTTCTGAACTTATATTATCTGAACTTAACTTAACCTAACTTATTTAAACTTAACTGGACTTATCTGAACTTATTCTGTCTGAAATAAGTCAAAACTAGATTAGGTCCCGTGCACGCACGGGTATTCGAAAATTATTATTTGACCATATTTTTTTTATAAAATATTTAACTGAAATATTTATCCCTTAAATATATTGCATAATTACTAAATCTCGAACATACTCATTTTATCATATAGTGTACAATTTTTGCCTAATTACGTACTATGTATTTTATATGTTTAATATGATGATTTGACCAAAATATTTGATATGCTTAATGTGTTAATTTGACAAAAATATTGAGTAAGAATATTTCTTTTATTGATATGATGACTTGACTTATTACCAAAATTGTCTAATAATGTCATATTCCATAATCCTATAATTTCTTCCCTATATAAAAATTTATACAAAGTAGAAAAAAAAAATAGATACATTTTTTAGGAAAGGTTTTTTGGCGGGAAAATTTTGCACCAGGAAATGATATGTGTCATTCCTAGTGTCTGTTTTCATATATTGTAATAGATAAGTCGAACAGAACATAGCCTAAACCCAATGGTAAAGAGGTAAATGAAAGAATTTTTACTTGGATGGAAGATGCGAGATTCAATCCTAATTCCCGCCCTTTATTTATTATGGCTCTTTTTTCTTTCTTTTTTCACGTTCTATTTTAATTTTCTTTCACCTCTATAATAATTTTGTAATTTTGTAATTTGTTATATTCATAAGATCTTTTGTTCTTTGCACTCCTAGCTTCCAAAATCAGTTTAAGAGTTACTTAAGCGTTAAGTGGTTTGCAATAAATATGTGTGGCCATGGGTATTAAAAAATTTAAATAGAACGTGTTACATTACATGGTCCAAAAATAGAAATATTTAATGAGATATAACTAGGGTACCAACATTTTATACTCGTTCCTTTGTTCCTTATAACGTGGTATATACGAAGTAAATCATTAATTAGATGTATAAGTACAACGTACTATTATAATAAATTATTAATTACTTTATTGAAAGGGTCATCATTTCCTACTTCGTATAGGGCCCATCAAAGCACAATCAACCAAATCAATAAACTTCAGGCGAAGTCTAGTATTATGTATTCAGTAAATTCTCTAATCACTCTCCTTTCAAATTTTTCATTCCCTTATTTTCCTCCTACTAATCTCTTCAAACTTATCAATGACTCCTCAATACTAAGCACTTAAATCGATCTGCACCAATAATTCTCGTATTAATATGAATCATGATATAGTTGTTGATAGTTATATTTGAAAAAAATTATGCAAAAAAGGTAAAATTGGAAGAACTTGGTTTCTCTTTTTAGCATTTTAAGTTAATAAATGAAGATTATTACAATCATAATCAATTATCTACGACACTATAAATTATTTTTTCTCTTGGGCTTCTTTATTTAACATTTTGGTTATATTGTGTACGTAATATAGGAGAATGCTATGAAAATTTTGAAACAACAAAGAGAATGTATTAAGAGCTTCATAAAATTTAAAGGAAAATTTGGTAATATTAATCCAATCTTTGGCCGGTTTTCTTTTATTAATCCCACCTACGACATATTTTTTAATAATCCCACCTTTACTACCCAACGACTTTTATTGGACTTAAGTGATTGAATTGATGATGATGACTGAATATATCGAGAGAGAGTACTTCCACATAGGGACATATTACCGCCTACAATAAGTTTATGACGTGTTGGGCCCAATAAAAGTCATTGGGTGGTAAAGGTGGGATTATTAAAAAATATGTCGTAAGTGGGATTAATAAAAGAAAATCAGCCAAAGGTTGGATTAATATTACCAAATTTTCCAAATTTAAATTGGAAAGTGAAATAAATAATTAATTTTTTGAGAAAATTTATATAAAACTAGTGGATGGTCGGCGCGCGATGCATGTCGTCCCTCCATGCTAGAGAAACTAGTTTAGATAATAAAATTTGAGTAGTTTCGCTAAGAGATGTAGTGCGAACGAACTTATGACGTCTCTTTGTGTTGGTACATTAACTTGGTAGAAAATATTATATTTAAAGTGAAGTGGAGTGTAAAATAACGAGATAGAAGCTAAATATGTACTCCAAGTGACATAGTATATAAATTGTCATAACAAATCACAGTCCCCAATAGTTGTTCTCAATAATCCATGACAAATAAAAGTCAGGTTTGTTGTAAACATATTACACATAAAATCCATGAATTCCAAACGACGAGATGCTAAATTACACTCACGTACTTAGAATCCTAGCTACGCTATGCTTCAATCACAACTATCTCCACAGGCGATAGAACATGAAATTCACTTTAAATAGGAACACCTAGACAGCTGACAAAATCTAGGCGTTCATATATTAAGACAACCCTCTGCGGAGACGGTGAGAAGAAACACACTACTATCCTAATGAGGCAAAAGATGAGGCATACTAGTTATCTCAAAGGAGCTAGTATAGTGAGACACTTTTCAGGACCCATTACACGATAATGCTGGTGGACAACCTGGTCGATGGACCAACTTGGAGATATATCTCTGTCTCTTTCAACTCTTCGGAAACTGTGGTGAAATGCTTCACCTCATCCTAGAATGGAATAAAAGGGTAATAGTTTGATCTTGTTGACCATAAATGACCCCAAAGTAAGATGCCCAACCTTCGGTGACGAACACAACAAGTGATAAAAAAACACCATTAAAAGAAGCGACAGTATGAATCCTTACCGAATGTCATATTGCAGTCAAGTGTATGGAGTACAAAGTGTGGCCAAGAATTATTTGTGTTTGATTTACTTAAAGACTGACACTTATGATATTGCACAAGGTAATTCATGATTCACTAATACTATAACAGTCATGTTAAAATCTGTGTTTATCTTATGTATTCATATTGCTTACTACCTTTTTCGTGTCGTAGAGATCTTCAAAAGTGATCCTTATAATCTTCTATGCTTCGTCATAGAAGGTTGTTATAGTTCGGAAGCCAATGCCATCCGTGAAGGAAATAATGCCCTTGGTCCAAGTATGCATTCAATGTTAAGCCTAATAAATGCGGTTCAGTATTAATTAACAAGTTAATAATTCAGTGAGATCAAGTGAGCTGAATGCCTAGCTAGAGGCCGCTTCAGTTCAAGTGGAATTAATGATATTAATCCACAGCTTACTCTTGACTAAACCCGTAGGGTCACACAAATAGTACGTAAACGGATCAAGTATTTAATGGCATTAAATACTCTATCTATGGATATTCGGAATCGACGGATCTTGGTTTCAGTGGGAGCTGAGATCGTCACAAGCAAGAAATGAATACTCCGGAAACGATGATATTGCCGGAAACGGAAATATGGATCGCATCGGAAATATAAATATTATCCAAGTCGTAGATGTTGCCGGAAACGGAAACATGGTACGTATCGGAAAATATTATCGGAAATGGAAATATTGCCGGAATCGGAAATATTGCCGGAAACGGAAATATTGTCAGAATCGGAAATATTATCGGAATCGGAAAATAGTTCCGGAAACGGAAATATTAAATATTTGTTCGAAACGGAAATTAATTCCGGAATCGGAAATATTAAATATTGTTCGTATCGGAAATGAATTCCGGAACCGGGAATTTAATCCGAAGCGTATCGTACGAATAAGCATCGGACGAGGTCTGCCGGACGAAGGCCCAGCACGAAGCCAGGCCATCGCCCAACAAGCAAAGACGCGTGCCAACGCCCAGCCCAAGGCAGCGCCAGGACCATCGCAAGGCAGGCCCAGCGCGCCAAGGCAAGGCTGCCCAGCGTGGGCTGCGTGGGCCGAGCGCACGCGTGCGGGCGCCCTCGTGGCTCCGTGCGTGTGTGTTTGTGTCCATGCACAATTCCTAAATCTATTAGGATTTGGTGTATGATTAAATTCCTATTCCTATTAGGATTATTTAATTAATTAGAGTCCTTGTAGGATTCTAAGTTTAATTAAATCGTATCCTACTAGGATTCCAATTCCCTTTCCAAACCTCTATAAATAAGGGCCTAGGGTCATAATTTATAAACACGATTGAAGTATTCAAAGGGTAAGTTTTTGAAAGAAAATTCAGCCACTCTCTTGCACTAATAGCCGAAAACTCCTAAGCACCTTAAGGGCGATTCTAGTTGGTAAATCTTGAGGCGGATCCGGACGTACTGTGGACTATCTACGGAGGGACGACACTTGGAGTCCTAAAGACTTGTTCTTGTTTGGTTCGGGCGCAGCTAGGGAAGGCACGCTACAGAGTGTATGCATCTATACTATGCTAAATGATTATGTGTAAATAATATGCTTTCCTGGCTTTATGGTTTTTCCGCATGATTTATGTATTGTCATATGTATCATAACCTAACAATCCGAGGTGGTGAACCCATAGTATTTGTGTAGAGACCTTGTGTTAGAGGATAATCTTTAATGAAGGGGAGTGGAAAGTATAAGTATGTGTGTAGAGACCTTGCAATAGAAGCGCATTCCTTGTGGCATTTGGTGCAAGTTTACTTCTTTGCAAGCGACATATCCCTTCACCTGTTACACTTGTCGCAACCAGTGTAAACATTCCACTTCTTGTACTCAACATTACGAATCACAACTTTTAAGAGAATGTTTCTCCTCTTGTAGAGTGTTATGAGCCTGTGTGAGATATAACGTTAATCTTCGTGTTAGATGAAAATTTCTACGACTTTCGCCCCCGCCCTCAAGGCTACTTTGAAGCTAATAAATAAATGAGATCACCTTCTTCAGCTTCAAGTCCCAGATGGTGATGAAGTTCCTAACAGTTTGTGGGAACCTCACCTCCATGATACTCGCCACACGCTCATGCATGGTGCGATAATTTTCCCTCGCCATGTATAGGTGTGAGGGGCCCCGAAAAGACATGTTTAGAATCTCTTCATTCTTTCCCTCGTGGACATGGAAATCAATATTAAGTAAACATGGACTAACTGGGTGGTCGTAGCCTCCTGCTTACTAGACCATGGAGTCACAGTTTAGTTCTCAACAACAATGAGGAAAACTGACAAAACTCGGTTATTGTGATACGAGAGTAACAACCGAAACTCAGGTTCACGTATTTGACCACAACGGCCTTAGGTTCCCTTGTGATCCTTGGTGTGGAGATCGCTCAATGTGAAGGAAATAACGCCCTTGGTCCAAGTATGCATTTAATGATAAGTCTAATAAATGCGGTTCAGTATTAATTGACAAGTTAATAATTCAGTGAGATCAAGTGAGCTGAATGCCTAGCTAGAGGCCACTTCAGTTCAAGTGGAATTAATGATATTAATCCACAGCTTACTCTTGACTGAACCCGTAGGGTCACACAAATAGTACGTAAACGGATCAAGTATTTAATGGCATTAAATACTCCATCTATGGATATTCGGAATCGACGGATCTTGGTTTCAGTGGGAGCTAAGATCGTCAAAGGCAAGTAAATGAATACTCCGGAAACGATGATATTGCCGGAAACGGAAATATGGATCGTATCGGAAATATAAATATTATCCAAGTCGTAGATGTTGCAGGAAACGAAAACATGGTACGTATCGGAAAATATTATCGGAAATGGAAATATTGCCGGAATCGGAAATATTACCGGAAACGGAAAAATTGCCAGAATCGGAAATATTATCGGAATTGGAAAATAATTCCGGAAACAGAAATATTAAATATTTGTTCGAAACGGAAATTTATTCCGGAATCGGAAATATTAAATATTGTTCGTATCGGAAATAAGTTCCGGAATCGGGAATTTAATCGGAAGCGTATCGTACGAATTAGCATCGAACGAGGCCTGCCAGACGAAGGCCCAGCACGAAGCCGGGCCATCGCCCAGCAAACCACACGCATCAATTACACACAGCCAAGCCCCTCCAGGCCCAGCGCAAGGCCAGGCCCAGCAAGGCCTTGGCGGGCGCGGAGCAATATGGGCTGCGACATTTGGGCTGCGAGCGAGTGCAGCTCGCGTGGGCCGCAAGGCTTGCGCGGGTGGTGCTCGTGTTCGTGCTCGTGTACGCTTGTGTGCAATACAAATCCTAAAGCTATTAGAATTTGTTCTATGATTAAATTCTAATCCTAGTAGATAGATTTTATTTAATAAGAGTCCTAACAGGATTCTAATTAAACTAAATTGGTATTCTAATAGGATTCTAAGTCCTTTTCCATAACTCTATAAATATGTGCCTAGGGTCACAAATTTATTGACAAAATATTCAAGTATTCAAAGTGATTTTTGAGAGCAAATATTCAGTCACATCATTGCCTACAATAGCCGAAAATTCTAAGTACCTTAAGGGCGATTCGAGTTGGTCAAGCTTAAGGCGGATCCGGACATGCTGTGGACTATCTACGGAGGGACGACACTTGGAGTCCTAAAGACTTGTTCTTGTTCGGTTCGGGCGCAGCTAGGGAGGGCACGCTACAAAGTGTATGCATCTGAATTATGCTAAATGATTATGTGTTAATAATATGTTTCCTGGCATTAAGGTTTTCCGCATGATTTATGTTTTGTCATATGTATCATAACCTAACAGTGGTATCACGAGCCTCTTATTATTTTCATAATCTAAATTGCATGAACATGGTTAAATTTTACAAATTTGCAAAGAATTATAAGGGGTGATTAATTTTCGTAATTGTTAATTAATTGCAAATTGCGTTTATTTAATTATATGTACACAGTTTTTCGGCAGTTTCTTCGTTACTCATCCAAATCGAGTGATTTTTGTGTCAATTTCGCATGTAAAAGGCATTCTAAAATTTTGACAAAATCAGAATTTTTCGGCCGAACCCAGAATTCCCAAATTCGAAGCCTAACTATGACTTTTCGGAGGTTTTAGTTTTTCGAACACAAAAGTTTGTAAATTTAAGATGTTAAATTGAATATTTGCGATTCTTGTTGATAAATCTTGAGTTTTTGATTGACCTACAGTATATGTTTAACAATTATGAATGTCTAGACTTGTTAATTATA
Source organism: Spinacia oleracea (assembly GCF_020520425.1). Lineage (NCBI taxonomy): Eukaryota > Viridiplantae > Streptophyta > Magnoliopsida > Caryophyllales > Amaranthaceae > Spinacia > Spinacia oleracea. The sequence goes on from NC_079491.1 coordinate 81,740,505, forward strand.
CAACCTAATTTGTAATTATGATTAATTTGTTGAAATTCAAATAATTTAGAATTGATTTGTTTTTCATAATTAATTAATAATTTAATTAGGTACCCATGATTAAAAACCACCATAAAAATTGTTAATTTATGTTAAATTTTAAATTTTTATGACCTATATTTGAATCCATGTTAATCGGAAATTAATTGATTAATAAATTTTCAATTTTTCGCCCTAAAATTATGAAATTAATATGATTTATTAATTTGTCATTAATTTTAAAATTAAAAATTTTAAATTTTTATGAAAATGCCCATAAATGTTGCACGCACAAAGCAATGGAAGCTACGTGTTACCCTTAAGGGGTGTTGTATAGTGCGAGCACGCGACGACGAGCAAGGGAGCTGAAAATGCGTCCCTGGCTGGTTCTCGTTTTCTGTTTGCGTCTATTTTTTGTTTATGCGACTTTGATTTTGCGTGCTTGCCTAATAACGTCCTTTACGCGTTACAGCGTTTATGGGATTCGTTACAGGCCATCCCGAGCGTCGCTTATTTTTGTGGCGATCGTTCGGGTTTGCGGAACACGCACTTTGGTATAACTCTTTGGCCAATTGGTTTATGAATGTTTGGGCAATTTTTAAGGTCGTTGGTTTTCTAACGTTGTTTGTCACACACAATCACATATTTCGCTACACATAACTAACATTACATCATGAGGCAATAATAATATGTCATGTAGTTTATGATAGGCTTCTATGGGTAGTATTTGCGCCTGACTTGGTACCGCTTCTATCGCAGATCCAACACATGCCCCAGTCGAGGTAGTGCCTTCAACAGACGAATTTCTCCCAAGAGGCCAATCACGATGTAAGCCAAGGGGGCATGCACCAATGAGAGGGACCTAATGGGCGAGCGATTGGGTTTGGGACGGGTGTACTACTAGCGAAAGTGCCGAGTGGACAACATTCGAAGCGTATGCACCCCCCGGTTGGCGATGGGTATCCTTAGTCCTAACTCCCTGAGGGAGCCAAGATTCGTTATGCGGTTCTGTCCGTTCACATTATGTTTGACCACGACGGCCGTAGGTTCCCTTGTGATCCCTGGTGTGGGGATCTCTCAACATACACCCGCAAGGTAGAGATTGAGGGTTCGGGGGACTGTAACTACCGAGAGGAGTACTCGCTCTTCGATAACTCTAGAGGCAAGATATCCTTACTAGCTCAGCATAAATAATTGAAGGGACATGCGTTAACTATTAAACTAATCTGGGTTGATTTTAACAATATGCAACATATAATACTAGATCTATCGCGATTATCTGATTTAGATTGTTTTAAGGGACCTAGCATGATAATCCGATTTCCCAACATATTATCTTCATTAGGCGTGATAGAACAATCAGATTTAATTAGTTTAACAGTTCATAAAAGGGTGAGGAAAGCAATTAAACCATGGAAGAGGGTCACATTACGACGCACCCTTGAGAGGTGCGTCACGGTTCTCAGAAAACTAACCACTTTGACTTTGCTATTTCTCCTTTTATTTAACGAATCTCAAATTATAGGACAGGATACGTTCTGTTCGATTTTTGGATCGATTGCGACAGAACGCGTGATCAGTTTTGCAGCGTGAGGCTTAGGCTTAGGGGTTTAGAGTCAATACTTAGAATACTAATTGTGTGTTGTCTCTTTTTCACGTCGAACTTAAGGCCCTATTTATAGAAAAGAGTTCGTGGAAAGATAGAATTTTAGAACTCTAATCCACGAGGAATTAGGAAAGAACACGTCCCAGGTGATTTCAGCGCCCAGGGCTGGGCGCCGAAGATTTCGGCGCCCAGAGCCAGGCGTTGAAAATAGGGTCTGGGCCGTTTCTTTGTCAGATTAGGATTCTTAGAATCCGGAGTGTATGAGACTTTAATCGAGTCTTTTAGTGCGTATTAATTTTATGATGGAATGCATCTGGTCCCGTTACGAACTCTAGGCTCGTTAGGATTTTAATTAATACGTAACTCTTATTTTCGAATCGTATTAGGAATAGGATTCTCTCGCAATTTCTATCTCATTTAGGATTTATGTTGGAGTGCAACACCTAATTCTGTCAGGTTTCTATCTTTTATGACTTGCCACTTTTTAACAACTACCCATTACGGCAGTTACTATTTTTAGCAGGTTTCCATAAATAGCAGGTTTCTATAAATAGCAGGTTTCGGGTGAAATGAAAAGGGGAATTGAGATTCGTTATTTTATAGGAGATGCGTTGCCAAGTGGAGATTTATGTTCTCATCATCGAACCTTCCCTTTCGGGAATTGGGACAAAAGTAGGTGTCTACAGTTAGCCCCCACTTTGACTGAGTCTTGGAGTAAGACGATGGTCAAAGTATTAGACGGAGTGCGCCACACAAGTCATGGTGACCTGCTTTTGCGAGGGTCTCACGAGCCCCCGAGTGATAACATTTGACTTAAGGGTCATCACTGGAAGTGTCGACATATCCCTCACGTGTCATTGGGATTTGTCAACGGATAGTATAGAAACTCCTTTACTTTGTCATTGGAAGTATCTAAAGAGGCGTAGAAATTCCCTCACTTTGTCATTGGAAGTATCTACAGATGTTTTCGAAATCAAAGCTATAAAGTGTAATTGGGCCTGGCCAAGCCCAACCACGAGGTAAAAATGTTTTTAAAGATTCTCATTTTCAGGGCTAGCTAAACGAGAAAACCCCCTTGTTTTTATGGGACGTAAAACGAAGGAAAATCCAGCACATCGTTCTTTTTTGGAAAAACGGAAAACCAATCCTTTGATTTTTGGAAAAAGGGAAAACCAGTCCTTTAATTTTTGGAAAAAGGGAAAACCAGAAAAAGTTATCGCTGCAGCGACTAAGGACCTGCGCGGTTAGTGGCGCAGACCCCGCCAGCTAAAGATGGCGAGCCTGTCCGCTAAGGGTGGACACCCCATCCGATAGAAGTGGACGAATCTGTTTTTGAAATTTGAAAATAAGGACCTACGCGGTTTGTGACGTAGACCCCGCCGGCTGAAGATGGCGAACCTGTCCGCTAAGGGTGGACACCCCGTCCGATAGAAGTGGACGAATCTATTTTGAAATTTGTTTGTGCTTTTTGAAAATAAGGACCTACGTGGTTTGTGACGTAGACCCCGCCGGCTGAAGATGGCGAGCCTGTTTGTGTTTTGAAGATCTCATTTTTTGAAAACTGAGGACCTGCGCGGTTAGTGACGCAGACCCCGCCGGCTGAAGATGGCAAGCCTGTTTTTGTTTTGAAGATTTTATTTTCTTTTCATTTTCGAAAACTGAGGACCTGCGTGGTTAGTGACGCAGACCCCGCCCGCTGAAGGTGGGCGAGCCCTGTCCGCTAAGGGTGGACGCCCCGCTCGCTGGAGGTGAGCAAACCTGAATTCGTCTTTTTGATTTGGGATTCGCGTGCCGTGGTCTTGCATGATTGAGGTGGACAAGTCCCTATTTCATTTTTTTCTTGTGATTTCTCTTGAGAATTTCTTTCTATTCATTCTTGTAGGAGCGAATTCTTTCGAGGGATGCTCGGATTCAGTTACAACCTGAATGTGGGTTGACAATGTGTTTAGATGGACCATAGTCTCGTGGTCATCACCTTTTCATGGTTTTGAGCTAGTCTTTACGGCTCAACGGCGACCTTTGTCTTGAGGTCGTAATCCGGTTTTTTTTTTGAGACATCCAAACATGAGACTTCGTACAGCGTAGTCTGGGAATACTGTTTTAACTTTGCATAATATATATTTTCCTTCGAGCCCCCAAGCACTCGTGCTTGACGGTCATTTCTTGTCAAAGAGGTTCCTTGGGGATACGCATTATGTAATGTCCTTGATCGTGTTTGGGATTGTGCTCGTAAGTGCGAGCGATCTTTGTAGTGGTGTGCTACTTTTAACAAAGCCGTTAGGTGCGACTTTCAGTAATGAAATCGGCAATTTTCGAGTCGAGTGGACATGGCAGGGCCCTATAGAAGTCAGAGCTGTTTTTTTGGATCTGGGATCATTTTCGGCGCCCAGGCCTGGGCGTTAGAAATAACTCACGCCCAGGTGGGGCGTTGAAAATGTTGTTTGGGCTGGTCTTTTGATGACACAGTTGGCCTCTTGTTCGTTCGTTTTCTTTTTTTCTTTTCTTCTAGAGATTCTATTTTTGGAACGAACCGTTTATTTGAGATCACCGTTGATTGGTGAATAACAAGTATTTCTCGAGAAACCGTAGCCGATTGGTGGACTACGGTGTTTGTCGTTTTTGGGCGATTATTTGAAGGGACTGTCACTCTTAAGGTGTGCAGTTATTCCAATAGTTGGGCGAGTCTATATGGCCCGAGGAACATACCTTGAGGCGTAAGATTTTGATCGCTCTTGTATATATTTTTTCTTTTGAACGCGTTCGTGAATGTTCGATACTTAGAATGATGATATGTATGTGCGAACGAGCGTTCATAGAATGGCCGTTGTGTGCGGTCCATTAATCAGTTTGCTTGAATCATTTTTTTTGAGCAATGACTGATTTTGAATAGTTTGCGTAGAAGCTTGATAGGGTTCAGGCCCATTCATGAAGTGGGCTCAAATATCGTGCCCTTTCGATTGTTCAAACATTTTCTTCGAGATTTTGCTATGGTCGTTTCGTAGCTTGGAGCCCCCAAGTATGCATGTTGGGGTGCTTCCTTTTGGCGTACGATTTTTGTAGGTTCTTTCGAGAAAGATGCCTTGGGGTTCCGCTCGTGTAGGTGCGAGCTACCCCTTCCGTGGTAGGTAATATTTCGCTACCTTTAATCCTTAATGTAGAAGTCGTGTGGCTTGCATTTTGAATTTGGGCGATAAGTAGTCTTTGCCTCTTTTACACATGCTCTTGGTCGTGCCCGTATCAGTGCAATATGCCTTATTCTTTTTTTAGACTTGTACCGTGGGACGGTTGAACTTATGGTGCGACGTAAGCTTGTGTGGCCTAACGGCGTGTCTTAGAACATTCCTCCAGGTGTTGGGATATCATTATTTATTTTTTGCATTGGAGTACTTCATCACGCCTCGTTCAGGTGCTTGAACAAGTGTAGCACCTTCTGCGTGGGTGTGCACGGCTTATTACTTCGTTCGATGCGAGGATTCATAGATGTTTCTTTCTTGTTTTTATATCTGGGCAAAATTTGACAAGCAGAAAGATTCAGCGCCCAGGCTGGGGCGTTAAAGATATCGGAGCCCAGCTCTGGGCGTTGAAAATGATTTCTGGGCAGAATTTTGACATTTTTTTTTGATTTTTTTTCTTTCGCTTTTGCTTTGGAACGATGTAGACTGTGTAACAGGCGCTTTATAGGGCGAGCGTTATGTGCAGTGGTTTGGTCGGAGTTTTGGTGACTCGCGATTTTCAGTTACCCTTGATAGTGGGGTGACTTTATATATTCTAAGTAGTGCTTTAGAATTTGGGAGGGGTTGTAGCCATTCTAAGGTTCGTTTTACACGATTAAAGCTTAGGATTGTGCCCCTATGACGTGTGTATAGCATTAGCGTCGAGAATTTGCGATAAAATCGTCATTTCGACCATATTTAGAGTGTTTTTATCAGGCCCCCAATAATAGCTACGGGATTGGCTTGTGCTATAATGCTTGGCATACGTTTTTATGCATTCATTGTGACATGGATCATGAATAGTTTGAACCAGACTCGTTTAGTGCGAGGTATGTTTGAGTAGTAATTTTGCTACTTCTCTTGTAAATGTCGTATTGTGCGACATTGCCATGGTCAAGGTAGTCACATGTTGAAGTGTGCCTTGTCCAAAAGCTAGGTGCCTTTCTTTACCCATAACCATATTTGAAAATCTTTTGACTCACTTGCAACATTGAGATAAACGCATACTTAGCTTAAACCAACGACACTTTATTATGTTCGAAGAAGTCTTTGAAAATTATTTGAAGTCTGAGTCCTACTGTGTACAATCCGAGGTGTCCTAAGTAAGTTGACTTATAGAAGGGTTCGTACAGGATTACATGAGTGAATCAAAATACTGTTACGATTATTGGAATGCTGTCTAAGGATTTGCTGGAAACCAGGGTGCAGGCGTCAAGATATACTTGTGCCCGTTTGGCATATGCTTTAGGCTTTTAGGGCCATCTTTTCCAGAATTGCGGGAATATAAACCGTTTTCGAATTGACTTAGATTTACTTTGGTGTATGTCTGCACAAAAGGTCGAGGTATACTTAGTTCTTTCCCTAGCTCTTTGATGAGTTAAAAAGTGATACCGCAAGTGCACGGTGTCTGTTGTTAGCAGATACTTAGCAAATACGGGTCGATCCCACAGGGAGACAAGTTCTATTAGTTTTTGCCCAATTATACGAACTATTTCAATAACGAAAGTTGATTTTGAGTATTAACTAGTAAAGCTAAAGCAATAATAAAAATGCGTAAGTTATCAATGAATTAAAGGTCTAGGGCGTCTGTTCGGTTCACCATGCTTATACCAATCCAATAACACAATTCAATTCGACAACGAATAAACTAGGCCGAGTAATTAAAGTACATGCTAATCCTACGGTCGGGTCTTAACACTTTCAATTCAACATATGCAGTACGATCGCTAACATAATCAGAATTGCCAATTGTACAAAGCCTCTAAAAACACGATCTTTCGATTCTAATTCCTATTAGCTAGATAATTAATCCATGAAATTGGCCGATAACATGAATCAACGATTAAGAACAAATCAATTGGAATTACTCAATCATAATCTATAGATTAACGAACTTTAATGCATAACGATTATGGCATAAACATGGCTTCCCTTACTTAGCCCTAGAAAAAGACTACTCGCTCATAATTAATTTAACAATCATGAAACGAATAATAAAAATGGAATTCATAATTAACGAACGAATTAATCTAAGGAACGAAACATAATAAATTTGAATTAAAGAAAGAGAAATTATGAAATTACCTTAGATTGATGAATGAATGAATGAAATCAGAAAAGCGTTCGACAATGAAAAGAGAAAAGTAAAAAATAAACGTTCAAAGAATTCTAAGGAAAAAAAATAACATAAGAGACCTAGGAATATAATTCCCTTCAATATTTATAGGCTTTCTATTTCTGAATTAATAACAAATAAATAAATGAGAAAATAAAAATAGAAATCGTCAACGATTGGTCGATGGCATGAGAGGCATACACAATATGGATTCGTCGGCCTGGACGCACTGTGGGCGCAGCACTTCGCTGTGGGCAAGCCAGCAACTGCTTAGTGAAGCGTGAGTGAGATGTGGGCGCAGCACTTCTTGCTGTGGGCACAGCACTTTGCTGTGGGCGCAGCACTTCGCTGTGAGCATGGCAGACGATGTTTAGTGAAGCGACGGGGTGCTGCGGGCTGGATGCGGTCACAAAGCTCTAGATATGGGCATAAAGCACTTCGATGTGGCCACATTGCACGATTCAAGTACGATGTTGCGACGATGCTTCCCACATTACCAAGATTTTATGGCGAGCATAAGAAACTAGCCTCATGTCATCCAAAATAACGAATTACCTCGATGGCCGAATAACTCAAGCTAAGTGAACCGGAACTTCCGCAAATCATTTCCGAAAACTTCATTTTCCGATCAAACACGACGTTTTCAATACGAACCATCCGATAGCCATTCGACCCACCTCTAAATCTCCAGAAACATCCAAATGATTGTAAAATCACCTGAAATATCAAAGAAAACACAAACGGAGCGTAATAGAGTACGATAACGACGACTTATGCAATAATGACTCTAAATGCAACAAAAATGAAAGAAATGCCTAGAAATGCAACCTAAATGAGCCTAAAATACCCTATATAAATATGATTCATCAAATTCCCCCAAGCTAAACTGTTGCTTGTCCCCAAGCAACACTAGACCGAACACAGAGAAATGAGACGCACATGACTTTCATTGAACCTGGACAAACCTACTCAACTCTCGGGCAAACAATCAAACAAAGTTATTAAGACAAAAATTTAGCTCGGATACAAATAGAACCACAAAGCATCATGATCCACAGTTGAAACAACCAAGCTTAGCCACAAACCGTTCTCAATCAAGCTAGTCATCGCCGCATACCTTGTAGAATATGAATATATGATGCAACGCGGGGTAAGATGACAATAGCAAGAAACAATTTTCGCTCATCCACAAAACAAACATGCCGATCAAGAGGTCTTAATAATAAGCTTGTAATGGGGCTAGGTGAAAAGGAAGGGTAGGATATAATTTGGGAAAAAGTGAGAGTAAGGTCCAACTTGGGGAGCAAATGTGAACTATATGCGTCGGCGTGATAATGCCGAAAATCCAACTCCATCGAACCATGAAACCCGAACAATCAACCAAGTTATATATAACCAAGGGAAAGAAAAAAAACATAATATAATGTCAATGTTCTTTGTTCAATCCCCTTTCCTTGCCTTCAAACTATATACAAAAAAAATGAAAAACATATTTTTGATTTTTCTTTGCTATTTCTATTTTTTTTTTTTCTTTTCTTCTTTTTCCCTTTTTTTCTTTTTTTTTTTCTTTTTTTTTTCTATTTTTTTTGAAAATGAAACTAAAGAATGAAATCGAAAGTACATAAATAAATCTAATGCTAACTATTACAAGCTTGGGTGCCAACAATAATATACATCATTTCCGAACCACAAATCCAAACATAGCCTCGAACCACGAACTATTGGCTTAGTGTGCCAATCAATCAACATCAATGAAACCATTACGAACACCGAAGCTCCCCCAAGCTAGACTCGGGACAAGTAACCAACGGGGCTAATAGGGCTCAATTAGTGGAGTTAAAACAATAAACGGACAAGGCTACAACATGGGTATGAAAGGCAGGAACTGATGTTTCTCAATTCGTCTGAAGGCTTCCTAAGAGAATGGCCTCTGTCATACGCGGCATGCGTGAGTTGCAACTAAAGTACTAATGAATCTCAAGCCAAAATCATACGATAACAAGTCACATAAATCACACAAACACATAGTAAGGTGACCTACAAGATAATTGGCTAGCTATTCTTGATACGAGACCAACATCTTACCGCATACCATTCAATTGGTTCACACAATGCCAAGCAGTTATCAATGTATAGCACAACCGACTGAATTTCAGAATCATAGCTAAGTTCAAGAGAAGCTCCAAAGAGTCGAAAAGAGTCCGAACATGGTTTGAAAGTCAAATTCACTATGCAGGGTATAAGGAAATATGAATGCAATGCAAGTAAAGAAAAACAACTAAACTAATCAATAATACTAGGAAAGCAGTACATTTTTTTCGTTGCACGTAAACTCCCACCCCTAATGGATGGTACAAAGCGTACAACACCTACAATAAAAAAAACAATAAAGCTATACTAGAAAGCAATAAAGATAGATATCCCTCCCACAAGCTAGAATGAACACAGTGTCCCTACTGTGTACACATAAAACAATGGAAAAGGAGAGGGTTAGCTCACTCAGCATGAGCATCATCTACCGAAGCTGGTCCAGTAGTGGTGTTAACAGGTGCAGCGATGGAGCCAGAAGCTGCAACCTGTTGACGAAGAGTGGAGACCTCCTTATCTAGAGTTGTGAATCTCTGCCCAAGGGTATCAAAACAACGAATAACATCAGAGGCAAAAGTATCAAAGGTGGTGAGAAACTTACGAAACTCCCCAAGTGGCACGGGGGTAGAGTCCGATGGCTGAGGATCGGTGGCGACGGACAATGCTGCAACACTCCTAGGGTGTACCAGAGCCAAAGAAATGGAATGATCGATGGGCACAAGTGGAGTAGTCGGCTCGAGCAAGGGAGCAGAAATAGAAGGCCTTGTTATCCGTGGTGCAACACCCTTCCCGAGGTGCGGGTCAGGACCAAACAACCAAGAGTTAGGTTGATCCAAACGAGCTCGGGGGTGTGGCAAAAAGGCATGTTGAATTCTTTCAGATTTTGGTTCAAGTCCCTTCACAAACCATACATATTTAGAATCATCATGAACTTTCAACCAGTCAAATCTTTTCATAGCAACAAGGTCGATGAGGTTAGTAGAGGGAGACTTCCGCTTCCCTTTCAAGTTGATTTTCAGTTTGGTGGCAAGAACCGTCACAAAAGCACCCAAGGTTATGCTGCCACCGGCTTTAAGCCTCTCGGTAAGGAACGCCTGCATTAGGAATTTGCCAAATTTCAATTGACCCATGGTCTCTACATCCCCACGAAGGAACCACCAAAGCAACTTCAAATCTTGATCTGTGGGTTGACCTTTTTCACCTTTCGGGTGAAGCACTTGTAGTAAAAACCCGTGAAAGAGTCGGATGGCAGGATTCACTATAGATAATGCTCGGCTATGCCCCACTCTCCAATCATCCCGACCTGTTAGTTCCTCCCAAAAGGAGCCTTTGTCAAAATAACCATCTTCCCAGTCCGCATCAAACTTGCCAAATTCATCCGGGCCAATATCACCATCCTTTGGCCACCCGAAAACATTGTTGAACTCGCTCCAAGACATAACTCTTTTCACACCACCTAGATAAAAAACGACATCACCTTCACCCGAACCAACAACAAAGGAGGATAGGAACTCATATGTAAATTCCGGATAAGTATCATATTGCATATTCAACACCTTGGTCCATCCATATTTTCTTGCAATCCCTTGAAGGCAATCATCAACACCAATTAATTTTGCATCTTTCGGTGAGTATAAAAGAGTAGGTTTTACCGGCTTCTTTTGCAAATCAATGCAAAAGGCTTGTTGCCTTTCGCTAAGCCAAGGGAATGTGAATTGATGAGACGATGGAGGAGGGGTGGGGTCATTTGTAGGGGGTGACGGTGGGGGTGTAGTGGAAGTGGATGCACGATGCTTGGATTTGTCATGAGATTTGGGTGCGGGTTTAGGTTTTGATGTGGGCTTCTTTTTTTCAATAGATTTCTTAGGCTCAAGGGCGGTGGAATTCGCCTTAGCCTTTGGTATATTTCTTTTGGTAGGGATCATGATGCGAACTCCAATTCACTAAAGACAACAATGTAGAGGCAACCACAATACAAGTTCACCAAATTCAAGCATAAAATTCACCAATTCTAATCCACAATTGTGACAAGAACAATCAAGTATTCAATCAATTATTATCAATGAACAATTGCCACAATAAACTCACAATAATCAACCAATTAATCTCCAACACCAAGAAAGAGGCAACAAGGTCTCCCAAATATGGCAAAGTAGAGGCAAAAGTGAAATTAATTGAAGAAGAATTTTCACTCACACCAATTCCAAGCAATGAATTCAATTAGATGATTGAAAACCAATTGTAGTATGCTCCAATAATGCCCAAATGTCACCCAATTGCATCAATTAACAGGATAGCAAAAACCCCCAAATTGATTTCAAAAGGTAGGGTTTGAAATTCATGAACCAAATATTATTGAAGGTGGGCTAGGTGTGGGGTGAAAGGGGGGCTGGTGGTGCGAAGGTGCGCCGACCACCGTGATGCAGGCGGCCGGCGACGGGTGTTGGGCGTGGTGACGGCTGGTAGGGAGGGTGGAGGGGTCGCGGGTTCGAAGGTGGAGAGAGAGAGTGGATGGGGTGAAGGTTGGTTATATTTGTTATATGAGAGCGGGAGTATGGGATGCGGGCTAGCTGCGGGCACAGGTGAGGAGGGAGTGAGCTGCGGCCACAGCAAGGGGCTGCAACCACGGCAGATTGGTCGAGGGGAGGGACGAGCTGCGGGCGCAGCTAGCTGCTGCGAGCACGACAGTCACGGGCTAAGGAGAGGGGGTGGGCTAGCTGCGGGTTGGCTGCGGGAGCAGGTGAGAGAGAGTATTTGCGAGAGGGAATGTGGCGAGCTGGCTGCGAGCGCAGCGAGGGACGCAGCATTGGATTCATGCGCGCCTTGCGCTGCGGCCACAACAAAGTGCTGCGACCAGGGCAGTCATGGGCGAGCGATGGAGTTAGCTGGCTGCGAGCTAGCTGCGCCCACAGCGAGGAGGGATGCGCGTACAATGCTTGTTGTCACTTGCTCCTTGCGTGGCTTGTCGATGCATCGAAACTCCCGAATTACCTGAATTGAACACTTAAACCTTGATCTCGTGCCTACAAAACCTTCAAAATAGACCCAAACATCACTAGACACAAATGTTAGTTTCGTTAGTAAAGTTAAACAGACAAAACAAAATAAATAAATAAAAACGATGAACGGAAAATTAAACTAAAAATGAAGTAAACTAAAAATAAATTAAATTAACCAAATAAATGAAAAAAAAATAAAAAAATAATAAAAAATAAAAAAAAGATAATAAAATAGAAATAATTGAAACAAAAAAAAAAAAAAATTAAAATGAGAGAGAGTTAGAGATCGGGTTGCCTCCCGATAAGCGCTCGTTTTAAGTCATTAGCTTGACTCCAAACCTCAAAAATCAAGTGTCGATGGGAGGATCGGAGAGATAGATCGTCTCTAATTTTCCGATAAACGCTCCTTCAGTGTATAGCTTCAAACGTTGACCGTTCACTTTGAATTTGGTGCCATTGTCACTAGCGACCTCAATAGCTCCATGTTCCTTGACGTTGGTGACAATAAAGGGTCCGGACCATCTAGACTTAAGCTTTCCTGGGAAAAGCCGTAATCGTGAATTGTAAAGCAAGACCTTATCCCCGATGTTGAACTCTCGTTTCTGGATCATCTTATCATGAAACTTCTTCGTTTGCTCCTTATAGAGCCTATGATTCTCGTAAGCTTTAAACCGAAGTTCATCTAGCTCATTCAATTGAAGAAGTCTCGCTTCACCGGCCGCTTCTAAATCCATATTGATCTCCTTGACGGCCCATTTGGAGAGATATTCCATTTCAACCGGTAAATGACAAGCTTTTCCATACACCAACCGATACGGAGTTGTCCCTAACGGAGTCTTGTAGGCCGTGCGCAACGCCCACAATGTGTCATCCAACTTCAACGACCAATCCTTTCGAGACTTGTTGACCACTTTTTCAAGAATTCTCTTGATCTGTCGATTAGAAACTTCGACTTGGCCACTCGTTTGAGGATGATAAGCCATGCCAACCTTTTGAGTAACTCCGTGCTTCTTCAGAAGAGCCTTAAAAGTCCGTTGATGAAAATGTGAACCCCCATCACTAATCACGACCCTTGGGACTCCGAAGCGCGGAAAGATGATTTTCTTGAAAAGCTTCTTTACGACGTTAGAGTCGTTGGTTGGCGATGCAATAGCTTCCACCCACTTTGTAACATAATCAACGGCAACCAAGATGTACCGATTCCCACATGAAGAAGGGAACGGTCCCATAAAATCGATGCCCCATACATCAAATGGTTCAACCTCAAGAATTCCAGTCTGTAGTAGCTCTTGCCTTTTCGAAACGTTGCCCGTTCGTTGACATTCGTCACATGCATTGCAAAAGAAACGAGCATCCTTGAATATAGAAGGCCAATAGAAACCACTTTGAAGAGTTCGATGGGCGGTCGGAATAGCACCAAGATGACCACTAGAAGGTAAACTGTGGCAATGCTTAAGAACCCCGTGGGTATCCCAATCCTCTACACACCTACGAAACATACCATCGGAACACTTCCGATACAAATGTGGATCATCCCAAAAATACCGCTTAGCATCATGGTAGAATCTCTTACGTTGTTGATATGTCAACTCCGGAGGATGGGAGCCACCAACACAATAGTTTGCGAAGTCTGCATACCATGGGGATTGAGTAGACACAGAGAATAGATGATCGTCAGGAAACGAATCATTGATAGGCCCTTATGTGCTAGATTGAAATTTCAACCGAGAGAGATGATCTGCAACAACATTCTCTGCACCCTTCTTATCCCGAATCTCCAAATCAAATTCCTGGAGAAGAAGAATCCATCGAATAAGTCTCGGTTTGGCCTCTTTCTTGGCCAACAAATACTTCAGGGCGGCATGATCAGTGTGTACAATGACTTTCGAACCAACAAGATACGTCCGAAATTTGTCAAGAGCATAAACAACCGCAAGGAGCTCTTTCTCAGTAGTAGCATAATTCATCTGAGCTCCATCCAAGGTTTTGCTTGCATAATAGATGGCATGCAACACCTTGTTCTTTCTTTGGCCAAGCACTGCTCCAACAACATAATCACTCGCATCACACATAATTTCGAACGGCAAATCCCAATCCGGAGGCTGAATGATTGGAGCAGTTATCAATGCTTTCTTAATCCTGTCGAAAGACTCCAAACAAGCATCAGTGAACTCAAATGTGGCATCCTTGAGCAATAATTGAGTGAGGGGTTTCGCAATTTTAGAAAAATCTTTTATGAAACGGCGATAGAAACCCGCATGACCGAGAAAACTCCTCACTCCCTTGACATTCACAGGAGGGGGAAGTTTCTCAATCACCTCAATCTTTGCTCGGTCAACTTGGATGCCACGCTCAGAAATAAGATGACCAAGTACCACTCCTTATTGACCATAAAGTGGCACTTTTCCCAGTTCAATACCAAATTCACTTCAGAACAACGTTTAAGCACTTTAGAAAGATTATGCAAACATACATCAAAGTCAGAACCATAAACACTAAAATCATCCATAAATACCTCCATGATATCCTCGATGAAGTCAGAAAAAATGGCCATCATACACCTTTGAAATGTAGCAGGGGCGTTGCACAAACCAAACGGCATTCTGCGGTATGCAAAAGTTCCATAAGGACAAGTGAACCTCGTCTTCTCCTGGTCGTCTGGGTGAATGGGAATCTGAAAGAAACCTGAATATCCATCCAAATAACAGAAAAAGTTGTGTTTTGCTAATCTTTCTAGCATCTGATCAATAAAGGGGACGGGAAAGTGATCCTTCAAGGTGGCCGTATTCAACATTCGATAATCTATACACATACGCCAACCTGTAACAACACGAGTGGGGATAAGCTCATCCTTATCATTCTTAAAAACCGTTGTCCCCCCCTTCTTGGGAACGACTTACACCGGACTCACCCATTTAGAATCTGAAATGGGATAGATGATGCCCGCGTCAAGTAGTTTCACTACCTCTTTTCTCACCACATCTTGCATATTAAGATTCAAACGACGATGTGGCTGGATGCGAGGGCGGTGATCTGCTTCCAAATTAATTCTATGTATACAAAAGTCAGGACTAATGCCCTTGAGATCGTCAATGCTATACCCGATTGCCTTTTCGTGCATACGGAGCACGGTCAGAAGCTTAGAAAGCTGGCTATCATCGAGTGCAGCATTAACGATCACAGGAAGATCCTCATTATCATCAAGAAATGCATATTTAAGGTGAGATGGTAATGGTTTTAGTTCTACTTTCGTTACCTGTGGCTCGGAAATAGAGCAAACAGTTTCTAATACCTCAAAACCATCGACCTTCTCACCTTTACTTCCATCTCAATCCGAGATCAAGGAATCAATCTCACAATCTCCTTCTCCTTTTCGGGCCTCCAAGGTGAGTGTCGCCAGCAATAGATCATCATACAACATCCTAGGGATGTTTTCTAGAGAAATCTCTTCTACAATGTCAATCCTGCAACAAGTATTCTCAAGCATAGGAGACTTCACAGCATTGGTTAGATTAAAAGTAACAGTATCATCACCAACACTCAAAGTAAGAGACCCAGACTTGACATCAATGACAACACCTGCAGTACATAAAAATGGCCTACCCAAAATTATGGGGATTTGACTATCCTCCTCCATATCTAGCACTACAAAATCAACAGGAATGTAGAATTTCCCCACCCGGACAGGAACATCCTCCAAAATACCCAAGGGATACTTTATAGAACGATCTGCCATTTGCAACGTGATTTGTGTGCATTTTAGTTTTCCCATATTCAACCTATTACAGACAGAAAGGGGCATGACAGACACACTTGCACCTAAATCACACAATGCTTTATCAATGAACAATGCACCTACATGACAGGGGATGGAAAACTACCCGGATCCTTAAGTTTGGGTGGAGACTTATTTTGCAATATCGCACTACACTCTTCAGTTAGAGCGACTCTCTCCACACCACCATAATCCCTTTTCTTAGTGATCATCTCTTTCAAAAATTTTGCATAAACAGGAACTTGAGATATTAAATCAGTAAAAGGGACCGTTACCTCAAGATTCTTGACCATTGCCAAGAACTTACCAAGCTATTGATCGACCTTAGTTTTCTGCATCCGGTGAGGGAAAGGAAGCTTAGGCACAATAGGGAGAGAATCAGAGATCTTCTCCTTCCCCTTATTTGCGCGAACGTCATCAGCATTTTCGACTTTCGAGACTTGAGGTTCTACATCAATTGCTTTCTCTGGTCCATCTGTGTTCCCCTTAGCAAGAGTTGCATCATCAGTGGGCATCGGGGGTCCATTATATTTAGTGCCACTTCTAAGAGTGATAGCATTGGCACTTTCTCTGTTCTGGGGCGGGGTAGGTTGCCCTGGTAGTGTACCCGGTTGCCTTTGAGATAGAGTGTCAGCAAGTTGAGCAACTTGATTCTCCAACATTCTATTCTGATTCTTCAACTCTTTGATGCTCTCATCATGGTTCTTTTGGGATATCTCTGCGGTCTTCTGCATATTTGCAATGAGCTTATACAGATCACCCATGTTAGGCTCTGGAGTAGCACTGGTCTGAGGGGCTTGTTGTTGATAGCCTTGGTGCGGGGGCCTATTAAACCCCGGGGGAGCATTATGTGAGGCTCCTTGTGGAAATGGAGGCCTAGCAACATGTGCCTGAGGTGGATGGAACTGTGGTTGCGACCATTGTTGTTGGGGCGGAGGATTCTGAACATTGTTGGCCCGATATGAGAAATTTGGATGATTCCTCCAACCCGAATTAAATGAATTGGAATATGGGTCATTGGGTTGTCTCTGTTGAAAAGAATTCACTTGCTCCAATTGCGTAGTATCCTGTAAACTATAAGAGCACTCATGACCAAAGTGACCTTGGATGCCACATACTTCGCAGTAAGAAGTTGTCACTGGAGCTACACTAGACATAGCATTGATACTCATTGGGGGAGTACTAGACTGAGGAGCCTTCAAAGAATCGATCTTCAGGTTCAAGGCTGCCACTTGTGAGGACAATAGAGCATAAGCATCGACATCTAATTTTCCCTTCTTAGATGTGGATCTGGTGGTGCTGTAATGGTTGGCAGCTAAATTGGCAAGAAAATCATAACCTGCAACCACTTCTTTGTCAAGAAAAACACCCCCAGCAGCAGAATCGACCGTGTTCTTTGTTTCATCTTGCAAACCATGATAGAAAATCTGAACCAAGAACCACTTTTCAATGTTGTGATGCGGACACGACCGTTGCAAAGCCTTGAATCTATCCCAGGCTTCTCGAAGTGATTCACCAGGTTCTTGGGTGAATGTAGTCAGCTTATGCCTTATTTCAGCAGTCTTGGTGGGTGGAAAGAATTCTTCTAGAAAGGCCTGTGAAATAGCACTCCACTCTGTCTCCTTGACATCATTCAACCATTTCTGAGCCTTATCACGAAGGCTAAAACCAAACAACATGACTTTCAATTGGTCTTGAGTGACCCCTTGATGCTTGATAGTACCACACAGTTGGTTGAACCTCTGCAAATGGTTGGTGGGTTCCTCAGATGGATGGCCACCATATTGACTCTGTGAAACCATGGAGATTAGAGCGGGCTTGATCTCAAAGTTGACTGCATCAATAGTTGGCATTGTGAGCCCAGTCGGGACACTATTCGAGGAAGGAACCCCATATGATTTCAGGGATTTAGACATCGTGTGACTCGGTGGAGTCTGTGAGTCTTGGGACCCTGACTGCTTCTTCTTTTTATGTTGCTTTTTTAGTTGACGAAGGGTCTTTCCGAGATCGGGATCGGGAGGAACCAAGGTACCCGTTCTGGCAGACCTGGGCATAAACAACAACGAAAGAAAACGCAGTGAGATTTGCCTCAATTGGAACTGAGAGTTCCAATGAGACAATGGAAACAGTTCAAATAATCAAACTAAAACTAATAGAATCTAGCCGTCTCCCCAGCAACGGCGCCAAAAACTTGATGAGTTAAAAAGTGATACCGCAAGTGCACGGTGTCTGTTGTTAGCAGATACTTAGCAAATACGGGTCGATCCCACAGGGAGACAAGTTCTATTAGTTTTTGCCCAATTATACGAACTATTTCAATAACGAAAGTTGATTTTGAGTATTAACTAGTAAAGCTAAAGAAATAATAAAAATGCGTAATTTATCAATGAATTAAAGGTCTAGGGCGTCTGTTCGGTTCACCATGCTTATACCAATCCAATAACACAATTCAATTCGACAACGAATAAACTAGGCCGAGTAATTAAAGTACATGCTAATCCTACGGTCGGGTCTTAACACTTTCAATTCAACATATGCAGTACGATCGCTAACATAATCAGAATTGCCAATTGTACAAAGCCTCTAAAAACACGATCTTTCGATTCTAATTCCTATTAGCTAGATAATTAATCCATGAAATTGGCCGATAACATGAATCAACGATTAAGAACAAATCAATTGGAATTACTCAATCATAATCTATAAATTAACGAACTTTAATGCATAACGATTATGGTATAAACATGGCTTCCCTTACTTAGCCCTAGAAAAAGACTACTCGCTCATAATTAATTTAACAATCATGAAACGAATAATAAAAATGGAATTCATAATCAACGGACGAATTAATCTAAGGAACGAAAAATAATAAATTTGAATTAAAGAAAGAGAAATTATGAAATTACCTTAGATTGATGAATGAATGAAATCAGAAAAGCGTTCGACAATGAAAAGAGAAAAGTAAAAAATAAACGTTCAAAGAATTCTAAGGAAAAAAATAACATAAGAGACCTAGGAATATAATTCCCTTCAATATTTATAGGCTTCCTATTTCTGAAATAATAATAAATAAATAAATGAGAAAATAAAAATAGAAATCGTCAACGATTGGTTGATGGCATGAGAGGCATACACAATATGGATTCGTCGGCCTGGACGCACTGTGGGCGCAACACTTCGCTGTGGGCAAGCCAGCAACTGCTTAGTGAAGCGTGAGTGAGATGTGGGCGCAGCAACCCTTGCTGTGGGCGCAACACTTCTTGCTGTGGGCGCAGCACTTCGCTGTGAGCATGGCAGACGATGTTTAGTGAAGCGACGGGGTGCTGCGGGCTGGGTGCGGCCACAAAGCTCTAGATATGGGCATAAAGCACTTCGATGTGGCCACATTGCACGATTCAAGTACGATGTTGCGACGATGCTTCCCACATTACCAAGATTTTATGGCGAGCATCAGAAACTAGCCTCATGTCATCCAAAATAACGAATTGCCTCGATGGTTGAATAACCCAAGCTAAGTGAACCGGAACTTCCGCAAATCGTTTCCGAAAACTTCATTTTCCGATTAAACACGACGTTTTCAATACGAACCATCCGATAGCCATTCGACCCACCTCTAAATCTCCAGAAACATCCAAATGATTGTAAAATCACCTGAAATATCAAAGAAAACACAAACGGAGCGTAATAGAGTACGATAACGACGACTTATGCAATAATGACTCTAAATGCAACAAAAATGAGAGAAATGCCTAGAAATGCAACCTAAATGAGCCTAAAATACCCTATATAAATATGATTCATCACTCTTTCATTTCAATTTTTAGCCCCCAGTTGCTGTTATGTCTTCCCATTAATGATGTTTTTAGATTTCGATTTTAGATGCCCGTGTCATATGTCTGAGTAGGGTGAGCCTTGGTTAAGTGCCAAATCCTATTGACAATGTCTGATTTTTTCAAAGGGGATTCGCAAGCATTTGAATTACCATGAATGGGTGCCCTGAGTTCGAAGGAACGATGGGGCGATGCCGTAGAACAATCCTCTTTATTGCAAGCTTACTGCCTTTACTAATTGTTGGCGATTATGACTGTGTCTAGTGGTGAAAGCAGGTCTTTAAGCGAACGACTATGTCTAGTGGTGAAAGAAGGTCTTTAAGTGAGTTAGTTCGCTTTAGGGAGGGTCAAGTCAAGTACTTTAGAGGTCGTGGACGCTTGCGCTAGCCCCCATTCAATTGAGGCGAAGAGATCTTTTGAGTCTTGGCTAAGTGCCTAGGAGTGTGAGTGCTCCTTCTGGGAAGGGTACGTGCCCTTATTATTTTTCGATGTGTGCTCGTTTTGGTATCTTGATGACTTGGATTCTTCTTCGTGCTTTAAATTTTTTCTTTCGACTTGGATTGCAAGTAATTAAATTTCAATAAGGGACTCTATTTCTTATTCTTGTTTGCAAATTGGTTGGACCGAATCATGGATTGCCTACGTATCCGCCTTAAATAGATTTAATTTGGAATCAGGTCTTGCGTAGTTCTTAGCCAGAAAATGGTTTCTTAGAATGCCGAATTCGATAAGTATGTTCTGAGGTGGAAACATATTATTTGAAACGGTAGAATAAGTGAAGTTTATTATTATTTTAATCTGCTGCCTTGCCGTAAGCCAAAAATTTGTTTTATATTTTTTTTGATTGAGTACATGTATTTCTTTGGTGGTACGTATATCTGAATACGTGCTATACCCCCCCCAAGTGTTCGTTATTGTTCCGTGTATGTGCGGATAAAATGACGAGCACTTATGGACAAATTTTAGCAAGCAGAGAGATTCAGCGCCCAAGCTGGGGCGCTAAAGATTTCGGCGCCCAGCTCCAGGCGCTGAAAATGACTTATGGGTGGATCTTTTTTGGTGCGCTAAATGCTTCTTTTTCTTTTTAGACTAACTTTAGAGGCGCTTTGCAAAGTTTCTTTTTTATTATTCACATTTTTTATTTTTTTTTTATTTTTACGTTGAGCGTAGAATGTACTTTTCATTTGTCTCTTTTTTTTTATTTGTGACTCAAGACGGCTTGAAAGATGGGTTGAATGAGATAGGATAACTTGTATAGGTATTAGTCAAGCATGAGGATTACATCTGCTAGGACTCACGATTTGCAGCCTCGTGCTAGTGTCACGAGTTTACATCAACTAAGGCCAATGAGTAGCATGGGGACGGCTCAAGGGTATATCAACAGGATGTATCCACACAAGTTATATGGTCATTATGCTAATGGTGGTGTAAGAATGGGTATGACGCACGTGTCAATGGCCGTACGTGGTCTGCAGTTGATGACAAGTTCAGGACCAAGAGTCGAGGTAATGGTTTCTTGGGTTATGGCAATGAGAACATGGATGGGTTAAATGAGCTGAACAGGGGCCCCAAAGCGAAGGCGTCTAATTAAGAACATAAGGATTGGAAAGGGTAGACATCGTAGAATTTTATGATTTGGATTGGTTGACTCAATTCTTTTCCTTAGTTTACTTGGGCAAACTTCGCACTTTGGGAGGTACGGGCTAAGTATTTCATGGCTCGTTCTTTTCTCTCTCCCTTTTCTCTTTCTATTTTTTTCTTTTTGCTTGGGATTTCTCCCCAACATAAATCCTTCAATCAATTTTTTTATTTGGGCTAAAAGGTAGAGATGGTTGTGGTCTTTGAGTCACGAGGCGAGACTGAGTGAGCCTCGTTTGGTAGGCCTATAGTGGACCTTTAATTTTAGTAGGCCTAGGGTGGACCTTTAATTTTAGTTGGCATAGGGTGGACTTTTAATTTTAGTAGACCTAGGGTGGACCTTTAAATTGTCTTACTTTGCAAGCGTATTTAGTCGTTTCTTAAAATGTGCAAATAGCGTAGATTCAAAATGTTGTTTTTACCTTATTGAAATTTAACGAAAGAATTACATCGAAAATAATTTTTTTGTTTTTTTTTCAGATTCCAGTTTCTGGGCTTTAATTGGAAGTTGTGATTTAGACTCAAACTTTCATTAATCTTTCTGATTATAACCCGTGTATGAATACAAGGAGGTGGCCTAGACTCAAAATAATGACATGGCGTAAGCCTATAATACTTGACCAAGCGACTCTCAGACTTAGGGTAATTGGACCATAACTTTCGTTGGTTGACACTTTAGATTTTAACCCTTGGGTGTTCATTTGTCATGCGCCATTTTGCTTAATGTTGGCAAGGTAGTTAATTGGGGAGATCGAATTTTTATTTTTGCAAGACTAGAATCATTAGTGCGGCTTCTCTCTTAGTGTGTATTGCTTTACCCCAATGGTAGCCTTATGGTATGCCGATTTGGGTATTTTCATGGTTGGTCATGTTGCATTCATGGAAAATCTTTTAGTCCGTACTTAGTAGTATTTCAAGGAGCGAGCGACTCGAGAGGACTATGATAGTCGTGACCCAATGTGATCATAAGCCTTGAGGCCATTAATTTTTTGCCAATGGTATTGATACCTTAGGTTCACTTTGGGGGTTGTGCGACTATGGGGGAATGATTTTCAGAATGTGACTGTTTCCATTTTGCAAATACTATAATATATTCTTTTTGTTGGTGAGAGAGAGTATTGAGGCCGTAGATTCTTAGCAAGGGATGACAATTACATATGGGTGCTTATTGATTTAAATGTTAGGAAGGGAGACTCAATATGGTTTTAACCTTTTAACTTGCAGTACGACACCAAGCATTAGGACCGATTCTATGGATAAGATAACTAAGACTTAGGATTTAGATTGTACTTTGGCATTGCTTAGTCTAGACTCGGATTTATTTATTTTTTATTCGGACATTTATTTTTCCTTGAAAACTTTATTCGAACATCATTTTTTGAATACTTTGCCCATTGCGACATTCAAGGTTTAATTAGCATGCTCGATTTTGGTGCCGAACATCGTCGTCGTAGGAGGCCTAACAACGACACAAAGAGTTATTTATTTTTTTATAAGTCGCTTTTAGAATCGAGTGCTTTTTCATACGCCCTCGTAGCAATTTTTTTTTCACGAAAAGTTTTTTTTTTGCTACGTATTTTCTTCATGCGTGGGCACCGAGGCTGCTGTGCCTGACCAAAAGGCCAGGCAGCAACTTCAGCGCCCAGCGTAGGGCATGAGAAATATAGGCGCCCAGCCAGGGGCGCTGAAAATGCGTCCCTGGCTGGTTCTCGTTTTCTGTTTGCGTCTATTTTTTGTTTATGCGACTTTGATTTTGCGTGCTTGCCTAATAACGTCCTTTACGCGTTACAGCGTTTGTGGGATTCGTTACAGGCCATCCCGAGCGTCGCTTATTTTTGTGGCGATCGTTCGGATTTGCGAAACACGCACTTTGGTATAACTCTTTGGCCAATTGGTTTATGAATGTTTGGGAAATTTTTAAGGTCGTTGGTTTTCTAACGTTGTTTGTCACATACAATCACATATTTCGCTACACATAACTAACATTACATCATGAGGCAATAATAATATGTCATGTAGTTTATGATAGGCTTCTATGGGTAGTATTTGCGCCTGACTTGGTACCGCTTCTATCGCAGATCCAACACATGCCCCGGTCGAGGTAGTGCCTTCAACAGACGAATTTCTCCCAAGAGGCCAATCACGATGTAAGCCAAGGGGGCATGCACCAATGAGAGGGACCTAATGGGCGAGCGATTGGGTTTGGGACGGGTGTACTACTAGCGAAAGTGCCGAGTGGACAACATTCGAAGCTTATGCACCCCCCGGTTGGCGATGGGTATCCTTAGTCCTAACTCCCTGAGGGAGCCAAGATTCGTTATGCGGTTCTGTCCGTTCACATTAATATGCTGATTTTCAGGTCGTCCCAACTTGATGGGGAAATAAACGCGGGGTAGGATCGTTTCACCCTGCGGCTATTTTGATTACCTACAAGCACGAGTATTTTCTTCACTATCCCCAGTGGAGTCGCCACTGTGAGGGGGTCGAAAAAGCACGAGGCTAATGCGTGACCTTGTCCCTCGTGGGTGTGACGTTTCTTTTTGTCAAATCAAGTGTAATTGGATTTCCTGTGAGTTTACACCCAATTGACTAGTAATATAGGAGTCGCCATTCAGTTTTTAACGAAAATGAGAAAAACTGACAAAACCCGGTTATCGTGACATAAAGGGAGTGCAATTATGTTTGACCACGACGGCCGTAGGTTCCCTTGTGATCCCTGGCGTGGGGATCTCTCAACATACACCCGCAAGGTAGAGATTGAGGGTTCGGGGGATTGTAACTACCGAGAGGAGTACTCGCTCTTCGATAACTCCAGAGGCAGGATATCCTTACTAGCTCAGCATAAATAATTGAAGGGACATGCGTTAACTATTAAACTAATCTGGGTTGATTTTAACAATATGCAACATATAATACTAGATCGATCGCGATTATCTGATTTAGATTGTTTTAAGGGACCTAGCATGATAATCCAATTTCCCAACATATTATCTTCATTAGGCGTGATAGAACAATCAGATTTAATTAGTTTAACAGTTCATAAAAGGGTGAGGAAAGCAATTAAACCATGGAAGAGGGACACATTACGACGCACCCTTGAGAGGTGCGTCACGGTTCTCAGAAAACTAACCACTTTGACTTTGCTATTTCTCCTTTTATTTAACGAATCTCAAATTATAGGACAGGATACGTTCTGTTCGATTTTTGGATCGATTGCGACAGAACGCGTGATCAGTTTTGCAGCGTGAGGCTTAGGTTTAGGGGTTTAGAGTCAATACTCAGAATAATAATTGTGTGTTGTCTCTTTTTCACGTCGAACTTAAGGCCCTATTTATAGAAAAGAGTTCGTGGAAAGATAGAATTGTAGAACTCTAATCCACGAGGAATTAGGAAAGAACACGTCCCAGGTGATTTCAGCGCCCAGGGCTGGGCGCCGAAGATTTCGGCGCCTAGAGCCAGGCGTTGAAAATAGGGTCTGGGCCGTTTCTTTGTCAGATTAGGATTCTTAGAATCCGGAGTGTATGAGACTTTAATCGAGTCTTTTAGTGCGTATTAATTTTATGATGGAATGCATCTGGGCCCGTTACGAACTCTAGGCTCGTTAGGATTTTAATTAATACGCAACTCTTATTTTCGAATCGTATTAGGAATAGGATTCTCTCGCAATTTCTATCTCATTTAGGATTTATGTTGGAGTGCAACACCTAATTCTGACAGGTTTCTATCTTTTATGACTTGCCACTTTTTAACAACTACCCATTATGGCAGTTACTATTTTTAGTAGGTTTCCATAAATAGCAGGTTTCTATAAATAGCAGGTTTCGGGTGAAATGAAAAGGGGAATTGAGATTCGTTATTTTATAGGAGATTCGTTGCCAAGTGGAGATTTATGTTCTCATCATCGAACCTTCCCTTTCGGGAATGGGGACAAAAGTAGGTGTCTACAACTAGTATGGCCCAATTAGGATAGAAAATATGGTCTGTGTACCATTAATTTGAATGTAATTGGTCTAAAGCACCAAATTTGTTTTTCAATTCAAATATGGTCTGCGTACCATCAAATAGTTGTAATTAGTTTAATTATAGCTTATCCTATTTGAAGAAAATGGCGCCTCCCACGGTGAAATTCAAGACGGAGTTTCCAATCCATTTTCAAGACGGACTTTGAAGTTGAAGCTTCAAGATGAAGTCGGGCCATACTAGATCACAATTATCTTATGCATGCTTTAAGTTACTTATTGCTTTTAAATATGTCTTAAATATGCATGAGATTGTGGCTTGATTATGTTGCATGATTAAGGATTTTAGTTCACTTAAAATCTAACCAACATAGTAAGAGCCTTAAGTTCCAAACTTAAAAATTGAGTTAAAAGGTGCCATGCCAAAATAACACTTACTTGGATATCCTTTACCTCGATCTTAGTAATAGGTTTCCGCCATAGCGAGGTGTTACTTATCGATACTAAAGGGGTAAGGTACACAAATAATTGTGAGTACATGTTAGTTTTGGTGAAACTCAATGATATAAGTAAGGAGTCCTTTTATGTCGTGGCAAAATCGATAGGTTTACCTAATAAGTTCTTAGACGTACCTATCAACCAAGAGTAGTTTCTAGACTATTAGCGAAAGGCTTTTGCTTACCTAAAAGATTTTAGAATTGAGTCTAAATACATAATGTGCTTAATTCTTCAATGGTTTTTAGGATCTTGGAATCATTTTATTCACACCTGCCGGAACAATAAAATCGAATAAAATGCTAATAACTTGTTTGAATTGCATGATTGCTTTAATTTCAAGTTATTATTCATGATAAATGTTTAGACTTTGCATGCTTCAATGTATGTTTTAATTATTGTTTATAATTAAATATCTTGCACTGCAATAAATCCTTTTAGAAAGGTAACAATAAATTTCCTCGATTGGTAGTGAATCCAAGAACGATTCACGGAAATGAGAGAAAATGAGCAATTTAAAATGTACGTTTCTTTTAGCGACTTTTATGGTTGTTTTCGAATATCAAAGTCAAATGGCAAACCGATTGGTGCTTGTGAATTCAAAATACAATGTAGTTTTGAGATCATAAAGCATTGAGTTTAAACGCTCAGCTTTACCAATGGTTTACAACCTAAAATCTTTTTTCCATTTAATTCTCGAATGAGTCTAGTCCCTAGACATTCGAATAGATCGATGCTTAGAGAACTTTAGAAGCTTCTGGTAAGATCATCTAGTTGAAACAGAATATTCAACATAAATAAAATGGTAAGAACTTTGTTGAAGTGACATTGGACATGTCTAAACAAAGTATAAAAGTCAACATTAGAGAATTCAATTCTTAAGGCTATAAGAAAGGGTACAAGAAATAGGAAGGGAACAAATGAAAGGAATTTACAATTCCGTTTCTACCTATAAGTTAATGTTTAAAGAGCAGTGACCTAGAAATCAAACTTCCTTGGTATCATATACCGCTTGAGGTTCTTACTTCGGTAATAACTCAAACAATGGAAGCTAGGATACACTAATGACCTACAAGTGGGAAATGAAGCATGACAATGCTACATTAGTTGTAGGGTCATGTAGTTTGTTTTAAGTCCTTTCAAAGGCTAGAACTTAATGGCTATTTTGTTCCATAATCAGCATACCAAAATTTCTGCTTCAAACACAGAAAGACTCACATTCAGAAGAACGAAAACAATGTTTGTTTGTTTTTTTGTTTGTTTGTTTGTTTATTTGAATGAAATGGTCATTTACGGTTTGAGTCAATATGCTTGATTAAAACAAACAACTCTTTAACAATAAAAACTTTACTAGGTTCAAATCAACCCCTTGATTTGAGTTCCACTAATCTTTGGCATTGTTGCTTAGACCATATCAACAAGTTAACATTCATAAGCTCTATTTCGATAGACTTTTGAAAGTTGGTTGATTTCTAGGTCAATTCAAGATAAGCTAGTCTTACTTGTTGAAAGTAACAAAAGATATGAACTATTGTTAGAACACCTAGACAATAGAGTTCATAGCTAAAGAAAGATTTTATGACTTTATTATTTCACACAGATTTGAGTGAATATAGGTTTATTTACTCAAAGTGATATAAGTTTGAATCTGTTTGGCTAGTTCAAAGATTCAGAAGTATAAAATCCACTTGGCAAGAATCATAAAGATCTAGGTTAGATCATATTGTTGATTACTTATACCAAGAATGATCATCAATGATTGTGTGTTGTAATTTCACGATCTAGCTCCATAAGATATGGCATATCTAAGTTGGAATGATCGAAGTCAATTAGTACTTGATTCGATCAATGATGAATCATAAAGACTTTTCCTATAATTTCTAAAACAAAATGCTCAACAACCACCAAACTAAACCAAATTCGTCAAAGCTATTGAAAAGTAATTTCAGAATATCTTTTCATAATATATATCTAAAGAGTTCCTAAACTCAGTTGGAGCTTAGCGTTTGTTATTCAAACAAACTAAAGCCCAAGAATAGATATATGTTTCATTGTGATTTATTCAAATGAGACACAAGGGTATTGTGTCTACCACGAATTTTTGAGAACATAATGTTTGTTTGCTCAAAATAATGTCCTTTTGGAGATTCGTTTCCAAAATGACAAGTGGGAGAAAATAGACCTCGAAAGTCTTCGAGGCGAACAACAAACATAAACGGACATTCCGGAGGCTTTTCGAAGTTCTTCAGAAAATCCGAACACTTATTCTTTAAGGACTTTAGAAGTGGCTTTAAAGAATAGACATCTCTTAGAAGACTTTACAAGTGCTTCAACGGGAACAGAATATTCAAAGGACTTTCAAGTGGCTATTGATATTCTATTGTTTGATGTTCTATACCCAAGTAGGCATAGAGTTCAAGTCACTGAAACTATGAGATTCTTCTATTAGATAGTGAAGAAACATATAGTTCAGGTCATTGAAGCTATGAGATTCTTCTATTAGATAGTTAAGAAACCTACAACTTGCAGTCAAACTATTATCAAGATGATATTGAGTTTGTGACTTGTAAGAAAGCTATGACGAAATATAAATTCCCTAAAATGGTTAGAGGCCATATATAGACTCAAATGTTTTAAATGGTTAGAGGCCATAAAACATACTCAATGTTTTGATGACAAAATTGAAATTTTGTTGATTTGCAAGAATAGTTTCACACCTATTGGTTGCAAGTTTGTTTTAAGGATAAAAACCATCAAAGATGAAATTGTGTTCACACACAAAGCTAGATTAGTTGCTAAAGGTTACAAGCGAATTCACGGCGTGGATTGTGTTGAAACCTCATGCATAATCGTAATGCTTAAGTCTATAATTCAAGTAATGATTGCATATTGGTACATATGACAATTGGATGACAAAACGTATTCCTCAATCAAATGTTGGAAGAAAACTATGTACATAGCATGTCATAGGATTTGTGGATCCAAATAATGCTTGAAATGAATGCTAGCTTATGAAATCTAAGTACAAATTTAAGCAAGCAATTGAGAATGGGAATTGTATTTTAGTGAAGCTAATAAGTATTTTAGTTTCATAAAATGTACATGATTCTTATAGATATATAAGAAGTTTAGTGGGAGTACATAAAAACTTAATTGGTCCTATGTGTATCACACACATATCTCTCTATTGTGAAATAACATTCAAATGCTAATGACTTAGATTTGAAATTATTCATCAATGACGGACCATGGCGAAACTTAGTACATACTGGGTATTAAGATCTATTTACAAAGATCTTATTATATTGTTTTGGATTAAGTAATGACATTTACTAAATCAAACACGAAAGACTCCATTGGAGACATTTGACCCATATGAATAAATCTAAGTAAAGGATGTTTGAACTATGTATAAGCATTTACTAAGTTAAACATCAAAGAATCTAAGTAAGATTCTTAACCTATATTATATGTCAAAGAATTTAGCTGGATTCCGTATCTACTGAAATTGAATGAGCTAAAGTTACATGAATATAATTCAATTGGGAATTATTCTGCAAAAGAATTTATCATGTATGATATAATATGAGGATCGCCAAGAATGTATCGTATGGCTTTAGGCATAACGAACATATACCAATCTCTATTGATCTAAGTGAAGATCAACTAGATTGAGATCAAGAAAAAATTATGGTACTTGAAAAGGTACATAAGAGTAGTTATTGATTCAAGGAAATAAAGATATGCTAAATATTGATGCTACACGCATAAACACTGGCAAAGGATCAAGCAAGATCTCTTTGGAGTTAACCATTGGCAAGGACGAGCTATAGAGCATCGTGTTTTGAAATAGCAACATGGATTGGAGACCATGAGTTGTTGCGTGGGAAATTAAATATTAATTTCTATGTTCTAAGATACAGCTGGAAAGTCTTCCACATATCTGTGAACTGCTTGGATAAGTAAATCCAACCAAAGCATCACTAGCAACCTAAATAGTTGAAGTAGAAGTACTTATTGCCTAAGAAGCAATAAAACAGAGTTGTTTGTATTAATGAGTTCTTCATTGAACTTAGGTAGATCACATGTCTGCTGACTTGATGATTCTTCATTGAAAAATGCGTAGAATCACTCTTGTAGCTGGACATACTAGATCACAAAATAAACATACTCAAAAGATCTTATCATCATATCTCGAAGAACATTCGAGAAAAGGATATCAAGATTGGCAAAGCATGATAACTAAACCTATGCAACAAGTGAGAAGCAACACTCACATTGTAGCACTGGAAATCAAGCATAGCTTTGAATTCCATGAATTATTTTAAAGATGGGTTCGAGGCCCATGGTTGTAAAACATTGGGGTTGAACATTTATCATATATGAAATAAATTTTCATATTCCATTTAATCTTGGTTTAGTATTAAATGACGAGTCCCTTCAATTTGACGATATATTCAAGATAGACTGTCAGGACCAGTCCTGTGACTTAGAAATGTCTATCAAGTGAACTTGAATGTCAAAAGTTGAAAAAGGTCCCTGGTCGGAGTTTTCTATAAAGATGGACGCATAGAAAACGTTAGACGACTAGAATGCAAGATGACTAGTAGTTCTGTTTCTTGAACTATGTGGACATGGCAATGTCGTAATCATTTGCATAGATACTTACTTTGGGAAAACTAGTATCGGACAGACCTATGAAACTTTACTGTAAGAGATGAAAATCTGTCATAAGTAAATTTCATTAAAATTATTAGACACTAATACTCAATACCTGAGTGATTTGAGATTACTTGTTTGAGAACTGCTTACTTTGACGTTGACCAACCGTCGCACCGTAAAAGGAGGCTATAAAGGCAACGCTCAGGTAATCACCTATCAAACGAAGTCTAATCTCAAGATCGCTAGATTGAGATTGTCCTCCCATAAATCGGGATGAGATGCTTAAAAGTTGTACAAGGCCACTCGGAGAGCTAGAAACTGTAAAATGCATGGCCGTGCTCAGATGAATCATAGGCTATGATTATCTATTTATTTGATCAGTTGAACTCTGAAACCGAGAAACACCTCTGGACATAATAAGGATGACAACTCTTACCTTATGTTCAAGAGCAAGCATCGAGCGACAAAGGAATTAGGAAATGCACACTTGTCCCTAAGGACAAGTGGGAGACTGAAGGAAATAATGCCCTTGGTCCAAGTATGCATTTAATGATAAGTCTAATAAATGCGGTTCAGTATTAATTGACAAGTTAATAATTCAGTGAGATCAAGTGAGCTGAATGCCTAGCTAGAGGCCGCTTCAGTTCAAGTGGAATTAATGATATTAATCCACAGTTTACTCTTGACTGAACCCGTAGGGTCACACAAATAGTACGTAAACGGATCAAGTATTTAATGGCATTAAATACTCCATCTATGGATATTCGGAATCGACGGATCTTGGTTTCAGTGGGAGCTAAGATCGTCAAAGGCAAGTAAATTAATACTCCGGAAACGATGATATTGCCGGAAACGGAAATATGGATCGTATCGGAAATATAAATATTATCCAAGTCGTAGATGTTGCCGGAAACGGAAACATGGTAGGTATCGGAAAATATTATCGGAAATGGAAATATTGCCGGAATCGGAAATATTACCGGAAACGGAAATATTGTCAGAATCGGAAATATTATCGGAATCGGAAAATAATTCCGGAAACGGAAATATTAAATGTTTGTTCGAAACGGAAATTTATTCCGGGATCGGAAATATTAAATATTGTTCGTATCGGAAATGAATTCCGGAATCGGGAATTTAATCGGAAGCGTATCGTACGAATTAGCATCGGACGAGGCCTGCCAGACGAAGGCCCAGCACGAAGCTGGGCCATCGCCCAGCAAACCACACGCATCAATTACACACAGCCAAGCCCCGCCAGGCCCAGCGCAAGGCCAGGCCCAGCAAGGCCTTGGCGCGAGCGGAGCAATATGGGCTGCGACATTTGGGCTGCGAGCGAGTGCAGCTCGCATGGGCCGCAAGGCTTGCACGGGTGGGGCTCGTGTTCGTGCTCGTGTACGGTTGTGTGCAATACAAATCCTAAAGCTATTAGAATTTGTTCTATGATTAAATTCTAATCCTAGTAGATAGATTTTATTTAATATGAGTCCTAACAGGATTCTAATTAAACTAAATTGGTATTCTAATAGGATTCTAAGTCCTTTTCCATAACTCTATAAATATGTGCCTAGGGTCACAAATTTATTGACAAAAGATTCAAGTATTCAAAGTGATTTTTGAGAGCAAAAATCCAGTCACATCATTGCCTACAATAGCCGAAAATTCTAAGTACCTTAAGGGCGATTCTAGTTGATCAAGCTTAAGGCGGATCCGGACATGCTGTGGACTATCTACGGAGGGACGACACTTGGAGTCTTAAAGACTTGTTCTTGTTCGGTTCGGGCGCAGGTAGGGAGGGCACGCTACAAAGTGTATGCATCTTAATTATGCTAAATGATTATGTGTTAATAATATGTTTCCTGGCATTAAGGTTTTCCGCATGATTTATGTTTTGTCATATGTATCATAACCTAACACAATGAACATCCGCAGGGTAAAGATTGAGGGTTCGGGGGACATTTACTAATACGGGGAGTGCCCAACATTAGTCCATGTGACGGTCCTTACTAGTTCAATGTAACAATGATGAAACATGCGTTAGACTACGTTACTATCTGAATTGATTTTAATTCACACATATTAACTAACAAACATCAATAGGATGTTTTAAATTAATTTAAGGAATCTAGCAATAATGCGGATTGTCCAAAGACTATCTTTGGTCGAACTGTAGGGGAACACAGTTAAACATATAACATGTGCGTACTTACATTCGAAGCGTGTTTTCCCGAGTTTAGTATCAACGAACACGAACAAAGAACTCCAATAGTCGTTCCTCTATTTGGTTCACCGACACGTTCAGATCCGTCTTGATAATCGTAGCTTAGACAATATTCAAGAGTGTTTGCTTTTTCGGGAAGAACAGTTTGAGTAGAGAGCAAAACTGAAAACAACGTAATTTCAGAATTAGGTTTAGGGTTATGGAAAAACTGATTAGTGTGTGGAATATAACCCTAGAGTTATATTTAGTGTAACCGGCCAAGACACAAGGACTTGACCGGCCACAGACACACACACCGCAAGCCTCACATGCACGCAGCCCACTGCAGTCCAAAGCCCATAGCGCAGCCGAGCAGCAGCGATGGGCCGCGGGCCTCGCTTGCTGCTTGCTGTT
The DNA here is from genome assembly GCF_020520425.1 of Spinacia oleracea. Classification (NCBI taxonomy): domain Eukaryota; kingdom Viridiplantae; phylum Streptophyta; class Magnoliopsida; order Caryophyllales; family Amaranthaceae; genus Spinacia; species Spinacia oleracea. The sequence goes on from NC_079491.1 coordinate 81,773,517, forward strand.
GTCCTTGTGCGCGCACATTTGTGCCGCGGGCCGGCTTGCTTGCTGCATTTTGAGCTCGCTGGCTCTTTGTGAAGGAAATATATCCTTCACCCAAGGTGCATTAAGTCTAATACCAAGGTTCAGATTAATTGCGAACAATTAATTCAGTAAGATCAAGTGATCGGAACAGCTAGCTGGAGCAATGCTTCCGATCAGTGAGTTCTAATCTATATTAGACTCACAACTTACTCTTGACTGAACCTATGAGGTCACACCAATGACATGTAACAGATCACCGGATTAAATGAATCGGAAATTCATTTAATAGCTTTTCGGGAATTAGTATTGGAAAACATAAATATACGATATGACGTTGGATCCGAATCGTATATCGTATTGCGTATATTCGTAATCTAGGCGAAACGAATAATCGTATAGTTCGACATTGGATCGTTAAGTACTACTCCCTCCGTCCCGGAATACTTGACATGTTTTCCTTATCGGGCTGTCCCTTAATACTTGACCTGTTTCTAAAAATGGAAATATTTTAACAATATTATATTATTTCTCACTCCACCCCTATTAACCCACCTACCCCCTACTCAATACAAAAAATAATTAAAAATTCAACCCCTACTCTCCCCCAACCCCACCTCTTAACCCACCTCCCACTAACTACATTAAAATAATACCCCACTATCAACTACTACCTATTAAATTAAATAAGTCAATTCAAGTCCCTTAAACTCTGTGCCGGTCAAACCGGGTCGAGTATTCCGGGACGGACGGAGTATACGATAAATAATTGCCGCAAGGCATTGAACGCAAATACGAGAAGGCAATGCTGCCGGTCCAATGAGCCAAGGCGCGCAAGCGCGCAAGGCCCACTAGGCGCAGCAGCGAGCCAGCCCGCACAAGGTCCATGCCTTGGCTGGGCGCGCGCGCATGCAAGGAACAGCAGCAGCAGCGCACACAGCGCGGCCCAAGGCCCGACGCTTGTGTGGCTGTGCGCGTGTGGACTTGCGCGGGTAATGCTGGTTGGACTTTGGCCTTTGTGCCTTGGCCGGTTAGTATTATAACCTAAGGGTTAAAATATCATTCCATACAAGTTGTTTTCCTAACCTAATACAATTCAGTCGACACACATCAAACCCTAAGTGATGTGGCCTAAACTAAAGAGCACCACATGGCTGTACTATAATGGCCCAGAAAGAAGGCCAAAGGCCCACTTGCAGGCATACCTCGAAATATCACATAGCTCATACCTGCATCCAAGATCCAAGACCCATCACTAGGTCATGTGACCTATTTGCCCAGGAGGATCCTGATCCACTATGCCTAAAAAGCCAAACGCTCAAGAGGCCCACCAGGTCTAATCAAGTCTCCTACTATCGGACATGTGTCCCGATCTTTCCAAGCATCCAATCATGCAACCAGGAATGAGTGACCAATTCCCAAGAAACCCTAGCACTATAAATAGTGCAGATCCCTAGGTAGAAGGGCAATCAATTCATTCCCACCTACCTTAAAACTATCTTGCTCTGCCTTCTCTCTTAAATTACTTCTCTCTCTAGCCTATACTTACTTAGGCATCAGAGGGAATATTTCTACGGAAATATTCTTGTTTTGCAGGTTGCCAGAGGTTCGTGCTAGCTCATACTTGATACCTTCGAGGAACGCGTGACACGTCATCACCGTAAAAGATCCCACAACATTTGGCGCCGTCTTTGGGGAGGTATAGTATCATGGCCGAACCGCAGTCTGAAGGAGAGTATAATGGTGAAGGAGAAGAGGGAAGGCCTCGCGAAAGGAGTCAACGTCATATAGAAGAAGCCAATCGAGTCGCAAATGCCGGAAACACACCACGTCGGGTGCAGGAAGCTGAGGTGGTCGTAGAGGAAGAACCAATCATGGAAGCATCTCCGCAGGGTGGCCACCTAAGCCCCGGCGTCCGAGATGCCGTGCTGGATGAGAATTTGGACTTGCCAGTCTCAGTGGGATCGCTGCGCGAGATTTTAGCAGGATTCCAACAGCAAATGAATCAAACCTTTCGACAGCAGATGACTACCACATTGCAGGATGAAATACGAAAGAACATGTTGATCTACAACACTGAAAGGACGGCCCCGCAGAGGCCCCTCAGTCTAGGCGTAAATCGGATAAACAGAATGCCACTTAGATCCAATGTGTGGAGAGCCGGATAAAGCTCCCGTCCACAAGCCAGCCATGGAGTCAGTCCTGTGGCAGAACGCTCGGAGATTGACCGCGGCCATCAAGCCTTTCTGCCTCGGAGGGACCAAGCCACGCGACCACCATCTAGGGGAAACCCACCGGCCATCTTGCGGTCCTCCTCGAGACGTCAAGAATACTATGAAGCTGAATTTGAACTATCAGACACTGGGTCCACCCTAGTGATGGAAGATCCTCCATTTTACCCCTCTGCTCGAGGGCAGACCCAGATGACGCCTAGCAGAGTAAGCCTGCATCCCCGCATGGTCTCCAGCCGCCGTGAACCAACTTACCACATCCAACAAGGGTTTAATAATCTGACGCTAAGGCACATGAGTACTCCCTCCTCTGCGGACATACTGAACGCCCCGAAAGAACCCAAGGTTAAAACTCCTACCATTGAAACCTATGACGTTACCACCGACCCAGATATGCACCTAGTTGCATACCGTCACCACATGTATGTTCAAGGAACCAATGAAGCCACTTGGTGCAAATACTTCCCTGCCACCCTTAAAGGAGTAGCGTCCAAATGGTTTGAACGACTAACCCCAGGATCAATTGCCTCTTTCAACGAACTGCAAACCCTGTTCTCCACCAGGTTCATGGCCCACAAGGAAGAAAGGAAAACAAGCATGCATTTGGGACGCATTCAACAAGGGAAAGATGAATCACTAAGAAACTATGTGAAACGTTTCAATCTAGAGGCCGGGAAGATCCCAGACCTACCCGACGTCATCTCTTTCGATAATTTTATCAGGGGATTGAAGAAAGGATCCTTCAAGTTTGACTTAGTCAAGAAGAGTGTACGGACTATGGCCGAAGTTTTGGATGAGGCTGAAGCATTCATCCATGCAACAGAAATATGCAGCGTGTCCAAAGATGGAAAGACTGGTGAAGCAACAGATTCCTCGGGAAAGAAAGACAAAATAGACCGTAAGGCCCCACGAGTAAATGGTACTTGGGCTCTTTCGTAAGAGCATGATACCAATTCTCCTAGACACAAGAGATAACGGATAAGGTGTTTTTCCGTCGTTGAATAGAAATACACCTCACCAAACAAAATTTATAAAACACCTAAACTACCGGCTATATTGACTATAGCGGCAAGTATAGGAATCGTCCCATAGGAATGGATATGTTTGACTTATCAATCTATGCGTTCACAAGCTAGTTCGGAAGGAATTTGAGTTTTTGAATTAAACTAATCAAAGCTAGAAATGCAAACAAATAAAGAAACTCTAGAGGATTCGGGAATCGGCTATGGAAATCGAATCAAAGGAAGCACAAGGTCAAGACAATCATGAATATGCAACGACATAGCAAATAGGGGAATGAAAACTAATGACGAACCCGCCACCTCTCGGATAGGGAGCGCTAAGCGTCTAATCCACGGAAGAGCTTTCGCCTAATCCTAGATTAAACTAACTAGCATATATAATAGGAACTATCATTCACTTGCACAATTAGGCTCACAATGTCTTGCCAAACCTAATCATACATTCCAATCTAATCCAATCGAATAGCATTCGCGACTACTACTCAACTAGTCATGGAAATCCTATCACTAAATCACATTTAATCACAACATCAATCATGAATTTCCCCAAAACTTCTCCAAATTCAATCCCAAAGCTTCATCCCTAACCTCTAGACTAAACTACTCAATTAGCATGATTAACATCAACATTAAACTAATATCAATCCTAATCATGAATCTAGTTGCAACAATGAAGCTAATTGAAACAATAAAATTCAGAAAATTCAAACCACAAAAATTGGGGAAAAATCAAGCAAATTCAAAATATCAAACTAATTCTAGAATTCAAGCATAAAATCAAAGCATAAACGAAATTAACATAGCAATTAAAGTATTGAAGAACAAAATCAAAAGAAGAATTAGAATTATACCTTGGAATGAAGAAATTGCATCAAACTTGAAGCACAAAATTGAAGAACAAAACTCAAAGCAAAGAGAAAAGAAATCTGAAGATGATGATTTGAATTTAGAATCAAGAATTTGAGGCTAAGAATCCTTAATCCTAATCTCTAATCTAAGCCCTAAACTCATTCTAGAGAGAAAATTCTAAGCTAAGCCTAAGAGAAATGAAAATTACGTAATGAAAGCCTAATGAAACAATGCTGCGATTTTCGTATTTAAAGCTCTCCGCGTAGCCGTGTGTTCGCACGAAAGAAGCCGTGCGTTCGCACCAAATACCACTGAGTTCCTGATCCATTTTTGCAGATTTGTGTGGTCGCACGGAACTGCAGTGTGCTCGCACAGAACTGCATGCTGTTCTTGCTCGATGTATGGCTGCTGTTTTGCGTGCAGTGCTGCAGTGTGCTCGCACAGAACTGCAGTGTGCTCGCACAGAACTGCAGTGTGCTCGCACTGACTGGTTGCTGTTCTTGCTCGATGTATGGCTGCTGTTTTGCGTGCAGTGCTGCAGTGTTGTGGCAGCTAATCCAAGCTCACGTACAGCCACAATCAAGGGGCTGCAAGGTGATGAAAACGAGCCCCAAGGGCTGCTGCAAGGACACGAATACAGCAGCTATAGACACAAGTACAAGGCTGCTGTTTTGCGTGTTACTTCTGCTGTTTGTAGTTGCTGTTCTTGTGTGAAATACTGCAGTTCTGGAGCTGCTATTCCTTGCTCGTGTACAGCCACTATCAAGGGGCTGTTTGGTGATGAAAAAGAGCTCAAAAGGGGCTGCTGCGAAGCCTTGAACAGCAGCTAACGGTGGCTGTTTGTGTGCTGTTTGTGTTGCTGTTTGTGTGCTGTTTGTGTGCTGTTTGTGTGCACTTGTGGCTGGACTTTGGGGCTGCTGTAACCTTGTGCATAGCTGCTATTCTTGCCTTGCTAATCCCCTTTGTTGCTGCTGCTATTCGTGCACTTGGTAGGCAGCCAAGTAGATTGCTTCACCTAGCACAATCAATACAAATCGTAGAGCATTTTATTAAAAATCGAAAATCAAATTATTAATTCGTTTAACACTTTTACAAATCGTAAAACATATAACTCGTCTACAAGCATAATGACACAATATTAACACGTTAATACTCAAAACGAACCTTACGCAATGAGAATGCGCGCAAAAGGCATATTTAGAGCAAAAACGACTAAAATATGCGCAAGACGAGTAAATGTTACGATAAATGCAAAAATGCGATAAACGAACTAAAAACGATAAAACTAAGCGAAAATAATAATAATAAAAAGCTAATAAAATGAACTAAAATCCTAAGCTAAGAGCGACATAAATGTCGCTCATCAAACTCCCCCAAGCTAACCCTTTGCTTGTCCTCAAGCAAAGCTAGAATAAGAAACGGGGAGGAGAATGAGCTTATTTATTAAAAATCAAAATTACGAAAATAAGAACTACAAGAATGCACACTAACTCACTTTCGTAGGAATCACGGTTGCATTTAAGCGCATGCAACAAGCTCTTTGAACCCCACAATCGCTCATGAGGGCGAGTGGGATCTCGCAAGGGTTTCCAAAGAGAAACACCCATAACTCTTCCAAAAATTTGAATGAAGGCAAGAACTAAAAATGAAAAAAACAAACAAGAAAAAGAAAAGAAAAGAAAAAGAAAAGGAAGGAAAAGAAAATGAAAAACGAAACTACAAAAATCAAGATTAGGGCCTTTATTATGGAACAAACACAAAAGAATCCTAATATTACTAACTAAATAGACGAATGCATGCTAACCAATGTCCTAGATCGAGTGAAAGATTCAAATGCCAAGCAAAGTGAACTAAGGGTAAGCACTAATCAATTCCCCTACAACCGAGCATACCACGTCAAATATCTAGATCCTATCCACCCTTGAGAATAGCGTCTCGAGACACCGCGAAGGCGCCGGAAAACAAGATTAGGCTACCCGACATCTTAGCATGACAATCCCATTCCATAAACTTGACCAAATCCTCCCTCCACCGACAATGACTCAACTCAAAAGGGTCAAGAGGACTTTTTAGGGTGTAACGTAGGCTAGGGGTAAAGGTGTGGAACAAATTTGGGATTTGGTGCTCATTCCTAAAGTGAAGCGCAATGATAGAACTCAACTCAAGCAAATCGAACCAAAAACAAACTCGTACCACTTATTTGGGATACCCCCAAGTTTATTCAACAACAACACTAAACTAAAACTCTTTTTGAACTTTTCTTGATTTGATTTTCTCTTTTTTTGTGTGTTTCAATTGAAACTTTTCTTATTGCCTTGTTTTTCTCTACTTTTGGCTTTTTCAAAACTTTTGCTTTTGCTTATTTATTCACTATATACAACATACTTTCCAAACTTTTCCATTCATACCAATCAACATTCATTCCTCAACTTTGCATATTCAATCAAAACCAACAAGCATCATATCTCAAAGCTTCACTATCACTTCTAAGGGTGAAAACAAAACAAAGGCTATTAAGCTTGTAATGTGCTCATAAGAAATGAAGGGTCAAGGCTCAAATGGCTAGCAAAGGGGGCAAATGCAAACAAAAACATATGAGAAAATGGAAAATAAAGTCCTAAACTAAAAAGAAAAATAGTCACCGAAAGAAATGTCTCTATCGTCCCCTAAAGTAGCTCGGTCGCGGTCTCGGGAAGGAAATAATCAAATTCGGGAAGTAGGTAAGTCAATGCCAAAGATCCATGCCACTCAAAAATATATGAATATGTGTTTGGGCTAATTTGAACATGAACCTCACATGGGAGCAAAAACCACTCTCTCCGGTTTCAAGTCACTAGAGAGATCGACACCATCTTACCACAAGCCAAGGGTTCAAGACGCATGCTACCCAAAGTCCAACCAACTTTCTTAACACCAAATCCTAGATTCGACCCAAGACATTGAAAACCGTGCAAACATCTACCAATTAGGAATAAAAGCATTCTAGTCTACAAGTTCCAATTTTATTTGCCCAAATCAAGAATAATGCCTAAAAAGCTAGAAAAGCTTGCCTTGACAAAGGGAAAGGAAAACAAAGAAAGAAAAGAAATGAAAAAGAAAGAAAGGAAAAGAAAAAGAAAGAAAAGGAAATTAAGAAAATCAATGGAACTAAACAAGAAATATGCACAAAATCCAAAATATTCACAAAATCAAGCAATCCATCACATGGAGATCAAAGTAGCAAACAATAGAATCTCCCCCCAAGCTCGAATTAGGCCATGTCCTCAGGGCCTAAAACGAAACTAGGAGGGGCACAACTACCCATCCAACCAATGCCCCACATGAATGATGCCCGGCCCAAAGAATGCATGAGAGTTAGAAGGATGTTACCGGAATTGTCGTGGGAGCAAATCCCGCAAAGAACCGTAAAAACCCGAACTCACCAATAGGAATAGCGGACATAGAAAAGATGGATGCAAAGATTTCCACATCAAGAAAGCTTGAGCCACAAAAAAAACTTCAAAAGTCAAGAAAAATTAGTATACATGGGCCAAGTGGCCAACACCCACGGGTTGCCTCCCGAGAAGCGCTCTTTTTACGTCATTAGCTTGACGCCTGTTACCTCTAGTAAATACCCCGACAACGATCGCAATAGTTTGTCATATGCAATGGCAAACATATTCAAGTGTAACAAGTAGGCAAGAGTCAAAAGAGAAGCAAGCACAAAGTAAAATGCAACTCTATGCCTACTAGGGGTAGGGAAACAAAAATAAGAAAAATCAAAATGAAAAACAAAAGAAATACTCCCTTCTTCATGCTCCTTTAGTGAAGGAGAATCATTAGGATCAATGGAGGAAAAAGAATCCTCAAGCGGTGGGAGTTTTGACAAAAAGGGAAAAGAAATGGGAAATGAAGGATAAATGTTGACTTTTCTCTTTCGGAATGGGGAATGAGGGAAGGAAGTGGGAACAAGAGATTCACAAACAAATTCACTCACATCACATAAAGCACAAGAAATCTCAACATAAGATCCTTCATTCACTTTAAAATCTTTTTGGTTGGCACATTTACTCTTTTCCTCAATTTGAATCGACTTAAGCACTTCAAGGCAAAATGGAGCAAATAGATTTTCATCACCATCATCAATGCACTCACTCAAAGAGGAACGAGTAGGAACAAACTCTCCGATACTCAATTCCTCAATGTCATGCATCATAGGTGGCAATATCTCTTCTCCATGAAACTTCCTTAATAGACTCTTGCAATAGGTAAGAAATTCCCAAAAAACCTTTGACAATTTGTTGGGACATGCCTTCAAATGAATGCAAACAAGAGTCTATTCTTTGCTCTTCTTGAATTTCGAGATATTTTATGAAAAGGAGCCTCTCAAACAATGATTTTGGAGACTCAAAATTCAAAGAGCTTAGGAAATTATCATGGAGAAAAAGAAGATCATCAAGCGTAATCGATTCATCATCTTGAGAAACAAAGGAATTTGCCATTTTTTTTTTGGTTTTCAAAGAAAAAGAAAAAGAAAAATGAACTAGACTAGCGAACTAGAATGAAAAATCAAACAATGATGCCATTCCCCGGCAACGGCGCCATTTTGATAGGGTGTTTTTCCGTCGTTGAATAGAAATACACCTCACCAAACAAAATTTATAAAACACCTAAACTACCGGCTATATTGACTATAGCGGCAAGTATAGGGATCGTCCCATAGGAATGGATATGTTTGACTTATCAATCTATGCGTTCACAAGCTAGTTCGGAAGGAATTTGAGTTTTTGAATTAAACTAATCAAAGCTAGAAATGCAAACAAATAAAGAAACTCTAGAGGATTCGGGAATCGGCTATGGAAATCGAATCAAAGGAAGCACAAGGTCAAGACAATCATGAATATGCAACGACATAGCAAATAGGGGAATGAAAACTAATGACGAACCCACCACCTCTCGGATAGTGAACGCTAAGCGTCTAATCCACGGAAGAGCTTTCGCCTAATCCTAGATTAAACTAACTAGCATATAATAGGAACTATCATTCACTTGCACAATTAGGCTCACAATGTCTTGCCAAACCTAATCATACATTCCAATCTAATCCAATCGAATAGCATTCGCGACTACTACTCAACTAGTCATGGAAATCCTATCACTAAATCACATTTAATCACAACATCAATCATGAATTTCCCCAAAACTTCTCCAAATTCAATCCCAAAGCTTCATCCCTAACCTCTAGACTAAACTACTCAATTAGCATGATTAACATCAACATTAAACTAATATCAATCCTAATCATGAATCTAGTTGCAACAATGAAGCTAATTGAAACAATAAAATTCAGAAAATTCAAACCACAAAAATTGGGGAAAAATCAAGCAAATTCAAAATATCAAACTAATTCTAGAATTCAAGCATAAAATCAAAGCATAAACGAAATTAACATAGCAATTAAAGAATTGAAGAACAAAATCAAAAGAAGAATTAGAATTAGAATTATACCTTGGAATGAAGAAATTGCATCAAACTTGAAGCACAAAATTGAAGAACAAAACTAAAAGCAAAGAGAAAAGAAATCTGAAAATGCTGATTTGAATTTAGAATCAAGAATTTGAGGCTAAGAATCCTTAATCCTAATCTCTAATCTAAGCCCTAAACTCATTCTAGAGAGAAAATTCTAAGCTAAGCCTAAGAGAAATGAAAATTACGTAATGAAAGCCTAATGAAACAATGCTGCGATTTTCGTATTTAAAGCTCTCCTCGTAGCCGTGTGTTCGCACGAAAGAAGCCGTGCGTTCGCACCAAATACCACTGAGTTCCTGATCCATTTTTGCAGATTTGTGTGGTCGCACGGAACTGCAGTGTGCTCGCACAGAACTGCAGTGTGCTCGCACAGAACTGCATGCTGTTCTTGCTCGATGTATGGCTGCTGTTTTGCGTGCAGTGCTGCAGTGTGCTCGCACAGAACTGCAGTGTGCTCGCACAGAACTGCAGTGTGCTCGCACTGACTGGTTGCTGTTCTTGCTCGATGTATGGCTGCTGTTTTGCGTGCAGTGCTGCAGTGTTGTGGCAGCTAATCCAAGCTCACGTACAGCCACAATCAAGGGGCTGCAAGGTGATGAAAACGAGCCCCAAGGGCTGCTGCAAGGACACGAATACAGCAGCTATAGACACAAGTACAAGGCTGCTGTTTTGCGTGTTACTTCTGCTGTTTGTAGTTGCTGTTCTTGTGTGAAATACTGCAGTTCTGGAGCTGCTATTCCTTGCTCGTGTACAGCCACTATCAAGGGGCTGTTTGGTGATGAAAAAGAGCTCAAAAGGGGCTGCTGCGAAGCCTTGAACAGCAGCTAACGGTGGCTGTTTGTGTGCTGTTTGTGTTGCTGTTTGTGTGCTGTTTGTGTGCTGTTTGTGTGCACTTGTGGCTGGACTTTGGGGCTGCTGTAACCTTGTGCATAGCTGCTATTCTTGCCTTGCTAATCCCCTTTGTTGCTGCTGCTATTCGTGCACTTGGTAGGCAGCCAAGTAGATTGCTTCACCTAGCACAATCAATACAAATCGTAGAGCATTTTATTAAAAATCGAAAATCAAATTATTAATTCGTTTAACACTTTTACAAATCGTAAAACATATAACTCGTCTACAAGCATAATGACACAATATTAACACGTTAATACTCAAAACGAACCTTACGCAATGAGAATGCGCGCAAAAGGCATATTTAGAGCAAAAACGACTAAAATATGCGCAAGACGAGTAAATGTTACGATAAATGCAAAAATGCGATAAACGAACTAAAAACGATAAAACTAAGCGAAAATAATAATAAAAAGCTAATAAAATGAACTAAAATCCTAAGCTAAGAGCGACATAAATGTCGCTCATCAAACTCCCCCAAGCTAACCCTTTGCTTGTCCTCAAGCAAAGCTAGAATAAGAAACGGGGAGGAGAATGAGCTTATTTATTAAAAATCAAAATTACGAAAATAAGAACTACAAGAATGCACACTAACTCACTTTCGTAGGAATCACGGTTGCATTTAAGCGCATGCAACAAGCTCTTTGAACCCCACAATCGCTCATGAGGGCGAGTGGGATCTCGCAAGGGTTTCCAAAGAGAAACACTCATAACTCTTCCAAAAATTTGAATGAAGGCAAGAACTAAAAATGAAAAAAACAAACAAGAAAAAGAAAAGAAAAGAAAAAGAAAAGGAAGGAAAAGAAAATGAAAAACGAAACTACAAAAATCAAGATTAGGGCCTTTATTATGGAACAAACACAAAAGAATCCTAATATTACTAACTAAATAGACGAATGCATGCTAACCAATGTCCTAGATCGAGTGAAAGATTCAAATGCCAAGCAAAGTGAACTAAGGGTAAGCACTAATCAATTCCCCTACAACCGAGCAGACCACGTCAAATATCTAGATCCTATCCACCCTTGAGAATAGCGTCTCGAGACACCGCGAAGGCGCCGGAAAACAAGATTAGGCTACCCGACATCTTAGCATGACAATCCCATTCCATAAACTTGACCAAATCCTCCCTCCACCGACAATGACTCAACTCAAAAGGGTCAAGAGGACTTTTTAGGGTGTAACGTAGGCTAGGGGTAAAGGTGTGGAACAAATTTGGGATTTGGTGCTCATTCCTAAAGTGAAGCGCAATGATAGAACTCAACTCAAGCAAATCGAACCAAAAACAAACTCGTACCACTTATTTGGGATACCCCCAAGCTTATTCAACAACAACACTAAACTAAAACTCTTTTTGAACTTTTCTTGATTTGATTTTCTCTTTTTTTGTGTGTTTCAATTGAAACTTTTCTTATTGCCTTGTTTTTCTCTACTTTTGGCTTTTTCAAAACTTTTGCTTTTGCTTATTTATTCACTATATACAACATACTTCCCAAACTTTTCCATTCATACCAATCAACATTCATTCCTCAACTTTGCATATTCAATCAAAACCAACAAGCATCATATCTCAAAGCTTCACTATCACTTCTAAGGGTGAAAACAAAACAAAGGCTATTAAGCTTGTAATGTGCTCATAAGAAATGAAGGGTCAAGGCTCAAATGGCTAGCAAAGGGGGCAAATGCAAACAAAAACATATGAGAAAAATGGAAAATAAAGTCCTAAACTAAAAAGAAAAATTGTCACCGAAAGAAATGCCTCTATCGTCCCCTAAAGTAGCTCGGTCGCGGTCTCGGGAAGGAAATAATCAAATTCGGGAAGTAGGTAAGTCAATGCCAAGGACCCATGCCACTCAAAAATATATGAATATGTGTTAGGCTAATTTGAACATGAACCTCACATGGGAGCAAAAACCACTCTCTCCGGTTTCACGTCACTAGAGAGATCGACACCATCTTACCACAAGCCAAGGGTTCAAGACGCATGCTACCCAAAGTCCAACCAACTTTCTTAACACCAAATCCTAGATTCGACCCAAGACATTGAAAACCGTGCAAACATCTACCAATTAGGAATAAAAGCATTCTAGTCTACAAGTTCCAATTTTATTTGCCCAAATCAAGAATAATGCCTAAAAAGCTAGAAAAGCTTGCCTTGACAAAGGGAAAGGAAAACAAAGAAAGAAAAGAAATGAAAAAGAAAGAAAGGAAAAGAAAAAGAAAGAAAAGGAAATTAAGAAAATCAATGGAACTAAACAAGAAATATGCACAAAATCCAAAATATTCACAAAATCAAGCAATCCATCACATGAAGATCAAAGTAGCAAACAATAGAATCTCCCCCCAAGCTCGAATTAGGCCATGTCCTCAGGGCCTAAAACGAAACTAGGAGGGGCACAGCTACCCATCCAACCAATGCCCCACATGAATGATGCCCGACCCAAAGAATGCATGAGAGTTAGAAGGATGTTACCGGAATTGTCTTGGGAGCAAATCCCGTAAAGAACCGTTAAAACCCGAACTCACCAATAGGAATAGCGGACATAGAAAAAATGGATGCAAAGATTTCCACATCAAGAAAGCTTGAGCCACAAAAAAAACTTCAAAAGTCAAGAAAAAATAGTATACATGGGCCAAGTGGCCAACACCCACGGGTTGCCTCCCGAGAAGCGCTCTTTTTACGTCATTAGTTTGACGCCTCTTACCTCTAGTAAATACCCCGACAACGATCGCAATAGTTTGTCATATGCAATGGCAAACATATTCAAGTGTAACAAGTAGGCAAGAGTCAAAAGAGAAGCAAGCACAAAGTAAAATGCAACTCTATGCCTACTAGGGGTAGGGAAACAAAAATAAGAAAAATCAAAATGAAAAACAAAAGAAATACTCCCTTCTTCATGCTCCTTTAGTGAAGGAGAATCATTAGGATCAATGGAGGAAAAAGAATCCTCAAGCGGTGGGAGTTTTGACAAAAAGGGAAAAGAAATGGGAAATGAAGGATAAATGTTGACTTTTCTCTTTCGGAATGGGGAATGAGGGAAGGGAGTGGGAACAAGAGATTCACAAATAACTTCACTCACATCACATAAAGCACAAGAAATCTCAACATAAGATCCTTCATTCACTTTAAAATCTTTTTGGTTGGCACATTTACTCTTTTCCTCAATTTGAATCGACTTAAGCACTTCAAGGCAAAATGGAGCAAATAGATTTTCATCACCATCATCGATGCACTCACTCAAAGAGGAACGAGTAGGAACAAACTCTCCGATACTCAATTCCTCAATGTCATGCATCATAGGTGGCAATGTAGCCTCAAACTCATCTCTTCTCCATGAAACTTCCTTAATAGACTCTTGCAATAGGTAAGAAATTCCCAAAAAACCTTTGACAATTTGTTGGGACATGCCTTCAAATGAATGCAAACAAGAGTCTATTCTTTGCTCTTCTTGAATTTCGAGATATTTTATGAAAAGGAGCCTCTCAAACAATGATTTTGGAGACTCAAAATTCAAAGAGCTTAGGAAATTATCATGGAGAAAAAGAAGATAATCAAGCGTAATCGATTCATCATCTTGAGAAACAAAGGAATTTGCCATTTTTTTTTTGGTTTTCAAAGAAAAAGAAAAAGAAAAATGAACTAGACTAGCGAACTAGAATGAAAAATCAAACAATGATGCCATTCCCCGGCAACGGCGCCATTTTGATAGGGTGTTTTTCCGTCGTTGAATAGAAATACACCTCACCAAACAAAATTTATAAAACACCTAAACTACCGGCTATATTGACTATAGCGGCAAGTATAGGGATCGTCCCATAGGAATGGATATGTTTGACTTATCAATCTATGCGTTCACAAGCTAGTTCGGAAGGAATTTGAGTTTTTGAATTAAACTAATCAAAGCTAGAAATGCAAACAAATAAAGAAACTCTAGAGGATTCGGGAATCGGCTATGGAAATCGAATCAAAGGAAGCACAAGGTCAAGACAATCATGAATATGCAACGACATAGCAAATAGGGGAATGAAAACTAATGACGAACCCACCACCTCTCGGATAGTGAACGCTAAGCGTCTAATCCACGGAAGAGCTTTCGCCTAATCCTAGATTAAACTAACTAGCATATAATAGGAACTATCATTCACTTGCACAATTAGGCTCACAATGTCTTGCCAAACCTAATCATACATTCCAATCTAATCCAATCGAATAGCATTCGCGACTACTACTCAACTAGTCATGGAAATCCTATCACTAAATCACATTTAATCACAACATCAATCATGAATTTCCCCAAAACTTCTCCAAATTCAATCCCAAAGCTTCATCCCTAACCTCTAGACTAAACTACTCAATTAGCATGATTAACATCAACATTAAACTAATATCAATCCTAATCATGAATCTAGTTGCAACAATGAAGCTAATTGAAACAATAAAATTCAGAAAATTCAAACCACAAAAATTGGGGAAAAATCAAGCAAATTCAAAATATCAAACTAATTCTAGAATTCAAGCATAAAATCAAAGCATAAACGAAATTAACATAGCAATTAAAGAATTGAAGAACAAAATCAAAAGAAGAATTAGAATTAGAATTATACCTTGGAATGAAGAAATTGCATCAAACTTGAAGCACAAAATTGAAGAACAAAACTAAAAGCAAAGAGAAAAGAAATCTGAAAATGCTGATTTGAATTTAGAATCAAGAATTTGAGGCTAAGAATCTTTAATCCTAATCTCTAATCTAAGCCCTAAACTCATTCTAGAGAGAAAATTCTAAGCTAAGCCTAAGAGAAATGAAAATTACGTAATGAAAGCCTAATGAAACAATGCTGCGATTTTCGTATTTAAAGCTCTCCGCGTAGCCGTGTGTTCGCACGAAAGAAGCCGTGCGTTCGCACCAAATACCACTGAGTTCCTGATCCATTTTTGCAGATTTGTGTGGTCGCACGGAACTGCTGTGTGCTCGCACAGAACTGCAGTGTGCTCGCACTGACTGGTTGCTGTTCTTGCTCGATGTATGGCTGCTGTTTTGCGTGCAGTGCTGCAGTGTTGTGGCAGCTAATCCAAGCTCACGTACAGCCACAATCAAGGGGCTGCAAGGTGATGAAAACGAGCCCCAAGGGCTGCTGCAAGGACACGAATACAGCAGCTATAGACACAAGTACAAGGCTGCTGTTTTGCGTGTTACTTCTGCTGTTTGTAGTTGCTGTTCTTGTGTGAAATACTGCAGTTCTGGAGCTGCTATTCCTTGCTCGTGTACAGCCAATATCAAGGGGCTGTTTGGTGATGAAAAAGAGCTCAAAAGGGGCTGCTGCGAAGCCTTGAACAGCAGCTAACGGTGGCTGTTTGTGTGCTGTTTGTGTTGCTGTTTGTGTGCTGTTTGTGTGCACTTGTGGCTGGACTTTGGGGCTGCTGTAACCTTGTGCATAGCTGCTATTCTTGCCTTGCTAATCCCCTTTGTTGCTGCTGCTATTCGTGCACTTGGTAGGCAGCCAAGTAGATTGCTTCACCTAGCACAATCAATACAAATCGTAGAGCATTTTATTAAAAATCGAAAATCAAATTATTAATTCGTTTAACACTTTTACAAATCGTAAAACATATAACTCGTCTACAAGCATAATGACACAATATTAACACGTTAATACTCAAAACGAACCTTACGCAATGAGAATGCGCGCAAAAGGCATATTTAGAGCAAAAACGACTAAAATATGCGCAAGACGAGTAAATGTTACGATAAATGCAAAAATGCGATAAACGAACTAAAAACGATAAAACTAAGCGAAAATAATAATAAAAAGCTAATAAAATGAACTAAAATCCTAAGCTAAGAGCGACATAAATGTCGCTCATCAAGAACGCCCACAAGAAAGAGAGTATTTCGAGTACAACACAGATCTCCTCACGATACTGAAAGACGTCGGGACCAGGTTTGACCTTGAACGACCTTTTCCCATGAAGTCTCCTCCTAAGAGTCGAGACCCTAAGCTGTATTGCCAGTTCCACGAGGATATAGGACATGACACCAAGAACTGTAGAAGCTTGAAGAGAGCCCTAGACGGCCTAGCCTCCAAAGGATACCTCAAAAACTACTTACAGAGGAGTGCTCACGGCTCGGGAAAGAACCAGTACAAAAAGAACAAGTCACACGTCTAACCTACAGAGGGAAACCACAGCGAAGGGGGATTTGTAGCCAACATATCTGGGGGCCTGCCGCTGGAGGACCCACCATGAGGGGACAGAAAGACTATGCCCGCCGCCTAGGGCAAGTGATGCTGTCAGGACAGTCACCTATGGACCCATTCCCTCGGATAGAGATATGTGAGTCGGATGGTGGACGAGTAGCCACTCCGCATGATGATCCTCTGGTGGTCGAGATCAAAATCTCCAATATGAGAGTGAAGCGTATCCTGATAGACACTGGGAGCTCGTCCGACATAATGAGCATGGAGTGCCTCAGCTGTAATACCCCATATTTTTAGGCATTTCATTAATCATTTTATGCATTTTTTAATATATATTTGATATTAAATTATTTTGGAGGGAAAAATATTCAAATATTTTGGAGGGAAGATATTAAAATGTCTTAGAGGGAATATTATTTTCAAAACTGAATTTAAATTATTTTTTCGGATTTTATTAATTTCTAATTCTATTAGGAATCAATTTTGGAGAAAAAAAGTTTTAATCAACTTAAAATTATTTTATAAATCCGATAATTATGTTTAGTATTATATAAAATCAGTTTTATAAAATAAGATATTGAATATATTTCGGATTTATTTTGGAAAAATAAGATAATTCTATTTAAAATTGGATTTAAAGAGTTTTACCAATTCAAAATTCCCTAAAATTCCGAATTCTTTGAGATAAATTCGGAAAATTTCAGGATAAATCTTAATTAAGTATTCAAGCCTCTGTTTAAAATTTCGTGATTTTATCTTTTATATTTCTATTTTAAACAATTTTACTCTAAACCGAATATCACCAAAATCATGACTAGATTCAGAATCCTATCATAGCTTCAACACCAACCACGGCTATACCTCTTAGGCTTCCATTCTAACCCTAACCCTAATCCTACACCTATAAATACCCCTACTTCATTCATCATTCCTCACACCAAAAGTTGAGAGCTTTCCCAAGCCCGCTCTTAAACTTCTTCTCCCTCTTTGGCTCTAAACCTTCTTACCTAAAACCCTTATACAACCACCACGAAACCCCCATCGTGCACTCCTTGCCGCCGACTTCTACCTTTTGGTGTCGTGACTTCAACACCCAAATTGTTTTCAAGGCCTTTTTTTTTTTTTTACGGTCAGTTTTTACCATTTAAACTCTTCTAAATTAATGCCGTAATTTTTATAAGAGTATTTTTAAACCATGAGTTCGAAATTTTGATTTATATTACTGTTATTATGAATGCATAACTCATGAATTAAATTTAAGTCCATTAAATTTATTTTTATTAATTTAATTGTTTAATCATGAATTAATTAGGGTTTTATTTATTAATTGTTAGAAACTCGTGAGTGATCCGTAGCAGGATCAAACTAATCTTTGTGTGAGGTGTTATTTAATCAAGGTACGTGTATATGGCTAGATTATTATATGAATGAAATATATGTATGGTTTGATTATTGATTTGAAATTATTAATTGTTTTCAAATTGAAAATTGTGAATTAGTGATTTTGAATTGTTTCTTGATTTGTGAAAATTGTTTGAGGATTTTTGAAAGGTTAAATATTTTTCTTGATTTTAATATGATGATCAAGTGGTGTTTGAAATAGTTTGTTTGGTTTTGATGAGTTATAAATCTTTATTTCAAAATATGTTGTTTTCTTTAAAAATAAATTTGATTAAATAAAAGGAGGATTGTTGGTTTATCATATGGTTGGAACTGGATGGTCTTTCATGACATTATTGTACTTTTATAAAGTCTGAAGGTGGAATGGATTTCATGGAACTTTTATGTTCATACGCATCACTTGTTGTGTAAGTCGAGGGTCACTTGTTGACTATTATTTGGTTAGTACCATAATGTATAGATTTGTGATGGAATACTAGCTTGGGGGTGTGCACATTTAGGAAGGAAGGGGAGATAAGAAGAGGTGTTTGATTTTCATATTCTAATTGGAATCTATTTTTGGAAAGTTTCTACTTTTGGAATATTGTTATATTTGGAAAGTTTATATATTTGGAATATTTCTTTTCATGGAATATTTCTACTTTTGGAAAGTTTCTATTTTGGAAATCTTAATTCTTGAAATGTTTATACTTTTGAAAAGTTACTATTTATGAAAAGTTGCTATTTATGGAAAATGAATCTTCTATGATTTCAATTAAGCAAGTTTGAATTAAATGGTTTGTGAAAGTATGTTCAACTATATATAAATGTTTTACATGTCTTGTATATATTCGTACTTAGCTTTTGCTAACCAGTATTTCCTATTTGTTTTGGCTTGGCCCTGTTCACCTTTTGGTGAGCAGTTTTCAGGAACTTGATGTGATGATGTGACATGCTTGCATACGGGATTAATGGAGAGTTCATTAGTTAGGATTTATTTTTCTAAGTTGGTTTCATTTGTGAGTTCAGATTTTAGTATTTAAATTTCAAGGGTTTATCGAATATACACTATTATTATTTCGACTATTATTATTCAATAAAGAAAAGTATTTGAGTTATTCCGCTGCATTAGTTGAGTTAATTAGCCTTTAACGTAATCACGTGGCGGTAATACTCCTAAGTTTCTCTCCATGTTGGTTTTATTCAAATAAATGTTAAATGTTGGTTTTAAAAAGAGAGAAATTTTGGGGTGTTACATCAGCCGCCTAGCCCACGACCCCAAAACCATAGAGAGCATACACTATCCCATCATTGGTTTTGGAGGAAGCATTATACATCCTGTAGGCGTCATCAACTTGCCGGATCGGATCGGGGATCGAAAAGATGGACGGAAGATGGGAGTGAACTTCTTAATCGTCAAGGACTTGACAGCATACAATTTCATCTTGAGACGTCCCACCCTGAACAAGATTAAAGCGGTAGTCGTCACCCATCTCATGCTCCTGAAGTTTGTATATGATGATGGGGCGATAGGGACTATACATGGAGACCAACATCAGGCAAGAGACTGCTACCTCACAACCCTCAACCCGTCAGCATGGAAGAAAGATTTGGCCGAAGCAAAAAGCAAGAGAAAGCATGAGGAGGAACTACCTGCCGCCAATGAGAGTATACCAGCCAAGATAGAAAAAAGTGGCTAAAAATAGAATGTCATCAAATTCGGATAACTTATGTAACTCGAGCCTACTAAACGGCCTAACAATTGTGACAGAGCCCACAAAACGGCCTGTAATGCCTGCCTACAAAGCAGCCAATTTAGTTTTGCTACTTAGTAAAATGATAATCTCTATGATAATATTTCCGTACCTGATGAACTCATGGCTCAATAAAGCCGCTCAAAAAAACTAAGGGGTGAAATACCCCCACATTAAACAAGCCCTAAGAGGCGGCGTCACTAGTGACTAACTAAATGACGACCTGAAAAGTGGCCTGAATTAATAAAGACGTAAAAAGCACAAAGCAAGACTCAACAAGAGCAGTTACTTAAGATGACACCTTCTCCTATGAAGGCGTCTCAAAAAGACTAATCGGTTGACGGCCTGAGAAGTGGCCTAGATTAGCGCCCCAAATTAGGCTGATCGCCTAAAACACTGGGGTAACCGTCCACAAATGGACCAAAAAGCGTGTTCTTAAGAAATCAGTAATAAACTGAAATGGAATAAAAACAAGTGCACAGGAGGCAAAAAATATTCATACATGCGCACAAGGCGCAACAAACCCAAATAAATAATGCCAAAAGGCATCAATCTTATTACAAGCGCTCGCGGCGCCACCCAAACCAACTAACAAGAAACCACCTATGAATGAGGGGTTGTGGAGCTCCCGTCTTGGACATCCTGGTCTTCAGGGGAATTCACCTCCTCTTCCTCCGCATCCTCATCCTCCCCCTCGCTAAACTCAGGAGGATCCAGGCCAAGTCGTCGAGCTGTCGAGACGACCATCTGGTATGAGATACGACGTTTAAACCAGGAGAAGTCTTTCCCATCCATTGACTGATCCCATGCCCGTCGAGCATTCTCCAAAATGGACTCTTCCCCAAGTTTGAAAGAGCTGGCGGCTGTTAGGTTATGATACATATGACAAAACATAAATCATGCGGAAAAACCATAAAGCCAAGAAACATATTATTTACACATAATCATTTAGCATAGTTTAGATGCATACACTTTGTTGCGTGCCCTCCCTAGCTGTGCCCGAACCGAACAAGAACAAGTCTTTAGGAATCCAATTGTCGTCCCTCCGTAGATAGTCCACAGCACGTCCGGATCCGCCTTAAGCTTGACCAACTAGAATCGCCCTTAAGGTTGCTTAGGAATTTCGGCTATTATGGTGCAAGTGTTTGGCTGATTTTGCTTAAAAACCTTACCTTTGAATACTTCAATTGTGTCTATAAATTATGACCCTAGGCACCTATTTATAGAGATATGGAAAAGGAATTATAATCCTACTAGGATGTGGATTTATTAATTAGAATCCTATTTGAACTCTAAATAATAAATTTAATCTATTAGGATTAGGATTTAATCAATACACGAATTCCGATAGGATTAGGATTCGTTACGAACACGAGCGTCGTATGGCCAAGAGCATCGCACCACCCGCGCAGGCCTTGCGGCCCACACGAGCAGTCGCACAAATATTTAATATTTCCGTTTCCGGAATTAATTTCCGTTTCGAACAAATATTTAATATTTCCGTTTCCGGAATTATTTTCCGATTCTGATAATATTTCCGATTCCGACAATATTTCCGTTTCCGGCAATATTTCTGATTCCGGTAATATTTCCATTTCCAATAATATTTTCCGATACGTACCATGTTTCCGTTTCCGGCAACATCTACGACTTGGATAATATTTATATTTCCGATACGATCCATATTTCCGTTTCCGGTAATATCATCGTTTCCGGAGTATTCATTTCTTGTTTGTGACGATCTTAGATCCCACTGAAACCAAGATCCGTCGATTCCGAATATCCATAGATGGAGTATTTAATGCCATTAAATACTTGATCCGTTTACGTACTATTTGTGTGACCCTACGGGTTCAGTCAAGAGTACACTGTGGATTAATATCATTAATTCCACTTGAACTGAAGCAGCCTCTAGCTAGGCATTCAGCTCACTTGATCTCACTGAATTATTAACTTGTCAATTAATATTGAACCGCATTTATTAGACTTATCATTAAATGCATACTTGGACCAAGGGCATTATTTCCTTCAGTCTCCCACTTGTCCTTAGGGACAAGTGTGCATTTCCTAATTCCTTTGTCGCTCGATGCTTGCTCTTGAACATAAGGTAAGAGTTGTCATCCTTATTATGTCCAGAGGTGTTTCTCGGTTTCAGAGTTCAACTGATCAAATAAACAGATAATCATAGCCTATGATTCATCCGAGCACGGCCATGCATTTTACAGTTTCTAGCTCTCCGAGTGGCCTTGTACAACTTTTAAGCATCTCATCCCGATTTATGGGAGGACAATCCCAATCTTGTGATCTTGAGATTAGACTTCGTTTGATAGGTGATTACCTGAGTGTTGCCTTTATAGCCTCCTTTTATGGTGCGACGGTTGGTCAGCGTCAAAGCAACCAGTTCTCAAACAAGTAATCTCAAATCACTCAGGTATTGAGGATTTAGTGTCTAATAATTTTAATGAAATTTACTTATGACAGATTTTCATCTCTTACAGTAAAGTTTTATAGGTCTGTCCGATACTAGTCTTCCCAAAGTGAGTATCTATGCAAATGATTACGACATTGCCATGTCCACATAGTTCAAGAAACAGAACTACTAGTCATCTTGCATTCCAGTCGCCTAACGTTTTCTATGCGTCCAATTTTATAGAAAACTCCGACCTGGGACCATTTTTAAACTTTTGACATTCAAGTTCACTTGATAGACATTTCTTAGTCACAGGACTGGTCCTGACAGTCTATCTTGAATATATCGTCAAATTGAAGGGACTCATCATTTAACAAACCACAAATTAAATGGAAAAATGAATTCTATTCATTTATTGTGAATGATTAACCAATAATGTTTTACAAAGAATTAAACTCTAAAACTTTAAAACATTCAATAAGGACATCAAAGCCATTCTCCAATATGCTTGATTCCCATAGCTGCAGTGTGCGAGTTGTGCTTCGCCTGCGGCAGAGGTTTAGTCAATGGATCTGATATGTTGTTATCAGTTCCAATCTTGCTTATCTCGACTTCTTTTCTTTCAACGAACTCTCGTAGAAGGTGAAATCTACGAAGTACATGCTTGACTCTTTGGTGGTATCTAGGCTCCTTTGCCTGTGCAATAGCTCCGTTATTATCACAATACAGGGCTATTGGTCCTTTAATGGAGGGGACTACACCAAGTTCACCTATGAACTTCCTTAGCCATATAGCTTCCTTTGCTGCTTCATGTGCAGCAATGTACTCCGCTTCAGTTGTAGAATCCGCAATGGTGCTTTGCTTAGCACTTTTCCAGCTTACTGCACCTCCGTTGAGGCAGAAGACAAACCCAGACTGTGATCTGAAATCATCTTTGTCGGTTTGGAAACTTGCGTCCGTATAGCCTTTAACAATTAATTCATCATCTCTACCATAGACCAGGAAGTCATCTTTGTGCCTTTTCAGGTACTTCAGAATATTCTTGGCAGCAGTCCAATGTGCCTCTCCTGGGTCTGACTGGTATCTTCTCGTAGCACTGAGTGCGTACGCAACATCCGGGCGTGTACATATCATAGCATACATTATTGAACCAATCAATGATGCATACGGAATCCCATTCATTCGTCTACGCTCATCAAGTGTTTTTGGGCACTGAGTCTTGCTTAGAGTCATTCCATAAGACATGGGTAGGTAGCCTCGCTTGGAGTCTGCCATCTTAAACCTATCAAGTACTTTATTGATATAAGTTCTTTGACTAAGTCCAATCATCCTTTTAGATCTATCTCTGTAAATCTTGATGCCCAATATGTATTGTGCTTCTCCTAGATCCTTCATCGAAAAACATTTCCCAAGCCAAATCTTGACAGAGTTCAACATAGGAATGTCATTTCCGATAAGTAGTATGTCGTCGACATATAATACAAGAAAAGCAATTTTGCTCCCACTGACCTTCTTGTATACACAAGATTCGTCTGCGTTCTTGATAAAACCAAAGTCACTAACTGCTTCATCAAAACGAATATTCCAGCTCCTGGATGCCTGCTTCAATCCGTAGATTTATTTCTTTAGCTTGCATACCTTTTTAGCATTCTTTGGATCCTCAAAACCCTCAGGCTGTGTCATAAACACAATTTATGTTAAAACGCCGTTTAAGAAAGCGGTTTTGACATCCATCTGCCATATTTCGTAATCGTAATATGCAGCGATTGCTAACATTATCCGAATAGACTTTAGCATTGCAACTGGTGAAAAGGTTTCATCGTAATCCACACCGTGGACTTGCCTGTAACCTTTTGCAACCAATCTAGCTTTGAAAACTTCAAGTTTCCCATCCTTGTCCTTTTTCAGTTTGAAAACCCATTTGCTTCCAATGGCTTGGTAGCCATCTGGCAAATCGACCAAATCCCATACTTGGTTTTCAGACATGGAGTCTAATTCAGATTGCATGGCCTCTTACCATTGCTTGGAGCTAGGGCTCGTCATAGCTTGTTTGTAAGTCGCAGGTTCATCACTTTCAAGTAATAGAACGTCATAGCTCTCGTTCGTCAAAATACCTTAGTACCTTTCCGGTTGAGATCTATATCTCTGCGATCTACGCGGGGTTACATTTCTAGATTGACCATGATTCTCACCAGATACTTCTAAAGATCTCTGAGTTTCATCCTGAATGTCATCTTGAGCATTCTCTAGAGTTTGTTGTTCGACTCGAATTTCTACGAGGTCTACTTTTCTCCCACTTGTCATTTTGGAAATATTATTCTTTTCCAAAAAGATACCATCTCGAGTAACAAACACCTTGTTCTCAGATGTATTGTAGAAGTAATACCCCTTTGTTTCCTTTGGATAGCCCACAAGGATACATTTGTCAGATTTTGGATGAAGTTTGTCTGAAATTAATCGCTTGACGTATACTTCACATCCCCAAATCTTAAGAAAAGACACATTTGGAGGTTTTCCAAACCATAACTCATATGGAGTCTTTTCAACAGCTTTAGACGGAGCTCTATTTATAATGAGTGCAACTGTATTTAGTGCATGTCCCCAAAATTCTATTGGAAGTTCGGCCTGACCCATCATTGACCTAACCATGTCTAGCAAGGTTCTGTTCCTCCGTTCCGACACACCGTTCCATTGTGGTGTTCCAGGAGGAGTCAATTCTGATAGAATTCCACATTCTTTCAGATGGTCATCAAATTCATAGCTCAGATATTCACCGCCTCTATCAGACCGCAGTGCTTTAATCTTCTTGCCTAATTGATTCTCTACTTCACTATGAAATTCCTTGAATTTGTCAACGGATTCAGACTTATGCTTCATTGGGTAGACATAACCATATCTACTGAATTCATCAGTGAAAGTGATAAAGTAGCTGAAACCACCTCTAGCATTTGTACTCTTTGGTCCACATACATCTGTATGGATTAAACCCAATAGTTCATTTGCTCTTTCTCCAACTTTAGAAAAAGGTTGCTTTGTCATTTTGCCAAGTAAACATGATTCGCACTTACCATAATCCTCTATGTCAAATGGTTCTAGAATTCCTTCTTTTTGAAGTCTTTCCATGCGTTTCAAGTTAATATGGCCTAATCGACAATGCCACAGATATGTGAGATTTGAATCATCCTTTTTGGTATTTATGTTATAAACTTGTTTGTCGTGATCTAATAAATAAAGTCCATTGACTAATCTAGCAGATCCATAAAACATCTCTTTAAAATAAAACGAACAACTATTGTCTTTTATTAAAAAGGAAAATCCCTTAGCATCTAAGCAAGAAACATAAATGATGTTTTTAGTAAGACTTGGAACATGGAAACACTCTTCCAGTTCCAAAACTAGCCCAGAGGGCAACGACAAATAATAAGTTCCTACAGCTAATGCAGCAATCCGTGCTCCATTTCCCACTCGTAGGTCGACTTCACCCTTGCTTAACTTTCTACTTCTTCTTAGTCCCTGTGGATTGGAACATAAGTGTGAGCCACAACCTGTATCTAATACCCAAGAAGTTGAATTAGCAAGTATATAGTCTATAACGAAAATACCTGAAGATGGAACGACTGTTCCGTTCTTCTGATCTTCCTTTAGCTTCAAGCAATCTCTCTTCCAATGCCCCTTCTTCTTGCAGTAGAAGCATTCAGATTCAGAAGTGGGTTGACTGACCTTCCTCTTTTCAGATTTGGCGCCAGCTGGTTGCTTAGTTTGGCTGGCCTTGTTGCCACCTTTCTTAGCATTCCTCTTCTTTCCAGATTTCTTGAACTTGCCCCCACGCACCATAAGTGAAGGAAATAATGCCCTTGGTCCAAGTATGCATTCTATGTTAAGTCTAATAAATGCGGTTCAGTATTAATTAACAAGTTAATAATTCAGTGAGATCAAGTGAGCTGAATGCCTCGCTAGAGGCCGCTTCAGTTCAAGTGGAATTAATGATATTAATCCACAGCTTACTCTTGACTGAACCCGTAGGGTCACACAAATAGTACGTAAACGGATCAAGTATTTAATTGCATTAAATACTCCATCTATGAATATTCGGGACCGAAGGATCTTGGTTTCAGTGGGAGCTAAGATCGTCACAGGAAAGAAATGAATACTCCGGAAACGATGATATTGCCGGAAACGGAAATATGGATCGTATCGGAAATATAAATATTATCCAAGTCGTAGATGTTGCCGGAAACGGAAACATGGTACGTATCGGAAAATATTATCGGAAATGGAAATATTGCCAGAATCGGAAATATTGCCGGAAACGGAAATATTGTCAGAATCGGAAATATTACCGGAATCGGAAAATAATTCCGGAAACGGAAATATTAAATATTTGTTCGAAACGGAAATTAATTCCGGAATCGGAAATATTAAATATTGTTCGTATCGGAAATGAATTCCGGAATCGGAAAATTTAATCGGAAGCGCATCGTACGAATAAGCATCGGACGAGGCCTGCCGGACGAGGCCCAGCACGAAGCCAGGCCATCGCCCAGCAAGCCAAGCGCGCCGCACAAACAGCCACGCCAGGCCCAGCGCAAGGCCAGGCCCAGCAGGCTGCGCAGCGCGCACAGCGCGCACAGCACGCGCGGGCGCTGTGTGGGCTGCTGCTCGCGCGCACGCATGGGGGCCCATCGTGGCTGCCGTGCGTGTGTGTGCAAGTGTTTGTGTTCGTGCACGTTTCCTAAAACATGCAGAGTTCGGTTAATGATTAAATTCCTAATTCTATTTGATAAATTAATTAAATTAGAGTTCTTGTAGGATTCTAGGTTTAATTAATTTGTATCTGAATAGGATTTCGATTCCCTTTCCATACCCCTATAAATATGAGGCTAGGGCTCACAATTTATAACAAGTTTCAAAGTATTCAAAAGTGAGTTTTTTGAGAGAAAATTAAAACACACATCTTGCTCATAAAGTGCCGAAATTTTCTAGTACCTTAAGGGCGATTCTAGTTGGTCAATCTTAAGGCGGATCCGGACGTGCTGTGGACTATCTACGGAGGGACGACACTTGGAGTCCTAAAGACTTGTTCTTGTTCGGTTCGGGCGCAGCTAGGGAGGGCACGCAACAAAGAGTATGCATCTAAATTATGCTATATGATTATGTGTAAATAATATGTTGTCCTGGGTTAATGGTTGTTTCCGCATGATTTATGTAATATCATATGTATCATAACCTAACAGTGGTATCACGAGCCCCTTATTATTTTCATAATCTAAATTGCATGAACATGGTTAAATATTACAAATTTGCAAGAATTAAAAGGGGTGATTAATTTTCGTAATTGTTAATTAATTGCAAATTGCGTTTATTTAATTATACGTACGCAGTTTTTCGGCAGTTTCTTCGTTACTCATCCGAATTGAGTGATTTTTGTGTCAATTCCGCATGTAAAAGGCATTCTAAAATTTTGACAAAAACAATATTTTTCTGCCGAACCCAGAATTCTCAAATTCGAAGCCTAACTATGACTTTTCGAAGGTTTTAGTTTTTCGAATGCAAAATTTCGTAAATTTAAGATGTTAAATTAAATATTTGCGATTCTTGTTGATAAATCTTGAATTTTTGATTGACCTACTGCATATGTTTAACAAGTTTGAATGCCTAGTCTTGTTAATTATGCAATCTAATTTGTAATTATGATTAATTTGTTGAAAATTAGAATAATTTAGAATTAATTTGATTTTCATAATTAATTGTAATTTAATTAGAAACCTATGATTAAAAACCACCATAAAAATTGTAAATTTATGATAAATTTTAAATTTTTATGACCTAGACTTGAATCCATAACAATCGGAAATCAATTGGATATAAATTTTCGATTTTTCGCCCTAAAATTATGAAATTAATATTATTTATTAATTTGTCATTAATTTTAAATATAAATTTTAAATTTTTTATGCGATTCGTTCATAAAACTTGCACGCACGAAGCAATGGACGCTTCGTGTTACCCTTAAGGGCTGTTGTATAATGCGGGCATGCGACGACGAGCAAGGGAGCTCGTCGCCCGTGCGGCACGAATGCAATGAGCAAGGGCGTAGTGCACGAGCACAAGGCAGCAGCCCTGCCTTGTGTCGTGTGCCACGAGCAATGGACGAATGGGCATGGGCGAAGGGCGAGCCAAGGCAGTCGCGTGTGGGCAGCAAGCAAGCTGCGCCACAACGCGCGCTGCCTCGCACAAGAGCGCGCAGCCTCGCGCGCAGCGAGCGCAAGCTCGCGTGCCACGAGCGCTGCGCCCAGCATTGCTCGCGCGCACAGCGAGCGATGTCGCCCGCCCAGCGAGCGATGGCTCGCGCGCCCAGCGAGCGATGTCGCGCGCGCACTGCGAGCGATAGCTCGCGTGCGATGAACGCTGGCGCGCGCAGCGAGCACCAATGCGTGCGGAGGCTTGCGATGGGGATGCAGCAGCTATGCGACGAGCGCATGGGCTGCGCGCACATGGCCAGCAATGGCTGTGTGCGTGCGGCCCATGGGCGTGCAACGCGTAGGGTGTTTGCGTTACGATTAAAGATCGTTTTGAATGTTTAATTTGAAAATTTCAGTTCACGTAATTTTAATTAATTTTAAAATTAATAATTTAAATTATTTTCTTGGATTTTAATTTTGAATATTGTAATTATAATAAATTTTATTTATTCTAATTATTTTACTAAAATTAAAATCATGAATTAATTTAAATACGACTGAAATTAAATTAAATTTTTGGATTCAATTATAAATTTATATGAGCTTTAAATTTTAATTAAATTTGTATGTTTCCGGTTAGACTAGAAATACATTTTTATGTTTAAAATTAGTAAAGCATATAAATTTATTGGTTTAAGTGGGAGCGTTTTTTAGTCATAAACTCTTGATTAGGTCTACAAATCCTTAAGGTTAAAACAACTTGATTAGAATTAATAAGGACTGAATAATTGGTAGATTATTGGTGCCCTTGATTAATTGCTGCAAATGTTTACGTGATGCATAATGTGTTTTACTAACCAGCTATGTGGGCCATTCATGATAATGAATGGGTGAATGGTATATATTGTATATGTACTGTTTTGCAGGTTATGAAGTGACTAGTATGGCCCAAATAGGATAGAAAATATGGTCTGCGTACCATTAATTTGAATGTAATTGGTCTAAAGTACCAAAGTTATTTTTCAATTCAAATATGGTCTGCGAACCATCAAATAGTTGTAATTAGTTATAGCTTATCCTATTTGAAGAAAATGGTGCCTCCCACGGAGATTTTCAAGACGGACTTTGAAGTCAAAGCTTCAAGATGAAGTCGGGCCATACTAGATCACAAATATCTTATGCATGTTTTAAGTTATTTATTGCTTTTAAATATGTCTTAAAATGCATGAGATCAAAAGCTTGATTATGTTGCATGATTAAGGATTTTAGTTCACTTAAAATCTAACCAACATAGTAAGAGCCTTAAGTTCCAAACTTAAAAATTGAGTTAAAAGGTGTCATGCCAAAATATACACTTGCTTGGATATCCTTTACATCAATCTAGTAATAGTTTTCGCTCAGCGAGGTGTTACTTATTGGTCCTAAAGGGGCAAGGTACACAAATAATTGTGAGTACATGTTAGTTTTGGTGAAACTCAACGATATAAGTAAGGAGTCCTTTTATGTCGTGGCAAATTCGATAGGTTTACCTAATAAGTTCTTAGACGTACCTATCAACCAAGAATAGTTTCTAGACTATTAGCAAAAGGCTTTTGCTTACCTAAGATGTTCTAGGATTAAGTCGACAAACTGTGCTTAGTTCTTCAATGATTTTAGGATCTTGGAATCATTTTATTCACACCTGCCGGAACACATAATTTGAATAAAATGCTTAATAAACATTGAATTATGCATGTATGCTAGAATTTAAGTTTATTAAGAGAAACTGTGAATGGTTATTTATTTGTTTATTCTTTTCAATTGTAGTTTTAATATGGCAAACAACAATCAAAACATCATCTTGGGTTCTGAGCTTATGGTCAAGCTGAACCT
The DNA here is from genome assembly GCF_020520425.1 of Spinacia oleracea. Classification (NCBI taxonomy): domain Eukaryota; kingdom Viridiplantae; phylum Streptophyta; class Magnoliopsida; order Caryophyllales; family Amaranthaceae; genus Spinacia; species Spinacia oleracea. Next base: position 81,803,826 of record NC_079491.1, read on the forward strand.
GACAAATTTTCTTGAATGGGAAGCTAAGCTAGTTGAAATAGTCAAACTCAATGGACTTGAGTATGTACTGTCACATCCCATGCCAAGCTACTATGCCAGAGACATGACCCCTGAGAGATTTTACGCCTGGGATGCGGATCTCAAAAAGGTTATGAGTCTCATGCTGAACAATATCCCTGATGATTGGGCTAAAAGGTTTGTAGCCTATGAACCTTTTACGCTCATCAAGAATCTGAGGGATATCTGTCGTGGAAGTACGGAGGACAGGGACCTGAACGTCCATGAGTTGATTGAATCAATGTCTGGTCTAAAGGTTAGTTCTCCCAACAGGTGTTATAGGATGGAGGTCCAAGAAACACATGTTCAGCTCCTTCGCACTAAACAGAGGGTAGGCGTCCCACTGAGGTTCCATGTGGATCTTATGTGTTCATATTTTGATCGCCTAAGTCTACTAGGAACACCAATAAGCGAAAGGATGGCAGTCTCTGTCTTGCTCAATTCACTACACAGTGGGTTTGGTCGCTTCAAGCAACTATACCTAAGTGAACCAAGAGAAGAAACAGTTGCAGAATTTATTCACCTTGTCAGAAAGGTTGAAATAGTACTGGACTGTGAAGCCAAAGATTTACTCAAGGCTAGAAAGAGACCATTCAAGAAAGGTGGAAAGTCCAAGGGCAATGCTAAATCAAAGCAGGACAAGTCCACATCAAGCTGTCTTTATTGTGATGGAATAGGCCATTACAAAAGAGAATGTCCAAAGCTAAAGGAAGATCAGAAGAACGGAACAGTCGTTCCATCTTCAGGTATTTTCGTTATAGAATGTATACTTGCTAATTCAACTTCTTGGGTATTAGATACAGGTTGTGGCTCACACTTATGTTCCAATCCACAGGGACTAAGAAGAAGTAGAAAGTTAAGCAAGGGTGAAGTCGACCTACGAGTGGGAAATGGAGCACGGATTGCTGCATTAGCCGTAGGAACTTACTATTTGTCGTTGCCCTCCGGGCTAGTTTTGGAACTGGAAGAATGTTTCCATGTTCCAAGTCTTACTAAAAACATCATTTCAGTTTCTTGCTTAGATGCTAAGGGATTTTCCTTTTTAATAAAAGACAATAGTTGTTCGTTTTATTTTAAAGAGATGTTTTATGGATCTGCTAGATTAGTCAATGGACTTTATTTATTAGATCACGACAAACAAGTATATAACATAAATACCAAAAAGGATGATTCAGATCTCACCTATCTGTGGCATTGTCGATTAGGCCATATAAACTTGAAACGCTTAGAAAGTCTTCAAAAGGAAGGAATTCTAGAACCATTTGACTTAGAGGATTATGGTAAATGCGAATCATGTTTACTTGGCAAAATGACAAAGCAACCTTTCTCTAAAGTTGGAGAAAGAGCAAATGAACTATTGGGTTTAATCCATACAGATGTATGTGGACCAATGAGTACAAATGCTAGAGGTGGTTTCAGCTACTTTATCACTTTCACTGATGACTTCAGTAGGTATGGTTATGTCTACCTAATGAAGCATAAGTCTGAATCCTTTGACAAATTCAAGGAATTTCAGAGTGAAGTAGAGAATCAATTAGGCAAGAAGATTAAGGCACTGCGGTCTGATAGAGGCGGTGAATATCTGAGCTATGAATTTGATGACCATCTGAAAGAATGTGGAATTCTATCAGAATTGACTCCTCCTGGAACACCACAATGGAACGGTGTGTCGGAACGGAGGAACAGAACCTTGCTAGACATGGTCAGGTCAATGATGGGTCAGGCCGAACTTCCATTAGAATTTTGGGGACATGCACTAAATACAGCTGCACTCACTATAAATAGAGCTCCGTCTAAAGCTGTCGAAAAGACTCCATACGAATTATGGTTTGGAAAGCCTCCAAATGTGTCTTTTCTTAAGATTTGGGGATGTGAAGTATACGTCAAACGATTAATTTCAGACAAACTTCATCCAAAATCTGACAAATGTATCCTTGTGGGCTATCCAAAGGAAACAAAGGGGTATTACTTCTACAATACATCTGAGAACAAAGTGTTTGTTGCTCGAGATGGTGTCTTTTTGGAGAAGGATCACATTTCCAAAATGACAAGTGGGAGAAAAGTAGACCTCGAAGAAATTCGAGTCGAACAACAAACTCTAGAGAATGCTCAAGATGACATTCAGGATGAAACTCAGAGATCTTTAGAAGAATCTGGTGAGAATCATGGTCAATCTAGAAATGTTACCCCGCGTAGATCGCAAAGATATAGATCTCAACCGGAAAGGTACTTAGGTATTTTGACGAACGAGAGCTATGACGTTCTATTACTTGAAAGTGATGAACCTGCGACTTACAAGCAAGCTATGACGAGCCCTAGCTCCAAGCAGTGGCAAGAAGCCATGCAATCTGAATTAGACTCCATGTCTGAAAACCAAGTATGGGATTTGGTCGACTTGCCAGATGGCTACCAAGCCATTGGAAGCAAATGGGTTTTCAAACTGAAAAAGGACAAGGATGGGAAACTTGAAGTTTTCAAAGCTAGATTGGTCGCAAAAGGTTACAGGCAAGTCCACGGTGTGGATTACGATGAAACCTTTTCACCAGTTGCAATGCTAAAGTCTATTCGGATAATGTTAGCAATCGCTGCATATTACGATTACGAAATATGGCAGATGGATGTCAAAACTGCTTTCTTAAACGGCGTTTTAACAGAAACTGTGTTTATGACACAGCCTGAAGGTTTTGAGGATCCAAAGAATGCTAAAAAGGTATGCAAGCTAAAGAAGTCAATCTACGGATTGAAGCAGGCATCTAGGAGCTGGAATATACGTTTTGATGAAGCAGTCAGTGACTTTGGTTTCATCAAGAACGCGGACGAATCTTGTGTATACAAGAAGGTCAGTGGGAGCAAAATTGCTTTCCTAGTATTATATGTCGACGACATATTGCTTATCGGAAATGACATTCCTATGTTGAACTCTGTCAAGATTTGGCTTGGGAAATGTTTTTCGATGAAGGATCTAGGAGAAGCACAGTACATATTGGGCATCAAGATTTACAGAGATAGATCTAAAAAGATGATTGGACTTAGTCAAAGCACTTATATCAATAAGGTGCTTGATAGGTTCAAGATGGCGGACTCCAAGCGAGGCTACCTACCCATGTCTCATGGAATGACTCTAAGCAAGACTCAGTGCCCAAAAACACTTGATGAGCGTAGACGAATGAATGGGATTCCATATGCATCATTGATTGGTTCAATAATGTATGCTATGATATGTACACGCCCGGATGTTGCGTACGCACTCAGTGCTACAAGCAGATACCAGTCAGACCCAGGAGAGGCGCATTGGACTGCTGCCAAGAACATTCTGAAGTACCTGAAAAGGCACAAAGATGACTTCCTGGTCTATGGTGGAGATGATGAATTAATTGTTAAAGGCTATACGGACGCAAGTTTCCAAACCGACAAAGATGATTTTAGATCACAGTCTGGGTTTGTCTTCTGCCTCAACGGAGGAGCAGTAAGCTGGAAAAGTGCTAAGAAAAGCACCATTGCAGATTCTACAACTGAAGCGGAGTACATTGCTGCACATGAAGCAGCAAAGGAAGCTATATGGCTAAGGAAGTTCATAGGAGAACTTGGTGTAGTCCCCTCCATTAAAGGACCAATAGCCCTGTATTGTGATAATAACGGAGCTATTGCACAGGCAAAAGAGCCTAGACACCACCAGAGAGTCAAGCATGTACTTCGTAGATTTCACCTTCTACGAGAGTTCGTTGAAAGAAAAGAAGTCGAGATAAGCAAAATTGGAACTGATGACAACATATCAGATCCATTAACTAAACCTCTGCCGCAGGCGAAGCACAACTCGCACACTGCAGCTATGGGAATCAAGCATATTGGAGAATGGCTTTGATGTCTCTGTTTAATGTTTTAAAGTTTTAGAGTTTAAATCTTTGTAAAACATTATTGGTTAATCATTCACAATAAATGAAATGAATTCATTTTTCCATTTAATTTATGGTTTATTAAATGATGAGTCCCTTCAATTTGACGATATATTCAAGATAGACTGTCAGGACTAGTCCTGTGACTAAGAAATGTCTATCAAGTGAACTTGAATGTCAAAGGTTGAAAATGGTCCCTAATCGGAGTTTTCCATAAAATTGGACGCATAGAAAACGTTAGACGATTAGAATGCAAGATGACTAGTAGTTCTGTTTCTTGAACTATGTGGACATGGCAATGTCATAATCATTTGCATAGATACTTACTTTGGGAAGACTAGTATCGGACAAGACCTATGAAACTTTACTGTAAGAGATGAAAATCTGTCATGAGTAAATTTCATTAAATTATTAGACACTAAATCCTCAATACCTGAGTGATTTGGGATTACTTGTTTGAGAACTGGTTGCTTTGACGTTGACCAACCGTCGCACCGTAAAAGGAGGCTATAAAGGCAACGCTCAGGTAATCACCTATCAAACGAAGTCTAATCTCAAGATCGCAAGATTGGGATTGTCCTCCCATAAATCGGGATGAGATGCTTAAAAGTTGTACAAGGCCACTCGGAGAGCTAGAAACTGTGAAATGCATGGCCATGCTCGGATGAATCATAGGCTATGATTATCTGTTTATTTGATCAGTTGAACTCTGAAACCGAGGAACACCTCTGGACGTAATAAGGATGACAACTCTTACCTTATGTTCAAGAGCAAGCATCGAGCGACAAAGGAATTAGGAAATGCACACTTGTCCCTAAGGACAAGTGGGAGACTGAAGGAAATAATGCCCTTGGTCCAAGTATGCATTCTATGTTAAGTCTAATAAATGCGGTTCAGTATTAATTAACAAGTTAATAATTCAGTGAGATCAAGTGAGTTGAATGCCTAGCTAGAGGCCGCTTCAGTTCAAGTGGAATTAATGATATTAATCCACAGCTTACTCTTGGCTGAACCCGTAGGGTCACACAAATAGTACGTAAACGGATCAAGTATTTAATGGCATTAAATACAACATCTATGAATATTCGGGACCGACAGATCTTGGTTTCAGTGGGAGCTAAGATCGTCACAGGCAAGAAATGAATACTCCGGAAACGATGATATTGCCGGAAACGGAAATATGGATCGTATCGGAAATATAAATATTATCCAAGTCGTAGATGTTGCCGGAAACGGAAACATGGTACGTATCGGAAAATATTATCGGAAATGGAAATATTGCCAGAATCGGAAATATTGCCAGAAACGGAAATATTGTCAGAATCGGAAATATTACCGGAATCGGAAAATAATTCCGGAAACGGAAATATTAAATATTTGTTCGAAACGGAAATTAATTCCGGAATCGGAAATATTAAATATTGTTCGTATCGGAAATGAATTCCGGAATCGGAAAATTTAATCGGAAGCGCATCGTACGAATAAGCATCGGACGAGGCCTGCCGGACGAGGCCCAGCACGAAGCCAGGCCATCGCCCAGCAAGCCAAGCGCGCCGCACAAACAGCCACGCCAGGCCCAGCGCAAGGCCAGGCCCAGCAGGCTGCGCAGCGCGCACAGCGCGCACAGCACGCGCAGCGCGCAGCACGCGCAGCGCGCAGCGCGCGCGGGCGCTGCGTGGGCTGCTGCTCGCGCGCACGCATGGGGGCCCATCGTGGCTGCCGTGTGTGTGTGTGCAAGTGTTTGTGTTCGTGCACGTTTCCTAAAACATGCAGAGTTCGGTTAATGATTAAATTCCTAATTCTATTTGATAAATTAATTAAATTAGAGTTCTTGTAGGATTCTAGGTTTAATTAATTTGTATCTGAATAGGATTTCGATTCCCTTTCCATACCCCTATAAATATGAGGCTAGGGCTCACAATTTATAACAAGTTTCAAAGTATTCAAAAGTGAGTTTTTTGAGAGAAAATTAAAACACACATCTTGCTCATAAAGTGCCGAAATTCCTAAGCAACCTTAAGGGCGATTCTAGTTGGTCAATCTTAAGGCGGATCCGGACGTGCTGTGGACTATCTACGGAGGGACGACACTTGGAGTCCTAAAGACTTGTTCTTGTTCGGTTCGGGCGCAGCTAGGGAGGGCACGCAACAAAGAGTATGCATCTAAATTATGCTATATGATTATGTGTAAATAATATGTTGTCCTGGGTTAATGGTTGTTTCCGCATGATTTATGTAATATCATATGTATCATAACCTAACAATAAGCACATCTTGCTTATCACTTTTGAGCGTCTTTTCAGCGGTCTTCAGCATACCGTGAAGCTCAGTGAGCGTTTTGTCCAGACTATTCATACTGTAGTTCAGCTTGAACTGATCATACCCGCTATGAAGAGAATGGAGGATGGTGTCTACAGCCATTTCCTGAGAGAATTGCTGATCCAGCCGACTCATATTCTCAATGAGTCCAATCATTTTGAGAACATGTGGACTTACGGGCTCGCCTTTCTTAAGCTTGGTCTCAAGAATTTGCCTATGAGTCTCGAATCTTTCGACTCGAGCCAGATCTTGAAACATGTTCTTTAACTCACCGATGATCGTGAAAGCATCTGAGTTGATGAACGTTTTATGTAGATCTGCAATCATGGTTGCAAGCATTAGACATTTCACATCCTTGTTGGCATCAATCCAACGATTGAGGGCTGCCTGAGTGACCCCTTCTCCTGCGGCTTCGGGCATCGCCTCTTCCAGGACATACTCCTTTTCTTCCTGCATAAGAACTATTTGCAAGTTCCTTTGCTAAGGAAGTTTTTCCCGCTCAACTTCTCTTTTTCGAGAATTGATCGAATGTTGAATGAATTGTTGTTTGCCATAATTAAAACTACAATGGAAAAGAATAAACAAATAAATAACCATTCACAGTTTCTCTTAATAAACTTAAATTTTAGCATACATGCATAATTCAATGTTCATTAAGCATTTTATTCAAGTTATGTGTTCCGGCAGGTGTCAATAAAATGATTCCAAGATCCTAAAACCCATTGAAGAATTAAGCACATTATGTATTTAGACTCAATTCTAAAATATTTTAGGTAACTAAAAGCCTTTTGCTAATAGTCTAGAAACTACTCTTGGTTGATAGGTACGTCTAAGAACTTATTAGGTAAACCTATCGATTTTGCCACGACATAAAAGGACTCCTTACTTATATCGTTGAGTTTCACCAAAAACTAACATGTACTCACAATTATTTGTGTACCTTACCCCTTTAGGACCAATAAGTAACACCTCGTTGAGCGAAAACTATTACTAGATTGATGTAAAGGATATCCAAGTAAGTGTTTATTTTGGCATGGCACCTTTTAACTCAATTTTTAAGTTTGGAACTTAAAACTCCTTCTTGAATTTCACCGTGGGAGGCGCCATTCTTCAAATAGGATAAGCTATAATTAAAACTAATTACAACTATTTGGTGGTACGCAGACCATATTTGAATTGAAAAACAAATTTGGTGCATTATACCAATTACATTCAAATTAATGGTACGCAGACCATATTTTCTATCCTATTTGGGCCATACTAGTCACTCCATAACCTGCAAAACAGTACATATACAATACATACCATTCACCCATTCATTATCATGAATGGCCCACATAGCTGGTTAGTAAAACACGTTATGCATCACATAAATATTTGCAGCGATAAATTAAGGGCACCAATAATCTACCAATTATTCAGTCCTTATTAATTCTAATCAAGTTGTTTAACCTTAAAGGATTTGTAGACCTAATCAAGAGTTTATGACTAAAAATGCTCCCACTTAAAGCAATAAATTCATATGCTTTACTAATTTTAAACATAAAAATGTATTTCTAGTCTAACCGGAAACATACAAATTTAATTAAAATTTAAAGCTCATATAAATTTATAATCGAATCCATTAATTTAATTTATTTCAGTTAAATTAAACGAATTTAAATTAATTCAAGATTTAATTTTAGTAAAATAATTAGTATAAATAAAATTTATAATAATTATAATATTCAAAATTAAAATCCGAGAAAACAATTTAAATTACGAATTTTAAAATTTAATTAAAATCGTTTCTGAACTGAAAATCAAAATTAAATTCAAAGCGCATCAATCGGGTCAAGACGAGGCCATTGGCTCGCGCCCATGCCCCGTCGAGTCCACGAGGCAGCATCGCCCCTCACGAGTGATTGCACAGCAAGGCACGAGCAGCAGCCACGCGCAAACGCAGCAAGCCAAGCCACGCTTGCGCGCAGCATTGCTCGCTGCCTTCGTAGCGCAGCAGCTTCTTGGCGAGGCTGGGCGAGGCAGCGCTCGTGCTGCGAGGCACCCCTCGCTGCCCGCGCGCGCCTGCCATCACTCGCTCGCCTTGCTTCTTCGCCCATCCGCCCATGCATCATCGCAGCACTCGACGCAAGGCAGGGCCACTGCCTTGTGCTCGCGTGCCACTCGCCTTGCTCGCTGCATTCCCGCACTATACAACACCCCTTAAGGGTAACACGTAGCGTCCATTGCTTTGTGCGTGCAAGTTTTATGAGCGAATCGCATAAAAAATTAAAACTTTTGTTTCCAAAATTAATGACAAATTAATAAATCATATTAATTTCATAATTTTAGGGCGAAAAATCGAAAATTTATTAATCAATTAATTTCCGATTAACATGGATTCAAATCTAGGTCTTAAAAATTTAAAATTTAACATAAATTAACAATTTTTATGGTGGTTTTTAATCATTGGTACCTAATTAAATTATTAATTAATTATGAAAATCAAATCAATTTTAAATTATTCGAATTTCAACAAATTAATCATAATTACAAATTAGGTTGTATAATTAACAAGGCTAGGCATTCAAACTTGTTAAACATATACAGTAGGTCAATCAAAGATTCAAGATTTATCAACAAGAATCGCAAATATTTAATTTAACATCTTAAATCTACAAACTTTTGCGTTCGAAAAACTAAAACCTCCGAAAAGTCATAGTTAGGCTTCGAATTTGGGAATTCTGGGTTTCGGCAAAAAATTTTATTTTTGTCAAAATTTTAGAATGCCCTGTACATGCGGAATCGACACAAAAATCACTCTATTTGGTTGAGTAACGAACATTCTGCCGAAAAACTGCGTACATATAATTAAATAAACGCAATTTGCAATTAATTAAAAATTACGAAAATTAATCACCCCTTTTAATTCCTTGCAAATTTGTAATATTTAACCATGTTTATGCAATTTATATTATGAAAATAATAAGAGGCTCGTGATACCACTGTTAGGTTATGATACATATGACAAAACATAAATCATGCGGAAAAACCATAAAGCCAGGAAACATATTATTTACACATAATAATTTAGCATAATTCAGATGCATACACTTTGTAGCGTGCCCTCCCTAGCTGCGCCCGAACCGAACAAGAACAAGTCTTTAGGACTCCAAGTGTCGTCCCTCCGTAGATAGTCCACAGCACGTCCGAATCCGCCTTAAGCTTGACCAACTAGAATCGCCCTTAAGGTTGCTTAGGAATTTCGGCTATTATGGTGCAAGTGTTTGGCTGATTTTGCTTAAAAACCTTACCTTTGAATACTTCAATTGTGTCTATAAATTATGACCCTAGGCACCTATTTATAGAGGTATGGAAAAGGAATTATAATCCTACTAGGATGTGGATTTATTAATTAGAATCCTATTTGAACTCTAAATAATAAATTTAATGTATTAGGATTAGGATTTAATCAATACACGAATTCCGATAGGATTAGGATTCGTTACGAACACGAGCGTCGTATGGCCACGAGCATCGCACCACCTGTGCAGGCCTTGCGGCCCACACGAGCAGACGCTGCTCGCAGCCCACGAGCGCGCTCAGCGCGCGCGCCAAAGGCCTTGCTGGGCCTGGCGAGGCTGTGGTAGCTCCGTGTTTGGGCGCTCGGCTTGCTGGGCGCGGGCCTGGCTTCGTGTTGGGCCTTCGTCTAGCAAGCCTCGTCCGATGCTAATTCGTACGATGCGCTTCCGATTAAATTCCCGGTTCCGGAATTCATTTCCGGTACGAACAATATTAAATATTTCCGATTCCGGAATTAATTTCCGTTTCGAACAAATATTTAATATTTCCGTTTCCGGATTATTTTCCGATTCCGATAATATTTCCGATTCCGACAATATTTCCGTTTCCGGCAATATTTCCGATTCCGGTAATATTTCCATTTCCAATAATATTTTGCGATACGTACCATGTTTCCGTTTCCGGCAACATCTACGACTTGGATAATATTTATATTTCCGATACGATCCATATTTCCGTTTCCGGTAATATCATCGTTTCCGGAGTATTCATTTCTTGCTTGTGACGATCTCAGCTCCCACTGAAACCAAGATTCGTCGATTCCGAATATCCATAGATGGAGTATTTAATGCCATTAAATACTTGATCCGTTTACGTACTATTTGTGTGACCCTACGGGTTCAGTCAAGAGTAAATTGTGGATTAATATCATTAATTCCCCTTGAACTGAAGCGGCCTCTAGCTAGGCATTCAGCTCACTTGATCTCACTGAATTATTAACTTGTTAATTAATACTGAACCGCATTTATTAGACTTAATATTATGTGCATACTTGGACCAAGGGCATTATTTCCTTCAGCGGCTTCCCCCCGCACGGCTTCAATCTCATCCTGGGTAGCCTTGAGTTTCTTCTCCAAGGCGTCCACTTTGGAAGAGAAATTAGTCACTCGCTCTGAGACCGAGGAATACTCTTTCCTTAGCACGGCCAGCCGCTCCTCATGCTCCAGCAACTTCTTCTCATAGTCCTGGCGTCTTCCTCAGCCTTCTTCAGAGCGTCTGCCTCGGACTCTATCTTTTTATCCGCATCCGCATTGATCAGCCTAGCCTTCCTCTCAGCATACTTCACATGATTCTCAATCTCATCTTTATGCTTTAGCATCTCTCTATGCATATCAAAGCGGTAGTGCCTAGCCTCGGCACAAAGGATGAAGAGCTGTCGTGACCAAAGACTTAGTTTTTCTTCAAAAAAAAAAAAGAAAAAAAAAGGTATGTATCTTACATCAAGTACGAGGGACTGCATGGACCCAAAGTACCCCAGATCAATTCCAGGAAGCGAGCTCACATATTCCTCAGGAATTTCATCATAGACGTCCGATAGGATCTTGTCCTTTTCTTCTGAACTAAAACCGCCTAATGAGGGAATGTTCGCCACTTCAGTACGCCGCATCCGTTTGAACATGTCAGCTGAATCAACATCAATATGTCAAATATTGTACCAAAACTACCAAGTTATCATGACATCCTAAGTACTAGGACACTAACCAATCGATGGAGCTGGTGGAGGCTTGGGGGCGTCCCCAGCAGAAGGACCTTGGGACTCCTTGACCTTCCCCTCTCTTGACGAGGAAGTAGAAGCCCCTCCAACCTTCGCAGCAGCACTAGGGGCGACAACCTGGTCAGCGACCGCCTCGTCAACAACCGCTTTGGCCGCAGAATCTCCTTCGGCGGCCACCTGGGGAGATGCTTCTTTATGCTCGGGTGGAAGGGTGGACGCCTGAGGAGGAGGAACTCCTTCTTCCCCAGCCAGAGGGGCGGACAGCCTCACTAGTGACGGCTTCGCTGCAGCATCAGTGGTGCCTAGCTTTTTGAAAAAGGGACGCTTGGGCTTAGGAGCCACCGTCGAAGACGCAGGACGTTTCTTCGTAGCTGACGAAGTGGGCTCCTGAAAATGCAACAGGTGAGCAACCAAGCATACACCTTAGAGGAATGCATAAGTATATCAAAAATAAACAGAACATACCTTGGCAGCATCACCAGAGGCACCCTCGTCGGACTTTTTTGAGGAGTCCTTCTTCTTAGCCTCCACGACCTTGAGGATATCATCCGTATACACCTGGGACAACCAGGTAGGTACGTCCACCAAACCCTTGTCTTCAGGGGACAGACGATTCATGGCGGAATCTACACAACACTAAGAGGGTTAGTAAAAGAAAAGAAAACAAGGCTTTGGTGAAAAGTCTATAAGAACCACCTCTACTCAAATAGGGACAGAGACCGACGACCACGAGAAAGACCATGTTGGTAAACTGACCCACATGGGGAAGCCAAGTATTGGGCACCCACACATGACTCTTCGAAGACAGACGACACATTTCGGCCTGAAATAAAGGCTTTATGAGCCTCCAATCCCTTGACAAAAGACGAGGGTAGGCGTCACCCCTAGACAAATAGTGAAGGAAATAATTCCCTTGGTCCAAGTATGCATATAATATTAAGTCTGATCTAATAAATGCGGTTCAGTATTAATTAACAAGTTAACAATTCATTGAGATCAAGTGAGCTAAATGCCTAGCTAGAGGCCGCTTCAGTTCAAGTGGAATTAATGATATTAATCCACAGCTTACTCTTGACTGAACCTGTAGGGTCACACAAATAGTACGTAAACGGATCAAGTATTTAATGGCATTAAATACTGTATCTATGGATATTCGGAATCGACGGATCTTGGTTTCAGTGGGAGCTGAGATCGTCACAAGCAAGAAATGAATACTCCGGAAACGATGATATTTGCCGGAAACGGAAATATGGATCGTATCGGAAATATAAATATTATCCAAGTCGTAGATGTTGCCGGAAACGGAAACATGGTACGTATCGGAAAATATTATTGGAAATGGAAATATTACCGGAATCGGAAATATTGCCGGAAACGGAAATATTGTCGGAATCGGAAATATTATCGGAATCGGAAAATAATTCCGGAAACGGAAATATTAAATATTTGTTCGAAACGGAAATTAATTCCGGAATCGGAAATATTAAATATTGTTCGTATCGGAAATGAATTTCGGAACCGGGAATTTAATCGGAAGCGCATCGTACGAATTAGCATCGGACGAGGCTTGCTAGACGAAGGCCTTGCACGAAGCCAGGCCCGCGCCCAGCAAGCCGAGCGCCCAAACACGGAGCTGCCACAGCCTCGCCAGGCCCAGCGCAAGGCCAGGCCCAGCAAGGCCTTTGGCGCGCGCGTTGAGCGCGCTCGTGGGCTGCGAGCAGCGACTGCTCGTGTGGGCCGCAAGGCCTGCGCGGGTGGTGCGATGCTCGTGGCCATACGACACTCGTGTTCGTAACGAATCCTAATCCTATCGGAATTCGTGTATTGATTAAATCCTAATCCTAATAGATTAAATTTATTATTTAGAGTTCAAATAGGATTCTAATTAATAAATCCACATCCTAGTAGGATTATAATTCCTTTTCCATATCTCTATAAATAGGTGCCTAGGGTCATGATTTATAGACACAATTGAAGTATTCAAAGATAAGGTTTTTAAGCAAAATCAGCCAAACACTTGCACCATAATAGCCGAAATTCCTAAGCTACCTTAAGGGCGATTCTAGTTGGTCAAGCTTAAGGCGGATCCGGACGTGCTGTGGACTATCTACGGAGGGACGACACTTGGAGTCCTAAAGACTTGTTCTTGTTCGGTTCGGGCGCAGCTAGGGAGGGCACGCTACAAAGTGTATGCATCTGAATTATGCTAAATGATTATGTGTAAATAATATGTTTCCTGGCTTTATGGTTTTTCCGCATGATTTATGTTTTGTCATATGTATCATAACCTAACAAATAGCGGGGTCGGTAATTCCACCGTGAAAGACGCTCTGAAAGGGAGAGGTTCTCCATTCGGATAACAGACCACTTCTTCCTCCACCAAACCCAGCTAGAGGTCTTACCCACTACCGTCTTATATCCCCTCCGGCTATATCGGGTGAACCATCCCTGGGGAGAACGAGAGGAAGGGGCAATATCTACAAGCCTAATAAAAGCAGGAAAAGAAGGAGTGATGTCACTCAATGCACACTTGGCAATATACCCAAAGACGTTCGCCCAAGAGTTAGGGGTCAGCTGGGCTAAGCCAATGTCATATCCCTCCAAGACGTCCATCACAAAAGGGTGCAGAGGAAACCTAAGACCTAACCTAAAAGCGGCTGTATAGACAGCAACCTCGCCCAGAGAGAGTCGGTCTACAGTATTATGGGGACGAGGGCATCTAAAACTAAAACCTCAAGGCAGGAGTAAGAAACGCTCAAAGTCACGTCCCTGCTCCCTCAGATACCTCAACCATTTCATGCTGGGGAAGATGTCAGAAGGAAGCAAATCTACATCCTCTTTCCCCCGAACCATAGGAGGAAGATTTTTTGCAAACTCCTCGTGAGAAGAACTGGAGGAATCATCCTCAAAATCCTCACGCAGGACACGAGGACGGCGAGCTACACTCTTTCTTCTTCTTGAAGAACGTGCCGCCCTTAAAGCCTCGTCTCCTGAATGATGGGAGGAGCTAACTCCACCCCTATTTCCTTGGGACGGGCTCGAAAAAGGAACCCTGTTGTCCCTCTCTCGCGGCGCTGCCCATGCACCCACATTGGCTGTTTTCCTAATACGAGCCATGCCGTCCTGCATAGGGAACAAGACTTCTTACTTTAGAAAAAAGGAAAAAAGAGCGCAGCAACTAACAGGACGCCTCCCCAAGAGATTAAAACATCAAAAACAAAGGAAATGTCATAAGCATGCAGAAACAAGAAGTTGTTGAAAATACTTACCAAAGAGTGATCAAACTGATTAAAAGATTAAACAAAATCGTCCAAGCTCCAAGAACACTGAACGAAGAATCCAAGAACACCTAATGCAAACACAAAAAATCTTCGACAAGGAATTCGTTTTCTCTCTCTACAAAAATCACTTTGGAATAACAAAAGGAAAATGAGAGAAAATAAACGATTTTTGAAGGTTTTAAAGGAGAAACCAAGCTCTGAAAAGCAACTAAACGTGGCACTCCACTATGTCAAGAAGCCTACCCCACATGGGCGAGGGGCACCCTCCTTGAGGGCAAATGATGTGGCCTAAACTAAAGAGCACCACATGGCTGTACTATAATGGCCCAGAAAGAAGGCCCAAAGGCCCACTTACAGGCATACCTCGAAATATCACATAGCTCATACCCGCATCCAAGATCCAAGACCCATCACTAGGTCATGAGACCTATTTGCCCAGGAGGATCCTGATCCATTATGCCTAAAAAGCCCAACGCTCAAGAGGCCCACCAGGTCTGATCAAGTCCCCTACTATCGGACATGTGTCCTGATCTTACCGAGCATCCAATCATGCAGCTAGGAATGAGGGACCAATTCCCAAGAAACCCTATCACTATAAATAGTGCAGATCCCTAACTAGAAGGGCAATCAATTCATTCCCACCTACCTTAAAACTATCTTTGCTCTGCCTTCTCTCTTAAATTACTTCTCTCTCTAGCCTATACTTACTTAGGCATCGGAGGGAATATTCCTACGGGAATATTCTTGTTTTGCAGGTTGCCAGAGGTTCGTGCCAGCTCATACTTGATACCTCCGAGGAACGCGTGATACATCATCACCGTAAAAGATCCCACAACACTAAGGATGAGAGAGAAACCCTAATTCTCTCTCAGCCTCCATGGATGTGTTCTTCCCAAAAGCACAAACTCTTGATTGATTGTCTAAGCTACGGTTATCAAGACGGATCTGATCGTTTCGGTGAACCAAGTAGAGGAATGACAAGTGGAGTTGTAAGTTCGTGTTCATTGACAGATTACTAGGGAAAATACGCTTCGAATGTAAGTTTGCTTAATCTGTGCTTTATACATGTTTCCTGGCTTTGGGGATTGTTTCCGCACATGTTATTATGTTTAACTGTATTCCTCTACAGTGGTATCACGAGCCTTATGTATTCAAAGCATGTTTTAGCATGAACTTTTTGTGTTTTTGCTGTTGTCGAAATTTTAGGAATTTTTGTTGATTTTTCGGAATTTTTTATGAATTATTGGATTAATTGCGTAACCTATTCTGAAATAAAAAAGATTCGGTTTTTTGACTTTTCAGACCTTAATCTGATTGAAAACGATTTTCTAAGATCAACTCATAAGAACGGAATTGCAAAAACAGGCCCCGAAGTGATGTTTTTTGGGCGTTTTTGTTAATTTTCGAATTAAAATTAAAAGTGTCGGAAAGTATTTCAATTAAAAGGTCGACCTAAACAACTCGGAATTTATTGAAATTTTGACACGATGTTTCTGGTTACATTCTTGATCTATGGTAAAATTTCAGATTTTTCCGATAAGTATAAAACCTAATTTTGCTTTCCCCAAATTTGTAAAAATTAGATCCCTAATTGATTTTTAAATAATTTAGATCTAATAATTCGGTTAATTGGGAAAGGGAATATAATTTCATGGGTCAGTGGCTAATTTTAAAAATTATTGGATTAAAATTTTGAATGGTTTCGTTAATTTTAATCGCACTTAAACCAAATTATTAAAATCTGAAATTTAAATGTAATTTAAGAACGATTTAAAGTTTTAGATTTTATTATTTAAAAGTTCAAAATTTTAAGTTGAAATCGTTCGTTCTTAAAATTTGAATAATGTTAGCCTTGATTTAATATTTTACGAAATTGGATTGTCGTTAAATTAATTAAATCGTAAAAACCGTTGTTTTTCGAAAATAAAAATCGTAACTTTTTATGAAAAATAACATGAATGCAAACGTTCGTTGAATTATTTTTTTTTTAATTGAGTTGGTCCGTAGTACGAACCAAAGGCACGAACACAAGGGTGAGGTGGACGTGTGGCTCGTCGAGCCACGCGGGCTGCCACGCGGGCTGCCACATTAGTGCCGAGCCGCAGCGACGCGGGCAGCAGCATGGGCGTTGCGTGCCGCACGCGCGCTGGGCGAGGGAAGGGGCAAACAAGCAGGCAGGGCCTTGCTTGCGATGGCTGCGAGCAAGCAAGGCACCTAGCCTTGCGATGCGCAGCGACGAGCGTCGAGCCAAGCACGCAGGGGCAGTAGCAGCTGCGGGTACGTGTGCAAGGCTGCGGGGTGCGCGGGCTTTGCTCGTGTGCCTCGTAGGCCACACCGTGCTACGTTGGGATGGGCGCAAACCTAGCCCGACCAAGCACATGAACATTTTTTTTAATTTGTTTATTTCGTTGGGCTTGACCATGTTTGCATTATTTTGGGCTAACGGGATATTTAATTTAATATTTTATTTACTTGGGCTAGGCCGCGGGTTTTAATTTAATATTTAATAATTAATTATCCGGAATAATTATTGGTTTGAGTGGGAGCCACTAAATGAAATTAAAAATTAAATAATTATTTTAATTATTTTTCTTAGGTCACATTATTTTAATTAAATTAAATTTTAATTAGAATAAAGTCTAAGGATTAATAATTTGGAAATTGATTAATCTTTTAGGACGCGTTTATGTGAACATGAATTTTAATTAATTCATGTAAATACTTGCATAATTAATTGGGCCATTCGTTTTAGCATACGAATGGGTGAATGCATAGAATATATATTTTATGTAACGCAGGTACTCCAAGTGACTAGTATGGCCATTTAGGATAGTTAAATACGGTCTGTGAACCGTTCTATATTTGAATGTAAAGTTTTAATTATGGTCTGCGAACCATGGAAATTTTGATGTAATTTTATTATTTTCAAGTATTTCTAAGTTTAGAACTTTAAGTTAGCAATTGAACAAAGATTCAAGACGATGCCAAGCTAACAAGATGGTGATGAAGATTGGATGCTTCAAGACAAGTGTTTTGGGCCATACTAGTTCACCATTTTATTTATGCATTTGATATATGTATATATATATATATATATATATATATATATATATATATATATATATATATATATATATATATATATATATATATATATATATATATATATATATATATATATATATATATATATATATATATATATTATGCTTGATTGTATGTATGTATACTTTGCGTGAATAGGTTGTTTCGTATGAGTCGATTAGATTAAATTCACTAAATAATCGAACCAACATAGAAACAACTAGGTCCAAAGTAATATTGAGTTTAAAAATTGCCTTCCAAATCAAGCACTTACAAAAATCTAAGGATCTAAAATAGTAGGTTTCCGCCAAAGCGAGGTACTATTTTAGTTGACTTAGGTGGTAAGGCGTCCCTAAGGAGCACGTTAATTGTGATTTCAACTCAAACAACAATGGCATTATGTTGTGGCAATGGGATAAATTATGGTATTAATTTATTAACCAAGAGTAATTTGGAGATTACTAGCAATAGGTTTTGCTTACCTAGAATCTTAAAATACTTAAGACATGCCAAAGATGCTTAAGGATTTAAGACTTTTAGGATCTTGGAATCGTTTCATTCATTTTGGACCATGTTTTATTTTTGCATGAATGAAATGTTTAATAGCTTTAATGATTGCATGAATGCTTTTATTTCAAGTTATTAAAAGTATGATAAATGTTTTCTTTGCTAGTTCATTCTGTAGAATAGTACATCTTCACCCTTATTGCGCTCAGATAATAGAACTGCAATATTTCCTCGATCGATTGGTAACTAATTTTGAGAGCGATTCTCAAAGAAAAGGAGGGTGAGAGCGTATCTTGAATGATATTTTCTTATAGCGATCTTCATGGTTGTTTTCAAACTAAAATTTGAATGGTAGACCAATTTGACCTCATATATTCAGAATAATGGGTAGTTTTGGAATAATGAAGTATTGAGTTAAAGACTCATGTAGTCATGTATAACCAATGGTTAACAACCAATTTTTTTTTGATTCGATAATGAATTAGACTCATTGGATGTTTTCATTCAAAGTGAATAAAAGAAAGGGACTAGACGATCAAGCAAAGACTAAAATCTTTTGGACTATAAGAAAACGTGCTAGAAAGGATAGGAAAGGGAACAAAAGAAATGAATTTAGATATTCTATTTTTACCTTGAGGTTTATCTTAAAGAGAAACGACTTAGCAAATAAACTCCCATGGTATTAGATTACCGCTTGAGGTTCTAACTCTTGTTAAGAACTCAAATTCCGGGAGCTAAGTCTGGCTATTAACCTACAAGTGGGAAACGAAGCAAAGTTGTGCTACATTAAATTGTAGGGTCATCATGTTTGTTTTAAAGTCCTTCTAAAGGCTGGAACTTAATTATGTTCCATTAATCATCATAATCAATTTCTTTTTGGACAACGGAAAGACTCACATTCAAAGTAAACAAAAACATTCGTTGAGTGTTTATTTGAATGAAATGGTCATTTAAGGGTTGAGTCATATGATTGATTAATAAACAAACGAATCTCTTCACACTCAAACTTCAGAAGGTTCAAATCAAACATTTTGATTTGTGTTCTACATATCTTTGGCAATGTCATACGACCATATCAACATGACAACATTCTAAGATTCCATGGCATGGATTTCTGAAAGTTGGTTAATTTAAGACACGTGGGTCTTGCTTGTTGAACATGACATAGAAATGGACTATTGTTGGAAGTTTCTAGACAATAAAGTTCATGGGCCAAAGATGGATTTTATGACTTACCTATTTCACAAGAATTTGAGAAAATATGGCTATGTTTACTCAAGGTGAAATATGTGAAATGCTTCAATGCAATTCACAAAAGGGTATAAAATCAACTTGGCAAGAATTTTGGAACATCTAGGCTGGGTCAAGGTGATGTTTGCATGAGCCAAGAAAGATTATCTAGATTGTTTATACGGCACTATGACAATCGAAGCTCCATAAGAATATGGTATGTCCAAATGGAGAAATCGGAATCTATTCGATTAACGATAATCACGACTATTTTCCTATATAGTTTCTAAATGATACTCTCAAGTGACTATCACACTAAACAAAGTTGTCAAAGCTAAGGATAAGATGTCATAAGGATTGAACTTCAGGTTCAGTACATCTTTTCAGTACATATATATCTAGGGTTGTCAAACCTAGTGGGAGTTAGTGTTTACATCAAACAAACTCAAGAATAGATATATGCTTCTTTATGAGAGACTAATAAAAACAAAAGGTATTGATTCTCCCACAAATCTGAGAACATATGGTTGTTGCTTAAGATAATGTCTTTTAGGAAACCATCATATTTCCAAAAAGGTAAGTGGGAGAAAAATGACCTTGAATGAACTTCAAGTCAAGCAAAAAACAAATGTAGGATACTTAGGAGTCTTTGGAAAAGCTCCGTACTTAGAAGCCTTTGGAAGAGCCTTCATGAAGACTTTAGAAGTGCTTCAAGAGAATCCTAATACTCAAAGGACTTGAGTAATGTCTTTATAGACACTAAAGTTTTATGTTCAATACCTAGGTAAGTCGTATAAGGAATAGAATTCAACCAAGATAGATACATAGATATCTTGAGGAATGAAAACTATGAAGAATTTAGAAGTGCTTCAAGAGAATCCTAATACTCAAAGGACTTGAGTAATGTCTTTATAGCCACTAAAGTTTGATGTTCAATACCTAGGTAAGTCGTATAAGGAATAGAATTCAACCAAGATAGATACATAGATATCTTGAGGAATGAAAACTATTAAGAATTTGAAAGTGCTTCAAGAACATACGACTTACAGGTTAGCTACAACGAATTAAAAATTCCCAAGTATGGTTTGAGGCCATCAGAAACATAAGTATGGTTCGAGGCCAAACAAAATGGTTTGAGGCCATTTTATCCGAAATATATTCATCTTAAAGAATCAAATCTATGATTTGGTTGATTTGCATAAAGGGTTCACTCCCATTAGTTGCAAACATGTTTTCTAAACATAGAACGTTGATTTGCATAAAGGGTTCACTCCCATTGGTTGCAAACATGTTTTCTAAACATACAACATTGATTTGCATTAAGGGTTTACTCCCATTGGTTGCAAACATGTTTTCAAAACATACAGAGATGATATTGTATACACATACAAAAGAGAAACTAGATTGGTGGTTAAAGATTGTAAACAACTTCACGACGTTGACAATGTTGAAATCTTTTTCACCAAGTCGGAATGCTTGAACTATTTTGGATAAATCTAGCAATCATTGCATATGGCAATATGGCAATTGGAAAACGAAACACTTACTCAATTGGACTTGTAGAAAGGAATTGTGTACATCACACAATGTAAAAGTTTTGGATGCTAGATAAAAGAGCAAGCTTAATAAATCTATTCGTAGATTAAAGTATGCAAGTGGGAATTGGACCATATTTGTCTAAAAGGCTATTGAGAAATCATAGCTTTATGAAAATATGGATCATCTTATAGATGAGGAGTTTAGTGGGAGCTAAGTCTGAAGGAAATAATGCCCTTGGTCCAAGTATGCATTCAATGTTAAGTCTAATAAATGCGGTTCAGTATTAATTAACAAGTTAATAATTCAGTGAGATCAAGTGAGCTGAATGCCTAGCTAGAGGCCGCTTCAGTTCAAGTGGAATTAATGATATTAATCCACAACTTACTCTTGACTGAACCCGTAGGGTCACACAAATAGTACGTAAACGGATCAAGTATTTAATGGCATTAAATACTCTATCTATGGATATTCGGAATCGACGGATCTTGGTTTCAGTGGGAGCTGAGATCGTCACAAGCAAGAAATGAATACTCCGGAAACGATGATATTGCCGGAAACGGAAATATGGATTGTATCGGAAATATAAATATTATCCAAGTCGTAGATGTTGCCAGAAACGGAAACATGGTACGTATCGGAAAATATTATCGGAAATGGAAATATTGCCGGAATCGGAAATATCGCCGGAAACGGAAATATTGTCAGAATCGGAAACATTATCGGAATCGGAAAATAATTCCGTAAACGGAAATATTAAATATTTGTTCGAAACGGAAATTAATTCCGGAATCGGAAATATTAAATATTGTTCGTATCGGAAATGAATTCCGAAATCGGGAATTTAATCGGAAGCGTATCGTACGAATTAGCGTCGGACGAGGCTCGCTAGACGAAGGCCCAGCACGAAGCCAGGCCATCGCCCAGCAAGCCACACGCATCACCAACACACGCCAAGCCTCGACCAGGCCCAGCGCAAGCCAGGCCCAGCCGAAGCCATGGGCGCGCGCGGACAGCAGCATGGGCCGAGCGCTGTGCGCTCAGCGTGGGCCGCAAGGCCTGCGCGGGTGTACGGTGCTCGTGCGATGCTCGTGTGCGAATCCTAAAGCTATCGGGATTCGATAAAAGATTAAATCCTAAACCTATTAGATAAAGTTTATTTAATAGAGTCCTAGCAGGATTCTAATTAAATTAATTAGTATCCTAATAGGATTCCAGTTCCTTTTCCATACCTCTATAAATAAGTGCCTAGGGTCATTATTTACATAGACGATTGAAGTATTCTAAAGGGTAAGTTTTGAAAGAAAAATTCAGCCATACACTTGCACTAACCTAGCCGAAAATCTATACTACCTTAAGGGCGATTCTAGTTGGTCAAACTTGAGGCGGATCCGGACGTACTGTGGACTATCTACGGAGGGACGACATTTGGAGTCCTAAAGACTTGTTCTTGTTCGGTTCGGGCGCAGCTAGGGAAGGCACGCTACAAAGTGTATGCATCTATACTATGCTAAATGATTATGTGTAAATAATATGCTTTCCTGGCTTTATGGTTTTTCCGCATGATTTGTGTATTGTCATATGTATCATAACCTAACAGTGGTATCACGAGACTCTTATTATTTTCATAATCTAAATTGCATAAACATGGTTAAATATTACAAATTTGCAAGAATTAAAAGGGGTGATTAATTTTCGTAATTGTTAATTAATTGCAAATTGCGTTTATTTAATTATATGTACGCAGTTTTTCGGCAGTTTCTTCGTTACTCATCCAAATCGAGTGATTTTTGTGTCAATTCCGCATGTAAAAGGCATTCTAAAATTTTGACAAAAAGAGTATTTTTTGGCCGAACCCAGAATTCTCAAATTCGAAGCCTAACTATGACTTTTCGGAGGTTTTAATTTTTCGAACGCAAAATTTTGTAAATTTAAGATGTTAAATTAAATATTTGCGATTCTTGTTAATAAATCTTGAATTTTTGATTGACCTACTGTATATGTTTAACAAGTTTGAATGCCTAGCCTTGTTAATTATGCAATCTAATTTGTAATTATGATTAATTTGTTGAAAATTGGAATAATTTAGAATTAATTTGATTTTCATAATTAGTTAGTAATTTAATTAGATACCTATGATTAAAAACCACCATAAAAATTGTAAATTTGTATTAAATTTTAAATTTTTATGACCTAGACTTGAATCCATGTTAATCGGAAATCAATTAATTAATAAATTTTCGATTTTTCGCCCTAAAATTATGAAATTAATATGATTTATTAATTTGTCATTAATTTTGAAAATAAATTTTTTAATTTTTATGCGATTCGCTCATATAACTTGCACGCACAAAGCAATGGACGCTACGTGTTACCCTTAAGGGGTGTTGTATAGTGCGGGCATGCGACGACGAGCAAAGGAGCTCGTCGCCCATGCGGTACGAATGCAATGAGCAAGGCTATGGTGCACGAGCACAAGGCAGCAGCCCTGCCTTGTGTCGTGTGCTGTGTGCGACGAGCGAGTGGGCAAGGGCGAGAGCAAGGCAGCGACAGTCGCGTGTGGGCAGCAGGCGAGCTGCGCCACGACGCAACTGCCGCGCGCAACGAGCGCAAGCTCGCGTGCGACGAGCGCTACGCCCAGCGATGGTGAGCAGCGAGCGTGTTGCGACGAGCGCTGGCGCGCGCCTTGCGATGGTGAGCAGCAGCAGATGCGACGCGGCACATAGGCTGCGCGCACATGGCCAGCGATGGCTGCGTGCGTGTGGCCTATGGCTGTGCGTTGCGTGGTGATGGTGCGTGCCTTGAGTTACGATTAGATCGTTTTACAACTTTAATTTGAAATTTTCAGTTTATGTAATTTTAATTAATTTTAAAATTAATAATTTAAATTATTTTCTTGGATTTTAATTTTGAATATTATAATTATAATAAATTTCATTTATTCTAATTATTTTACTAAAATTAAAATCATGAATTAATTTAAATACGACTGAAATTAAATTAAATATGTGGATTCAATTATAATTTTATATGAGCTTTAAATTTTAATTAAATTTGTATGTTTCCGGTTAGACTAGAAATACATTTTTATGTTTAAAATTAGTAAAGCATATGAATTTATTGGTTTAAGTCGGAGCCCTTTTAATCATAAACTCTTGATTAGGTCTACAAATCCTTAAGGTTAAAACAACTTGATTAGAATTAATAAGGACTGAATAATTTGTAGATTATTGGTGCCCTTGATTAATTGCTGCAAATATTTATGTGATGCATAACGTGTTTTACTAACCAACTATGTGGGCCATTCATGATAATGAATGGGTGAATGGTATATATTGTATATGTAATGTTTTGCAGGTTATGAAGTGACTAGTATGACCCAAATAGGATAGAAAATATGGTCTGCGTACCATTAATTTGAATGTAATTGGTCTAAAGTACCAAAATTGTTTTTCAATTCAAATATGGTCTGCGTACCATCAAATAGTTGTAATTAGTTTAATTATAGCTTATCCTATTTGAAGAAAATGGTGCCTCCCACGGTGATTTTCGAGACGGACTTTGAAGTTGAAGCTTCAAGATGAAGTCGGGTCATACTAGATCACATTTATCTTATGCATGCTTTAAGTTATTTATTGCTTTAAATATGTCTTAATTATGCATGAGATTGTGGCTTGATTATGTTGCATGATTAAGGATTTTAGTTCACTTAAAATCTAACCAACATAGTAAGAGCCTTAAGTTCCAAACTTAAAAATTGAGTTAAAAGGTGTCATGCCAAAATATATACTTGCTTGGATATCCTTTACATCAATCTAGTAATAGTTTTCGCTCAGCGAGGTGTTACTTATTGGTCCTAAAGGGGCAAGGTACACAAATAATTGTGAGTACATGTTAGTTTTGGTGAAACTCAACGATATAAGTAAGGAGTCCTTTTATGTCGTGGCAAAATCGATAGGTTTACCTAATAAGTTCTTAGACGTGCCTATCAACCAAGAATAGTTTCTAGACTATTAGCAAAAGGTTTTTGCTTACCTAAGATATTTTAGGATTGAGTCGACAAACTGTGCTTAATTCTTCAATGGATTTTAGGATCTTGGAATCATTTTATTCACACCTGCCGGAACACATAACTTGAATAAAATGCTTAATGAACATTGAATTATGCATGTATGCTAGAATTTAAGTTTATTAAGAGAAACTGTGAGTGGTTATTTATTTGTTTATTCTTTTCAATTGTAGTTTTAATTATGGCAAACAACAATTCATTCAACATTCGATCAATTCTCGAAAAGGAGAAGTTGAGCGGGAAAAACTTCCTTGACTGGCAAAGGAACTTGCAAATAGTTCTTATGCAGGAAGAAAAGGAGTATGTCCTGGAAGAGGCGATGCCCGAAGCCGCAGGCGATGGGGTCACTCAGGCAGCCCTCAATCGTTGGATTGATGCCAACAAGGATGTGAAATGTCTAATGCTCGCCACCATGACTGCAGATCTGCAGAAAACGTTCATCAACTCAGATGCTTTCACGATCATCAGTGAGTTAAAGAACATGTTCCAAGATCTGGCTCGAGTTAAAAGATTTGAGACTCATAGGCAAATTCTTGAGACCAAGCTTAAGAAAGGCGAGCCCGTAAGTCCACATGTTCTCAAAATGATTGGACTCATTGAGAATATGAGTCGGCTAGATCAACAATTCTCTCAGGAAATGGCTGTAGACACCATCCTCCATTCTCTTCATAACGGGTATGATCAGTTCAAACTGAACTACAGTATGAATATTCTGGACAAAACGCTCACTGAGCTTCACGGTATGCTGAAAACCGCTGAAAAGACGCTCAAAAGTGATAAGCAATATGTGCTTATGGTGCGTGGGGGCAAGTTCAAGAAATCTGGAAAGAAGAGGAATGCTAAGAAAGGTGGCAACAAGGCCAGCCCAACTAAGCAAACTGGCCCCAAGTCTGAAAAGAGGAAGGTCAGTCAACCCACTTCTGAATCCGAATGCTTCTACTGCAAGAAGAAGGGGCATTGGAAGAGAGATTGCTTGAAGCTAAAGGAAGATCAGAAGAACGGAACAGTCGTTCCATCTTCAGGTATTTTCGTTATAGATTGTATACTTGCTAATTCAACTTCTTGGGTATTAGATACAGGTTGTGGCTCACACTTATGTTCCAATCCACAGGGACTAAGAAGAAGTAGAAAGTTAAGCAAGGGTGAAGTCGACCTACGAGTGGGAAATAGAGCACGGATTGCTGCATTAGCTGTAGGAACTTATTATTTGTCGTTGCCCTCTGGGCTAGTTTTGGAACTGGAAGAATGTTTCCATGTTCCAAGTCTTACGAAAAACATCATTTCAGTTTCTTGCTTATATGCTAAGGGATTTTCCTTTTTAATAAAAGACAATAGTTGTTCGTTTTATTTTAAAGAGATGTTTTATGGATCTGCTAGATTAGTCAATGGACTTTATTTATTAGATCACGACAAACAAGTTTATAACATAAATACCAAAAAGGCCAAAAAGGATGATTCAGATCTCACATATCTGTGGCATTGTCGATTAGGCCATATAAACTTGAAACGCTTAGAAAGACTTCAAAAGGAAGGAATTCTAGAACCATTTGACTTAGAGGATTATGGTAAATGCGAATCATGTTTACTTGGCAAAATGACAAAGCAACCTTTCTCTAAAGTTGGAGAAAGAGCAATTGACCTATTGGGTTTAATCCATACAGATGTATGTGGACCAATGAGTACAAATGCTAGAGGTGGTTTCAGCTACTTTATCACTTTCACTGATGACTTCAGTAGATATTGTTATGTCTACCTAATGAAGCATAAGTCTGAATCCTTTGACAAATTCAAGGAATTTCAAAATGAAGTAGAGAATCAATTAAGCAAGAAGATTAAGGCACTGCGGTCTGATAGAGGCGGTGAATATCTGAGCTATGAATTTGATGACCATCTGAAAGAATGTGGAATTTTGTCAGAATTGACTCCTCCTGGAACACCACAATGGAATGGTGTGTCGGAACGGAGGAACAGAACCTTGCTAGACATGGTCAGGTCAATGATGGGTCAGACCAAACTTCCAATAGAATTTTGGGGACATGCACTAAATACAGCTGCACTCACTATAAATAGAGCTCCGTCTAAAGCTGTCGAAAAGACTCCATATGAGTTATGGTTTGGAAAGCCTCCAAATGTGTCTTTTCTTAAGATTTGGGGATGTGAAGTATACGTCAAACGATTAATTTCAGACAAACTTCATCCGAAATCTGACAAATGTATCCTTGAGGGCTATCCAAAGGAAACAAAGGGGTATTACTTCTACAATACATCTGAGAACAAGGTGTTTGTTGCTCGAGATGGTGTCTTTTTGGAGAAAGATCACATTTCCAAAATGACAAGTGGGAGAAAAGTAGACCTCGAAGAAATTCGAGTCGAACAACAAACTCTAGAGAATGCTCAAGATGAAATTCAGGATGAAACTCAGAGATCTTTAGAAGAATCTGGTGAGAATCATGGTCAATCTAGAAATGTTACCCCGCGTAGATCGCAAAGATATAGATCTCAACCGGAAAGGTACTTAGGTATTTTGACGAACGAGAGCTATGACGTTCTATTACTTGAAAGTGATGAACCTGCGACTTACAAACAAGCTATGACGAGCCCTAGCTCCAAGCAATGGCAAGAAGCCATGCAATCGGAATTAGACTCCATGTCTGAAAACCAAGTATGGGATTTGGTCGATTTGCCAGATGGCTACCAAGCCATTGGAAGAAAATGGGTTTTCAAACTGAAAAAGGACAAGGATGTGAAACTTGAAGTTTTCAAAGCTAGATTGGTTGCAAAAGGTTACAGGCAAGTCCACGGTGTGGATTACGATGAAACCTTTTCACCAGTTGCAATGCTAAAGTCTATTCGAATAATGTTAGCAATCGCTGCATATTACGATTACGAAATATGGCAGATGGATGTCAAAACCGCTTTCTAAAACGGCGTTTTAACATAAACTGTGTTCATGACACAGCCTGAAGGTTTTGAGGATCCAAAGAACGCTAAAAAGGTATGCAAGCTAAAGAAATCAATCTACGGATTGAAGCAGGCATCCAGGAGCTAGAATATACGTTTTGATGAAGCAGTCAGTGACTTTGGTTTCATCAAGAACGCAGACGAATCTTGTGTATACAAGAAGGTCAGTGGGAGCAAAATTGCTTTCCTAGTATTATATGTCGACGACATATTACTTATCGGAAATGACATTCCTATGTTGAACTCTGTCAAGATTTGGCTTGGGAAATGTTTTTCGATGAAGGATCTAGGAGAAGCACAGTACATATTGGGCATCAAGATTTACAGAGATAGATCTAAAAAGATGATTGGACTTAGTCAAAGCACTTATATCAATAAGGTGCTTGAGGGGTTCAAGATGGCAGACTCCAAGCGAGGTTACCTACCCATGTCTCATGGAATAACTCTAAGCAAGACTCAGTGCCCAAAAACACTTGATGAACGTAGACGAATGAATGGGATTCCATATGCATCATTGATTGGTTCAATAATGTATGCTATGATATGTACACGCCCGGATGTTGCGTACGCACTCAGTGCTACGAGCAGATACCAGTCAGACCCAGGAGAGGCACATTGGACTGCTGCCAAGAATATTCTGAAGTACCTGAAAAGGCACAAAGATGACTTCCTGGTCTATGGTGGAGATGATGAATTAATTGTTAAAGGCTATACGGACGCAAGTTTCCAAACCGACAAAGATGATTTCAGATCACAGTCTGGGTTTGTCTTCTGCCTCAACGGAGGTGCAGTATGTTAGGTTATGATACATATGACAATTCATAAATCATGCGGAAAAACCATAAAGCCAGAAAAGCATATTATTTACACATAATCATTTAGCATAGAATAGATGCATACATGTTGTAGCGTGCCTTCCCTAGCTGCGCCCGAACCGAACAAGAACAAGTCTTTAGGACTCCAAATGTCGTCCCTCCGTAGATAGTCCACAGTACGTCCGGATCCGCCTCAAGTTAGACCAACTAAAATCGCCCTTAAGGTGCTTAGGATTTTCGGCTCTTATTGCAAGTGTATGGCTGATTTATATTTCAAAAACTTACCCTTTGAATACTTCAATCGTACCTGCAAATAATGACCCTAGGCCCTTATTTATAGAGGTATGGAAAAGGAACTGGAATCCTATTAGGATACTAATTAGTTAAACTAGAATCCTAGTAGGACTCTAACTAATTAATTTTATCCTTTTAGGATTAGGAATTTAATCATCAAACAAATCCTACACAATTTAGGTTTCGTATGTGAACACAAACTCTACACGAGCATAACCCACGAGCGTGCAGGCCATGCCCGCGCACAGCCCACACGGCCGCTCGGCCTACGCGAGCCGCAAGCCCACGCGAGCATCAGCACAGCTCGCAGCCCATTGCTGCGCGCGCTGCCATGGCCTGCTGGGCCTGGCCTTGCGCTGGGCCTGGCGTGGCCTTGGCTGTTCGTGTGGCGCACTTGGCTTGCTGGGCGATGGCCTGGCTTCGTGCTGGGCCCTCGTCCGGCAGGCCTCGTCCGATGCTTATTCGTACTATACGCTTCCGATTAAATTACCAGTTCCGGAATTCATTTCCGATACGAACAATATTTAATATTTCCGATTCCGGAATTAATTTCCGTTTCGAACAAATATTTAATATTTCCGTTTCCGGAATTATTTTCTGATTCCGATAATATTTCCGATTCTGACAATATTTCCGTTTCCGGCAATATTTCCGATTCCGGCAATATTTCCATTTCCGATAATATTTTCTGATACGTACCATGTTTCCATTTCCGGCAACATCTACTATTTGGATAATATTTATATTTCCGATACGATCCATATTTCCATTTCCGGCAATATCATCGTTTCCGGAGTATTCATTTCTTACTTGTGACGATCTCAGCTCCCACTGAAACCAAGATCCGTCGATTCTGAATATCCGTAGATAGAGTATTTAATGCCATTAAATACTTGATCCGTTTACGTACTATTTTTGTGACCCTACGGGTTCAGTCAAGAGTAAGCTGTGGATTAATATCATTAATTCCACTTGAACTGAAGCGGCCTCTAGCTAGGCATTCAGCTCACTTGATCTCACTGAATTATTAACTTGTTAATTAATACTGAACCGCACTTATTAGACTTAACATAGAATGCATACTTGGACCAAGGGCATTATTTCCTTCAGTCTCCCACTTGTCCTTTGGGACAAGTGTGCATTTCCTAATTCCTTTGTCGCTCGATGCTTGCTCTTGAACATAAGGTAAGAGTTGTCATCCTTATTATGTCCAGAGGTGTTTCTCGGTTTCAGAGTTCAACTGATCAAATAAACAGATAATCATAGCCTATGATTCATCAGAGCACGGCCATGCATTTCACAGTTTCTAGCTCTCCGAATGGCCTTGTACAACTTTTAAGCATCTCATCCCGATTTATGGGAGGACAATCCCAATCTTGCGATCTTGAGATTAGACTTCGTTTGATAGGTGATTGCCTGAGCGTTGCCTTTATAGCCTCTTTTTACGGTGCTACGGTTGGTCAACGTCAAAGCAACCAGTTCTCAAACAAGTAATCTCAAATCACTCAGGTATTGAGGATTTAGTGTCTAATAATTTTAATGAAATTTACTTATGACAGATTTTCATCTCTTACAGTAAAGTTTCATAGGTCTTGTCCGATACTAGTCTTCTCAAAGTAAGTATCTATGCAAATGATTATGACATTGCCATGTCCACATAGTTCATGAAACATAACTACTAGTCATCTTGCATTCTAATCGTCTAACGTTTTCTATGCGTCCAATTTTATAGAAAACTCCGACTAGGGACCATTTTCAACCTTTGACATTCAAGTTCACTTGATAGACATTTCTTAGTCACAGGACTGGTCCTGACAGTATATCTTGAATATATCGTCAAATTGAAGGGACTCATCATCTAATAAACCACAAATTAAATGGAAAAATGAATTCTTTTCATTTATTGTGAATGATTAACCAATAATGTTTTACAAAGATTTAAACTCTAAAACTTTAAAACATTAAACAAGGATATCAAAGCCATTCTCCAATATGCTTGATTCCCATAGCTGCAGTGTGCGAGTTGTGCTTCGCCTGCGGCAGAGGTTTAGTCAATGGATCTGATATGTTGTCATCAGTTGCAATCTTGCTTATCTCGACTTCTTTTCTTTCAACGAACTCTCGTAGAAGGTGAAATCTACGAAGTACATGCTTGACTCTCTGGTGGTGTTTAGGCTCCTTTGCCTGTGCAATAGCTCCGTTATTATCACAATACAGGGCTATTGGTCCTTTAATGGAGGGGACTACACCAAGTTCACCTATGAACTTCCTTAGCCATATAGCTTCCTTTGCTGCTTCATGTGCAGCAATGTACTCCACTTCAGTTGTAGAATCCGCAATGGTGCTTTGCTTAGCACTTTTCCAGCTTACTGCACCTCCGTTGAGGCAGAAGACAAACCCAGACTGTGATCTGAAATCATCTTTGTCGGTTAATTTGGAAACTTGCGTCCGTATAGCCTTTAACAATTAATTCATCATCTCCACCATAGACCAGGAAGTCATCTTTGTGCCTTTTCAGGTACTTCAGAATATTTTTGGCGGCAGTCCAATGCGCCTCTCCTGGGTCTGACTGGTATCTGCTCGTAGCACTGAGTGCGTACGCAACATCCGGGCGTGTACATATCATAGCATACATTATTGAACCAATCAATGATGCATATGGAATCCCATTCATTCGTCTACGCTCATCAAGTGTTTTGGGGCATTGAGTCTTGCTTAGAGTTATTCCATGAGACATGGGTAGGTAGCCTCGCTTGGAGTCTGCCATCTTGAACCTATCAAGCACCTTATTGATATAAGTGCTTTGACTAAGTCCAATCATCTTTTTAGATCTATCTCTGTAAATCTTGATGCCCAATATGTACTGTGCTTCTCCTAGATCCTTCATCGAAAAACATTTCCCAAGCCAAATCTTGACAGAGTTCAACATAGGAATGTCATTTCCGATAAGTAATATGTCGTCGACATATAATACTAGGAAGCAATTTTGCTCCCACTGACCTTCTTATATACACAAGATTCGTCTGCGTTCTTGATGAAACCAAAGTCACTGACTGCTTCATCAAAACGTATATTCCAGCTCCTGGATGCCTGCTTCAATCCGTAGATTGATTTCTTTAGCTTGCATACCTTTTTAGCGTTCTTTGGATCCTCAAAACCTTCAGGCTGTGTCATGAACACAGTTTATGTTAAAACGCCGTTTTAGAAAGCGGTTTTGACATCCATCTGCCATATTTCGTAATCGTAATATGCAGCGATTGCTAACATTATTCGAATAGACTTTAGCATTGCAACTGGTGAAAAGGTTTCATCGTAATCCACACCGTGGACTTGCCTGTAACCTTTTGCAACCAATCTAGCTTTGAAAACTTCAAGTTTCACATCCTTGTCCTTTTTCAGTTTGAAAACCCATTTTCTTCCAATGGCTTGGTAGCCATCTGGCAAATCGACCAAATCCCATACTTGGTTTTCAGACATGGAGTCTAATTCAGATTGCATGGCTTCTTGCCATTGCTTGGAGCTAGGGCTCGTCATAGCTTGTTTGTAAGTCGCAGGTTCATCACTTTCAAGTAATAGAACGTCATAGCTCTCGTTCGTCAAAATACCTAAGTACCTTTCCGGTTGAGATCTATATCTTTGCGATCTACGCGGGGTAACATTTCTAGATTGACCATGATTCTCACCAGATTCTTCTAAAGATCTCTGAGTTTCATCCTGAATGTCATCTTGAGCATTCTCTAGAGTTTGTTGTTCGACTCGAATTTCTCCGAGGTCTACTTTTCTCCCACTTGTCATTTTGGAAATGTGATCTTTCTCCAAAAAGACACCATCTCGAGCAACAAACACCTTGTTCTCATATGTATTGTAGAAGTAATACCCCTTTGTTTCCTTTGGATAGCCCACAAGGATACATTTGTCAGATTTTGGATGAAGTTTGTCTGAAATTAATCGTTTGACGTATACTTCACATCCCCAAATCTTAAGAAAAGACACTTTTGGAGGCTTTCCAAACCATAACTCATATGGAGTCTTTTCGACAGCTTTAGACGGAGCTCTATTTATAGTGAGTGCAGCTGTATTTAGTGCATGTCCCCAAAATTCTAATGGAAGTTCGGCCTGACCCATCATTGACCTGACCATGTCTAGCAAGGTTCTGTTCCTCCGTTCCGACACACCGTTCCATTGTGGTGTTCCAGGAGGAGTCAATTCTGATAGAATTCCACATTCTTTCAGATGGTCATCAAATTCATAGCTCAGATATTCACCGCCTCTATCAGACCGCAGTGCCTTGATCTTCTTGCCTAATTGATTCTCTACTTCACTCTGAAATTCCTTGAATTTGTCAAAAGATTCAGACTTATGCTTCATTAGGTAGACATAACCATATCTACTGAAGTCATCAGTGAAAGTGATAAAGTAGCTGAAACCACCTCTAGCATTTGTACTCATTGGTCCACATACATCTGTATGGATTAAACCCAATAGTTCATTTGCTCTTTCTCCAACTTTAGAGAAATGTTGCTTTGTCATTTTGCCAAGTAAACATGATTCGCATTTACCATAATCCTCTAAGTCAAATGGTTCTAGAATTCCTTCCTTTTGAAGTCTTTCTAAGCGTTTCAAGTTTATATGGCCTAATCGACAATGCCACAGATAGGTGAGATCTGAATCATCCTTTTTGGCCTTTTTGGTATTTATGTTATAAACTTGTTTGTCGTGATCTAATAAATAAAGTCCATTGACTAATCTAGCAGATCCATAAAACATCTCTTTAAAATAAAACGAACAACTATTGTCTTTTATTAAAAAGGAAAATCCCTTAGCATCTAAGCAAGAAACTGAAATGATGTTTTTAGTAAGACTTAGAACATGGAAACATTCTTCCAGTTCCAAAACTAGCCCGGAGGGCAACGACAAATAATAAGTTCCTACAGCTAATGCAGCAATCCGTGCTCTATTTCCCACTCGTAGGTCGACTTCACCCTTGCTTAACTTTCTACTTCTTCTTAGTCCCTGTGGATTGGAACATAAGTGTGAGCCACAACCTGTATCTAATACCCAAGAAGTTGAATTAGCAAGTATACAGTCTATAACGAAAATACCCGAAGATGGAACGACTGTTCCGTTCTTCTGATCTTCCTTTAGCTTTGGACATTCTCTTTTGTAATGGCCTATTCCATCACAATAAAGACAGCTTGATGTGGACTTGTCCTGCTTTGATTTAGCATTGCCCTTGGACTTTCCACTTTTCTTGAACGGTCTCCTTCTAGCCTTGAGTAAATCTTTGGCTTCACAGTCCAGTATTATCTCAGCCTTTCTAACAAGGTGAACAAATTCTGCAACTGTTTCTTCTCTTGGTTCACTTAGGTATAGTTGCTTGAAGCGACCATACCCACTGTGTAGTGAATTGAGCAAGATAGAGACTGCCATCCTTTCGCTTATTGGTGTTCCTAGTAGACTTAGGCGATCAAAGTATGAACGCATAAGATCCACATGGAACCTCAGTGGGACGCCTACCCTCTGTTTAGTGCGAAGGAGCTGAACATGTGTTTCTTGGACTTCCATCCTATAACACCTGTTGGGAGAACTAACCTTTAGACCAGACATTGATTCAATCAACTCATGGACGTTCAGCTCCCTGTCCTCCGTGCTTCCACGACAGATATCCCTCAGATTCTTGATGAGCGTAAAAGGTTCATAGGCTACAAACCTTCTAGCCCAATCATCAGGGATATTGTTCAGCATGAGACTCATAACCTTTTTGAGATCCGCATCCCAGGCGAAAAATCTCTCAGGGGTCATGTCTCTGGCATAGTAGCTTGGCATGGGATGTGATAGTACATACTCAAGTCCATTGAGTCTGACTATTTCAACTAGCTTAGCTTCCCATTCAAGAAAATTTGCCAGGTTCAGCTTGACCATAAGCTCAGAACCTATGATGATGTTTTGATTGTTGTTTGCCATAGTTAAAACTACAATTGAAAAGAATAAACAAATAAATAATCATTCACAGTTTCTCTTAATAAACTTAAATTCTAGCATATATGCATAATTCAATGTTCATTAAGCATTTTATTCAAGTTATGTGTTCCGGCAGGTGTGAATAAAATGATTCCAAGATCCTAAAATCATTGAAGA
Source organism: Spinacia oleracea (assembly GCF_020520425.1). Taxonomy (NCBI): domain Eukaryota; kingdom Viridiplantae; phylum Streptophyta; class Magnoliopsida; order Caryophyllales; family Amaranthaceae; genus Spinacia; species Spinacia oleracea. The sequence goes on from NC_079491.1 coordinate 81,839,065, forward strand.
ACTAAGCACAGTTTGTCGACTTAATCCTAAAACATCTTAGGTAAGCAAAAGCCTTTTGCTAATAATCTAGAAACTATTCTTGGTTGATAGGTACGTCTAAGAACTTATTAGGTAAACCTATCGATTTTGCCACGACATAAAAGGACTCCTTACTTATATCGTTGAGTTTCACCAAAACTAACATGTACTCACAATTATTTGTGTACCTTGCCCCTTTAGAACCAATAAGTAACACCTCGCTGAGCGAAAACTATTACTAGATTGATGTAAAGGATATCCAAGCAAGTGTATATTTTGGCATGGCACCTTTTAACTCAATTTTTAAGTTTGGAACTTAAGGCTCTTACTATGTTGGTTAGATTTTAAGTGAACTAAAATCCTTAATCATGCAACATAATCAAGCTTTGATCTCATGCATTTTAAGACATATTTAAAAGCAATAAATAACTTAAAACATGCATAAGATAAATGTGATCTAGTATGGCCCGACTTCATCTTGAAGCTTCAACTTCAAAGTCCGTCTTGAAAATCTCCGTGGGAGGCACCATTTTCTTCAAATAGGATAAGCTATAATTAAAACTAATTACAACTATTTGATGGTACGCAGACCATATTTGAATTGAAAAACAACTTTGGTACTTTAGACCAATTACATTCAAATTAATGGTACGCAGACCATATTTTCTATCCTATTTGGGCCATACTAGTCACTTCATAACCTGCAAAACAGTACATATACAATATATACCATTCACCCATTCATTAACATGAATGGCCCACATAGCTGGTTAGTAAAACACATTATGCATCACATAAACATTTGCAGCAATTAATCAAGGGCACCAATAATCTACCAATTATTCAGTCCTTATTAATTCTAATCAAGTTTTTTTAACCTTAAGGATTTGTAGACCTAATCAAGAGTATATGACTAAAAAGAGCTCCCACTTAAACCAATAAATTCATATGCTTTACTAATTTTAAACATAAAAATGTATTTCTAGTCTAACCGGAAACATACAAATTTAATTAAAATTTAAAGCTCATATAAATTTATAATTGAATCCAAAAAATTTAATTTAATTTCAGTCGTATTTAAATTAATTCATGATTTTAATTTTAGTAAAATAATTAGAATAAATAAAATTTATTATAATTACAATATTCAAAATTAAAATCCAAGAAAATAATTTAAATTATTAATTTTAAAATTAATTAAAATTACGTAAACTGAAAATTTCAAATTAAAATTTCAAAACGATCTAATCGCAACGCAACAACCCCACGCAACGCACGCCCATGGGCCACACGCACACATCCATCGCTGGCCATGTGCGCGCAGCCCATGCGCTGCGTCGCATCGCTGCTGCTCCCCATCGCAAGGCGCGCGCCAGCGCTCGTCGCAACAAGCATGCTGCCGCAGCCCATCGCTGGGCGCAGCGCTCGTCGCATGTCGCAACAGGCAAGCTGCTCGCCATCGCTGGGCGCAGCGCTCGTCGCACGCACACTTGCGCTCGCTGCGCGCGAGGCTCCGCATGCTTGCGCGAGGCAGTGCGCGCTGTGGCGCAGCACGCTTGCTGCCCACACGCGACTGCTCGTGCCTTGCTCTCGCACTTGCCCATGCGCCCATTGCTCACAGCCCACGACACAAGGCAGGGCTGCTGCCTTGTGCTCGTGCACCATGCCCTTGCTCGCTGCATTCGTACCGCATGGGCGACGAGCTCCCTTGCTCGTCGTCGCATGCCCGCACTATACAACACCCCTTAAGGGTAACACGTAGCGTCCATTGCTTTGTGCGTGCAAGTTATATGAGCGAATCGCATAAAAATTAAAAATTTATATTCAAAATTAATGACAAATTAATAAATAATATTAATTTCATAATTTTAGGGCGAAAAATCAAAAATTTATTATTTAATTGATTTCCGATTAACATGGATTCAAGTCTAGGTCATAAAAATTTAAAATTTAACATAAATTTACAATTTTTATGGTGGTTTTTAATCATAGGTATCTAATTAAATTATAACTAATTATGAAAATCAAATTAATTCTAAATTATTCCAATTTTCAACAAATTAATCATAATTACAAATTAGATTGCATAATTAACAAGGATAGGCATTCAAAATTGTTAAACATATACAGTAGGTCAATCAAAAATTCAAGATTTATCAACAAGAATCGCAAATATTTAATTTAACATCTTAAATTTACGAAATTTTGCATTCGAAAAACTAAAACCTCCGAAAAGTCATAGTTAGGCTTCGAATTTGAGAATTCTGGGTTCGGCCGAAAATTTTAGAATGCCTTTTACATGCGGAATTGACACAAAAATCACTCGATTTGGATGAGTAACGAAGAAACTGCCGAAAAACTACGTACGTATAATTAAATAAACGCAATTTGCAATTAATTAACAATTACGAAAATTAATCACCCCTTTTAATTCTTGCAAATTTGTAATATTTAACCATGTTCATGCAATTTAGATTATGAAAATAATAAGAGGCTCGTGATACCACTTTTAGGTTATGATACATATGACAATTCATAAATCATGCGGAAAAACCATAAAGCCAGGAAAGCATATTATTTACACATAATCATTTAGCATAGAATAGATGCATACATGTTGTAGCGTGCCTTCACTAGCTGCGCCAGAACCGAACAAGAACAAGTCATTAGGACTCCAAATGTCGTCCCTCCGTAGATAGTCCACAGTACGTCCGGATCCGCCTCAAGTTAGACCAACTAGAATCGCCCTTAAGGTGCTTAGGATTTTCGGCTCTTATTGCAAGTGTATGGCTGATTTATATTTCAAAAACTTACCCTTTGAATATTTCAATCGTACCTGCAAATAATGACCCTAGGCCCTTATTTATAGAGGTATGGAAAAGGAACTGGAATCCTATTAGGATACTAATTAGTTAAACTAGAATCCTAGTAGGACTCTAACTAATTAATTTTATCCTTTTAGGATTAGGAATTTAATCATCAAACAAATCCTACACAATTTAGGTTTCGTATGTGAACACAAACTCTACAAGAGCATGACCCACGAGCGTGCAGGTCATGTCCGCGCACAGCCCACACGGCCGCTCGGCCTACGCGAGCCGCAAGCCCACGCGAGCAGCAGCACAGCTCGCAGCCCATTGCTGCGCGCGCTGCCATGGCCTGCTGGGCCTGGCGTGGCCTTGGCTGTTCGTGTGGCGCGCTTGGCTTGCTGGGCGATGGCCTGGCTTCGTGCTGGGCCCTCGCCCGGCAGGCCTCGTCCGATGCTTATTCGTACGATACGCTTCCGATTAAATTCCCGATTCCGGAATTCATTTCCGATACGAACAATATTTAATATTTCCGATTCCGGAATTAATTTCCGTTTCGAACAAATATTTAATATTTCCGTTTCCGGAATTATTTTCCGATTCCGATAATATTTCCGATTCTGACAATATTTCCGTTTCCGGCAATATTTCCGATTCCGGCAATATTTCCATTTCCGATAATATTTTCCGATACGTACCATGTTTCCGTTTCCGGCAACATCTACGACTTGGATAATATTTATATTTGCGATACGATCCATATTTCCGTTTCCGGCAATATCATCGTTTTCGGAGTATTCATTTCTTGCTTGTGACGATCTCAGCTCCCACTGAAACCAAGATCCGTCGATTCCGAATATCCATAGATAGAGTATTTAATGCCATTAAATACTTGATCCGTTTACGTACTATTTGTGTGACCCTACGGGTTCAGTCAAGAGTAAGCTGTGGATTAATATCATTAATTCCACTTGAACTGAAGCGGCCTCTAGCTAGGCATTCAGCTCACTTGATCTCACTGAATTATTAACTTGTTAATTAATACTGAACCGCACTTATTAGACTTAACATAGAATGCATACTTGGACCAAGGGCATTATTTCCTTCACAGTAAGCTGGAAAAGTTATAAGCAAAGCACCATTGCGATTCTACAACTGAAGCGGAGTACATTGTTGCACATGAAGCAGCAAAGGAAGCTATATGGCTAAGGAAGTTCATAGGTGAACTAGGTGTAGTCCCCTCCATTAAAGGACCAATAGCTCTGTATTGTGATAATAACGGAGATATTGCACAGGCAAAGGAGCCTAGACACCACCAAAGAGTCAATCATGTACTTTGTAGATTTCACCTTCTACGAGAGTTCGTTGAAAGAAAAGAAGTCGAGATAAGCAAGATTGGAACTGATGACAACATATCAGATCCATTGAATAAACCTCTGCCGCAGGCGAAGCACAACTCGCACACTGCAGCCATGGGAATCAAGCATATTGGAGAATGGCTTTGATGTCCTTATTTAATGTTTTAAAGTTTTAGAGTTTAAATCTTTGTAAAACATTATTGGTTAATCATTCACAATAAATGAATAGAATTCATTTTTCCATTTAATTTGTGGTTTATTAAATGATGAGTCCCTTCAATTTGACGATATATTCAAGATAGACTGTCAGGATTAGTCCTGTGACTAAGAAATGTCTATCAAGTGAACTTGAATGTCAAAAGCTGAAAATGGTCCCTGGTCGGAGTTTTCTATAAAATTGGACGCATAGAAAAAGTTAGACGACTAGAATGCAAGATGACTAGTAGTTCTGTTTCTTGAACTATGTGGACATGGCAATGTCATAATCATTTGCATAGATACTTACTTTGGGAAGACTAGTATCGGACAGACCTATGAAACTTTACTGTAAGAGATGAAAATCTGTCATAAGTAAATTTCATTAAAATTATTAGACACTAAATCCTCAATACCTGAGTGATTTGAGATTACTTGTTTCAAAACTGTTTGCTTTGACGTTGACCAACCGTCGCACCGTAAAAGGAGGCTATAAAGGCAACGCTCAGGTAATCACCTGTTAGGTTATGATACATATGACATTACATAGATCATGCGGAAACAACCATTAACCCAGGACAACATATTATTTACACATAATCATATAGCATAATTTAGATGCATACTCTTTGTTGCGTGCCCTCCCTAGCTGCGCCCGAACCGAACAAGAACAAGTCTTTAGGACTCCAAGTGTCGTCCCTCCGTAGATAGTCCACAGCACGTCCGGATCCGCCTTAAGATTGACCAACTAGAATCGCCCTTAAGGTACTAGAAAATTTCGGCACTTTATGAGCAAGATGTGTGTTTTAATTTTCTCTCAAAAAACTCACTTTTGAATACTTTGAAACTTTTTATAAATTGTGAGCCCTAGCCTCATATTTATAGGGGTATGGAAAGGGAATCGAAATCCTATTCAGATACAAATTGATTAAACCTAGAATCCTACAAGAACTCTAATTTAATTAATTTATCAAATAGAATTAGGAATTTAATCATTAACCGAACTCTGCATGTTTTAGGAAACGTGCACGAACACAAACACTTGCACACACACGCACGGCAGCCACGATGGGCCCCCATGCGTGCGCGCGAGCAGCAGCCCACGCAGCGCCCGCGCCCACGGATCTTCTCTTGGTTCACTTAGGTATAGTTGCTTGAAGCGACCAAACCCACTGTCTAGTGAATTGAGCAAGACAGAGACTGCCATCCTTTCGCTTATTGGTGTTCCTAGTAGACTTAGGCGATCAAAATATGAACACATAAGATCCACATGGAACCTCAGTGGGACGCCTACCCTCTGTTTAGTGCGAAGGAGCTGAACATGTGTTTCTTGGACCTCCATCCTATAACACCTGTTGGGAGAACTAACCTTTAGACCAGACATTGATTCAATCAACTCATGGAAGTTCAGGTCCCTGTCCTCCGTACTTCCACGACAGATATCCCTCAGATTCTTGATGAGCGTAAAAGGTTCATAGGCTACAAACCTTTTAGCCCAATCATCAGGGATATTGTTCAGCATGAGACTCATAACCTTTTTGAGATCCGCATCCCAGGCGTAAAATCTCTCAGGGGTCATGTCTCTGGCATATTAGCTTGGCATGGGATGTGACAGTACATACTCAAGTCCATTGAGTTTGACTGTTTCAACTAGCTTAGCTTCCCATTCAAGAAAATTTGTCAGGTTCAGCTTGACCATAAGCTCAGAACCCATGATGATGTTTTGATTGTTGTTTGCCATATTAAAACTACAATTGAAAAGAATAAACAAATAAATAAATAACCATTCACAGTTTCTCTTAATAAACTTAAATTCTAGCATACATGCATAATTCAATGTTTATTAAGCATTTTATTCAAATTATGTGTTCCGGCAGGTTTGAATAAAATGATTCCAAGATCCTAAAATCATTGAAGAACTAAGCACAGTTTGTCGACTTAATCCTAGAACATCTTAGGTAAGCAAAAGCCTTTTGCTAATAGTCTAGAAACTATTCTTGGTTGATAGGTACGACTAAGAACTTATTAGGTAAACCTATCGAATTTGCCACGACATAAAAGGACTCCTTACTTATATCGTTGAGTTTCACCAAAACTAACATGTACTCACAATTATTTGTGTACCTTGCCCCTTTAGAACCAATAAGTAACACCTCGCTGAGCGAAAACTATTACTAGATTGATGTAAAGGATATCCAAGCAAGTGTATATTTTGGCATGGCACCTTTTAACTCAATTTTTAAGTTTGGAACTTAAGGCTCTTACTATGTTGGTTAGATTTTAAGTGAACTAAAATCCTTAATCATGCAACATAATCAAGCTTTTGATCTCATGCATTTTAAGACATATTTAAAAGCAATAAATAACTTAAAGCATGCATAAGATAAATGTGATCTAGTATGGCCCGACTTCATCTTGAAGCTTTGACTTCAAAGTCCGTCTTGAAAATCTCCGTGGGAGGCACCATTTTCTTCAAATAGGATAAGCTATAACTAATTACAACTATTTGATGGTTCGCAGACCATATTTGAATTGAAAAATAACTTTGGTACTTTAGACCAATTACATTCAAATTAATGGTACGCAGACCATATTTTCTATCCTATTTGGGCCATACTAGTCACTTCATAACCTGCAAAATAGTACATATACAATATATACCATTCACCCATTCATTATCATGAATGGCCCACATAGCTGGTTAGTAAAACACATTATGCATCACGTAAACATTTGCAGCAATTAATCAAGGGCACCAATAATCTACCAATTATTCAGTCCTTATTAATTCTAATCAAGTTGTTTTAACCTTAAGGATTTGTAGACCTAATCAAGAGTTTATGACTAAAAAGCGCTCCCACTTAAACCAATAAATTTATATGCTTTGCTAATTTTAAACATAAAAATGTATTTCTAGTCCAACCGGAAACATACAAATTTAATTAAAATTTAAAGCTCATATCAATTTATAATTGAATCCAAAAGTTTAATTTAATTTCAGTCGTATTTAAATTAATTCATGATTTTAATTTTAGTAAAATAATTAGAATAAATAAAATTTATTATAATTACAATATTCAAAATTAAAATCCAAGAAAATAATTTAAATTATTAATTTTAAAATTAATTAAAATTACGTGAACTGAAATTTTCAAATTAAACATTCAAAACGATCTTTAATCGTAACGCAAACACCCTACGCGTTGCACGCCCATGGGCCTCACGCACACAGCCATTGCTGGCCATGTGCGCGCAGCCCATGCGCTCGTCGCATAGCTGCTGCATCCCCATCGCAAGCCTCCGCACGCATTGGTGCTCGCTGCGCGCGCCAGCGTTCATCGCACGCGAGCTATCGCTCGCAGTGCGCGCGCGACATCGCTCGCTGGGCGCGCGACATCGCTCGCTGGGCGCGCGACATCGCTCGCTGGGCGCGCGACATCGCTCGCTGTGCGCGCGAGCAATGCTGGGCGCAGCGCTCGTGGCACGCGAGCTTGCGCTCGCTGCGCGCGAGGCTGCGCGCTCTTGTGCGAGGCAGCGCGCGTTGTGGCGCAGCTCGCTTGCTGCCCACACGCGACTGCCTTGGCTCGCCCTTCGCCCATGCCCATTCGTCCATTGCTCGTGGCACACGACACAAGGCAGGGCTGCTGCCTTGTGCTCGTGCACTACGCCCTTGCTCATTGCATTCGTGCCGCACGGGCGACGAGCTCCCTTGCTCGTCGTCGCATGCCCGCATTATACAACACCCCTTAAGGGTAACACGAAGCGTCCATTGCTTCGTGCGTGCAAGTTTTATGAACGAATCGCATAAAAAATTTAAAATTTATATTTAAAATTAATGACAAATTAATAAATAATATTAATTTCATAATTTTAGGGCGAAAAATCGAAAATTTATTATCCAATTGATTTCCGATTGTTATGGATTCAAGTCTAGGTCATAAAAATTTAAAATTTATCATAAATTTACAATTTTTATGGTGGTTTTTAATCATAGGTTTCTAATTAAATTACAATTAATTATGAAAATCAAATTAATTCTAAATTATTCTAATTTTCAACAAATTAATCATAATTACAAATTAGATTGCATAATTAACAAGACTAGGCATTCAAACTTGTTAAACATATGCAGTAGGTCAATCAAAAATTCAAGATTTATCAACAAGAATCGCAAATATTTAATTTAACATCTTAAATTTACGAAATTTTGCATTCGAAAAACTAAAACCTTCGAAAAGTCATAGTTAGGCTTCGAATTTGAGAATTCTGGGTTCGGCAGAAAAATACTATTTTTGTCAAAATTTTAGAATGCCTTTTACATGCGGAATTGACACAAAAATCACTCAATTCGGATGAGTAACGAAGAAACTGCCGAAAAACTGCGTACGTATAATTAAATAAACGCAATTTGCAATTAATTAACAATTACGAAAATTAATCACCCCTTTTAATTCTTGCAAATTTGTAATATTTAACCATGTTCATGCAATTTAGATTATGAAAATAATAAGGGGCTCGTGATACCACTGTTAGGTTATGATACATATGACATTACATAGATCATGCGGAAACAACCATTAACCCAGGACAACATATTATTTACACATAATCATATAGCATAATTTAGATGCATACTCTTTGTTGCGTGCCCTCCCTAGCTGCGCCCGAACCGAACAAGAACAAGTCTTTAGGACTCCAAGTGTCGTCCCTCCGTAGATAGTCCACAGCACGTCCGGATCCGCCTTAAGATTGACCAACTAGAATCGCCCTTAAGGTACTAGAAAATTTCGGCACTTTATGAGCAAGATGTGTGTTTTAATTTTCTCTCAAAAAACTCACTTTTGAATACTTTGAAACTTGTTATAAATTGTGAGCCCTAGCCTCATATTTATAGGGGTATGGAAAGGGAATCGAAATCCTATTCAGATACAAATTGATTAAACCTAGAATCCTACAAGAACTCTAATTTAATTAATTTATCAAATAGAATTAGGAATTTAATCATTAACCGAACTCTGCATGTTTTAGGAAACGTGCACGAACACAAACACTTGCACACACACGCACGGCAGCCACGATGGGCCCCCATGCGTGCGCGCGCGCTGCGCAGCCTGCTGGGCCTGGCCTTGCGCTGGGCCTGGCGTGGCTGTTTGTGCGGCGCGCTTGGCTTGCTGGGCGATGGCCTGGCTTCGTGCTGGGCCTCGTCCGGCAGGCCTCGTCCGATGCTTATTCGTACGATGCGCTTTCGATTAAATTTTCCGATTCCGGAATTCATTTCCGATACGAACAATATTTAATATTTCCGATTCCGGAATTAATTTCCGTTTCGAACAAATATTTAATATTTCCGTTTCCGGAATTATTTTCCGATTCCGGTAATATTTCCGATTCTGACAATATTTCCGTTTCCGGCAATATTTCCGATTCTGGCAATATTTCCATTTCCGATAATATTTTCCGATACGTACCATGTTTCCGTTTCCGGCAACATCTACGGCTTGGATAATATTTATATTTCCGATACGATCCATATTTCCGTTTCCGGCAATATCATCGTTTCCGGAGTATTCATTTCTTGCCTGTGACGATCTTAGCTCCCACTGAAACCAAGATCCGTCGGTTCCGAATATTCATAGATGGAGTATTTAATGCCATTAAATACTTGATCCGTTTAGGTACTATTTGTGTGACCCTACGGGTTCAGTCAAGAGTAAGCTGTGGATTAATATCATTAATTCCACTTGAACTGAAGCGGCCTCTAGCTAGGCATTCAGCTCACTTGATCTCACTGAATTATTAACTTGTTAATTAATACTGAACCGCATTTATTAGACTTAACATAGAATGCATACTTGGACCAAGGGCATTATTTCCTTCATCACCTATCAAACGAAGTCTAATCTCAAGATCGCAAGATTGGGATTGTCCTCCCATAAATCGGGATGAGATGCTTAAAAGTTGTACAAGGCCACTCGGAGAGCTAGAAACTGTGAAATGCATGGCCGTGCTCAGATGAATCATAGGCTATGATTATCTGCTTATTTGATCAGTTGAACTCTGAAACCGAGAAACACCTCTGGACATAATAAGGATGACAACTCTTACCTTATGTTCAAGAGAAAGCATCAAGTGACAAAGGAATTAGGAAATGCACACTTGTCCCTAAGGACAAGTGGGAGACTGAAGGAAATAATACCCTTGGTCCAAGTATGCATTCAATGTTAAGTCTAATAAATGCGGTTCAGTATTAATTAACAAGTTAATAATTCAGTGAGATAAAGTGAGCTGAATGCCTAGCTAGAGGCCGCTTCAGCTCAAGTGGAATTAATGATATTAATCCACAGCTTACTCTTGACTGAACCCGTAGGGTCACACAAATAGTACGTAAACGGATCAAGTATTTAATGGCATTAAATACTCTATCTATGGATATTCGGAATCGACGGATCTTGGTTTCAGTGGGAGCTGAGATCGTCACAAGCAAGAAATGAATACTCCGGAAACGATGATATTGCCGGAAACGGAAATATGGATCGTATCGCAAATATAAACATTATCCAAGTCGTAGATGTTGCCAGAAACGGAAACATGGTACGTATCGAAAAATATTATCGGAAATGGAAATATTGTCGGAATCGGAAATATCGCCGGAAACGGAAATATTGTCAGAATCGGAAATATTATCGGAATCGGAAAATAATTCCGGAAACGGAAATATTAAATATTTGTTCGAAACGGAAATTAATTCCGGAATCGGAAATATTAAATATTGTTCGTATCGGAAATGAATTTCGAAATCGGGAATTTAATCGGAAGCGTATCGTACGAATTAGCGTCGGACGAGGCTCGCTAGACGAAGGCCCAGCACGAAGCCAGGCCATCGCTCAGCAAGCCACACGCATCACCAACACACGCCAAGCCTCGACCAGGCCCAGCCGAAGCCATGGGCGCGCGCGGACAGCAGCATGGGTCGAGCGCTGTGCGCTCAGCGTGGGCCGCAAGGCCAGCGCGGGTGTACGGTGCTCGTGCGATGCTCGTGTGCGAATCCTAAAGCTATCGGGATTCGATAAAAGATTAAATCCTAAACCTATTAGATAAAGTTTATTTAATAGAGTCCTAGCAGGATTCTAATTAAATTAATTAGTATCCTAATAGAATTCCAGTTCCTTTTCCATACCTCTATAAATAAGTGCCTAGGGTCATTATTTACAGAGACGATTGAAGTATTCTAAAGGGTAAGTTTTGAAAGAAAAATTCAGCCATACACTTGCACTAACCTAGCCGAAAATCTATACTACCTTAAGGGCGATTCTAGTTGGTCAAACTTGAGGCGGATCCGGACGTACTGTGGACTATCTACGGAGGGACGACATTTGGAGTCCTAAAGACTTGTTCTTGTTCGGTTCGGGCGCAGCTAGGGAAGGCACGCTACAAAGTGTATGCATCTATACTATGCTAAATGATTATATGTAAATAATATGCTTTCCTGGCTTTATGGTTTTTCCGCATGATTTATGTATTGTCATATGTATCATAACCTAACAAAGTCAAGTTTATTGGTTCTATATATGAGATATATATATATCTCTATTGAAAATGACATTCAAATTCTAAATGGTTAGATTTGAAAGTATTTGTTAATATTAGAGCCACGGAGAAACTTAGAACATACTGGGTTAAAGATCTATTGGATAGGATCTAAAGTGTTGTTTGGATTATGTAAAAGTAATTATTAAATCAAACACAATTGAGAGACTCAAAGGAGACTCTCAACCCATATGAGTAAGTCTAAGTAAAGAGTGCTTTAACTAAGTATAAAGCTAGGTTGTTATCACTAAAGTTAAACTTGAAGGACCTTGAAAAGGTGCCTTCACCTTATATCACATGGCAATGCCAAGATTTTAGCAAGATTCAGTATCTCTTGAAACAGAATAAAGCTAAAAGTCACATGGATGGATTTTAAAATGCGAATGGTTTCTTGCGGAAGCTATTGTCCTCCGCAATGGGTTACTGTTAGCAATTGAAAATACTACCATACCATATTTTAATTTACTAATTATTCAGATTTTACAGCAATGTCCTACTTGCCCGTGGAAACTCAGTTGCTTATAGACGACGTTAAAAAAATGTTTACATATTTTGACATTATACTCCGCATCATGTATATCGGGAAGCCGATGGAACAAATTATATTACAGCCATTAATCACCACATTCAGGCCTATCAAGATATAAATCCTCTTATTGACTTTAATTTTTTAAATTTATTTCTTAAGATGAATCTAATATAACATATATATATATATATATATATATATATATATATATATATATATATATATATATATATATATAAAGGAGGCATATTTGCTAAATTATTAGAGCGCCATGTAGGATATCTTATTGTTTCGGCCAATGAAAACAAGATTTCTAATTTATTTTTGAAATAAAAAAATCGAGTGTTATGTAGATAATTAATTAGGTGCCACATAGATATTTTAATAAATTAATTATTAATATATACAATTCCATCCAAAATCAAACATTCTAATAATTAAAAAATAAATCTAAAATAAAATCCATCCAAAATCAAACACTAATCTAAAATAAAATTAAATCCAAAATCAAACACTAATCCAATATTAGAGCGCCACGTAGGAAATCTAATGGTTTCGACCAATGAAAAATAAGATCTCAAAATTATTTTTGAATAAAAAAAAGTAGAGTACGTGTCACGTAGATAAATAATTAGGCGCCATGTAGATATTTTATGAATTAATTATTAATATTATGCATATACAATTTCATCTAAAATCAAACACTTTAATAATTAAAAAATAAATCTAAAATGAAATTCAATCCAAATCAAAAACTAATCTAATCTAATATATATATATGTGTAGTTTTAATGTATAAAGCCAGGAAAATATATTCATGTGAGATCTTATTTTGTTCGTCTTAATGTGTAGTTTAACAATATCAAATTTTTAAAATTTTCTAACATACATATTTAGAGATATTTACATTTAAATATTGAGTTGAAACGAGTTGAAAAGTCATAACAGGACTAATATTTAAGAACGGAGGGAGTACTCTAATAATTAAAAATAAATCTAAAATAAAATTTAATCCAAAATCAAACACCAATCTAAAATAAAAATTTGTCCAAAGTCAAACACTAATCCAATATTAGAGCGCCACGTAGGAAATCTAATAATTTCGACAAATAAGATTTCCAAATTAGTTTTGAATTAAAAAAGGTCGAATGCCACGTAAATAAATAATTAGGTGCCACATAAATATTTTAATTAACTAATCTAATATACATATATAAAGGAGGCATATTTGTTGAACTATTAGAGCGCCACCTAGGATTACTAATGGTTTTGGCCAATGTAAAATAAGATTTCTAATTTATTTTTGAATTAAAAAATCGAGTGTCACGTAGATAATTAATTAGGTGTCACGTAGATATTTAAATTAATTAATTAATTACTAATATATACAATTCCATCCAAAATCAAACTAATCTAAAATAAAATTCATCCAAAATCAAACACTAATCTAAAATAAAACTCAATTCGAAATCAAACATTAATCCAACATTAGAGCGCCACGTAGCAAATCTAATGGTTTCAGCCAATGAAAAATAAGACTTCAAAATTATTTTTGAATTAAAAAGTCGAATGCCACGTAGATAAATAATTAGGTGCCACGTAAATATTTTTATTAAATAATTATTAATATTTCTTACATAGAATTTCATCCAAAATTAAACACTATAATAATTAAAAAATAAATCTAAAATGAAATTCAATCCAAAATAAAAAAAATCAATTTAATCTAATATATAAAATATAACAGTTGATATATGTAGGAGTTTTATTTTAACGTAACAATTTAATAGAAATCGTGCATTGCACGGGCTAAAATCTAGTTACTAATATATACAAGTCCATCTAAAATCAAACACTCTAATAATTAAAATAAACAAATAAATAATGAAATTCAATTCAAAATCAAACACTAATTTAATCTAATATATAAAATATAGAAGTTGTTATAGGAGTTTTATTTTAACTTAATGATTTAACAAAATCTTTGCATCGCACGGGCAAAAATCTAGTTAACATATAATTTTGCGCAAATTTTTGGCTATACCCGGGTACAGCCAAAGCTGGATGTACCCCCATCCAAAACGATGTCGTTTTGTGTTATTTAAAATGAACATTAATATACTGGTACAAAAATGAACATTTACTATTTCGGAAATGAACATTTATTTATTTATTTGGAATGAACATTTACTATTTTGGAAATGAACATTTATTTATTTATTTGGAAATAAACTACAAAAATGAACATTTATTTATTTATTTGGAATGAACATTTACTATTTTGGAAATGAACATTTATTTATTTATTTGGAAATAAACAATATAGGCGCTTGTAAAAACATAAAAGACCAATGAAGTGAACAATTTCATTATGAACATTAACCCATATATTTATTGTGAACAAACAAATAAACAAGAAAGAACAAATAATTCAACAAAAAAGAACAAACAATATAAAAAAGAACATAAAATTCCAGAAAAAAGAACAATCAATATAACAATTATGAACAATTTTATGATGAATTTTAAAGCCAACATGAAAGAACAAACAATACAACAAGAAAGAACAAATACTGGTACAAAAATGAACATTTACTATTTCGGAAATGAACATTTATTTATTTATTTGGAATGAACATTTACTATTTTGGAAATGAACATTTATTTATTTATTTGGAAATAAACTAAAAATGAACATTTACTATTTCTGAAATGAACATTTACTATTTCGGAAATGAACATTTATTTATTTATTTGGAATGAACATTTAATATTTTGGAAATGAACATTTATTTATTTATTTGAAAATAAACAATATAGGCGCTTGTAAAAACATAAAAGACCAATGAAGTGAACAATTTCATTATGAACATTAACCATATATTTATTGTGAACAAACAAATAAACAAGAAAGAACAAATAATTCAACAAAAAAGAACAAACAATATAAAAAAGAACATAAAATTCCAGAAAAAAGAACAAACAATACAACAATTATGAACAATTTTATGATGAATTTTAAAGCCAGCATGAAAGAACAAACAATACAACAAGAAAGAACAAACAATAAAGCAGATAATTATTATGAACAAACAAATAAACAAGAAAGAACAAATAATTCAACAAAAAAGAACAACCAATATAAAAAAGAACATAAAATTCCAGAAAAAAGAACAAACAATACAACAATTATGAACAATTTTATGATGAATTTTAAAGCCAACATGAAAGAACAAACAATACAACAATAAGTTTGATGAATGAATTTTAAAAACAACAAGAAAGAACAAACAGTACAACAAGAAAGAACAAACAATACAAAAAGAAAGAATAAAAGTTTAATGAAGAGTTTAATTATGAACATTAACCATATGATTATTATAAACAAACAAATTAACAAGAAAGAACAAACAATATAAAAAAGAACATTAAATTCAAGAAGAAAGAACAAAAAATACAACAATTATGAAAATTTGATGATGAATTTAAAAAACAACATGAAAGAACAAACAGTACAACAAGAAAGAACAAACAGTACAATAAGAATGAACAAACAGTACAATAAAAAAGAACAAACAGTCGACAAGAATGAACAAACAATATGAGCGCGTCGTTTTTGTGGGGTACAGCAGTCTTGACTCTTGAAAGAAGATTATCCTAACTTTTTATTTTCGTTTTTCTTTTGTATTAAAAAAACGGATTTTTTGGATAAAACCACCTTTTAAAGTTCAACTTTTTGAAATAACCACCTTATATGTTTTTTAAAAAAAAAACCATCTTAAACTTCCAAAGTTTAAGAAATCACCACCTTCTGTAAACTTCCGTCAAACGTTCCGTCAAATGTTCCGTTAACTTCCGAATGTTTGGCCGTTGGATGTGGGCCCCACTGACGGAACATTTGACGGAAGTGAACAGAAGGTGGTGATTTCTTAAACTTTGGAAGTTTAAGGTGGTTTTTTTTTTTTAAAAACATATAAGATGGTTATTTCAAAAAGTTGAACTTTAAAAAGTGGTTTTATCCAAAAAGTCATAAAAATACTGAGTAATTCAAGTAGTAACCGAACTGAATGTGAAATAGATGAATCGGGCCAAATAGGTGCCGAGATGAAACAGATGGGTAAGAGAGATAGACCTGGGCCCACAGAGTTGTGTGTGGTTTCGTGGGGATTGGGAAAGGGATGATGAATCAAATTGCACATCATCCAACACGGCAACACCAGCGCCCAGCCTTTACCTCCCCATTATCTCTTTTCTTCTGAGATCCTCTTACCTTAGAGCCGATTCGCTACTTTGCTCTCCAGTGTCACCACCTTCCCTCTCCGCTCACTTCACTCTCCTCCGCCGCCGTCTCCATCCGCCTCCTGTAAGCTCTTCAATTTCTATTTGTCGTCGACTTATGGTATTAATTGGATTGTATGCTCAACTCTCTCCTCCTTTTTTTTTGTTTATTTTCACTTTTGATTTGTTTTTATATATCCAGATCTTCTCTTCTTCGTCTTTACTTATTATTTTATCTCCGTCAATTCTTGATTTCGATGTTTCGGGAAATCCGTCCGTTTTTCCGACATTGATTGTGTTTTGTAGGGTGAAAACGGAAAACTAAAGCAATATATGGTTGACGTTTGAGGCGATAAAGAATAATTCTTTATTTGAATAATAATGAATGTTTATATTACATGGATCCTATGTATTTTCCTGGTTCACAGCCTATGTGATTCAGGACTTTCCTTCCTCAAGTTTCGAATAATCATACGACTATCCTTTTTAATTTATTTTTATGAAAATTTTGTTGTAAATCCTACTTGGTTGGTTATAGCTTTAATGTGCGAAATTCAATTGAAATTTTTTGGATGTAAAAATTGTAGCTATCGATTTCCTAAAATTTGTAGAAGCAATTAAATATCTGATCAATGATCATCATCAAATACATAGAGCAAGACCTTAAGGAGGTACAAAATTTCCTAATTTATTGGTCTGCTTCCTTTGTTTTCAGGAGTTGATCTATGGCTTCCAACTCAGGAAATGATTTGCCTGCAGGTGAGCCATTTATTTTTTTAGTTGGATTTTCCGTTTGTTTTTTGAACTTATATCAAATGCTCACTACTTTATGATCCGAACAATGATAGTGTGCTCTCTGCAACTGTTTAATCACTGAAGCTTGTTAGGAGTCTAAGTAATTCACACCCATCATCGCAATCTCATGGCTTCATATTTTCTTTTTTATTGTAACCTTGATTTGTATGCTTATGCTGTAAAGATATCAAATGAGGCCGGACTGTGCTTGTTTAGGCGTAGTTGGGTGTCAGAAATCGTGTAATTCAGACCGTCTATAAAAAGTTTGTGTCTTGTGAGGAGTTTAACTTCACAAGGAAATGTAGTCAGTAGTATAATTCTTTCCTGTTTGAGGGATAACTTGTTCATACAGCCTACTGAATCAAGGAAATGCTACTTAAGTAGTTATTTTTACATGATAAAGTGTTGCTTCTGCTTTGCAATACATGCTTTGGCATTTAAAAAAAGAAAAAGCAAAGAAGATAGTGTTTGACTACCTGCAGATTTTAAAGATGTTGCGTCTTATACAGCCACTGCTTTAAGGGAATATTGATCCAGGGAAAGAGATTTTTCAGGGAAAGTAAACTTCCCTTCATTAAATATCTACTTGGTGATATGAATACCGTTAAAAATGGATTTGGTGCAACGGTTTAGCAGCGGTTATATGCTGCAATTGGTTAGAAAAAAGTTTACATTTCTTCTCGGGATATGCTTTACTATGTGGCCTTCTTTGGGATCCACTTTTAAGCATGCTTTTAAGAACTACTCAATTTTGGAGATTCAAAGGGAGTGTGTTTGTTGTAGAGATGTATATGATTGAGGTCAGGACAGCTTATACTCGTGCTATGATAATATGTACTAGTTTTTATTTAGAAGATGATACAAGTAGCTTGCTGGAGTACATTGATATTTTCCTCCATGTGGTTGGTGGATCTTGGTATAAGATTAAGAACATAATAGGTGAGAATCATCGCATTGGAACTTTTGAGTAAAATTTGGGCGGTAATATGAGTTTCTCACATGCTTGATTTCCATAAAATTTCACTAAGATGCTCTTTTTAATTGAACGATTTTGGTATTATATAACTGTGATTCTTCTCTGGGGCACACAGGTGCTCAGGAACCACAAAATTCCAAACCAGAAGCATCTTCTGAGCAATCACAATCAGGACAAACAACATCTTCTCCTGCTCCAGGAGCTGGAATACCCGCTAATCCTTTTGACTTTTCGGCAATGTCAGGCTTGCTAAATGTACGATGTCCCATCTTTTTTACAATCCTTTGTACTGTTTCCATGAATGCATTTAATGCGTGACTCTCTTTTAATCCAAATTCTTGACCTTTACCCTTCAACAATAGTAGTGATTGGTATTGAACTATTGATGCATGTCCCATTACCATCCGCCCCGCCCCTCATCTTAGAAATAGGAAGTTTCAAATCTGCAGTTAGGGTTTAATATATACTGAACTCCTAGTGCCATATTTTTTGTGTGTATGATGTCATGAATGCAGGATCCAAGCATCAAGGAGTTGGCTGAGCAGATAGCTAAAGATCCTGCTTTCAATCAAATGGCCGAGCAATTGCAGCAAACCTTTCAGGGTGGTCCCGCCGCTGTTGAGGAACCACAATTTGATCCACAGCAATATTATTCCACCATGCAGCAGGTGATGGAGAATCCTCAGTTTATGGCCATGGCTGAACGTCTTGGTAGTGCTTTGATGCAGGTTTGTTTTCTTTTATACTGGAAGTAGTGTTTTCTAACACAGTTCAAAATCCAGTAATCATGCTTCGCTCTGAAAAAATAAATCCTGAAATCAGCTGGTTGTGACAATCTCCTAGGATCCATCAATGTCTGGCATGCTTGAGAATTTGTCCAATCCAGCCCAGAAAGACCTGCTAGAAGAACGAATGTCACGTATCAAAGAAGATCCTTCACTGAAGCCGATACTGGACGAGATAGAGACTGGTGGACCTGCTGCCATGATGAGGTTTAAAATTTAGTTCTTCAACAGTTCAACCACTCCCTTTTGGCATCCTCAGATCCTCATGTTGTTCCTTTGTTCCTCATTCATAACAGGTATTGGAATGATAAAGACGTTCTTCAAAAGTTAGGTGAAGCTATGGGTCTAGCAGTCACAGGAGAAGCAGCTACATCCGCTGAGCCTTCTGTGCCAGACGAGTCAGAGGAAGGTGGTAATGACGAAGATGAGTCGGTTGTTCATCAAACTGCTAGTATCGGTGATGTTGAGGTAAAGATAATAATCTTCCTATGCTACTTGAACTTGAGTACTTATGTTGGACATTGGGTGTATGTGTACAAGTGTTAGACTTGGCTTTTAAAAAAAAAAATCCATGTTTTTGGTCCATAATATTTGTTGACATGTGGGTAGTTTAGCTTAAGTGAAGAGTCAAACAACTCAGCCACTTATCCTTCTCGTGAAGAAGATGCTATTGGATGTTTCTTTGTCAGGGGAAATCATGTTTTAAACTTTATTAGTGTGTCTGTCATATCGATGCTGCAAAGGCTGGGAGTTCTATTGATGTTTATGAAGCATAGACTTTTTTTTTATTACTTCCAAGCCTATGAAGTGGGTAAGATAAACCTGTGGCTTAATTGAGAATAATCCATTGCATGTAAACCTAAACACAGAACTGTTAGATTTCTAGTATCAACAACCAATTAATCATGGAGACTTAACTCTGGAGTTCTACCTCATACATTTCAGGGTTTGAAGAATGCTTTAGCTGCTGGCGCTGACAAAGATGAAGAGGATTCTGAAGGCAGGACAGCATTGCATTTTGCTTGCGGATATGGCGAGGTATGGTAATTTTGTAAGCTAATAGGACTCAAATCAATTTGTGGTTCTAATTATTAACAAATCCCTAAACTGGTACTCGGTCCTTGCACCCACCTTCCCTCCGTTGGGCTTGACATGCAAAAGTTAATTGGGAGCGCACCGGTGTATAAAAAAGCGTAAAGCGCACTAAAGCGATATGAGTCCTAGAGCCTAAGCGCAAAGCTCAAGGCGCGCGCTTCATCAAAGTGAAGCGCACTTTTTAAGAATTAAAGGTTTTTTTTTACTATTATGCATATATATCTTACTAAAATTAACCACAAAAATATATAAACATCAAATTTGCTTCCAAAAATATATTACGCTTTGTTTTAACGAAAATAAAGCATATAACATAGTGTTTATCCAGAAGATAGGGTCGGCTGCTGTGACTATTGTCTTCTTTTCTTCTTTTTCCTTTTCTTTTGGACTCTTGGTCTACTTTCTATTGTTAAGGATTAATAGGGAGTGGTCCAAAACACAATACCAACATATAAAAAAATCTTTCAACGTAAAGTAATAAAAAAATACTTTCAATGATTTTTGCGCTTCGCTGGCTTCATGGCGCACTTAATCACAAGAGCTTCGCTCAGACCTAATTAAGCGCTTTGCTCTAGAGCTTCGAGCTTCAGGGCTTAAGCGCGCATTTTTAAACACTGGAGCGCACACATACTATTAGCTGCCTCTATTCTTTAACTAAGGTTGTGCTAATCCTGTTGGCTGTAAAAGGAACACAAAACACCCTAATGGGTGAATGGCTGTCTATATTAATCAAATTTTGGCTCAACCTTTTACGCAAAGTAGAAATAAGAAGAAAGTACCCAGTAGTTTTGTTGGGGTTTACGAACTGGCAAGTTCTGTATAAAGGGAGCCTTGTCAGAATCTTGAGCCCTCTTTTACTATTTATAAAAATGAGGCTTTCATCATACTTTGGTTTGAAGTTGATCCTTTGACTATTGACTCAGTCCAAACTTGCAGTGTGAATTATAAATAATGAAAAGTATTTCTCCGCATTTTGATAAATAATATTGTCATCCATGTCAAATTAGTTTTGTTGATCTTTCATTCTGTAGAGGCAGCAAAATTTTGTGGACTTGCTATGTGTAATCATCCTAGCTCTTTTTAACTAAAGAAAATCAACTTTTTGTGATGATATATTCTGAAAATAGTAAAAGATGAATGTTGACTATGATAATTACATATTGCATACCTTTGACTAATCATCATCTTTAAGCATACACCTTTGCTACTTTGATCAAGAAGAAGGAAGGCATTTTTATCCTTCTCTGAGTTATTGAAAAAGAGCCCAATATCGGAAACTAATTATGTGTTCTATGAAGCTAACATTGCTTCTTTCTCCCAGTCCTACATAGATGCATCTTAAAAGATAAAATTCAATCTCATGTGGCATTAATGATGGCAAGTTCTATGCCACTATAAATGGTTGTTGGATCCAAAGAAGTGATATATGTCCTGAATAGGATGTCAATTAAAACAAAGAAATGTGTAGAGTGAAGTAACACATTGCTTTGGGTTCTAGATGTCATTAAATTTGGATGTGACCGAATTGTAGTT
This sequence comes from Spinacia oleracea, assembly GCF_020520425.1. Classification (NCBI taxonomy): domain Eukaryota; kingdom Viridiplantae; phylum Streptophyta; class Magnoliopsida; order Caryophyllales; family Amaranthaceae; genus Spinacia; species Spinacia oleracea. Next base: position 81,861,021 of record NC_079491.1, read on the forward strand.
TGCTGCTTCTTTCTGTACTGAATTTGTTGGATCTCTTTAGTGGCTTTTTTCTGATGTTGAATCTATTGATGGCATGGCTTGCCTTGGCATTGATCTGAAGGTGTGCTTCTGTTTCAGGTGAAGTGTGCTCAGATGCTTCTTGAGGCAGGAGCTAAAGTGGATGCGTTGGATAAGAACAAAAACACCGCCCTTCACTATGCAGCTGGTTATGGGAGGAAAGAGTGTGTAGCGCTTCTCCTGGAGAATGGTGCTGCTGTGTAAGAAAACAAAATCCCCTCATACTCTGATTGTTCTGTCTTGAAGTTGGTTGTTTGTTTGTGCAGCTAATAAGACACCTATTATTTTTGCAGTACTCTCCAGAATCTCGATGGTAAGACCCCCATCGATGTCGCCAAACTTAACAATCAACATGAGGTGCTCAAATTGTTGGAGAAAGATGCATTCCTGTGATTTTGATGGCATGTTAGCTGGGGCATGAATGGTGTTACGGCAAGTGAGGAGGTTTGCGTGCAACTGAGTGGATTACATCCCAGGAAAAATGGGGTGGGGTTGTTCTACATAGGTAGGACTCGTTCATGCCATTGCAATGCTCAGCGTGCAGTTAGATATTTTATATTTTGCTTCAGTTGTTTTTCATGTGTGCCATAATTGAAGTTCTTTCGTTTCAACATTCAGATTTTTGTTATTGACTTGTTACGGATACCTTTATTAAGTTATTACATCCGTTAATTATTTCATTTCAGACGGCCTTACAGATAATGTTGTGCATTAGACAGTAATTCTTGCTTTATAATTAGGACTTTGATTCAAGGTTTGTGCTTGAAAGGAGAATGATCCACGAACCTGATTTGGGGGGTAATGAAGACAATGTAAAGAGTGAATAAAGAGAATGAAAGAGATTGTGAATTTGTGATAAAAAGCATTACCTAATGGAGGGAGGGAGCGAGGTAAGGGAAGAGGTTATCGGCGGTTCCTCTTTTACAAATTTACTTTTTTTTAACCCTCTTTCAATATTTCTTCCAAGCAACTCCAGAGGTTGTAAAAATGGATCCGCTTATAAAAAGTTAAAATATAAAAATGGATCTCCTTATAGAAAGTTAAAAGGAATATTCTTGCGTTGATCTGGTCCACAAATATTATTGTGGATCCAAAATCAATAATTTTCAGTAGCACTTTTTTACACTCATAGTGACCTTTATTGTTTATATAGTAACTATAATAAATTAAACACCAACATTTTTAGACATAGTAACCATTTTTTGAAGCATAGTAACCCTATATTTTTAAAAGCGAATTATGACTTAAAATCACATTATTCAAGCACAACATGTATCAACGACACTAATTATATATTCTTCCCCATAATAACCCTAATAAAATGCCAAAATGAATTAGGTACAAATTGTTAACTTTATTTTAAGACATGGTCCACAATAAATTTAGTGTGGACCAAGTCCATTTAAGAATTATACAAAGTTAAAATATACGAGCGGATACTGTAATTCATATGAATCGGCTGCTGAAGAACAAAAAAAAATGTGGAAAAGGGGTAAAATTAATAAAAATTGTAATTAAATAAAATATTTAGAGAACTACCCCTTTTTTATTCTTTACGTATTCCATTTTACGGTGTCTTATTTTATTCTTTACATTGAAAGCCTTCCCTTTTATATAACTATGTGCTCTGCCTTAGTTGGTTCAAAAAATAAATACAACAATTTTTTTTAAAATAAAACAATCTTATTGGCCGTTAGATTATTTAGTGGATTGAAGTCCTACTTTGTTAATTTTTTTTTTCAATAAAGTTACTTTTACTTTGTTCAACAAACACATTAATTTTTTTTTTTTGATAAAGTGAAACATGATTAATGAATGGAGTATTTTGCAACTTTTTATAAAACGAAAAGAAAATTTATCCTCGTTAATTATAGGTTAGATCGCGTGTATGATATCAAATGTAAAGAGTGAAAGGGGGCAGAGGGAGTATAAGGTAGTATAGTCCACCAATAAGAACCTTTGTAACTTCAAAAATTGTAGCTAGAAGTTTGATGTGACCAATTTATCTACATCACCTTGTAGCTACTTATTGGAGTTGCTCTCATTGGCTATTTTAAATCCTTAGTCGCATCTTCTATGTTTGATGTGCATCGGCTAGACTGCTTGATTCATTAGCTGGGATCCAAATATTCGGACAGTTAAATGATAATATTTAAAAATTTATTAATTTATGATGTGTATGAGGGTGCATCGTACATCCAAAAGTATTTTTATATTGTACATTGATGTTTTCTGAAATTTTCTTAAGTAAGGAATGTGAGAGCTGCACCCTATGAACTCGGGTGCATCTAAGATGTGCTGATGAATATTAGTAGAATTTAGTAAACCCCTAAATATCCCCTTAAATACATCTTTCATTTTGAGTTATTTGACACACTTTTCTTATTAGGTGATCTCGAATTAATTCACATTTTTATTGGCATGAGTTGACTATTTTTTTCTTTTCTTATTAAAGCATTTTCCTACTCCAAATTTCATTTTGGACCCACAAGCACAAACTATACCAACTAAAATAAAATACAAAATATAACAATTCAGGATGGAGGTAGTAATTCACATAATTACATTATCAACATATGTTTAGTATGGGATCTCCTTTCTCGCAAATAGTTGTGTACTTGCGGAAGTATCGTGCTCATGGTATTGTCGGACAAAAAAAAAATTAGCTTGGAAAGGGTTATGAACTTATGATTAAATTAGACTTTTGTCACTCGTGAATTAGACGTATTATGGCATGCCTCTCAAGTGTGTCATTTTTGTTTAAATACAATGGGTGCATTTCGGGATCTTTACTTCCACCCCGTTGACTTTGTTAAGGGGATCCTATATCGCCCTATTTGTTCCTACTGTGTGCCGATGTTTTCTCTATGTTACTTGCAAAGGCTGCAAAGGAAAACCTCATCCATGGTGCTCGTGTAAGTAGGAGTGCATCAAGAGTTTTCCACCTTTTCTTTGCCGATGATAGTGTCCTGATTGCTAAAGCCAACTTACATGGATGCTCTAAAGTGGATGATATAATCAGTACGTATGAAAGAGCATCCGGTTAGAAAGTCAATCTTAGTAAGACGAAAGTAGCTTTAGAAAGTACGTGAATCCGGAGAGAAGGAAAGAGATTATTGATAAACTTGGTGCTTGGGAGGTGGACAAGCATGAGAAGTATCTAGGGTTGCCGAAAATCATTAGGAGATCGAAGAAAGCTGTGTTACATGTTTAAAGGAGAGGATATGGAAGAAATTGCAAGGGTGGAAAGATAAGTTATTATCAAGACTAAGGATAGAGGTGCTCATAAAAGTAGTTGCACAAGTCATCCCTACTTACATGATGAGTATTTTTAAGGTACCAGAGGGTCTCAGTGATGAAATACATACGGTGTTGGCAAGGTTTTGGTGGGGTACTAATGGTTGGAGAGGAAAATGCATTGGCACAGTTAGAATAATATTTGTCTACCAAAGTCAATGGGAGGGGAGGGATGGGGTTTAGAGACTTGAAATGTTTTAATCAAGCCTTGCTTGCCAAACAAGGATGTCGTTTGAACACTGAATCATCATCACTGCTGCACGACGTGCTTCAGGACGTACTGAAAGCAAGGTATTTCAAAAACTCTTGTTTTATGGATGCTTTTAGAGGCCATGACCCTAGCTACAGTTGGAGAAGTATTTCGTGCAGTGGGGGGGGGGGGGGGGGGGGCAAAGTCGATTCTTCTTGATGGTTTGAAGTGGAGGGTGGGGAATGTTACTACAATCAATGTTTGGTAAGACTCGTGGTTGCCTGTGATGGAACACACGTCGTCCCTACACCATTGCCAGGCTACTACCCAAAGCTTAGGGTATATGACTTGATTGATGTGGTGGGTGGTTGCTGGGATGTGGACAGGGTGTCTAATTCTTTTAGTGAGGATGAGCAGAAGGTAGGGCCGTCTTAAACATTTTGGAGGCCCTGTTCTAATCTTATTTTAACCTTAAAATGAGGCCCTTAATATGAAGAAACGTGTGATAATCAAAATGTCGTGCATTACGATTTTTTCCCACAAATTGAACCAAAAAAACTAAACACGTTTATTTAAATCAAGGTCGCGATTATCCGGTTGAATTAGACTTAAAGTACTCCTAATTTTTTTGATAAAAAAATAATCCTAATTTTTAGCTTCAAATTAATTGAAAGTTAAAACTGTAGTTAATTAATAATCATAGGAAATTAAGGAAAAAAATTGTACCAACAAAAATAATAACACCAAATTACATCAACCTGCAACAAAAATAATAACACGAATTTACATCAACCTTCAACAAAATTAATCATACAAAGTTACAACATAAAAACACAACCTTACATCAATAATTCAGCTTTTAAAAAAAGAAAAAAAAAATTGTAACCTTACGAAATTACCTCTGCAACATGGGTTCAACACAACGAATAAGGCTTTGAAGCAACAACACATTAACCAATTGTAAAAAAAATTGTAACCTTACGAAATTAGCTCTGCCTCAGCCAAGTTTCTCTTCAACAAATTCATTAAGGAGTAAAAATCAGAACTTGAAACAAAAACAGGTAAAATCCCTAAAAGGTTGAAAATTTTAAAGACGATAGAGAAATACATGAAAGAGTGAAGGTATTTTAATTTCGAGCCTTCAACGGGAATCTGAATGTCACAATAAACAACGAAAACAAGGAAGGATTTTCCGGCGAAAAACAAAAATGATTTGAACAGGGATCAAGGGCGCAAATTTTGATTTTAGAAGATTTGGAGGAGGACTGATTGAGTGTTTATCGGAATTTTTTTGATTAGAATATGGAAGTATTGCAAATTAGATTATTGAAATTGAGTTAATATTGGAAACAAGGAGTAATTTAGGGGAGATGAATATGAGCGTTGAAAATTGATTGAGTTTATTTGGGGAAGACGAATGCACAGTAAACTGAAGCAGCATTTACTTTTTTTAAAAAAAAATATTAATATTGGGCTGAAAAAAATGGGCCCCTTGTTTTTCGGTGGCCCTGTGCTATTGACCAGGATGCACAGGGCCTCCACCGGGCCTGGCAGAAGGTAATACTAGACATACCACTGTCAGCTGCATTGCCATGTGATACTTTGTATTGGTGGCTGTCCAGTGATGGGATTTACATGGTGAGGTCTGGTTACTGGTTGGGTAGATTGGGTCACTTACGAACCTTGGAGTTGTACTTTGGAGCAGGAGAAACTGATATCTGGAGGACCCTATGAAATATAGGAGGACATCCGAAACCGAGTCACTTTTTGTGGAAGGCATGTAAAGGAAGCTTGGGGGTGATGGATTTTCTATGAAAGAGACATATACGTGAATCAGGTTGATGTCCGGTTTGCAATCACTATGAGGAGACAATAATGCACTTGATCTTCGATTGCAAACATGCCTCCCCAATATGGATGCACAACAATTTTTTGGGTCTACTGATGGAGGCACCGTGTGACTCTTTCGCAAACAACTTCATGTGGATAGCGGGTAAAGTGAAAAAAGAGCAACTACAGATTTTTGCCTCCCCTGCGTGGTTTTGCAGGAACAAAGGGGTGTTTGATGGTAATGCATTGTTTTATCCGGTACTTGTTGAAGCTAGTTTTGTCAACTTAAATGTGGATCACTGCACCTATGACAGTAAGTTGCGAGTGGAAACAGGTAGATCTTGTAACGCCTCGACTTTTCGGTACCTTAATTATCGGTAATAAACCGCACTTAACTGATCATTAGCAGCGGAAATAGACATAATTAATCCTGGGACCTGTGGGTATGGGCCCACAAATAAATAATTCTCAAAACAATCCTTTAAATAATACAATATTCCCAAAATAAATATAATTTAATATTCTCATAATAATCTCGATAACAAAATTTCCACAATAAATAACTTATCATCCCGATATCTCCATAATAAAATACCAACTCTAGTAATAACTCTTATTTGAGAAACCCGAGCTCCTTAATCGAACCTGTACATTGTCATAAAAATAGAAAACAGGCAAAACACAGAAAAATGCCAAAAATGAGTGGAAAACTCAGTAATATTACTCCAGCCCGTCAAAACGGTTTTATTTTGAAAATCAATTGGCACATATCAATCATTAGAATTTAATGTTCGGAAATAATTTAATCTCGTTATCTAGAAAACATGTGTCGGCAAAGAATCATTTCCTTTACAGCTCATTGGCAAGTACAAGCTTTTGCGGGACTTTTCTTTCGTCATTCAGGGGGGAACTGTTTCCCTTTAACTTTGACTTTAACTTGTCTCCACCTGTAACTTGCCCATTTACTAGTTCAGTTCACTTTTCCATGCCGACAAAAGCAACGTCGTATTTCTTTAAAATAAACTAGCTTTTGAGCCCGTTCAAAAAACAGACAATTATATTAGTGGTTATTAAAGTGTTAATTTTATTGAGGGTTTGTAATTTTGATTAATGAGAATTTTTGATTTGATATATGAGTTAAATTTAAAGAGTGGTAAACAGGAAAATGAAGTGGAAGAGGTTGAATGAATATATGAACTAAATGGTGAATTGATGTTGAATGAGGAAGATGAAGGGTTGAAACTGTAAAATATTTCGTATAACAAAATGAAAAAATGAAAAAAAAAAATTATGGACAAAAGATGGGGTGACACATGTCATCTAATGATATGTGAAAGATGGATGACACGTGTCATCTAATGGTCTATGGTTTTCTTTTTTAAATACTAGGTATATATTTATAAACATCATAATTATTCACGAACAACGTCTTTAACATCGTAACATATCATAAAATATTAAAGTACTTTAACATATCATCATAAAAATAATCTTAATACTTCAAATCATACATCATATCATTTAGCACTTAAATCACATAATAGTCATATAATCACATATAAACATATAATTACATATTTTCACATACGGGCATATAAACTTAAATGATGTACATAAAAATTACCTCAACCATTAACCAATTTCCTTAATGATTGTATTACTCCTTCAGTATTTAAGCCCAAAGTACATTCAACGTCATTGTACTCCCCATTGAGTCCAAGAGCCTCGGTATTACATTCAGCCATAATAAACGTTAGTAATTTGGTAATTAGTAATCTTCAATTAAATATCAATGCAACTTAAAGCCTATAAATGCTTACTTTGTCTTTAGTAATATCCTGGACAAAGCCCACAAAAGTTTTAACTCCATGACAAATCATCAAGGTCCACTTATTTTAATAAACTCCTAAAACCTATGGGACTCTTTTTACATTAGATGAAAATGCAGTAGATGGAAAAAGCAACGAAGAATAGAAGAACAGAGGCGGTAGCTCCGTTCCTTCAACGGTGAAGCAACAAGAGGGTGTCTGGGTGGCGGCAGGAAGCAAGATGCCGGAACCCGGTGGTGGCACGGTGGCTAGTAAGGCTGAGCCGCGGTGGTCAACCAGAGGAGAGAGACATTGGGTAGCAAAATTAATGGTTGAATTGAAAAACCGAAATAATAGAGAAAAGAAATCAGAAAGGTTAGCTTAAAATGTGTATAACAATGGAGTTTTATCTCATGTTTGAGCTTGGTTTTGGTGTTGCAAACAACCGAAAAGAAGAAGCTATTTATAGGGATTATTTACATAGATGAGTCGCGAAAAGAGAAAGAAGTATTTGAACATTTGTCACTCTAAAAAATGTCTCAACTTACATGTATGGAAGAAGAAGGTTGAAGAAATTTGAGGTTTTGTAATTTCATGTATTTCGACTGATTCAGGGGAACAAGAGAAGTCAAAAGCTTGCTTGTCATAATTCTCCATTTACACGTATAAAAGGAGGAGAATAAAAGAGGCTCATGTTTTTAGAGCAATAAGGGTAATAATGTAATTCCATATTAAAGAATAAAATTCAGATTTTTGGCATCAACACTTGGGCTTAAAGAGAGATGGGAAGACAAAACGCACAGTTAATAAAAGCTTGGGCTCAAATAATTCATATTATGTCATAATAAAAAAAAAGACATAATAAGATAATTAAAATAGATCGGAAAAAAAGTTAAGGACGTAATTACAATAATAATCATAATTACAGAATAATAAATGAGGTTTAAAAGTACGGGGTGTTACAGATCTAATTTCCCTTCTGCATCTTCGTGGATTCCTCCACCTTGGAATAGTGTGAAAATAAATGGTGATGCTCATATCACTAGGAGGAAGTACAAATACATATCAGATATGTATGGGGAAATACATATCAGAATAAAAGACAAAATAGGAAAAAGGACAAAAAAATAATTAAATGGTGCTTTTCTAAACACAATTGGTACTTTTTTTTTTACAGAATGGTACTTTTTTTTACAAAATGATACTTTTTTTACATGAATGGTACTTCCTTTTTTGTCTTTTAGTTATTTGTCTTTTAGTTGATATGTGTGTTTCCACACATATCAGATATGCGAAAAAACGAACCCCTAGGAGTAGAGATGGAAATTGAGTTAGTTTGGGAGTGGTAATTCGTGATGAAAAAGGGACAGTTTTACTGGCCGCTGTGAAGAGGATTGCGGCAAATTGGGCTCCTGATCAAGCTGAGGCAGTGGCTGCAAGGTACGGAGTAGAGATGGCTGTGAGGATGGACTATGAAAGTTTTATTTTGGAGATTGATGCATTGGGTGAAGCTCGTGCAATTCAGGAAAAGAAGAAGGGTGCAACACTTATTTTTCTTCTCTTTGATGATATTAGCAGGATGAGTGCATACTTTAATCTTTTTAAGTGTGTACATGTTAAGAGAGCAGACAATATAGTGGCCCATTCCCCTCTTTGTCTTTCCATCTATATCACATATCACATTCTCATTCATACTATAGGAAAATAACATACGTTTAAAATTTAAATAGCTTATGTAGCAAATTTGCATCAAGTCTGAATATTAATATTAATGGAGTGAAATGTGGTTAAAAAGAGGAAAAAATTGAAGGCGAAAGAGAGAAAAATGGAGGAAATGGATAATTGATAATGCTTAAACTTTATTTTTTATAAATAACATAGGTATGGTAACGTAATGTTAAACACTACTAGAGTGCAATGTCAGTTTAATTAAAGTCAGATAAAAATATATAATTCTCTGTTTCTAAAGCACATATCCAAAAATAAGAATTCAATGTCTTAAGCAATAAATTACAACTAAATACTCCCTCTGTCCCTTAATACTCGATCTGTTTTGATCGGATACGTTTGCCAATGCACAACTTTGACCAACAATTTCTTTAACTACATTATTATAAAAATTTATAAAATATTAATATTTTGAAAATATATATTAAGATGAATTCAACAATATATTATATACTAACATTTGTTTTCATATACTAGAAATAAAATAGGGTTAAAGTGAATTATGTGAATAGTGCAAAAAATCAAAACAGGTCAAGTATTAAGGGACGGAAGGAGTATATTACATGCATGATTTCCTCATAATATTATATGATCAACTCTAAAAATAATATTTACATAGTATGTCTACTCTATTCTAGTCATGTCGCTTTGATTTTCACTAATGTTGTTTTTCTTCACTACTTTTTTCATGCCTCCTTGACATTCAAAGAACATGTTAAAATATAATAACATTCATAAATATTAAAGTAACATACTCAATACATGAAAGCAACATTTACAAGTACATTGCATACACAAGGGTAAATCACGGTGAAGAAAGTTATGTCATAAAAATCACATCTCACTATGAAAATAACAACTACAAAAACTATGAAAATAACATGCTTTAGTAGGAGAATAACATAGTTGATTAGAAAATAACATGTTTTGATAACATACGAGTACTTGAAGGAAATAATGCCCTTGTGTGAGGGGGTCGAAAAAGCACGAGGCTAATGCGTGACCTCGTCCCTCGTGGGTGTGACGATTCTTTTTATTCAATCAAGTGTAATTGGATTTCCTGTGAGTATACACCCAATTGACTAGTAATATAGGAGTCGCCATTCAGTTTTTAACGACAATGAGAAAAACTAACAAAACCCGGTTATCGTGACATAAAGGGAGTGCAATTATGTTTGACCACGACGGCCGTAGGTTCCCTTGTGATCCCTGGTGTGAGGATCTCTCAACATACACCCGCAAGGTAGAGATTGAGGGTTCGGGGGACTGTAACTACCGAGAGGAGTACTTCGCTCGTCGATAACTCCAGAGGCAGGATATCCTTACTAGCTCAGCATAAATAATTGAAGGGACATGCGTTAACTATTAAACTAATCTGAGTTGATTTTAGCAATATGCAACATATAATACTAATTCGATCGTGATTATCTGATTTAAATAGCATTAAGGGACCTAGCATGATAATCCGATTTCCCAAAAATATCATATTTGTTAGGCGTGATAGAACAATCAGATTTAGTTAGTTTAACAGTTCATAAAAAGGGCGAGGAAAGCAGTTAAATCATCGAAAAGGGACACATTACGACGCACCCTTGACAGGTGCGTCACGGTTCTCAGAAAACTAACCACTTTGACTTTGCTATTTCTCCTTTTTATTTAACGAATCTCAATTATGGGACAGGATATGTTCTGTTCGATTTATGGATCGATTGCGACAGAACGCGTGAACAGTTTCGCAGCGAGAGGCTTAGGCTAAGGGTTGGAGTCAATACTCAGAATATAATTGTGTGTTGTTGTGTGTCCTTTTCACGTCGAACTTAGGGGTCTATTTATAGGAAAAAGTGGCGTAGAAAGATAGTTTTTCAGGAATTTGAATACGAAATGGATTAGGAAAAGAATCCGTCCCAGGTATTTTCGGCGCCCAGCTCTGGGCGTCAAAGATTTCGGCGCCCAGGGCTGGGCGTTGAAAATAGGGTCTGGCAGAATTCTTTGTCAGATTGGACTCTAGAGTATGGAGTTCATTAAGAGACTTAATCCGAGTTATTTGGTGCGTATTAATTTACGACGGAATGCGTCTGGGCCCTTTACGAACTCTAGGTTCGTTATGAGTTTAATTAATACGTTAACTCTTTTATCGAACTGCGATAGGAATAGAATTCCTTTTACAATTTCTATATCTTTTAGGATTTATGTTGGAGTGCAACACCTAATTATGACAGGTTTCTATCTTTTTATTCTTACTACTTTTAGCAACTACCCTTTACGACAGTTACTATTTTTAGCAGGTTTCCATAAATAGCAGGTTTCGGGTGAAATAAATAGGGGAATTGAGATTCGTTATTTTATAGGAGATGCGTTGTCAAGTGGAGATTTACGCTTTCATCATCGAACCTTTTCCTTTCGGGAATGGGGACAAAAGTAGGTGTCTACAGTTAGCCCCCACTTTGACTAAGTCTTGGAATAAGACGATGGTCAAAGTATTAGACGGAGTGCGTCACACAAGCCATGGTGTATGTGACTTGTTTTGCGTGGGTCTCACGAGCCCCCGAGTGATAACATTTGACTTAAGGGTCATCACTTGTAGTGTCGACATATCCCTCACGTGTCATTGGGATTTGTCAACTGATAGTATAGAAACTTCCTCACTTTTGTCATTGGAAGGATCTAAAGGTGCGTAGAAACTCCCTCACTTTGTCATTGGGAGTAGCTACAGATGTTTACGAAATCAAAGCTATAAAGTGTAATTGGGCCTGGCCAAGCCCAATCACGAGGTAAAATGTTTTTTTAAAGATTCTCATTTTCAGGGCTAGCTAAACGAGAAAACCCCCTTGTTTTTATAGGACGTAAAACGAAGGAAAATCCAGCACCCTTGTTTTTATAGGACGTAAAACGAAGGAAAATCCAGCAAAAGTTATCGCTGCAGCGACTAAGGACCTGCGCGGTTTAATGGCGCAGACCCCGCCGGCTAAAGATGGCGAGCCTGTCCGCTAAGGGTGGACACCCCGTCCGATAGAAGTGGACGAATCTGTTTTTGAAATTTGAAAATAAGGACCTACGCGGTTTGTGGCGTAGACCCCGCCGGCTAAAGATGGCGAACCTTGTCCGCTAAGGGTGGACACCCCGTCCGATAGAAGTGGACGAATCTATTTTGAAATTTGTTTGCTTTTTTTGAAAATAAGGACCTACGTGGTTTGTGACGTAGACCCCGCCGGCTGAAGATGGCGAGCCTATTTTAAATTTAAAGACTTTATTTTTCGAAAACTGAGGACCTGCGCGGCTAGTGACGCAGACCCCGCCCGCTGAAGGTGGGCGAGCCCTGTCCGCTAAGTGTGGACGCCCCGCTCGCTGGAGGTGAGCGAACCTGAATTCGTCTTTTCGATTTGGGATTTGCGTGTCGCGATCTTGCCCGATTGAGGTGGGCAAGTCCCTATTTCATTTTTTTTTCTTGTGATTTCTTTTGAGAATTTCTTTTCATTCATTCTTGCAGGAGCGAATTCTTTCGAGGGATGCTCGGATTTAGTTGCAACCTGAATGTGGGTTGACAACGTGCTTAGACGGACCATTGTCTTGTGGTCATCTTCTTTCATGGTTTTGAGCTAGTCTTTATGGCTCAATTTTGCCATTACCTGGGTCCTTGATTAGGGGACTATGTATAAGTATCAACGGCGACCTTTGTCTTGAGGTCGTAATCCGGTTTTTTTTTTTGAGACATCCAAACATGGGACTTCGTACAGCGTAGTCTGGGAATATTGTTTTTAACTTTGTATACTCTATATTTTCTTTCGTGCCCCCAAGAATTCGTGCTTGACGGTCATTTCTTGTTGAAGAGGTTCCTTGGGGATACGCATTTCGTAATGTCCTTGATCGTGTTTGGGATTGCGCTCGTAAGTGCGAGCGATCTTTGTAGTGGCGTGCTACTTTTAACAAAGCCGTGAGGTGCGACTTTCGGCAATTTTAAAGTCGAATGAATATGGCAGGGCCCTATGGAAGTCAGAGCTGTTTTTTTTTTTGGGTCTGTGATCATTTTCGGCGCCCAAGCCTGGGCGTTAAAGATTTCGGCGCCCAGCGCTGGGCGCTGAAAATAATTCCTGGCGAGCTTTCTTGACGACACAGTTGGCCTCTTGTTCGTTCGTTTATTTCACTTGGAAGTTCTATGTATTCTCTTCTCTTTTGTTTTTTTTTCTTTTTAGAACGTGATGTTTTTCTTGAGAAGCCGTAGCCGATTGGTGGACTACGGTGCTTGTCGCTTTGGGGCGATTATTTTAAGGAACTGTTGCTCTTAAGGCGTACAGTTATTGCGATAATTGGGCGAGTCTATATGGCCCGAGGAACATACCTTGAGGCGTAAGACTTTGGCCGCTCTTGTTGTTGTATATTTTTCCTTTTGAACGCGTTCGTGAATGTTCGATACTTAGAATGATGATATGTATGTGCGAACGAGCGTTCATAGAATGGCCGTTGTGTGCGGTCCATTAATAAGTTTGCTTGAATCATTTTTTTTTGAGTAATGACTGATTTTGAATAGTTTGCTTAGAAGCTTGACAGGGTTCAGACCCATTCATGAAGTGGGCTCAAGCATCGTGCCCTTTCGATCGTTCAAACATTTGCTTCGAGATTTTTTTATTTTGCTATGGTTATTTCGTAGCTTGGAGCCCCCAAGTATGCATGTTGGGATGCTTCCTTTTGGCGTACGATTTTTGTAGGTTCTTTCGAGAAAGATGCCCTGGGGTTCCGCTCGTGTAGGTGCAAGCTATCCCTTTCGTGGTAGGTAATACTTTGCTACTTTCAATCCTTAATGTAGAAGTAGTGTGGCTTGCATTTTGAATTTGGGCGAAAAGTAATTTTTGCCTCTTTTACACATGCTCTTTGGTCGTGCCTACATTAGTGCAATATGCCTTACCTTTTTTAGACTTGTACCGTGGGACGGTTGAACTTATGGTGCTACGTAGGCTTGTGTGGCCTAACGGCGTGTCTTAGAACATTCCTCCAGGTGTTGGGATATTATTATTTTTTGTATTGGAGTACTTCATCATGCCTCGTTCAGGTGTTCGAACAAGTGTAGCATCTTCTGCGTGGGTTTGCACGGCTTATTACTTCGTTCGATGCGAGGATTCATAGGTGTTTCTTCCCTTTTTTTTATATCTGGGCAAAACGTGACTAGCAGAAAGATTCAGCGCCCAGGCTGGGCCGTTAAAGATATCGGCGCCCAGCTCTGGGCGTGGAAAATGATTTTTGGGTATACTTTGACAGTTCTTATCCTTGATTTTGTCTTTCGCTTTCGCCTTTGAACGAGGTAGACCGTGTAACGGGCGCTTGTAGGGCGAGCGTTATGTGCAGTAGCTTGATCGGAGTTTTGGTGACTCGCGATTTTTCAGTTACCCTTGTTAGTGGGGTGACTTCATATATTCTAAGTAGTGCTTTAGAATTTGGGAGGGGTTGTAGCCATTCTAAGGTTTGTTTTTCACAATTAATGCTTAGGATTGTGCCCCTATGATGTATGTATAGCATTAGCGTCGAGAATTTGCGATAAAATCGTCATTTCGAGCATTTTTAGAGTGTTTTTCTCAAGCCTCCAATTGTAGCTACGGGATTGGCTTGGTGCTATAATGCTTTGCATACGTTTTTACGCATTCATGGTGACACGGATCATGAATAGTTTGAACCAGACTCGTTTAGTGCGAGGTATGTTCGAGTAGTGATTTTGCTGCTTCTCTTGTAAATGTCGTATTGTGCGACATTTCCATGGTCAAGGTAGTCACATGTTGAAGTGTGCCTTATCCAAAAGCTAGGTGCCTTTCTTTACCCATAATCATATTTGGAAAACCTTTGACTTACTTGCTACATCGGGATAAACGCATACTTAGATTAAACCAACGACACTTTATTATGTTCGAAAAAGTCTTTGAAAATTATTTGAAAATTATTTAAAATCCGAATCCTACTGTGTACAATCCGAGGTGTCCTAAGTAAGTTGACTTATAGAAGGGTTATATGAGTGAATCAAAATACTGTTACGTTTTTTGGAATGCTGTTTAAGGATTTGCTGGAAGCCACGGTGCAGGCGTCAAGATATACTTGTGCCCGTTTGGCATATGCTTTCAGGCTTTTAGGGCCATCTTTTCCAGAATTGCGGGAATATAAACCGTTTTCAAATCGACTTAGATTTACTTGGTGTATGTCCGTACAAAAGGTCAAGGTATACTTAGTTCTTTTCTAGCTCTTTCATTTAAATTTTTAGCCCCTCAATTGCTATTATGTCTTCCCATTAATGATGCTTTTAGATTTCGATTTTAGATGCCCGTGTCATATGTCTGAGTAGGGTGAGCCTTGGTTAAGTGCCAAGTCCTATTGGCAATGTCCGTTTTTTTTCAAAGGGGATTCGCAAGCATTCTAATTACCATGAACGGGTGCCCTGAGTTCGAATGAACGATGGGGCGATGCCGTAGAACAATCTTCTTTATTGCAAGCTTACTGCCTTTACTACTTGTTGGCGATCATGACTGTGTCTAGTGGTGAAAGAAGGTCTTTAAGCGAACGACTATGTCTAGTGGTGAAAGAAAGTCTTTAAGTGAGTTAGTTCGCTTTAGGGAGGGTCAAGTCGAGTACTTTAGAGGTCATGGACGCTTGCGCTAGCCCCCATTCAATTGAGGCAAAGCGATCTTTTAGAGTCTTGGCTAAGTGCCTAGGAGTGTGAGTGCTCCTTCTAGCAAGGGTACGTGCCTTTATTATTTTTCGATGTGTGCTCATTAATTTTGGCATTTTGATGACTTGGATTCTTCCTTTGACTTAAATTTTTCTTTTGACTTGAATTGCAAGTAATTAAATTTCAATAAGGGACTTCTATTTTTATTCTTGTTTTTCTATAGGCTTTAATATTTTTGCAGATTGGTTGAACCGAATCATGGATTGCCTACGTATCCGCCTTAAATTGATTTAATTTGGAATCAGGTCTTGCGTAGTTCTTAGCCTAGAAAATGGTTTCTTAGAATGCCGAATTCGATAAGTATGTTCTGAGGTGGAAACATATTATTTGAAACGGTAGAATAAGTGAAGTTTATTATTATTTTAATCTGCTGCTTTGCCGTAAGCCAAAAATTTGTTTTATATTTTATATTTTTTTTTGAGTACATGTATTTTTTGGTGGTACGTATACGTGCTGTACCCCTCCAAGTGTTCGTTATTTTTCCGTGCATGTGCGGATAAAATGACGAGCACTTCTGGACAAATTTTTAGCAAGCAAAGAGATTCAGCGCCCAGGCTGGGGCGCTAAAGATTTCGGCCCCCAGCTCTGGGCGCTGAAAATGACTTCTGGGCGGATCTTTTTTTGGTGCGCTAAATGCTTCGTTTTTCTTTTTAGACTAACTTTAGAGGCGCTTTTGCAAAGTTTCTTTTTTATTATTCACATTTTATTATTTTTTTTGCAATTTTCATTTGTTTCCTTTTTTATTTGTGACTCAAGACGGCTTGAAAGATGGGATGATAGGATAATTTGTATAGGTATTTAGTCAAGCATGAGGATTACATCTGCTAGGACTCATAATTTGCAGTCTCAAACTAGTGTCACGAGTTTACATCAACCAAGGCCAATAAGTAGCATGGGGACGGCTCAAAGGAATATCAACAGGATGCATTCAAACAAGTTATATGGTCATTATGCTAACGGTGGTGTAATAAATGGGTTTGGGCTTTGGAAATAACGGGTATGACGCACGTGTCAATGGCCGTGCGTGGTTTGCAGTTGACAACAAGTTCAAGAACAAGAGTCAAGGTAATGGTTTCTTGGGTTATGGCAATGAGAACATGGATCGGTTAAATGAGCTGAACAGGGACCCCAGAGTGAAGGCGTCTAAGAGCATAAGGATTGGAAAGGGTAGATATCGTAGAATCTTATGATTTGGATTGGTTGTTGCACTTTGGGAGGTACGGGCTAAGTATTTCATGGCTTGCTCTTTTCGCTCTCCTTTTTCTTTTTCTCTTTCTATTTTTTCTTTCTTTTTTCTTGGGATTCCTCCCCAACATAAATTCTTCAATTTTTAATTTGGGCTAAAAGGTAGATGGTTGTGGTCTTTGAGTCACGAGGCGAGACTGAGTGAGCCTCGTTTGGTAGGCCTATAGTGGACCTTTAATTTTAGTAGGCCTAGGGTGGACCTTTAAATTGTCTTACTTTGCAAGTGTATTTAGTCGTTTCTTAAAATATGCAAATAGCGTAGATTCAAAATGTTGTTTTTACCTTATTGAATTTTAACGAAAGAATTACATCGAAAGTAATTTTTTGTTTCTTTTCAGATTCCAGTTTCTGGGATTTAATTGGAAGTTGTGATTTAGACTCAAACTTTCATTAATCTTTCTGATTATAACCCGTGTATGAATACAAGGAGGTGGCCTAGACTCAAAATAATGACGTGGCGTAAGCCTATAATACTTGACCAAACAACTCTCAGACTTAGGCTAATTGGACCATAACTTTCGTTGGTTGACACTTTAGATTTTAACCCTTGGGTGTTCATTTGTCATGCGCCATTTTGTTTAATGTTGGCAAGGTAGTTAATTGGGGAGATCGAATTTTTATTTTTGCAAGACTAGAATCATTAGTGCGGCTTCTCTCTTAGTGTGTATTGCTTTACCCCAATGGTAGCCCTATTGGTATGCCGATTTGGGTATTTTCATGGTTGGTCATGTTGCATTCATGGAAAATCTTTTAGTCCGTACTTAATAGTATTTCGAGGAGTGAGTGACTCGAGAGGACTATGATAGTCGTGACCCAATGTGATTATAAGCCTTAAGGCCATTAATTTTTCTTGCCAATGGTATTGACACCTTAGGTTCACTTTGGGGTTGTGCGACTATGGGGGATGATTTCCAGAATGTGACTGTTTCCATTTTGCAAATACTATAGTATATTCTTTTTATTGGTGAGAGAGTATTGAGGCCGTGGATTCTTAGCAAGGGATGACAATTACATATGGGTGCTCATTGATTTAAATGTTAGGAAGGGAGACTCAATATGGGTTAACCTTTTAACTTGCAGAACGACACCAAGCATTAGGACCGATTCTATGGATAAGACAACTAAGACTTAGGATTTGGATTGTATTTTGGCATAGCCTAGTCTAGACTCAGATTTATTTGAACATTTTTTTTTTTCTTGAAGACTTTATTTGAACATTATTTTTTTGAATATTTTGCCCATGTGACATTCAAGGTCGTTTAATTAGCATGCTCGGTTTTGGTGCCGAGCATTGTCGTCGTAGGAGGCCTAACAACGACACAAAGAGTTATTTTTATTTTTTATTTTTTAGTCGCTTTTGGAGTCGAGTGCCTTTTCATACGCCCCTGCAGCAATTTTGACGAAAAGTTTTTTTTTTTTGCTACGTATATTTTTTCATGCACGGGCACCGAGGCTGCTGTGCCTGACCAAAAGGCCAGGCAGCAACTTCAGCGCCCATCAGTGGGCGTGAGAAATTTTGGCGCCCAGCCAGGGGCGTTGAAAATGCGTCCCTGGCTGGTTCTCGTTTTATGTTTGCGTATACTTTTGTTTTTGCGACTTTAGTTTTGCGTGCTTGCCTTATAACGTCCTTTACGCGTTGTGCAGCGTTTGTGGGATTCGTTACAGGCCATCCCGAGCGTCGCTTATTTTTGTGGCGATCGTTCGGGCTTGCGGAACACGTATGTTGGTATAACTCTTTGGCCAATTGGTTCATGAATGTTTGGGCAATTTTTAAGGTCGTTGGTTTTCTAGCATTATTTGTCTAGCATTATTCGTACGCACAATCGTAACATAGTCACATAGTTTGCTACACATAACTACATTACAAACATGGATTTGAAAATTAAATATTTCACGTAGTTTATGATAGGCTTCTATGGGTAGTATTTGCGCCTGGCTTGGTACCACTTCTATCGTAGATCCAACACATGCCCCGGTCGAGGTAGTGTCTTCAACAGACGAATTTCGCTCAAGAGGCCAACCCGCAAGTGCAAGCCAAGGGGGCATGCAGGCGAGAGGGACCTAATGAGCGAGCGATTGGGTTCGGGATAGGTGTACTACTTGCACAAGTACCGAGTGGGAAACATGCGCGGCGTATGCACCCCCCTATTGGCGAAAAAAGGTATCCTTAGTCCCAACTCCCGAGGGAGCCGAGATTCGTTATGCGGTTCTGCCCGTTCACATTAATATGCTGATTTTCAGGTCGTCCCAACTTGACGGGGAAATAAACGCGGGGTAGGATCGTTTCACCCTTCGGCTATTTTGATTACCTACAAGCACGAGTATTTCCTTCACTATCCCCAGTGGAGTCGCCACTCTGAGGGGGTCGAAAAAGCACGAGGCTAATGCGTGACCTCGTCCCTCGTGGGTGTGACGATTCTTTTTATTCAATCAAGTGTAATTGGATTTCCTGTGAGTATACACCCAATTGACTAGTAATATAGGAGTCGCCATTCAGTTTTTAACGACAATGAGAAAAACTGACAAAACCCGGTTATCGTGACATAAAGGGAGTGCAATTATGTTTGACCACGACGGCCGTAGGTTCCCTTGTGATCCCTGGTGTGGGGATCTCTCAACATACACCCGCAAGGTAGAGATTGAGGGTTCGGGGGACTGTAACTACCGAGAGGAGTACTTCTCTCGTCGATAACTCCAGAGGCAGGATATCCTTACTAGCGCAGCATAAATAATTGAAGGGACATGCGTTAACTATTAAACTAATCTGAGTTGATTTTAGCAATATGCAACATATAATACTAATTCGATCGTGATTATCTGATTTAAATAGCATTAAGGGACCTAGCATGATAATCCGATTTCCCAAAAATATCATATTTGTTAGGCGTGATAGAACAATCAGATTTAGTTAGTTTAACAGTTCATAAAAAGGGCGAGGAAAGCAGTTAAATCATCGAAAAGGGACACATTACGACGCACCCTTGAGAGGTGCGTCACGGTTCTCAGAAAACTAACCACTTTGACTTTGCTATTTCTCCTTTTATTTAACGAATCTCAATTATGGGACAGGATACGTTCTGTTCGATTTATGGATCGATTGCGACAAAACGCGTGAACAGTTTCGCAGCGAGAGGCTTAGGCTAAGGGTTGGAGTCAATACTCAGAATATAATTGTGTGTTGTTGTGTGTCCTTTTCACGTCGAACTTAGGGGTCTATTTATAGGAAAAAGTGGCGTAGAAAGATAGTTTTTCAGGAATTTGAATACGAAATGGATTAGGAAAAGAATCCGTCCCAGGTATTTTCGGCGCCCAGCTCTGGGCGTCAAAGATTTCGGCGCCCAGGGCTGGGCGTTGAAAATAGGGTCTGGCAGAATTCTTTGTCAGATTGGACTCTAGAGTACGGAGTTCATTAAGAGACTTAATCCGAGTTATTTGGTGCGTATCAATTTACGACGGAATGCGTCTGGGCCCTTTACGAACTCTAGGTTCGTTATGAGTTTAATTAATACGTTAACTCTTTTATCGAACTGCGATAGGAATAGAATTCCTTTTACAATTTCTATATCTTTTAGGATTTATGTTGGAGTGCAACACCTAATTCTGACAGGTTTCTATCTTTTTATTCTTACTACTTTTAGCAACTACCCTTTACGGCAGTTACTATTTTTAGCAGGTTTCCATAAATAGCAGGTTTCGGGTGAAATGAAAAGGGGAATTGAGATTCGTTATTTTATAGGAGATGCGTTGTCAAGTGGAGATTTACGCTTTCATCATCGAACCTTTTCCTTTCGGGAATGGGGACAAAAGTAGGTGTCTACACCTTGGTCCAAGTATGCATTCAATGCTAAGTCTAATAAATGCGGTTCAGTATTAATTAATTATGCAAGTTAATAATTCAGTGATATCAAGTGAGCTGTATGCCTAGCTAGAGGCCGCTTCAGTTCAAGTGGAATTAATAATATTAATCCACAACTTACTCTTGACTGAACCCGTAGGGTCACACAAATAGTACGTGAACGGATCAAGTATTTAAGTGAATTAAATACTTTATTTATGAACATTCGGAAACGACGAATCTCGGTTCCAGTGGGAGCTGAAATCGTCAAAAGGCAAAATATGAATACTTCGGAAATGATGATATTGCCGGAAACGGAAATATGGATCGTAACGGAAATATATAAATATTATCCAAGTCGTAGATGTTGTCGGAAACGGAAACATGGTACGTATCGGAAAATATTATCGGAAATAGAAATATTGCCGGAATCGAAAATATTGCCGGAAACGGAAATATTACCGGAATCGGAAATATTGTCGGAATCAGGAATAAATCCCGGAATCGGAAATATTAAATATTTGTTCGAATCGGAAATATTAAATATTTGTTCGAATCGAAAATAAATTCCGGAATCAGAAATATTAAATATTGTTCGAATCGGAAACGAATTCCGGAATCGGAAAATGAATCGGAAGCGCGACGTACAAAACGATCGACGGACGAGCTTGCTAGACGCAAGGCCCATCACGAAGCCAGGCCCATCGCCCAGCAAAGCCCGCGCGCGCGAGCGAGCAGCAAGGCAGGCCCAGCGCAAGCGAGCAGCAAGGCAGGCCGAGCAAAGCAGCGCCCAACATCATGGGCCGCGTGCTTCCTGGCCAGCGCCCATCTCTTGGGCCGAGCCAAGCATCAGCGCCCCTCGTGGGCTGCGTGGCTGCGAGGCTTCGTACGACCAAAGCCTTGGTCGTTTAGGATTGCTTGCCTAATCTCGTTTCCCTAATTCTACTCAAATTGAATGTTTTGTTAAATCTGAAACACTTAGGTGTTTGATTAAACATTAAATTCTAATGATTTAATTTAACTAGAATCCTAATGGATTTAGTTATTGGAATCCTAGTAGAATTCCAGTTCCGTTATTTCCACCCTATAAATAGGTGGTTCATAATCACAATTTATATGACAATTCAATAAGTATTCACATAGATTAAGTTCAAGTGGGAATTTAATAATTTGCCTAAATTAATAAGTAAGCTTTCCGAATAAAAATAATACCTTAGAGAATATTCTAGTTGGTTGAATCTAAGACGGATCCGAATGTGCTGTGGACTATCTACGGAGGGGCGACATTTGGAGTCCTAAAACTTGCTCTTGTTCGGTTCGGGAGCAGCTAGGGAAGGCACGCATCACATTGTATGTATCCTAATTATGCTAATTGACTATGTAGCAATTAATTTGGATTCTTGGCTTTATGGTTTTTCCGCATGAAATATATTGTTTATATTTGTCATAACCTAACAGTACTTGAATATGAAAATAACATGAATTAGTATGAGAATTGAAGGAAATAATGCCCTTGGTCCAAGTATGCATTCAATGCTAAGTCTAATAAATGCGGTTCATTATTAATTAATTATACAAGTTAATAATTCAGTGAGATCAAGTGAACTGTATGCCTAGCTAGAGGTCGCTTAAGTTCAAGTGAAATTAATAATATTAATCCACAGCTTACTCTTGACTGAACCCGTAGGGTCACACAATTAATACGTGAACGGATCAAGTATTTAAGTGAATTAAATACTCTATTTATGGATATTCGGAATCGACGGATCTCGGTTCCAGTGGGAGATGAAATCGTCAAAAGGCAAATTATGAATACTCCGAAAACGATGATATTGCCGGAAACGGAAATATGGATCGTATCGGAAATATAAATATTGTCCAAGTCGTAGATGTTGCCGGAAACGAAAACATGGTACGTATCGGCAAATATTATCGGAGATGGAAATATTGCCGGAATCGGAAATATTGCCGGAAACGGAAATATTGCCGGAATCGGAAATATTATCAGAATCGGAAAAAATTCGGGAATCGGAAATATTGAATATTTTTTCGAAACGGAAATTAATTTCGGAATCGGAAATATTAAATATTGTTCGAATCGGAAATGAATTCTGGAATCAGAAAATAAATCGGAAGCGCGACGTACGAAATAAACATCGGACGAGCTTGTTAGGCGCAAGGCCCAGCACGAAGCTAGGCCCGCGCCTAGCGAAGCCCCCGCAAGGCAAGCAAGAGGAGCAGCAGCCCGCCCCACCAAGGCAGGCCCAACCAAGCACAAGGCAAGGCCAGGCCCAACCACTGGCGAGGCAGCAGGCTGGCCGCGCCCACGCCTAAGCCGCGCGCGCGGACAACGCCCTTGTGGGTTGTTCGTGTGTGTGGTCGATGTTCGTGCAAACTTCGAATCCTTAGTTGCTTAGGATTTGTCCGGTTGGATTATTTTCCTAAAACTACTAGAGTTAGTTGTTTAACTAAACACTAAAACAAAGGTTTAATTTAAGTCTAATTCTAATTGAATTAGATAAATTGAATCCTAGTAGGTTTCTAGTTCCGATAAATCCACCCTATAAATAGGTGATGAATAATCACAATTTATATATCATATTCTCAAGTATTCATATAGTTTTAAGATTAAACTAAGCTTAATAATTTGCCAAATAATTAAGTACGAATTGAAGGAAATAATAGCCTTGGTCCAAGTGTGCATTCAATGTTAAGTCTAATAAATGCGGTTCAGTATTAATTAACAAGTTAATAATTCAGTGAGATCAAGTGAGCTGAATGCCTAGCTAGAGGCCGCTTCAGTTCAAGTGGAATTAATGATATTAATCCACAGCTTACTCTTGACTGAACCCGTAGGGTCACACAAATAGTACGTAAACGGATCAAGTATTTAATGGCATTAAATACTCCATCTATGGATATTCAGAATCGACAGGATCTTGGTTTCAGTGGGAGCAGAGATCGTCACAGGCAAGAAATGAATACTCCGGAAACGATGATATTGCCGGAAACGGAAATATGGATCGTATCGGAAATATAAATATTATCCAAGTCGTAGATGTTGCCGGAAACGGAAACATGGTACGTATCGGAAAATATTATCGGAAATGGAAATATTGCCGGAATCGGAAATATTGCCGGAAACGGAAATATTGTCAGAATCGGAAATATTATCGGAATCGGAAAATAATTCCGGAAACGGAAATATTAAATATTTGTTCGAAACGGAAATTGATTCCGGAATCGGAAATATTAAATATTGTTCGTATCGGAAATGAATTCCGGAATCGGGAATTTAATCGGAAGCGTATCGTACGAATTAGCATCGGACGAGGCCCGCTAGACGAAGGCCCAGCACGAAGCCAGGCCATCACCCAACGAGCCAACACGCACCATCGCATGCCAAGCCTCGACCAGGCCCAGCGCAAGGCCAGGCCCAGCCAAGGCCTGGGGCGCGCGCGCGAGAGCACAGCAGTGGGCCGAGCGCTGTGCGCCTAGCGTGGGCCGCAAGGCTTGCGCGGGTGTACGGTGCTCATGCAATGCTTGTGCGGGAATCCTAAAGCAATCGGGATTCGAAATATGATTAAATCCTAAAACTATTAGATAATGATTATTTAATTAGAGTCCTAGTAGGATTATAATTAAATAAATTAGTATCCTAATAGGATTCCAGAACCTTTTCCATAACTCTATAAATTGGTGCCTAGGGTCACATATTTACATAGATTATTCAAGTATTCAAAGTGAGTTTTTGAGAGAAAAATTCAGTCACATACCTTGCCTAAAAGTGCCGAAAATTATTAGTACCTTAAGGGCGATTCTAGTTGGTCAATCTTAAGGCGGATCCGGACGTGCTGTGGACTATCTACGGAGGGACGACACTTGGAGTCCTAAAGACTTGTTCTTGTTCGGTTCGGGCGCAGCTAGGGAAGGCACGCAACAAAGAGTATGCATCTAAACTATGCTAAATGATTATGTGTAAATAATATGTATTCCTGGCTAAATGGTTTTTCCGCATGATTTATGAATTGTCATATGTATCATAACCTAACAGTGGTATCACGAGCCTCTTATTATTTTCATAATCTAAATTGCATGAACATGGTTAAATATTACAAATTTGCAAGAATTAAAAGGGGTGATTAATTTTCGTAATTGTTAATTAATTGCAAATTGCGTTTATTTAATTATACGTACGCAGTTTTTCGGCAGTTTCTTCGTTACTCATCCAAATCGAGTGATTTTTGTGTCAATTCCGCATGTAAAAGGCATTCTAAAATTTTGACAAAATTAGTATTTTTCTGCCGAACCCAGAATTCTCAAATTCGAAGCTTAACTATGACTTTTCGAAGGTTTTAGTTTTTCGAATGCAAAATTTCGTAAATTTAAGATGTTAAATTAAATATTTGCGATTCTTGTTGATAAATCTTGAATTTTTGATTGACCTACTGTATATGTTTAACAAGTTTGAATGCCTAGCCTTGTTAATTATGCAATCTAATTTGTAATTATGATTAATTTGTTGAAAATTAGAATAATTTAGAATTAATTTGATTTTCATAATTAATTATAATTTAATTAGATACCTATGATTAAAAACCACCATAAAAATTGTAAATTTATGATAAATTTTAAATTTTATGACCTAAACTTGAATCCATGTTGATCGGAAATCAACTGAATAATAAATTTTCGATTTTTCGCCCTAAAATTATGAAATTAATATTAATTTATTAATTTCTCATTTAATTTTAAATATAAATTTTTTAAATTTTATGCGATTCGTTCATATAACTTGCACGCACAAAGCAATGGACGCTACGTGTTACCCTTAAGGGGTGTTGTATAGTGCGGGCATGTGACGACGAGCAAGGGAGCTCGTCGCCCATGCGGCACGAATGCAATGAGCAAGGGCATGGTGCACGAGCACAAGGAAGCAGCCCTGCCTTGTGTCGTGGGCTATGAGCAATGGACGAATGGGCATGGGCGAAGGCAAGGCACGGCAGTCGCATGTGGGCAGCAAGCGAGCTGCGCCACAACGCGCACTGCCTCGCGCAAGCGCGCGCAGCCTCGCGCGCAGCGAGCGCAAGCTCGCGTGCCACGAGTGCTGCGCCCAGCGTCGATGCCGCGCGCAGCGAGCGCTGGCTCGCACCAAGCGAGCGCTAGCGAGCGCGCACAACATACGCTGGCGAGTGTACGAAGCGAGCGCTGGCTCGCTTGCATCTAGCGCTGGCGCGCGCGCAGCGAGCACATGCTCGCGTGCATCGAGCGCTGGCGCGCGCGCAGCGAGCACCAGCTCGCGCGATTGCTTGCGAAGGGTAGAAGCAGCAGCTATGCGACGCAGCGCATGGGCTGCGCGCACATGGCCAGCGATGGCTATGTACGTGTGGCCCATGGGCGTGCGATGCGTAGGGTGTTTGCGTTGCGATTAGATCGTTTTGAATGTTTAATTTGAAATTTTCAGTTTACGTAATTTTAATTAATTTTAAAATTAATAATTTAAATTATTTTCTTGGATTTTAATTTTGAATATTGTAATTATAATAAATTTTTATTTATTCTAATTATTTTACTAAAATTAAAATCATGAATTAATTTAAATACGATTGAAATTAAATTAAACTTTTGGATTCAATTATAAATTTATATGAGCTTTAAATTTTAATTAAATTTGTATGTTTCCGGTTAGACTAGAAATACATTTTTATGTTTAAAATTAGTAAAGCATATGAATTTATTGGTTTGAGTGGGAGCCCTTTTTAGTCATAAACTCTTGATTAGGTCTACAAATCCTTAAGGTTAAAACAACTTGATTAGAATTAATAAGGACTGAATAATTGGTAGATTATTGGTGCCCTTGATTAATTGCTGCAAATGTTTACGTGATGCATAATGTGTTTTACTAACCAGCTATGTGGGCCATTCATGATAATGAATGGGTGAATGGTATATATTGTATATGTACTGTTTTGCAGGTTATGAAGTGACTAGTATGGCCCAAATAGGATAGAAAATATGGTATGCGTACCATTAATTTGAATGTAATTGGTCTAAAGTACCAAAGTTGTTTTTCAATTCAAATATGGTCTGCGTACCATCAAATAGTTGTAATTAGTTTTAATTATAGCTTATCCTATTTGAAGAAAATGGTGCCTCCCACGGAGATTTTCAAGACGGACTTTGAAGTTGAAGCTTCAAGATGAAGTCGGGCCATACTAGATCACATTTATCTTATGCATGTTTTAAGTTATTTATTGCTTTTAAATATGTCTTAAAATGCATGAGATCAAAAGCTTGATTATGTTGCATGATTAAGGATTTTAGTTCACTTAAAATCTAACCAACATAGTAAGAGCCTTAAGTTCCAAACTTAAAAATTGAGTTAAAAGGGTCCATGCCAAAATATACACTTGCTTGGATATCCTTTACATCAATCTAGTAATAGTTTTCGCTCAGCGAGGTGTTACTTATTGGTCCTAAAGGGGCAAGGTACACAAATAATTGTGAGTACATGTTAGTTTTGGTGAAACTCAACGATATAAGTAAGGAGTCCTTTTATGTCGTGGCAAAATCGATAGGTTTACCTAATAAGTTCTTAGACGTACCTATCAACCAAGAATAGTTTCTAGACTATTAGCAAAAGGCTTTTGCTTACCTCAGATGTTTTAGGATTAAGTCGACAAACTGTGCTTAGTTCTTCAATGATTTTAGATCTTGGAATCATTTTATTCACACCTGCCGGAACAATAAATTCGAATAAAATGCTAATAACTTGTTTAAATTGCATGATTGCTTTCATTTTCAAGTTATTATTCATGATAAATGTTTAGACTTTGCATGCTTCAATGAATGTTTTAATTATTGTGTATAATTAAATATCTTGCACTGCGGTAAATCCTTTTAGAAAGGTAACAGTAAATTTCCTCGATTGGTAGTGAATCCAAGAACGATTCACGGAAATGAGAGAAAGTGAGCAATTTAAAATGTACGTTTCTTATAGCGACTTTTATGGTTGTTTTCGAACATCAAAGTCGAATGGCAAACCAATTGGTGCTTGTGAATTCAAAATACACTGTAGTTTTGAGATCATAAAGCATTGAGTTTAATACGCTCAGCTTTACCAATTGTTAACAACCTAATATCTTTGTCCATTTAATTCTCGAAAGAGTCTAGTCCCTAGACATTCGAATAGATCGATGCTTAGAGAACTTTAGAAGCTTCTGGTAAGATCATCTAGTTGAAACTTAATATTCAACATAAATTAAAATGGTAAAGAACCTTGTTGGTGACATTGGAATGTCCAACAACGTATAAAAGTCAACACTAGAGAATTCAATTCTTAAGACTATAAGAAAGGGTACAAGAAATAGGAAAACAAAGGAACAAATGAAAGGAATTTACGATTCCGGTTCTACCTATAAGTTTATGTTTAAAGAGAAGTGACCTAGCAATCAAACTTCCTTGGTATCATATACCGCTTGAGGTTCTTACTTCGGTAAAAACTCAAACAATGGAAGCTAGGATACACTAATGACCTACAAGTGGGAAATGAAGCATGGCATTGCTACATTAATTGTAGGGTCATCTAAGTTTGTTTTAAGTCCTTTCAAAGGCTGGAACTTAATGACTATTTTGTTCCATAATCAGCATACCTAAATTTCTGCTTCAAACACAGAAAGACTCACATTCAAGAAAAACAAAAACAATGTTTGTTGGTTTATTTGAATGAAATGGTCAATTACAGGTTGAGTCAATATGCTTGATTAAAACAAACAACTCTTTAAAGAACTTTACTAGGTTCAAATCAACCCCTCGATTTGAGTTCCACTAATCTTTGGCATTGTTGCTTAGACCATATCAACAAGTTAACATTCAAAAGCTCTATTTTATGGACTTTTGAAAGTTGATTGATTTCTAGATCATTTTAAGACAACTAGTCTTACTTGTTGAAAGTAACAAAAGATATGAACTATTGTTAGAACGCCTAGACAATAGAGTTCAAAGCTAAAGAAAGGTTTTATGACTTTATTATTTCACACAGATTTGAGTGAATATAGGTTTATTTACTCAATGTGATATAAGTTTGAATCTGTTTGGCTAGTTCAAAGATTCAGAAGTATAAATCCCACTTGGTAAGAAATCATAAAGATCTAGGTTAGATCATGTTGATGATTACTTAAGACCAAATATGATCATCAATGATTGTGTGTTGTAATTTCACAATCTAGGTCCATAAGATATGGCATATCTACGTTGGAATGATCGAAGTCAATTAGTACTTGATTCGATTAATGATGAATCATAAAAACTTTTCCTATAATTTCTAAAACAAAATGCTCAACTACCACCAAACTAAACCAGATTCATCAAAGCTATTGAAAAGTAATTTTCAGAATAACTTTTCATAAAATATATCTAGAGAGTTGCAAAACTCAGTGGGAGCTTAGTGTTTGTCATTCGACAAACTAAGACCCAAGTATAGATATATGTTTCATTGTGATTTATTCAAATGAGACACAAGGGTATTGTTTCTACCACGAATTTTTGAGAACATAATGTTTGTTTGCTCGAAATAATGTCCTTTTGGAGATTCGTTTCCAAAATGACAAGTGGGAGAAAATAGACCTCGAAAGTCTTCGAGGCGAACAACAAACATAAACGGACATTCCGGAGGCTTTTCGAAGTGCTTCAGAAAAATCGAACTTATTCTTTAAGGACTTTAGAAGTGGCTTTAAAGAATAGACATCTCTTAGAAGACTTTACAAGTGCTTCAAAGAGAATAGAATATTCAAAGGACTCTCAAAGTGCCTGTTGATATTCTATTGTTTGATGTTCTATACCCAAGTAGGCATAGAGTTCAAGTCACTGGAACTATGAGATTCTTCTATTAGATAGTAAAGAAACATAGAGTTCTGGTCAATGAAACTATGAGATTCTTCTATTAGATAGTGAAGAAACCTACAACTTGCATTCAAACTATTATCATGTAGATTAATGAGTTTGTGACTTGTAAGAAAGCTATGACGAAACCCAGATTCCCTAAAATGGTTAGAGGCCATATATAGACTCAAATGTTTTAAATGGTTAGAGGCCATAAAACATACTCAATGTTTTGATGACAAAATTGAAATTTTGTTGATTTGCAAGAATAGTTTCACACCTATTGGTTGCAAGTTTGTTTTAAGGATAAAAACCATCAAACATGGAATTGTGTTCACACACAAAGCTAGATTAGTTGCTAAAGGTTACAAGAAAATTCATGGCATGGATTGTGTTGAAACCTCATGCAAAATCGTAATGCTTAAGTCTATAATTCAAGCAATGATTGCATATTGGTACATATGGCAATTGGATGACAAAACGTATTCCTCAATCAAATGTTGGAATATAATATGTACATGGTATGTCATAGAATTTGTGGATCCAAATAAATGCTTGAAAAGGAAAGCTAGCTTATAAAATCTAAGTACAGATTTAAGCAAGCAATTGGGAATTGGAACTGTATTTTAAGTGAAGCTAATAAGCATTTTAGTTTCATAAAATATACATGATTCTTATAGATATATAAGAAGTTTAGTGGGAGTACTTAAAACTTAATTGGTCCTATGTGTATTACACACATATCTCTCTATTGTGAAATAACATTCAAATGCTAATGACTTAGATTTGAAATTATTCATCAATGATGGACCATGGCGAAACTTAGTACATACTGGGTATTAAGATCTATTTACAAAGATCTTATGATATTGTTTTGGATTAAGTAATGGCATTTACTAAATCAAACACGAAAGTCTCCATTGGAGATATTCGACCCATGTGAATAAATCTAAGTAAAGGATGTTTGAACTATGTATAAGCATTTACTAAGTTAAACATCAAAGGATCTAAATAAGATTCTTAACCTATATTATATGTCAAAGAATTTAGCTGAATTTAGTATCTACTGAAACTAGATAAGCTAAAGTTACATGAATAGAATTCAATTGGGAATTATTCTGCAAAAGAATTTATCATGTATGATATAATATGAGGATCGCCAAAAACGTATCGTATGACTTTAGCCATGACGAACATATACCAATCTCTATTGATCTAAGTAAAGATCAACTAGATTGAGATCAAGAATACTTATGGTACTTGAAAAGGTACATAGGAATAGTTCTTGATTCAAGGAAATAAAGATATGCTAAATATTGATGCTACACGCATAAACACTGGCAAAGGATCAAGCAAGACCCTTTGGAGTTAACCATTGATAAGGACGAGCTATAGAGCATCGTGTTTTGAAAATGGAAACATGGGTTGGAGACCATGAGTTGTTGCGTGGGAAATTAAAATAATAATTTTTATGTTCTAAGATATAGTTGGAGAGTCTTCCACATATCTATGAACTGCTTGGATAGGTAAATCCAAACAAAGCATCACTAGCAACCTATACAGTTGAAGTAAAAGTAATTATTGCCTAAGAAGCAATAAAACAGGGTTGTTTAAAGTTCTTCACTGAACTTGGGTAGATCACCTATCTGCTGGCTTGATGGTTCTTCATTGAAAAATGCGTAGAACCACTCTTGAAGCAAGAAAAACGTCTGCTAACTTGATGGTTCTTCATTGCAAAACCACCATCGAAGTAAGAAAGACTAGATCACATAATAAACAAACTCGAAAAGATCTTATCATCATATCTCAAAGAACATTCGATGAAAAGGATGTTAAGATTGGCAAAGCATGATAACTAAACCTATGCAACAAGTGAGAAGCAACACTCACGTTGTAGCACTGGAAATCAAGCATAGCTTTGAATTCCATGAAATGTTTTAAAGATGGGTTAGAGGCCCATGATTGTAAAACATTCGGGTTGAACATTTATCATATATGAAATGTATTTTCATATTCCATTTAATCTTGGTTTAGTATTAAATGATGAGTCCCTTCAAATTTGACGAAATATTCAAGATAGACTGTCAGGACCAGTCCTGTGACTAAGAAATGTCTATCAAGTGAACTTGAATGTCAAAGGTTGAAAATGGTCCCTAGTCGGAGTTTTCTATAAAATTGGACGAATAGAAAACGTTAGACGACTAGAATGAAAGATGACTAGTAGTTCTGTTTCTTGAACTATGTGGACATGGCAATGTCATAATCATTTGCATAGATACTTACTTTGTGGAGACTAGTATCGGACAAGACCTATGAAACTTTACTGTAAGAGATGAAAATCTGTCATAAGTAAATTTCATTAAAATTATTAGACACTAAATCCTCAATACCTGAGTGATTTTAGATTACTTGTTTGAGAACTGGTTGCTTTGACGTTGACCAACCGTCGCACCGTAAAAGGAGGCTATAAAGGCAACGCTCAGGTAATCACCTATCAAACGAAGTCTAATCTCAAGATCGCAAGTTTGGGATTGTCCTCCCATAAATCGGGATGAGATGCTTAAAAGTTGTACAAGGCCACTCGGAGAGCTAGAAACTGTGAAATGCATGGCCGTGCTCGGATGAATCATAGGCTATGATTATCTGTTTATTTGATCAGTTGAACTCTGAAACCGAGAAACACCTCTGGACATAATAAGGATGACAACTCTTACCTTATGTTCAAGAGCAAGCATCGAGCGACAAAGGAATTAGGAAATGCACACTTGTCCCTAAGGACAAGTGGGAGACTGAAGGAAATAATGCCCTTGGTCCAAGTATGCATTCAATGTGAAGTCTAATAAATGCGGTTCAGTATTAATTAACAAGTTAATAATTCAGTGAGATCAAGTGAGCTGAATGCCTAGCTAGAGGCCGCTTCAGTTCAAGTGGAATTAATGATATTAATCCACAGCTTACTCTTGACTGAACCCGTAGGGTCACACAAATAGTACGTAAACGGATCAAGTATTTAATGGCATTAAATACTCCATCTATGGATATTCGGAATCGACAGGATCTTGGTTTCAGTGGGAGCTGAGATCGTCACAGGCAAGAAATGAATACTCCGGAAACGATGATATTGCCGGAAACGGAAATATGGATCGTATCGGAAATATAAATATTATCCAAGTCGTAGATGTTGCCGGAAACGGAAACATGGTACGTATCGGAAAATATTATCGGAAATGGAAATATTGCCGGAATCGGAAATATTGCCGGAAACGGAAATATTGTCAGAATCGGAAATATTATCGGAATCGGAAAATAATTCCGGAAACGGAAATATTAAATATTTGTTCGAAACGGAAATTGATTCCGGAATCGGAAATATTAAATATTGTTCGTATCGGAAATGAATTCCGGAATCGGGAATTTAATCGGAAGCGTATCGTACGAATTAGCATCGGACGAGGCCCGCTAGACGAAGGCCCAGCACGAAGCCAGGCCATCGCCCAGCGAGCCAACACGCACCATCGCATGCCAAGCCTCGACCAGGCCCAGCGCAAGGCCAGGCCCAGCCAAGGCCTGGGGCGTGCGCGCGAGAGCACAGCAGTGGGCCGAGCGCTGTGCGCCTAGCGTGGGCCGCAAGGCTTGCGCGGGTGTACGGTGCTCATGCAATGCTTGTGCGGGAATCCTAAAGCAATCGGGATTCGAAATATGCTTAAATCCTAAAACTATTAGATAATGATTATTTAATTAGAGTCCTAGTAGGATTATAATTAAATAAATTAGTATCCTAATAGGATTCCAAAACCTTTTCCATAACTCTATAAATAGGTGCCTAGGGTCACATATTTACATAGATTATTCAAGTATTCAAAGTGAGTTTTTGAGAGAAAAATTCAGTCACATACCTTGCCTAAAAGTGCCAAAAATTATTAGTACCTTAAGGGCGATTCTAGTTGGTCAATCTTAAGGCGGATCCGGACGTGCTGTGGACTATCTACGGAGGGACGACACTTGGAGTCCTAAAGACTTGTTCTTGTTCGGTTCGGGCGCAGCTAGGGAAGGCACGCAACAAAGAGTATGCATCTAAACTATGCTAAATGATTATGTGTAAATAATATGTATTCCTGGCTAAATGGTTTTTCCGCATGATTTATGAATTGTCATATGTATCATAACCTAACACGAATAACATAAAGCCTTAGGCAAAATTCTAGTTAATTGAATCTAAGGCGGATCCGAACGTGCTGTGGACTATCTACGAAGGGACGACACTTGGAGTCCTAATCTTGTTCTTGTTCGGTTCGGGAGCAGCTAGGGAAGGCACGCTACACATGTATGTATCCTAAATTATGCTAATTGACTATGTGGCAATTAATTTGGATTCCTGGCTTTATGGTTTTTCCGCATGAAATATATGTTTTATATTTGTCATAACCTAACAAGAATAACATGTTTGTTAATGGAGATTATTCCTTGTTATTGATGCTGTTAATGAGGACCTTTGGAACAGTGTTTGGCGTGCCCCGTGCATCAATGTATTTCTTTTATGTGGCTAGCAGGCCATGCCAGACTCATGGGTAATGTCAATCGATACAAGAGGAACCTCACAGATGAGCCTACTTTCTACGTTTGTGGGGGCACTGAAGACTCAACCGTACATATTCTTCGAGAATGTCATGCAGCTAAAAGTGTATGGCGACGTGCAGGAGGGCCTGCTCATAAAAGGCCTTTCTTATCCGCCAATCTTGAACATGAAGATGCTGGCGCATGGGCTACATACTTTGCAATCACATTATGATGGATATGGAGATGGCGTAACATGTTTGTGTTTGGAAGAGGCAATGAGGTACCATTCGATGTGGGAGCATTCTTAAAGGTGAGATTTGACGAAACTTGGAGAAGCCTACATGATGATATAGACATTGCTACCAATTCACTGGTGAGAGTGGAAAAATGTATTGCGTGGGAAAGGTCGTTGCCTGGCTGGTACGCTCTCAATACTGATGGAGCAACGAAAGGATATTCGGGGCTGGCTGGGGGTAGGGCTCTAATCTGAGGTAGTAATGGGTATTTTACGGTTGCCATTTCTATGAAGTTTGGACATTGCAATGCATTTCGTGCTCAAGTAATGGCCTTAATAAGAGGACTTGAGCTAGCTAAGAATCTAAAAATAAGCAAATTGATGATCCAACTTGATAGTCTAACTTGTGTGCAAGCTATTTGGTCTAGTACTAGTAGCTGCGGTGGTTGTACCCACCTCATAAGACGATGTCTTAATTTGATCAATAGGGAGGAGTGGGAGGTGAAGGTGGTCCATGTTTATCGGGAAGGTAGTCGAGCAACGGATTGGTTAGCGAACCGGGGTGTGGAGCAAGAGGAAGGATTGGAGGTCCTAGAAGAACCCCCGATGGAGCTTCGTAGGATCATTGAAGAGGATGTTCGGGGTGTGGCTCATCCACACTTAGTTCCTCAGTAGTATTAGCTTTAGTTTTCTTGTTCTTTATTTTTTTTCGTTTTTTTTCTTGTATTTCTTTGGCTTAATTAGCCTCTTTTGCATCAAAAAAAAAAAATCCTTGTTATTGGAGTAACATTGTATGTGACAAGAAAAATAACACAATCAAAAGTATTTGGTAAAATTAATGGGAATAAGTCAACTTTGAACCGTTCGCAAAAAGTAAATCTACCTTGTGATTATACCTAAATAAGTTAATCTTTATACCCCATCCATTTTAAACAAGTCAAATGACCTTTGACTTGTTGTAGTTTTGGTCAACATGTCAACAAGTATCTTTTTAAGCCTTTTTTTTGTTATTTAATTTTTTTAAGCGTTTTTAGTTAATCGACAAAAACTTTTAGTAATCATCTTATCACATATTTCGCGGCATATTTTTTCGCATATTTTTTTAGCCATGATTTTTTTAAAATTTTAACACGATTTTCAATGCACTTTTTTGATATAACTTTTTCATACAGAGTATGATATTTTTTATGATGCAACTTTCTAACACGCATTTCAAATGACTTTTCGGCGTTTTTTTATGCGATTTTCAACGCGATTTTTAGGCGTAGTTTGACATACTTTAGTGACGGCAAAACATGTGAAACAAAAAACACCTTGAAAAAAAATTAAACACGAAAATAAAAAAAAATCAAAAAAAGTTTAGATTAGGCAGAAAGTCAAATACAACCTTACACAATTAAACAACAATTCAACAATTAGAAATCAAGGTTGGGGTGACAAGAATAATGCGTTAAAGATTTACGATGGCTGGAGTAAAATTGCCCATCGCACATCTTTCATTTTCAAATTCCGTATTTGATTTTCAACTCTAATCTCACATTTGTTGGATTTTTTAGTTTAGTTTTTATTTTATTTTTAAGTTGAATTTTTATTTTGTTTTCTCGAAAAACGTGTCACAATTAAAGTCACCTTGAAAAACTTGTCAAAAAGTAATCTCGGAAAATGTGTCCAAATTAAGTGCATTGAAAAGTGTGCTGAAAGTTCATATCGAAAGGTATATAATATAATCGTCTCGAAAAATGCGTCAAAAGTCTACTAGAAAAGCACATCACAAAGTCGCTAAAACGTGTAAAAAGTGTTAGGTTATGATACATATAAATCATATATATTTCATGCGGAAAAACCATAAAGCCAGGAATCCAAATTAATTGCCACATAACAATTAGCATAATTTAGGAAGCATACTCTTTGTAGCGTGCCCTCCCTAGCTGCTCCCGAACCGAACAAGAACAAGTTTAGGACTCCAAATGTCTTCCCTCCGTAGATAGTCCACAGCACGTTCGGATCCGCCTTAGATTTAATTAACTAGAATTGCACCTAAGGTATTATGTTTTATTCGAATATTTGAGGCAATATTAACGTTAGTTTTAATCCTTAAAACTATGCGAATACTTGAATTATGTGTCCATAAATTGTGAATGCCATCACATATTTATAGGGTAGGAATAATGGAATTAGAAGTCTACTAGGTTTCAAGTAATCTAATTCTATTAGAATTAGACCTTAATTAAAACTAGTAACTTTAGGAAATTAATCTTTTAATCTAATCCTAATTGCTTAAGGATTTGATGCATGCACGAACTTCAACACACACACACGCGCACGACCCACAAGGGGCGCAGGCCATGCACGCGCGCGGAGAAGCCCACACGCTGCTCGCAGCCCACGACTTGCTCGCAGCCCATGGGCGCGCTGGGCCTTGCGTGCCTTGGCTGCTGCTGCGTTTTGCCTTGCGCGCTGGGCTTGCTAGGCGTGGGCCTGGCTTCGTGCTGGGCCTTGCGTCTAGCAAGCTCGTCCGATGTTTATTTCGTACGACGCGCTTCCGATTAATTTTCCGATTCCGGAATTCATTTCCGATTCGAACAATATTTAATATTTCGGATTCTGGAATTAATTTCCGTTTCGAATAATATTTTCCGATATGTACCATGTTTCCGTTTCCGACAACATCTACGACTTGGATAATATTTATATTTCCGATACGATCCATATTTCCGTTTCCAGCAATATCATCGTTTCCGGAGTATTCATAATTTTGCCTTTTGATGATTTCAGCTCCCACTGGAACCGAGATCCGTCGATTCCGAATATCCATAAATGGAGTATTTAATTCTTTTAAATACTTGATTCATTCACGTACTATTTGTGTGACCCTACGGGTTCAGTCAAGAGTAAGCTGTGGATTAATATTATTAATTCCACTTGAACTGGAGCGGCCTCTAGCTAGGTGTAGACACCTACTTTTGTCCCCATTCCCGAAAGGGAAGGTTCGATGATGAGAACATAAATCTCCACTTGGCAACGCGTCTCCTATAAAATAACGAATCTCAAATCACCCTTTCATTGTCAGCCAAAGCTACTATTTATAGAAACCTGCTAAGGATAGTAACTGTCGTAAAAGGTAGTTGTTAAAAGTCGCAAAATCATAAAAGATAGAAACCTGTCAGAATTAGGTGTTGCACTCCAACATAAATCCTAAAAGAGATAGAATTTGAATTCCTGGTATAATTCGAAAATAAGAGTTACGTATTAATTAAATTCCTAACGAACCTAGAGTTCGTAACGGGCCCAGACGCATTCCGTCATAAGTTAATACGCACTAAAAGACTCGGATAAATCTCAAAAGCTCCATATTATAAGAGTCCAAATCTTACAAAGAACTCGGCCCAGATCCCATTTTCAACGCCTGGATCTGGGCGCCGAAATCTTCGGCGCCCAGCCCTGGGCGCTGAAAGTGCCTGGGGCCGTTTTATCTCCGGATTCTTTTTGGATTCGTATCTTAAAATCTATCTTTCCACACACTCTTTTCCTATAAACACAGCCTAAAACCGACGTGAAAAATAACACAATTCCATAATCTGGGAAATTGATCCAGCGTTCTGTCGCAATCTACCCAAAAGTCGAACAGAACGCACCCTGCACCTTGTAGCTTGATGAATTAAGCCTAAATACTGGAACATAGCTTGGAAACCCGAGATTCGTTAAATAAAAGGAGAAATAGCAAAGCCAAGTGGTTAGTTTTCTGAGAACCACAACGCACCTTTCAAGGGTGCGTTGTAATGTGTCCCTCATATGATTTAATCGCTTTCATCACCCTTTTATAAAATTGTCAAACTATTAATCTGATTGATCTATCACGCCTAATAAGATAATACCCTGGACAATTGAATTATCATGCTACGTACCTTAAATCAATCTAAATAAGATAATCACGATCGATTTAGTATTATGTGTTGCATATTGCTAAAATCAATTCAGAATAGTTTAATAGTTTAACGCATGTCCCTTCAATTATTTATGCTGAGCTAGTAAGGATAACCTGCCTCTGGAGTATTATCGATAAGCACTTCTCTCGGTAGTTACAGTCCCCCGAACTCTCAATCTCTGCCCTGCGGGTGTACGTTGAGCGATCCCCACACCAGGGATTACAAGGGAACCTATGGCCGTCGTGGTCGAACATAATGGCACTCCCTTTATGTCACGATAACCGGGTTTTGTCAGTTTTTCTCATTGTCGTTAAAAACTGAATGGCGACTCCTATTTTACTAGTCGATTGGGTGTAAACTCACAGGAAATCCAATTACACTTGATCTGACAACGTCACGCCCACGAGGGATGAGGTCATGCATTAGCCTCGTGCTTTTTCGACCCCCTCACAGTGGCGACTCCACTGGGGAAGTTAATGAAATACTCGTGCTCGTAGGTAATCAAAATAGCCGAAGGGTGAAACGATCTTACCCCGCGTTTATTTCCCTATCAAGTTGGGACGACCTGAAAATCAGCATATTAATGTGAATGGACAGAACCGCATAACGAATCTTGGCTCCCTTGGCATGTTTCATCTCGGGAGTTGGGAATAAGAATACCCATCGCCACCCAGGGGGTGCATACGCTTCGAATGTTGTCCACTCGGCACTTTCGCTAGTAGTACACCTATCCCAAACCAAATCGCTCGCCCACTAGGTCCCTCTCGTTGGTGCATGCCCCCTTGGCTTACATCGTGATTGGCCTCTTGGGACGAAATTCGCTCGTGAATGCACTTCCCCGACCGGGGCATGTGTTGGATCGACGATAGAGGAGGTACCAAGCCGGCGCAAATATTACCCATAGAAGCCTATCATAAACTACGTGACATATTATTTTGCTTCATGTTTTTAATGTTAGTTGTGTGTAGCGAATTATGTGATTGTGTGTGACAAATAATACTAGAAAACCAACGACCCTAAGAATTGCCTAAACATTCATAAACACCAATTGGCCAAAGAGTTATACCAAAATACGTGTTCCGCAGCCCCGGGCGATCGCCACAAAAACAAGCGACGCCCAGGACAGCCTTTAACGGATTCCACAACGCTGCACAACGCGTAAAGGACGTTATTAGGCAAGCACGCAAAATTAAGTCGTATGTACGAAAAAGGATAGACGAACAGAATAAGAGTACCAGTTAGGGACGCATTTTCAGAGCCCCTGGCTGGGCGCCAATCATTTTCAACGCCCCTGCTAGGCGCCGAAGTTGCTGCCTGGCCTTTTGGTCAGGCACAGCAGCCTCGGTACCCGCGCATAAAGTATACGTAGCAATAAAAAAAAAATTCGTAACAAAATTGCTACGAGGACGTATGAAAAAAGGCACTCGATTCTAACAACGACTTATAAAATAAACAACTCCTTGTGTCGTCATTAGGCCTCCTATGATGACAATGTTCGGCACCAAAACCGAGCATGCTAATTAAAATAACTTTGAATGTCACACGGGCAAATGTTTCGAAAATCCAAAGAATGACCAAAAGAAGAGCCAAAAGTGTACCAGCAAAAGTGAGAATAGAAAACCAATAGAAAGAGTCAAAAGTCTAGACTAAGTAATGCTTAACTTTGGGCCTAAACTTTAGCTTGTCTTATGCATAGGGCTGGTTCTGCCACTTGGTGTCGATCTGAAAATCAAAGGTTAGTGCGTCTCGAAGCTACATCACCAACACAAGGTCTAGTAACTCCAAGCTCCATCCGTCATTCCCCCTTTCAAGGATCTCCGCTTACCCAACCTCGATTCGCACCCTCAAACATGTCCATGGAAGAATTACGAGACCAAATGGTCCAAATGACCCAACTTATGAGTCAACTGAAAATGGAAAACGAATCCTTAGCGGCTGCGCAAGCCAAAAATGACCTCGATAACGAGAAGAAGATCGAAAAAATGGTTCTGCAGCAAACCATGGGGAGCGAGTATTTCTCCCTCGATCCTAAACCTTTTCCCGGTAAACTACCGGAAAACTTCAGTTCATCTGACTTACCAAAGTTCAAAGCCACGGACAATCCCCGTGATCATCTCTTGAGCTTTGTGAATGCCATGAACTTGAAAGGTGTGGACAAGTCCATGTATTTGCCTGCCTTTCCTTTGTCCTTGGAATCTGTGCCACTCAAATGGTACTACCACCAGGACCCTAAGCTCTTCCCCACTTGGGAGGACTTTGTCAATGTCTTCATCAAGCAATACTCGTCAAACATGGATTTTCAAGTCACCATGCGCGAGTTGGAAGTCCTCTTCCAAAACAAAAATGAAGGTTTCACGACCTATTTTGCTAGATGGAGAGACCAAGCGGCCCAACTAATCAATAGGCCTCCTGAAACTGAATTGGTCCAAAAATTCATTGACAACCTAGACCCAGCTTATAAACAACACCTTAGGTACTTGGGCCTCGATACCTTCAAAAGGGTTTATGATGTAGGAATAAAGATCGAGGATGACCTCGCAAAAACAGTACAAAGCAAGCCTGCATACAAAAGTAACACCTACAACAGGGGCCACACTGAAGGAAATAATGCCCTTGGTCCAAGTATGCATATAATATTAAGTCTAATAAATGCGGCTCAGTATTAATTAACAAGTTAATAATTCAGTGAGATCAAGTGAGCTGAATGCCTAGCTAGAGGCCGCTTCAGTTCAAGTGGAATTAATGATATTAATCCACAGCTTACTCTTGACTGAACCCGTAGGGTCACACAAATAGTACGTAAACAAATCAAGTATTTAATGGCATTAAATACTCCATCTATGGATATTCGGAATCGACGGATCTTGGTTTTAGTGGGAGCTAAGATCGTCACAAGCAAGAAATGAATACTCCGGAAACGATGATATTACCGAAAACGGAAATATGGATCGTATCGGAAATATAAATATTATCCAAGCCGTAGATGTTGCCGGAAACGGAAACATGGTACGTATCGGAAAATATTATTGGAAATGGATATATTACCGGAATCGGAAATATTGCCGGAAACGGAAATATTGTCGGAATCGGAAATATTATCGGAATCGGAAAATAATTCCGGAAACGGAAATATTAAATATTTGTTCGAAACGGAAATTAATTCCGGAATCAGAAATATTAAATATTGTTCTTATCGGAAATGAATTCCGGAACCGGGAATTTAATCGGAAGCGCATCGTACGAATTAGCATCGGACGAGGCTTGCTAGACGAAGGCCCAGCACGAAGCCAGGCCCGCGCCAAGCAAGCCGAGCGCCCAAACACGGAGCTGCCACAGCCTCGCCAAGCCCAGCGCAAGGCCAGGCCCAGCAAGGCCTTTGGCGCGCGCGCTGAGCGCGCTCGTGGGCTGCGAGCAGCGACTGCTCGTGTGGGCCGCAAGGCTTGCGCGGGTGGTGTGATGCTCATGGCCATACGACGCTCGTGTTCGTAACGAATCCTAATCCTATCGGAATTCGTGTATTGATTAAATCCTAATCCTAATAGATTAAATTTATTATTTAGAGTTCAAATAGGATTCTAATTAATAAATCCACATCCTAGTAGGATTATAATTCCTTTTCCATATCTCTATAAATAGGTGCCTAGGGTCATAATTTATAAATACAATTGAAGTATTCAAAGGTAAGGTTTTTAAGCAAAATCAGCCAAATACTTGCACCATAATAGCCGAAATTCCTAAGCAACCTTAAGGGCGATTCTAGTTGGTCAAGCTTAAGGCGGATCCGGACGTGCTGTGGACTATCTACGGAGGGACGACACTTGGAGTCTTAAAGACTTGTTCTTGTTCGGTTCGGGCGCAGCTAGGGAGGGCACGCTACAAAGTGTATGCATCTGAATTATGCTAAATGATTATGTGTAAATAATATGTTTCCTGGCTTTATGGTTTTTCCGCATGATTTATGTTGTCATATGTATCATAACCTAACAGTGGTATCACGAGCCTCTTATTATTTTCATAATCTAAATTGCATAAACATGGTTAAATATTACAAATTTGCAAGGAATTAAAAGGGGTGATTAATTTTCGTAATTGTTAATTAATTGCAAATTGCGTTTATTTAATTATATGTACGCAGTTTTTCGGCAGAATATTCATTACTCAACCAAATCGAGTGATTTTTGTGTCAATTCCGAATGTTCGTTTAAATTTTTCGCCGAAACCCAGAATTCCCAAATTCGAAGCCTAACTATGACTTTTCGGAGGTTTTAGTTTTTCGAACGCAAAAGTTTGTAAATTTAAGATGTTAAATTAAATATTTGCGATTCTTGTTGATAAATATTGAATCTTTGATTGACCTACTGTATATGTTTAACAAGTTTGAATGCCTAGCCTTGTTAATTATACAACCTAATTTGTAATTATGATTAATTTGTTGAAATTCGAATAATTTAGAATTGATTTGATTTTCATAATTAATTAATAATTTAATTAGGTACCAATGATTAAAAACCACCATAAAAATTGTTAATTTGTGTTAAATTTTAAATTTTTATGACCTAGATTTGAATCCATGTTAATCGGAAATTAATTGATTTTCGATTTTTCGCCCTAAAATTATGAAATTAATATGTTTTATAAATTTGTCATTAATTTTACATTAAAAATTTTAAATTTTTATGAAAACGCTCATGAATCTTGCACGCACAAAGCAATATGAAGCTACGTGTTACCCTTAAGGGGTGTTGTATAGTGCGGGCACGCGACGACGAGCAAGGGAGTTCGTCGCCCGTGCGGTACGAATGCAGCGAGCAACATAGCGTAGCGCGCGCGCAAAGCAAAGGAGCTGGCCGTGTGTGCTATGCGATGGGCGTGGGCGAGGGGCAAGGCAAGCGAGTAGTCGCGTGTGGGCACCAAGCGAGCTGCGCCACAGCGCGGTCTGCCTCGCGCCAGCGAGCGCTGGCTCGCGCAGCGAGCGTTGCCTTGCGAGGGAAAGCAGCAGCAGACGCGACATAACACA
This sequence comes from Spinacia oleracea, assembly GCF_020520425.1. NCBI lineage: Eukaryota > Viridiplantae > Streptophyta > Magnoliopsida > Caryophyllales > Amaranthaceae > Spinacia > Spinacia oleracea. The sequence goes on from NC_079491.1 coordinate 81,904,329, forward strand.
GAGGCTGTGCGCATCGTGGCCAGCGATGGCTGCGTGTGCGTGTGGCCTATGGCTGTGCATTGCGTGGTGATGTGCGTACCTTGTGTTACGATTAAATCGTTTTAAATTTTAATTTGAGATTTTCAGTTCGAGTAATTTTAATTAATTTAAAATTAATAATTTAAATTGTTTTCTTGGATTTTAATTTTGAATATTATAATTATTATAAATTTTAATTTATTCTAATTATTTTACTAAAATTAAAAACCTTAAATTAATTTAAATTCGACTGAAAATAAATTAAATAAATGGATTCAATTATAAATTTATATGAGCTTTAAATTTTAATTAAATTTGTATGTTTCCAGTTAGACTAGAAATACATTTTTATGTTTAAAATTAGTAAAGCATATGAATTTATTGGTTTAAGTGGGAGCAATTTTAGTCATAAACTATTGATTAGGTCTACAAATCCTTTAAGGTTAAACAACTTGATTAGAATTAATAAGGACTGAATAATTGGTAGATTATTGGTGCCCTTAATTAATTGCTGCAAATATTTATGTGATGCATAACGTGTTTTACTAACCAGCTATGTGGGCCATTCATGATAATGAATGGGTGAATGATATATATTGTATATGTACTGGTTTGCAGGTTATGAAGTGACTAGTATGGCCCAAATAGGATAGAAAATATAGTCTGCGTACCATTAATTTGAATGTAATTGGTCTAAAGCACCAAATTTGTTTTTCAATTCAAATATGGTCTGCGTACCATCAAATAGTTGTAATTAGTTTAATTATAGCTTATCCTATTTGAATAAAATGGCGCCTCCCCCGGAGATTTTCAAGACGGACTTTGAAGTTGAAGCTTCAAGATGAAGTCGGGCCATACTAGATCACATTTATCTTATGCATGCTTTAAGTTATTTATTGCTTTTAAATATGTCTTAAATATGCATGAGATTGTGGCTTGACTATGTTGCATGATTAAGGATTTTAGTTCACTTAAAATCTAACCAACATAGTAAGAGCCTTAAGTTCCAAACTTAAAAATTGAGTTAAAAGGTGCCATGCCAAAATAACACTTACTTGGATATCCTTTTTTCATCGATCTTAGTAATAGGTTTCCGCCATAGCGAGGTGTTACTTATCGATACTAAAGGGGTAAGGTACACAAATAATTGTGAGTACATGTTAGTTTTGGTGAAACTCAACGATATAAGTAAGGAGACCTTTTATGTCGTGGCAAAATCAATAGGCTTACCTAATAAGTTCTTAGACGTACCTATCAACAAAGAGTAGTTTATAGACTATTAGCAAAAGGCTTTTGCTTACCTAAAATATTTTAGAATTGAGTCTAAATACATAATGTGCTTAATTCCTCAATGGATTTTAGGATCTTAGAATCATTTTATTCACACCTGCCGGAACAATAAAATCGAATAAAATGCTAATGACTTGTTTAAATTGCATGATTGCTTTAATTTTCAAGTTATTACTCATGATAAATGTTTAGACTTTGCATGCTTCAATGGATGTTTTAATTATTGTTTATAATTAAATATCTTGCACTGCAGTAAATCCTTTAGAAGGTAACAGTAAATTTCCTCGATTGGTAGTGAATCCAAGAACGATTCACGGAAATGAGAGAAAATGAGCAATTTAAAATGTACGTTTCTTTTAGCGACTTTTATGGTTGGTTTCGAGTATCAAAGTCGAATTGCGAACCGATGGGTGCTTGTGAATTCAAAATACAATGTAGTTTTGAGATCATAAAGCATTGAGTTTAAACGCTCAGCTTTAACAATGGTTAACAACCTAATTTTTTTTTTCCCTTTTAATTCTCGAATGAGTCTAGTCCCTATACATTTGAATAGATCGATGTTAGAGAACTTTAGAAGCTTCTGGTAAGATCATCTAGTTGAAACAAAATATTCAACATAAATTAAATGGTAAGAACATTGTTGGATTGACATTGGACATGTCTAAACAAAGTATAAAAGTCAACACTAAAGAATTCAATTCTGAAGACTATAAGAAAAGGTACAAGAAATAGGAAAACAAGGAACGAATGAAAGGAATTTACGATTCCGTTTCTACCTATAAGTTTATGTTTAAAGAGAAGTGACCTAGCAATCAAACTTCCTTGGTATCATATACCGCTTGAGGTTCTTACTTCGGTAATAACTCAAACAATGGAAGCTAGGCTACACTAATGACCTGCAAGTGGGAAATGAAGCATGTCAATGCTACATTAGTTGTAGGGTCATCTAGTTTGTTTTAAGTCCTTTCAAAGGCTGGAACTTAATGACTATTTTGTTCCACAATCAGCATACCTAAATTTCTGTTTTCAAACACAGAAAGACTCACATTCAGAAGAACAAAAACAATGTTTGTTTGTTTATTTGAATGAAATGGTCATTTACGGGTTGAGTCAATATGCTTGATTAAAACAAACAACTCTTTAACAATAAAAACTTTACTAGGTTCAAATCAAACCCTTGATTTGAGTTCCACTAATCTTTGGCATTGTTGCTTAGACCATACCAACAAGTTAACATTCATAAGCTCTATTTTGATGGACTTTTGAAAGTTGATTGATTTCTATATCAATTCAAGACAATCTAGTCTTACTTGTTGAAAGTAACAAAGGATATGAACTATTGTTAGAACGCCTATACAATAGAGTTCAAAGCTAAAGAAAGATTTTATGACTTTATTATTTCACATGGACTTGGGTGAATATAGGTTTATTTACTCAATGTGATATAAGTTTGAATCTGTTTGGCTAGTTCAAAGATTCAGAAGTATAAAAACCACTTGGCAAGAAATCATAAAGATCTAGGTTAGATCATGATGTTGATTACTTATACCAAGAATGATCATCAATGATTGTGTGTTGTAATTTCACGATCTAGCTCCATGAGATATGGCATATCTAAGTTGGAACGATCAAAGTCAATTAGTACTTGATTCGATCAATGATGAATCATAAAGACTTTTCCTATAATTTCTAAAACAAAATGCTCAACTACCACCAAACTAAACCAAATTCGTCAAAGCTATTGAAAAGTAATTTCAGAATATCTTTTCATAATATATCTAAAGAGTTCCTAAACTCAGTGGGAGCTTAGTGTTTGTTATTCGACAAACTAAGGCCCATGTCAGATATATGTTTCATTGTGATTTATTCAAATGAGACACAAAGTATTGTTTCTACCACGAATTTTTGAGAACATAATGTTTGTTTGCTCGAAATAATGTCCTTTTGGAGATTCGTTTCCAAAATGACAAGTGGGAGAAAATAGACCTCGAAAGTCTTCGAGGCGAACAACAAACATAAACGGACATTCCGGAGGCTTTTCGAAGTTCTTCAGAAAATCCGAACATGTATTCTTTAAGGACTTTAGAAGTGGCTTTAAAGAATAGACATCTCTTAGAAGACTTTACAAGTGCTTCAAGGAGAACAGAATATTCAAAGAACTTTCAAGTGTCTGTTGCTATTCTATCGTTTGATGTTCTATACCCTAGTAGGCATAGAGTTCAAGTCACTGAAACTATGAGATTCTTCTATTAGATAGTGAAGAAACATGGATTTCAGGTCACTGAAGCTATGCGATTCTTCTATTAGATAGTGAAGAAACCTACAACTTGCAGTCAAACTATTATCATGTAGATTAATAAGTTTGTGACTTGTAAGAAAGCTATGACGAAACCCAGATTCCCTAAAATGGTTAGAGGCCATATATAGACTCAAATGTTTTAAATGGTTAGAGGCCATAAAACATAATCAATGTTTTGATGACAAAATTGACATTTTGTTGATTTGCAAGAATAGTTTCACACCTATTGGTTGCAAGTTGGTTTTAAAGATAAAAACAATCAAACATGGAATCGTGTTCACACACAAAGATAGATTAGTTGCTAAAGGTTACAAGCAAATTCACGGCGTGGATTGTGTTGAAACCTCATGAATAATCGTAATGCTCAAGTCTATAATTCAAGCAATGATTGCATATTGGTACATATGGCAATTGGATGACAAAACGTATTCCTCAATCCAATGTTGGAATTAACTATGTACATGGCATGTCATAGGATTTGTGGATCCAAATAAATACTTGAAAAGGAAAGCTAGCTTATGAAATCTAAGTACAGATTTAAGCAAGCAATTGGGAATTAGAATTATATTTTAGTGAAGCTAATAAGTATTTTAGTTTCATAAAATGTACATGATTCTTATAGATATATAAGAAGTTTAGTGGGAGTACATAAAACTTAATTGGTCCTATGTGTATCACACACATATCTCTCTATTGTGAAATAACATTCAAATGCTAATAAGTTAGGTTTGAAATTATTCATCAATGATGGACCAAGGCGAAACTTAGTACATACTAGGTATTAAGATCTTTTTACAAAGATCTTATGATATTGTTTTGGATTAAGTAATGGCATTTACTAAATCAAACACGAAAGACTCCATTGGAGATATTCGATCCATATGAATAACTCTAAGTAATGAATGTTTGAACTATGTATAAGCATTTACTAAGTTAAACATCAAAGAATCTAAAGAGATTCTTCACCTATATTATATGTCAAAGAACTTAGTTGGATTCAGTATCTACTGAAACTGAATGAGCTAAAGTTACATGAATAGAATTCAATTGGGAATTATTCTGCAAAAGAATTTATCATGTATATAATATAATATGAGGATCGCCAAAAACGTATCGCATGACTTTAGGCATGACGAACATATACCAAACTCTATTGATCTAAGTGAAGATCAACTAGATTGAGATCAAGAAAAACTTATGGTACTTGAAAAGGTACATGAGTAGTTCTTGATTCAAGGAAATAAATATATGCTAAACATTGATGCTACACGCATAAACACTGGCAAAGGATCAAGAAAGATTCCTTTGGAGTCAACCATTGACAAGGACGAGCTAAAGAGCATCGTTTTTTGAAATGGCAACATGGATTGTAGACCATGAATTGTTGCGTGGGAAATTAGAAATAATAATTTCTATGTTCCAAGATACAGCTGGAAAGTCTTCCACATATCTATGAACTGCTTGGATAAGTAAATCCAAACAAAGCATCACTAGCAACCTAAAAAGTTGAAGTAAAAGTACTTATTGCTTAAGAAACAGTGTTGTTTACGTTAAAGGATATTAAGATTGGCAAAGCATGATAACTAAACCTATGCAACAAGTGAGAAGCAACACTCACGTTGTAGCACTGGAAATCAAGCATTGAATTCCATGAACTGTTTTAAGATGGGTTTGAGGCCCATGGTTGTAAAACATTGGGGTTGAACATTTATCATATATGAAGTGTATTTTCATATTCCATTTAATCTTGGTTTAGTATTAAATGATGAGTCCCTTCAATTTGACGATATATTCAAGATAGACTGTCAGGACCAGTCCTGTGACTAAGAAATGTCTATCAAGTGAACTTGAATGTCAAAAGTTGAAAATGGTCCCTGGTCGGAGTTTTCTATAAAGATGGACGCATAGAAAACGTTAGACGACTAGAATGCAAGATGACTAGTAGTTTTGTTTCTTGAACTATGTGGACATGGCAATGTCGTAATCATTTGCATAGATACTTACTTTGGGAGACTAGCTTCGGACAGACCTATGAAACTTTACTGTAAGAGATGAAAATATGTTATAAGTAAATTTCATTAAAATTATTAGACACTAAATCCTCAATACCTGAGTGATTTGAGATTACTTGTTTGAGAACTGGTTACTTTGACGTTGACCAACCGTCGCACCGTAAAAGGAGGCTATAAAGGCAACGCTCAGGTAATATCCTATCAAACGAAGTCTAATCTCAAGATCGCAAGATTGGGATTGTCCTCCCATAAATCGGGATGAGATGCTTAAAAGTTGTACAAGGCCACTCGGAGAGCAAGAAACTTTAAAATGCATGGCCGTGCTCAGATGAATCATAGGCTATGATTATCTGTTTATTTGATCAGTTGAACTCTGAAACCGAGAAACACCTCTGGACATAATAAGGATGACAACTCTTACCTTATGTTCAAGAGCAAGCATCGAGTGACAAAGGAATTAGGAAATGCACACTTGTCCCTAAGGACAAGTGGGAGACTGAAGGAAATAATGCCCTTGGTCCAAGTATGCATTAAATGATAAGTCTAATAAATGCGGTTCAGTATTAATTAACAAGTAAATAATTCAGTGAGATCAAGTGAGCTGAATGCCTAGCTAGAGGCCGCTTAAGTTCAAGTGGAATTAATGATATTAATCCACAACTTACTCTTGAATGAACCCGTAGGGTCACACAAATAGTACGTAAACGGATCAAGTATTTAATGGAATTAAATACTCCATCTATGGATATTCGGAATCGACGGATCTTGGTTTCAGTGGGAGCTGAGATCGTCAAAGGCAAGCAAATGAATACTCCGGAAACGATGATATTACCGGAAACGGAAATATGGATCGTATCGGAAATATAAATATTATCCAAGTCGTAGATGTTGCCGGAAACGGAAACATGGTACGTATCGGAAAATATTAATGGAAATGGAAATATTGCCGGAATCGGAAATATTGCCAGAAACGGAAATATTGTCAGAATCAGAAAATAATTTCGGAAACGAAAATATTAAATATTTGTTCGAAACGGAAATTAATTCCGGAATCGAAAATATTAAATATTGTTCGTATCGGAAATAAATTCCGGATTCGGGAATTTAATCGGAAAGCGTATCGTACGAATTAGCATCAGACGAGGCTTGCTAGACGAAGGCCCAACACGAGGCTAGGCCAACGCCCAGCAAGCCACACGCCAAGTGCTCGACCAGGCCCAGCGCAAGGCCAGGCCCAGCCAAGCATTGGTGGGCGCGCACGAAGCTGATGGGCTGCGAGGCCGCATGCGCTGTGCGCTCGGCGTGGGCCGCAAGGCCTGCGTGCGGGCGTGCATGCGTGTGTGTGTGCTCGTGTTCGTAACGAATCCTAATCCTATCGGAATTCGTGCATTGATTAAATCCTAATCCTAAAAGATTAAATTTATTATTTAGAGTTCTAATAGGATTCTAATTAATAAATCCATATCCTAGTAGGATTATAATTCCTTTCCATAAACTCTATAAATAAGGGCCTAGGGTCACATATTTGACAGATGATTTTGAAGTATTCAAAGGTAAGATTTTTAAGCAAAAATCAGCCAAAACACTTGCAACCCAAATAGCCGAAAATCCTAGTAACCTTAAGGGCGATTCTAGTTGGTCAAGCTTAAGGCGGATCCGGACGTGCTGTGGACTATCTACGGAGGGACGACACTTGGAGTCCTAAAGACTTGTTCTTGTTCAGTTCGGGCGCAGCTATGGAGGGCACGCTACAAAGTGTATGCATCTGAATTATGCTAAATGATTATGTGTAAATAATATGTTTCCTGGCTTTATGGTTTTTCCGCATGATTTATGTTTATTTATATGTATCATAACCTAACAATATCAATCTCCATAAGAACAGGCTCCTTGACACTAACTTCCAAGGATGCCAAGGCCTCAGAAACATTTTCAGTTTGAACAGCTATAGCCCGCTCAGCCTCAAGGGCACAAACAATGGTAGGGGAAGGATTATCAACATCAATTGGATTAGCCACTGGTTCTACTAGAGGCTGGACTTTCCTAACCCATACATTATTCCGGCGACGATCTCCGGCGAGAGCTTACATTTCTTTTGTGAACGGCAGGCCCCTTCATGTTAGGCACCTTTTTAGGCCTAGAACTGGAACGGGGAGGAACTTCCTTTCGCTTTCGATCAGGACGAGCTTTTACAGTCTTAATACCATGGTCGCGAGGATTAGCAGGATCACGGCTCTCATACTTAGCCCTACCTCAAGGTATCAAAAGCTCAGCCGGCTCTTCATTTCGAGCCTTAGTTCTCACAGCCTTATCATCGGAACTCATCCATAACTTTTAGTTTTCGGAAAGACCCACAAAGCCATCTCTAGCCACGGTCCAACGCGGGAGGCCACCATAATACTTAGCCCACGCTTGTACCCGTGCTTGTGAAAAGACCGCTACTTTAGGTGGTACCGTATCGGAAAATGGGATAGTCTGCCTTAAGCCGTATTGTCGCATGACTCGGTAAGGAAAGATATAAACGGGCCGAGATAGCCCCAAAAAAGAAACATAAACTAACACCTCGGAACCCCCCGTCATATTAGTCAAAGCCCGCCACGGTACCACCCACTTAATAGAGCATATGCCATGAGTGAAATAGGAGGCCCACTCGGCCTCGTCAAGGCCTTGGTGCAGATACTTTCAGTTACCCAAGGCTATAGGGCGATAATGTTTAGGATCGGCAGGAGCTTCTACAAGCCTAAGTCGTTCCATGAGCCAAATCTGCAAAAAACGGGTACGATCAGAAAAATAATAATAAACGAAAGTCCCGCCTGGGACGCACTTTCAACGCCTAGACCAGGCGCAAGAAATTCCGACGCCCAGCTCTGGGCGCTGAAAATCAGCTCCAGGCAGAGGGCTGTCGAGGCAAACGAAAAAAGAAAAGAATAAAAAATATGTGCGAATAAACGATCGATTCCCTGCAGCAATAGGGGGCTCCCCTTAAAAATTTCAGACTTGGCATCCTTTTTTAACTCATCCGCGCTCAGTAAGGTCTCGGCAACAACCAACGGCATAATGGAATAACAACTCTCCATCTGGCTGATCAAGGGGATCAACCTTATGTCACCGAACTCGCCATTGTTATTCGACAGTAAATAGTGGTTCAACAAGAAGAATGCAAGTGCTCGAATATTCAATTTCTGTTCGGTCATATTTTTACTAGGTCTAAAGTGATGTTTTACAAGCTTTGCCAAATTAACCTTATCACCCACAACGATCTCAGCGAACATGTTAGCATTTAGTCCTAGGAAAGCCCCTATGGTTGTTTCACCCTCTTCAACAGTGCCAGGGGTAGCAGGAGTAGCATTGATAGGATAACCAAGGATCGCGGCAAATTCATCTGGCAAAGGGCATACTTCATTGCCCCGAAAGACAAAAACATGGTGATTAGAATCCAAAAATTTCAGGGCCGCATACAGAAAATTATAATCAATATTAATTTGTTGTAAGCCTTAGAATGCCTCTAAGTGGTATCCTTTCAACAAAGCCTTTTCTGTGGGATTAAGGGCTCTTAGCCAGCGCCTAACAACTCGTTGGAGGGAGAAGGGAGGAATCGACATGGCAAGAGCAGGGAAGAATAAAGGCTAAACAATTGCAAAAGAGAGGAGGATTGAGAGTGGTGAAGAAGAAAGACGTACTTAACCCCTATATATACACGAAAGCATCAAGTGACATCCTAATCCCATTCGGAAACGCGTTAAGAAATTCGGAACTAAGAAAAACTGCCAAAATAGAATTTCCAGCGCCCAAGGCTGGGCGCCGAAATTTTTAACGCCTGGCCAGGGGCGCCTGAAATGTAGCCCAAGGCCCGGGTCCTTCAAAACACGGAGCAGGAAAGGACTTAAAACCGTGTTAGTAGACACGAGGCCCTGTTGTAATCAAGATCAAGCCCAAAGCACCTTTAGAGCCCGAATAGTGAGAACAAATGTTAAAGCCTGTCGAAACTTAGACTCGTCTCAATAAAAATTATGTGTACATTTTTCAAAGCAATATAGAAAAATAATAATCAAGGTCATTCTTCGAAACAAAAAAAAATTCAAAAAATCAAGTCGTTGGTTTCTCAAATTAAAAAGCGTTTATTTGTCAAAAAGGTCAATCCGGGCCGAAGTAAGCTCGATGTATTAATTATTGAAAAATGAAGCAAAACTTTGTCGCCCGGAAAATGAAGTCGCACTCCACGACTTCATCAAAGTAGCATACCACTACAAAGATCGCTCGCACATACGAGCACGATCCCAAACACGATTAAGGACGTTATAAAATACGCACTTCTTTTAGCAAAGAACGACCACCAAGTACAAATGCTTGGGGGCTCCAAAGAAAGAAAATATGCAAAGGGATGCAAGTTGAAACAACATTTCCAAGCTACGCCCCGTGCTTGGACAAATTCAAAAATGAACTCGACATTCATGTTGCCAACTCACATTCAGGTTGCAGCTAAATCCGAGCATCCCTCGAAAGAATTCGCTCTTACAGGAATGAATAAAAAAGAAATTGTCAAAAGAAATCCCAAGAAAAAATGAAGTAGGGACTGGCCCACCTCGATCGGGCAAGATCGCGCCACGAACCATGCGAGTCCCAAATCGAAAAGACGAATTCAGGTTCGCCCACCTTCAGCGGGCGGGGTCTGCGTCACTAACCGCGCAGGTCCTCAGTTTTCGAAAATGAAAAGAAAATAAAATCTTCAAATACAAAAACAGGCTCGCCATCTTCAGCCGCTGGGGTCTACGTCACAAACCGCGTAGGTCCTTATTTTCAAAACATCAAAACAAATTCGTCCACTTCTATCGGACGGGGCATCCACCCTCAGCGGACAGGCTCGCCCACCTTCAGCGGGCGGGGTCTGCGCCACTAACCGCGCAGGTCCTTAATCGCTGCAGTGATAACTTTTCCTGCTTTCCCTTTTCCAAAAATCAAAGGATTGGTTTTCCGTTTTTCCAAAAAAGAGCGATGTGCTGGATTTTCCTTCGTTTTACGTCCTATAAAAACAAGGGGGTTTTCTCGTTTAGCTAGTCCTGAAAATGAGAATCTTTAAAAATGTTTTTCCTCGTGATTGTGCTTGGCCAGGCCTAGTTACACTTTATAGCTTTGATTTCGAAAACATCTTTAGATACTTCCAATGACAAAGTGAGGGAGTTTCTATACTATCAGTTAACAAATTCCAATGACGCGTGAGGAATGTGTTAACACTTCAAGTGATGACCCTTAAGTCAAATGTTATCACTTGGGGGCTCGTGAGACCCTAGCAAAACAGGTCACATACACCATGGCTTGTATGACGCACTCCGTCTAGTACTTTGACCATCGTCTCATCTCGAGACTCAGTCAAAGTGGGGGCTAACTCTAGACACCTACTTTTGTCCCCATTCCCGAAAGATAAGGTTCGATGCTGAGAACATAAATCTCCACTTGGCAACGCATCTCCTATAAAATAAAGAATCTCAAATCATCCTTTCATTGTCAGCCAAAGCTACTATTTATAGAAACCTGCTAAGGATAGTAACTGCCGTAAAAGGTAGTTGTTAAAAGTGGCAAAATCATAAAAGATAGAAACCTGTCAGAATTAGGTGTTGCACTCCAACATAAATCCTAAAAGAGATAGAATTTGCATTCCTGGTATAATTCGAAAATAAGAGTTACGTATTAATTAAATTCCTAACGAACCTAGAGTTCGTAACGGGCCCAGACGCATTCCGTCATAAGTTAATACGCACTAAAAGACTCGGATAAATCTCAAAAGCTCCGTATTCTAAGAGTCCAAATCTGACAAAGAACTCGGCCCAGATCCCATTTTCAACGCCTGGATCTGGGCGCCGAAATCTTCGGCGCCCAGCCCTGGGCGCGGAAAGTGCCTGGGGCCGTTTTATCTCCGGATTCTTTTTGGATTCGTATCTTAAAATCTATCTTTCCACACACTCTTTTCCTATAAATACATCCTAAAACCGACGTGAAAAATAACACAATTCCATAATCTGAGTATTGACTCTAGCCTTAAGCCTAAGCCTCACGCTGCGAAATTGATCCAGCGTTCTGTCGCAATCGACCAAAAAGTCGAACAGAACGCACCCTGCCCCTTGTAGCTTGATGAATTAAGCCTAAATACTGGAACATAGCTTGGAAACCCGAGATTCGTTAAATAAAAGGAGAAATAGCAAAGCCAAGTGGTTAGTTTTCTAAGAACCACAACGCACCTCTCAAGGGTGCGTTGTAATGTGTCCCTCATATGATTTAATCGCTTTCATCACCCTTTTATAAAATTGTCAAACTATTAATCTGATTGATCTATCACGCCTAATAAGATAATACCCTGGAAAATTGAATTATAATGCTAGGTACCTTAAATCAATCTAATAAGATAATCACGATCGATTTAGTATTATGTGTTGCATATTTCTAAAATCAATTCAAAATAGTTTAATAGTTTAACGCATGTCCCTTCAATTATTTATGCTGAGCTAGTAAGGATAACCTGCCTCTGGAGTATTATCGATGAGCACTCCTCTCGGTAGTTACAGTCCCCCGAACTCTCAATCTCTGCCCTGCGGGTGTACGTTGAGCGATCCCCACACCAGGGAACACAAGGGAACCTATGGCCGTCGTGGTCGAACATAATGGCACTCCCTTTATGTCACGATAACCGGGTTTTGTCAGTTTTTCTCATTGTCGTTAAAAACTGAATGGCGACTCCTATATTACTAGTCGATTGGGTGTAAACTCACAGGAAATCCAATTACACTTGATCTTACAACGTCACGCCCACGAGGGACGAGGTCACGCATTAGCCTCGTGCTTTTTCGACCCCCTCACACTAGGCATATAGTTCACTTGATCTCACTGAATTATTAACTTGTATAATTAATACAGAACCGCATTTATTAGACTTAGCATTAAATGCATACTTGGACCAAGGGCATTATTTCCTTCTGTCTCCCACTTGCCCTTAGGGACAAGTGTGCATTTCCTGATTCCTTTGTTGCTTGATGCTTTCTCTTTGAACCTAAGGTAAGAGTTGTCATCCTTATTATGTCCAGAGGTGTTTCTCGGTTTCAGAGTTCAACTGATCAAATAAACAGATAATCATAGCCTATGATTCTTCTGAGCACGGCCATGCAATTTATAGTTTCTAGCTCTCCGAGTGGCCTTGTACAACTTTCAGCATCTCATCCCGATTTATGGGAGGAAAATCCCAATCTTGCGATCTTGAGATTAGACTTCGTTTGATAGGTGATTACCCGAGCGTTGCCTTTATAGCCTCCTTTTACCGTGCGATGGTTGACAACGTCAAAGTAACCAGTTCTCAAACAAGTAATCTCAAATCACTCAGGTATTGAGGATTAGTGTCTAATAATTTTAATAAAATTTATTTATGACAGATTTTCATCTCTTACAGTAAAGTTTCATAGGTCTGTCTGATTCTAGTCTTCCCAAAGTAAGTATCTATGCAAATGATTACGACATTGCCATGTCCACATAGTTCAAGAAACAAAACTACTAGTCATCTTGCATTCTAGTCGTCTAACGTTTTCTATGCGTCCATCTTTATAGAAAACTCCGACCAGGGACCATTTTCAACTTTTGACATTCAAGTTCACTTGATAGACATTTCTTAGTCACATGACTGGTCCTGACAGTCTATCTTGAATATATTGTCAAATTTGAGGGACTCATCATTTAATACTAAACCAAGATTAAATGGAATATGAAAATACATTTCATATATGATAAATGTTCAACCCCAATGTTTTACAACCATGGGCCTCAAACCCATTTTTAAAACAGTTCATGGAAATCAAAGCTATGCTTGATTTCCAGTGCTACAATGTGAGTGTTGCCTCTCACTTGTTGCATAGGTTTAGTTATCATGCTTTGCCAATCTTAATATCCTTTTCATCGAATGTTCTTTGAGATAGGATGATAAGATCTTTTGAGTTTGTTTATTGTGTGATCTAGTCTTTCTTACTTAAATAGTGGTTCTACGCATTTTGCAATGAAGAACTATTAAGTCAACAGACATGTGATCTACCCAAGTTCAATGAAGAACTCTTTAACATAAACAACCCTGTTTTATTGCTTCTTAGGCAATAAGTACTTTTACTTCAACTGTTTAGGTTGCTAGTGATCGTGATGCTTTGTTTGGATTTACTTATCAAAGCAGTTCACATATATGCGGAAGACTTTCCAACTATATCTTAGAACATAGAAATTATTATTTTAATTTCCCACGCAGCAACTCATGGTCTCCAATCCATGTTGCCATTTTCAAAACACGATGCTCTATAGCTCGTCCTTGCCAATGGTTAACTCCAAAGGGATCTTGCTTGATCCTTTGCCAGTGTTTATGCGTGTAGCATCAATATTTAGCATATCTTTATTTCCTTGAATCAAGAACTATTCTATGTACCTTTTCAAGTACCATAAGTTTTTCTTGATCTCAATCTAGTTGATCTTCACTTAGATCAATAGAGACTGGTATATGTTCGTCATGCCTAAAGCCATACGATACGTTTTTGGCGATCCTCATATTATATCATACATGATAAATTCTTTTGCAGAATAATTCCCAATTGAATTCTATTCATGTAACTTTAGCTTATCTAGTTTCAGTAGATACTAATTCCAGCTAAATTCTTTGACATATAATATAGGTAAAGAATCTCATTAGATTCTTTGATGTTTAACTTAGTAAATGCTTATACATAGTTCAAACATTCTTTACTTAGATTTATTCACATGAGTCGGATGTCTCCAATGGAGTCTTTCGTGTTTGATTTAGTAAATGCCATTACTTAATCCAAAACAATATTCTAAGATCCTTTTGTAAATAGATCTTAATACCCAGTATGTACTAAGCTTTGCCTTGGTCCATCATTGATGAATAATTTCAAATCTAAGTCATTAGCATTTGAATGTTATTTCACAATAGAGAGATATGTGTGTGATACACATAGGACCAATTAAGTTTTACGTACTCCCACTAAACTTCTTATACATCTATAAGAATTATGTACCTTTTATGAAACTAATATAATTATTAGCTTCACTAAAATACAGTTTCAATTCCCAATCGCTTGCTTAAATCTGTTCTTAGATCTCATAAGCTAGCTTTCCTTTTCAAGTATTTTATTTGGATCCACAAATCCTATGACATGCTATGTACATAGTTTCTTCCAACATTTGATTGAGGAAGATGTTTTGTTATCCAATTGCCATATGTACCAATCTGCAATCATTGCTTGATTTATAGACTTGAGCGTTACGATTATGCATGAGGTTTCAACACAATCCATGTCGTGAATTTGCTTGTAACCTTTAGCAACTAATCTAGCTTTGTGCGTGAACACAATTCTATGTTTGATGGTTTTTATCCTTAAAACCAATTTGCAACCAATAGGTGTTAACCTATTATTGCAAATCAACAAAATTTTAATTTTGGTCATCAAAACATTGGTTAGGTTTTATGGCCTTTAACCATCTAAAACATTTGAGTCTATATATGGCCTCTAACCATTTTAGGGAATCTATATTTTGTCATACCTTTCTTACAAGTCACATACTCATTATTATCTTGATAATAGTTTGACTGCAAGTTGTAGGTTTCTTCACTATCTAATGGAAGAATTTCATAGTTTCAGTGACCCGAACTCTATATTTCTTCACTATCTAATAGAAGAATCTCATAGTTTCAGTGACTTGAACTCTATGTCTACTTGGGTATAGAACATCAAATAATAGAATATCAACAGGCACTTTGAGAGTCCTTTGAATATTCTATTCTCCTTGAAGCACTTGTAAAGTCTTCTAAGAGATGTCTATTCTTAAAAGCCACTTCTAAAGTCCTTAAAGAATACGTGTTCGGATTTTCTAAAGAACTTCGAAAAGCCTCTGGAATGTCCGTTTATGTTTGTTGTTCGCCTCGAAGAATTTCGAGGTCTATTTTCTCCCACTTGTCATTTTGGAAACGAGTCTCCGAAAGGACATTATTTCGAGCAAACAAACATTATGTTCTCAAAAGTTCATGGTAGAAACAATACCCTTGTGTCTCATTTGAATAAATCACAATGAAACATGAGTTTAGCAACTCTCTAGATATATTATATATTATTGAAAAGATATTCTGAAATTACTTTTCAATAGCTTTGACGAATTTGCTTTAGTTTGGTGGTAGTTGAGCATTTTGTTTTAGAAATTATAGGAAAAGTCTTTATGATTCATCATTGATCGAATCAAGCGCTAATTGACTTCGATCATTCGAACTTAGATATGCCATATCTTATGGAGCTAGATCGTGAAATTACAACACACAATCATTGATGATCATTCTTGACTTAAGTAATCATCAACATGATCTATCCTAGGTCTTTATGATTTTTTGCCAAGTGGAATTTATACTTCTGAATCTTTGAACTAGCCAAACAGATTCAAACTTATATCACTTTGAGTAAATAAATCAATATTCACTCTAATCTTGGTGAAACAATAAAGTCATAAAATTTTCTTTAGCTTTGAACTCTATCGTCTAGGCGTTCTAACAATAGTTCATATCTTTTGTTACTTTCAACAAGTAAGACTAGCTTGTTTTGAATTGATCTAGAAATCAACCAACTTTCAAAAGTCCATTAAAATAGAGCTTTTGAATGTTAACTTGTTGACATGGTCTAAGCAACAATGCTAAAGGTTTGTGGAACTCAAATCAAGAGATTGATTTGAACCTAGTAAAGTTCTTTTTGTTAAAGATTTGTTTGTTTTAATCAAACATATTGAATCAACCCGTAGATGACCATTTCATTCAAATAACAAACAAACATTGTTTTTGTCTTTCTTGAATGTGAGTCTTTCTGTGTTTGAAAACAGAAATTTGGGTATGCTGATTATGGAACAAAATAGCCATTAAGTTTCAGCCTTGAAAGGACTTAAAACAAACTAGATGCCCCTACAACTAATGTAGCATTGCCATGCTTCATTTCTCACTTGTAGGTCATTAGTGTATCCTAGCTTCCATTGTTTGAGTTATTACCGAAGTAAGAACCAAAAGCGGTATATGATACCAAGGAAATTTGATTGCTACGTCACTTCTCTTTTAAACCTAAACTTATAGGTAGAAACGGAATCGTAAATTCCTTTCGTTTGTTCCTTGTTTTCCTATTTCTTGTACCCTTTCTTATAGTCTTAAGAATTGACTTCTCTAGTGTTGACTTTTATACTTTGTTAGACATGTCCAATGTCACTCCAACAAGGTTCTTACCATTTTATTTATGTTGAATATTCCGTTTCAACTAGATGATCTTACCAGAATCTTCTAAAGTTCTCTAAGCATCGATCTATTTGAATGTCTAGTGACTAGACTCATTCGAGAATTAAATGGATAAAACATATTAGGTTGTTAACCATTGGTAAAGCTGAGCGTTTAAAGTCAATGCTTTATGATCTCAAAACTACATTGTATTTTAAATTCACAAGCACCAATCGGTTTTCAATTCGACTTTGATACTCGAAAACAACCATAAAAGTCGTTATAAGAAACGTACATTTAAATTGCTCATTCTCTCTCATTTCCGTGATTCGTTCTTGGATTCACTACCAATCGAGGAAATTTACTGTTATCTTTCTAAAAGGATTTACTGCAGTGCAAAATATTTAATTATAAACAATCATTAAAACATACATTGAAGCATGCAAAGTCTAAACATTTATCATGAGTAATAACTTGGAAATTAAAGCAATAATGCAATTTAAACAAGTCATTAGCATTTTATTCGAATTTATTGTTCTGGCAAGTGTGAATAAAATGATTCCAAGACCCTTAAATCATTGAAGAATTAAGCACATTATGTATTTAGACTCAATTCTAAAATATTTTAGGTAAGCAAAGCCTCTGCTAATAGTCTAGAAACTACTCTTGGTTGATAGGTACGTCTAAGAACTTATTAGGTAAACCTATCTCATTTGCCACGACATAAAAGGACTCCTTACTTATATCGTTGAGTTTCACCAAAACTAACATGTACTCACAATTATTTGTGTACCTTAACCCTTTAGGATCAATAAGTAACACCTCGCTATGGCGGAAAACTATTACTAAGATTGATGTAAAGGTTATCCAAGTAAGTGTTATTTTGGCATGGCACATTTTAACTCAATTTTTAAAGTTTGGAACTTAAGGCTCTTTGTTGGTTAGATTTTAAGTGAACTAAAATCCTTAATCAAGCAACAGAATCAAGCCATAATCTCATGCATAATTAAGACATATTTAAAGTAATAAATAACTTAAGGCATGCATAAGATATAAATGTGATTTAGTATGTCCCGACTTCATCTTGAAGTTTCAACTTCAAACTCCGTCTTGAAAATGGATGGGAAAATCCGTCTTGAATTTCACCATGGGAGGCGCCATTTTCTTCAAATAGGATAAGCTATAATTTAAACTAATTAAAACTATTTGATGGTACGCATACCATATTTAAATTAAAAACTTTGGTGCGTTAAACCAATTTTACATTCAAATTAATGGTACGCAGACCATATTTTCTATCCTATTTGGGTCATACTAGTCACTTTCCATAACCTGCAAAACAGTACATTTACAATATACCATTCACCCATGCATTTATCAATGAATGGCCCACATAGCTGGTTAGTAGAACATATTATGCATCACATAAATATTTGCAGCAATTAATCAAGGGTTCCACTAATCTACCAATTATTCAATCCTTATTAATTCTAATCAAGTTGTTTTAACCTTAAAGGAATATAAACCTAATCAAGAGTTTATGACTAAAACGCTCCCACTTAAACCAAGAAATTGACATGCTTTACTAAATTTAAACATAAAATTGTATTTCCTAGTCTAACCGGAAACATACAAATTTAATTAAAATTTAAAGCTCATATAAATTATTATTTGAATCCTTTAATTTATTTTCAGTTTATAAAATTAATTAATTTAAATTTAATCAAGGTTTTAATTTTAGTAAAATAATTAGTATAAATAAAATTTATAATAATTAAATTATTCAAAATTAAATTCCGAGAAAAAATTAAATTACGAATTTTAAATTTAATTAAAATCGTTTTCCAACTGAAAATCAAAATTAAATTCAAAGCGCATCAATCGGGTCAAGACGAGGCCATGGGCTTGCGCCCACGCCACGAGGCAGCATTGCCCCTTACGAGTGATCGCACAGCAAGGCATGAGCAGCAGCCACGCGCAAACGCAGCAAGCCAAGCCACGGTTGCGCGCAGCATTGCTCGCTGGCTTCGTAGCGCAGCAACATGCTTGGCGAGGCATCCCTCGCTGCCCGCGCGCAGCCTCGTCTCGCGTGTGTGCCTTGCCTCTCGCCCATCCGCCCATGCCTCATCGCAGCACTCGACGCAAGGCAGGGCTACTGCCTTGTGCTCGCGTGCCGCTCGTCTTGCTCGCTGTATTCGTACCGCATGGGCGACGAGCTCCCTTGCTCGTCGTCGCATGCCCGCACTATACAACACCCCTTAAGGGTAACACGCAGCGTCCATTGCTTTGTGCGTGCAAGATTCATGAGCGGATTATATAAAAATCAAAACTTTTAATTTAAATTTATAGACAAATTAATAAATCATATTAATTTCATAAAGTTAGGGCGAAAAATCGAAAATTTATTATTCAAATTAATTTCCGATTATCATGGATTCAAATCTAGGTCATAAAATTTAAAAACTTACCAAATCTAACAAATTTTATGGTGGTT
This sequence comes from Spinacia oleracea, assembly GCF_020520425.1. NCBI lineage: Eukaryota > Viridiplantae > Streptophyta > Magnoliopsida > Caryophyllales > Amaranthaceae > Spinacia > Spinacia oleracea. The sequence goes on from NC_079491.1 coordinate 81,923,714, forward strand.
TTTAATCATGGATTCCTAATTAAATTGTCAATTAATTATGAAAAACAAATCAAATTCTAAATTATTCGAATTTCAACAAATTAATTACAATTACAAATGAGGTTGTATAATTAACAAGCTTAGGCATTTAAATTTGTTAAACATATACAGTAGATCAATCAAAAATTCAAGATTTACAAACAAGAATCGCAAATATTTAATTTAACATCTTAAAAATTACAAATTTTGCGTTCGAAAAACTAAAACCTCCGAAAAGTCATAGTTAGGCTTCGAATTTGGGAATTCTGGGTTCGGCATCAAATCTTTGATTTTAGTCAAAATTTTAAAATGCCGTTTACATGAGAAATTCACTATAAAATTATACCATTCCGACCATTATTGACTAAACTGCCGAAAATTCTGCGAACATATAATTAAATAATCGCACAAATTTGCAATTAATTACAAAAAATCGAAATTAATAACCCCTTTAATTCATTGCAAATTTATAAAATTTAACCATGTTAACTAATTTATTATGGAATTAATTAGAGGCTCGTGATACCACTGTTAGGTTATGATACATATAAATCATATATATTTCATGCGGAAAAACCATAAAGCCGGGAATCCAAATTAATTGCCACATAACAATTAGCATAATTTAGGATGCATACTCTTTGTAGCGTGCCCTCCCTAGCTGCTCCCGAACCGAACAAGAACAAGTTTAGGACTCCATATGTCATCCCTCCGTAGATAGTCCACGACACGTTCGGATCCGCCTTAGATTTAATTAACTAGAATTGCACCTAAGGTATGATGTTTTATTCGAATATTTGAGGCAATATTAACGTTAGTTTTAATCCTTAAGACTATGTGAATACTTGAATTATGTGTCCATAAATTGTGAATGCCATCACATATTTATAGGGTTGGAATAATGGAATTAGAAGTTTACTAGGTTTCAAGTAATCTAATTCTATTAGAATTAGACCTTAATTAAAACTAGTAACTTTAGGAAATTAATCTTTTAATCTAATCCTAATTGCTTAAGGATTTGATGCATGCACGAACTTCAACACACACACACACGCGCGCACGACCCACAAGGGGCGCAGGCCATGCGCGCGCGCGGAGAAGCCCACACGCTGCTCGCAGCCCACGACTTGCTCGCAGCCCATGGGCGCGCTGGGCCTGGCCTTGCGCTGGGCCTTGCGTGCCTTGGCTGCTGTTGCGTTTTGCCTTGCGCGCTGGGCTTGCTAGGCGTGGGCCTGGCTTCGTGCTGGGCCTTGCGTCTAGCAAGCTCGTCCGATGTTTATTTCGTAAGACGCGCTTCCGATTAATTTTCCGATTCCGGAATTCATTTCCGATTAGAAGAATATTTAATATTTCGGATTCCGGAATTAATTTCTGTTTCGAATAATATTTTCCGATACGTACCATGTTTCCGTTTCCGACAACATCTACGACTTGGATAATATTTATATTTCCGATACGATCCATATTTCTGTTTCCGGCAATATCATCGTTTCCGGAGTATTCATAATTTTTCCTTTTGAGGATTTCAGCTCCCACTGGAACCGAGATCCGTCGATTTCGAATATCCATAAATGGAGTATTTAATTCCTTTAAATACTTGATCCGTTGACGTACTATTTGTGTGACCCTACGGGTTCAGTCAAGAGTAAGTTGTGGATTAATATTATTAATTCCACTTGAACTGAAGCGGCCTCTAGCTAGGCATACAGTTTACTTGATCTCACTGAATTATTAACTTGTATAATTAATTAATAATGAACCGCATTTATTAGACTTAGCATTAAATACATACTTGGACCAAGGGAATTATTTCCTTCAAAAAGGTCCTCGAACAACGGGCCCTTTTTTCACTTTTAAGATAAAAAAAACAAAAAAAAATTGGTAATTACCTACCACATCATCACCTCAGCTCCTATAAGCGGTAAAAAAATATGACTTGTTTAAAATTGATGGGGTATAAAGGTTGACTTAAGCAGATATAATCAACACGTTGACTTACTTATAAGGTGCAAGTAGAATATAGTTATATAGCACACATGATTGACAAAATAACATGTTTGATTCTTAAAATTACTCGAAAAATTAAAACACTTACATTCCTTATTATGAAAAATAACAAGAGTTCAATTGAAAATACATTTGATATTAAAATATCGTGTTTAATTTTATATCCAAGTGTTAGCAAACTTATTTGGTGAAATAACAACCTTATTATGAAAATTACATTGCTTAAGAATAATAACTTACCTTATTCATTTTGTTATGCAACTTTGGGAAAAAAACATGTTCAGTTTAATTTGACCAAAATAACAAATAATTGAGTAAATGGTATTCCAAAAACATGCAGCAGATATATATAGTTTAACATGAATACAGTAAAAAATAACATGTACGTATTTAATAAAAAGTAACATGTCGTCGGGAAATAAATAGACTAGGATTCATAATTGAAAATTCAAACCAATGATGTCTTGGCCTAGTGGTTAAGATTGAGGATATGTGTACAATAGGTCTCAGGTTCGAATCCCCCCGCCCCCATTTGTAATTTATATTGCCCTAGTGGCTCATTCGCACCAAAAAAAAAAAAAAATTGAAAATTCAAACATATTTAAAGAAAATTAAATAATTCAACCAAAACCGGATTCAAAATGAATAATTCGGATAATATTAGTGCTCTATTTAATTTACTTTTTTTTGTTTAACTTGTTGGGTTTATGTATCCCTCTATTTGCAACGGTTGAAATAAGAAGTATAACTTCAATTGAATAATTGATTTCTACAAGTGGGAAAAAGAGAAAATCAGATATGAGAGAAAATTGAGAGGTTATGAAGCTTTTGAAGGTAATTGTAGTTTTTGAGAGAGAAAATGGAGAGCAAAGAAATAACGAAGATGAGAGAGAAAGTAAATAATTTTTTTTTTGAGCGAATGAGCCACAAGGGCGGGGATGAGAATCGATCACAGGATCACATGGAACCGAGATGGAAGCTTTAACCAACTAAGCTATCCATCACCCTCCGAGAAAGTAAATAAATGACTTGTCGTGATTATGATTTTAATTACTCAGTTTCACAGTTATGAACCAGATTTTCATGTTTATTTTTATGCTTATTGTTTATGCCAAAATTCGTATGGGGGCGACTTTCGGCTAGGATCGACACTAACTAAGCAAAGAATTAACAACACAAATAAAGAGACACGACACAGAGAAGTGTTGACGCGGAAAACCCAGGAATAAGGTAAAAAACCGCGGATAGCTATGAGGCTATCAATCCACTAAGTATTCTGTATGATTGTTTATGCTTTTCTCTGAGAATCAATGCTGAAAATAAAATATAACAATGAATGCTAAAACACTTGATAGCTTAAGAGTTGTAATGCTTGAGTGAACGTCCTTTGCTTGTCATCATCTTCGTCCTTTTATAGGATATTTCCAACGGTCTAGTCGGTTGAGAGAATCCCACAAAGATAGGGGTATCTTTGTCACACGTCTCTTTAGTCTTCAACCACCTCCGCGCTTCTCGCGCATGTCTTGGACTTGTTCTTGCTAGCGTGACGGCGCTGCCTATCATGGGCTTTAGGTTAACTTATCTTCATCAACCCGTTTCTTGAGGACGCGTCTCTGTTGCCTGTGCGTTGTCGCCTGTCCTTCGTCGTTTATGCCTCGTCGTACGATGCTACGTCGGACGTATCTCCCTGGAGCTGTGTTTACCTGCGACACGACAGAACCTGGCTGACACGACATGATCAAACGTTAGAGCGGTTATGTCGTTAGTCCAAAAAGTGGGATAACAGTTTTCCCCCAATTGTGAATTTGTGGAGTCACACAGAGCAAAAGAAACAATTCAAATTTAAAAAACCGTCTCCAACTGCCTAGTTCGTGGGATAAAACCGTTCAGAATTCCAGAGTAATAAATACCAATTCACGACATGCAATAAAGTTCTTCACACCAAGTTTTTTCAAAAAATTTCTAGATCCGAAAGCAGGAGAGAGAAGAGGGAGAAAGCGAAGTCGATTTTCGCACTGAGTTTGTTCGATTTCAGGTAAAATTTGCTTTCTTTTTTCGATTTTCTTGTAGATTTTTGTAAGTGAGATGGGTAGATCTAAGTCGGTTGTAGCGAGAGGAAAGGGGGAGTCAGGTTCCACTAGGGTTAAGTCCCTTAACCCGATATATTCTACTGTGGTGGATCCGGCGGCTTTTGTTGAACTTGCTGGTTTGCCGCCGTCGGCGGAAGTGAAGATTCCCGGCTCGGATGAGGAAGCCTTTGACTGTCCAGAGGGGTATGTGGTTATGTATGAGTATCCGTTCACAATTGGCTTCAAATTTCCTTTCACTCCTCTAGTTAGGTCCTTTATCGAGGTTTTCCATTTGAGCCCGGGTCAGTTGATGCCCCAGATATGGCGGGTTTTCACGGTGGTGCACGGAGTTACTGCGAACTGGCGTACGCCGTTTGACCTGTCTGACTTGATGTATACTTACGACCTAGCGCTGCAGAAGTGTTGTAGGTATACCTTGGTTACGAAGAAGGGGAAGACGAACTTAGGTGTTGGTTTAGGTGTGAACGACAGGGGTTGGCAGAGTCGTTTTGTCTTCGTAGGCAAAGATTCTCTGGGAGATAAAGGGTGGTTTCTGGTCGAGGGATGGACGACGGAAGGTAAATGTGTCGTTTTATCTTTGTTTCTCGTCGTTTTACTGAACGTCGCCTTACTTGGTTTTGTTTTGCAGTCGTCAAGGCGTCGTCGTTGACTGAGTTGAACGCTGATTCCGAGGATAAGTATCGGAAGTTCTTGGGTTATTCTGTCGAGGATAGGTCTTTTAGTCGCGACGGAGAGTTTTTAGACGAGCAGGAGGCGAACCGGTCAGGCGACGTCGCCGAGGAGGAGGAAATAGACGAGGAATCAGGTCAACTGACTCGTCGTCGGAAAAGGTTGGATTTGCTTGAGGAGGTAGTGGCAAACTCACACTACAAGAAAATGGTGTAAATATTGACCAAATTACATCGACGCTTTTAAAGAGGGTCGCTGTGAATTTTTTACGCGAAAACAAGTGAAGCAAATATCAACGCTTTTAAGCGCCGAAGTAAATACCAACCATAAACTGAGTCGAAATTTACCAACATAAACACGGTTTGACATACGTGTCATATTGCCCGCTAGTTGAAATTTTCAAAGACTCTTAATATTTCAAAACCGCTTTTCTCACCTAGGAAACATTCAACCACTCTCATCTCAACTGACTCACCCATGTTACCTCACTATTTTCAACAGAAAAAAAGTTCGATATGCTCTACCCAATTATTTTCGCATATGAAGGGGATTGTAATTTTTCAGATTTAATTTCACACTTGCACCACCTGCATTTCTCTCGCCTTTTTCTTTATACTATCTGGGGGTTGCTCGATTGAGCTTGAAAGTTCAGCTTCAATGGGCGGCGGAAAGAGAAGAAGGCATGATGTTGGAGCTGTGCACTCTAATGGCAGATTCAAGAAGCCTCAAGCAAGGTTTGTTCTTAGTTTTCTCTTCTTTTTTACTCAGTATATTTGCTAGAATCTCTTCTTTGTTTGTTTTTCTAGGGTTTGAACTTATAGGCATGAATCAATTTTGTTTGCAATAGATCTTCCTTTCATCACCTTTTTTCGTATTTTTTCGCAAATTAGGATTTTTTTCGAAATGATTAGGATTCTAATCTCAAAATTTGCGGATTTAACTGTTAATTTCCGATTTCATATATGAAATTGCGACTTTTCTCACTATTTTCCGGTTGAACTTTGGGTTTCTTTAGTATATGTGAAGCCTTGAAGGGGTTCAAATTGGTTAGCTTCTTTATTTTTTTATATTCAATTTATTTTTGATTTATTGAATTAGGCATAGTATTCTTGATTGATTAAATTGGTCTTTGTAAGATTGACTGTGTTAGATTCTTGTCAACCTTCATGATATTCAGTTTATCTATAAAATATGATGTAGGTATATTTGGGAACTCACTGACTAGTATGGTAGAAAAAAATCATAGAGCATTCTTTTCTCTAGGTACGTCATTGTATAGTATGTTAGAGCTTGACTATGTCACTATCGCAGGGGCGTTATCTATTTTATCGTTAACTTGACAATGGGAATTTTACAATTGGCTGGTATACATCTTGCAGACTAAACCATAATATGACAAGGAATGTAAGGTCTGTACAAGGCCTTTTACAGTTTTCTGCTGGAGACCAGGTGAAGATGCAAGGTATAAGAAAACTGAGATTTGCCAAACATGCAGTAAATTGAGATATGTATGTCAAACATGTCTATTTGATCTTCAGTGTGGTATTCTGGTCCAAGTTCGAGACACTGCTCTTAGCATTCGCACTAATGATGCCATTCCCAAGAGGGAATATTTTGCCGAGGAACATGATGTCAATAGGGAATATTTTGCAGAGGAACATGACCGCAAGGTATACATCTTTGTTTCATAATAACTGATTACGTTTTGGGTGTGAGTTTGGCAAGTTACTTTACTAGTTTACCTAATTTAAAGTTAATGCAATGTTTGTGCTTTCTTTCTGGATTTCATCTGGTAGTCAGTGTTCATTGTTTTACTGGTAGTCCACCTTACTGTTAGTTGCCAAACCACACGGTTAGGTTAGGTTGTTCATGTATAACTCCAAGAAGCCAATATTTTCTGAACTTTTGTAGTGACCTCAAGGTTTGGAATACGTTGTAAGTAGTCTGGTTAGCCCTCGTCTGTCGTTAGGCTTATTATTTGCATTGTAAGTAGTCAAACTGGATAGAATATTGTTTCTAAAAGAGCTCAATGGGGACCAAATCCTGCTTCAGTTCCTCAAGAGGGGGTAGCTTGTGTTTTACTCTAATTTTTGTTTCTATAGGTTTGTGGTAAAGGTTTTCAAATATAATCGCTTTCTAGATGTACAAGCTTTACCATTTTTCAATAAGTTATCCATTTGAGGTCATTAGCCATTTAGTTAATCAGTTGTGGTGAACTGGTGATTGTAAACTTATCACGGCGTATAATTATTTTTAGATCTCTCTCTCTCTCTTCTCCTTTGATCAAATGGTTTTTAACTCTGTTCTAATACTTGTATTGAACAATTGACGTGTCTTTCGACGTAGATTTTGTTTATTGATACCTTTGGTGACTCCAAGTTTCAGTGAGTAGGTTTAAGCCCTATAACAAACCACCCCTCTTGCATTAGCATTGTGTTCCTTTTATATGTTTCTTCAGCACTATGCGGTTTTTTCAGCCAAAATCCCTTTCCTTCTGACATGGAGGTTCAAGTCAATGCTTCATAATGGTAGACTCAACTAGTATTGATGTAAGCTATTCAACAGCTGACAGTCAGTCATGGTAAACTGATCATTTCACAATCATTAGCTGTCTTTTTCTCCAGGGAGCTAGAATTGCAGAAGAATGTGTATGTAATTCATGTTTGTTTTTAAGTTCTTATTCATTTTCCAATCTAGTTCATTGAGCACTTGTTTTCTTTCAGGTATTTCCTTGTCATATTTGGACTTTGGGGTATGTTTAGCCTATTTATAGGGGAGGAGAATGGTAATTTTTAATAGTCTGTCACAATATGGGTTTAGCGGTGTCTAAGTATTCTACATTGGCCTAGAGTAGCTCAACTTGCTTGAGATTAGTTGTGGGTTGGGTACCCTTGCTATCAATACACTGGCATTACACTTTCAGAAGAGCAACTGAAATTTGTCGAGTAGAAGATGATAAAGGAGGTTGGCTTGTTTGATTTGTTGTCTCTCTAAACTCTATCAAATGCCTTTCTGCACTTTCACTTCCAATAAATGTGATATGCACACAGGATCGCATTACACTCCTTCTCTGTGATAATCTACAACTACAACTGCAAGGTGCCCAATAATATGATTCAATTTTCAGCTTGTATGACCCCCTCAAAATTCTCTGCAAAAAGCAGTAGCCAATAAATATATATTTCTTCCTTCCTTTTATCCTCTAATTGTTAATTTTCTTATGTTTTATGGTACAGTGAGATGATAGAAACAACATAAAGACATGAATCAGCAGAGTAGGACATGAATACAGTCGAAAGGTTTTGAGCGGTTTGTTTGTGCAGGAAACTAATGCAGTAAATCCATATTTCTGGAAGATGGTCCAGGAAATGATCAAGTTAAAAATGTAAGTGATAATGCAAGTGTTATATTTTCTCAATATGACTCCTATATGGCTGTATATATGCTTGTTACATTGATGTCTAAGTTGCCAACTTCCCATTTGTAACAACTCACAAATGTTAATACTTATAAGGAATGCAAAAGATGGATATAATTGCAGCTATATGCGGCCTTGTTTGAACATTGGTCAATAATATAAATCAGTTTTAATCAATATAAATCAGTTTTAATCAATATCTATAGCTATTACTAAAAGAAATACCGCTGACATTATTATTGGACACGTGTCATTTTCTCCTTTAGTTTTTTCTCGCTTAAATCCGTTCCTAACCCAATCTTGAGTGAATGACAACTGCATTCCTATTTACTAGGACTTTTTATTTTGAAAAAATGTCTGTTTACCTTCCCCAGTAAAATGCTTGCTTCTACTCTGTTTGTCTTTTTCTACAAGCTAGAAATTGACTCTGCAATTTAGGGAGTGAGCTTTTTTATCTTGATAGACGAAGGCTCAATTAGGTTGGGGCTTTTTTGCATTTGATATGTGAATAAGTTTCAATTTCATTTTTCTGTTTTAAAAATTGAATATGATGCTTATTTGTTGAGTTGATAATCATTGACCCTGATTTAAGTTGCAAATGGTGAATTTGATGGTCCATTTACTTCTTAGCAACATGGTTTTGAACTTTTGAAGGGCATATTTTCGACGAAGATGACAAATTAGAGGTTTTCCTCTACGGCTACGGAATACGTGTTATGGCTTTTCTTGCTGAAAAATTGAGGCGAACCAAAGATTTCTGTTATCCTTGAGTAAGATCAAAAGTAAGTAGCTGTTTTTATAAAATTATTGAAACTAAAGCTTCCGAGAACCTTGCATTGCTAGCTAACTGTATATGTCGTGTGCTATTAAATCTGTTGATCTAATAACTATTCTTGCTAAGTGTATAGTGCTTGAAATAATAATAGTAGTCTGAGTCCAATTTTGTTTTGGAGCGTTTTTTTTTTACAAAACTTTTACCATATTTTAGCTATTTTGAGTGATGTCCTCTTAGCTGTATTGTTTTAGTCTTTTCTGCTCCTGTGTTAGGTGTCGGTGTCCTTAATTTACAGGAAATGTTTGATTTATTTGCAATAAATGAAGATGACACTAAATTCTCAATTTGAACATAGGATGCTACAATATAATGCTAGCTAGATATATTGCCATTAAACTTTTGCTGACTTCAAAATCTGATCAATTACGTTTTAGGCGATAGCTTTCCAATATCACAGTATATAGGAATTCAGAGCTAGAATTAATGATTATCTCTTAATTTATGTGTAGTAAAATTAATATGTTTAATAAAAATGATAGGATAATAGCTATGTTTGTTTATATATCTCTTAATTTATGTCCAACTTTCTATTAATGGATGAGACTTTCTTGTTTGACAAACGGTTGAATTTGAGAGCGATGTGAGTATCTGTATTCTCATAATGCTACTTGTATTCAGACTTTAATGTTTTGTTCAGGTTTTCATTGTATAGATGTATACTGAATTATTTCGTTTCAGTTCTCTTCAGGTTTGAGTTTGGTGCTTTTTTGGATTATTTCTACTTCCGTGACCGCACATATCTTTTTGGTGAACCTATAAAGGTACTCTCCCTTCCCCTTGTGATGCATCAGTATATGAAAGTATGAAACTAAGGAGGTCTTCACATTATCTTATCTGTATATGTACCTTTTATCTTTTCACATTATATGTACCTTGGACATGCATACATTTTCTAGTAGAAGAAACTTCCCATAAATATTTGAAATATTAAAATGCTAACTCCGGAGGCTGAAATTGATAGATAAATAAAAATATTTCTGGTTAGGATACATCTTAGTTCATTTCCTAGTAGAAGAGAAGAAACTTTTTTTTGCAGAATAAAGAAAACAATAACAATTGATCCACAAAAGATGAAAGGAAATTTTATAGCTTAGTTTCTTCTTGTAGTTTGATCTCAATGCACTAGGATTTGTCGTAGTTTGATTTATTGCTTAGATTTATTTATTGTATTATGAGGATCTTTTCCAATCATTTGATGAATGGGGGATCAGAGGTCCTTCCTAGAAGGTAAACGACGTAAACCCCTTTCTAGCTAGGTAGTTTTTATGTATTTGTCTTTTTGATGACATTCAATTTCTATTTTTAATTATTCGAAAGTATAAAAGTGTTGAGATTTTTGGAACCTTAGAGATGCTCAAATTTTGCATGGTTAGAATCATATTCACTTATTTTACGGTTTTATTTTTACAAGCTCGGGTGATTGATTTTAAAGATATGTTAATAATATAATGCTTTATAGATCTCCTATAGATATTGACGTATTAAATTTTATATGCAGATTATTGATGATTCAAGTGGTAATGATATTGTAAAACGTGGATCAAGAAGTCAACAAGTGATCTTCAAGCTAAGATAGCATGGCAATATGATTTACTCGTTTAATTAGTAAGTAGACAAAATGATGCTTGCTGTTGTTTTTGTTTTAAAATATTGTTTTGTTTGATTATACAATGTAAAATAATGCATGGATGATTATTGTTACTATTTGTAAATTATATTCAAATTAATTGAAGTTCATGATAATATAATGAACACTAGTATTTATCTGATTGTACATAAGTATTGTTAAAGATTATGGATTTAATTTTACGGTAAATTGTGACTTTTAAACAGGTCTAAATTTATTTGGCGGCGAATGTATTGTTTCAAATTGTGACACTCAAGAGCGTCAAAAATTAGTGGAGCGAAAATTTAAACAACATGAATAACGGAATCAAGCGTCGAAATTTGTTGCTTTGTTCCGCGAAAGTGTAGGAAATAGTGACGCTTTAAGTCGTTGAAATATAGCGACCAAACAAAGCGTCTTAACATGACAAATAGTGACGCAGTAAACCGCCCAAAATGGATCATAAAGTGACGCTTTAGAGAGCCGGAAAATAGCGACTGTGACAATTTCGACCACATAGGGAAGCGACGAAATTATAAATTTCGACGACAAAAGGCGTCGATATATGATCAGAAAAGCGTCGATAAGTGCCGTGTTTTTTTGTAGTGTCATCGTCAGCCGAAGGTGAAGTAGGCGATATGGCTGACAACTCAGGTATTTGTCGTTTGTTTATTTCGGGGTTTGTATATATTTTTGTTTTTGCTTTGGATAGTGTTTGACCTTGATCTTTTGTATTGGGTGTAGAGCACACTCTGTCGTCTAGGCCTGTGTCGAGGATGTCTCAGAGCGAGATTCAGGAGCGCGCAAGGAAGCGATTGAGGTCGTCCTCGACTTCTGGTGGACGAGGTATGACGGTCGTACCTCGGTTTTCTGCGATAGGTTCGTCGACCGAGACGCCTGTCGTCATAGGAGCCGAAGGCTTTCATCCGATTGCTTCGTCATCGCCTCCACAGCCGTTCAAGGCGTCGTCTGCTGCTGTCGACGTTACTAAAGTGTCTACTTCGTCGGCCAAGAAGCGTCTTGTCGAGACGGATCCTGTCGAGGATACGGTTATCACTTTGCCCCCAAGCTTCTTGGGTGATGAAGAGGCGTCGGTTATATGGCCTTTCGCTGATCGCTTGATCTTGCCTACGACGTATCGACGATATCACGAGGTGGATCCTCTTCCTGTCGCGTCGGACGCCGCTGAGCTTAGTCTGCGGGTGAGTTTTATTTAGTTTTTTCTTCTTTTTTGTTTGCGAAAGATGTGTGTTGTGTAAATCTGTTTTGGCATTGGTTTTGCGCAGGCGTCGCAGGCTGCCTTGGCTGTACGTAGGCAATGTTCGTTGCTGTGCGACGAGGTGACGAATGCGAGGCAGCTGACGGCGACGGCGAAGAAGGCGGCCGCGTCGTGGGAAGCGAAGTGGAAAGCTGCTGAGAAGAAGGTCGTGGACCTTGCTGCGGTGGTTAAGGCCAAGGGTGATCAATTGAAAGGTAAGGATAAGCAGTTAGCCAACGTGGCTAAAGATCTGGAGAAAGTGAAGGAAGAGCTGGCCTCGACGACGGAGGAGTTAGATGGATTGAGGAGCTTGTACGACGCCCTGCAGGAGGAGGCGAAGGACGTCGAGGCTCTCGCTATATGGAGGACGCGGGCGCAGATGATGTACTCCTGCTTGATTGGGGAGACTAGCCTTTGGCCATGTCAAAAGGAGGTGGACGACTATCTGGCTAATGGCGGTACCATGGCTGACCTGTCGGTGTCTGTGGTGGATCCGGAAGAGTTAGCGAAGACGGCTGACACTGCCAGTACTGATGCGACAGAGGTGGATGCGGCTTTGTTGGTGGTGAGTGCGCCTGTTCCGGACCAAGAGGGGGAGGTTTTAGCTGTTGGGTGCGAAGAGGAGGCCCTCGTCGTCGTTTCTCAAGACGAGACGTTGGACGTGGCGTCGGTGGAGGTGCCAGTCGTGCCCCCAGAGCAGGAGTCGGAGCAGGAGGCCGTGGCCTCTACTCAGGAAGAAGGGATGTAATAGTTTGTAGTTTTCGAATTTCTGTTGGTTTTTGTGTTTTGTTTGTGAACTTCTTTACTCGTCGTCGATGGCGACGACGAGGTGGTTTGGATGACTTGTGTTTTGTTTTCGTGTTTGGAATGTTTTTATTCGTCGTCGATGGCGGCGACGCGGTGTTTGGATAATGTTTTGTGTTTGAATTTCGGAAGTCGTGGCCTTAGGGGTCGCGCGTCGTGTATGATAAGTTTGTTTTTCTTTTCCTTAGTCGTTTGTTCCTTATGGTTATCCCGTCGCGTTTTGATGTCTTAGTTTCGTGTAGTAGATGCTTTGCAAGTAATAAGTATTGAATCGACTAATGTGTAAAATCATACCTGCGCTGTTTGTTCGTTGTCTCTCGCGATCTCGTTCTGAGTCGTACATTGTTGCTTATGGATGTCATTCGTCGTGCGTCTTGCACTCTGCAAAAGAAAACATGGGTCGCTAGGAGGATTGGCCGTTGGGGATGCCAACGGCCCTCCGATGCTTAAGTCAGTAATGGTTTTTAAACGAAAATAAAACGATAAAGAAAAATAAAGACGACGATACGATGACTGATAAAATTGGTTACGACGAGATTTCAAAAATGGTAGAGTTTAAGATGTGTAGCGTTCCAGCTTCGGGGGACCGGCTTGCCATCTTTGGTAATGAGTCTGTATGCCCCCTTTCCGACGATTTTATCGATCAAGTACGGTCCTTCCCAAGCTGGCGCAAATTTACCTGCGTTTAATTCTTTCGTGTTTTGGAACACTTTGCGCAACACCCAGTCGCCCTCCTTGAACATTTTTACTTTGACGTTTTTGTTGAAGCATTTTGCCACAATCTGCTGTTGCGACGCCATTCTTATCAACGCTGCTTCTCTGAAGTCTTCTGTGTTGTCGAGGTTTTCACTAAGTTCGACGTCGTTCTGCTCTGGCGTCATGAGTCCATATCGTGCACTGGGCAGCGTCACTTCGGGGGGTAGTACTGCTTCGCACCCGTAGACGAGTGAGAAGGGGGTCTGTCCTGTCGCCGTCCTAGGCGTCGTTCTGTTGGCCCATAGGATGGATGGCAGCTCTTCTGCCCATCGTCCCTTCTTATCGTCTAGCCGCTTTTTTAGCGATGCGATGATTGTTTTGTTGCTGGATTCCGCCTGTCCGTTTGCTTGGGGGTACCTAGGCGTCGACGTCTTTAGCTCGATATTCCATGTTTTGCAGAAAGCCCTTGTCTTGTCGCTGATGAATTGTGATCCGTTGTCGCAGATGATTTCTGACGGTATTCCGAACCTGCATATTATGTTAGTCCATATGAACGAGCATACCTCTTTGTCCCTTACTTGTTGGAATGCGCCTGCTTCTATCCACTTGGAAAAATAGTCCGTTAGGGCTAACATGAAGACCTTTTGTCCTGGGGCGACGGGCAATTTGCCAACGATGTCCATCCCCCATTTCATGAAAGGCCACGGAGTTAGGGTTGGATGCAAGAATTCAGATGGTTTGTGTGTCATACCTGCGTGTCGTTGGCACTTGTCGCACTTGGATACGTACCTCATGGCGTCCTTAAGCATTGCTGGCCAATAGTATCCATTTCTTTTGATTCTGGTTGATAAGCTTCGTCCTCCTTCGTGTCCTCCGCATTCTCCTTCGTGGTATTGTTTCAGTAATATTTCCCATTCGATTTCTTCGGCGCATCGCATCAGCATTCCGTTTGCTGATCGCTTAAATAGTACGTCCTGCAAAATAACATATCGTGAAGCTTTGAAAAGTATCTTTCTGGCTTCTAGCTTGTCGTCGGGTAGAGTTTCGTGCTTTAGGTAATCGGAGATGGGTTTGGTCCAACTGTCTGTGTTTACGGTTGATAGGACGAGGCTGGCGTCTTGTGGTATGTCTTTTTCGATGGCGGGTGACAGTAGGTGTACTAGAGGTATGGTCGAGAATGGTGATTTTCTGAGTGCGGATCCTAGGTTGGCAAGGGCGTCGGCTTGCGTGTTTAGGTCTCTTGGTACTTGTTTGATGGAGAAGGGTTTAAATTTGGAGGTTAACTTTTTCGCTTTCTCGAGATATAAGGTCATTTTTAGGTCTTTAGCTTCATAATCGTCGTTAATCTGGTTGACGATTAGTTGTGAATCGCTGAAGATGTTGAGTCCGCTTGCCCCTAATTCCATAGCTAATGTCATTCCAGCGATTAACGCCTCGTACTCTGCTTCTTTGTTAGTTGCCTTGAAATCGCAGCAGATCGCCTGTGCTATCATGTCCCCTTGTGGTGACTTTAGTACGACGCCTAAACCTGCACCACGAAAGTTAGATGAGCCGTCGACGAAGAGTGTCCATATTCCTCCTATGTTGTTGATGAGTTTGACTTCGTCGTCTGCTATCCTCTCTAAGTCGGGGCTGAAGTCTGCCACAAAATCTGCTAGGGCCTGCGATTTTACAGCCGTTCTTGGTTGATACTTGATGTCGAAGCTTCCTAGTGCCATTGTCCACTTCTCCATTCGACCTGTCAGTTCTGGCCTACGCATCACAGACTTGATTGGATAGTTAGTCATCACCACTATTTGGTGAGTTTCAAAATAATGCCTTAATTTTTTGGCTGCGGTAACGAGTGCTAAAACGAGTTTTTCGAGGGAGGAATACCTGGTTTCTGTTTCCAGTAGTGACTTACTGATGTAATAAATGGGTAGTTGTTGTGCTTCGTCTTCTCGAGCTAGGACCGCGCTGACTGCTGTCGAGCTGACGGCTAAGTAGAGTTGTAGGACTTCTCCTTCTTTTGGCTGGGACAGGAGGGGTGGCGACATCATGTATTTTTTGAGGTTTTGCAGGGCTGTTTCGTGGTCGTCGGACCAGTTAAACCCCTTGTTTTTGCGCAAGACGTCGTAAAATAATCGACACTTGTCCGACGATCGCGATATAAAACGGTTTAGTGCCGCCACCCTTCCTGTCAAGCGCTGTACCTCTTTTATGTTCCTGGGGGATTGAATGTTGATTATCGCGCGCACTTGGTCGGGGCTGGCCTCGATTCCTCGTTGGGTGACGATGTAACCTAAGAATTTTCCTGCGGACACTCCGAAAGAACATTTAGTTGGGTTAAGTTTCATACCGTACTTTTTCAATACGTCGAAGGATTGTCGTAGGTGTTCCACGTGATCGTCAGCCTTCCTCGATTTTACTAGCATGTCGTCAATGTATACCTCCATTGTGTCTCCGAGTTGGTCTTTAAACATCTTGTTGACTAATCTTTGATATGTCGCACCTGCATTTTTAAGACCAAAAGGCATGACTTTATAACAATAAATTCCTCTATCCGTTACAAAAGATGTTTTTTCCTGGTCGTCTGGGTGCATGAGGATTTGGTTGTATCCTGAATAGGCGTCCATGAATGTGAGCAGCTCGTGTCCGGCTGTGGCGTCGACCAGGGCGTCGATGTGCGGCAGTGGGAATGGATCTTTGGGGCAAGCTTTGTTGATATCAGTGAAGTCGATGCAGACTCTCCATTTTCCGTTCTTTTTACTGACGACGACGACGTTCGCCAGCCAATCTGGATATTTAACTTCCCTGATCTTCCCTGAATCTATCAATTTTTGGACTTCTTCGTCTATGATTTTATTCCTTTCGGGTGCGAACTTACGTCGTTTCTATTTTACTGGTCTGAAGTTGGGGTCGACGTTGAGCTTGTGGGTGATGACGTCTGGGCTGATTCCTGTCATGTCCTCGTGTGACCAAGCGAAGCAGTCCGAGTTTTCTCTTAGGAATGACACTATCTGACTTTTGATGTTGTCAGGCAGTGAGGCTCCGATCCTTACGACTTGGTCTGGCTTTGTTTGGTCCAGGACTATCTCGTCGATTTGTTGGTCGTCGGGGTCGTCCGATGTCGACCCTGGCTGTAGTTGCTAGATGGACGACTTGGATGGTTTCAGTGCCGTCTCATAACATTTCTTCGCATCTCTTTGTTGTCCTTTGATTTCCATGACCCCCCATTTGGTTGGAAACTTGATTGATTGGTGGTATGTTGATGGTACTGCCTTCATTTTGTGGATCCATGGTCGTCCTAGGATGACGTTGTACGCTGATGGACAATCGACGACGTTGAACTTGGTCATCATGTTGACGCCTTCTGCGTATGTAGGCAGCAATATCTCTCCTACTGTCCGTAGTGCCTCTCCACTGAATCCTACCAGAACTGTTGATCTCCTTACAATATTTTTCTCTTCTAATCCCATTTCTTGTAGTGCTTCCAAGAACAGTACGTTGGCTGATCTTCCGTTGTCGACCAGTATCCTTTTTATCAAGGCGTTCCCTATTGGGAGCGATATTACCAACCCGTCGTGATGTTCCCGCTGTGTGTCTACAGAATCTGAGTCGTCGAAAGTGATAGCCATTGCGGTCAGGGACTTGTGCAGTGCGACCTCGTCTTCGGTTTGCCCCTCTTCCATGGTTTCAGACTCTCCCCTGTTAATTTTTTTAGCTGCAGAAGAAGTTAGTCCACAAATATCTGAACCACCAGAAATGACGTTTACCACTTTATTGAACGGTGGTGGATCTGGTCGCTCGCTGCTTATCGTTGGGCCGGGCAGGGTGGTTTGCTCTTTGGAGAACGTTTCTTTTCCCTTGTCGCTCAACAGCTCTTTTAGATGCCCCCGTTTCAGGAGGTATGCGACCTCCTTTTTGAGGGAGATGCACTCCTCGGTTGTGTGGCCGTTGTCGCGGTGGAAGTAGCACCATTTGCTCATGTTCTTCATGGAGTCCGGTCTGTCGCTCTTCCGGGGCCATCTGACTGTTCCACCTACATTTTGAAGGGCGTTCACCACACCTCCGATGTCGACGTTGAAGCCGTAGTCGGAGATGTTAGGGTGTTCGACCCGCTCATTCCTGTAAACATTGTTAGTATCATAATACTGATTGACACTTTGTACCTGGTTTTGCCGAACGTATGGTTGGTGTCGCCAGTTGTTGTTCCTCGGGGTGTACGATCTTCTGTCGCTGCTGCCCCCTATCGACCGTTGAGATGCTGTTCGGATGACCTCGTCGTCTTCGATTCGCATCTGGGCAGTGGCCCTTGATCGCACCTCTTCGAAAGTTGCACAGGGGTATTTGGTTATTTCCCGGTATAACTCCGAATTGGGGATGAGGCCTCTTTTGAACGCCTCAATAGCAGTCCTGACATCACAGTTTTTTATACCAATTTTTTCACAATTAAAACGGTTAAAATAATCGCGTACCGACTCGGTTGGCCCTTGAACCAACCGATAGAGATCACTGGTTTGTTTCTCCAACTGGCGACTGCTGGCGAACTGTTGGTAGAAGGCGTTGATGAGTTCGGACAAACAGGAGATGGATCCGGGAGGGACGTTCGTGAGCCATTCCAAAGCTGCTCCATCAAGGGTGCCGCCGAAAGATTTGCACATGACAGGCTCCACTAGGTCGTATGGGATCCCGATCTGCCACATGCGCTGCTTGTAGAAGTTGACGTGCCTGTAGGGGTCGGATGTCCCGTCGTACAGGGTGGTCCAGGTAGGGAGTCGGAGCGTGTGCGGAACTGTCACTCTAGCGATCGCTTCACAGAACGGCGACGCTGCGTACCCGTCGGTCGGCTCGGTCTCCACGGGCGTAGGTGCTCCGGGAAACTTGGTCATCAACTTCATCAGGCGAGAGTAGTGCTTCGTCATGCGTGCGTCCATCTTGTTCAGGCGCTGGGTCACCGGATCGGGAGCTTCTCCGTCTTCTTCCTCACGGGTCTCCTCCTCATCGGTCATTTCTTCGAAGTCGTCGAGCATCTCGAACGTCAGCTTTTTTGGCTTCCCACCTTTGTAGCGGGATTGGTGCTTGTTGCTTTTCACGGATTCGAGCTCTTTCTGGAGGGTTTCATTGGATGCCCTCTCTTGGGCTAGCTTGGCTTGGGCTTTCTCGTAAGCCGCTTTCATCT
This sequence comes from Spinacia oleracea, assembly GCF_020520425.1. Taxonomy (NCBI): domain Eukaryota; kingdom Viridiplantae; phylum Streptophyta; class Magnoliopsida; order Caryophyllales; family Amaranthaceae; genus Spinacia; species Spinacia oleracea. The sequence goes on from NC_079491.1 coordinate 81,942,276, forward strand.
CTGCGATCGTCATCTCTCCAGTAGTCATGGTGAAAGGAGTGATTTTGTGTAAAATCTAGTTAATGTCCCCACAGACGGCGCCAAACTGTTTATGCCAAAATTCGTATGGGGGCGACTTTCGGCTAGGATCGACACTAACTAAGCAAAGAATTAACAACACAAATAAAGAGACACGACACAGAGAAGTGTTGACGCGGAAAACCCAGGAATAAGGTAAAAAACCGCGGATAGCTATGAGGCTATCAATCCACTAAGTATTCTGTATGATTGTTTATGCTTTTCTCTGAGAATCAATGCTGAAAATAAAATATAACAATGAATGCTAAAACACTTGATAGCTTAAGAGTTGTAATGCTTGAGTGAACGTCCTTTGCTTGTCATCATCTTCGTCCTTTTATAGGATATTTCCAACGGTCTAGTCGGTTGAGAGAATCCCACAAAGATAGGGGTATCTTTGTCACACGTCTCTTTAGTCTTCAACCACCTCCGCGCTTCTCGCGCATGTCTTGGACTCGTTCTTGCTAGCGTGACGGCGCTGCCTATCATGGGCTTTAGGTTAACTTATCTTCATCAACCCGTTTCTTGAGGACGCGTCTCTGTTGCCTGTGCGTTGTCGCCTGTCCTTCGTCGTTTATGCCTCGTCGTACGATGCTACGTCGGACGTATCTCCCTGGAGCTGTGTTTACCTGCGACACGACAGAACCTGGCTGACACGACATGATCAAACGTTAGAGCGGTTATGTCGTTAGTCCAAAAAGTGGGATAACACTTACTACCTCCGTTTCAAAAAGATCTTTACAGTTACTATTTGCACGGACTCCAATGCAATATTTAACTACTAATATATCCAATTTTATATGGGAAAATACATTCCGAGACCAATTTAACAAGATCTTACATGTAACTTTTTGATGTATATAGTGGTGAGAATTTACGGTCAAAATTTTTATACTTTGGACACATTTTCCAAAGCGTAAAGAACTTTCTGAAACGGAGGTAGTATGTTACTAAAATTTCCATGCATGCTATTTATGTTGATGCTTTGGTGTGTCCGGTACCGGCGTCCCCGTACAAATTTCTACTTAGTAATAGACCTGAAGTAGCATCATTATACGTATGATCAGGATTCAGGAGTTGCAGAACAGCAATGGGAAGGACGCAAGGTCCTGGAGTTTCTTATAAGAAAGGTTCAATGTGTGCTTTGAGTTTATAATTATATTTAATAATTAAAATATGAGCATTATTGTCATCGCCTCCATAGCATAGTGGTATTGCGTTCGCTTCGTAAGCGAAAGGTCGCGAGTTCGATCCTCGCTGGGGGCTGTTTTTTTTAAAAACCCAATTCCTCTATGATCAAATTAGTAAGGGATTAATGAACACAAAGTCATAAATACTTCGCTGTAAAAATAAAACATGATAAAAATGAAAGAAACACAGGCTAATTAAAGAGTACTTTGCCTTTTCTTTTCATACTTGATATTGTCTAAATGATCTCTAGCCTTCAGCATTCAACAACTAGGCATTAGCAATTAGGGAAGATGGAAGGAAGGAATTAAAGGGAAATTAAACAAAACGGGGGTAAAATAAGCACGCAACAACGTCACAGACCGGAAAATCGTTAAATGTTAGCACTGCAAGTGACAGCAAACAGAAGGATTAAAACTATTTGTGCTGACCATATGGCTCGAAACTGTTTACAGAATTAGCAGGCCCACCAGCAGCAGCAACAGCAGGAGGATGAGGAGCACCAATGGATTCAGATCCAGCAGTGGTAGAAGCTTCTTTCAAGTATCCATTCACAGATGATGGCCCTCCATAATAGCCATGATGATGATGAGTAGGTGGAGGTCCTATATGAAACACAGGTCCAAATGCTGCATACTGATCCATGGCTGCCCTACTCAGTTTCATGAGCGGCTCACAAGTACGCATGGAACCACGTTCTCCCTCCAGTTCCCTGTAGCGATGCAGGTAAAGGGTGAGTGGCTCAATATAGTCGTCAAACCCTAGCTTGCTCATGGCCCATAGCACGTCTTCTGCGGTTATTGTTTTACGCTGCTCCCTCTGACACCTCTCATTTGCTTCTCCTGTTATAAAGCTTATGTACTCTGACACACACTCCTGCATTTTCATGTACATGGTCTCATTAATCATAATTCCATCTTTTCATTTGCATATATATATATATATATATAGCCATGTAAACCTGTAATTACCTGAATTGTTTCCTTGGCATCGTCAGAAATTTTGGCATGTGGTGGAAGAATCTTGCGCATGATGCGTATGACATTAGCGATGGGCATAAAACGGTCCTGTTCCCGCACAGTGCACTCGCTGTTATCTTGATCAGTTGATACAACAGACTGATTATTGTTGTGGTTACTACTTCCATTGAAGTTACCGTTGCTATTGTTGTTGTTGTTGTTGTTGTTGTTGTTGTTGTTGTTAAGGTGGTGGTGGTGGTTGGTATGATTGCTCATGTCATGGGACAACACTTTTCCATTCATTTCTGTCACAGAGATTCAGTCACACACATCATGTACATATGTAAAACAAATGAACGGCAATTCTTTTATTGCTACTATGGGATCAGACAAGAGAGGACAAAGCGTTCAAAAAATATAGGTACTGAGATTAGTATCGAAAAACTAGTAGTATGATATTATCCTTTACTAGTCAAATTATATATCTCTCCTCTTTCCCCTTGTTGCACCACGGGCCACCATTGGCTAACCTGGTCCTCGCACCACAGGCCCATGCAGTGATGCAGTTAAAGCTTAGTTTCATTGGCCTCACCTGACCTGGTCAAACGTATTTACCAACTAAGAGCATGTTTATCAAACACCAAAACTTTGGCTTTCAACCTTTATTTTTTCTCTCTCCCCGACACCAATAAAATCTAACAACATTTATCAAATACCAATAACATCATCAGATAAGTTGACCCTTATCATTATTCTAATGCACTTCATAATTTTACAAATTTTTGGTCCCCCATATGCCACCCTCTATAAATTGTCATTTTACAATTAAAAAAAAAATTAACCATATTATTTGGTCCCCCTATATGCCACATGTCAAGCCCTCCATGCATGCAATTGGTTTTTCTTGAATGGTTTTACTATCTCACTTCCTTTCTCTCTTATCTCTCTACCTATTTTTTTTATTTTTTATTCAATTCTCTCTCTTGAACACCAAAAGTTGGTGTTTGATAAACATACTCTTAAATTGTTGGCAAATTCATTTTGGGAAGCATCCACTTTTAATTTGGTTACTATACATCAATTCAAGTGAATGAAGATGAGATCACCACATAAGCAACAACCCAATACTTAGCTTGAACGAGTATTCAACGAGTATTCCATAAGCTGTAACTATTAAATACTTGGTTTGAATTGTATCTGAAACCAACACACACCTGGGTGGATAGGTTACAGTCCCCTCTCAATTGTTCGTGCGGGGATCGAACACGTGTTCTCCCTATCAAGTTCAGCCCCAATCACCACTGAACCAACAATCAATTGGTAATCAGTTGATTTTTACATACCTACATTATGTGTAAGAATACATGTTGATTCCTCCTTTGCAAATGCTACTCACCCTTTCCTTTTTATATGTTACATTTGATATTTTAGACCGTCCCTTATAAAATTGCTTCACTGTTATAAAAGTTCATGGGATCGTAACCATAACTTTACTCTTATGTATAATACATTTGGTCCCACCATTTTTGTCTTTTAAAATTTTATGGAGTACTCAATAACTTTTAAAAAATCATTTTTTTGTACATGAGACAAACAATTAGGGATGAAGGGAGGAGAGTATAAGTTTTGGCTTATGTGTACTAGCCATTATGTGATGCAATGTGGGCCGACATCACACATACTCTTTCGTCACTAATTGTTTGGTCCATTTAACTCACGGTTTTCAAAACGCGACTTAAAATAAAAATGTACTCTAATTCTATACGAGTATAAATTAATCCGAGACTAATAAGATCTCACCTCACTAAAATAAAAAAGTTGTAACATTTAAGAACAGAGAAATACTGATAACAGATAGTCCGCAATAGCTAGACAAAATGGTTTTTCCTTATCCATTGATAGGCGTCGTTGCAGTGTAGCACCCCCGCAACATCAACACTGCATTTCTTTCCCGACGTGGCGACTAGCAAAACAAGTTGTCACGTTTTAAAGATTTTGTTGGATTAGACTACCGGTACATTTGCTATATTCCAAACTTGTATGATTTTCTAACTAATACGCATTTATTTATGTATGATTTTCTAACTAATACGCATTTATTTATGTATGATTTTCTAACTAAGCTACGCATTCATTTATGTGTGCTACGGTTGCTACCAAAATATGGACGGACTCGTATACATAACATATAAAGAGTATGTTACTAATCTACTACGTACTTGGTATGTTTATAAAGAGTAAGTCGCGAGTAATTAAAATAATGAAGTTGTTTGTAAGGTTTGATTCAAATAAAACAATGAATTAATTAATTAAGGGTTGAATTAAGAGGGGATTGTAGTTTGTTGGATTAAAATTGCATGATGGACACGTGTGAGTAAAAAATGGTAGAGAAAGGAAACAGTGCATGAAAGACACTTGCGAAAATGCATAAAATTAGGTCATCCTCATTGGCTCTATTCCTCCATTTAAATTTTAATAAATTCATGCATACCCCTTTAAGCACATGTTGCATGCACTATTATTGGCCCGGCCCTGTTCTGTCATTTCAAAACCCCCGTTATTATCATCATCGTCTGACTAATCTCCCATACTCCAATCCAATGTTATATGTGCTACGTACGCTACATAACTTCGATCGATATTTTAACATTGCTCACTATATCATTTCAATTCACAGTTTAAAGTTTGACTAAAATCAGACAATCTCTAAAACATAATTAATAACAGTCAAAAATTTTAAAGTTTGACCAACTGACACGATGTTAGAGGAAGTTTAATTAGTATAGTCCGTAATTGGATACGAGTCTTACGTACCGAATGCACATAAGCGCATCCCTTTAACTACTTACTTACTTAGATTTTCAAGTTATTATAACAATTATTTGAATTGGTAGGACAAATCAGGACTATAATGGACTAATAATTACTCCAATTCCCTTTTAGTGTGGATTGCAATTGAAACCGATTTTTGGGTGCTAAAATAAATCATACCAAGCCTCTGTTTGTTTTGATAGAAAGTGTTTTTAAGTAAAAATATTATTCTCCAAGGTAAAATATAATTTCAAATTAGTTTTTCTTTGTTTGGTTATTTACAACGAGAAGAATAAAATGAGACTAGATGAGTGATGATTGATCGGCAAAAAGAAGGGGAGACAAGGAGAAAAAAAATGAAAAAGTGGTTTTTCTTCCTTCCTTCATTCCCCAAATGGAAAAATATATTCCCCATTAAGAGAGTTATTGAAAAATTGTTTTTATCCCTTGCCGAAAACAAGTTAAAATGTTTGAAAAAGGAAAAATTATGTTCAATAAATACTTTTTACACCAAAAAAAATTTAGAAGAAAATAATGGGGTGTGATTTCAAAAACCGTGCTTAATTAGTTGTAAAGGATTACCTTATTTTAAGAATACTTTATGCCCATAGCTATATGAAAGTCTTATTTAAAAAAAATTAAAAAGAAAACCTTTGAATTTCCTTTAAAAGAAAAAGATTAAGAATGAAATAATTCAAAAAACTTGAGGTTTACTAGAACAATTGTATGGATATAAACAAGCTTATATCAATTTATTTATTTTTGATGGGAAACAAGCTATATATACAAACAAAACAAGTTGTCTGTAGATAATACATTGACGAGTCAAACATGAAGGTGTTCGAGTTGGACTAGTTTACGAAAACAAATTAAGAATGAAGAAAAAGAGTGATGATAGATAGATGCATGCAATGAACAGTAAATGAAATTGCATGCAAATTAAATTAACAAATTAAAGATTAGAGAGAAATGGTTTAGACGAAATTACCGGAGGAAGATGTCTTAGAGAGCTGCTGGTGGTGTTTGCGGTAACCATGGAAGCCCCCGCGATGATCCATCACTTATTATTATTGTTCTTTTTTTGGAAAAAAGAAAAAGAAGCAAAGATACTCCGTACTAAGTTTGCAGTGAGTCTAAGCTAGTGAATGAATGAGGCTACTTGTACTTTGCTAGATACTCTCTCACTCACTGATTATTTGGCAAATCAATTTAATATTACTTTTTAATTAGTAATGCTGGATGAACTCCACGTGGCTATATCTACTTCCAATTACATGCCCTTCATTCGACCCCCCACACACCCAAACCCACCTAACCTATTACTCCGTACTTTGTAATTCAATTGTAAAGCAACGATAAGGGAGGGACTCTTATTTTGATGTCTCTTAGTCTCTCTCCTATGCCACATAAGCTTCATCTTCAAATAAGAGTCCCCTCCTAAATTTTGTGGAAATGGACTAACTCTTAATACTAACTCTTATGCTCTCCTACCCTCTTTTTTTTATTATATTTTTATACAAAAACAATGACATGGCACTAGCTCTTATATGTAAGAGCTAGCTCTTATTTCAGAAATTTCTCTTACAATCTCCAAATAAGAGACTCTCATTATACACTTAAGAGCTAGCTCTTATTTTTTCTCTCTCCTTAAAAGTCACCTAAGAGCTCTTCCTTATTGTTGCTCTAATGTTGATATCTGGAGATTACTACATCAATCCACCGAGTTGTTTATCCAGCTCAGGTGGACAGTCTAGGTGGACAATTGAAGAAACCCAAAACTGATATGAACAAAGTTTTGGAGAGGAAAGAATTTAGTTGAATTAATCTCTCATAAAAACGAAAGAAATCAGAATAAACTGCTTATATACAAAGCTAAAACCAGCTCATTCATAACAGAATTTGTAACTAACTAACTTTCTGTTTTTAATAAATAATAAAATTATAAAATATTAAAATAAATATCATTTCCTATACTCCCCCCTTCAAGCTGGACCTTGGATATAAGTCCTAGCTTGGCAGAAAGTTGCTTGTGAGGAGAGGAAGCCAAAGGCTTGGTAAGAATGTCAGCAAGTTGTTGAGAACTTGAGACATGAGAAGTTTGAATGAAACCAGCTTCACCTTGTTCTCTAACATAGTGCATATCTCGTTTCAAATGCTTAGTTTTGTCATGAAACATAGGATTTTTAGCCAAGTGTTCAGCAGAAGTGTTATCACAGTGTAAAGAGATAGGCAAAGGCACTGTTACTTGAAGATCTTCAAGCAAACCCTGAATCCAAACAAGCTCACTTGCAGCAGCAGACATGCTCCTGTATTCTGCTTCAGTAGAAGATTTGCTAACACTTCTTTGCTTTTTAGTCTTCCATGAGATCAAATTAGGTCCAAGAAAAATTGCATACGCACTAAGAGACCTACTACTGAACTGACAAGAACTCCAGTCAGCATCACTATAGGCAGACAGAGTAAGATCAGCACTGGAAGAATACCAAATGCCATCAGTTAAAGTACCTTTAAGATATTTTAGAACATGCAATGCAGCACGCAAATATGGGACTTTAGGGGAGTGAACAAACTGAAGGAAATAGTGCTCTTGGTCCAAGTATGCATATAATATTAAGTCTAATAAATGCGGTTAAGTATTAATTAACAAGTTAATAATTCAGTGAGATCAAGTGAGCTGAATGTCTAGCTAGAGGTCGCTTCAGTTCAAGTGGAATTAATTATATTAATCCACAGCTTACTCTTGACTGAACCCGTAGGGTCAGACAAATAGTACGTAAACGGATCAAGTATTTAATGGCATTAAATACTCCATCTATGGATATTCGGAATCGACGGATCTTGGTTTCAGTGGGAGCTGAGATCGTCACAAGCAAGAAATGAATACTCCGGAAACGATGATATTGCCGGAAACGGAAATATGGATCGTATCAGAAATATAAATATTATCCAAGTCGTAGATGTTGCCGGAAACGGAAACATGGTACGTATCGGAAAATATTAATGGAAATGGAAATATTGCCGGAATCGGAAATATTGCCGGAAACGGAAATATTGTCTGAATCGGAAATTTTTTCGAAACGGAAATTAATTCCGGAATCGGAAATGTTAAATATTTTTCGTATCGGAAATGAAATCCGGAATCGGGAAATTAATAGGAAGCGCGTCGTACGAATTAGCATCGGACGAGCTTGCTAGACGAAGGCCCAGCACGAAGCCAGGCCCACGTCCAGCAAGAGAAACGCGCGCCACAACGCACCAGCCAAGGCTGCGCCAGGCCCACCGCAAGGCAGGCCCAGCGCGCGCCAAGGCTCCGGCAGCGTGTGGGCTTCGTGGCAGTGGGCTGCGAGTGCTCGTGGGCTGCGCGCGCGCGTGCATGGCGCCCCTCGTAGGCTGCTGTGCGTGCGTGTGTGTTTGTGTTCACATACGAAACCTAAAGCGTATAGGATTCGTTTAAATGATTAAATTCCTAATCCTAAAAGATAAATTAATTAAATAAGAGTTCTACTAGGATTCTAATTTAATTAATTCGTATCCTAGTAGGATTCCAATTCTCTTTCCATACCCCTATAAATATGTGGCCTGGGTTCACAATTTATAACGAGTTTTGAAGTATTCAAAGTGATTTTTGAGAGCAAAAATTCAGTCACATTCTTGCCCATAATTGCCGAAAATTATAGTACCTTAAGGGCGATTCTAGTTGGTCAATCTTAAGGCGGATCCGGACGTGATGTGGACTATCTACGGAGGGACGACACTTGGAGACCTAAAGACTTGTTCTTGTTCGGTTCGGGCGTAGCTAGGGAGGGCACGCTACAAAGTGTATGCACCTAAATTATGCTATATGATTATGTGTAAATAATATGTTTCCTGGCTTTATGGTTTTTCCGCATGATTTATGTTTATTCATATGTATCATAACCTAACAATGGTATCACGAGCCTCTTATTATTTTCATAATCTAAATTGCATGAACATGGTTAAATTTTACAAATTGGCAAAGAATTAAAGGGGTGATTAATTTTCGTAATTAATTGCAAATTGCGTTTATTTAATTATATGTATGCAGTTTTTCGGGATTTTCTTCGCTACTCATCCAAATCGAGTGATTTTTGTGTCAATTCCGCATGTAAAAGGCATTCTAAAATTTTGACAAAAATAATTTTTTTGGCCGAACCCAGAATTCCCAAATTCGAAGCCTAACTATGAATTTTCGGAGGTTTTAGTTTTTCGAACGCAAAAGTTTGTAAATTTAAGATGTTAAATTAAGTATTTGCGATTCTTGTTGATAAATCTTGAGTTTTTTTATTGACCTACAGTATATGTTTAACAATTATGAATGCCTATACTTGTTAATTATACAACCAACACGCGTGGCCTCGGGGGCTTGCTTGCGCGCGAGCGAGCGACCGCTCCTACTGTAGCTGCTGCGATGCATGCGGGCAAGCAGGCTGCGCGCAAGCGTGGCTTGGCTTGCTGCGTTTGCGCGTGGCTGCTGCTGCGGTGTGCCATGGGCCAACGATTGGTCGTGCACTCGACGGGGCTTGGGCGCAAGCCCAAGTGCTCGTCGTGTTACGATTGTCGCGTTTTAAATTTTAATTTGAGATTTTCAGTTCATGTAATTTTAATTAATTTTAAAATTAATAATTTAAATTGTTTTCTTGGATTTTAATTTCGAATATTATAATTTTTATAATTTCTAATTTATTCTAATTATTTTACTAAAATTAAAAACCTTGATTTAATTTAAATCCAACTGAAAAATAAATTAAATAAGTTGATTCAATTATAAATTTATATGAGCTTTAAATTTTAATTAAATTTGTATGTTTCCGGTTAGACTAGAAATACATTTTTATGTTTAAAATTAGTAAAGCATATGAATTTATTGGTTTAAGTGGGAGCAATTTTAGTCATAAACTCTTGATTAGGTCTACAAATCCTTTAAGGTTAAACAACTTGATTAGAATTAACAAGGACTGAATAATTGGTAGATTATTGGTGCCCTTGATTAATTGCTGCAAATATTTATGTGATGCATAACGTGTTTTACTAACCAGCTATGTGGGCCATTCATGATAATGAATGGGTGAATGGTATATATTGTATATGTACTGTTTTGCAGGTTATGAAGTGACTAGTATGGCCCAAATAGGATAGAAAATATGGTCTGCGTACCATTAATTTGAATGTAATTGGTCTAAAGTACCAAATTTGTTTTTCAATTCAAATATGGTCTGCGTACCATCAAATAGTTGTAATTAGTTTAATTATAGCTTATCCTATTTGAAGAAAATGGCGACTCCCACGGAGATTTTCAAGACGGACTTTGAAGTTGAAGCTTCAAGATGAAGTCGGGCCATACTAGATCACATTTATCTTATGCATGCTTTAAGTTATTTATTGCTTTTAAATATGTCTTAAATAATGCATGAGATCGAAGCTTGATTATGTTGCATGATTAAGGATTTTAGTTCACTTAAAATCTAACCAACATAGTAAGAGCCTTAAGTTCCAAACTTAAAAATTGAGTTAAAAGGTGCCATGCCAAGATAACACTTACTTGGATATCCTTTTTTCATCGATCTTAGTAATAGTTTTCCGCCATAGCGAGGTGTTACTTATCGATACTAAAGGGGTAAGGTACACAAATAATTGTGAGTACATGTTAGTTTTGGTGAAACTCAACGATATAAGTAAGGAGTCCTTTTATGTCGTGGCAAAATCGATAGGTTTACCTAATAAGTTCTTAGACGTACTTATCAACCAAGAGTAGTTTCTAGACTATTAGCAAAAGGCTTTTGCTTACCTAAAAGATTTTAGAATTGAGTCTAAATACATAATGTGCTTAATTCTTCAATGGTTTTAGGGTCTTGGAATCATTTTATTCACACCTGCCGGAACACATAACTCGAATAAAATGCTAATGACTTGTTTAAATTGCATGATTGCTTTAATTTTCAAGTTATTACTCATGATAAATGTTTAGACTTTGCATGCTTCAATGTATGTTTTAATTATTGTTTATAATTAAATATCTTGCACTGCAGTAAATCCTTTTAGGAAGGTAACAGTAAATTTCCTCGATTGGTAGTGAATCCAAGAACGATTCACGGAAATGAGAGAAAGTGAGCAATTTAAAATGTACATTTCTTATATCGACTTTTATGGTTGTTTTCGAGTATCAAAGTCGAATGGCGAACCGATTGGTGCTTGTGAATTCAAAATACAATGTAGTTTTGAGATCATAAAGCATTGAGTTTAACCGCTCAGCCTTATTAATGGTTAACAACCTAATATCTTTGTCCATTTAATTCTCGAATGAGTCTAGTCCCTAGACATTCGAATAGATCGATGCTTAGAGAACTTTAGAAGCTTCTGGTAAGATCATCTAGTTGAAACAACATATTCAACATAAATTAAATGGTAAGAACCTTGTTGGAGTGACATTGGACATGTCTAATAAAATATAAAAGTCAACACTAAAGAATTCAATTCTTAAGACTATAAGAAAGGGTACAAGAAATAGGAAAACAAGGAACAAATGAAAGGAATTTACGATTCCGTTTCTACCTATAAGTTTATGTTTAAAGAGAAGTGACCTAGCAATCAAACTTCCTTGGTATCATATACCGCTTGAGGTTCTTACTTCGGTAATAACTCAAACAATGGAAGCTAGGCTACACTAATGGCCTTCAAGTGGGAAATAAAGCATGGCAATGCTACATTAGTTGTAGGGTCATCTAGTTTGTTTTAAGACCTTTCAAAGGCTGGAACTTAATGGCTATTTTGTTCCATAATTAGCATACCTAAATTTCTGTTTTCAAACACAGAAAGACTCACATTCACGAAAAACAAAAACAATGTTTGTTAGTTTATTTGAATGAAATGGACATTTACGGGTTGAGTCAATATGCTTGATTAAAACAAACAACTCTTTAAACTTTACTAGGTTCAAATCAATCTTTTTATTTGAGTTCCACTAATCTTTGGCATTGTTGCTTAGACCATATCAACAAGTTAACATTCAAAAGCTCTATTTTGATGGACGTTTGAAAGTTGATTGATTACTAGATCAATTTAAGACAAGCAAGTCTTACTTGTTGAAAGTAACAAAAGATATGAACTATTGTTAGAACGCCTAGACAATAGAGTTCAAAGCTAAAGAAAGATTTTATGACTTTATTATTTCACCTAGATTTGAGTTAATATTGGTTTATTTACTCAATGTGATATAAGTTTAAATCTGTTTGGCTAGTTCAAAGATTCAGAAGTATAAAATCCACTTGGCAAGAAATCATAAAGATCTAGGATAAATCAAGTTGATGATTACTTGAGACCAAAAATGATCATCAATAAATGTGTGTTGTAATTTCACGATCTAGCTCCATAAGATATGAAATATCTACGTTGGAATGATCGAAGTCAATTAGTACTTGATTCGATCAATGATGAATCATAAAGACTTTTCCTATAATTTCTAAAACAAAATGCTCAACTACCACCAAACTAAACCAAATTCGTCAAAGCTATTGAAAAGTAATTTCAGAATATCTTTTCGTTATATGTCTAAAGAGTTGCTAAACTCAGTGGGAGCTTAGTGTTTGTTATTCAACAAACTAAGGCCCATGTCTAGATATATGTTTCATTGTGATTTATTCAAATGAGACGCAAGGGTATTGTTTCTACCACGAATTTTTGAGAACATAATGTTTGTTTGCTCGAAATAATGTCCTTTTGGAGATTCGTTTCCAAAATGACAAGTGGGAGAAAATAGACCTCGAAAGGTCTTCGAGGCGAACAATAAACATAAACGGACATTCCGGAGGCTTTTCGAAGTTCTTCAGAAAATCCGAACACGTATTCTTTAAGGACTTTAGAAGTGGCTTTAAATAATAGACATCTCTTAGAAGACTTCACAAGTGCTTCAAGGAGAACAGAATATTCAAAGGACTTTCAAGTGGCTATTAATATTCTATTTGTTTGATGTTCTATACCCAAGTAGGCATAGAGTTCAAGTCACTGAAACTATGAGATTCTTCTATTAGATAGTGAAGAAACCTACAACTTGCAGTCAAACTATTATCATGTAGATTAATGAGTTTATGACCTGTAAGAAAGCTATGACGAAACCCAGATTCCCTAAAAATGGTTAGAGGCCATATAAAGACTCAAATGTTTTAAATGGTTAGAGGCTGTGAGGGGGTCGAAAAAGCACGAGGCTAATGCGTGACCTCGTCCCTCGTGGGCGTGACGTTTCTTTTTGTCAAATCAAGTGTAATTGGATTTCCTGTGAGTTTACACCCAATTGACTAGTAATATAGGAGTCACCATTCAGTTTTTAACGACAATGAGAAAAACTGACGAAACCCGGTTATCGTGACATAAAGGGAGTGCAATTATGTTTAACCACGACGGTCGTAGGTTCCCTTGTGATCCCTGGTGTGGGGATCTCTCAACGTACACCCGCAAGGTAGAGATTGAGGGTTCGGGGGACTGTAACTACCGAGAGGAGTACTCGCTCTTCGATAACTCCAAAGGCAGGATATCCTTACTAGCTCAGCATAAATAATTGAAGGGACATGCGTTAACTATTAAACTAATCTGAATTGATTTTAACAATATGCAACACATAATACTAGATCGATCGTGATTATCTGGTTTAGATTGATTTAAGGGACCTAGCATGATAGTTCAATTTCCCAAGATATTATCTTTATTAGGCGTGATAGAACAATCAGATTTAATAGTTTAACAGTTTTATAAAAGGGCGAGGAAAGCGACTAAATCATACGAAGGGACACATTACGACGCACCCTTGAGAGGTGCGTCACGGTTCTCAGAAAACTAACCACTTTGGCTTTGCTATTTCTCCTTTTATTTAACGAATCTCAAGTTTCCGGGCTTAATTCTTCAGCTACAAGGGACAGGATACGTTCTGTTCGATTTTTGGATCGATTGCGACAGAAAGCGGGATCAATTTCGCAGCGTGAGGCTTAGGCTTAGGGGTTGGAGTCAATACTCAGAATATGAATTGTGTGTTGTGTTCACGTCGAATCTGGGGCTATATTTATAGGGAAGAGTTCGTGGAAAGATAGAATGGTAGAGCTCTAATCCAAGAAGAATTAGGAGAAAACACGTACCCAGGTAATTTCAGCGCCCAGGGCTGGGCGCCGAAGATTTCGGCGCCCAGAGCCAGGCGTTGAAAATAGGGTCTGGGCCGTATTTCCTTGTCAGATTTGGAATCGTGGAATACGGAGTCTTTGAGATTTATCCGAGTCTTTTAGCGCGTATTAACTTTATGACGGAATGCGTCTGGGCCCGTTACGAACTCTAGGCTCGTAAGGATTTTAATTAATACGTAACTCTTTATTTTCAAATTATACTAGGAATAGGATTCCTCTTGCAAATTCTATCTCTTTTAGGATTTATGTTGGAGTGCAACACCTAATTCTGACAGGTTTCTATCTTTTATGTCTTGCCACTTTTAGCAACTACCCGTTACGGCAGTGACTATTTTTAGCAGGTTTCAATAAATAGCAGGTTCGGGTGAAATGAAAAGGGTGATCGAGATTCGTTATTTTATAGGAGATGCGTTGCCAAGTGGAGATTTATGTTCTCATCACCGAACCTTCCCTTTCGGGAATGGGGACAAAAGTAGGTGTCTACAGTTAGCCCCCACTTTGACTGATTCTCGGGATGAGACGATGGTCAAAGTACTGGACGAAGTGCGTCACACAAGCCATAGTGTATGTGACTTATTTTGCGAGGGTCTCTAGAGCCCCCGAGTGATAACATTTGACTTAAGGGTCATCACTTGAAGTGTCGACATATCCCTCACGTGTCATTGGGATTTGTTAACGGATAGTATAGAAACTCCCTCACTTTGTCATTGGAAGTATCTAAAGATGCGTAGAAACTCCCTCACTTTGTCATTGGAAGTATCTACAGATGTTTTTGAAATCAAAGCTATAAAGCGTAATTGGGTCTGGCCAAGCCCAATCACGAGGTAAAATGTTTTTAAAGATTCTCATTTTCAGGGTTAGCTAAACGAGAAAACCCCCTTGTTTTTATGGGACGTAAAACGATGGAAAATCCAGCACATCGTTCTTTTTTGGAAAAACGGAAAACCAATCCTTTAATTTTTGGAAAAAGGGAAAACCGAAAAAAGTTACCGCTGCAGCGACTAAGGACCTGCGCGGTTAGTGGCGCAGACCCCGACGGCTAAAGATGGCGAGCCTGTCCGCTGAGGGTGGACACCCCGTCCGATAGGAGTGGACGAATCTGTTTTGAAGTTTGTTTGTGGTTTTATTTTGAAAATAAGGACCTACGCGATTTGTGACGTAGACCCCGCCGGCTAAAGATGGCGAGCCTGTCCGCTAAGGGTGGACACCCCGTCCGATAGAAGTGGACGAATCTATTTGACAATAAGGACCTACGCGGTTTGTGACGTAGACCCCGCCGGCTGAAGATGGCGAGCCTGTTTTTTGTTTTGAAGATTTTTCGAAAACTGAGGACTTGCGCGGCTAGTGACGCAGACTCCGCCCGCTGAAGGTGGGCGAGCCTTGTCCGCTGAGGATGGACGTCCCTGAATCGTTTTTTTTTTCAATTTGGAATTCGAGTGGTTCGTGACGTGATCTTGCCCGCT
This sequence comes from Spinacia oleracea, assembly GCF_020520425.1. Lineage (NCBI taxonomy): Eukaryota > Viridiplantae > Streptophyta > Magnoliopsida > Caryophyllales > Amaranthaceae > Spinacia > Spinacia oleracea. The sequence continues at coordinate 81,957,936 of NC_079491.1, forward strand.
GAGGATGGGCAAGATCCTATTTCTTTTGTTCATCGTGATTTCTTTTGAGAATTTCTTTTCTTAATCATTTTTGCAGGAGAGAATTCTTTCGAGGGATGCTCGGATTTAGTTGCAACCTGAATGTGGGTTGACAACGTGTTTAGATGGACCATTGTCTTGTGGTCATCTTCTTTCGTGGTTTTGAGCTAGTCTTTACGGCTCAATTTTGCCACCACTTGGTTTTTTATCAGAGGACCATGTACAAGTATTAACGGCGACCTTTATTCTGAGGTCGAAATCCGTTTTTCTTTTTGAGTTTATCCCAACACGGGACTGTGTATAGCGTAGTCCAGGGATATGATTTTAACTTCGCACACTCTTCATTGGAGTATATATTTTCTTTCGAGCCCCCAAGCGTTCGGGCTTGACAGTCATTTCTTGTCAAGAAAGGTACGTATTCTATAACGTCTTTTAATCATGTTTGGGATCGTGCTCGTATGTGCGAGCGACCTTTATAGTGGTATGCTATTTTGACGAAGTCGTGGAGTGCGACTTCGTTTTCCGGGTGACAGAGTTTATTTTTCAATAATATCAGGTTTAGCTTGGCCCGGATTAATCCTTTGATAAACAAACATTTTTTATTTGAGAAACCAATGACTTAATAATATTTTTTGGTGTTTCGAAGAATGACCTTGATATTTATTTTGCTTATATTTGTTTTGAAAAATGTACACATATATATTCCTTGAGACGAGCCTATGTTTCGACAAGTTTTATTCATTTTCACTATTTGGGTGCTAATGGTGCTTTTGGGCTTGATCTTGATTTCAATAGGGCCTCGTGTCTACCAACACGGTTTTAAGTCCTTTCCTGTTCCGCGTTTTGCGAGATCCGGGCCTTGGGCTGCATTTTCGGCACCCAAGGCTAGGCGTTAATCATTTCGGCGCCCAGCCATGGGCGCTGAAAGTCTTATACTGGCAATTTTTAGTTTTCGGATTTCTTAACGCGTTTCCGAATGGGATCAGGATGTCACTTGATGTCTTCAGGTATATATAGGGGTTAGATACGTCCTTCTTTTCCATCACTCTCAATTTTCCTTTCTCTCGTAATTACTTAGCTTTAATTTTTCCTTGCTTTTGTCATGTCGATTCCTCCCTTCTCCCTCCAACGAGCTGTCAGGCGTTGGCTAAGAGCCCTTACTCCTACAGAAAAGGCTTCATTGAAAGAATACCACTTAGAGGAATTTTTAGGCTTACAACAAATTAATATTGATTATAACTTTCTGTGTGCAGCCTTGAGCTTTTGGGATTCTGATCACCATGTTTTTGTCTTTCGGGGCAATGAAATATGTCCTTTGCCAGATGAATTTGCTGCGATCCTTGGTTATCCTACTAATGCTACTCCTGCCACCCCTGGCATCATTGAAGAGGGTAAAACAACCATAGGGGCTTTCCTAGGACTAGATGCTAACATGCTTGCTGAGATTGTTGTGGGTGATGAGGTTAATTTGGCAAAGCTTGTAAAACATCACTTTAGACCTAGTAAAAACATGACCGAACAGAAATTGAACATTCGAGCCCTTGTATTTTGTTTGTTGAATCATTATTTGCTGTCGAATAACAATGGCGAGTTCAGTGACATAAGGTTGATCCCCTTGATTAGCCAGATGGAAAGTTGCTATTCTATTATGCCGTTGGTTGTTGCCGAGACTTTGCTGAGTGCGGATGAGTTAAAGAAGGATGCCAAATCTGAATATTTTAAGGGGAGCCCCCTATTGCTGCAGGTAATCGATCTTTCTTTTGCGCACACATATATTTTTTCATATTTTTTGTTCGTCCTGCCTGGAGCTGATTTTCAGCGCCCAGGGCTGAGCGTTAGAATTTTTGGCGCCTGGTCCTGGGCGTTGAAACTGCGCCCCAGGTTTCGTTTGTTTATTTATTATTTTTTTGATCTGATCGTACCCATTCTTTCTGCAGATTTGGCTCATGGAACGACTTAGGCTTTTAGAAACTCCTACCGATCCTAAACATTATCGTCCCATAGCCTTGGGTAATCGAAAGTATTTGCACCGAGGCCAGGACGAGCCCGAGTGGGCTTCCTTTTTTACTCATGGTATTTGTTCTATTAAGTGGGTGGTACCGTGGTGGGGTTTGACTACTATGACGGGGGGTTCTGATGTGTCAGTTTATGTATCTTTGCTGGGGCTATCTCGGCCCATTTATATCTTTCCTTACCGAGTCATGCATCAATACAGCTTAAGGCAGACTATCCCATTTTCTGATACAGTACCACCTAAAGTAGCGGCCTTTTCACAAGCACGGGTTCAAGCATGGGCTAAGTATTATGATGGTCTCCCGCGTTGGGCCGTGGCTACAAATGGCTTTGTGGGTCTTTCTGAAAACTACAAGTTGTGGATGAGTTCCGATGATAAAGCTGTGAGGACCGAGGCTCGAAATAGGGAGCCGGCTGAGCTTTTGATACCTCGTATTCGGGTTAAGTATGAGGGCCGTGATTCTGCCAATCCTCGCACCCATGGTATTAAGACTGTGAAAGCTCGTCCTGATCGAAAGCGAAAGGAAGTTCCTCCCCGTTCCAGTTCTAGGCCTAAGAAGATGCCTAACATGAAGGGGCCTGCCGTTGCTAAAAGAAATGCAAGCTCTCGCGGAGATCGTCGCCGGAACAATGTATGGGTTAGGAAAGCTCAGCCGCTAGTAGAATCAGTGACTAATCCAGTTGATGTTGATAATCCTTCCCCCACCATTGTTTGTGCCCTTGAGGCTGAGCGGGCGGTAACTGTTCAAACTGAGAATGTTTCTGAGGTCTTGGCATCTTTGGAAGTTAGTGTCCAGGAGCCGGTTCTTATGGAGATTGATATGGGGGCAGCGCAGAAGCTTGTGGGGGTGGACCCTGCGAACATCGCCATCTACAAGACTTTATTTGATGATCCGGAAGAACTAGAGTAGTGTAGTCCTTGCTAGGGTGTAGGTGCCCTTTATTTATTTCGGTTGTGTTTGTTTTTCATTCCATAGCACTTTTATTTTCCTTCTTATTATTTTTTTAATAAAGGCATGTTTTATTCTTATTTTCATTTTTTGCTTCTCCTCTTTTTTCATTTTTTATATATTTGCTTATGTCTAACACTTTTGCACAACGTATATATTTTTTACTTGATTGGACCGAATCCACAAATAGGATTGCCTACGTATCTTTGTTAAATAATTTTAACTTAGAAACAGGTCGCGCGTATTTCTAGCTAGAATAAATTGTAGGATGCCGAATTTAATAGATATGCTCTGAGGTGGAAACATATTATTTGATCGGTGAAATGAGTGAAGTTTTATCATTATTTTAATCTGCTGTTTTTTTGCCGTAAGCCGTGTATCTGCACACGGAATTCCATGTGTTTTTTTTTTCGTTTTTTGTACGACTATTTTTCGGTACGCATATCTGAATACGTGTTGTACCCCCCAAGTGTTCGTTATTTTTCCGTTATGTGCGGATAAAATGACGAGCACTTCTGGAAAAATTAGGCAGGCAGAGAGTTTCAACGCCCAGACTGGGGTGTCAAAGTTTTCGGCGCCAGAGCTGGGCGCTGAAAATGATTTCTGGGCGGTCTTTTTTGACGCTTTGCTTCACATGTTCTTGCATTTATATTTTTTTTTTCTTTTTTCTTTTACTTTTTTACTCGTATTGAAATCAATTTTGACGCTATTTCGGAGGCTTTTTTGACTGTTAGCGTGAGACGCATTTTTGTCTGGATTAATTTTTTCTATTCATGACTCGAAACGGTTTTGAGAATGGGGTTAGTGTGCGGAAGATATGAAGATCTTTGTGTAGGCTTTTTGAGTGGGCTGAGGCACGCGTTGACGTGGGGGGCGGTGTTTATTATTTTATGAATTTTTTTTGAGCAACATTTGCATTGTTTGGATGTGATTTCCTTTTTGATTTCTTTGGGTTGCATGGGTTAGACCTTTATGTTTTGGCAATATGATAGTGTGGTTCATTTTGGGATTTTTTTGAATTTCAATGTCACGATTCAAGACCGAGTGGGCCTTGTTTATTGGGCCTAGAGTGGGCTGTTTCTTTGTTTTTGTATTTGCAAGTACGTTTGGTGCTCTTTTAGTGTTAGAATAAAAGTTTTTAGGAGAAATCTTACGCCTTTATTAATTTGCAAAGTAAGGAAAACACACTGAAATAAAATTTGCCTATATTCTAAGGGGTCTTAGGACCATCTAAAGCCTTTATTTTTTCCTATCAATCTAAAGAACTACTAGGCGTTTTTTTCTTTACTAAGGTTCTCTTTATGGCTCAAGCCTTGGGTTTAGTCTCGTAAAACTTTGGTCCTTCACCGATACTCATCTTGAATTCTATTCCCTTTGTGTTGACCCACTGACATGTCTTCACCCATCCGTTCTCAGCCTCTTCTAGTGTTGATGCAGGAGAGATTAACCGGGTTGGATCGAAGCCTTCATCTTGTAAAGCTAGGGTAGTCATCACAGTCTCGTCCTCCATAGGCCTCGATTCGTTAAACAATGTCCATAGAGCCTGGTTGTCCAATATTTCAGCTGTTTTGGTCTTGGTGAGGTGAGGTGCCTCATCCAAAGTATGGCAGTCATGGAAAATTTCAAATCCGGGTTTTAGCAAGCCATCCTGAACGAAGGGTTCAGGAAAATCACAACATGGGTGTTTTTCTCCTTCCCGAACGAATATTCCGTTAAGATTTCTTTGATACGGGGGAAGAAGGGTGGTTTTTTTGGCCTTAGCTGGGTTAAGGCGCAGCCTAGACAAGCGGTCAGCAATATCTTCCTCCGTTGGTTCATAGCCTAGGCCAAAGGGAGTAGATTTGTTGGGTAGAGGACGGAACGTGCATTCCTTCTTCCTTATGCCCAATTGGGTTCCTGGGAAATAACCTTGAGCTAACAGCATTTTAGGGATGACTTGGGATGCGCGCGGGTCTAGGAATGCTGAATCATAGTCCTCAATGAACTGGATGGCTTCATCCATTTAAACACCGTAAAGGTCGTCTGCAGTTTAGGCCGCTCCAACTATAGTACAACTGATGTCGAGAGGAGGGGCGCGGATTTCCCGAATTACCCCGTTATGGTTAAGTTTAACCATTTGGTGCAAGGTAGAAGCCACACCTCCTAAGTCATGGAGCCAAGGTCGCCCCAAGAGGAGGTTGAAAGTGGTCTTGATGTCGATTATTTGAAACTCCGTGGTGCGTGCCACAGACCCGGTTTGTATTGTAAGGTTGATTTTTCCCAACACAGGCCTTCGAGAGTTATCATAAGCTCGTACTCCTTGCGTGGAGGTTTGGAAGTCATCGTTTCCTAGCCCCAAGCAATGGGCGGTTCGCAATGGGCAAACGTTAACTGCCGAACCGTTATCTACGAGCGCTAGGGGTATGTTTTGTCCTTTGCATCCAACCACTAGATAGAGAGCCTTGTTGTGGGCGCCTCCTTCTTTAGGTATTTCTTTGTCAGTAAAAACTATTGCTTTTTCCTCAACATCTCTCGTGACGTGGCTAACCAACGAGTCAGGTGTGATGTCCGTAGGGACTGAGATGAGGTCAAGTGAGCGAATACGTTTTTCACGATGTTCCTTTGAAGTGCACATGAGATCCCAGATGGTAATCTCGGCTTTGGTTCTTTTTAGTTGCTTCAAGAGAGGATTTTCGATGACTTCTGCGACGGTGGTGTGCCGCACGTTTTCAGGAGTCTGTCTGACTGGGATATCGTCCATGGGAGGTGGGCGAATATCCGGTTGGTATATCCTTCCGGATCGGGTGAGATTGTCGACTTCGGGCTCCTAAGGGGTGGTGTCAATGAGAGCATACCCGGGCCAAGTTTCGGTAAAGAGGTCCTGGCCCGATACTTGAGATAGGTAGACATCTTCAGCATCATCATCCCACACACCGCACACTTCTCTCTCGATTCGATCCATAGGGACCACAACGAGTGGTACACCTTGAGGTGTGATGTACATCGTAGGGTCGAAGTTCTTAATTTCTGGTTGGTCGAGAGAGATGTGACAAGAGCCGAGTGGGCTCTTGTTGTTGTTGGGTTTGCCAACGTTAAGGAGAGGTATTACTTCATCCTCTATCATGTCCTGGATTGTGTTTTTTAGATTCCAGCAGTTTTTAGTGTCATGCCCATTTCCTTGATGGAATTTGCAGTAAGTACCTTCGACCCAATATTTACTTTTGACAGGAGGGCCACGGGTGGGGCCTATAGGCCTCAACTTTCCTTGATAAGTTAGTCTTTCGAGGGCTTGTACCAAAGTCAACCCGAGTGGGGCAAACTTTCGATCTCGGACCCATCTTCCAGGGCTTCTTCGGGCTGGGGTCTCCTCTACGGCATGGACTTCTTGGGCTTGGGATGTGTAGCCCCTGTTATAGGTGTTACTTTTGTATGCGGGCTTGCTTTGTATTTTTTTCGCGAGATCATCCTCGATCTTTATTCCCACATCATAAACTCTTTTGAAAGTGTCAAGGCCCAGGTACCTAAGGTGTTGTCTGTAAGCCGGGTCCAGGTTGTCAATGAATTTTTGGACCAATTCTGTTTCGGGAGGCCTATTGATTAGTTGGGCTGCTTGGTCCCTCCATCTAGCAAAGTAGGTTGTGAAACCTTCATTTTTCTTTTGGAAGTGGACTTCCAGCTCGCGCATGGTGACTTGAAAATCCATGTTCGACGAGTATTGCTTGATGAAGACATTGACAAAGTCCTCCCAAGTGGGGAAGAGCTTAGGGTCCTGGTGGTAGTACCATTTGAGCGGCACAGGTTCCAAGGACAACGGAAAGGCAGGTAAATACATGGACTTGTCCACGCCTTTCAAGTTCATGGCATTCACGAAGCTCAAGAGATGATCACGGGGATTGTCCGTGGCTTTGAATTTCGATAAGTCAGATGAACTAAACTTTTCTGGTAGTTTGCCAGGAAAAGGTTCAGGATCGAGGGAGAAGTACTTGCTCCCCATGGTTTGCTGTAGAACCATTTTTTCGATCCTCTTCTCGTTATCGAGGTCGTTTTTGGCTTGCGCAGCTGCTAAGGCTTCGTTTTCCATTTTCAGTTGGCTCATGAGTTGGGTCATTTGGACCATCCGGTCTCGCAATTCTTTGATGGACATGTTTGAGGGTGCGAATCGAGGTTGGGGGAGCGGAGATCCTTGAAAGAGGGAATGACGGGCGGAGCTTGGAGTTACTAAACCTTGCGTTGGTGATGTAGCTTCGAGACGCACTAACCTTTGACTTTCAGATCGGCACCAAGTGGCAGGACCAGCCCTATGCATAAGATAAGCTAAAGTTTAGGCCCCAAAGTTTTAAGCATTACTTAGTCTAGACTTTTGACTCTCTCTATTGGTTTTTTCCTTTATTCTCTCTTTTGTTGGTACACTCTTTGGTTTTTTCCTTGGTCATTCTTTGGATTTTCGAAACACTTGCCCGTGTGACATTCATAGCCATTAGCATGCTCGGTTTTGGTGCCGAATATTGTCGTTGTAGGAGGCCTAACAACGACACAAAGAGTTATTTATTATTTTTTAGTCGCTTTTAGAATCGAGTGCCTTTTCATACGCCCTCGCAACAATTTTTTTTTACGAAAAGTTTTTTTTGCTACGTATTTTCTTTATGCGCGGGCACCGAGGCTGGTGTGCCTGACCAAAAGGCCAGGCAGCAACTTCAGCGCCCAGCGAAGGGCGTGAGAAATATTGGCGCCCAGCCAGGGGCGCTGAAAATGCGTCCCTGACTGGTACTCGTATTCTGTTCGCGTATATTTTTTGTATATGCAACTTCATTTTGCGTGCTTGCCTAATAACGTCCTTTACGCGTTGTGCAGCGTTGTGGGATTCGTTACAGCCATCCCGAGCGTTGCTTATTTTTGTGGCGATCGTCCGGGTTTGCGGAACACGTATTTTGGTATAAATCTTTGGCCGATTGGTTGATAAATGTTTGGGCAATTCTTTAAGGTCGTTGGTTTTCTAGCATTATTTGTCACACACAATCACATAATTCGCTACACATAACTAACATTACATCATGAGGCAAAATAATAATATGTCACGTAGTTTATGATAGGCTTCTATGGGTAGTATTTGCGCCGGCTTGGTACCGCTTCTATCGCAGATCCAACACATGCCCCGGTCGAGGTAGTGCCTTCAACAGACGAATTTCGCCCAAGTGGCCAATCACGATGTAAGCCAAGGGGGCATGCACCAATGAGAGGGACCTAGTGGGCGAGCGATTGGGTTTGGGACGGGTGTATTACTAGCTAAAGTGCCGAGTGGACAACATTTGAAGCGTATGCACCCCTCGGTTGGCGATGGGTATCCTTAGTCCCAACTCCCGAGATGAAACATTCAAGGGAGCCAAGATTCGTTATGCGGTTCTGCCCGTTCACATTAATATGCTGATTTTCAGGTCGTCCCAACTTGATGGGGAAATAAACGGGGGGTAGGATCGTTTCACCCTTCGGCTATTTTGATTACCTACGAGCACGAGTATTTCCTTCACTATCCCCAGTGGAGTCGCCACTGTGAGGGGGTCGAAAAAGCACGAGGCTAATGCGTGACCTCCTCCCTCGTGGGCGTGACGTTTCTTTTTGTCAAATCAAGTGTAATTGGATTTCCTGTGAGTTTACACCCAATTGACTAGTAATATAGGAGTCGCCATTCAGTTTTTAACGACAATGAGAAAAACTGACAAAACCCGATTATCGTGACATAAAGGGAGTGCAATTATGTTTGACCACGACGGCCGTAGGTTCCCTTGTGATCCCTGGTGTGGGGATCTCTCAACGTACACCCGCAAGGTAGAGATTGAGGGTTCGGGGGACTGTAACTACCGAGAGGAGTACTCGCTCTTCGATAACTCCAAAGGCAGGATATCCTTACTAGCTCAGCATAAATAATTGAAGGGACATGCGTTAACTATTAAACTAATCTGAATTGATTTTAACAATATGCAACACATAATACTAGATCGATCGTGATTATCTGGTTTAGATTGATTTAAGGGACCTAGCATGATAGTTCAATTTCCCAAGATATTATCTTTATTAGGCGTGATAGAACAATCAGATTTAATAGTTTAACAGTTTTATAAAAGGGCGAGGAAAGCGACTAAATCATACGAAGGGACACATTACGACGCACCCTTGAGAGGTGCGTCACGGTTCTCAGAAAACTAACCACTTTGGCTTTTCTATTTCTCATTTTATTTAACGAATCTCAAGTTTCCGGGCTTAATTCTTCAGCTACAAGGGACAGGATACGTTCTGTTCGATTTTTGGATCGATTGCGACAGAAAGCGGGATCAATTTCGCAGCGTGAGGCTTAGGCTTAGGGGTTGGAGTCAATACTCAGAATATGAATTGTGTGTTGTGTTCACGTCGAATTTGGGGCTATATTTATAGGGAAGAGTTCGTGGAAAGATAGAATTGTAGAGCTCTAATCCAAGAAGAATTAGGAGAAAACACGTACCCAGGTAATTTCAACGCCCAGGGCTTGGCACAGAAGATTTCGGCGCCCAGAGCCAGGCGTTGAAAATAGGGTCTTGGCCGTATTTCCTTGTCAGATTTGGACTCGTGGAATACGGAGTCTTTGAGACTTATCCGAGTCTTATAGCGCGTGTTAACTTTATGACGGAGTGCGTCTGGGTCCGTTACGAACTCTAGGCTCGTTAGGATTTTAATTAATACGTAACTCTTTAATTTCGAATTATACTAGGAATAGGATTCCTCTTGCAAATTCTATCTCTTTTAGGATTTATGTTGGAGTGCAACACCTAATTCTGACAGGTTTCTATCTTTTATGTCTTGCCACTTTTAGCAACTACCCGTTACGGCAGTGACTATTTTTAGCAGGTTTCTATAAATAGCAGGTTCGGGTGAAATGAAAAGGGTGATCGAGATTCGTTATTTTATAGGAGATGCGTTGCCAAGTGGAGATTTATGTTCTCATCATCGAACCTTCCCTTTCGGGAATGGGGACAAAAGTAGGTGTCTATAGAGGCCATAAAACATACTCAATGTTTTGATGACAAAATTGAAATTTTGTTGATTTGCAAGTATAGTTTCACACCTATTGGTTGCAAGTTTGTTTTAAGGATAAAAACCATCAAACATGAAATTGTGTTCACACACAAAGCTAGATTAGTTGCTAAAGGTTACAAGCAAATTCACGAAGTGGATTGTGTTGAAACCTCATGCATAATCGTAATGCTTAATTCTATAATTCAAGTAATGATTGCATATTGGTACATATGGCAATTGGATGACAAAACGTATTCCTCAATCAAATGTTGGAAGAAACTATGTACATAGTATGTTATAGGATTTGTGGATCCAAATAAATACTTGAAAAGGAAAGCTAGCTTATGAAATCTAAGTACAGATTTAAGCAAGCAATTGGGAATTAGAACTTTATTTTAGTGAAGCTAATAAGTATTTTAGTTTCATAAAATATACATCATTCTTATAGATATATAAGAAGTTTAGTGGGAGTACGTAAAACTTAATTGGTCCTATGTGTATCACACACATATCTCTCTATTGTGAAATAAAATTCAAATGCTAATGACTTAGATTTGAAAATTATTCATCAATAATGGACCAAGGCGAAACTTAGTACATACTAAGTATTAAGATCTATTTACAAAGATCTTATAATATTGTTTTGGATTAAGTAATGGCATTTACTAAATCAAACACGAAAGACTCCCTAGGAGATATTCGACCCATGTGAATAAATCTAAGTAAAGAATGTTTGAACTATGTATAAGCATTTACTAAGTTAAACATCAAAGGATCTGAATAGATTCTTAACCTATATTATATGTCAAAGAATTTAGCTGGATTCAGTATCTACTGAAATTGAATGAGCTAAAGTTACATGAATAGAATTCAATTGGGAATTATTCTGCAAAAGAATTTATCATGTATGATATAATATGAGGATCGCCAGAAACGTATCGTATGACTTTAGGCATGAAGAACATATACCAATCTCTATTGATCTAAGTGAAGATGAACTAGATTGAGATCAAGAATACTTATGGTACTTGAAAAGGTACATAGGAAAAGGTACAAGGAAATAAAGATATGCTAAATTTTAATGCTACATGCATAAACACTGGTAAAGGATCAAGCAAGATCCCTTTGGAGTTAACCATTGGCAAGCACGAGCTATAGAGTATCGTGTTTTGAAATGGCAACATGGATTGGATACCATGAGTTGTTGCGTGGGAAATTAAATATTAATTTCTATGTTCTAAGATACAGATGGAAAGTCTTCCACATATCCGTGAACTGCTTGGATAAGCAAATCCAAACAAAGCATCACTAGCAACCTAAACAGTTGAAGTAAAAGTACTTATTGCCTGAGAAGCAAAAAAACAGAGTTGTTTATGTTAAAGAGTTCTTCATTGAACTTGGGTAGATCACATGTCTGCTGACTTGATGATTCTTCATTGTAAAATGCGTAGAACCACTATCGAAGTAAGAAAGACTATATCACATAATAAACAAACTCAAAAGATCTTATCATCATATCTCGAAGAACGTTCGATGAAAGAGGATATTAAGATTGGCAAAGCATGATAACTAAACCTATGCAACAAGTGAGAAGCAACACTCACATTGTAGCACTGGAAATCAAGCATAACTTTAAATTCCATGAACTGTTTTAAAGATGGGTTTGAGGCCCATGGTTGTAAAACATTGGGGTTGAACATTTATCATATATGAAATGTATTTTCATATTCCATTTAATCTTGGTTTAGTATTAAATGATGAGTCCCTTCGAATTTGACGATATATTCAAGATAGACTGTCAGGACCAGTCCTGTGACTAAGAAATGTCTATCAAGTGAACTTGAATGTCAAAAGTTGAAAATGGTCCCTGGTCGGAGTTTTCTATAAAATTGGACGCATAGAAAACGTTAGACGACTAGAATGCAAGATGACTAGTAGTTCTGTTTCTTGAACTATGTGGACATGGCAATGTCATTACCATTTGCATAGATACTTACTTTGGGAAGACTAGTATCGGACAGACCTATGAAACTTTACTGTAAGAGATGAAAATCTGTCATAAGTAAATTTCATTAAAATTATTAGACACTAAATCCTCAATACCTGAGTGATTTGAGATTACTTGTTTGAGAACTCGTTACTTTGACGTTGACCAACCGTCGCACCGTAAAAGGAGGCTATAAAGGCAACGCTCAGGTAATCACCTATCAAACGAAGTCTAATCTCAAGATCGCAAGATTGGGATTGTCCTCCCATAAATCGCGATGAGATGATTAAAAGTTGTACAAGGCCACTCGGAGAGCTAGAAACTGTTTATTTGATCAGTTGAACTCTGAAACCGAGAAACACCTCTGGACATAATAAGGATGACAACTCTTACCTTATGTTCAAGAGCAAGCATCGAGCGACAAAGGAATTAGGAAATGCACACTTGTCCCTAAGGACAAGTGGGAGACTGAAGGAAATAGTGCCCTTGGTCCAAGTATGCATATAATATTAAGTCTAATAAATGCGGTTCAGTATTAATTAACAAGTTAATAATTCAATGAGATCAAGTGAGCTGAATGTCTAGCTAGAGGCCGCTTCAGTTCAAGTGGAATTAATTATATTAATCCACAGCTTACTCTTGACTGAACCCGTAGGGTCACACAAATAGTACGTAAACGGATCAAGTATTTAATGGCATTAAATACTCCATCTATGGATTTCAGAATCGACGGATCTTGGTTTTAGTGGGAGCTGAGATCGTCACAAGCAAGAAATGAATACTCCGGAAACGATGATATTGCCGGAAACGGAAATATGGATCGTATTGGAAATATAAATATTATCCAAGTCGTAGATGTTGCCGGAAACGGAAACATGGTACGTATCGGAAAATATTAATGGAAATGGAAATATTGCCGGAATCGGAAATATTGTCGGAAACGGAAATATTGTCTGAATCGGATATATTATCGGAATCGGAAAATAATTCCGGAAACGGAAATATTAAATATTTGTTCGAAACAGAAATTAATTCCGGAATCGGAAATGTTAAATATTGTTCGTATCGGAAATAAAATCCGGAATCGGGAAATTAATCGGAAGCGCGTCGTACGAATTAGCATCGGACGAGCTTGCTAGACGAAGGCCCAGCACGAAGCCAGGCCCACGTCTAGCAAGAGAAACCCGCGCACAACGCACCAGTCAAGGATGCGCCAGGCCCACCGCAAGGCAGGTCCAGCGCGCGCTAAGGCTGCGGCAGCGTGTGGGCTTCGTGGCAGTGGGCTGCGAGTGCTCGTGGGCTGCGCGCGCGCGCGCATGGCGCCCCTCGTGGGCTGCTGTGCGTGCGTGTGTGTTTGTGTTCACATACGAAACCTAAAGCGTATAGGATTCGTTTAAATGATTAAATTCCTAATTCTAAAAGATAAATTAATTAAATAAGAGTTCTACTAGGATTCTAATTTAATTAATTCGTATCCTAGTAGGATTCCAATTCTCTTTCCATACCCCTATAAATATGTGGCCTGGGTTCACAATTTATAACGAGTTTTGAAGTATTCAAAGTGATTTTTGAGAGCAAAAATTCAGTCACATTCTTGCCCATAATTGCCGAAAATTATAGTACCTTAAGGGCGATTCTAGTTGGTCAATCTTAAGGCGGATCCGGACGTGTTGTGGACTATCTACGGAGGGACGACACTTGGAGTCCTAAAGACTTGTTCTTGTTCGGTTCGGGCGCAGCTAGGGAGGGCACGCTACAAAGTGTATGCACCTAAATTATGCTATATGATTATGTATAAATAATATGTTTCCTGGCTTTATGGTTTTTCCGCATGATTTATGTTTATTCATATGTATCATAACCTAACACAAACTGACTTAGGTGTTGAACACAATAAGACAAATCTGGTCTGGTAATACCCAGGTAAAGCAATCTACCAACCAATCTTCTGTAAACATCAGGTTCAGCAATCAGATCACCCACATCAGTAGATAAGTTGAGTCCACAAGATAAAGGTGCAGATACTGAATCACAATTCTCCATTCTAGCATCAGCAAGAATATCTTGAATGTATTTCTTTTGGGAAAGGAATATGCCTTTTTCATTTCTGTGTACCTCAATGCCCAAAAAATAAGCCAATTGGCCAAGGTCCTTAATTGTGAAAGCTTGATCAAGAGAAATTTTCACTGCGTCAATTTGAGAAGAAGAAGTACCAGTAAGAAGAATATCATCAACATATACAAGCAACACCAGAAATTCACCATCAAGAGTTCTGGTGAAAAGAGAATAATCCCGTGTGGATTGCTGAAAATTGAGAGTTTTCAAGAACTTGCTTAACTCTTTATTCCATTGTCTAGAAGCCTGTTTGAGGCCATAGATTGACTTTCTGAGTCTACATACCTCACCTGGCTTAGATTTAGTGTAACCAACAGGAGGTTTCATGTACACCTCCTCATCAAGAAAGCCATGAAGAAAGGCATTGTTTACATCAAGTTGACAAAGAATCCAGCCTTTCATAGCCGCAAGTGCTATGACAATTCTAACAGTAGCTAGTTTAGCAACTGGAGAGAATGTTTGAGTGAAATCCCTTCCCTCAACTTGTTGATAGCCAATAGCAACCATCCTACCTTGCTCTGTGTTTGTCTATTGTGTAATCTGGATTCAACTTTGTCCTATAAACCCATTTTGAACCAATAGCTTTCTTGTCCTTGGGAAATAAAGTAAGATCCCAAGTGTTATTGCTCTCAAGAGCCTGTATTTCCTTATCCATAGCCAAAATCAAATTCTCATTATCCTTAGCTTGATTGTAATGTTGAGGATCAGATGAAGTAGAACACACAGAGAAAGCTAGAGAATCCCAAATATCAAAGTTATGTAAAGCCAGATCAAGTAACCAATCAAAGTCAAGTGGAAATGAAGCAATATTGTCAGTCAGTGTAGAATCAGCAGAGAATGACAAAGATTCACTGTCATTGGATGGAACCAAAGAAGTTCTATGGGGAACATATCCTCCTACAAAATCAGTAAGAACTGAAGAAGGCTTTATTTTTCTGGTAGACTGTCTAGGTGCATGAATAGGAATACCAATTGGATTAGGAGGTGGTTGAGGGTTACCAGAAGTCAAAGAAATATTAGGAGAAGGAATGGAAGAATTTGAATTTGGGGAATCGGGATGTATAAAATGATTGGAAGGATTTGGAGATGGGTGAGAAAAGATAGGAGAGTTAGGAGAAAGAAAAGAATTTCCAGGTTCACTGGTGTGATTTGTGACAGTGTGAAAATGTAAGTTTGAAGAAGAATTATCAGTACCAAAGTGAACTAGAGAAGGAGAAGAAACAATATTAGGAATAGAATCAGGTGTAGTGGCATATGGGAAAACAATCTCAAAGAAAATCACATCTCTGGATACAAAAACATTGTGATTATCAAGGTCATAAAGTCTTTGTAGGCAGCAGGATAACATATAAACAAACATCTTTTGGTTCTTGAGTCAAATTTATCCCTCTGAATGTGATTATTGTGAGCAAAACATAAGCAACCAAACACCCTTAAAGTGTCATATTCAGGTGGTTTATTAAACAGAACCTCAAAAGGAGTTTTCAAACCCAAAAGCTTAGAAGGAATTTTGTTGATTAGGTGAGTTTACAGTAAGAATGCACTCTCCCCAAAATTTCTTAGGAAGGCCTGCATGAAATCTCAGAGATCTAGCTATTTCAAGAAGACTCCTATGTTTTCTCTCAAGTCTCCCATTTTGTTGAGGAACATATGGAACACTTCTTTCATGAAAGATCCCTTTGCTGGCAAATAAGTTCCTACAGGATTCTTTCACAATTTCAGTTCCATTGTCAGACCTGATTCTTTTGACCTTTGTATTGAACTGAGTTTCAACCATGGACAAGAAACCAGAAACAACTTTCTCAACTTGAAGTTTATTATGAAGGAGATAGGTCCATGTTATCCTACTGTGATCATCAAGTACAGTAAGAAATAATGAAGCTCCATCTAGATTCCTGACTTTATATGGGCCCCATAAATCCACATGAATCAAATCAAAACATGCATCTGCTTTACTTGTACTAATAGTAAAGGGCAATTTATGTTGCTTAGATTTGTAACACACAATGTAGTTATATTCAGAAATTCCTTTACAAAACCCAGAGTTTACATACTTCATTTTGGACAATGAGGGATGTCCTAGTCTAGCATGAAGCATGTGTATCTTATTTCTATCCAACTCTTTAGCCCGAGAAACACTAGTGGCAGTTTTGCTTGGTAGAACAACCTTATTCTCATCAATCTTATTTACATTAGTAACACTTGCTACAGTATTACAGCTTGGTTGCTGATGAATGATACCTTTGTTGATTGCAGTACTTGACAGTTTGTTGTTTGAAGGTGTAACAAAATAGTATAGACCATTTGTCCTTTTTCCAACACCAATCAACTCAGAACTAGCAGGGTCCTGGAAAGTGTATCTAGTACCAGTGAATATGACTTTCACACCAGTATGCTCAATTAGTCTACCAATAGACAACATATTATGTTTGAAAAATTTAACCAATAGGACATTATGTAGGACTAATTTAGTGCTCAAGACAGTATCTCTAATAGTTTCAACAGTCAATTGAGAACCATCAGGTAGTCCTACTTTGATTGGATTGAAAAGTGGATGTATGTTGGTTAAAATGGTTTCATCATAAGTCATGTGATCACATGCACCAGAGTCAACAATCCACAGGCATTCATCATGCAACTTATTTACAGCACAATTGAATGAGTGAGAAAGAATAACTGCATAATTGACATAAGAGCAAGTGGCTCTAGTTGCATCAGTATTCTGAGATTGTTTGATGTTCATTACCTTCATAACTTCTTGACAAATAGCATTCAGCATGTCATTGTTCAAAACTCCATTATCATCATATGTATTACCCAAAGGTTCATCTCCAATATCAACAGAATAATTGACATTTGCTGCAAGCCTACCACCAGTAGAACTACTCCCCTTGGAAGCCTTAATAGTGTTGTACCAATCAGGATAGCCAATAAGTTTGAAACACTGATCAGCTGTATGTCCTTTTCCTTTGCAATGAGTGCAAATTCGATTTAGTTTTTCCTTTTTCAACTCTTTCCAATCTTTCCTCCCAGAACCAGCAATATACTTCTGAGTCTGTCCACCTTTGTAAGCTTGTGCAGCCATAGCACTGCTAGTAATAGCATTACAATCAACAGTAGCATTGCTCAACTCTTTTTGCTTCTCTATTTGTTGAGTTATTGAAAAAGCTCTGTTGATGCTAGGCAAAGGATCCATAGACAATACATTTGTTATAGTACCATCAAAACCTCCATTTAATCCAAGCAAGAACTTCATCATTTTATCCTCTTCTTCAAACCTCATCTATCTTTTTTCAAAAAATGACAACTACAGTGATTCAAAGCACCACAAGTACAGGTAGGAAATGCTCTCAGATTCTGCATTTCATCCCATAACTTCTTCGATTTGCCATAATATGTAACAATGGTCATGATCTGTTGAGTGAGATTCTCAATCTCTTTCTTTAATTGATAAATCAAAGGACCATTGGACTGACCAAACCTTTCATTCAATTCTTTCCATAGTTCAACAGCATTATCAATATAACCAAAATCATCAGCTAATTCATTATTCATAGAACTCAAGATCCAGCTTATAACCATAAAATCAGCTCGTTTCCATTTGAGATAATCTTTGTGATTAACTGCTGGTTTTGTTATATCACCATTAATGAAACCTTCTTTTGTTTTTAGCAATCAAAGCTCGTTTTACATTTCTACTCCACCGAACAAAGTTTACACCAGTGAAAACAACAACAACTAATGAAGATGTTGGATTATCCGAATTAGCAATGAAATAAGGATCAGAATTGTCACCATTACCTCCATTGTGTAAGTTGTGTTGTAAATTATCACTTTCAGAATCTTCAATTTCCATTGCAGTCAAGAGATGAGCTTAATCAAACAAAAAATTCCTGAGTTTACGCAAGAAACTTCGCAATTACAATCGCAATCAGCAAGAAATTTTGTAACAAACACTCAGAAATCACTCGCAGTTCTTGATTTAAAGAACTGATTAAATCAATCTCAAAATGAGATAACCTCAATCTCAGATCAGAGATTATTGCTATGATACCATGAAGAAACCCAAAACTGATATGAACAAAGTTTTGGAGAGGAAAGAATTTAGTTGAATTAATCTCTCACAAAAACGAAAGAAATTAAAGCAGAATAAACTGCTTATATACAAAGCTAAAACCAGCTCATTCATAACAGAATTTGTAACTAACTAACTTTCTGTTTTTAATAAATAATAAAATATTAAAATAAATATCATTTCCTAAAACAATTTAGTGGACATAGGTGGAATAAACAAAATATGAATTCATTTAATGAGCTTAGTATGGAGTATCTATAAAAGAAATCACCATTAATATATGAGAAATTTCAACTTATCATACGCTACAGTCTACACACATCAATTACCGAGATAATTGGTTATTATTTTTTGTGTACTTTTTTTTAGGGGGTTTTTATTCGACGTCCTTTTTCGCTAAAAACTTCCTCGTTTTAATGACAAAAGTACCATGTTACCCTTATAAAAATTAACCCCCCCTTTCCTTCACCTCTAACCTCTCACCCCACCATTCAAATCCGAAAACCTCCAACCACCACTCATTCACGGCCCACCACCTCCAACCACCTCCACCATTAACGCCCAACACCTCCACCATTCACGTCGAAAAAAATAAATAAATAATTTTAAAAAAAAATAATTATAACAATTTATATTTTTAAGTAGCCTACAATTCCGGAAAAAAATCAAAAAAAAAATTTGAATTTTTGGGCCGCCTAGAGATGGCGGCCCAAACCATGTACGGGCCGCCCAGAGATGGCGGCCGGAACCATGTACCGGCCGCCATCTCTGGGCGGCCCGTACATGGTTGTACAAAGTTGACAATGAACTTATCCATCGAATTTGACAATGATCTAACCTTAAAACAATCGGCATATTTTACAAAGTACTACTTTTTTAAAAGGAATTTACGAAGTACGTTGTACATTTTAATTTGATATCTAATTTTCAAAACATATTCTTAACAAAATAAGAACAATGAAAAAATCACAACTACATTCTAAATGTTTTACATATTAGGCTCATTTTGAAGATCTCATTAAATATTCATCGTTAATATTTATGGACTATGTGTCAAGTAGTATTACGGTTTAAAATTATGAATCAAATAAACTTAAAGTAATCAAATAAAAATAAAATATTTGATAATGCCAGATGACATGTACATCATAATGGTTATAGTCCTTAAAAAAAAATGTGTAAATGAGAATTTATTAGAATATACCTTATATTTTTTTTTTGTCGCGAATGAGTCATAAATGAACATATAAATCTAAATAGGACGGAGAGTTTAAACCTGAGACCTATACTGTACATACCTTCAATATAGGACCTAAATTAGCCACACACCTTGTAAGGAAAATCGATCCACATTTTACAAATTAAACAAAATAATAGATATATGAAGTGACACAGAAGATCAATTTATGTAAAGGGATAACAGAACTCAAACAAAATAATAGATATATGAAGCGACAACAGAAGATTTGATTTTCCAGATTTAACTCGATCTGTAGTTTACTATTCTTTCCTCTTCTATCTTTCGTTCAAGATCTTATACCTTTTTTTCCACTAAAATATTTTTTTTAAAAAAAACAGACGCTTGTCGCTTCATCTTCATTGTCTTGGTGTTGATTTTGTTCACTGTAGTTGTCAACTTCTCTCTCCTCCTTCCTCCCCATTGATTCATCTCATACTAATCCCCAAAACATGGAAACACAGGATAAAAATTCTCTTTTTGCCTTGTATGTTGTTTGTTTCTTCAATTGAATCAAATTGATGAAACTATTGAAATCTGGAAAATTGGATTGAATAGATAATTTGTGGCCACGATATTATTTTTCGTTCTACAAGAAAAAACGATTGCGAACAATGACCTTAGACTCAAATTCTGGCATATATGTTGAGGTCGACCGTCGACGCCATCATATGTAAATGTCGTAGATGGTGGTGTAAATGAAGCAACGACCATTGATGAAGATAATGAGCTTTTGAGATTTTGAAGCTATTTTGGTGTAAGAGGTAATGAATTGTCCTTGCAAATCACCCCGCAATTTACTTGGAACTTGGAATTTGGAACAGGCTTGGAAAAGTCATGGAAAGTATTTCCTCGCATTGAACTACGGAGTAAGATTTGAACAAATGCCACATCATCTTTTCCTAGTTATCACCATGCCACGTTTCTCGCCACACCAGGTGGGTAATTGACCCATTGGGTCAATAAAGTTTTCTCTTCACTATCCTACTAATGACTTAATTATTAATAAACCTCGTCATTTTTTTTCAAACATAATTTTTGAACAATAACATTCTATTCTACTTCTCTTTTCATATTGTAGGTGTTTGGTAGTTAGCGGATTGGGATAGAGGATTGAGATGAATCCGCTAATTCCAAAAAAGTTGATTGGAAGAGCTTTTTGAGTTAGAGGATATTATGGAATATCTAAAATTACAATTTTATCCCCTGCCTTCTAATTCACTCATACCTACCTCTCAAATTGCAATCTCACTCTCATCCCATAATAGACCGAAGGCTAGTTTTCTTATAATTGTTTTTTTCTTTCCCATTTTTTGGTTCTTGTTTATTTTAATTCCTACTGTTCTTTAATTTCTTATTGATTTTTTTCTCTTTGTTTTTTTTCTATTTTTTTCTTTTTTCCCTTTTTTTGCTTGCCATTTGATTTATTTTAGTGTTTTTTTTTTCAAGCTCTTCAGCCCTTATTTTTCCTGCATTTTCTTCTTTTTAATTTTCTCTTCTTTTTGATATTCTTCTTTTTTTTTTCTTGATTTAGTTAGTTTTTTTCTCTTTTTTAAAAAAAATTAAAAAAACTATTTTTTTTTTCAATTTTAGATGTGATTTAGGAGATACAAGTGAATGTTGTGTAATTTCTTGCACGAGACATGTCGTTTAAGTAATAACGAGATAACAAAGGTCTGAAATGATATTACTCATAGTTTGACGGTAGGTAAAAGGTCTACACATCG
This sequence comes from Spinacia oleracea, assembly GCF_020520425.1. Taxonomy (NCBI): domain Eukaryota; kingdom Viridiplantae; phylum Streptophyta; class Magnoliopsida; order Caryophyllales; family Amaranthaceae; genus Spinacia; species Spinacia oleracea. The sequence continues at coordinate 81,979,081 of NC_079491.1, forward strand.
ACATCATATTTCTTAAGCATTTGATTTATTTGTTTGAATAAACAATTTTATTACAATTTCTTTTATGTCGTTAGTTGTTTATAACATTATAAATAGAAAAAAAAATGTTTTAAACATTTTTGTGTTTGCAGTTGTCTTTTCTCACTAGAATCTCAACATAGTAATGGTGAATTAGATTCATAAGTGAACTTCAATGTAAATTAATCTAGAAACTATAAAAATTAATCTCGCAATTTTATTAATCTATATATTATACTAAAAGAGAGGAAATCAATGTGGTGATGACAAATGTCACTCATTGATTCGCCTCTCTTTTAATTAAACAAAAATAATTATAACACTCTAATTTAGGAAAATTATTATTGATTTTTCATTATAAATCTTATAGATTCTGTTGATAGTAAACCTGCTAAAAATATTATTCAGCTATTTCCCTTCCTAATTAAATAAATCAATTATAAGGAAATATACTTTAGTTTAATACCTTATTACGAAGTATATTTTTAAAAGATATTGTTGTCAAACTAAAGAATATCTTTTATATTTATGTATTAGTAAAGTAGTAAACATTAAATGGTTTTACTACGACATACAAAGTATATGTCAACGCAACTGATCTGATTCACATTATGTCCATTTAATTATACATGCAAAACTAATTTAATAAAAATACATGTCGTAATATTGACACAAAAATTTAACTACTCCGTAAATAAATACCCCCTATGTTTTGTTAGGTTATGATTCATATGACAGTTCATAAATCATGCGGAAAAACCATAAAGCCAGGAAACATATTATTTACACATAATCATTTAGCATAGTTTAGATGCATACTCTTTGTTGCGTGCCTTCCCTAGCTGCGCCCGAACCGAACAAGAACAAGTCTTTAGGACTCCAAGTGTCGTCCCTCCGTAGATAGTCCACAGCACGTCCGGATCCGCCTTAAGATTGACCAACTAGAATCGCCCTTAAGGTTCTAATATTTTCGGTTGGGTAGGCAAGAATATTGGCTGATTTTTCTGCTTAAAAATCTTAGTTTTGAATACTTAAAAACTTGTATGTAAATAATGACCCCTAGGCCTTTATTTATAGAGTTATGGAAAAGGAATCGCAATCCTAGTAAGATACGAATTAATTGAAATTAGAATCCTACATGAATTCTATTTAATTAATTTATCTAATTAGGAATAGGAATTTAATCACACACTAACTCTTGCAGTTTTAGGAATCACGCATGAGCACAAACTCACACACACACACGGCAGCCACAAGGGCTGCCCATGCGCATGCGAGCAGCAGCCCATGCAGCGCGGCCCACGCATCCGTGGCCTTGGCGCGCGCTGGGCTTGTGGCGTGCGTGCTTGCTGGGCGATGGCCCGGCTTCGTGCTGGGCCTTCGTCCGGCAGGCCTCGTCCGATGCTAATTCGTACGATACGCTTCCGATTAAATTTCCATTTCCGGAATCTATTTCCGATACGAACAATATTTAATATTTCCGATTCCGGAATTAATTTCCGTTTCGAACAAATATTTAATATTTCCGTTTCCGGAATTATTTTCCGATTCCGGCAATATTTCCGATTCTGACAATATTTCCGTTTCCGGCAATATTTCCGATTCTGGTAATATTTCCATTTCCAATAATATTTTCCGATACGTACCATGTTTCCGTTTCCGGCAACATCTACGACTTGGATAATATTCATATTTCCGACACGATCCATATTTCCGTTTCCGGCAATATCATCGTTTCCGGAGTATTCATTTCTTGCCTGTGACGATCTTAGCTCCCACTGAAACCAAGATCCGTCGGTTCCGAATATTCATAGATGGAGTATTTAATGCCATTAAATACTTGATCCGTTTACGTACTATTTGTGTGACCCTACGGGTTCAGTCAAGAGTAAGCTGTGGATTAATATCATTAATTCCACTTGAACTGAAGCGGCCTCTAGCTAGGCATTCAGCTCACTTGATCTCACTGAATTATTAACTTGTTAATTAATACTGAACCGCATTTATTAGACTTAACATAGAATGCATACTTGGACCAAGGGCATTATTTCCTTCAGTCTCCCACTTGTCCTTAGGGACAAGTGTGCATTTCCTAATTCCTTTGTCGCTCGATGCTTGCTCTTGAACATAAGGTAAGAGTTGTCATCCTTATTATGTCCAGAGGTGTTCCTCGGTTTCAGAGTTCAACTGATCAAATAAACAGATAATCATAGCCTATGATTCATCCGAGCACGGCCATGCATTTCACAGTTTCTAGCTCTCCGAGTGGCCTTGTACAACTTTTAAGCATCTCATCCCGATTTATGGGAGGACAATCCCAATCTTGCGATCTTGAGATTAGACTTCGTTTGATAGGTGATTACCTGAGCGTTGCCTTTATAGCCTCCTTTTACGGTGCGACGGTTGGTCAACGTCAAAGCAACCAGTTCTCAAACAAGTAATCTCAAATCACTCAGGTATTGAGGATTTAGTGTCTAATAATTTAATGAAATTTACTCATGACAGATTTTCATCTCTTACAGTAAAGTTTCATAGGTCTTGTCCGATACTAGTCTTCCCAAAGTAAGTATCTATGCAAATGATTATGACATTGCCATGTCCACATAGTTCAAGAAACAGAACTACTAGTCATCTTGCATTCTAGTCGTCTAACGTTTTCTATGCGTCCAATTTTATAGAAAACTCCGACTAGGGACCATTTTCAACTTTTGACATTCAAGTTCACTTGATAGACATTTCTTAGTCACAGGACTGGTCCTGACAGTCTATCTTGAATATATTGTCAAATTGAAGGGACTCATCATTTAATACTAAACCAAGATTAAATGGAATATGAAAACACATTTCATATATGATAAATGTTCAACCCCAATGTTTTACAACCATGGGCCTCTAACCCATCTTTAAAACATTTCATGGAATTCAAAGCTATGTTTGATTTCCAGTGCTACAATGTGAGTGTTGCTTCTCACTTGTTGCATAGGTTTAGTTATCATGCTTTGCCAATCTTAATATCCTTTTCATCGAATGTTCTTCGAGATATGATGATAAGATCTTTTGAGTTTGTTTATTATGTGATCTAGTCTTTCTTACTTCGATAGTGGTTCTACGCATTTTGCAATGAAGAGCCATCAAGTTAGCAGACATGTGATCCACCAAAGTTCAATGAAGAACTCATTAATATAAACAACTCTGTTTTATTGCTTCTTAGGCAATAAGTACTTTTACTTCAACTGTTTAGGTTGCTAGTGATGCTTTGTTTGGATTTACTTATCCAAGCAGTTCACAGACATGTGGAAGACTTTCCAGCTGTATCTTAGAACATAGAAATTAATATTTTAATTTCCCACGCAACAACTCATGGTCTCCAACCCATGTTGCCATTTCAAAACACGATGCTCTATAGCTCGTCCTTATCAATGGTTAACTCCAAAGGGTCTTGCTTGATCCTTTGCCAGTGTTTATGCGTGTAGCATCAATATTTAGCATATCTTTATTTCCTTGAATCAAGAACTATTCCTATGTACCTTTTCAAGTACCATAAGTATTCTTGATCTCAATCTAGTTGATCTTCACTTAGATCAATAGAGATTGGTATATGTTCGTCATGCCTAAAGTCATACGATACGTTTTTGGCGATCCTCATATTATATCATACATGATAAATTCTTTTGTAGAATAATTCCCAATTGAATTCTATTCATGTAACTTTAGCTCATTCAATTTCAGTAGATACTGAATCCAGCTAAATTCTTTGACATATAATATAGGTGAAGAATCTCATTAGATTCTTTGATGTTAACTTAGTAAATGCTTATACATAGTTCAAACATCCTTTACTTAGATTTATTCACATGGGTCGAATATCTCCAATGGAGACTTTCGTGTTTGATTTAGTAAATGCCATTACTTAATCCAAAATAATATCATAAGATCTTTGTAAATAGATCTTAATACCCAGTATGTACTAAGTTTCGCCATGGTCCATTATTGATGAATAATTTCAAATCTAAGTCATTAGCATTTGAATGTTATTTCACAATAGAGAGATATGTGTGTGATACACATAGGACCAATTAAGTTTTAAGTACTCCCACTAAACTTCTTATATATCTATAAGAATCATGTATTTTTTTTTATGAAACTAAAATACTTATTAGCTTCACTAAAATACAGTTCTAATTCCCAATTGCTTGCTTAAATCTGGACTTAGATTTCATAAGCTAGCTTTCTTTTTCAAGCATTTATTTGGATCCACAAATCCTATGACATACCATGTACATAGTTTATTCCAACATTTTATTGAGGAATTGGTTTTGTCATCCAATTGCTATATGTACCAATATGCAATCATTGCTTGAATTATAGACTTGAGCATTACGATTATGCATGAGGTTTCAATACAATCCATGCCATGAATTTGCTTGTAACCTTTAGCAACTAATCTAGCTTTGTGTGTGAACACAATTCTTGTTTGATGGTTTTTATCCTTAAAACAAACTTGCAACCAATAGGTGTGAAACTATTCTTGCAAATCAACAAAATTTCAATTTTGTCATCAAAACATTGAGTATGGTTTATGGCCTCTAACCATTTAAAACATTTGAGTCTATATATGGCCTCTAACCATTTTAGGGAATCTAGGTTTCGTCAAGTCACAAACTCATTAATCTACATGATAATAGTTTGACTGCAAGTTGTAGGTTTCTTCACTATTTAATAGAAGAATCTCATAGTTTCATTGACCTGATCTCTATGTTTCTTTACTATCTAATAGAAGAATCTCATAGTTTCAGTGACTTGAATTCTATGCCTACTTGGGTATAGAACATCAAACAATAGAATATCAATAGCCACTTGAAAGTCCTTTGAATATTCTGTTCTCCTTGAAGCACTTGTAAAGTCTTCTAAGAGATATCTATTCTTTAAAGCCACTTCTAAAGTCCTTAAAGAATAAGTTCGGATTTTCTGAAGCACTTCGAAAAGCCTCCGGAATGTCCGTTTATGTTTGTTGTTCGCCTCGAAAACTTTCGAGGTCTATTTTCTCCCACTTGTCATTTTGGAAACGAATCTCCAAAAGGACATTATTTCGAGCAAACAAACATTATGTTCTCAAAAATTCGTGGTAGAAACAATACCCTTGTGTCTCATTTGAATAAATCACAATGAAACATATATCTAGACTTGGGCCTTAGTTTGTTGAATAACAAACACTAAGCTCCCACTGAGTTTAGCAACTCTTTAGATATATATAATTGAAAAGATATCCTGAAATTACTTTTCAATAGCTTTGACGAATTTGGTTTAGTTTGGTGGTAGTTGAGCATTTTGTTTTAGAAATTATAGGAAAAGTCTTTATGATTCATCATTGATCGAATCAAGTACTAATTGACTTCGATCATTCCAACGTAGATATGCCATATCTTATGGAGCTAGATTGTGAAATTACAACACACAATCATTGATGATCATATTTGGTCTCAAGTAATCATCAACATGATCTAACCTAGATCTTTATGATTTCTTGCCGAGTGGATTTTATACTTCTGAATCTTTGAACTAGCCAAACAGATTCAACTTATATCACATTTGAGTAAATAAACCTATATTCACTCAAATCCATGTGAAATAATAAAGTCATAAAACCTTTCTTTAGCTTTGAACTCTATCGTCTAGGCGTTCTAACAATAGTTCATATTCTTTGTTACTTTCAACAAGTAAGACTAGCTTGTCTTAAGTTGATCTAGAAATCAACCAACTTTCAAAAGTCCATCAAAATAGAGCTTATGAATGTTAACTTGTTGATATGGTCTAAGCAACAATGCCAAAGATTTAATGGAACTCAAATCAAGGGTTTGATTTGAACCTAGTAAAGTTCTTTAAAGAGTTGTTTGTTTTAATCAAGCATATTGACTCAACCAGTAATTGACCATTTCATTCAAATAAACAAACAAACAAGCATTGTTTTTGTTCTTCTGAATGTGAGTCTTTCTGTGTTTGAAGCAGAAATTTAGGTATGCTGATTATGGAACAAAATAGCCATTAAGTTCCAGCCTTTGAAAGGACTTAAAACAAACTAGATGACCCTACAACTAATGTAGCATTGCCATGCTTCATTTCCCACTTGTAGGTCATTAGTGTATCCTAGCTTCCATTATTTGAGTTATTACCGAAGTAAGAACCTCAAGCGGTATATGATACCAAGGAAGTTTGATTGCTAGGTCACTTCTCTTTAAACATAAATTTATAGGTAGAAACGGAATCGTAAATTCCTTTCATTTGTTCCTCGTTTTCCTATTTCTTGTACCCTTTCTTATAGTCTTAAGAATTGAATTCTTTAGTGTTGACTTTTATACTTTGTTAGACATGTCCAATGTCACCAACAAGGTTCTTTACCATTTTAATTTATGTTGAATATTCTGTTTCAACTAGATGATCTTACCAGAAGCTTCTAAAGTTCTCTAAGCATCGATCTATTCGAATGTCTAGGAACTAGACTCATTCGAGAATTAAATGGAAAAAGGATTTATGGTTGTTAACCATTGGTAAAGCTGAGCGTTTAAACTCAATGCTTTATGATCTCAAAACCACATTGTATTTTGAATTCACAAGCACCAATCGGTTTGCCATTCGACTTTGATACTCGAAAACAACCATAAAAGTCGATATAAGAAACGTACATTTTAAATTGCTCACTTTCTCTCATTTCCGTGAATCGTTCTTGGATTCACTACCAATCGAGGAAATTTACTGTTATTGCAGTGCAAGATATTTAATTATAAACAATAATTAAAACATACATTGAAGCATGCAAAGTCTAAACATTTATCATGAATAATAACTTGAAATTAAAGCAACCATGCAATTCAAACAAGTTATTAGCATTTTATTCGATTTTATTGTTCCGGCAGGTGTGAATAAAATGATTCCAAGATCCTAAAATCATTGAAGAACTAAGCACAGTTTGTCGACTTAATCCTAAAACATCTTAGGTAAGCAAAAGCCTTTTGCTAATAGTCTAGAAACTATTCTTGGTTGATAGGTACGTCTAAGAACTTATTAGGTAAACCTATCGATTTTGCCACGACATAAAAGGACTCCTTACTTATATCGTTGAGTTTCACCAAAACTAACGTGTACTCACAATTATTTGTGTACCTTGCCCCTTTAGGACCAATAAGTAACACCTCGCTGAGCGAAAACTATTACTAGATTGATGTAAAGGATATCCAAGCAAGTGTATATTTTGGCATGGCACCTTATAACTCAATTTTTAAGTTTGGAACTTAAGGCTCTTACTATGTTGGTTAGATTTTAAGTGAACTAAAATCCTTAATCATGCAACATAATCAAGCTTTTGATCTCATGCATTTTAAGACATATTTAAAAGCAATAAATAACTTAAAACAGGCATAAGATATTTGTGATCTAGTATGGCCCGACTTCATCTTGAAGCTTTGACTTCAAAGTCCGTCTTGAAAATCTCCGTGGGAGGCACCATTTTCTTCAATTAGGATAAGCTATAACTAATTACAACTATTTGATGGTTCGCAGACCATATTTGAATTGAAAAATAACTTTGGTACTTTAGACCAATTACATTCAAATTAATGGTACGCAGACCATATTTTCTATCCTATTTGGGCCATACTAGTCACTTCATAACCTGCAAAACAGTACATATACAATATATACCATTCACCCATTCATTATCATGAATGGCCCACATAGCTGGTTAGTAAAACACATTATGCATCACGTAAACATTTGCAGCAATTAATCAAGGGCACCAATAATCTACCAATTATTCAGTCCTTATTAATTCTAATCGAGTTGTTTTAACCTTAAGGATTTGTAGACCTAATCAAGAGTTTATGACTAAAAAGCGCTCCCACTTAAACCAATAAATTCATATGCTTTACTAATTTTAAACATAAAATTGTATTTCTAGTCTAACCGGAAACATACAAATTTAATTAAAATTTAAAGCTCATATAAATTTATAATTGAATCCAAAAATTTAATTTAATTTCAGTCGCATTTAAATTAATTCATGATTTTAATTTTAGTAAAATAATTAGAATAAATTCCATTTATTATAATTATAATATTCAAAATTAAAATCCAAGAAATTAATTCAAATTATTAATTTTAAAATTAATTAAAATTACGTGAACTGAAATTTTCAAATTAAACATTCAAAACGATCTAATCGTAACGCAAACACCCTACGCGTTGCACGCCCATGGGCCGTACGCACACAGCCATTGCTGGCCATGTGCGCGCAGCCCATGCGCTCGTCGCATAGCTGCTGCTGTCCTATCGCAAGCCTCCGCACAGCGCCCCATCGTACGCGAGCTATCGCTCGCAGTGCGCGCGCGCGAGATCGCTCGCTGGGCGCGCTGGCTCGCTCGCTGTGCGCGCGAGCCATCGCTCGCTGGGGCGCGACATCGCTCGCTCGGCGGGCGACATCGCGCGCTGTGCGCGCGAGCCATCGCTCGCTGGGGCGCGACATCGCTCGCTGGGCGAGCGACATCGCGCGCTGTGCGCGCGAGTAGTGCTGGGCGCAGCGCTCGTGGCACGCGAGCTTGCGCTCGCTGCGCGCGAGGCTGCTCGCACTTGTGCGAGGCAGCGCGCGTTGTGGCGCAGCTCGCTTGCTGCCCACACGCGACTGCCTTGGCTCGCCCCTCGCCCATGCCCATTCGTTCATTGCTCGTGGCACACGACACAAGGCAGGGCTGCTGCCTTGTGCTCGTGCACTACGCCCTTGCTCATTGCATTCGTGCCGCACGGGCGACGAGCTCCCTTGCTCGTCGTCGCATGCCCGCATTATACAACACCCCTTAAGGGTAACACGAAGCGTCCATTGCTTCGTGCGTGCAAGTTATTTGAACGAATCGCATAAAAATTTAAAATTTATATTTAAAATTAATGACAAATTAATAAATAATATTAATTTCATAATTTTAGGGCGAAAAATCGAAAATTTATTATCCAATTGATTTCTGATTGATATGGATTCAAGTCTAGGTCATAAAAATTTAAAATTTATCGTAAATTTACAATTTTTATGGTGGTTTTTAATCATAGGTTTCTAATTAAATTACAATTAATTATGAAAATCAAATTAATTCTAAATTATTCTAATTTTCAACAAATTAATCATAATTACAAATTAGATTGCATAATTAACAAGACTAGGCATTCAAACTTGTTAAACATATGCAGTAGGTCAATCAAAAATTCAAGATTTATCAACAAGAATCGCAAATATTTAATTTAACATCTTAAATTTACGAAATTTTGCATTCGAAAAACTAAAACCTTCGAAAAGTCATAGTTAGGCTTCGAATTTGAGAATTCTGGGTTCGGCAGAAAAATATTATTTTTGTCAAAATTTTAGAATGCCTTTTACATGCGGAATTGACACAAAAATCACTCAATTCGGATGAGTAACGAAGAAACTGCCGAAAAACTGCGTACGTATAATTAAATAAACGCAATTTGCAATTAATTAACAATTACGAAAATTAATCACCCCTTTTAATTCTTGCAAATTTGTAATATTTAACCATGTTCATGCAATTTAGATTATGAAAATAATAAGGGGCTCGTGATACCACTGTTAGGTTATGATTCATATGACAGTTCATAAATCATGCGGAAAAACCATAAAGCCAGGAAACATATTATTTACACATAATCATTTAGCATAGTTTAGATGCATACTCTTTGTTGCGTGCCTTCCCTAGCTGCGCCCGAACCGAACAAGAACAAGTCTTTAGGACTCCAAGTGTCGTCCCTCCGTAGATAGTCCACAGCACGTCCGGATCCGCCTTAAGATTGACCAACTAGAATCGCCCTTAAGGTTCTAATATTTTCGGTTGGGTAGGCAAGAATATTGGCTGATTTTTCTGCTTAAAAATCTTAGTTTTGAATACTTAAAAACTTGTATGTAAATAATGACCCCTAGGCCTTTATTTATAGAGTTATGGAAAAGGAATCGCAATCCTAGTAAGATACGAATTAATTGAAATTAGAATCCTACATGAATTCTATTTAATTAATTTATCTAATTAGGAATAGGAATTTAATCACACACTAACTCTTGCAGTTTTAGGAATCACGCATGAGCACAAACTCACACACACACACGGCAGCCACAAGGGCTGCCCATGCGCATGCGAGCAGCAGCCCATGCAGCGCGGCCCACGCATCCGTGGCCTTGGCACGCGCTGGGCTTGTGGCGTGCGTGCTTGCTGGGCGATGGCCCGGCTTCGTGCTGGGCCTTCGTCCGGCAGGCCTCGTCCGATGCTAATTCGTACGATACGCTTCCGATTAAATTTCCATTTCCGGAATCTATTTCCGATACGAACAATATTTAATATTTCCGATTCCGGAATTAATTTCCGTTTCGAACAAATATTTAATATTTCCGTTTCCGGAATTATTTTCCGATTCCGGCAATATTTCCGATTCTGACAATATTTCCGTTTCCGGCAATATTTCCGATTCTGGTAATATTTCCATTTCCAATAATATTTTCCGATACGTACCATGTTTCCGTTTCCGGCAACATCTACGACTTGGATAATATTCATATTTCCGACACGATCCATATTTCCGTTTCCGGCAATATCATCGTTTCCGGAGTATTCATTTCTTGCCTGTGACGATCTTAGCTCCCACTGAAACCAAGATCCGTCGGTTCCGAATATTCATAGATGGAGTATTTAATGCCATTAAATACTTGATCCGTTTACGTACTATTTGTGTGACCCTACGGGTTCAGTCAAGAGTAAGCTGTGGATTAATATCATTAATTCCACTTGAACTGAAGCGGCCTCTAGCTAGGCATTCAGCTCACTTGATCTCACTGAATTATTAACTTGTTAATTAATACTGAACCGCATTTATTAGACTTAACATAGAATGCATACTTGGACCAAGGGCATTATTTCCTTCATGTTTATGTTTATATCGCCGATAACAGAGTAAAAGAAAGTTATTGCACAATTGTGAAAACAATCATATCATAATAAGATAAGTGGTGGGACGGAATACATAAAATGTGTATTTAATTGGGTATGTGATAGATGAGAATGATGAAGATCGAAGGAATTTATATTTTTTTCTAACAAATTTTTAAAAAAGTGTAATATAAAAAAGACATAACAAGATAAGATAGGCGAGCATTTACCTATACTACGTATATAACTGAGAAAATTTTAATTTTGTATTTCACGAATTATATTTAGTACGTTCGATTTAAAAGTTGATGAATAAGATAAATTTTTAATTGAGTCAATTGAGTTAAGAGGGTGGAGTATGACATTTTTTAATGAATATTTGGTCGAATAAAGTGGGTGCACATTATAATGTAATATATTTGATCTACTAATAATATATCATATTTGGGCTTAAGGGGCAAAGATGATTTTGGAATTTCTAACTCCATAAGCCAACGTAGGCTTTATAATGGTTGTATCTTATAATTAAATACCCCCTATGTTTATGTTTATATCGCCGAGAATAGAATAAAAAAAAGTTATTACACAATTATGAAAACAATCATATTATAATAAGATAAGTGGTGGGCCGGGATACATAAAATGTGTATTAATTGGATATGTGATAGATGAGAATGATGAAGATCGAAGGAATTTATATTTTTTTCTAACAAATTTTTTAAAAAGTGTAATATAAAAAGACATAACAAATAAGATAGGCGAGCATTTACATATACTACGTATATAACTTAGAAAATTTTAATTTTGTATTTTACGATTTATATTAAGTACGTTCGATGTAAAATTTGATGAATAAGACAAATTTTTAATTGGGTCAATTGAGTTAAGAGGGTGGAGTATGCCATTTTTGAATGAATATTTGGTCGAATAAAGTGGGTGCACATTATAATGATATATATGTGATCTACTAATAATATATCATATTATATCATATTTGGGCTAAAGGGGAAAAGATGATTTTGAAATTTCTAACTCCATAAGCCAGCGTAGGCTTTATAATGGTTATATCTTATAATTAGTGGTTTATATTGTACGTAGTAGTATCTTATATTATAACAAAATTATTATTAATATGTTTGCAATGACAAAAGTATTTTTTGTATGTTAATGTAAATGATTGTAATATCAATTATATGTAAATTTCGTGTAAAATTAACATTTTGTTATGTAAACCATGCATCACACTTTATATGGGCGAGTTCGGAGTTTAGATTGGGCTAACGAAGAAGATAAAGATAGATGATTGACTAATATTCACTAATAAATTGAGATTTGGTGTTGGTGAGCAGATATGAGGATAACGTGTACCCACCTTGGTGATGGGGCAAGTTTAAATTATTGGATTAGAGAACCGTCACCCAATTCTAATTATGTGTGTCACTTTTAGATACTTTCATCAATATTATAGATAATACAATCAATTTTAATAATAAACTTATGTCAATATGTTCAAAAGTTAGCTGAAAGACAGAGTGACTTATTTGATGAATATATGGACGAAATATGGTCAGTGGGGTGAGTTTTTTGGGAGATATGCCCCGTGCATTGCCCTTGGTGGACGGAGTGGAGGCAATTAGGTAGGTGATGGGGTTAAAAAATGTACTCGCCTCGGGTGACATGACGAGGATGCATGGATTTTTTTTATTAGCCCCGCTCGCCTCTTTTATCGGCCTTCAACCAATTTATTTTGAATCTATTAAAAAAAGTACCTACTAACCTACCTATTACAATGTTTTGTTATTTATTCAATTACTCCAATCAGATAACACAAATTGTCAAAAACTCTAGAATAGAGTTTTAAAATTCAAAATTCTCTTACCAAAACAAAAAAAAAAGTTGATTCCAGGGGTGAGTTTTAGGTTGGTGTTGATATATCGGTGGGTGATTGAGCGGGGATGAATTTTATTTTTTACCTTTCAGTAAGGGGATTGGGTGGGGGGCCCTGTTGGTACTATTGTTTCTATCATGGGTGACGATGATGGGGATAAGATTTTAGGTGATTACAATTGTGGAGGTCCTTCCACGCTTCACAGTCATTTCTATCTGAATAAAGTAAATGGTGGGGGGTAGGTGTTAAGTGATCGGGCAATGAGTTTGATGGGCGAGTACCGCATAATTTTGTCTATGTACACTGATTTGTTTTAACTTTTTTAATAAATACGATACTAAATGGGAAAATAACAAATTTATCCATCATTGATATTGATTAAAATATATGTAAGCTTTATTTTGATGATAATTGTCTACTACTATTATTTAGATTTCATATATTTAGATTATAAACCGTGCATCGCACGGGTACTATGCTAGTTAGATATTACTAAAATATTAATATTTACTTATTTATTTGCACAATTATATTGAATTTTTTTTTTGCAAAATGTTATTTAATTATTTTCATGATAGTATATACACACACAAGTATACCATAATGCATAGTTAAATAAATTATTATCATTCTAACAATTAGTAATTAAAAATTAAACAATAGAATACGTCATGTCCTTATTTGTAATTTGCATGATCAAACAACTAACCGCTAACAGCTATTTACCAAATACTTTTATAAAAACTGCTAATTCAATAAGCTAGTCAAAACTGCTAACCCTATCCGCTACAGCTAACCGATAACCCAAATTTCCAAACATGGCCATTATGTACACACTTCACTATATCTATGTAATATACTAAAAGAGAGGAAATCAATGTGGTGATGACAAATGTCACTCATTGATTCGTCTCTCTTATATTATAAAATTAATAAATAGATATTGTTATTACCATATTTAGCTGGATGAATTTTATAGTAACAAATATGGAAAAATCCATAAAGAATTAAAGATTCATCAATTTTTACTAACTTATAAATAAAAAAAAATCTATATTTGTATATCTATATAACCTATTCTATTTATCTATATATACATACTTTTAATTTGTCAGAACATTAACAGCAAAAATGATATGTATCCCTACTTTTTATTATTATTTTTAACTTTTCGTATGCCTAAATATTTAATCTTATCTCAATAAGTTTCATACGTGAATGTTGATAATATATTTTTTTTACACCTAAGTATAGTACGAACTTCTACGTAGTACTTTGTATTATTCAAAATTCCTATTGAAAAAGTTAATAATATACCGGTAAAACTCATTATCCAAATAAGAGAGAATAATTTGTTCAAGTATTAATTAGCCGTATCGATAATTTGTTCAACTTGTATTATATATTATGCTTTATTCAAAATTATGATCTTCAACATCGCTAATGATTCATCAACCTTGATCTCTTATGTTTTGACTTTGGATATACTAATAACATATTCTATGAATTCTTACTCATAATATACTAATAATAAGTGGTATTGGGATATAGTATGAGATTGTTTTGAAAAAATGCTAACAGTTGATCGATAATGGATATTTGATGGCAAATGCATTACTTCCGAGTTCTAATATTAAAAAATGCTAAGAGTTGATCGATACTGGCTAATTGTTGAAATATAATGTGTATATATCAAGATCATTAACTAAAAAGATACTCTAAGAATCTACTTCAATATCACAATACGAATAATCTGTTTAAAATAAAAATAAAAATATTTTAACAAGGTTGTCTAAAACATCTTTTTATTTAAAATAGAAAAATTTGTCAGAAATGACCTTTTAAAGTCCAAAAATTGTGACAAAAGACCTTTTAAAAAATATTTGTGAGAAAGGGCCCAATTCAAGTTTTTTGTTGTGAATAAGGACAAAAGACCATTTTTTGGTGGTCAACGCCACTTTTAGTGTTGACACATTTGCTAACACATCACGGTTGACCGCCGGAAAATTAGTGTTGACCACCGGAAAATGGCATTTGGTCCTTATTCACAACAAAAAAATTGAATTGGACTTTTTTTTAAAAGGTCATTTGTCACAATTTTTGGACTTTAAAAGGTCTTTTCTTACAAATTTTCCTTTAAAATATTTTAACATGTATTAAAACTTTTAACTTAAATTTACTAATGACTAATTGTATATATTGTCAATTTAAACAGGTGTCTAATATTGACTGCAGATATGTATAACGAATACTTACCTTTGTTTTAATATTCGAAGTAATGTTTATCAAGGTTGTGTAAAATATGCTTATTGAAGAAAAAAATTTGTTTAATAACTTTGTATCTTCTCGAATTTATACTTATGCTTTTATTTAATACTTAATTATTTTTTCATATGAAAAACAATTTTAAGAGTTTTATAATTTCATTTTATGTTATTAATTTCTTTGTCTTTGATCATATGATGGCTAATATATTTACCTTTGTTTTACATTGTAATATCATAAAAAATCTTTACGCACAGTTTTGGATAATGGAAATCGATGTGGAGCTATGTCGCTCTCTGATTTGTCTCTCTTATACTTGGTTTTATAAAAAAAAATATCATTATCTCCCAACATGCCTATTTTTCTATTTAATATAATATATAAGCTTACAATAACTTGTCGCATAAAACTCCGCGAAAAGACTATTGCAACGCTTAAATTTGGACGGAGAGAGTAAATGTTATAATGTTTTGTTTATTTACTCAATTATTCTATTAAGACACTGGAATTGTACAAGACCCTATAGTAGAATTTTAAAATTCAAAACTCTCCTGTAAAAAGAATGTTGATCCAAGGGTGGGTTTGGGCGAGTGCGGATACACGGGTCGGTGATATATCAGGGATGATTTTTATTTTGTACCCGTTAATAAGGAGATTGGGAGAGGTGAGTATTTTTCCTATCATGAGTGATATGATTGGGATATGGATGAGAATTTAGATGAGTACGAATGTGTAGACCCCGACCAACCTCAGAGCCGGGAAATAGTGGAGTAGGTGTTAAGTGATCAGGTAAATGATATAAATATAAAATGGTTAAGTAACTATCGAAGTGAAGGGTGGATGAGACTCTGATTAACACATATGATGAATAGATGAAAACAATTTTGTTTATGTACCCTTATTTGTTTTTCTTTTTTTATTACATAAGACACTAAATGGGGAAATAACAAATTTATCAATCAGTAACTTTAATTAGGAGAATATCTATAACGTACATGTGTCCAAAGTATAGTGTAATCAAACAACCAAATTGTGAATAGATTTTTAAAATTCAAAACTCTCTTACTAAAAAATAATGCCGGGTCCAACCGTTAATGGCAAAGTTTGACACTTGTGATGAGAGGGGATAAAAATACTTTTGTTTATGTACTCTTATTTGTTTTCTGTTTTTAATAAATAGGATAATGAATGGGCAATAACAAATTTATCAATCATTTATTTTAATTAGGAGAATATCTATAAGCTATATGTGTCCAAATTATAATTTAATCAGACAATCAAATTGTCAAATGCTCTGCAATCTAGTTTTAAAATTCAAAACTTTCTTACCGAAAAATAATGTCGGGCCCAACCATTTAGGGCTAGGTTTGACACGTGCATGTGATGTAGAACATATTACATGCACCCGGGTGTACGGTGTACCATCTCAGATTTCTCCTAACATGTGAGGAGAAAATGTGACGAGGATCATCGGTGAGCATTAAAATATTCTTGGGTGCACGGGGCACCCGGGTGTACCTAATAATTTTTACATGTGATGAATGGGGAGGATAATAGTTTTTTCTTGTATCCTTATTTGTTTTCTTTTTTTAATAAGTAAGACACCGAAGGAAGCAATAACAAATTTATCTATCATTAATTTTAATTAGGAAAATTTCTATAAGCTATATGTGCCTAAAGTATAATGTAATCAGAAAACCAAATTGTGAAATACCCTTAGACTTTTAAAATTAAAAACTCAATTATCAAAAAATAATGTCGGGTCAAGCCTTATAGGGCTTGATTT
This sequence comes from Spinacia oleracea, assembly GCF_020520425.1. NCBI lineage: Eukaryota > Viridiplantae > Streptophyta > Magnoliopsida > Caryophyllales > Amaranthaceae > Spinacia > Spinacia oleracea. The sequence goes on from NC_079491.1 coordinate 81,996,008, forward strand.
GAGGTGGATGTGGATACATGGAAGGGTGGTGACGCGGAGTTAATTTTATTTTCCGCCTGCAAGGCGGGGATTAGGACGTGGATGAGTATCATATCTACTGTGGTGACGGGCATGAGGATGAGAATTTTAGGCTGGAACAGGTGTTGAGGGACCAGTTCCACCCCTCTTCGATGGGGGTATAGGTGTTAAATGACCGGTTAATGATGATGGTTGGGAGTATTAAGTGGGTATGACTATCGAAGTAAAGAGCGGATGAGAATAAATTTATGTTTGACATGGGTTATGAAAGGGAAGAACGTAAATTTATCTATGTACCTTATTTTATATTTTAAATTTGGTAAAAATAAGACAAAAATTAGGGGAGTAAGAGACCTATCTATCATTAGTTTTAATAAGAAGATTATCTACAATCTCTATTTTGGTGATAATTGTCTATACCTATAGTTTAGTAAAAGTTTAGATATGTATATCATAAATCATGCATCGCACGGGTATTATACTAGTTGAGAATACTACCCGGTAATCCAAGTCCACAACAAACAACCTAGACTAATTATTAGACGAGGATGAATCTCGATGATTTTATATTGTTGTATTTCAAAAAAACTAGTATTGAAGCCCGTGCGATGCACGGGTTTGACAATTTTTGTATATATTTTGTCTTATATATTATATCATCGTATACAAATGGCCGTTTTATAAAGTATATCTATAATAAAATGTTAAAACAGTTCCCTTTTCAAGTCGGAGTATCAATGTAGGTTAGGAACTTGTGTATAACAATATTGTTATCATATCATCTCCTCTCTTCTTTTCATAATGTGCTCAACGTAGCATTAAAAAAAAATCAATAAAAAAAAAAATCAATGGTGTAGAATATTAGGAAAATATTACGTTAGAATTATCTTAGGAAATATTATGTTAGAATAAGTATTTGGTTCGTATTTTTAAATTAAATGCTTAGAAGGATCTATCCCTCACATAACTCTTTTTGTTTTCAATTCTATCTTCTTGTATCTTTTTCTCTTATTATCTTTTACTTAATTATTACTTATCTATATTTTCTTATTCCTAGCAAAATTTATCTCTTATATATATATATATATATATATATATATATATATATATATTTTATCCGGTACTTATTTGTATTTTAAAATTTTGAATAACATTAGTTAAATATTTATAGTAATGAGGATTCATCAGACCAAAAAAAAAAAAAAAAATTTAGTTTAGCAGAAATTGTGAAAATCGACAACTTTAATTAAATTTCCATTCACCAATTTAAAGACAACTCAATGTTAAGAGATTTAAACTTAAAATTACATTTCTAAATTTTTCGGACGGGTATTTACTTTGGACACAATTGCTTAATTTATTCATCATTATTTATCATAAACAATGTAGTTATCGGACCTTAACACCATCTGGCCCAATTATTCACAAGTGTATCTTTAAATTCTTTTTGCCCAGTTACAGGAAAATGATGATATTTGAGTAACTTTCTTAGTTCCTGTTGTATTATTTCAAAAGCTATAACTTTCTCTTATCTTTTAGGGTTTGATAAGCTATCTTTAATATTACCTACTTAGTTTTTTTTTTGAATTAATATTACCTGCTTAGTTTTTATGATGGAGATATATATTGCAACATATGTGCCTAGTGTGGTCTTATTTATCGAGGGAGTGTGAATTCATTGTGACAAATTGTTTTTATTTTATATGATTAACATCGTATAACAAAAGACCTCATCAGGAGGCGAGGATATTGATGATTTTTTAATCTTCCGATTATAATGCTAACGGACATGTTTATATAGGACTCCTTCTACTCTCTTGATGAATCTTGAACATGCGTTGAGTAATCGATCTTAAAAAAGTGAATGGAATCCTTATTATTAATGTAAGTGAAATTACAATCACCACTTATTATCAATAAGTACAATGGGCATGCTTGAAAAAAAAACATATGGAACTTTTTGCTTGCATGAGTTGTGACGCTTCCTTGTACCCAACCATAGCTTATTATGCTTCTATTTTGCTCTACAAAATGCAGTGCTCCTGGACCATACATAAGCAATTATCGTTAAACATCCTTTAAATCAACTGAATAAAAACGTATATATGTACAAAAAAGGTAGAAGAGAAATAGGATAATTTTTTATTGGAATCTATCTTTATCATATATAACAATTTAATCATTGCAAGACTCTAATATTTTTTTTTTAAGTAAACCTAAAATATTATTTAATTATATGTGATGACATAAAAATCTTACGTGGACGCTCTAAATGCTCTACAAAAAACTCCCCTATATATATATATTTACCCCAAACATCGACTAATTATGAGACGGGGAGGACTCTCAATGAATATTGTTGTATTTTTTTTTTTTTTTTTTGGTAAAAGAAGGGCAGAATTAAATTACTTCAAAAGGTACAGGTACATCAACGAAACCCAGTACAAAATTAAGGAACATTTTCATCAAAATTATATAAGCTAACATCCAAAGTATGTTGTAGTTCCGATAAATACATCTGGGCACAATAATTTTCTGGTTGTTGCATCACAGTGAAGCCTTCTGTTTCTATCTGCTCCTCTCTAACATTACGGGTTACGGGCCATCAAATCTGCCAGTCCATTAGTACGTCTACCCTCGAACCGAAGGCGCGAGTTTGAGAGTTGACTCATCAGTACCCTGCAGTCAAGTATAGTATAAGGTTAATATAGCTCCCAGAGATCTTATAAGTAGAGTTAACAACGTTTACAGCTTCTTTACAGTCGGAAATCAAGATCACTCTTTCCCATCCCTGTTGTGCTACTAACTGTAGGCCGTGTCTTATGGCCAGCAGCTCTGCCATGAGACTCGAATCTGCCATAGCTTTGCTTTTGAAACCCATGATCCATTGGCCCTGGGAGTTCCGCGCAACACCTGCAAGACCAGCTAGCAAAGACTCTTGTTTCCAAGCAGCATCCATATTTAGTTTAGTAAAACCAGGAGGAGGGGGGGACCACTGCATAACTGGGTTTTGGTTGGGGGTCTGATTTGTGGATGAGAGGCTGGCCTTAAGAGTAATGGAGGAGAACTCACTAATGGCAGAAGAAGCTTTATGTAAACACTCAGTTGATTTCACATTTTCCCTCGAAAAAACCCAAAGGTTGCGCCTTTTCCAAATAAACCATATAACAAATGGGAATGCCACCTCTCACTTTGTCGTGTTCCAGTCTAGATGGAGTTGCATGTTATGGTTAAGCCAATCATGAAGGTTCAGGATGTTTTTGGTATCCACATTATGAAGCAAAGCCCACATTTCCTTAGCACACACACAATCTTTCAATATATGTGCTGTGTTTTCAGTTTTTTGGGATAGAAGGTGCAGAATTCAGACAGGCCCATACCCTTACGTGTCAACAAGAAGCTAGACGGAAGGTAGTCATGCCAAACTTGCCATATGAAAAACCGCAACTTAGGAAGAGTTGGACATTTCCAGATTAAATTCATGTTTTTGACAGTATCGTCCTCTGCCGGGAATAAATCATTGTAGGCCATTTTAAGAACAAACTTATCTTTTTTGACAAACCTTGAGACCGGCATATCAGGGAGCAGAGTAACAGGGATTTGGGTGCACAAAATGTTTTTTAAAACATGATTTGGGAGATCAAAGCTGAGATTGTCCAAGGCCCACTTACCATTACTAATGCACTTTTCCACAGTCAACTCCACATCAGAGGGGGATAAGGGGCCTTGAATAACATTCCTAAGTTTTTGCAGACCCACCCACTTATCTGTTAGGTTATGATACATATAAACGAATATAAATCATGCGGAAAAACCATAAACGCCAGGATTCCAAATTAATTGCCACATAACAATTAGCATAATTTAGATGCATACACTTTTTAGCGTGCCCTCCCTTGCTGCGCCCGAACCGAACAAGAACAAGTCTTTAGGACTCCAAGTGTCGTCCCTCCGTAGAAAGTCCACAGCACGTCCGGATCCGCCTTAAGATTGACCAACTAGAATCGCCCTTAAGGTACTAATAATACTCGGCTATTTGGGGCAAGTGTTTGGCTAAAATTTTGCTTAAATTCTTACCTTTGAATACTTGAAACTCATTGTAAATTATGAGCCCTCAACTCATATTTATAGGCCATGGAATAAGTAATCGAATCCTACTAGGATACCAATTAATTAAATTAGAATCTTAGTAGAACTCTAAATTAATTAATCTATCTTTTTAGGATTAGGAAATTCAATCAACAAACGAATCCTATACGCTTTAGGTTTCGTAAGTGAACACGAACACACACGCACGCACAGCAACCCACGAGGGGCGCCATGCGCGCGCGCGCAGCCCACTGCACGAAGCCCACACGCTACCGCAGCCTTGGGCGCGCGCTGGGCCTGCCTTGCGGTGGGCCTGGCGCAGCCTTGGGCTGGCGTGTTGTAGCGCGCGTTTCTCTTGCTGGACGTGGGCCTGGCTTCGTGCTAGGCCTTCGTCTAGCAAGCTCGTCCGATGCTAATTCGTACGACGCGCTTCCGATTAATTTCCCGATTTCGGAATTCATTTCCGATACGAACAATATTTAACATTTCCGATTCCGGAATTAATTTCCGCCTCGAAAAAATATTTAATATTTCCGTTTCTGGAATTATTTTCCGATTCCGATAATATTTCCGATTCTGACAATATTTCCGTTTCCGGCAATATTTCCGATTCCGGCAATATTTCCATTTCCGATAATATTTTCCGATACGTACCATGTTTCCGTTTCTGGCAACATCTACGACTTGGATAATATTTATATTTTCGATACGATCCATATTTCCGCTTCCGGCAATATCATCGTTTCTGGAGTATTCATTTACTTGCCTTTGACGATCTCAGCTCCCACTGAAACCAAGATCCGTCGATTCCGAATATGTATTAGATAGAGTATTCAATGCCATTAAATACTTGATCCGTTTACGTAATATTTGTGTGACCCTATGGGTTCAGTCAAGAGTAAGCTGTGGATTAATATCATTAATCCACTTGAACTGAAGCGGCCTCTAGCTAGGCATTCAGTTCACTTGATCTCACTGAATTATTAACTTGTATAATTAATACTGAACCGCATTTATTAGAATTATCATTAAATGCATACTTGGACCAAGGGAATTATTTCCTTCATTATCTTCCCAAAATGAGATATTATTACCCTTTCCCACAACCCATTTGCAAGAATTGGAAAAAGACACCCACGGTTCCTTAAAACCCCTCCAGATATATGACCCTTTCCTAAAGCTAAAGTCAACACCTCTACTGTACAAGTATTTTTGCGAAATAATTTGGGAGGCAAGGTTTGAAGGAAAAGATGCAAGCCTCCAACACATCTTGGTGAGGAGAAGATGGTTAGTGAGGTTAAGATTTCTCACTCCCAGGCCTCCTCTCCATTTTGGTTGGCAGACTTTGTTCCATGAGATAAGGTGTATGCCTTTCTTGGTGGGGGATGATTGCCATAAAAAATTACTCGCTATAGAGTTCACCTCTTCTATGATACCCTTATGGATTTGAAAACATTTAAGAGGGAATGGCTGAGATTGTGGAATTTACTAAGCACAATTTTCTGGCCTTAGATAAGCCAGAAGCTTTCCATGAGGCTAACTTACTTCTAACTTTATCAATAATGAAAGTTAACTGGGATTTAGAGGGGTTTTTGTGCTGAAGGGGGAATCCCAAATAGGTACCCAAGTCATTGCTACAAGGGCAGTCTAGCTTAGCTGTAAACAAACCACAATCAGCCTGGGGGTGTTTGCTGAGAAAATGAGTTTGGACTTGGAGAAATTTATGGTTTGTCCCGAAGCCGAACTAAAAAAATCCAAAGTATCCACCATAGCCTCAAGCGTCTTCGGGTTAGCCTCCCTAAAAAGGACAAGGTCATCCGCAAATAAGAGGTGGGATATGGAAAGCGAGTTCCTATTCATGGTAAACGGGGTCCAATTCTTTTCCTCACACTCTTGGTGGATCAATTTTGAGAGCCACTCCATAAACATAATGAAAATGTACGGAGAGAAGGGGTCCCCTTGCCTAATACCTCTAGAGGGATGAAGGACTTAGAAGGCTTCCCATTAATGACCACCGATGCATTAGCCGTACAAACACAACTCATTATTAGGGAAACCATATCCTTATCAAAATTTAGGCCATAAAGGCAATTTCTAATGAAGTCCCACTCTAGCTTGTCATAAGCTTTTTCTAGTTCGATTTTAAAGGCAAAGTAACCCAATTTCCCTCTCCTAGTACTCATAGAATGGACAATCTCAGTGGCTACAATAAAATTAGTGTCCGGTCCCCTATTTGGGATGAAAGCATTTTGATTGGGGGAGATTAGAGTACTAAGAAAGGGCTTGATCCTATTGACAATGATTTTGGTGACCACCTTGTAAAGGATATTACAAAGACCAATAGGCCTAAAATTCTTAATTGATTCCGGGTTAAGCACTTTAGGAATTAAGACAATATTAGTTGTATTAATCGACTGGGGGGTGGACTTAGTTCTAAAGATTTCTTTAATAAAGACCCCTAAGTCCCCCTTGATGCTATCCCGTTGAGTTTGGTAAAAGTGAGCATGAAAACCATCGGGCCCCGGGGACTTGAAGGCACCAATGTTGAACACAACCTCTTTAATTTCCATGTCAGAAGGGATATCAGAAACTGCAATCAAACCCCCACCCGAATGCACCCCAATGGTCTCCTCTCTCTCCCAACAAACAGAGTGATTAGCAGTGGTAAACAAGTTTTGGAAGAAACCACAGACATGGTCTTCTATCTCCTTTTGGCCAGTGATAGAGTTCCCCACCTCATCGATGAGTTGGATGATTCTATTCCTGACCCTTCTCTTTAAAACAGTTTTTTGAAAAAAAATTGTATTTTTGTCCCCATTAATTATCCAATTTTCCCTAGACCTAATATGCCACAAACTTTCTTCTTGAACAAAAATATTATCCAACTCTTCTCTAAGCGTTGACTCTAAATCAAACAGATAAGAGGAGTATGGGTTATCGCATAAAGCACGTTTGATGCCCTCCAGTCTAGCCAAAAGTTTTGATTTCTTTTTATGCACCGACCCAAAGACATTAGTGGCCCAATGTTTAATAGGTGGGCGCATATCCAGAATTCTGCCATCAAATGGACCATGGGTTCTGGGCCATTCTTGGGAAATAAATGCAGCAAAGGAGGGGTCTAGAGTCCAGCTTGGTTCAAATTTAAAGGATTTGTAATTTTGATGGTGGGAGGGGAGTGTGATACGCAAGAGGATAGGGCAGTGGTCCGATTTCATCCTGGTTAAGTGAACTAAATTTGACTCCGGAAACATAGAAAGCCACTCAGAATTATACAAAGCACGGTCGAGTCTTTCCAGAATAGGCGTTTTCTTTCTACGATTAGTCCAAGTGTATTTTTGGCCCGAAAAACCAGCATCCATTAAGTTACAGTTATTAATACATTGTCGGAAAGCTTATAATTTATGCATTTTTGGGCGTTTTCCTCCAAACTTGTCAGTCGAACAAATAATGTTATTGAAATCTCCTATTGCTAGCCAAGGACCATCAATCAAATTAGAGAAAGCACACAAATCATCCCAGGAAACTCTCCTCTCTTTATATCTAGGACTAGCATAAATAGCTGATAAATAAAAACAATTTGAGGAGGAACGTACCTGAACAATCCCATTAATCATCTGGTTGCTCCTACTAATTGTCGTAAATTTGACATTGTTTGAGTTCCGGAGGATTAGAATCCCCCCTGCAAGACCCGTTGGCTCGACCATGTCATGGCTATCATAGGGTACACTCCTCAACATTCGTTTCGTATTTGTCCTGCCCGTACGAAGCTCGGTGACAATTATGATTTCTGGTTTGTGACAATGGATGAGGTGTTTGAGATTCCCTTTGAATGAGGGGCGGGATATTCCCCTTGCATTCCATGCTAGTGTCGTCATAAATTTAAGGACCGGAGGGGTTGATAGGAGCTTCTCCCATGCATCCCAATGGACAAACTCTCGAATGTCTATTTGCTTCCCCGTGTCCGGATGGTACAGGTGGTGGTCCTCGCAGCTGATCTGGATTCGGGATAGTCTGCTGGACCTCCCCTTCTTTGTTTCCGACCGGGCCACAATACCCACTTGTAGGTACTCGAACGCTGTACGGAGCATCTTCAGTTGATTGGACCACCTCTCCAGAGTTAGAGAAAGGCAGGGCATCGTCAACATGCATATCTCTCTCAGTGGTGGTAGAACCGGGGTTAGGTCGCAATAAAACACTAATTCCGGTGGGATTATCTGATCCTTTGGGATTCTCGCGGGATTCCTTGTTAGAGACCAGTTTAGTATCACCTTCGCCGGTCCCTGCATTTCCTCGAGGTCGGAAAGGTTGGGTAGATGGGCCGGCACCAGATCCGCCACAGATGGGTTGGTCGGAGGAGTTTTTGACGGTGGCCATGTCATCAGCAGGTTGGTTAGGTGGGGTGGGATTGTGTGTGGTTCCCGGAGAATCCTTCGGATGACCAGAGGGCTGACTCGTTTTGGTGGGAGGAGAGGGTTGTCTTGGGTTTGGTAATAATGAACCTCGTTTGGAGAGAACTCCAGCTGAGTCCATTACGGGGCTACGGTACAATACATGATGTCTTCTTCCCTTGAGAAGTAGATGTGGATAGGGTTGGGCGGGCTTGTCGGTGGTGGTGGGAGTCTTTTGTTGTAGATCGGGTGAGATGATGGGAGGGTGGTGTAATTCGGGTGACAAGATGGGTTGGCTGAGTATTTGTTTGGGTCCCAACGGAGTTTGTTGTTGGCGGCCATTGGTGGTTTGGCACAGCGGGATGAAGGTGGAGAACTGTGGTATGGGTATGGTTTTTGGGGGAGGAGGTCGGTCAAGTGTTTGGTCTGTTTGGTCTATTGACTGGTCATTAGCAGAAAAGGTGAATGTAGTATTATGTGAGGTAGGTGTTACCTGGTCCACACTCTTTTCTTGGATGGAGCCTCCACTAGATGGGCTTATACCACGTGGCATAATCTGGTTGTTTTATTGGCTCAATTTCTCCCATACTATTTCCTTTTATGGAAATCTCCCGCCAATTGCTGATTTTGGAATTTTTTCCATTTTTGTGCTTAGGCTCTGCCTTCTTCCTCTTCTTTTTTCCATAATCTGGTTGTCTTTGTTGTATTTTGAAGACTCCAACCCCACACATTATAAAGCTAGAAATAATTCCTATACCAGTGATCTACAGTAACTCTTAGATGTCACAACTCGAATAGTTTGGTTCACAAATTATAGGTATGAGGTATATATGACCGCGTGAATTTATAATAGTCTAAACCCATACTATTTGTTTGGCTGATAATTTTAAGAACTTTAAACCCATACCTCAAATCCCCAAATCCCCGATGTGTAGGGATTTATAAACAGAAGAGCATCAAAGCTCATAAATAAAGATAAATTGCTTCTCTATTTCTCGCACTTTCTTACGTACTCTTCCAAATCATCTGCATGAAAAATTTGCCATATTTTGCTTTAATCACGAACTTAAAAATTAAAGTTGCTTCATATTTTTCTTTCGTTTTTCCTATTCAAATTAAATAAATATTTGTCAAATTTATATCTTAATGGATGTCTATTTGTAGAGTTTAAAATAATAAATCTTTTGTATTTTAATTTATTTTTTGAGTTGTATTTTTAATAAAATATACAAGCCTGAAAAAAGGTTAATTTGTTACTTATTGTCTCATCTATGTGCACGTGGCAAATTTAAATTTGTTAATGAAGTTGATGAGCGGTCATCCAATTGCTCATGTTATAGAACATTTATAAGTTAATTGTTAAGATCCATAAAAATGGTTCATAGCCATGACCAATTAAAAATTTCATTGTTAAGGATGCTCTAAGGGGGATGAGTTTGACTCATATATTTACTCCTATTATCAAATAAAAAAAATATTATACTAAAATTAAGTTATATTGATTGATTGTAATCAATCATTAATATAATCTAAGTCTACAATCAAGGAGAATATATCTCCTTGGTTAATAGAAAAGTCCCTAAAAGTTAGTAAAGAATAAAAAAAAAATACTAAAAACCATAGTAAGTGAGATGTATATCTTAATTATATGGAAAAGATTAATTTTGGGCAATCCTCTTCTATATATTGGCTAGCTCTTACATTTATATATGACAATCTCATAATAAAATAATTAATTATAAAAATTGAGTAAAAATCATACATTTTTACAGTAAAAATCATATATTTTTACAACAAAAATGGTTAGATTTCTTCCATTTTTATATTATTGTTTCTTGGCTATTACAATAGCCCTTTCGTTAAGCTGCCAAGCCGCCAACGACGAATGGGTGACAGATGCCCATGCTACATTTTATGGTGATATGAAAGGAGGCGAGACTATGTGTAAGCTATTAAATCCTATACAAAATATTTATTTTAATTTGATTAGATTTTGGATGTGAGAAGCTCATGAATTCACGATATTTATCAACTATAGGATAACTCAACAAAGGGTTATGTAATATTTCTTTTTCCCTTGCTTTATTAAAAAAAAAAACCTAAAGGGTTTCTCGAATCCTAGAGCACGATATAATTAAGTTCTACCCATACGTATTATGAAATAAAGTGATTTTCAATTCACTACAAAACTATGTACTACGGAGTATTAAAGATGATACTATAGACATCTCAAATTCGAGGCGAATTATTAAAATGTTTTCTCTAAATTATAATTGAGATGGAATTGTATATAGAGTTCTTCCAAAATTCTATCTCAAACTGGTAATGCATTTGCCAAAATTTCGTCTAAAAAACTTTACTATTTCATCTCAAATCCGTCTTATCAGTTTGAGATGAACTTTAACTATTTAGCGACGAAATTCCTCATCTCTATAAATTTTTCAAAATATTTTGTAATGATTGATGTGAAAATAATTTGCTAAAACTTATTTTGATTTGATTTTTAGATGGTGCTTGTGGGTATAAAGATCTATACACACAAGGTTACGGCCTTGAAACAGCAGCATTAAGCACAGCTTTATTCAACAATGGGTCAGCATGTGGATCATGTTATGAGATACAATGCGTGAACTCCAAATGGTGCAAAGCCAACAAAAATACTATTAAGATCACTGCCACAAACTTTTGCCCCCCTAATTACACAAAAACAGTTGATATTTGGTGTAATCCTCCTCAAAAACACTTTGATTTATCACTTAAAATGTTCTTAACAATCGCGGAATACAAAGCTGGAATTGTTCCTGTACGATTTCGCCGAGTTCCTTGTGTTAGGAAGGGTGGCTTGAAATTCCTACTACAAGGGAATCAAGGTTGGTACCTTGTACTAGTGTTTAATGTTGGAGGTGTTGGAAATGTTGTTGATGTTAAGATTAAGCCCTCTAATTCCAAGAATTGGATGCAAATGACACGTAATTGGGGGCAAAATTGGCAATTCACACAAAATTTAATAGGGAAAAGTTTGTCGTTCCAAGTGACTACTAGTGACGGTAAAATGGTGCAATCCGATAACGTCGTACCGGCTAATTGGCAATTTGGCCAAACATTTGAAGGCAGCAAAAACTTCTAATTAGCATAATTACGTATGAATTATTTTTCTTAATTAAATTAATATTTGGCGTACGAGTTTAATTGAATGCCATAATATATTGTACAGAGTAAAAGAGATCGAAAAGTTCGATCATTTTTCAATTATATTAAAAAAGGTAGATTTTTTTGTTGAAAAATATAGTATATATGCAAATTCTTTGACATCCACGTTTGTATATTTTCCAATAAAATGGGTATTTCCCCTATTTTTTTCTTACATGGAGCAATAATTACTTGGTTATTGTCTTTTTATCTCTACTATAATAACGATGACAAATTAGTAAGTGTGGAGGTGAACCATACAAGCAGGCGTGAAAGTTGGGCTGAAGGCTTCCCCCATGTCTTGGGCACATGTATCCCCTTGTATAAATAGAATATTACCCTAAACGCAATAAACGAATAATAAAATCCTAATTTTAAAGGATTATCCGACTCTCGCCACTCTATTTACATTTTTAGTTTTAAACAATTTACCTTAGTTTGATTTTTGTTTTAGTTCTTTCAAATTTTGCACTTTTGGAGCAAGATCTCCACCTTTAGTTCAAGTCTAGTATATTTCTTTTACTTAATCTCTTTATTGCTTCGTTTATTTCTTTCTTTACAGTTTTTGAATTTTAGTTCATGATTGTTGCGAAGTTCTTTACCCAAAATAGTATGTTATTGGTTCTGTTAAGTTGAGTTTCTTTACCTAAAATAGAAACTTACATTTTCATATATGATTTTCTTAAATCTTCTAGATTAAAGTACTTACATGTGTACGTGAGTAGTTCCCTGTATTCTCAAACGACTATCACTCTAAACCAAATTTGTCAAAGTTAAATAAAATATATATATATATATATATATACAAAGTGTTGTGGGAACTTTGTTGGTGATAATGTGTCACCCTTTCCTCGGAGGTAAGTATGCGCTGACATAATCTTCCTGCAACCTGTAAAACCAGAATATTCCCGTAGGAATATTCCCTCCGATGCCTAAGTAAGTATTGGTTAGAGAGAGAAGTAATTTGTAGAGAGAAGACAGGCAGAATAGTTTAAGGTATGTAGGAATGAATTGATTGCCCCTTTTACCTTGGGATTTGAACTATATATAGGGTTAGGATTTTTGGGAAGTGTTCCAAAATCCCTAGCCATATGATTGGCTGACCTCGGAAATAGAGACAGGTGTCCTTGTATAGAATCAAAGGGACCTGAAATGACCTTTTTTTAGTACATGGGCCTCTTCAGGGCTTTTGGGCCTTTATGCTTTGATTTGTTTAGACATGTGCATCTTTCCAGCAAGCATAAGCCACATGTTGCCCCTAGGTGGAGCCTGCCATTTATAAGGCCACATCATTTACCCCTCAAGAGGGGTGCTCTATATTTTTAGAGTATTCTCCTTGATATAGGTGTGTGCCACGTATTTTTATCTGTTGTGCTTCAGTTTTCCTTTAAAAACCTAGGTGGGGATTCATTCTAAACATTTAAAAATTAGCTTTTTATCAAATTTGGTTTAGGTGATGATTAAAATTAACGAATCCAATCAAAATTTTAATCCATGATTTTTAGAAACTGTCATTTAAACATGAAATCATATTCCCCTTCTCACCTAAGTAAATTTTCAGATCTAACCAATTATTAAAACAATTTTTGATCTAAAATTTAACAAATTAGGCAAAACTAAAATTAGGGTTCTTACTTAATATTCATGGACGAAAAACTTACCATAAGTCCATAATATTCCCAAGAACAGTAGGACAAAATTTCAATCAATTCCGAGTTCATTAGGTCGACCAATTAATTGAAAAAGTTTCCAAATTTAACGAATTAATTCATTAATTAACAAAAACGCCCAAAATATCGCACTTCGGGGCCTGTTTTTGAGATTCTGTTCACATTAAATGATCTTAAAACGCCGATTCCAATCATATTAGGGTCAGAAAAATCGAATTTCCGACATATTACGAATTCAGAATTAATTTCTACGGCTTATCCAATAATCTAGAAAATTTTCTGAAGAAAATATTCAGAAAAATTCGACAATAATACAAACATATAAAACACGCTGAAAAATACTTTGAATACATGTAGCTCTGATACCATTGTAGGGGTTTACAGTTAAATACATAACATGATAGCGGAATAACCCCAAAGCAAGGAAGCATGTATAAGTACAGATCAAGCAATACTTACGTTTATAACATGTTTTCCCTAGTTTTAACAAATCAAGAACACAAACAAGAACTCCAGATGTCGTTCCTCTACCTTTTTTCTGATGAATTAAAAAGTGATACTGCAAGTGCACGGTGTCTGTTGTTAGCAGATAGTTAGCAAATACGGGTCGATCCCATAGGGAGACAAGTTCTATTAGTTTTTGCCCAATTATACGAACTATTTCAATAACGAAAGTGGATTTTGGATATTATTAACTAATGAAGCTAAATCAATAATGTAAATGTGAAATTATCAATGAATTAAAAGGTCTAGGGCGTCTGTTCGGTTCACCATGCTTACACCAATCCAAGAACACAAATCAATCCAGAAATGAATAAACTAAGCCGAGTAATTAAAGTACATGTTAATCCTACGGTCGGGTCTTAACACTTTCAATTCAACATATGCAGTACGGTCGCTAACATAATCAGAATTTCCAATTGTACTAAGCCTCTAAAAATACGATCTTTCGATTCTAATTCCTATTAGCTAGATAATCAATTCATGAAATTGGCCGATAACATGAATCAACAATTAAAACAAATCAATCGGAATACTCAAGCAATAATCTATAAATTAACAAACTTTATGCATAATAATCATGGTATAAACATGGGTTTCCTTACTTAGCCCTAGAATACGACTACTCGCTCATAATTGAATTAACAAACATGATAGAAATAATAAACATGAATTTCATAATCAAAGGAAAAATTAAACTAAGGAACGAAAACAATAATAATAAATTAAAGCAAAAAAAAACGATTCTTGAATTACCTCTAGATTGATGAATTGAAAATTGAAAAACTAGGGTTCAACAATGGAAAAGGGAAGAAAAGAAAAACTAACGTGAAAGAGTTTTTAGGAATTGAAAACGTAAAAGAAAATAAAAGAATAAGGGAATACATTAATTCCCTTGAGGTATTTTAGAGTTTCCTAAATTCTAAACAAAAAAGGAAAATAATAATAATTACATAAGTTATCATTTAATTAAACGATCACGAGAAACGACGCAACGAACCCGCATGGAAGTATCTGGGCGGAGAAACCAGCGGGCCCGCTGGTGGGTCGCTGGTTTTCGCGCCCAAGGGGAAGATTGGGCCATCATTTTGGGCTTCGGGCGAATCGGATAGTCGAGTCATCTTGTTTATGTCATAAGTCTTGTTCTACAATGCCTATAAGGACGTGTGACCTGTCGTTGGAAAGCTCTTAAAGTCTACTTTCTAGGCCAATAAAAATCGCCTCATTCCGACATGTAAAACTTGAGATATCATCAAAAGAGTTAACGCTTGTCCGTTTTGATGCTTAGAAAAATAGCGTTTAGCTTCGTTGTTGACTCAAAATTATCCCTAGAGATATGGAATGATCCTCGAGTCAACATTCCATCCGTTCATCATCCAAATCAACTCATAACACTCCGAAAGCATCCAAATGACCGTAAAATCACCTGAAACATTAAGAAAACACAAACGGGGCGTAATAGAGTACGACAACGATAACTTATGCAAATGTGATCCTAAATGCAACTAAAATGATATAAATGCCTAATAATGCAACCTAAATGCGCCTAAAATACCCTATACAAATATGACTCATCAAATCCCCCCAAGCTAGACTATTGCTTGTCCCCAAGCAACACTAAACCAAAGATAGAGAAACAAGACGCACATGACTTTCATAAAACCATGGTAAGACCAACCTAACTCTCGAGCAAACAATCAAACAGAGTTATTGAGACAGAAATCTAGCTCGGATACAAATAGAACCACAAAGCATCATGATCCGCAATTGAAACAACCAAGCTTAGCCACAAACTATTCTCAATCAAGCTAGTCGTCGCCGCATACCTTGTAGAATATAAATATATGATGCAACATGGGGTAAGATGACAATAGCAAGAAACGATTTTCATTAAATCACAAAACAAACATGCCGATCAAGAGATCTTTATAATAAGCTTGTAATGGGGCTAGGTGAAAAGGAAGGGTAGGGTATAATTTGGGAAAAAGTGAGAGTAAGGTCCAACTTGGGGAGCAAATGTGAACTATATGCGTCGGCGTGATAATGCCGCAAATCCAACTCCATCGAACCATAAAACCCGAACAATCAACCAATTTATAACCAAGGGAAAAACATAATATAATGTCAATGATCTTTCTTCATTCCCCTTTCCTTGCTTTCAAACTACATACAAAAACGAAAAACATATATTTTTTTTCTTTGACTTTTCTGCTTTTTTTTTTTCTCTTTCTTTTTCTAATTTTTTTTTTATAATGAAAATGAAACTAAAGAATGAAATCGAAAGTACATAAATAAATCTAATGCTAACTGTTACAAGCTTGGGTGCCAACAATAATATACACCATTTCCGAACCACAAATCCAAACATAGCCTCGAACCACGAACTATTGGCTTATTGTGCCAATCAATCAACATCAATGAAACCATTACGAACACCGAAGCTTCCCCAAGCTAGACTCGGGACAAGTAACTGATAGTTCAGTAGGAACACTTGACAAGAGGGGGGGTGAATTGTTTCTTGGGAACTTGAGTAAGTTTCTTGCGGAATTTAAACAATAAAGAGACTGAGAACAATGAGCGAAGAAAGATATAAAACGGAGGAACCTTCTTGACCCTAATCAAGAAGAACCTCAATACTCTTTTGTATTAATGCAATAACTCTATTACAAATACACTCTTTAACTCGAGTTCCTCTCGAACACGAGTTCCCCACAGCAATCCCCTTCGATTACTGTGCTACTCTTTCTCTCTCTGACTTAACTCTAAGTCGCTCCTTTTCTCTTTGACTTAACTCTAAGTCACTGTTTCTCTCTTTGACTAAACTCTTAGTCGCTCTTTCTCTCTTTGACTTAACTCTAAGTCACTCAAGGATCACTCAATCCTTAAACCCAAAATACAATTTGATATAAAACTCTAGTACGTAATAAAGCTTATAATAATAAGGAACTCAAGGAACACTCTATTTTGCCAACTGACTCTTTTAAAACGTTTAAGCTCTTTAAGATAGATTTTGTAGAAATCAGTTGTGTTTTGAAAAGCCAAAACTCTTCTCCTTTTATAGGAGAGTTTTACTTAGGGTTGGGTACCCATGTTCTCCTCAACTACCCACTAACAGTTACTGCTCAGTAACATGGGCATAGTTGGAGAGAAACAAGGGAGACCAAATCAAAACACTAAATGTACGTTAAACAGAAATACGTGGGGAGAGTTTCAAGGAACATGGAAAATCTTTTACTTGAGAAACAAGGATAATAAATCAGAATCCTATGTTTCATTTATTAATTAAATTCATTTTATTTATTAAAAAGATTTTCCAAGTTAAAACTCTTTTATAATTACAGTTAACATATTTCATTTAAAACGTACCAAAATACTTAGGTTCCTTTCGTTCCAAATTACGCATAAACAATATTAAATACTTACATAAATCCTAAACATAAACTCATATGTTGTAGTCTTCATGTTGCACCTTTAGAAGCTTCACTCGAAGTCTTCCCAATTTGTTCCTTCTCTGGAACATCGAGGATCCACATAATATATGAGGATCTCGCCTTAGGAACTCGCCTAAGGATCTCGCCTTGCTTAATGATTATTTCTTCAATGTAGTGTCTGACATGGATCAATTACTTGCTTATATTCCACGTTTGCTTAGTTTATCCAACTCAGGATCTCCTTAACTTAGCATTATCCCTTCAAGGATCTCGGAACCTATTATGCAACATAACTTAACCAATTGTCAGGAGTTTGCTTTGTCATCATCAAAACTTTAGGGTCAACAATATTCCCCCTTTTTGGTGATGACAACAAAAGCAAACTTTCACTAAATACAGTTTTAATCAATTAGCATAAATATAAAATTAAACAATAAAATACATTTATTAAAATTAATTTAAGCTACCGAAATTGAAATTAAGGAGAGACAAAATTAATTTTTAATAAACGTAATTAATTTAAAAACGATAAACAAAATTTAACAAAAAAATAGCTTACATCGAGAAGATAGTAGTGAGACGGACTCAAGTGATCAATTTAAGTTAAGTTTGCATTCATTTCCCCCTGTTGGCATTAACAAAAAGTAGAAAAATACAGTACTAATATATACCGATTATAGCGTCCTCCGATCAACGGTTGACAAACTAAGTTAGCCTCAAAGTAAAGTTCCAACGTACTAGATTCGAATATAAAACATAATAAATAACAAGCCAAGTTTTTAGAGATACGATCTTTAGGAGTTCCACAGAAATAAAAGAATAAAAATCGTATGTTTCCCAACAGAGGGTTACATACCAAAAAGAATATAAAAAATAAAATAAAAAGTTCTAAAAAAATCAAAAGCGTAATGTAACACAAATGGATAGGATCAGGAAAGATGGCTTGGGTATGTAGCAAGTTTAGGTTGTTCCTTTTTCAACTGCATATAGATCCATATCCTTTCTCAACTTCTATTGCGTCTTTTCATTCTTCCACTTTCTCATCATCATTCTCATTATCATAATATATATCAACAAACAACAGAGAACTGTTCACCTTAGGAACCACGTTGTTAACCCTTTCATATTTTTTTTTTTTTTTTTTTTTTTTTTTTTTTTTTTTTTTTTTTTAACAACAACGTCATCCCTTGAATATAATTCATAACCCATTATCCTCAATATTAATTGCAAACCTCGTTACCAAATTTGCATCATCAACCGAAGGAACACGGAATGAGGTAATTTCCCCCTTAGAACAATCCGTAATTCTTTTTCTTTTTTTTTTTTTTTTTTTTTTTTTTTTTCGGTTTTTGCAATAACCTCGGCATCCTTGGTCAACCGAACAGAAGGGGAGGCGGAAGGAAGGGAGGACGGTTCTGGGCTGGGCGAGGGCGCGAGCGGGTCGGATGTTGTGTGGTGATGGGTCGCGATCTGGGCGGTTGGTGTAAGGGTGGTCGCGAACGGGTTTGGGTTGAGGATTTTGGGAGGTTGTTTGTCGGAAGTGGTGGTGTGGGTTTCGGCGACGACGGCGGATTCAGACGGCTGGGAGGGCAGTGATTTGGAGCCACCGTCGCTGGTTGTTGTGGAGAGAAGAGGTGGTGGGTCGTGGCTGGGATTAAGGGCAAAAGAGTGGGGATTCGCGGCCGTCGGTGCTGCGACGCTTGGGGTCGAGCCGCTGCCGCCGGTGGTCGTGGCTGCTTGAGTCCGGCCGCCGGTGATGGTGGCTAGGGTTTTAGATTTGGGGTTTTTCTTTTTCTAGGGTTTGTGGTGTTGAATTTGTGAGATGTGAATTTGCGGAGGCTATGGGTATGAGAGATCCATAGGTGTGATCCATTAGCTTTTAATTTTGGAAAAAAATAAAATTTAATTGAATAAATAAAAAGTATGGATATATAAAAATAAATAAAAAGTAATTTGTGGAAAAATAAAAGATGGAAAAAAATTGTAACAAAAAGAATATATCCATGATCCTCTTATTTTAGAGAAACTAATTAAATCACGTATCTCATATTACTGACTAATTAAATATACATTTTAATTCTAAATTTTTGGTTGTTCCTTAACAATGGTAAACTTCAGTTATGCTTTACGCACATGTATTTATAATGGTATATAATAGTTATGCATAAATCTATAAAAGTAATACCTTGTGAGGAACTTTCCTGCTTACTTATCTTAGCTTGATCATCCCGAG
The DNA here is from genome assembly GCF_020520425.1 of Spinacia oleracea. Classification (NCBI taxonomy): domain Eukaryota; kingdom Viridiplantae; phylum Streptophyta; class Magnoliopsida; order Caryophyllales; family Amaranthaceae; genus Spinacia; species Spinacia oleracea. The sequence goes on from NC_079491.1 coordinate 82,015,527, forward strand.
GTCCAATCTCATTCTCCCGTGCTTCTCTCTGCTTATTTACTTTGCAAGTTCCTTGCAAAAATTTTCATTAGTTGTACCAAACAATATATTATCAACGTAAATTTGTACAACTAGTGAGTCAGATCCTTTTGATTTTAAAAATAGAATTTTATTAGTTCTTCCTCGTTTAAAATCATTTTGTAAAAGAAACTTGGATAATTTCTCGTACCACGATCTCGGAGCCTGCTTTAACCCATAGAGAGCTTTGTCAGGCTTATAGATGTGATTCGAAAATTCGGGATTCTCGAAAACCGGGGGTTGTTCCATATAGACGTCTTTTTCAAGAAAATCATTTAAGAAAGCATTGACGTCCATATGGTACAACTTAAGTCCCATAAAGGCTGCAAAAGCAATTAGAGTTCGAATAGCTTCTAATCTAACAACAGGTACAAACGTTTCTTCGAAATCAATACCTTCCTGTTGATTGTAGCCTTTGACTACTAACCTTGCCTTGTTCCTGATGATCGTTGTATGTTTATCAAGCTTGTTCCTGAACACCCACATCGATCCTATGACCTTTTGATTCTTTGGTTTGGATTCCAGATGCCATACCTTGTTCCTTTGGAACTCGTTTAACTCATTTTGCTTGGCAGTGATCCAATCAGTATCTTTCAAAGATTCAGTGTGGTTCCTTGGCTTGATTGTGGAGAGGAACGCATGAAAAGCACAGAAGTTCCTTAGTTGAGACCTTGTTTGAGTTCCTTTCCTAATATCACTGATAATCAGATCCATTGGGTGAGAACTTTGATGTTTCCAGGGCTTAGGTTGAAATTGTGCCACTGGAACATCTAAGGTCTCCTCAGTTCCTTCTGTTTCCTGAGATCCTTGTTCCTCTGCATCAGAGGTCTCTTGATCTTCTTCTGGTTCCTCAGAATCATCATCTTCTGGTTCCTCAGGATTTGCATTTTCTGGTTCCTCATGATCAACATTTTCTGGTTCCTCAGGATCAGGGGTTCTTCTTCCAGGAACTCCTTGGTTAGTAGCAGTTTCTTGTGTTTGTGGATCTGCTATTCCATTTTGCTTTCTTCCAGGAGAGATTTCCTCATCATAATCTGTAAAACGAGTTAATCCAATTTCGAAATCTTCCTGTTCCTGAATCTCATCAACATTGTTAGCTTCATCAAATATTATATGTACACTCTCTTCAATACACATCGACCTTTTATTATAAACTCTATATGCTTTACTGTTTAAGGCGTATCCTAGGAACACGGCCTCATCACTTCTTTCATCGAATTTCCCTAAGTTTCTTTTGCCATTGTTGTGAACAAAGCATTTACACCCAAAGGCTCTAAAGTAAGAGATATTGGGTTTGTTTCCTTTTAATAACTCATAGGGAGTCTTGTTTAAAATGGCCCTGATCATTACTCTATTAACAATATAGCAAGCTGTGTTTACTGCTTCAGCCCAGAAGTTCCTTGGTAAGGAACTGGCAATTAACATGGTTCTAGCCATGTCTTCCAAGGTTCTATTTTTCCTTTCAACGACTCCATTTTGTTGTGGAGTCCTAGGTGCAGAAAAGTTGTGATCCATACCTTGTTCCTTGCAGTATTCATCAAACTTGTGATTCTCGAATTCAGTTCCATGATCTGACCTTATATGTATTAGCTGACGTCCTGTGGATCTTTGTATTCTCTTAGCAAAAGCAACAAATTCATTAAACGTTTCATCTTTACTTGCTAAGAAAATAACCCAGGTAAATCGAGAAAAATCGTCAACAATAACCAAGACATAGCGTTTTCCACTTCTACTTTGAATTCTCATAGGTCCACACAAATCCATATGGATGAGTTCCAATGGTTTAGTTGTGCTGACCATTTTCTTAGGCTTGAAAGAGCTCCTGACATGCTTTCCTTTGGCACATGCTTCACAAATTTTGTCTTTAAGGAACTTGATGGAAGGTAGACCTCTCACTAGTTCCTTTGATCTCAGTTTGTCAAGCAATGAAAAGCTAGCATGTCCGAATCTCTTGTGCCATAGAAGTGGATCCTCCTCAATAACACTAAGACAAGTTAAGTTGTTCCTTGGAACTTTGTTGAGATCCACAGTATATGTGTTCCCTTTGCGAGTTCCTTCCAAAATAACTTCCTTACTGTTATTGTTAATAATTCGACAACTTTCTGAAGTAAAGCTTACCGAGTTTCCTTTGTCACAGAATTGTGAAATACTAAGCAGACTGTGCATTAAACCTTCTACCAGGAACACATTATCAATTGAATGGGAACTTGACCTTCCTACTTTTCCAATGGCGATGATTTCACCTTTCTTGTTGTCTCCAAAGGTCACAGTTCCTCCGTTGTAGGCCTCTAGTGAGAGAAATTTGGTTTTATCTCCTGTCATGTGCTTGGAACACCCGCTATCAAGATACCACGAGTTGTTCCCCCTCACTAGGACCTGCAATATTATCAATTGTTAGATACAGGAACTCGGGTTTCCTCGAGTTCCTTTTCTACTAAAGGATCATCTTTCTTAATCCATATCTTCTTGACAATGTTCTGGTTTTTATTGAACAGTTCCTTCTTTTTGGAACACTCAGTCACAACATGATCACCAGTACCACAAAAGGAACAAACTTTGACACTAGGCAGTTGTTGTTCCTAAGTTTTGGTTGATGACACACACATATTGCAAACTTCCTGATTATGGTTGCTAAATGACTTTGAACAGGCATATGCCCAAGTTTCTATTAGGATAGGAACTTGAATAAACTGGTGAAGTTCCTGAGGTACACTTGGAACAGTCAATGGAGTTTCAGAGCTGGAAGTTGTATCTGTTCCAGTTTGAAGTCACAAGAGGAGCAACACAGTTACATATCAAGAGTTCCGAATATCCACAAGAACTATTACAGACTCATAGCCAAGAGTTCCTGTGTTAGCTAAAGAGGAACTCATCAATGTTCCTTAGCTGGAACGTCTGAAGCTTCTGAGTTGCAAGTTCCAGACAAAGGGAAGACATAAAGTCTAGGTAGTCCACTGTACTTAGAATTTTATGTAAATATTAATTATGCTAATGGTATATAGAGTACTCAAGGAACTTATGATTTAATTAGGCCATTTATTTTATTGGAAGCGATTTTTATGGAAAACATTTTCATAAATAAAAACAAGTTTTGCATATTTAATATAAAATAGATTTACGTTTTATTTTATTTAAACAAAACTTATTTTCCTAAAAATTCTCCTAAGTTTTTGTAGATAAATAAAATCTGTTTTAAAGAAATATTTTAGGGTTTGATTGAGTCAAACCACTAACTGCTTTATGGCTGAACGTGGGAAGTGGTCTTCCCCTTGTTCCTCAAGTCAAGGGACGTGGAGACCAAAGTGCTGGCAGTTAGCAGTTGAGGTTTTGAAGGGAACTAACCCTAAGGATAAACACTATAAAAGGGAAATCGTTTTTGGTTTAAAGTACACAAACATTCTGAGAGTTCTTGCTTTCCTAAAAACGTTTTGTCTAAGATTTTCTAAAACAGTTTGTGTCCTAGTTAATTCAAAGTTCCTAAGTTCCTTATATCCACACAAAAGCATTATTAATATCTAGAGTTATCCAAACACGAATTATATTTTGTATTAGTAAGGATAGAGTTATCCTGTTTAGACTTAGAGTTTAAGTCTGAGAGAGAGAAGTTAAGGAGTTGTAATCGAAGTAGATTACTGTGAGGAACACGAGTTTGAGAGGAACTTGTGTTGGAGAGATTATTGTAATCGAGGCATTACCATAATAAAAGAATTCTCTTCTTGATTAGTATCAAGAAGTTTTCACAATTGTTGTTATTGTCTTCTCTATTCTCAGTTTCTTGATTGTTTCTTAAGTTCCGCAAGAAACTTTATCAAAGTTCTAATTACAATTCACCCCCCCCCCCCTCTTGTGCGTGTTCCTACTGGAATAACAGTTGGTATCAGAGCCAGTACTCACTAAAACACAGGAAACCCTGTTTGAGTCAAGTTCCTGAAAGTATGAACTCACAAGAGAAACTGGAAGAAGGTTACTCGACACAAAGGCCACCTATGTTCAATGGCAAGTTCTACTCATACTGGAAGAATAGAATGGAGATATTCATCAAAGCTGAAAATTACCAAGTTTGGCGTGTAATTGAAGTTGGAGACTTCGAGGTAACAAAGACCAATGCTGAAAACGAGGTAGTTCCTAAACCAATGTCTGAATTTTCTAAAGAAGACTTTGATAAATATGAGATGAATGCCATGGCTGTCAAAATCTTGCATTGCGGGCTTGGACCTCATGAACACAACAGAGTCATGGGGTGCAAGAACGCAAAACAGATTTGGGAACTACTTCAAGTAACCCACGAAGGAACTAATGAAGTTAAGCGTTCCAAAATTGACCTTTTGATGTCTAAATATGAAAGATTTGAGATGCTTCCAAAAGAAACTATTCAAGAAATGTTCACTAGATTTACTAACATAACCAATGAATTAGTTTCTCTTGGTAGAATCATTCCCACAGATGAACAGGTAAGAAAAATACTAAGAAGCATGCCACAAGATGATCGCTGGAGAACAAAGGTCACTGCACTGTTTGAGACCAAGGACTTCACCAAGTTCAACATTGAACAACTTGCTGGTTCCTTGATGACACACGAACTGCATCTTGGAGCTGCTGTTCCCGAGAGCTCAAGAAGTCGAGGACTTGCTCTAAAGGCTGAGGAACTCGATGAATCTGAACCAGATGAAGAAGAGGCTGCCATGCTGGTCAGAAGAATGAGAAAGCTCTATAGGAACTTCAAACCAGGAAACCAGAAAGGAAGGAACTTTGCCAAGAAAATCACTAGTTCCAAAACTGAGCAAGGTTGCTTCAAATGTGGAGAAACTGATCATCAAATTCGTGAATGCCCTCTGTGGGAGAACGACAAGACCAGAGGAAAAGGGAAGGAACAGGTCAAAGATCGCTTTAACAAGTCTACCTTCAACAGACCAAACTTCAAGAAGGCCATGATAGCTGCATGGGGAGAAGCAACAGACTCAGAAGACGATGAGGAACAACCAAATGAAGAAACTGCAAATCTCTGCCTTATGGCTAGAACAGAAGGAACTGATCAAGTTCCATCAGAAGAAGTAAGTTCCTCCACTCTTCAGTGTCTCTCAAAGTCAAAACTAATTGAACTGTTGCTAGAAACTCTAGATGATTACAAAAAGCTAAGTATATTAAAAGCACAAAGTGATAGAGCCTTGGAACTCAGTAAAGACCACATAAATTATCTGAACAATATTAGATCTGATGTCCAAGGCAGGTTCTTTGAATTACTAGATAGAAATACCTCTATTAATGAGTCATTCGAAAAAATTAGAAATGAAAACATCCTTCTACAAGTTCAACTCAGTCAATATAAGATGTTTAATTTAAGTTTAGATCCTACAAAATCCTTGGAAATCAACATGGGAATTTTTAACATCGACTTAGAAAATTTAAACAAAGATCTGATCACCACAAAGGAACAAAAAGAGAAACTGGAAAGGGAACTATCCATGGCCAGGGCACAGAGACAACCACCTAAAGTTCCTCCCAAATGGATTGAGAATGCTCAATCTAAGAGAACAGAAGGATTGGGCTTTAACCATAAAAATAGTCATAAGAAGAAGTATGTGGATCTTCCTAGTGTAAAAGTCTGCTTCTCATGTGGAAGTGGAAGTCACATAAGTACTGAGTGTTCCAAGATGAAGGAACAGGATCAAAGAAACATAAATTATGTAAAGCAAAAATGGGTTAAGAAGTCTGAAGTTATAGTTGAAAAGGAACTCGAGGAAACCCGAGTTCCTGTAACTAACCTTTGATCTCTTTACAGATTCTAGTGAAGGGGAACAGCTCGTGGTATCTCGACAGCGGGTGTTCCAAACACATGACAGGAGACAAATCTAAATTCCTCTCACTAGAAGCCTACAATGGAGGAACTGTGACCTTTGGAGACAACATGAAAGGAGAAATTATTGGAATTGGAAAAGTTGGAAGGTCAAGTTCCTACGCCATTGAAAATGTATTTTTAGTCGAGGGTTTGATGCACAGTCTACTAAGCATCTCTCAATTCTGTGACAAAGGAAACTCTGTAAGTTTTACTTCTGAAAACTGTCAAATCATAAACAATAACACTGGGAAGGTTATTTTGGAAGGAACTCGTAAAGGGAACACATATTCTGTGGATCTCAATACTGTTCCCAGGAACAATCTAACCTGCCTCAGTGCCCTTGAAGAAAATTCCCTACTATGGCACAGGAGGTTTGGACATGCTAGTTTCTCGCTGCTTGACAAACTAAGATCAAAGGAACTGGTTCGAGGACTCCCCTCAATCAAGTTCCTAACTGATAAAGTGTGTGATGCATGTGCAAAAGGCAAGCATGTCCGAAGTTCCTTTAAATCTAAGAAATTGGTAAGCACCACAAAACCATTGGAACTCATCCATATGGACTTATGTGGACCAATGAGAATTCAAAGCAGAAGTGGGAAAAAATATGTATTAGTTATTGTTGATGATTACTCTCGCTTTACTTGGGTCATATTTCTAACAAGCAAGGATGAAACGTTTGATGAGTTTGTTACATTTTCAAAGAAAATCCAGAAAACCACAGGTCACCAACTGATCCATATAAGATCAGATCATGGAACAGAATTTGAAAACTACAAATTCGATGAATACTGCAAGGAACAAGGTATGGACCACAATTTCTCAGCTCCCAGAACTCCACAACAAAATGGAGTTGTTGAGAGGAAAAATAGAACCCTAGAGGACATGGCAAGAACCATGCTAATAGCCAGTTCCTTGCCTAGGAACTTCTGGGCTGAAGCAGCCAATACTGCTTGTTACATTATAAATAGAGTTATGATTCGAGCAATCCTAAACAAAACCCCCTATGAGCTACTAAAAGGTATAAAACCCAACATCTCTTACTTTAGAGCCTTTGGGAGCAAATGTTTTGTCCACAACAATGGAAAAAGGAACTTGGGGAAGTTTGATGAAAGAAGCGACGAGGCAGTGTTCCTAGGATATGCCTTAAATAGCAAGGCTTATAGAGTTTATAACAAAAGATCTATGTGTGTTGAGGAAAGTGTACATATAATATTTGATGAATCTAACAAAACTGACATAGTACAGGAACAAGAATTTTTCGAGATTGGTTTATCTCGTGCTGCAGAAAATGATGAGGAGTTCCAAATAAGCAAACACACAGCAAGAGGAACTGCTCAACAAAATCAAGAAGTTCCCGTACTAGAGGAACAAGCAGAAAACCAAGAAGATCCAGAAACAACACCAGAGGAACCCCACAATGACCAACAGGGAACTCAGGTCATAGAAGGAACTGACGAAAATGCCACAACACCAGTAGCTCAATTTCAACCTAAACCTTGGAAGCATCTAAAGTCCCACCCAATGGAACTCATTGTGAGTGACATCAGAAAAGGAACTCAGACAAGGTCACAACTAAGGAACTTTTGCGCATTCCACGCGTTCCTCTCCATATTTGAGCCAAGAAATCACACTGAGGCTCTGGAAGATGCTGACTGGATCATTGCCATGCAAGAAGAATTAAATGAATTCAAAAGAAACAAGGTATGGCACTTGGAACCCAAACCAAAGCACCAGAAGGTGATAGGGCTGAAATGGGTGTTCCGGAACAAGAAAGATGAACATGCAACAATCATAAGGAACAAAGCAAGGTTAGTGGTCAAAGGTTATAATCAACAGGAAGGCATTGACTTTGAAGAAACATTTGCACCTGTTGCTAGATTAGAAGCCATTAGAATCTTAATTGCTTTTGCTGCTTTCATGGGTTTTAAACTTTATCAAATGGATGTTAAATGTGCTTTCTTAAACGGTTTCTTAGAGGAAGATGTTTATGTGGAACAGCCCCCTGGATTTGAAAATCCCGAATTTCCAAATCACATTTACAAATTAGATAAGGCTCTCTATGGACTAAAACAAGCCCCTAGATCTTGGTACGAGAGATTATCAAAGTTCCTCCTTCAAAATGATTTTAAAAGAGGTAGAATAGACAAAACCTTATTCTTAAAATCTAGAGGAACTGACTTGTTAGTAGTTCAAATTTATGTTGATGATATATTATTTGGAGCAACTAATGAAAATTTGTGCAAGGATTTTGCAAGCTTGATGAGCAGTGAATTTGAAATGAGTATGATGGGGGAACTCAACTTCTTCCTTGGTTTACAAATCAAGCAAACCGAGGAGGGAATCATGATACACCAACAAAAGTATGTGAAGGAACTCCTAAAGAAATATGAGCTAGAATCAGCCAAAGTAAATCACACTCCCATGGGAACTGCTACCAGATTAGACACTGATCCAAATGGGAAAAGTGTGAATCAAACAAAATACAGAGGTATGATTGGATCTCTATTATATTTAACAGCCAGTAGACCTGACATTTCTTTTAGTGTAGGACTATGTGCAAGATTTCAATCAAATCCAAAGGAGTCCCATCTAACTGCGGTGAAAAGAATACTAAGATATCTCAAAGGAACTGATGACCTATGCCTTTACTATCCAAGAAGTGGATCCTTCGAGCTAAGAGGATATGCAGATGCTGATTATGCAGGTGACTTAGTGAATAGAAAAAGCACATCAGGTATGGTACAGTTCCTAGGTCCATGCATGGTTTCTTGGGGTTCCAAGAAACAGAATACTGTTGCTCTATCCACAGCTGAAGCTGAGTATGTAGCTGCTGCAGCTTGTTGCTCACAAATTCTATGGATAAAACAACAGCTAAGAGATTTTGGTATTATCTATGATTGTGTTCCTATCTATTGTGATAACACTAGTGCTATTTGTATTTCAAAAGATCCGGTTCATCATTCCCGAGTCAAACACATCCACATCAGACACCATTTCCTTAAAGATAATGTTGAGAAAGGTTTGATCAAATTAGATTTTTGCCAAACTGATCACCAAATTGCTGATATTTTAACTAAGCCTTTGAACAGAGAGAAACATGAGAAAATGAGAATGGAACTCGGAATGATCAAGCTAAGGTAATTGCCAAATTGGAGTTCCTCTAAGGCAAAAGCAAAAATCATGGTACATATAGACTATTACAAACACAAAATCTTGTGTGCAAACATAGTTGAAGCTTACCATCGTGGAAAATTCACTCACACTTCAAATGAGCAAGGTAAGCAGTTCCTTTCAAACTAGTTAAGTCAGAGATACGAAATTAAGCAAGTCAAAGTCAAACACAATTTTTTTTACATTTTCCTTTTATTTTTATCTATTTATTTTTTAAATTAAAAACCGAATACCCATATTCAAAGAATGTTTGGAACGGTTCCATTGGCAATAAATAGGAGAAACTCTTCACTTTCCACAATCAATCCATGCAACCCCCTTTCTCTCTCTCACACGCCTTCTCCACTGACATCACCTCTCCTTCCACCTATAAAAACCTCCACCATGGTTCTCACAAGCAACAACACTGATCTCACATCCCTCAAACGAAAGAGAAACCCTTCATCTCCTGTTCCCATGGATACCTCACCCATTCAATCGCCAATTCCTCTTCGATCCCACAATCCAATGCTCGCAATCACTCAGGGGGAACAAACCAACACTGACATCGAAATGAAATCCCCAATCTCAAACCCTAGATCCTCCACAAGAAAATCCAAAAAACGACGAGTGGAAGCTTCTGGTGAAAACATCGAGGAAACAGAGGAGAATGCTCAAACTCAGGGGGAAGCAAAAGGGTCCAAGAAACTCACTGCAAAGGAAAACAATCTGGTCGAGGGGTTCGCAATCAACTCAACATGGTGTGAAGCCACGAAATTTAAAGAGTTGATGGAAATCCTTGAACAACAAAAGTGGGTAAGTCTGTTGAGTACCTATGCCAAATCCCCCTTAATTCCTGAAGCTATGAAAGAATTCTGCAAGAACTTTGCATGTGTTGATAATGTATGTTCAAGTAAAGTGAATGGAACTCGCATCGAATTTGATGCCTCTTATCTGGAACAGCTGTTTGGTACACCCAATAGGGGTTTTGATATGTGGCTCAAAGGTCAAATCACAGTGACCATAGATAATGTAGATGAGAAAGATATAGTTGGTTCCATTGGAGGAGATTCTAAAGTATCCACCTCCACCTCACACAACTGCTTTTCACCTCTTCAAAAATTACTGTTTAATATTGTGTGGAGAGGTGTAGTTCCTCGAACTCAGAAAAGGAACATAGCAAGTCTGTTTGATGCATGTCTCATGTATTGTCTTGAAAGGAAAATTCCCATAAACTTTCCTGCAATCATGATCAAACACTTATCCACCTGTATCCCCAAATTCAAAATTCCATACTCCTCCCTTCTTACAGAAATCTTCAAAAGCTTCTCAGTTGACCTTAGCCCATACTTTGTGATTCCCTTAAAATCCACCCAAATCCTTCAACTTGAAATGCTCCATCTATTAAATCTTAAAGTGGTTCAGGGTAAAGTCATTAGGGCTGGAAAGGAAGAGAAACAAGATGAGGAAGATCAGGAAGGAATTGAAGTTAAAGAAGAAGTGGAGGAGGAGGAGGAACTCGAACAAATAGAGGTCCCTTTACCTCGAGGGAACAGGAAGAGTGTAGGAAAAAGAAAGAGCATGAGGGTGGCAATGAAGGAGAACAAGAAAAGAGGGCCTGTCTTCATGGAAATAAATGAGGAAGGGGATGTCAAGGAGATGCCCATAGAGGAGGATGCTGTTCCACTGAATCAAGAGGAACTGCCTGAAACTGTTAGGCCAAGAAAAAGGACACCCAGATCCTCCAAAAAGTCCAAAGCTCGTCGTGTTCCATCTGAACAGGAACATGTTCAAGATCATGGGGGTGCCTGGAACACAAAGGATGATCAGATATTGGAGCTAAAGGCAACAGTTGCTCGTCTGGTGGAACTACAGGAGGGAACAGATCACAGTATTAGCTCAATGCAGGCCCACATAGGTGCATTGGTTACAAGTGTCAAGACTCTCCAAAACGATCTTCACCACTACTCAGAACAAGCCAATGCAACTCGTGCCACAATCCTCACCAAGATCAACAATCTGGAATCTTTTGAGGAGACTGTGATAGAAGAAACTGCTGGTTCTGGTTCCCCATCCCAAGCCTAAATCACCCTATCCCATGTTTCTTTTATCTTTTGCCATGGAACAATCTTTTTAATTTGCTTTCGGTTTGTATAATTTTTAAACTTGGGTATTTGTTCCATCTTATTTTGACTTGCTTGGTTACACATATCTATGCTTTCTAGTCTTGATCATTACTGCTTGCTTTCAATTTATTGTATGAGTTGGTTTAATACTTTGAGGCTAGCTTAACTTGCCAAACGTTGATCGTGGGGCACTGTGTTTGGAATGGCTATATTTCGTGCTATGCTTTTTGTTGATGTCAACAGGGGGAAGTCATGGGTGCAAACTTCCAAGGCACACTCAATCCAGTTCCTGAATCAATCTCTCTGAATCTCTCTGTAAGCCAAGGGTGCTCCTCTTTCTTCTCTCTAATCTTTCTCTTTTGTTTTTCAATTTTTATGTTCTGTTTCACAATAGTCTGTATAAGTTCTTGTTTGTTTGTACTTACTCTCTTTGTAAAAAGTTTGCAAGTGTTGTCATCACCAAAAAGGGGGAATATTGTTGTTCCTAAGTTTTGGTTGATGACACACACATATTGCAAACTTCCTGATTATGGTTGCTAAATGACTTTGAACAGGCATATGCCCAAGTTTCTATTAGGATAGGAACTTGAATAAACTGGTGAAGTTCCTGAGGTACACTTGGAACAGTCAATGGAGTTTCAGAGCTGGAAGTTGTATCTGTTCCAGTTTGAAGTCACAAGAGGAGCAACACAGTTACATATCAAGAGTTCCGAATATCCACAAGAACTATTACAGACTCATAGCCAAGAGTTCCTGTGTTAGCTAAAGAGGAACTCATCAATGTTCCTTAGCTGGAACGTCTGAAGCTTCTGAGTTGCAAGTTCCAGACAAAGGGAAGACATAAAGTCTAGGTAGTCCACTGTACTTAGAATTTTATGTAAATATTAATTATGCTAATGGTATATAGAGTACTCAAGGAACTTATGATTTAATTAGGCCATTTATTTTATTGGAAGCGATTTTTATGGAAAACATTTTCATAAATAAAAACAAGTTTTGCATATTTAATATAAAATAGATTTACGTTTTATTTTATTTAAACAAAACTTATTTTCCTAAAAATTCTCCTAAGTTTTTGTAGATAAATAAAATCTGTTTTAAAGAAATATTTTAGGGTTTGATTGAGTCAAACCACTAACTGCTTTATGGCTGAACGTGGGAAGTGGTCTTCCCCTTGTTCCTCAAGTCAAGGGACGTGGAGACCAAAGTGCTGGCAGTTAGCAGTTGAGGTTTTGAAGGGAACTAACCCTAAGGATAAACACTATAAAAGGGAAATCGTTTTTGGTTTAAAGTACACAAACATTCTGAGAGTTCTTGCTTTCCTAAAAACGTTTTGTCTAAGATTTTCTAAAACAGTTTGTGTCCTAGTTAATTCAAAGTTCCTAAGTTCCTTATATCCACACAAAAGCATTATTAATATCTAGAGTTATCCAAACACGAATTATATTTTGTATTAGTAAGGATAGAGTTATCCTGTTTAGACTTAGAGTTTAAGTCTGAGAGAGAGAAGTTAAGGAGTTGTAATCGAAGTAGATTACTGTGAGGAACACGAGTTTGAGAGGAACTTGTGTTGGAGAGATTATTGTAATCGAGGCATTACCATAATAAAAGAATTCTCTTCTTGATTAGTATCAAGAAGTTTTCACAATTGTTGTTATTGTCTTCTCTATTCTCAGTTTCTTGATTGTTTCTTAAGTTCCGCAAGAAACTTTATCAAAGTTCTAATTACAATTCACCCCCCCCCCCCTCTTGTGCGTGTTCCTACTGGAATAACAGCAGTTCCACATAATTTTTCTTTTTACCATTGTTCCTTTTATAGTAAAAACCTAGGCCTTCAGTTCTCTTAGATTGAGCCTTCTCAATCCACTTAGGCGTGATTCTAGGAGATTGTTTATGTGCATTTGCTAAGGCTAGTTCCTTGGTTAATTTCTCCTTTTGTTCCTTTACTGTGACCAACTCACTGTTTAAGTTTTCCAAATCAACGTTAAAGACCCCCATGCTAATCTCGGTGGACTTGCTAGGATCTAGGCTTAAATTAAACAGTTTATATTGACTGAGTTCCACTTTGAGAAGAATGTTTTCATTTTTGACTCTCTCAAAGGAGTTTTGAAGAGCAGTGTTTCTATCAAGCAAGTCAAAGAACCTACCCTGTACATCAGATCTAACATTATTAAGGTAGGTCATGTGTCCCTTGGTGAGTTCCAAGGCTTTGTCACTTTGAGCCTTTATTACATTGAGCTTTTTAAAGTTATCTAGAGTTTCTATCAATAATTCCACTAACTTATTTTTAGACAGAGATTGAAGAGTTGAGGAACTTACTTCTTTTGATGGATCTTGGGTTGTTCCATCAATCTTTGCCATAAGACAAAGGTTTGCTGTTTCTTCATTTGGTTGATCCTCATCTTCTTCCGAGTCAGTAGCATCTCCCCAAGCTGCGATCATAGCCTTCTTGAAGTTGGGTTTGGCAAAGGTTGATTTGTTGAATCTTTCCTTGGACAGATCCTTTCCCTTGCCTTTCCCTTTTTCATTTTCCCACTGAGGGCAGTCTTTGATTAGATGGTCTGATTCTCCGCACTTGAAACATCCTTGGTCAGGCTTGGAACCGCTTGGTTTTCTCATTGAGTTCCTTCCTCTTAGATTTCCAGGTTTAGAGTTCCTGTAAAATCTTTTCATTCTTCTGACCAACATGGCAGCTTCTTCTTCATCAGGATCCGAGTCCTCCTGTTCCTCAGCCTTAAGAGCAAGGCCTCGATTCTTGGGATTCTCAGGAACAGCTGCTCCTAGATGTAATTCATGCGTCATCAAGGATCCCGCCAATTGTTCAATGTTGAATTTGGTGAAATCCTTTATTTCGAACAATGCCGTGACCTTGGTTCTCCATCTATCATCCTGTGGCATGCTCCTTAGGATCTTCCTAACCTGTTCATCACAGGGAATATTTCTTCCAAGAGAAACTAGTTCATTAGTGATATTAGTGAAGCGAGTAAACATTTCCTGTATTGTTTCTCTTGGTTGCATTTCAAAACGTTCATACTTAGACATTAATAAATCAATTTTTGAACGTTTGACCTCATTAGTTCCTTCATGAGTTATTTGAAGGAGATCCCAGATTTGCTTTGCACTCTTGCACCCCATAACTCTGTTATGTTCATGAGGTCCAAGGCCGCAATGCAAGATTTTCACAGCCATTGCGTTGATTTCGAATTTCTCAAAATCTTCCTTAGTAAAATCAGACATAGGTTTAGGAACTACCTCATTTTGAGCATTGGTCATTGTTACCTCGAAATCGCCGACTTCTATGACTCGCCAGACTTGATAATTCTCTGCCTTGATGTAGATCTCCATCCTGTTCTTCCAGTAGGTGTAGAATTTTCCGTTGAACATTGGAGGTCTTTGAGTGGAATAACCTTCCTCGAGTTTCTCGTAAGCGTTCATATTTTCCAGGAACTTTTTCTCAACAGGGTTTCCTGTATTTTTGTGAGATCCTGCTCTGATACCAACTGATAGTTCAGTAGGAACACTTGACAAGAGGGGGGGTGAATTGTTTCTTGGGAACTTGAGTAAGTTTCTTGCGGAATTGAAACAATAAAGAGACTGAGAACAATGAGCGAAGAAAGATATAAAACGGAGGAACCTTCTTGACCCTAATCAAGAAGAACCTCAATACTCTTTTGTATTAATGCAATAACTCTATTACAAATACACTCTTTAACTCGAGTTCCTCTCGAACACGAGTTCCCCACAACAATCCCCTTCGATTACTGTGCTACTCTTTCTCTCTCTGACTTAACTCTAAGTCGCTCCTTTTCTCTTTGACTTAACTCTAAGTCACTGTTTCTCTCTTTGACTAAACTCTTAGTCGCTCTTTCTCTCTTTGACTTAACTCTAAGTCACTCAAGGATCACTCAATCCTTAAACCCAAAATACAATTTGATATAAAACTCTAGTACGTAATAAAGCTTATAATAATAAGGAACTCAAGGAACACTCTATTTTGCCAACTGACTCTTTTAAAACGTTTAAGCTCTTTAAGATAGATTTTGTAGAAATCAGTTGTGTTTTGAAAAGCCAAAACTCTTCTCCTTTTATAGGAGAGTTTTACTTAGGGTTGGGTACCCATGTTCTCCTCAACTACCCACTAACAGTTACTGCTCAGTAACATGGGCATAGTTGGAGAGAAACAAGGGAGACCAAATCAAAACACTAAATGTACGTTAAACAGAAATACGTGGGGAGAGTTTCAAGGAACATGGAAAATCTTTTACTTGAGAAACAAGGATAATAAATCAGAATCCTATGTTTCATTTATTAATTAAATTCATTTTATTTATTAAAAAGATTTTCCAAGTTAAAACTCTTTTATAATTACAGTTAACATATTTCATTTAAAACGTACCAAAATACTTAGGTTCCTTTCGTTCCAAATTACGCATAAACAATATTAAATACTTACATAAATCCTAAACATAAACTCATATGTTGTAGTCTTCATGTTGCACCTTTAGAAGCTTCACTCGAAGTCTTCCCAATTTGTTCCTTCTCTGGAACATCGAGGATCCACATAATATATGAGGATCTCGCCTTAGGAACTCGCCTAAGGATCTCGCCTTGCTTAATGATTATTTCTTCAATGTAGTGTCTGACATGGATCAATTACTTGCTTATATTCCACGTTTGCTTAGTTTATCCAACTCAGGATCTCCTTAACTTAGCATTATCCCTTCAAGGATCTCGGAACCTATTATGCAACATAACTTAACCAATTGTCAGGAGTTTGCTTTGTCATCATCAAAACTTTAGGGTCAACAGTAACCAACGGGGCTAATAGGGCTCAATTTTGTGGAGTTAAAACAATAAGCGGACAAGGCTACAACATGGGTATGAAAGGCAGGAACTGATGTTTCTAAATTCGTCTGAAGGCTTCCTAAGAGAATGACCTCTGTCATACGCGGCGTGCGTGAGCTGCAACTAAACTACTAATGAATCTCAAGCCAAAATCATACGATAACAAGTCACATCAATCACACAAACACATAGTAAGGTGACCTACAAGATAATTGGCTAGCTATTCTTGACACGAGACCAACATCTTACCGCATACCATTCAATTGGTTCACACAATGCCAAGCAGTTATCAATGTATAGCATGACCGACTGAATTTCAGAATCATAACTAAGTTCAAAAGAAGCTCAAGAGAGTCAAATAAAGCCCGAAAATAGTTTGAAAGTCAATTGCACAATGCACGGTATAAAGACATATGAATGCAAGTAAAAATGCAACTAAATTGAACAATAACACTAGGAAAGAAGTACATTTTTTTTCGTTGCACGTAAACTCCCACCCCTAATGGATGGTACAAAGCGTACAACACCTAAAAAAACAATAAAACTATACTAGAAAGCAATAAAGATAGATATCCCTCCTCCAAGCTAAAGAAAACACAGTGCCCTCACTGTGAAAATAGCAACAATATAACTCAAAAAAGGGAGAGAGATGGAAAGTGCTCACTCGTGATGAGCCTCGTTTGCCGAGTATGACTCGGTAGGACTGTGGACAGTAGAAGCGGTGTGGCCAGAAGCTTCAAACTGACGACGCAAAGAGCCAATCTCCATAGATGTGGTGGATTTGGGTGATAGCTAGTTGGTTTAGTTGCTTTCATGATACAACAACCGCGATTTAAAATACTCCAATCAACCAAGATGGTGCATAATTCAAGATTCCACGATCAACCCCAACAAGCAATCCAAGCAATGACAATATTCGCCCAATGTTAATAATTCAAACTCAACAACCAACGAACGTTAATCAATCTTAACAAATAATTCATATAATATTCACAACAATGACAACCATTTGAATTCAACAACCAATATTGTCATCAAAATTTCAATTTTCTTTTTCAAAATATGATTCAAGTGAATAAACGTTAGAAAAATTGAAATTCTAATATCTTTTGTGCACCACAAAGACCATAATTTTGTTGCAAATTCACGTGAATTCCGCAAACGAGCCACAATACTACACAAATTATCAATGCCCACAAAGAATGAAAAAACCCCCAAATTGATTTTTAAAGTTAGGGTTTTAATTCATGAACCAAATAATGGTGAAGGAGGGAGATTTGAGAGGTGTAGGGGAAGGTGACAGGAGGTGGTGCGCCGACCGACCGTGTGCAGGTGGTCGGCGGTGGTGAGAGAGTGGCGGGCTGGTGCTGTGGGTTCGAACGAGGGAGAGGGAGAGGTGAAGTGCGAAGGAAGCGGGTGGGGTTTCACGAACTGGTTGCGCGGGGGGTGGTGTTTGTTGCGTGGGTGAGAGGGGAAGGTGGCAGCTTGATGGTGGCCGTCGTCGAAGGGTAGTGCGAATGGAGAGGAAAGACTGGCGTCGGTGGGCCAGGGAAGGGGTGTTTTGCGAGAGAGGAGGGCGACTGGTGGTTGTTGGGGTGACGCGCCGACCGCCGGTGTGGCACGTGGGCGGTGGTTTTGGTTGAGGTGCGACGGGGATGCTGGTGTCGATGGGCGAGGGAAGAGGCTGGGTGCAGGTGGTGCAGTGGTGAGGGAGGTTGGTTTCGATTTTTGAAAAAAGGGGAAGGCGGGATTTCCAGCGGTAGCGCTGGTTCGCCAGCGGGCAAGGCAAAATGTTTCGAATTTTGATGCTTACAGGCCAGCGGGCCTGCTGCGCCAGCGCTGGGACATGCGCGCATAATGAACTCCCTCGCTGGGCGTGAGTCGCTTGCTCGCTGCATAATTGTGGCTTACAAAACTTGTCGATGCATCGGATTTTCGGAATGGACTTGATCTTGCACCTATAATTCTGAAAAATAATAATTCAAGCACCACTAAACTCAAAGTTAGAATCGTTAGTAAAAATAAAACACACAAAATTAAATAAATAAATACGATTAACGAAAAATTAATCTAAAAATGAAATAAAAATAAGAATTCAAGCGAACTCAAAGGAAAAAAAATCGTTAGTAAAAAAAACGCAAAATAAATAAATAAATAAATACGATTAACGAAAACTAATCTAAAAATAAACTAAAATTATGAATTCAAGTGAACTAAAAGGAAAATATTTTTGTGCTTTTGTTGTTTTATTTATTTATTTTTTATTTTCAATAAATTAAGCAAATCGAAATAAAATACTAAATTAAAATGGAAATAAATGAAGATAATTGAAATGAGGGAAAGTTAGGAATCGGGTTGCCCCCCGATAAGCTCTCGTTCTAAGTCATTAGCTTGACTCCACTCAAATTGTTGATCAGAAGAATCCAACGCCTTGAGTAATTTATCAAATGCCCCTGCAAACATGTCATTGAGCACTACGTATGGCTTGAGTAAAACCAAATTCATCCTCGCAAATAGGGTATTAGATAAATAAGCAGAAAAAATAAAACCAAAAGAAAAAGAATCAAAAGTGGAGAAAAAATCAAAAGAAAAAGAAAAAGGAGAATATTTACAACTTCCCTCTAATTGCTCCTCGGGCAATGTAAATGTTTTAGAATGAGCATCAAGTTCGGCAAGGTCAAATGTATCATGGAATGGAGGCCTATTGATAAAGTGCGAAAGACTTAACATGGGGGATGTAGGAAAAAGATCAAGCCTCCGCGAGAACGGGACATAGGCGGGAGGAGATATAGGCTCAACATTGATGCTTTTACCTATAATTTCACCCTCGTGAACAAACTCGTCAATAAAATCGTCAACCAAAAGTTTCGCAACCAACGGTTTCTCTACCATCGGTTCTACAACCATTAGTGATTCTTTATCCTGCAAAGTCTCCATTATATCCAACTTTTCCTCATCAGTATGGAGAGTCAAATGATAACCTTCCTCTAATGAACTAACATTCTCAACAAATCCACCACCATCATCATCATCATCATTATAAAGGATTTTCATGTCACAATAAGATGGTTCGAGTTGGAAATTTTGCATATCAAATCGAAGGAAAGGGTTGACAGTACTTACATATGACTCATTGTAGGGACAAAGAGAAGTATCATTGTCATGACAATGACAACAAAAACAATAATACGGGGGAGGGGTGTGAGTCTGAGGAATAGGAAAAGAGAAATTTTGCAGAGTAGGTTCAACAAACATTGTTATCTCCCACTCATATGTATCTCTAGCTTATTGCTCGATCAAATCCCAACACTCTTCTGGAGTCTTCTCCACAAATATATAACTACTCATGGAATCCAACACCAATCTTGTATCTTCATTCAATCCCTCATAAATCACCATACATAGTTCCCATTGTTCAAAAATATGATTTGGACCAAGAAAATCTCCGAACCTATAATAATATCTCCAAAACACTTCATTCTCAAATTGAGGAAA
The DNA here is from genome assembly GCF_020520425.1 of Spinacia oleracea. Taxonomy (NCBI): domain Eukaryota; kingdom Viridiplantae; phylum Streptophyta; class Magnoliopsida; order Caryophyllales; family Amaranthaceae; genus Spinacia; species Spinacia oleracea. The sequence goes on from NC_079491.1 coordinate 82,035,036, forward strand.
ACAAATAGAAGCCATTTTATATTAAAAAAAAAAGGGAAATTATATACAAAAACAAAAAAAAATATATACAATGTAGCCTCACCAAAAAATAAAAGATAAAAAGAAAAATAAAACCGTCTCCCCGGCAACGGCGCCAAAAACTTGATGAATTAAAAAGTGATACCGCAAGTGCAAGGTGTCTGTTGTTAGCAGATACTTAGCAAATACGGGTCGATCCCACAGGGAGACAAGCTCTATTATTTTTTGCCCAATTATACGAACTATTTCAATAACGAAAGTTGATTTTGGATATTATTAACTAATGAAGCTAAAGCAATAATGTAAATGTGAAATTATCAATGAACTAAAAGGTCTAGGGGGTCTTTTCGGTTCACCATGCGTATAACAATCCAAGAACACAAATCAATCCAGAAATGAATAAACTAAGCCGAGTAATTAAAGTACATGTTAATCCTACGGTCGGGTCTTAACACTTTCAATTCAACATATGCAGTACGGTCGCTAACATAATCAGAATTGCCAATTGTACTAAGCCTCTAAAAATACGATCTTTCGATTCTAATTCCTATTAGCTAGATAATCAATTCATGAAATTGGCCGATAACATGAATCCACAATTAAAACAAATCAATCGGAATACTCAAGCAATAATCTATAAATTAACAAACTTTATGCATAATAATCATGGTATAAACATGGCTCCCCTTACTTAGCCCTAGAATACGACTACTCGCTCATAATTGAATTAACAAACATGATAGAAATAATAAACATGAATTTCATAATCAAAGGAAAAATTAAACTAAGGAACGAAAACAATAATAATAAATTAAATTAAAAAAAACGATTCTTGAATTACCTCTAGATTGATGAATTGAAAATTGAAAAGCTAGGGTTCAACAATGGAAAAGGGAAGAAAAGAAAAACTAACGTGAAAGAGTTTTTAGGAATTGAAAACGTAAAAGAAAATAAAAGCATAAGGGAATACATTAATTCCCTTGAGGTATTTTAGTATTTCCTAAATTCTAAACAAAAAAGGAAAATAATAATAATTACATAAGTTATCATTTAATTGAACGATCACGAGAAACGACGCAACGAACCCGCATGGAAGTAGCTGGGCGGAGAAACCAGCGGGCCCGCTGGTGGGTCGCTGGTTTTCGCGCCCAAGGGGAAGATTGGGCCATCATTTTGGGCTTCGGGCGAATCGGATAGTCGAGTCATCTTGTTTATGTTATAACTCTTGTTCTACAATCCCTATAAGGACGTGTGACCTGTCGTTGGAAAGCTCTTGAAGTCTGCTTTTTAGGCCAATAAAAATCGCCTCATTCCGACATGTAGAACTTGAGATATCATCAAAAGAGTGAATGCTTGTCCGTTTTGATGCTTAGAAAAATAGCGTTTAGCTTCGTTGTTAACTCAAAATTATCCCTAGAGATATGCAATGATCCTCGAGTCAACATTCCATCCGTTTATCATCCAAATCAACTCATAACACTCCGAAAGCATCCAAATGACCGTAAAATCACCTGAAACTTTAAGAAAACACAAACGGGGCGTAATAGAGTACGACAACGATAACTTATGCAAATATGATCCTAAATGCAACTAAAATGATATAAATGCCTAATAATGCAACCTAAATGCGCCTAAAATACCCTATACAAATATGACTCATCAAATTCCCCCAAGCTAGATTGTTGCTTGTCCCCAAGCAACTCTAAACCAAAGATAGAGAAACAAGACGCACATGACTTTCATAAAACCATGGTAAGACCAACCTAACTCTCGAGCAAACAATCAAACAGAGTTATTGAGACAAAAATTTAGCTCGGATACAAATAGAACCACAAAGCATCATGATCCGCAATTGAAACAACCAAGCTTAGCCACAAACTATTCTCAATCAAGCTAGTCGTCGCCGCATACCTTGTAGAATATAAATATATGATGCAACATGGGGTAAGATGACAATAGCAAGAAACGATTTTCATTAAATCACAAAACAAACATGCCGATCAAGAGGTCTTTATAATAAGCTTGTAATGGGGCTAGGTGAAAAGGAAGGGTAGGGTATAATTTGAGAAAAAGTGAGAGTAAGGTCCAACTTGGGGAGCAAATGTGAACTATATGCGTCGGCGTGATAATGGCGCAAATCCAACTCCATCGAACCATAAAACCCGAACAATCAACCAATTTATAACCAAGGAAAAAACATAATATAATGTCAATGATCTTTCTTCATTCCCCTTTCCTTGCTTTTAAACTACATACAAAAACGAAAAACATATTTTTTTTTTCTTTGACTTTTCTGCTTTCTTTTTTCTCTTTCTTTTTCTAATTTTTTTTTTTAATGAAAATGAAACTAAAGAATGAAATCGAAAGTACATAAATAAATCTAATGCTAACTGTTACAAGCTTGGGTGCCAACAATAATATACACCATTTCCGAACCACAAATCCAAACATAGCCTCGAACCACGAACTATTGGCTTATTATGCCAATCAATCAACATCAATGAAACCATTACGAACACCGAAGCTTCCGCAAGCTAGACTCGGACAAGTAACCAACGGGGCTAATAGGGCTCAATTTTGTGGAGTTAAAACAATAAGCGGACAAGGCTACAACATGGGTATGAAAGGCAGGAACTGATGTTTCTAAATTCGTCTGAAGGCTTCCTAAGAGAATGGCCTCTGTCATACGCGGCGTGCGTGAGCTGCAACTAAACTAGTAATGAATCTCAAGCCAAAATCATACGATAACAAGTCACATCAATCACACAAACACATAGTAAGGTGACCTACAAGATAATTGGCTAGCTATTCTTGACACGAGACCAACATCTTACCGCATACCATTCAATTGGTTCACACAATGCCAAGCAGTTATCAATGTATAGCATGACCGGCTGAATTTCAGAAACATAACTAAGTTCAAAAGAAGCTCAAGAGAGTCAAATAAAGCCCGAACATAGTTTGAAAGTCAATTGCACAATGCAGGCTATAAAGACATATGAATGCAAGTAAAAATGCAACTAAATTGAACAATAACACTAAGAAAGCAGTACATTTTTTTTCGTTGCACGTAAGCTCCCACCCCTAATGGATGGTACAAAGCGTACAACACCTAAAAAATCAATAAAACCATACTAGAAAGCAATAAAGATAGATATCCCTCCTCCAAGCTAAACAAAACACAGTGCCCTCACTGTGAAAATAGCAAAAATATAACTCAAACAAGGGAGAGAGATGGAAAGTGCTCACTCGTGATGAGCCTCGTTTGCCGAGTATGACTCAGTAGGACTGTCGACAGTAGAAGCGGTGTAGCCAGAAGCTTCAAACTGACGACGCAAAGAGCCAATCTCCATAGATGTGGTGGATTTGGGTGATAGCTAGTTGGTTTAGTTGCTTTCATGATACAACAACCGCGATTTAAAATACTCCAATCAACCAAGATGGTGCATAATTCAAGATTCCACGTTCAACCCCAACAAGCAATCCAAGCAATGACAATATTCGCCCAATGCTAATAATTCAAACTCAACAACCAACGAACGTTAATCAATCTCAACAAATAATTCATATAATATTCACAACAACGACAACCATTTGAATTCAACAACCAATATTGTCATCAAAATTTCAATTTTCTTTTCAAAATATGATTCAAGTGAATAAACGTTAGAAAAATTGAAATTCTAATATCTTTTGTGCACCACAAAGACCATAATTTAGTTGCGAATTCACGTGAATTCCGCAAACGAGCCACAATACTACACAAATTATCAATGCCCACAAAGAATCAAAAAACCCCCAAATTGATTTTAAAAGTTAGGGTTTTAATTCATGAACCAAATAATGCTGAAGGAGGGGGATTTGAGAGGTGTAGGGGAAGGTGACAGGAGGTGGTGCGCCGACCGACCGTGTGCAGGTGGTCGGCGGTGGTGAAAGAGTGGCGGGCTGGTGCTGTGGGTTCGAACGAGGGAGAGGGTGAGACGAAGTGCGAAGGAAGCGGGTGGGGTTTCACGAACTGGTTGCGCGGGGGGTGGTGTTTGTTGCGTGGGTGAGAGGGGAAGGTGGCGGGTTGATGGTGGCCGTCGTCGAAGGGTAGTGCGAATGGAGAGGAAAGACTGGCGTCGGTGGGCGAGGGAAGGGTGTTTTGCGTGAGAGGAGGGCGACTGGTGGTTGTTGGGGTGACGCGCCGACCGCCGGTGTGGCACGTGGGCGGTGGTTTTGGTTGAGGTGCAACGGGGATGCTGGTGTCGATGGCGAGGGAAGAGGCTGGGTGCAGGTGGTGTAGTGGTGAGGGAGGTTGGTTTCGATTTTTGAATAAAGGGGAAGGCGGGATTTCCAGCGGTAGCGCTGGTTCGCCAGCGGGCAAGGCAGAATGCTTCGAATTTTGATGCTTACAGGCCAGCGGGCCTGCTGCGCCAGCGCTGGGACATACGCGCATAATGAACTCCCTCGCTGGGCGCGAGTCGCTTGCTCGCTGCATAATTGTGGCTTACAAAACTTGTCGATGCATCGGATTTTCGGAATGGACTTGATCTTGCACCTATAATTCTGAAAAATAATAATTCAAGCACCACTAAACTCAAAGTTAGAATCGTTAGTAAAAATAAAACACACAAAATTAAATAAATAAATACGATTAACGAAAAATTAATCTAAAAATGAAATAAAAATAAGAATTCAAGCGAACTCAAAGGAAAAAAAAAATCGTTAGTAAAAAAAACGCAAAATAAATAAATAAATAAATACGATTAACGAAAACTAATCTAAAAATAAACTAAAATTATGAATTCAAGTGAACTAAAAGGAAAATATTTTTGTGCTTTTGTTGTTTTATTTATTTATTTTTTATTTTCAATAAATTAAGCAAATAGAAATAAAATACTAAATTAAAATGGAAATAAATGAAGATAATTGAAATGAGGGAAAGTTAGGAATCGGGTTGCCTCCCGATAAGCGCTCGTTTTAAGTCATTAGCTTGACTCCACTCAAATTGTTGATCAAAAGAATCCAACGCCTTGAGTAATTTATCAAATGCCCCTGCAAACATGTCATTGAGCACTACGTATGGCTTGAGTAAAACCAAATTCATCCTCGCAAATAGGGTATTAGATAAATAAGCAGAAAAAATAAAAACCAAAAGAAAAAGAATCAAAAGTGGAGAAAAAATCAAAAGAAAAAGAAAAAGGAGAATATTTACAACTTCCCTCTAATTGCTCCTCGGGCAATGTAAACGTTTTAGAATGAGCATCAAGGTCGGTAAGGTCAAATGTATCATGGAATGGAGGCCTATTGATAAAGTGCGAAAGACTTAACATGGGGGATGTAGGAAAAAGATCAAGCCTCCGCGAGAACGGGACATAGGCGGGAGGAGATATAGGCTCAACATTGATGCTTTTACCTATAATTTCACCCTCGTGAAAAAACTCGTCACTAAAATCGTCAACCAAAAGTTTCGCAACCAACGGTTTCTCTACCATCGGTTCTACAACCATTAGTGATTCTTTATCCTGCAAAGTCTCCATTATATCCAACTTTTCCTCATCAGTATGGAGAGTCAAATGATAACCTTCCTCTAATGAACTAATATTCTCAACAAATCCACCACGATCATCATCATCATCATTATAAAGGATTTTCATGTCACAATAAGATGGTTCGAGTTGGAAATTTTGCATATCAAATCGAAGGAAAGGGTTGACAGTACTAACATATGACTCATTATAGGGACAAAGAGAAGTATCATGGTCTTGACAATGACAACAAGAACAATAATACGGGGGAGGGGTGTGAGTCTGAGGAATAGGAAAAGAGAAATTTTGCAGAGTAGGTTCAACAAACATTGTCATCTCCCACTCATATGTATCTCTAGCTAATTGTGAGGGGGTCGAAAATGCGCGAGGCTAATGCGTGACCTTGTCCCTCGTGGGTGTGACGATTATTTTTATTCAATCAAGTGTAATTGGATTTCCTGTGAGTATACACCCAATTGACTAGTAATATAGGAGTCGCCATTCAGTTTTTAACGACAATGAGAAAAACTGACAAAATCCGGTTATCGTGACATAAAGGGAGTGCAATTATGTTTGACCACGACGGCCGTAGGTTCCCTTGTGATCCCTGGTGTGGGGATCTCTCAATATACACCCGCAAGGTAGAGATTGAGGGTTCGGGGGACTGTAACTACCGAGAGGAGTAATTCGCTCGTCGATAACTCCAGAGGCAGGATATCCTTACTAGCTCAGCATAAATAATTGGAGGGACATGCGTTAACTATTAAACTAATCTGAATTGATTTTAGCAATATGCAACATATAATACTAATTCGATCGTGATTATCTGATTTAAATAACATTAAGGGACCTAGCATGATAATCCGATTTCCCAAAAATATTATATTTGTTAGGCGTAATAGAACAATCATATTAGGTTAGTTTAATACTTCATAAAAAGGGCGAGGAAAGCAGTTAAATCATCGAAAAGGGACACATTACGACGCACCCTTGAGAGGTGCGTCACGGTTCTCAGAAAACTAACCACTTTGACTTTGCTATTTCTCCTTTTTATTTAACGAATCTCGATTATGGGACAGGATACGTTCTGTTCGATTTATGGATCGATTGCGACAGAACGCGTGAACAGTTTCGCAGCGAGAGGCTTAGGCTAGGGGTTTAGAGTCAATACTCAGAATATATTATGTGTTGTTGTGTGTTGTTTCACGTCGAAACTAGGGGCCTATTTATAGGTAAGAGTTCGTGGAAAGATAGAATTGCAGAGTTCTAATCCGCAAAGAATTAGGAAAAGAGACGTACCCAGGTACTTTCAGCGCCCAGGCCTGGGCGCCGAAGATTTCGGCGCCCAGAGCCAGGCGTTGAAAATAGGGTCTGGGCAGCTTTGTTTAGTCAGATTCGGATTCCTAAAATCCGTAGATTTTGAGATTAATTCGAGTCTTTTAGCGCGTATCAATTTTGTGACGGAATGCGTCTGGGCCCGTTATGAACTCTAGGCTCGTTAGGATTTTAATTAATACGAAACTCTTATTTCCGAATCCTATTAGGAATAGGATTCTCGTGGTTTTCTATCTCATTTAGGATTTATGTTGGAATGCAACACCTAATTCTGACAGGTTTCTATCTTTTATGATTTGCCACTTTTAGACGCTACTTTTTACGCAGTTACTATTTTTAGCAGGTTTCCATAAATATCAGGTTTCGGGTGAAATGAAATGGGGAATCGAGATTCGTTTATTTTATAGGAGATGCGTTGTCAAGTGGAGTTTTTATGCTTTCATCATCGAAACTTTCCCTTGCGGGAATGGGGACAAAAGTAGGTGTCTACAGTTAGCCCCCACTTTGACTGAGTCTTGGAGTAAGACGATGGTCAAAGTATTAGACGGAGTGCGTTACACAAGCCATGGTGTATGTGACCTGTTTTGCGAGGGTCTCACGAGCCCCCGAGTGATAACATTTGACTTAAGGGTCATCACTTGAAGTGTCGACATATCCCTCACGTGTCATTGGGATTTGTCAACTGATAGTATAGAAACTTCCTCACTTTGTCATTGGAAGGATCTAAAGATGCGTAGAAACTCCCTCACTTTGTCATTGGGAGTAACTACAGATGTTTTCGAAATTAAAGCTGTAAAGTGTAATTTGGCCTGTCCAAGCCCAATCACTAGGTAAAACGTTTTTAAAGATTCTCATTTTCAGGGCTAGCTAAACGAGAAAACCCCCTTGTTTTTATAGGACGTAAAACGAAGGAAAATCCAACAAACCAATCCTTTAATTTTTGAAAAAAGGGAAAACCAATAAAAGTTATCGCTGCAGCGACTAAGCACCTGCGCTGTTAGTGACGCAAACCCCGCCCGCTGAAGGTGGGCGAGCCTGTCCGCTGAGGGTGGACCCCCCGTCCGATAGAAGTGGACGAATCTGTTTGATGTTTTTGAAAATAAGGACCTAAGCGGTTTGTGACGTAGACCCCGCTGGCTGAAGATGGCGAGCCTGTCCGCTGAGGGTGGACCCCCCGTCCGATAGAAGTGGACGAATCTGTTTGATGTTTTTGAAAATAAGGACCTACGCGGTTTGTGACGTAGACCCCGCCGGCTGAAGATGGCGAGCCTGTCCGCTGAGGGTGGACCCCCCGTCCGATAGAAGTGGACGAATCTGTTTGATGTTTTTGAAAATAAGGACCTACGCGGTTTGTGACGTAGACCCCGCCGGCTGAAGATGGCGAGCCTGTCCGCTGAGGGTGGACCCCCCGTCCGATAGAAGTGGACGAATCTGTTTTGAAATTTTATTTTGTTTTTTTTAAAATAAGGACCTACGTGGTTTGCGTCGTAGACCCCGCCGGCTGAAGATGGCGAGCCTATTTTAAATTTGAAGACTTTATTCTTCGAAAAACTGAGGACCTGTGCGGCTAGTGACGCAGACCCCGCCCGCTGAGGGTGGGCGAGCCCATTTTGAATTTCTTATTTTGCCTATGTAGAAGAGCTTTTGGCGATTACAACCTGTTGGTGGGTCGTAATATTTCCTGATTAGATGTGTCCTATAAGTGGGTCCACACTGTGTATATTTAACAATATATTTTTTTGAGATATCCAAACATGATATGGTGCGTGGCGCAGTCTGGGAATGTGATTTTGATTGCGCGCTCTTTGTTGGAGTCCACTTTTTGCGAGCCCCCAAGTGTTGGGGCTCGTCGGTTGTTTTTCGCGTCTGGTAATCATGTTTGGGGTCACGCTCGTATGTGCGAGCGACCTCCTATAGTAGTGTGCTATTTTAGTGAAGTCGTGGAGTGCGACTTTAGCTTTCAGGCGACATCCGGTTTTGGCTTGTCCCGGATTATCCCTTTGACAGACAGACATTTTCTATTTGGAAAACCAATGACTTGACTACACATATTTTTGGTGTTTCGAAGAATGACCGTGATATTTAACTTGCTTTTTTTTTGAAAAGTGTACATGAGCGTTTTCTGAGATGAGTCTAAGTTTCTACCAAGTTTTATTATTTTTTTTTTGCTTATTTGGGAGCTAAAGGTGCTTTGGGCTTGATCTTACTTGTAATAGGGCCTCGTGTTTTAGCAACACGGTCTTAAGTCCTTTCCTATTCCGTGTTTTTGTGAAATCTGGGCCTTGGGCTGCATTTTCAGCGCCCAAGCTGAGGCGTTAAAAATTTCGGCGCCCAGAGGTGGGCGCTGAAAGTTCTTTCCTGGTAATATTTGATTTTCGGATTTCTAAACACGTTTCCGAATGGGATCAGGATGTTTACTGGGTGCGTTCAGCTATATATAGGGGCTAGGTACGTCCTTATTTTCCACCACTCTCAAATTCTTTCTCTCTTTTTTGTTGTACTCTAATTATTTACTACTTTTGCCATGTCGATCCCTACTTTCTCACTCCAACGGACTGTTAGGCGTTGGCTACGAGCCCTTACTCCCACAGAAAAAGCTTTGTTAAAAGAATACCACTTAGAGGCACTTTTAGGCTTACAACAAATTAATATTGATTATAATTTTCTGCATGCTGCCCTAAACTTTTGGGACTCCGATCATCATGTTTTTTCCTTTCGGGGCCATGAAATATGTCCTTTGCCTGATGAATTTGCTGCGATCCTTGGTTATCCTACTAATGCTACTCCTGTTACCCCTGGCACTATTGAAGAGGGTAAAACAACCATAAGGGCTTTCCTAGGGCTAGATGATAACATGTTTGCTGAACTTGTTGTAGACGATAAGGTTAACTTGGCAACACTCGTAAAACATCATTTTAGGCCTAGTAAGAATATGACCGAACAAAAATTGAACATTCGAGCCCTTGTATTTTGCTTGTTGAATCATTATTTGCTGTCGAACAATAATGGTGAGTTCGGTGACATGAGGCTGATCCCCTTGATTAGCCAGATGGAAAGTTGCTATTCTATTATGCCGTTGGTTGTTGATGAGACTTTGCTGAGTGCGGATGAGCTGAAGAAGGATGCCAAATCCGAAATTTTTAAGGGAAGCCCCCTATTACTGCAGGTAATCTATTTTTTCTTTGCGCACACATACGCCACTTTTATATATTTCTTTTTGCCTGGGGCTGAGTTTCAGCGCCCAGGGCTGGGCGCTGGAATATTCGGCGCCTGGTCCTGGGCGTTGAAACTGCGCCCCAGGAACCTTTTTTCTTTCTTTTCATTCTTTTGATTCGATCGTACCTGTTTTTGCAGATTTGGCTTGCGAACGGCTTAGACTTTTGGAAGCTCATGCCGATCCTAAACATTATCGCCCTATAGCTTTGGGTAACCGAAAATACTTGCACCAAGGCCAGGACGAGGCCGAATGGACCTCCTTTTTTACTTATGGCATTTGTTCTATTAAGTGGGTGGTACCATGGTGGGGTTTGACTGCTATGACAGGGGGGTCTGATGTATCGGTTTATGTTTCTTTGTTGGGGCTATCTTGTCCCATTTATATTTTCCCTTACCGAGTCATGCGTCTATATGGTTTAAGGCAGACTATCCCCTTTTCTGATACGGTACCACCTAAGGTAGCGACCTTTGCACAAACACGGGTCTTAGCGTGGGCTAGGTATTATGATGGTCTCCCGCGTTGGGCTGTAGCTACAAATGGGTTTGTGGGTCTTTCTGAAAACTATAAGTTGTGGATGAGTTCCGATGACAAGGATGTGAGGACCGAGGCTCGTAATGGGGAGCCGGCTGAGCTTTTGATACCTCGTACCTATAGTTTTAAGACTGTGAAAGCTCGTCCTGATCGAAAGCGAAAGGAAGTTCTTCCCCATTCCAGTGTCAGACCTAAAAAGATGCCTAACATGAAGGGGCCTGCTGTTGTTAAAAGAAATGCAAGCTCTCGCGGAGATCGTCGCCGGAACAATGTATGGGTTAGGAAGGTTCAGCCGCCTGTAGAAATAGTGGCTAGTCCAGTTGATAATAGTAATCCTTCTCCCACCACTGTTTGTGCCCTTGAGGCTGAGCGGGCTATAACTGAGAATGTTTCTAAAGCTTTGGCATCTTTGGAAGTTAGTGTCCAGGAGCCAGTTCTTATGGAGATTGATATTGGGGCAGCGCAGAAGACTATGGCACTAGTAGAAAAAACCCTTATTGCAGCGGGCTTTTGGGCCCCTGTTGCAGCGTACATCGTATGCTGCAACTGGGGGGCCTGCAACAAGTCTGAACTTGTTGCAGCGTACAATGTTCGCTGTAAAAAGTGGTTTTTTGCAGCGTAGATATGTATGTACGCTGCAACAAGTGTCAAAAAATTGGCAAAAATTTGGACTTGTTGCAGCGTACATATGTATGTACGCTGCAAAAGACTCAACTTTTTTCAACGTACATTTATTTGTACGCTGCAACAAGTCTGGAATTTTGCGAAATTTTTTTCCCTTGTTGCAACGTACAATATATATGTACGCTGCAACAAAGCACTTTTGGCGGGAAAATTCTAATTTTGTTTAGGGATACCTAGAGTGCCTTGCACCAAATATAGAAACCTGTCAAAACAATAATAGAATAACGCAACCTGTATAACAAATATAAAAACAACAACTGGAGTTTTGTATATATCCCAAAACCAAAAGTGCACATACCGATACATTTAAATATATTTACGTTCCAATTTCAACGTACGCATACATTTTAACATAAAAGATTGTTCTATAACATCTAAACCAACTTGATCAAGCGCCCTCAAGTCAATAATAAATACTTGGTGGTAAAAAACTTCGCCCATTGCTCACGAACCACATCAATTTCCTCACTAGCATAAGGCGCAGTCCTCGGAGTATAGACCTTACAAAAACAAAAATTTGATGGAGCATTAGATTAAATGTCATTTTAGTCTAAATATGACATATAACGACCCAATGAGCCTTAAATGTGCATAAATAGATTGGAATGAGTATTGAAAACTTTAAAACTAAGCATATTAATCATGTAATAAGTTTGAAATAAGTCCTTAGGTTCTTTAGTTCAAAGTTGGAACGAAAATATCATTTTAGTCTAAATATGACCTATAAGGACCCAATGAGCCTTAAATGTGCGTAAATAGATTGGAAGGAGTCTTGAGAACTTAAAACTAACCATATTAATCATGTAAAGGGTTTAAAATGAGTTTTTAGGTTCCTTAGTACAAGGTTAGGAGCGAAAATGTCTCATTTTAGCCTAAATATGACCTATAACGACCAAACAAGTCTCAAATGTGCATAAATAGATCGGATTGAGTCTTGAAAAGTTCAAAATAATCATATGAATCATATAATAAGTTGGAAATTAGTTCCTAAGTTCGTTAGTTCAAAGTTGGGAGCAAAAATGTCATTTTAGCCTAAATATGCCTTATAACGGCCAAAGAAGTCTCAAATGTGCATAAATAGATTGGAATGAGTGTTGGAAACTTAAAACTAATCATATTAATCATGTAAAATGTTTAAAATGAGTCCTTATGTTCTTTAGTCAAAAATGGGAGCGAAAATGCCTTATTTTAGCCTAAATATGACCTATAACGACCAAACAAGTCTCAAATGTGCATAAATAGATTGGATTGAGTCTTGGAAACTTAAAACTAATCATATGAATCATGTAATAATTTTGAAATGAGTTCTTAAGTTCGTTAGTTCAAAGTTGTGAGCGAAAATGTCATTTTAGCCTAAATATGAACTATAACGGCCAAACAAGTCTCAAATGTGCATAAATAGATTGGATTGAGTCTTGAAAAGTTAAAAATAATCATATGAATCATGTAGTAAGTTTGAAATGAGTTTTTAGGTTCGTTAGTTTAAAATTGGGAGCGAAAATGTAATTTTAGCCTAAATATGACCTATAATGGCCAAACAAGTCTCAAATGTGCATAAATAGATTGGAAAGAGCCTTGAAAACTTAAAACTAAGCATATTAATCATGTAAAGGGTTTAAAATGAGTCTTTAGGTTCTTTATTTCAAAGTTAGGAGCGAAAATGTAAACACAAGAATATAATACCTGAGATGCATTCAACTCTGGAAGACTTGGAGCGCCAAATCGACGAGGCAAAGTATTTCAAACCACCTGCATCTCGACTTCATGTCCCAACAAATGTTGATAAATATACCTGTACCAATTTACAGACTTAAAATATCAAGCAACAAAGTGAAAAGGAATACAATGCTTATAATTGCATGGAAATGCTGACATAAAGAGATGTAAAAGAATAACTAGTATTTTATAAACTACTACAACTATCAATACATCTTGTTCTCAAAAATCTAACCCTGTAGTTGACAATAAAATCAAGTAAATATGGGATAATCAAACTATAAAAGCAAAAAATTAAACAGGAGGGGCAAAAATTGCGTAAAAATCTAATCACAGGGCGATTTAAGGTCTACTTGAAATATCCGTAACAGACAGATCTTGGTAAACAGAAAAGGCATAGCCTTTAGAATTTCCGGTTTCTCTGTCTTGGACAAGATCAAAACCTCAAAGTGCTCCAAAGGATTCCAACAAATCTCGCACTTGAGCCTTAGTGAAGTAATAAGGAAGCTCACCAACAAATATCCTATCAGGACCCTCAAGACTCCCTGTAGAACCTGGTGTCAAGCCAACAGCAGCCAGGTTTAGGTTTGGATTAGGCTGACTCAGACCAAGTGTTGCAGCAAGTGATGGGTTGTAGTCACTGGGTCTCCTCACCTTGACTGGAGCCCCCTGCAATTGCAAGAGCGTAATATGTTACCAAGAGTAACTAGTGCCAAATAGAATCCCACATCCGTACCAGAAACAGCAGAACAATGGTGAACAACGAAGGCAAAAAATATACCTCAAATATAATACCATCTAGCGCCATAGCATTACTAGCTTCCTCAACCGATCTCATCTCCACAAAAGCAAACTTTTTTTTCATGGTTTATATAGACATTTACAACAGCATCACCTGAACAAGCATAAGTTATGACAAGATTATTAAATTTTAAAAATAAAAATCTATACCAAAGCGCATCTGAAACTTTGCGCTCGTACCTGGTCCTGCAGTATTTCCTCTAATTGAGGCCATAACATGGCTGAAATAGATAGCCACAGTCTGCAACAATGATAAGCCAAGATTATTAGCAAATAATATGGTAGAATAGGATAACAAGGATTAACAACGTGAAAAATTGAAAATAATGAAGACGGAAAACCTGCTCATTAGCTCTGGGGGTAATCCTCCAACATAAACCCATCGAGCATGTCTAGTTGCCTGTAAATTTCATATCACTCATCAGATTTATAAAATATAAATTAATGATGCATGATTAATGAAATTCAATGAAGAAATAGCATCACAGTTAACCTGCTGAGTCATTGCTTGAACAGGCATGATAGGAAGAGTTCCAAGAGGCAACTACAAAGCAAGAAAAGAAATTAACAACAATGAAGGCAAATTAGTAAAAGTGACACAATTAACAATTCATACCTGCCCTGACGTTAAAGGGAACATGTTAAGAAACATCCCAGGAACAGGAGTTGTCGTGATTGAACCTGTATTGGGTAAAAAGTTGGGGTTGTCATCATAGCAGTTGGTGGCGCAATGTCAAGTCCGCTGATCCTTTTACTGCTAGCAAACAATAACTTCAATAAGAAGACACGAGAATACGAGATACCATCAGGGATAATAACATATGTAACCATCAGTAACAAATCAGAGATGCCATCCTATGCTGAAGTTAAACCAAAATAAACATGATCACAAGGATATTCTAGAGCATATTAAAATCTAAAAGCAGGGTTAGACAACCTTCAATCTCTTTGCTACAGGTGCAGGGGGGGTGAGATTCATTTGCAACCAAAAAAAAGAACTCCCTTCCCAGAACAATAGAGCAGCAGCAGAAGACAGTATTGGTTCTAAGAACTTGGTCACAAGTAATAAGAAATACTACACATGTAACTTAATCATCCTCAAGTGTATAGGACGGTACTACTTTCCATATATCATACGAGTACCTCATGATCATTTGACATAATTGTAATCTTGCAACCCAAAATCCCCAATCTATAAACATCAACAACTAACTTGAAAAACCTCAGTTCTAAAAGTAAAATGCAACCCAAAACACAGCTAATAAAATCAATGCTAATCATTTGAATAAAAACAAAAATAAATACATCAAAAAAAAAAATCCACCATGTTCAAACTATATCAACAAGAACAAACAATAGTCAACTCAAGCCCTTGAAAAATCACATTTCAATAGTACAATGCAATTAACAACAGTCAACTTCACCTCCCCTGCTCCACCCCACCACCACCACCGCCACCACCACCACCACCATTCTCTGATTCCAACACCACCACATCTTTATCTATGAACAAACTCTAAAAACGAATTTAACAAACGAATTGAACAAACCCTAAAAACGAATTGAACAAACGCACAGAACCCTAAAAATGAATTGAACAAACCCTAATTCTTAAAACGAAAATCAGATAAACGAATTGAACAAAGATTACTAGCCGCGGCGAGGAGGTTGACGGAGAACAGGACGCGAGCAACTTTCTTTCTTGGAACCACCGACGTGAGCAAGCAAAGTTTTTCCTTGGAACCACCGGCCGAGCAAGCTAACAGGTGGCGGCTGGCGAGGAGGCCAGAACCACCGACGAGGAAGCTAGATTGACGATGGAGGGAAAGTTTTTTGTGCAGGGAAAGTTTTTTTTTTAGGGGACGACGCATGGAAAGTGAAGGGAAGAAGAGGGAGATGAGCGCGAGAACAGAAACTTTCAGATGCTATTCAATGAATATTGGAATGAATTTTTTTTTTAATCGGGCTATTGCAGGGGGCTTTAAAATGTACGCTGCAACAAAAACGGGCTATTGCAGGGGGCTTTTACAATGTACGCTGCAACAAAATCTTTTGCAGGGGCAATTAATTTGTACGCTGCAACAACCCTTTAAAGAGTTTGACCCGCATTGACCTACTGGATGTTGAAGCGTATTAATACATGTACGCTGCAACAAGGGGGCTGCAACAGGGGTTTTTTCTACTAGTGTGGGGGTGGATCCTGCGAACATTGCTCTCTTCAAGACTTTATTTGATGATCCGGAAGAACTAGAGTAGTGTAGTTCTTTGCTAGGGTGTAGGTGCCCTCTATTTATTTCAGTTGTGTTTGTTTTTATTCCTAGCACTTTGTTTTCCTTCTTATTATATTTTAATAAAGGCGTATTTTTAATTTCCATTCAATTTTGTTTATATGTCTAACACTTTTTTACACAAAGAATATAATTTTTTTATTATTATTTGGACCGAATCCTTGGTAAGGATTGCCTACGTATCTTGTCAGAATCAGGTCGCGCGTAGTTCTTAGCTTTAGAATAAGTTCTAGTATGCCGAATTTCGGTAGATATGTCCCGAAGTGGAAACATATTACTTAATCGGTCAAATGAGTGAAGTATTTGCCATTATTTTCATCTTCCGTTTTCCATAGGTTGCGTAAAATTCGACCAATTTGTTGGTAAACCTATTTGGATACGTACTGTACCCCCCAAGTGTTCGTTATTTTTCCGTCGTGTGCGGATAAAATGACGAGCACTTTTCGGAAAAAGGAAAACTTTTGGCAGGCAGAGAGTTTCAACGCCCAGGCTGGGGCGTCAGAAATTTCGGAAAATAACTTGGGCGGTCAATTTTGACGTTTTTGCTTCACATGTTCTTGCGTTTATTTCTATTTCATTTTTTGTGCCTTGATATTTTGCTTCGTAGTTAAAGTTAATTTTGAGGCTATTTTGGAGGCTTTTTTGGCTGTTAGCGTGAAACGCATTCTTGTCCAGATTAATTTTTTCTATTGGTGACCCAAAACAGTTTTGAAAATGGAGTTAGGGTGCGGAACTTATGAAGATCTTTGTGGAGGGTATGATGGAATCTATGTGAAACCGCTGTTGGTGGATTCTATGTTTTATGAATTTATTTTTTTGGTAACATTGGCGTTTGTTTTAAATTTTTGATTTCTTTTTGATTTTGGGTTGCATGGATTGGCTCTTATGATGACATTGGTTAGCTTTTTAGGTTTTGAGGATGGGATAGTGTGGTTTATTTTGTAGGTTTCGGGAACTGGTTTACATGGCATTATTTCAAAACCGAGTGGGCTTTGTTTGTTGGGCCTATAGTGGGCCGCTTCTTTATTATTTTTTTTTATTTTGCAAGTACATTTGGTGTTTATTTAGTGTTAGAATAAAATTTTTAGGAGAAATATTACGCCTTTATTGATTTTGAAAGTAAAGAAAACATACTGAAATAAAACTGACCCATATTCTAAAGGGCTAAAGTCTCTATTATTTTTTCTATCAATCTAAAGAACTACTAATGGTGCTCTATATGGCTCAAGCCTGGGGTTTAGTCTCATAAAACTTCGGTCCTTCACCGGTACTCATCTTGAATCCTATTCCTTTTGCGTTGACCCACTAATATGTCTTCACCCATCCGTTCCCGACCTCTTCTAGTGTTGATGCAGGAGAGATTAACCGGGTTGGATCGAAACCTTCATCTTGTAAAGCTAGGGTAGTCATCACAGTCTCGTTCTCCATAGGCCTCGATTTGTTAAACAATGTCCATAGAGCCTGGTTGTCAAATATTTCAGATGTTTTAGTCTTGGTGAGGTGGGGTGCCTCATCCAAGGTGTGGCAGTCATGGAAAATTTCAAACCCGGGTTTTAGCAAGCCATCCTGAACGAAGGGTTCAGGGAAATCACAGCATGGGTGTTCTTCTCCTTCCCGAACAAACATCCCGTTAAGGGTCCTTTAATATGGGGGAAGGAGGGTGGTTTGTTTGGCTTTGTTAAGGCGTAGCCTAGATAGGCGGTCAGCAATATCTTCCTCCGTTGGTTCATAACCTAAGCCAAAGGGAGTAGATTTGTCGAGAAAAGGATGGAATGTGCATTCCTTCTTCCTTATGCCCAATGGGGTTCCTGGGAAATAACCTTGAGCCAACAGCATTCTAGGGATGACTCGGGATGCATGCGGGTCTAGGAATGCTGGATCATAATCTTCGATGAACTGGATTGCTTCTTCCATTTGAAACCCATAAAGGTCATCTGCAGTTTCGGCCGTTCCAACCATAGTACAACTGACGTCGAGAGGAGGGGCGCGGATTTCTAGTATTACCCCGTTATGGTTAAGTTTAACCATTTGGTGCAAGGTTGAAGCCACACCTCCTAAGTCATGGAGCCAAGGTCGCCCCAAGAGGAGGTTGAAAGTGGGCTTGATGTCGATTATTTGAAACTCCGTGGTGCGTGCCACAGGCCCAGTTTGTATGGTAAGGTTGATTTTTCCCAATACAGGCCTTCGGGAGTTATCATAAGCTCGTACCCCTTATGAGGAGGTTTGGAAGTCATCGCTTCCTAGCCCCAAGCAATGGGCGGTCCGCAATGGGCAGACATTAACCGCCGAACCATTATCTACGAGCGCTAGGGGGATGTTTTGTCCTTTGCATCCAACCACTAAGTAAAGGGCTTTATTGTGAGCACCCCCCTCTTTGGGTAAGTCTTTATCAGTGAAAACTATGGCCTTTTCCCCGGCATCTCTCGTGACATGGCTAACCAATGAGTCAGGTGTGATATCTGTGGGTACTGAGATGAGGTCAAGTGAGCGAATAAGCTTTTCGCGATGTTCCTTTGAAGTACACATAAGATCCCAGATGGTAATCTCAGCCTTGGCTCTTTTCAGTTGTTTCAGGAGAGGATTTTCAATGACTTCCGCGACGGTGGCGTGCCGCCCGTTCTCAGGAGTTTGCCTAACCGGGATGTCGTCCATAGGAGGTGGGTGAATATCCGGTTGGTATATCCTTCCGGATCGGGTGAGGTTGTCGACCTCGGGCTCCTGAGGGGTGGTGTCAATGAGAGCATACCCGGGCCAAGTTTCAGTGAAGAGGTCCTGGCCCGAGACTTGAGATAGGTAAATATCTTCAGCATCATCGTTCCACACACCGCACACTTCCCCCTCGATTCGATCCATAGGTACCACAGCGAGTGGTGCACCTTGAGGTGTAATATACACCGTGGGGTCGAAATTCTCTGGTTGGTCGAGAGAGATGTGACAAGAGCTGAGTGGGCTCTTGTTGTTGTTGGGTTTGCCTGTTAGGTTATGATACATATGAAAATACATAAATCATGCGGAAAAACCATAAAGCCAGGAAAGCATATTATTTACACATAATCATTTAGCACAGTATAGATGCATACACTTTGTAGCGTGCCTTCCCTAGCTGCGCCCGAACCGAATAAGAACAAGTCTTTAGGACTCCAAGTGTCATCCCTCCGTAGATAGTCCACAGTACGTACGGATCCGCCTCAAGATTGACCAACTAGAATCGCCCTTAAGGTGCTTAGGAATTTCGGTTATTATTGTGCAAGAGTGTGGCTGAATTTTCTTTCAAAAACTTATCCTTTGAATACTTCAATCGTTCGTATAAATTATGACCTTAGGCCCTTATTTATAGAGGTTTGGAAAGGGAACTGGAATCCTAGTAGGATACGATTTAATTAAACTTAGAATCCTACAAGGACTCTATTTAATTAAATAATCCTAATAGGAATAGGAATTTAATCATACATCAAATCCTAATAGTTTTAGGAATTATGCATGGACACAAACACACACACGAGCATGACCCGCAAGCATGCAGGCCATGCCCGCGCACAGCCCACACGCCCATGAAGCCCATGCGCGCTACCGCAGCCCACGAGGCTGCCATGGCCTAAGCTGCGCGTTGGGCCTGCCTTGCGGTAGGCCTGCCGCAGCCTTGGGCTGTGTTGTGGCGCGCCATTGCTTGCTGGGCGATGGCCTGGCTTCGTGCTGGGCCTTCGTCCGGCAATCCTCGTCCGATGCTTATTCGTACGATACGCTTCCGGTAAAATTCCCGGTTTTCAGAATTCATTTCCGATACGAACAATATTTAATATTTCCGATTCCGGAATTAATTTCCCTTTCGAACAAATATTTAATATTTCCGTTTCCGGAATTATTTTCCGATTCCGATAATATTTCCATTTCCGATAATATTTTCCGATACGTACCATGTTTCCGTTTCCGGCAACATCTACGACTTGGATAATATTTATATTTTCGATACGATCCATATTTCCGTTTCCGGCAATATCATCGTTTCCGGAGTATTCATTTCTTGCTTGTGACGATCTCAGCTCCCACTGAAACCAAGATCCGTCGATTCCGAATATCCATAGATAGAGTATTTAATGCCATTAAATACTTGATCCGTTTACGTACTATTTGTGTGACCCTACGGGTTCAGTTAAGAGTAAGCTGTGGATTAATATCATTAATTCCACTTGAACTGAAGCGGCCTCTAGCTAGGCATTCAGCTCACTTGATCTCACTGAATTATTTACTTGTTAATTAATACTGAACCGCACTTATTAGACTTAACATAGAATGCATACTTGGACCAAGGGCATTATTTCCTTCAGTCTCCCACTTGTCCTTAGGGACAAGTGTGCATTTCCTAATTCCTTTGTCGCTCGATGCTTGCTCTTGAACATAAGGTAAGAGTTTGTCATCCTTATTATGTGCAGAGGTGTTCCTCGGTTTCAGAGTTCAACTGATCAAATAAACAGATAATCATAGCCTATGATTCATCCGAGCACGGCCATGCATTTCACAGTTTCTAGCTCTCCGAGTGGCCTTGTACAACTTTTAAGCATCTCATCCCGATTTATGGGAGGACAATCTCAATCTTGCGATCTTGAGATTAGACTTCGTTTGATAAGTGATTACCTGAGCGTTGCCTTTATAGCCTCCTTTTACGGTGCGACGGTTGGTCAACGTCAAAGCAACCAGTTCTCAAACAAGTAATCTCAAATCACTCAGGTATTGAGGATTTAGTGTCTAATAATTTTAATGAAATTTACTTATGACAGATTTTCATCTCTTACAGTAAAGTTTCATAGGTCTTGTCCGATACTAGTCTTCCCAAAGTAAGTATCTATGCAAATGATTATGACATTGCCATGTCCACATAGTTCAAGAAACAGAACTACTAGTCATCTTGCATTCTAATCGTCTAACGTTTTCTATGCGTCCAATTTTATAGAAAACTCCGACTAGGGACCATTTTCAACCTTTGACATTCAAGTTCACTTGATAGACATTTCTTAGTCACAGGACTGGTCCTGACAGTCTATCTTGAATATATCGTCAAATTTGAAGGGACTCATCATTTAATAAACCACAAATTAAATGGAAAAATGAATTCTTTTCATTTATTGTGAATGATTAACCAATAATGTTTTACAAAGATTTAAACTCTAAAACTTTAAAACATTAAACAGGGATATCAAAGCCATTCTCCAATATGCTTGATTCCCATAGCTGCAGTGTGCGAGTTGTGCTTCGCCTACGGCAGAGGTTTAGTCAATGGATCTGATATGTTTTCATCAATTCCAATCTTGTTTATCTCGACTTCTTTTCTTTCAACGAACTCTCGTAGAAGGTGAAATCTACGAACTACATGCTTGACTCTCTGGTGGTGTCTAGGCTCCTTTGCCTGTGCAATAGCTCCGTTATTATCACAATACAGGGCTATTGGTCCTTTAATGGAGGGGACTACACCAAGTTCACTTATGAACTTCCTTAGCCATATAGCTTCCTTTGCTGCTTCATGTGCAGCAATGTACTCCGCTTCAGTTGTAGAATCCGCAATGGTGCTTTGCTTAGCACTTTTCCAGCTTACTGCACCTCCGTTGAGGCAGAAGACAAACCCAGACTGTGATCTGAAATCGTCTTTGTCGGTTTGGAAACTTGCGTCCGTATAGCCTTTAACAATTAATTTATCATCTCCACCATAGACCAGGAAGTCATCTTTGTGCCTTTTCAGGTACTTCAGAATATTCTAGGCAGCAGTCCAATGCGCCTCTCTTGGGTCTGACTGGTATCTGCTCGTAGCACTGAGTGCGTACGCAACATCCGGGCTTGTACATATCATAGCATACATTATTGAACCAATCAATGATGCATATGGAATCCCATTCATTCGTCTACGCTCATCAAGTGTTTTTGGGCACTGAGTCTTGCTTAGAGTTATTCCATGAGACATGGGTAGGTAGCCTCGCTTGGAGTCTGCCATCTTGAACCTATCAAGCACCTTATTGATATAAGTGCTTTGACTGAGTCCAATCATCCTTTTAGATCTATCTCTGTAAATCTTGATGCCCAATATGTACTGTGCTTCTCCTAGATCTTTCATCAAAAAACATTTCCCAAGCCAAATCTTGACAGAGTTCAACATAGGAATGTCATTTCCGATAAGTAATATGTCGTCGACATATAATACTAGGAAAGCAATTTTGCTCCCACTGACCTTCTTGTATACACAAGATTCGTCTGCGTTCTTGATGAAACCAAAGTCACTGACTGCTTCATCAAAACGTATATTCCAGCTCCTGGATGCCTGCTTCAATCCGTAGATTGATTTCTTTAGCTTGCATACCTTTTTAGCATTCTTTGGATCCTCAAAACCTTCAGGCTGTGTCATAAACACAGTTTCTGTTAAAACGCCGTTTAAGAAAGCAGTTTTGACATCCATCTGCCATATTTCGTAATCGTAATATGCAGCGATTGCTAACATTATCCGAATAGATTTTAGCATTGCAACTGGTGAAAAGGTTTCATCGTAATCCACGCCGTGGACTTGCCTGTAACCTTTTGCAACCAATCTAGCTTTGAAAACTTCAAGTTTCCCATCCTTGTCCTTTTTCAGTTTGAAAACCCATTTGCTTCCAATGGCTTGGTAGCCATCTGGCAAATCGACCAAATCCCATACTTGGTTTTCAGACATGGAGTCTAATTCAGATTGCATGGCTTCTTGCTATTGCTTGGAGCTAGGGCTCGTCATAGCTTGTTTGTAAGTCGCAGGTTCATGACTTTCAAGTAATAGAACGTCATAGCTCTCGTTCGTCAAAATACCTAAGTACCTTTCCGGTTGAGATCTATATCTTTGCGATCTACGCGGGGTAACATTTCTAGCTAGATTGACCATGATTCTCACCAGATTCTTCTAAAGATCTCTGAGTTTCATCCTGTATGTCATTTTGAGCATTCTCTAGAGTTTGTTGTTCGACTCGAATTTCTTCGAGGTCTACTTTTCTCCCACTTGTCATTTTGGAAATGTGATCTTTCTCCAAAAAGACACCATCTCGAGCAACAAACACCTTGTTCTCAGATGTATTGTAGAAGTAATACCCCTTTGTTTCCTTTGGATAGCCCACAAGGATACATTTGTCAGATTTTGGATGAAGTTTGTCTGAAATTAATCGTTTGACGTATACTTCACATCCCCAAATCTTAAGAAAAGACACATTTGGAGGCTTTCCAAACCATAACTCATATGGAGTCTTTTCGACAGCTTTAGACGGAGCTCTATTTATAGTGAGTGCAGCTGTATTTAGTGCATGTCCCCAAAATTCTAATGGAAGTTTGGCCTGACCCATCATTGACCTGACCATGTCTAGCAAGGTTCTGTTCCTCCGTTCCGACACACCGTTCCATTGTGGTGTTCCAGGAGGAGTCCATTCTGATAGAATTCCACATTCTTTCAGATGGTCATCAAATTCATAGCCAGATATTCACCGCCTCTATCAGACCGCAGTGCCTTAATCTTCTTGCCTAATTGATTCTCTACTTCACTCTGAAATTCCTTGAATTTGTCAAAGGACTCAGACTTATGCTTCATTAGGTAGACATAACCATATCTACTGAAGTCATCAGTGAAAGTGATAAAGTAGCTGAAACCACCTCTAGCATTTGTACTCATCAATCCACATACATCTGTATGGATTAAACCCAATAGTTCATTTGCTCTTTCTCCAACTTTAGAGAAAGGTTGCTTTGTCATTTTGCCAAGTAAACATGATTCGCATTTACCATAATCCTCTAAGTCAAATGGTTCTAGAATTCCTTCCTTTTGAAGTCTTTCTAAGCGTTTCAAGTTTATATGGCCTAATCGACAATGCCACAGATAGGTGAGATCTGAATCATCCTTTTTGGCCCTTTTGGTATTTATGTTATAAACTTGTTTGTCGTGATCTAATAAATAAAGTCCATTGACTAATCTAGCAGATCCATAAAACATCTCTTTAAAATAAAATGAACAACTATTGTCTTTTATTAAAAAGGAAAATCCCTTAGCATTTAAGCAAGAAACCGAAATGATGTTTTTAGTAAGACTTGGAACATGGAAACATTCTTCCAGTTCCAAAACTAGCCCGGAGGGCAACGACAAATAATAAGTTCCTACAGCTAATGCAGCAATCCGTGCTCCATTTCCCACTCGTAGGTCGACTTCACCCTTGCTTAACTTTCTACTTCTTCTTAGTCCCTGTGGATTGGAACATAAGTGTGAGCCACAACCTGTATCTAATACCCAAGAAGTTGAATTAGCAAGTATACAGTCTATAACGAAAATACCTGAAGATGGAACGACTGTTCCGTTCTTCTGATCTTCCTTTAGCTTTGGACATTCTCTTTTGTAATGGCCTATTCCATCACAATAAAGACAGCTTGATGTGGATTTGTCCTGCTTTGATTTAGCATCGCCCTTGGACTTTCCACTTTTCTTGAACGGTCTCCTTCTAGCCTTGAGTAAATCTTTGGCTTCACAGTCCAGTATTATTTCAGCCTTTCTGACAAGGTGAACAAATTCTGCAACTGTTTCTTCTCTTGGTTCACTTAGGTATAGTTGCTTGAAGCGACCAAACCCACTGTGTAGTGAATTGAGCAAGATAGAGACTGCCATCCTTTCGCTTATTGGTGTTCCTAGTAGACTTAGGCGATCAAAGTATGAACGCATAAGATCCACATGGAAACTTAGTGGGACGCCTACCCTCTGTTTAGTGCGAAGGAGCTGAACATGTGTTTCTTGGAATTCCATCCTATAACACCTGTTGGGAGAACTAACCTTTAGACCAGACATTGATTCAATCAACTCATGGACGTTCAGGTCCCTGTCCTCCGTGCTTCCACGACAGATATCCCTCAGATTCTTGATGAGCGAAAAAGGTTCATAGGCTACAAACCTTTTAGCCCAATCATCAGGGATATTGTTCAGCATGAGACTCATAACCTTTTTGAGATCCGCATCCCAGGCGTAAAATCTCTCAGGGGTCATGTCTCTGGCATAGTAGCTTGGCATGGGATTGGTTAGTACATACTCAAGGCCATTGAGTCTGACTATTTCAACTAGCTTAGCTTCCCATTCAAGAAAATTTGCTAGGTTCAGCTTGACCATAAGCTCAGAACCCATGATGATGTTTTGATTGTTGTTTGTCATAGTTAAAACTACAATTGAAAAGAATAAACAAATAAATAACCATTCACAGTTTCTCTTAATAAACTTAAATTCTAGCATATATGCATAATTCAATGTTCATTAAGCATTTTATTCAAGTTATGTGTTCCGGAAGGTGTGAATAAAATGATTTCAAGATCCTAAAATCATTGAAGAACTAAGCACAGTTTGTCGACTTAATCCTAAAACATCTTAGGTAAGCAAAAGCCTTTTTCTAATAGTCTAGAAACTATTCTTGGTTGATAGGTACGTCTAAGAACTTATTAGGTAAACCTATCGATTTTGCCACGACATAAAAGGACTCCTTACTTATATCGTTGAGTTTCACCAAAACTAACATGTACTCACAATTATTTGTGTACCTTGCCCCTTTAGGACCAATAAGTAACACCTCGCTGAGCGAAAACTATTACTAGATTGATGTAAAGGATATCCAAGCAAGTGTATATTTTGGCATGGCACCTTTTAACTCAATTTTTAAGTTTGGAACTTAAGGCTCTTACTATGTTGGTTAGATTTTAAGTGAACTAAAATTCTTAATCATGCAACATAATCAAGCTTTGATCTCATGCATTTTAAGACATATTTAAAAGCAATAAATAACTTAAAACATGCATAAGATAAATGTGATCTAGTATGGCCCGACTTCATCTTGAAGCTTTAACTTCAAAGTCCGTCTTGAAAATCTCCATGGGAGGAACCATTTTCTTCAAATAGGATAAGCTATAATTAACACTAATTACAACTATTTGATGGTACGCAGACCATATTTGAATTGAAAAACAACTTTGGTACTTTAGACCAATTACATTCAAATTAATGGTACGCAGACCATATTTTCTATCCTATTTGGGCCATACTAGTCACTTCATAACCTGCAAAACAGTACATATACAATATATACCATTCACCCATTCATTATCATGAATGGCCCACATAGCTGGTTAGTAAAACACATTATGCATCACATAAACATTTGCAGCAATTAATCAAGGGCACCAATAATCTACAAATTATTCAGTCCTTATTAATTCTAATCAAGTTGTTTTAACCTTAAGGATTTGTAGACCTAATCAAGAGTTTATGACTAAAAAGGGCTCCCACTTAAACCAATAAATTCATATGCTTTACTAATTTTAAACATAAAAATGTATTTCTAGTCTAACCGGAAACATACAAATTTAATTAAAATTTAAAGCTCATATAAATTTATAATTGAATCCAAAAAGTTTAATTTAATTTAAGTCGTATTTAAATTAATTCATGATTTTAGTTTTAGTAAAATAATTAGAATAAATAAAATTTATTATAATTACAATATTCAAAATTAAAATCCAAGAAAATAATTTAAATTATTAATTTTAAAATTAATTAAAATTACGTAAACTGAAAATTTCAAATTAAAATTTCAAAACGATCTAATCGCAACGCAACAATCCCACGCAACGCACGCCCATGGGCCACACGCACACAGCCATCGCTGGCCATGTGCGCGCAGCCCATGCGCTGCGTCGCATCGCTGCTGCTCACCATCGCAAGGCATCAATCGAACACGCGAGCTGGTGCTCGCTGCGCGCGCTAGCGCTCGATGTACGCGAGCCATCGCTCGCTGCGCGCCCCAGCGCTCGATTTATGCGAGCCATCGCTCGCTGCGCGCCTGCCTTTCCCGCACGCGAGCTTGCGCTCATCGCACGAGGCAGCAGTATGCGAGCTGGCGCTCGCTGCGCGCGAGCCATCGACGACGTGCGTAGCGCTCGTGGCACGCGAGCTTGCACTCGCTGCGCGCGAGGCTCCGCATGCTTGCGCGAGGCAGTGCGCGCTGTGGCGCAGCACGCTTGCTGCCCACACGCGACTGCTCGTGCCTTGCTCTCGCCCCTGCCCATGCGCCCATTGCTCACAGCCCACGACACAAGGCAGGGCTGCTGCCTTGTGCTCGTGCACCATGCCCTTGCTCGCTGCATTCGTACCGCATGGGCGACGAGCTCCCTTGCTCGTCGTCGCATGCCCGCACTATACAACACCTCTTAAGGGTAACACGTAGCGTCCATTGCTTTGTGCGTGCAAGTTATATGAGCGAATCGCATAAAAATTAAAAAAAATTATTCAAAATTAATGACAAATTAATAAATAATATTAATTTCATAATTTTAGGGCGAAAAATCGAAAATTTATTATTTAATTGATTTCCGATTAACATGGATTCAAGTCTAGGTCATAAAAATTTAAAATTTAACACAAATTTACAATTTTTATGGTGGTTTTTAATCATAGGTATCTAATTAAATTATAACTAATTATAAAATTCAAATTAATTCTAAATTATTCCAATTTTCAACAAATTAATCATAATTACAAATTAGATTGCATAATTAACAAGGCTAGGCATTCAAACTTGTTAAACATATACAGTAGGTCAAATAAAAATTCAAGATTTATCAACAAGAATCGCAAATATTTAATTTAACATCTTAAATTTACGAAATTTTGCATTCGAAAAACTAAAACCTTCGAAAAGTCATAGTTAGGCTTCGAATTTGAGAATTCTGGGTTCGGCCGAAAAACGCTATTTTTGTCAAAATTTTAGAATGCCTTTTACATGCGGAATTGACACAAAAATCACTCGATTTGGATGAGTAACGAAGAAACTGCCGAAAAACTGCGTACGTATAATTAAATAAACGCAATTTGCAATTAATTAACAATTACGAAAATTAATCACCCCTTTTAATTCTTGCAAATTTGTAATATTTAACCATGTTCATGCAATTTAAATTATGAAAATAATAAGAGGCTCGTGATACCACTATTAGGTTATGATACATATGACAATACATAAATCATGTGGAAAAACCATAAAGCCAGGAAAGCATATTATTTACACATAATCATTTAGCATAGTATAGATGCATACACTTTGTGGCGTGCCTTCCCTAGCTGCGCCCGAACCGAACAAGAACAAGTCTTTAGGACTCCAAGTGTCGTCCCTCCGTAGATAGTCCACAGTACGTCCGGATCCGCCTCAAGATTGACCAACTAGAATCGCCCTTAAGGTGCTTAGGAATTTCGGTTATTATTGTGCAAGAGTGTGGCTGAATTTTCTTTCAAAAACTTATCCTTTGAATACTTCAATCGTTCGTATAAATTATGACCCTAGGCCCTTATTTATAGAGGTTTGGAAAGGGAACTGGAATCCTAGTAGGATACGGTTTAATTAAACTTAGAATCCTACAAGGACTCTATTTAATTAAATAATCCTAATAGAAATAGGAATTTAATCATACATCAAATCCTAATAGTTTTAGGAATTATGCATGGACAAAAACACACACACGAGCATGACCCGCAAGCATGCAGGCTATGCCCGCGCACAGCCCACACGCCCACGAAGCCCATGCGAGCTACCGCAGTGTTAGGTTATGATACATATGACAATTCATAAATCATGCGGAAAAACCATAAAGCCAGGAAAGCATATTATTTACACATAATCATTTAGCATAGTTTAGATGCATACACTTTGTTGCGTGCCTTCCCTAGCTGCGCCCGAACCGAACAAGAACAAGTCTTTAGGACTCCAAATGTCGTCCCTCCGTAGATTGTCCACAGCACGTCCGGATCCGCCTTAAGCTTGACCAACTAGGATCGCCCTTAAGGTACTTAGAATTTTCGGCTAATGTAGGCAACTATATGACTGAATTTTTGCTCTCAAAAATCACTTTGAATACTTCAATTGTGTATATAAATTATGACCCTAGGCACCTATTTATAGAGGTATGGAAAAGGAACTGGAATCCTATTAGGATACGAATTAATTAAACTAGAATCCTAATAGAATTCTTATTCAATTAATTCATCCTTTTAGGTTTAGGAATTTAATCATATGTCGAAACTGAAGGAAATAATGCCCTTGGTCCAAGTATGCATTCTATGTTAAGTCTAATAAATGCGGTTCGGTATTAATTAACAAGTTAATAATTCAGTGAGATCAAGTGAGCTGAATGCCTAGCTAGAGGTCGCTTAAGTTCAAGTGGAATTAATGATATTAATCCACAGCTTACTCTTGACTGAACCCGTAGGGTCACACAAATAGTACGTAAACGGATCAAGTATTTAATGGCATTAAATACTCCATCTATGGATATTCGGAATCGACGGATCTTGGTTTCAGTGGGAGCTGAGATCGTCACAGGCAAGAAATGAATACTCCGGAAACGATGATATTGCCGGAAACAGAAATATGGATCGTATCGGAAATATAAATATTATCCAAGTCTTAGATGTTGCCGGAGACGGAAACATGGTACATATCGGAAATTATTATCGGAAATGGAAATATTGCCGGAATCGGAAATATTGCCGGAAACGGAAATATTGTCAGAATCGGAAATATTATCGGAATCGGAAAATGATTCCGGAAACGGAAATATTAAATATTTGTTCGAAACGGAAATTAATTCCGGAATCGGAAATATTAAATGTTGTTCGTATCGGAAAATGAATTCCGGAATCGGGAATTTAATCGGAAGCGTATCGTACAAATTAGCATCGGACGAGGCCCGCTAGACGAAGGCCCAGCACGAAGCCAGGCCATCGCCCAGCGAGCCGCACGCAGCAACGCACGCCTCGACCAGGCCCAGCGCAAGGCCAGGCCCAGCCAAGGGCCCGCGCGCGCGCAGCACCGCACATGGGCTGTGCGCTTGTCGTGGGCCGCAAGGCCTGTGCGGGTGCACGGCTTGTACGATGCATGTGCGGGAAAATCCTAATCCTATTAGGATTCGTGCGAAGATTAAAATCCTAATCCTATTAGATTTTCTTTGTTATTTAGAGTCCTAATAAAGTTCTAGTTAACAAATCCACATCCTAGTAGGATTACAAATCCTTTTCCATACCTCTATAAATAAGGGCCTAGGGTCATTATTTGTACACATGATTCAAGTATTCAAAGTGATTTTTGAGAGCAAAAATTCAGTCATACAATTGCCTACAATAGCCGAAAATTCTAAGTACCTTAAGGGCGATCCTAGTTGGTCAAGCTTAAGGCGGATCCGGACGTGCTGTGGACTATCTACGGAGGGACAACACTTGGAGTCCTAAAGACTTGTTCTTGTTCTGTTCGGGCGCAGCTAGGGAAGGCACGCAACAAAGTGTATGCATCTAAACTATGCTAAATGATTATGTGTAAATAATATGCTTTCCTGGCTTTATGGTTTTTCCGCATGATTTATGAATTGTCATATGAATCATAACCTAATAGTGGTATCACGAGCCTCTTATTATTTTCATAATCTAAATTGCATGAACATGGTTAAATATTACAAATTTGCAAGAATTAAAAGGGGTGATTAATTTTCATAATTGTTAATTAATTGCAAATTGCGTTTATTTAAATATACGTACGCAGGTTTTCGTCAGTTTCTTCGTTACTCATCCAAATCGAGTGATTTTTGTGTCAATTCCGCATGTAAAAGGCATTCTAAAATTTTCAAATTCGAAGCCTAACTATGACTTTTCGGAGGTTTTAGTTTTTCGAATGCAAAATTTCGTAAATTTAAGATGTTAAATTAAATATTTGCGATTCTTGTTGATAAATCTTGAATTTTTGATTGACCTACTGTATATGTTTAACAAGTTTGAATGCCTAGCCTTGTTAATTATGCAATCTAATTTGTAATTATGATTAATTTGTTGAAAATTGGAATAATTTAGAATTAATTTGATTTTCATAATTAGTTATAATTTAATTAGATACCTATGATTAAAAACCACCATAAAAATTGTAAATTTATGTTAAATTTTAAATTTTTATGACCTAGACTTGAATCCATGTTAATCGGAAATCAATTAAACAATAAATTTTCGATTTTTCGCCCTAAAATTATGAAATTAATATTTTTTATTAATTTGTCATTAATTTTGAATATAAATTTTTAATTTTTATGCGACTCGCTCATATAACTTGCACGCACAAAGCAATGGACGCTACGTGTTACCCTTAAGGGGTGTTGTATAGTGCGGGCATGCGACGACGAGCAAGGGAGCTCGTCGCCCATGCGGTACAAATGCAGCGAGCAAGGGCATGGTGCACGAGCACAAGGCAGCAGCCCTGCCTTGTGTCGTGGGCTGTGAGCAATGGGCGTGTGGGCAGGGGCGAGAGCAAGGCACGAGCAGTCGCGTGTGGGCAGCAAGCGTGCTGCGCCACAGCGCGCACTGCCTCGCGCAAGCATGCGGAGCCTCGCGCGCAGCGAGCGCAAGCTCGCGTGCCACCAGCGCTACGCACAGCGTCGATGGCTCGCGCGCAGTGAGTGCCAGCTCGCATACTGCTGCCTCGTGCGATGAGCGCAAGCTCGCGTGCGGGAAAGGCAGGCGCGCAGCGAGCGATGGCTCGCATGGATCGAGCGCTGGCAAGCGAGCGCAGCGAGCGATGGCTCGCGTGCATCGAGCGCTGGCGCGCGCAGCGAGCACCAGCTCGCGTGTTCGATTGATGCCT
This sequence comes from Spinacia oleracea, assembly GCF_020520425.1. Classification (NCBI taxonomy): domain Eukaryota; kingdom Viridiplantae; phylum Streptophyta; class Magnoliopsida; order Caryophyllales; family Amaranthaceae; genus Spinacia; species Spinacia oleracea. The sequence goes on from NC_079491.1 coordinate 82,066,822, forward strand.
TGCGAATGGTGAGCAGCAGCGATGCGAAGCAGCGCTTGAGCTGCGCGCACATGGCCCGCGATGGCTGTGTGCGTGTGGCCCATGGGCGTGCGTTGCGTGGGGTTGTTGCGTTGCGATTAGATCGTTTTGAAATTTTAATTTGAAATTTTCAGTTTACGTAATTTTAATTAATTTTAAAATTAATAATTTAAATTATTTTCTTGGATTTTAATTTTGAATATTGTAATTATAGTAAATTTTATTTATTCTAATTATTTTACTAAAGTTAAAATCATGAATTAATTTAAATACGACTGAAATTAAATCAAAATTTTTGGATTCAATTATAAATTTATATGAGCTTTAAATTTTAATTAAATTTGTATGTTTCCGGTTAGACTAGAAATACATTTTTATTTTTAAAATTAGTAAATCATATGAATTTATTGGTTTAAGTGGGAGCCCTTTTAGTCATATACTCTTGATTAGGTCTACAAATCCTTAAGGTTAAAACAACTTGATTAGAATTAATAAGGACTGAATAATTTGTAGATTATTGGTGCCCTTGATTAATTGCTGCAAATGTTTATGTGATGCATAATGTGTTTTACTAACCAGCTATGTGGGCCATTCATGATAATGAATGGGTGAATGGTATATATTGTATATGTTCGTTTTGCAGGTTATGAAGTGACTAGTGTGGCCCAAATAGGATAGAAAATATGGTCTGCGTACCATTAATTTGAATGTAATTGGTCTAAAGTACCAAAATTGTTTTTCAATTCAAATATGGTCTGCGTGCCATCAAATAGTTGTAATTAGTTTTAATTATAGCTTATCCTATTTGAAGAAAATGGTGCCTCCCATGGAGATTTTCAAGACGGACTTTGAAGTTGAAGCTTCAAGATGAAGTCGGGCCATACTAGATCACATTTATCTTATGCATGCTTTAAGTTATTTATTGCTTTAAATATGTCTTAATTATGCATGAGATTGTGGCTTGATTATGTTGCATGATTAAGGATTTTAGTTCACTTAAAATCTAACCAACATAGTAAGAGCCTTAAGTTCCAAACTTAAAAATTGAGTTAAAAGGTGCCATGCCAAAATATACACTTGCTTGGATATCTAGTAATAGTTTTCGCTCAGCGAGGTGTTACTTATTGGTCCTAAAGGGGCAAGGTACACAAATAATTGTGAGTACATGTTAGTTTTGGTGAAACTCAACGATATAAGTAAGGAGTCCTATTACGTCGTGGCAAAATCGATAGGTTTACCTAATAAGTTCTTAGACGTACCTATCAACCAAGAATAGTTTCTAGACTATTAGCAAAAGGCTTTTGCTTACCTAAGATGTTTTAGGATTAAGTCGACAAACTGTGCTTAGTTCTTCAATGATTTTAGGATCTTGGAATCATTTTATTCACACCTGCCGGAACACATAACTTGAATAAAATGCTAATGACTTGTTTAAATTGCATGATTGCTTTCATTTTCAAGTTATTATTCATGATAAATGTTTAGACTTTGCATGCTTCAATGTATGTTTTAATTATTGTTTATAATTAAATATCTTGCACTGCAATAAATCCTTTTAGAAAGGTAACAGTAAATTTCCTCGATTGGTAGTGAATTCAAGAACGATTCACGGAAATAAGAGAAAATGAGCAATTTAAAATGTACGTTTCTTTTAGCGACTTTTATGGTTGTTTTCGAATATCAAAATCGAATGGCAAACCAATTGGTGCTTGTGAATTCAAAATACACTGTAGTTTTGAGATCATAAAGCATTGAGCTTAAACGCTCAGCTTTACCAATGGTTAACAACCTAATATCTTTGTCCATTTAATTCTCGAATGAGTCTAGTCCCTAGACATTCGAATAGATCGATGCTTAGAGAACTTTTAGAAGCTTCTGGTAAGATCATCTAGTTGAAACAGAATATTCAACATAAATTAAATGGAAAGAACCTTGTTGGAGTGACATTGGACATGTCTAACAAAATATAAAATTCAACACTAGAGAATTCAATTCTTAAGGCTATAAGAAAGGGTACAAGAAATAGGAAAACAAAGGAACAGATGAAAGGAATTTACAATTCCGTTTCTACCTGTAAGTTTATGTTTAAAGAAAAGTGACCTAGCAATCAAACTTCCTTGGTATCATATACCGCTTGAGGTTCTTACTTCGGTAATAACTCAAACAATCGAAGCTAGGCTACACTAATGACCTACAAGTGGGAAATGAAGCATGGCAATGCTACATTAGTTGTAGGGTCATCTAGTTTGTTTTAAGTCCTTTCAAGGCTGGAACTAAATGGCTATTTTGTTCCATAATCAGCATACCTAAATTTCTGCTTCAAACACAGAAAGACTCACATTCAGAAGAACAAAAACAATGTTTGTTTGTTTGTTTATTTGAATGAAATGGTCATTTACGGGATGAGTCAATATGCTTGATTAAAACAAACAACTCTTTAACAATAAAAACTTTACTAGGTTCAAATCAACCCCTTGATTTGAGTTCCACTAATCTTTGGCATTGTTGCTTAGACCATATCAACAAGTTAACATTCAAAAGCTCTATTTTGATGGACTTTTGAAAGTTCATTGATTTCTAGATCAATTTAAGACGACTAGTCTTACTTGTTGAAAGTAACAAAAGATATGAACTATTGTTAGAACGCCTAGACAATAGAGTTCAAAGCTAAAGAAAGATTTTATGACTTTATTATTTCACATGGATTTGAGTGAATATAGGTTTATTTACTCAAAGTGATATAAGTTTGAATCTGTTTGACTAGTTCAAAGATTCAGAAGTATAAAATCCACTTGGCAATAAATCATAAAGATCTAGGTTAGATCATGTTGATGATTACTTGAGACCAAATATGATCATCAATGATTGTGTGTTGTAATTTCACAATCTAGGTCCATAAGATATGGCATATCTTAGTTGGAATAATCGAAGTCAATTAGTACTTGATTCGATTAATGACGAATCATAAAGACTTTTCCTATAATTTCTAAAACAAAATTCTCAACTACCACCAAACTAAACCAAATTCGTCAAAGCTATTGAAAAGTAATTTCAGAATAACTTTTCGTAAAATACATCTAGAGAGTTCCTAAACTCAGTGGGAGCTTAGTGTTTGTTATTTAACAAACTAAGGCCCAAGTATAGAAATATGTTTCATTGTGATTTATTCAAATGAAACACAAGGGTATTGTTTCTACCACGAATTTTTGAGAACATAATGTTTGTTTGCTCGAAATAATGTCCTTTTGGAGATTCGTTTCCAAAATGACAAGTGGGAGAAAATAGACCTCGAAAGTCTTCGAGGCGAACAACAAACATAAACGGACATTCCGGAGGCTTTTCGAAGTTCTTTAGAAAATCCGAACACGTATTCTTTAAGGACTTTAGAAGTGGCTTTAAAGAATAGACATCTCTTAGAAGACTTTACAAGTGCTTCAAGGAAAACAGAATATTCAAAGGACTTTTAAGTGGCTATTGATATTCTGTTGTTTGATGTTCTATACCCTTGTAGGCATAGAGTTCAAGTCACTGAAACTATGAGATTCTTCTATTAGATAGTGAAGAAACATGGAGTTCAGGTCACTGAAACTATGCAATTCTTCTATTAGATAGTGAAGAAACCTACAACTTGCAGTCAAACTGTTATCATGTAGATTAATGAGTTTGTGACTTGTAAGAAAGCTATGACGAAACCCAGATTCCCTAAAATGGTTAGAGGCCATATATAGAATCAAATATTTTAAATGGTTAGAGGCCATAAAACATACTCAATGTTTTGATGACAAAATTGAAATTTTGTTGATTTGCAAGAATAGTTTCACACCTATTGGTTGCAAGTTTATTTTAAGGATAAAAACCATCAAACATGAAATTGTGTTCACACACAAAGCTAGATTAGTTGCTAAAGGTTACAAGCAAATTCACGATGTGGATTGTGTTGAAACCTCATGCAAAATCGTAATGCTCAAGTCTATAAATCAAGCACTGATCGCATATTGGTACATATGGCAATTGGATGACAAAACAATTCCTCAATAAAATGTTGGAATAAACTATGTACATGGTATGTCATAGGATTTGCGGATCCAAATAAATGCTTAAAAAAGAAAGCTAGCTTATGAAATCTAAGTACAGATTTAAGCAAGCAATTGGGAATTAGAAATGTATTTTAGTGAAGCTAATAAGTATTTTAGTTTCATAAAATGTACATGATTCTTATAGATATATAAGAAATTTAGTGGGAGTACGTAAAACTTATTTGGTCCTATGTGTATCACACATATCTCTCTATTGTGAAATAACATTCAAATGCTAATGACTTAGGTTTGAAATTATTCATCAATGATGGACCAAGGCGAAACTTAGTACATACTGGGTATTAAGATCTATTTACAAAGATCTTATGATATTGTTTAGTAATGGCATTTACTAAATCAAACACGAAAGACTCCATTGGAGATATTCGATCCATATGAATAAATCTAAGTAATGAATGTTTGAACTATGCATAAGCATTTACTAAGTTAAACATCAAAGAATCTAATGAGATTCTTCACCTATATTATATGTCAAATAATTTAGTTGGATTCAGTATCTACTGTAACTGAATGAGCTAAAGTTACATGAATAGAATTCAATTGGGAATTATTCTACAAAAGAATTTATCATGTATATAATATAATATGAGGATCGCCAAAAACGTATCGTATGACTTTAGGCATAACGAACATATACCAATCTCTATTGATCTAAGTGAAGATCAACTAGATTGAGATCAAGAACACTTATGGTACTTGAAAAGGTACATAGGAATAGTTCTTGATTCAAGGAAATAAAGATATGCTAAATATTGATGCTACACGCATAAACACTGGCAAAGGATCAAGCAAGATTCCTTTGGAGTTAACCATTGACAAGGACGAGCTAAAGAGCATCGTGTTTTGAAATGGCAACATGGATTGAAGACCATGAGTTGTTGCGTGGGAAATTAAAATAATAGTTTCTATGTTCTAAGATATAGTTGGAGAGTCTTCCACATATCTGTGAACTGCTTGGATAAGTAGATCCAAACAAAGCATCACTAGCAACCTATACAGTTGAAGTAAAAGTAATTATTGCCTAAGAAGCAATAAAATAGAGTTGTTCTTGGGAAGATCACATGTCTGTTGACTTAATGGTTCTTCATTGCAAAATGCGTAGAACCACTAATGTAGCAAGAAAGACTAGATCACAAAATAAACATACTCAAAAGTTCTTATCATCATATCTCGAAGAACATTCGATGAAAAGGATGTTAAGATTGGCAAAGCGTGATAACTAAACCTATGCAACAAGTGAGAAGCAACACTCACGTTGTAGCACTGGAAATCAAGCATAGCTTTGAATTCCATGAACTGTTTTAAAGATGGGTTTGAGGCCCATGGTTGTAAAACAATGGGGTTGAACATTTATCATATATGAAATGTATTTTCATATTCCATTTAATCTTGGTTTAGTATTAAATGATGAGTCCCTTCAATTTGACAATATATTCAAGATAGACTGTCAGGACCAGTCCTGTGACTAAGAAATGTCTATCAAGTGAACTTGAATGTCAAAAGCTGAAAATGGTCCCTAGTCGGAGTTTTCTATAAAATTGGACGCATAGAAAACGTTAGACGACTAGAATGCAAGATGAGTAGTAGTTCAGTTTCTTGAACTATGTGGACATGGCAATGTCATAATCATTTGCATAGATACTTACTTTGGGAAGACTAGTATCGGACAAGACCTATGAAACTTTACTGTAAGAGATGAAAATCTGTCATAATTAAATTTCATTAAAATTATTAGACACTAAATCCTCAATACCTGAGTGATTTGAGATTACTTGTTTGAGAACTGGTTGCTTTGACGTTGACCAACCGTCGCACCGTAAAAGGAGGCTATAAAGGCAACGCTCAGGTAATCACCTTTCAAACGAAGTCTAATCTCAAGATCGCAAGATTGGGATTGTCCTCCCATAAATCGGGATGAGATGCTTAAAAGTTGTACAAGGCCACTCGGAGAGCTAGAAACTGTGAAATGCATGGCCGTGCTCGGATGAATCATAGGCTATGATTATCTGTTTATTTGATCAGTTGAACTCTGAAACCGAGAAACACCTCTGGACATAATAAGGATGACAACTCTTACCTTATGTTCAAGAGCAAGCATCGAGCGACAAAGGAATTAGGAAATGCACACTTGTCCCTAAGGACAAGTGGGAGACTGAAGGAAATAATGCCCTTGGTCCAAGTATGCATTCTATGTTAAGTCTAATAAGTGCGGTTCAGTATTAATTAACAAGTTAATAATTCAGTGAGATCAAGTGAGCTGAATGCCTAGCTAGAGGCCGCTTCAGTTCAAGTGGAATTAATGATATTAATCCACAACTTACTCTTGACTGAACCCGTAGGGTCACACAAATAGTACGTAAACGGATCAAGTATTTAATGGCATTAAATACTCCGTCTATGGATATTCGGAATCGACGGATCTTGGTTTCAGTGGGAGCTGAGATCGTCACAGGCAAGAAATGAATACTCCGGAAACGATGATATTGCCGGAAACGGAAATATGGATCGTATCGGAAACATAAATATTATCCAAGTCGTAGATGTTGCCGGAGACGGAAACATGGTACATATCGGAAAATATTATCGGAAATGGAAATATTGTCGGAATCGGAAATATTGCCGGAAACGAAAATATTGTCAGAATCGGAAATATTATCGGAATCGGAAAATAATTCCGGAAACGGAAATATTAAATATTTGTTCGAAACGGAAATTAATTCCGGAATCGGAAATATTAAATGTTGTTCGTATCGGAAATGAATTCCGGAATCGGGAATTTAATCGGAAGCGTATCGTACGAATTAGCATCGGACGAGGCCCGCTAGACGAAGGCCCAGCACGAAGCCAGGCCATCGCCCAGCGAGCAGCACGCAGCAACGCACGCCTCGACCAGGCCCAGCGCAAGGCCAGGCCCAGCCAAGGGCGCGTGCGCGCGCAGCACCGCACATGGGTTGTGCGCTTGTCGTGGGCCGCAAGGCCTGCGCGGGTGCACGGCTTGTACGATGCATGTGCGGGAAAATCCTAATCCTATTAGGATTCGTGCGAAGATTAAAATCCTAATCCTATTAGATTTGCTTTGTTATTTAGAGTCCTAATAAAGTTCTAGTTAACAAATCCACATCCTAGTAGGATTACAAATCCTTTTCCATACCTCTATAAATAAGGGCCTAGGGTCATTATTTGTACACATGATTCAAGTATTCAAAGTGATTTTTGAGAGCAAAAATTCAGTCATACAATTGCCTACAATAGCCGAAAATTCTAAGTACCTTAAGGGCGATCCTAGTTGGTCAAGCTTAAGGCGGATCCGGACGTGCTGTGGACTATCTACGGAGGGACGACACTTGGAGTCCTAAAGACTTGTTCTTGTTCGGTTCGGGCGCAGCTAGGGAAGGCACGCAACAAAGTGTATACATCTAAACTATGCTAAATGATTATGTGTAAATAATATGCTTTCCTGGCTTTATGGTTTTTCCGCATGATTTATGAATTGTCATATGAATCATAACCTAACAGAAACCTGATAGCTTTAGGATTCGTATAGCACACAAACACACACACGCACGCACAGCAGCCCACGAGGGGCGCCATGCGCGCGCGCGCAGCCCGCGAGCTCGCAACCCATTGCCACGAGGCCCACACGCTGCAACAGCCTTGGCGCGCGATGGGCCTGCCTTTCGGTGGGCCTGGCGCAGCCTTGGCTGGTGCGTTGTGGCGCGCTGGCTTGCTGGGCGATGGCCCGGCTTCGTGCTGGGCCTTCGTCTGGCAGGCCTCGTCCGATGCTAATTCGTACAATACGCTTCCGATTAATTTCCCGATTCCGGAATTCATTTCCGATACGAACAATATTTAATAATTCCGATTCCGGAATTAATTTCCGTTTCGAACAAATATTTAATATTTCCGTTTCCGGAATTATTTTCCGATTCCGATAATATTTTCGATTCTGACAATATTTCCGTTTCCGGCAATATTTCCGATTCCGGCAATATTTCCATTTCCGATAATATTTTCCGATACGTACCATGCTTCCGTTTCCGGCAACATCTACGACTTGGATAATATTTATATTTCCGATACGATCCATATTTCCGTTTCCGGCAATATCATCGTTTCCGGAGTATTCATTTCTTGCCTTGTGACGATCTCAGCTCCCACTGAAACCAAGATCCGTCGATTCCGAATATCCATAGATGGAGTATTTAATGCCATTAAATACTTGATCCGTTTACGTACTATTTGTGTGACCCTACGGGTTCAGTCAAGAGTAAGCTGTGGATTAATATCATTAATTCCTCTTGAACTGAAGCGGCCTCTAGCTAGGCATTCAGCTCACTTGATCTCACTGAATTATTAACTTGTTAATTAATACTGAACCGCATTTATTAGACTTAATATTATATGCATACTTGGACCAAGGGCACTATTTCCTTCACGCAGCCCACGAGGCTGCCATGGCCTAAGCTGCGCGCTGGGCCTGCCTTGCGGTAGGCCTGCCGCAGCCTTGGGCTGTGTTGTGGCGCGACATTGCTTGCTGGGCGATGGCCTGGCTTCGTGCTGGGCCTTCGTCCGGCAGGCCTCGTCCGATGCTTATTCGTACGATACGCTTCCGATAAAATTCCCGGTTTTCGGAATTCATTTCCGATACGAACAATATTTAATATTTTCGATTCCGGAATTAATTTCCGTTTCGAACAAATATTTAATATTTCCGTTTCCGGAATTATTTTCCGATTCCGATAATATTTCCATTTCCGATAATATTTTCCGATACGTACCATGTTTCCGTTTCCGGCAACATCTACGACTTGGATAATATTTATATTTCCGATACGATCCATATTTCCGTTTCCGGCAATATCATCGTTTCCGGAGTATTCATTTCTTGCTTGTGACGATCTCAGCTCCCACTGAAACCAAGATCCGTCGATTCCGAATATCCATAGATAGAGTATTTAATGCCATTAAATACTTGATCCGTTTACGTACTATTTGTGTGACCCTACGGGTTCAGTCAAGAGTAAGCTGTGGATTAATATCATTAATTCCACTTGAACTGAAGCGGCCTCTAGCTAGGCATTCAGCTCACTTGATCTCACTGAATTATTAACTTGTTAATTAATACTGAACCGCACTTATTAGACTTAACATAGAATGCATACTTGGACCAAGGGCATTATTTCCTTCATTGCCAACGTTAGGGAGAGGTATTACTTCATCCTCTATCATGTCCTGGATCGTATGTTTTAGATGCCAGCAGTTTTCAGTGTCATGCCCATTTCCTTGATGGAATTTGCAGTAAGTACCTTCGACCCAATATTTTTTTTTGACAGGAGGGTCACGGGTGGGGCCTATAGGTCTCAACTTTCCTTGATTGGTCAGTCTTTCAAAGGCTTGTACCAAAGTTGACCCGAGTGGGGCAAACTTTCGGTCTCGGACCCATCTTACAGGGTATCTTCGGGCGGGAGCCTCTTCTACAGCATGGACTTCTTGGGCTTGGGGTGTGTTACCCCGATTATAGGTGTTGGTCTTATATGCAGGTTTGCTCTGTATGGTTTTGGCGAGGTCGTCCTCGATTTTTATTCCCACATCATAAACCCTTTTGAAAGTGTCGAGTCCCAGGTACCTAAGGTGTTGTCTGTAAGCCGGGTCCAAGTTGTCAATGAATTTTTGGACCAATTCTGTTTCGGGAGGCCTATTGATTAGCTGGGCCGCCTGGTCCCTCCATCTAGCAAAGTAGGTTGTGAAACCCTCATTTTTCTTTTGGAAGAGAACTTCCAGCTCGCGCATGGTGACTTGGAAATCCATGTTCGACGAGTATTGCTTGATGAAGACATTGACAAAGTCTTCCCAGGTGGGGAAGAGCTTAGGGTCCTGGTGATAGTACCATTTGAGCGGCACAGGTTCCAAGGACAAAGGAAAGGCAGGTAGGTACATGGACTTGTCCACGCCTTTCAAGTTTATGGTATTCACAAAGCTCAGTAGATGATCACGGGGGTTGTCCGTGGCCTTGAACTTTGGTAAGTCAGATGAACTGAACTTTTCTGGTAATTTGCCAGAAAAAGGTTCAGGCTCGAGGGAGAAGTATTTTCTCCCCATGGTTTGCTGTAGGACCATTTTTTCGATCCTCTTCTCGTTTTCGAGGTCATTTTTGGCTTGCGCGGCCGCTAAGGCTTCGTTTTCCATTTTCAGTTGGCCCATGAGTTGGGTCATTTGGACCATCTGGTCTCGCAAATCTTTGATGGACATGTTTGGAGGTGCGAATCGAGGTTGGGGAAGCGGAGATCCTTGAAATGAGGGACGACGGACGTAGCTTGGAGTTACTAGACCTGGTGTTGGTGATGTATCTTCGAGACGCACTAGCCGTTGATTCCCTGATCGGCACCAAGTGGCAGGACCAGTCCTAGGCATAAGATAAGCTAAAGTTTAGGTTCCCAAAGTTTCAAGCATTACTTAGTCTAGACTTCGACTCTATAAATTGGTGTTTTCTTTTCGCTCTTTCTTCTGTCGGTACACTTTTTGGGGGTTTTTTTTTTATTTTGGTCGTTCTTTGGATTTTCGAAACACTTGCCCGTGTGACATTCATAGTTGTTAGCATGTTCGGTTTTGGTGCCGAGCATTGCCGTCGTAGGAGGCCTAACGACGACACAAAGAGTTATTAATTTTTCGCGAGTCGCCTTTTGAAATCGAGTGCTTTTCTTACGCCCTTGTAGCAATTCTTTTGATGAGTATTTTTTGTGCTACGTACATTCTTTTTGCTTGGGCACCGAGGCTGCTGCGCCTGATCCGTAAGCCAAGCAGTAACTTCAGCGCCCAGCAGTGGCCGTGAGAAATTTTGGCGCCCAGCCAGGGGCGTTGAAAATGCGTCCCTGGCTGGTTCTCGTTTTCTGTTTTCTGCTTATGCGACTTCGATTTGCGTGCTTGCCTAATAACGTCCTTTACGCGTAACAGCGTTTGTGGGATTCGTTACAGGCCATCCCGAGCGTCGCTTATTTTGTGGCGATCATTCGGGTTTGCGGAACACGTGTTTCGGTTTAACTCTTTGGCAAATTAGTCTATGAATGTTTGGGCAATTTTTTAAGGTCATTGGTTTTCTAGGATAGTTTGTCACACACAATCACATATTTCGCTACACATAACTACATTACAAACATGGATTTGAAAATTAAATATGCCACGTAGCTTATGATAGGCTTCTATGGGTAGTTTATTTGCGCCTGGCTTGGTATCGCTTCTATCGTAGATCCAACATATGCCCCGGTCGAGGTAGTGTCTTCAACAGACGAATTTCGCTCAAGAGGCCAACCCGCAAGTGCAAGCCAAGGGGGCATGCAGGCGAGAGGGACCTAATGGGCGAGCGATTGGGTTCGGGATAGGTGTACTACCTGCACAAGTACCGAGTGGGAAACATGCGCGGCGTATGCACCCCCCTATTGGCGAAAAAAAGGTATCCTTAGTCCCAACTCCCGAGGGAGTCGAGATTCGTTATGATGTTCTGCCCGTTCACATTAATATGCTGATTTTCAGGTCGTCCCAACTTGATGGGGAAATAAACGCGGGGTAGGATCATTTCACCCTTCGACTATTTTGATTACCTACAAGCACGAGTATTTCCTTCACTATCCCCAGTGGAGTCGCCACTGTGAGGGGGTCAAAAAAGCGCGAGGCTAATGCGTGACCTTGTCCCTCGTGGGTGTGACGATTATTTTTATTCAATCAAGTGTAATTGGATTTCCTGTGAGTATACACCCAATTGACTAGTAATATAGGAGTCGCCATTCAGTTTTTAACGACAATGAGAAAAACTGACAAAACCCGGTTATCGTGACATAAAGGGAGTGCAATTATGTTTGACCACGACGGCCGTAGGTTCCCTTGTGATCCCTGGTGTGGGGATCTCTCAATATACACCCGCAAGGTAGAGATTGAGGGTTCGGGGGACTGTAACTACCGAGAGGAGTAATTCGCTCGTCGATAACTCCAGAGGCAGGATATCCTTACTAGCTCAGCATAAATAATTGGAGGGACATGCGTTAACTATTAAACTAATCTGAATTGATTTTAGCAATATGCAACATATAATACTAATTCGATCGTGATTATCTGATTTAAATAACATTAAGGGACCTAGCATGATAATCCGATTTCCCAAAAATATTATATTTGTTAGGCGTGATAGAACAATCATATTAGGTTAGTTTAACAGTTCATAAAAAGGGCGAGGAAAGCAGTTAAATCATCGAAAAGGGACACATTACGACGCACCCTTGAGAGGTGCGTCACGGTTCTCAGAAAACTAACCACTTTGACTTTGCTATTTCTCCTTTTTATTTAACGAATCTCGATTATGGGACAGGATACGTTCTGTTCGATTTATGGATCGATTGCGACAGAACGCGTGAACAGTTTCGCAGCGAGAGGCTTAGGCTAGGGGTTTAGAGTCAATACTCAGAATATATTATGTGTTGTTGTGTGTTGTTTCACGTCGAAACTAGGGGCCTATTTATAGGGAAGAGTTCGTGGAAAGATAGAATTGCAGAGTTCTAATCCGCAAAGAATTAGGAAAAGAGACGTACCCAGGTACTTTCAGCGCCCAGGCCTGGGCGCCGAAGATTTCGGCGCCCAGAGCCAGGCGTTGAAAATAGGGTCTGGGCAGCTTTGTTTAGTCAGATTCGGATTCCTAAAATCCGTAGATTTTGAGATTAATTCGAGTCTTTTAGCGCGTATCAATTTTGTGACGAGGGCCCGTTACGAACTCTAGGCTCGTTAGGATTTTAATTAATACGTAACTCTTATTTCCGAATCCTATTAGGAATAGGATTCTCGTGGTTTTCTATCTCATTTAGGATTTATGTTGGAATGCAACACCTAATTCTGACAGGTTTCTATCTTTTATGATTTGCCACTTTTAGACGCTACTTTTTACGGCAGTTACTATTTTTAGCAGGTTTCCATAAATAGCAGGTTTCAGGTGAAATGAAATGGGGAATCGAGATTCGTTTATTTTATAGGAGATGCGTTGTCAAGTGGAGTTTTTATGCTTTCATCATCGAACCTTTCCCTTGCGGGAATGGGGACAAAAGTAGGTGTCTACACTAATTGCTCGATCAAATCCCAACACTCTTCTGGAGTTTTCTCCACAAATATATAACTACTCATGGAATCCAACACCAATCTTGTATCTTCATTCAATCCCTCATAAATCACCATACATAATTCCCATTGTTCAAAAATATGATTTGGACCAAGAAAATCTCCGAACCTATAATAATGTCTCCAAAACACTTCATTCTCAAATTGAGGAAAACAAATAGAAGCCATTTTATATTAAAAAAAAAAGGGAAATTATATACAAAAAACAAAAAAAAAATATACAATGTAGCCTCACCAAAAAATAAAAGATAAAAAGAAAAATAAAACCGTCTCCCCGGCAACGGCGCCAAAAACTTGATGAATTAAAAAGTGATACCGCAAGTGCACGGTGTCGGTTGTTAGCAGATACTTAGCAAATACGGGTCGATCCCACAGGGAGACAAGTTCTATTATTTTTTGCCCAATTATACGAACTATTTCAATAACGAAAGTTGATTTTGGATATTATTAACTAACGAAGCTAAAGCAATAATGTAAATGTGAAATTATCAATGAATTAAAAGGTCTAGAGCGTCTGTTCGGTTCACCATGCTTATACCAATCCAAGAACACAAATCAATCCAGAAATGAATAAACTAAGCCGAGTAATTAAAGTACATGTTAATTCTACGGTCGGGTCTTAACACTTTCAATTCAACATATGCAGTACGGTCGCTAACATAATCAGAATTGCCAATTGTACTAAGCCTCTAAAAATACGATCTTTCGATTCTAATTCCTATTAGCTAGATAATCAATTCATGAAATTGGCCGATAACATGAATCAACAATTAAAACAAATCAATCGGAATACTCAAGCAATAATCTATAAATTAACAAACTTTATGCATAATAATCATGGTATAAACATGGCTTCCCTTACTTAGCCCTAGAATACGACTACTCGCTCATAATTGAATTAACAAACATGATAGAAATAATAAACATGAATTTCATAATCAAAGGAAAAATTAAACTAAGGAACAAAAACAATAATTATAAATTAAAGCAAAAATAACGATTCTTGAATTACCTCTAGATTGATGAATTGAAAATTGAAAAGCTAGGGTTCAACAATGGAAAAGGGAAGAAAAGCAAAACTAACGTGAAAGAGTTTTTAGGAATTGAAAACGTAAAAGAAAATAAAAGCATAAGGGAATACATTAATTCCCTTGAGGTATTTTAGTGTTTCCTAAATTCTAAACAAAAAAGGAAAATAATAATAATTACATAAGTTATCATTTAATTGAACGATCACGAGAAACGACGAACCGAACCCGCATGGAAGTATCTGGGCGGAGAAACCAGCGGGCCCGCTGGTGGGTCGCTGGTTTTCGCGCCCAAGGGGAAGATTGGGCCATCATTTTGGGCTTCGGGCGAATCGGATAGTCGAGTCATTTTGTTTATGTCATAACTCTTGTTCTACAATGCCTATAAGGACGTGTGACCTTTCGTTGGAAAGAACTTGAAGTCTACTTTCTAGGCCAATAAAAATCGCCTCATTCCGACATGTAGAACTTGAGATATCATCAAAAGAGTGAACGCTTGTCAGTTTTGATGCTTAGAAAAATAGCGTTTAGCTTCGATGTTGACTCAAAATTATCCCTAGAGATATGCAATGATCCTCGAGTCAACATTCCATCCGTTCATCATCCAAATCAACTCATAACACTCCGAAAGCATACAAATGATCGTAAAATCACCTGAAACATTAAGAAAACACAAACGGGGCGTAATAGAGTACGACAACGATAACTTATGCAAATGTGATCTTAAATGCAACTAAAATGATATAAATGCCTAATAATGCAACCTAAATGCGCCTAAAATACCCTATACAAATATGACTCATCAGGTTCACCGACACGTTCAGATCTGTCTTGAGATCGATGGCTTAGAAGTCACTCAAGATTGTTTGCTTTTGGAAGAACACTTTAGACGGAGGCACACAGAATATTAGGATTTTTTTTCTGTGGTTAGGTTAAAGTGTATATTGTGTGGTGTTGGAAAAATATAAAAACTCCTAACAGGATTGAAGTCCACGGCCGGATCGACCTAAGGGAGGGATTGGTGCTATAACCTTTCGGTTATAACACCAACCGGCCAAAGCACAAAGGCCAAGGCCGACCAGCTCCTCGCAAGCCCATACGCGCGCACAGCCACACAGCTGTTGGGCCTTGGGCCACGCTGTGTGCGCTGATGCTGCTGCAATTGTCCCACGCGCGCCCAGCCGTAGGCCTTGGGCCTTGCTCGATGCGTTGGCGCGCTGCTGTGCCTGATGGGCCTTGCACGCTTGGCTCGTCGGACCGGCAACGTTTCCTTCTCGTATTCACGTCCAATGCCTTACGGCGATTGTTTATCGTATAATACTTTAGTTTGACGATTCACCGTCGTACGATACGATTATTCGTTTCGCCTAGCTTACGAATATACGCAATACGACATACGATTCCGATTCAACGTCATATCGTATATTTATGTTTTTCCGAACTAATTCCCGAAAAGCTATTAAATGAATTTCCGATTCATTTAATCCGGTGATCTGTTACATGTCAATGGTGTGACCTTATAAGTTCAGTCAAGAGTAAGCTTTGAGCCTAATATAGATTAGAACTCACTGATCAAAAGCATTGCTCCAGCCAGTTATTCCGATCACTCGATCTCACTGAATTTATTGTTCGTAATTAATTTGAACCTTGGTATTAGACTAATGCACATTGGGTGAATGACATATTTCCTTCACAAAAGCCCAAAGAAACATGTTATATTCAAATTGGGTAAATTAAAAATGATGAAATGATGGATGGCTTAGTGGTATTCCATGCTTATGGTGAGCTTTATGTGTTTTGGTCAAAGGTTCAATTCCTAGCAACAACATATTTTCTTTTTTGTTTTCCCCTTTTTCCTCTTATTTTTCAATTCTTTTGTGAGATGATTTTTTTCCCATTGTCACTTGGTTTGGTTTTCCATTTTTTTTTCTCTTGCTTTCATCTCGTTTCTTTTCTATTGTCAATTATTTAAATACTAAATACTTTAACTACTCATCCAATTGAGGTTAATATCATATTATTAAGATATTACTTCGCATATAATCAAGGGTTACCCAATGTACGTTAATGCTGTTACTTTTAATGTTAAGCATATTTACCACTAGTATTACCCGGGATTATTTCTATTTGTAATTGGGTACTTCTATTTATAACTTCAGTTACTTTTATAGTTTTAACTTATTTTTAATTCAGTTAATTGGTCATGTACTTAAAATATTACGAAGTTACTTTAGTGTTTTACTTGGGTTATTTTTTATATGTTAATGGTGTTACTTTTAAACAATATACAAAATCACTATTAATATTACTAAGGGTTACTTCTATTTGTAGATGATTACTTCTATTTATAATTCCAGTTACTTTTATAGATTTTGAAGAGTTCGTTTTAACCAAGCTACTTATTCAGTTAAAACATTATTAGGATGTTAATTACTTTAATAGATTACTATGATTACTGTTTGTATGTTAATGATGTTACTTTTAAATATTAGACACGACTACTACTAATATTAGTAATGGTTACTTCTATTTGTAATTGGTTACTTCTATTTATAATTTCAGTTACTTTTATAGTTCTAAGCAAGTTACTTTTAATTAAGCTACTTATTCAGTTAAATCAATAGGATGTTACTTGAATATTTTACTAAGGTTACTTTTTGTATGTTAATGATATACTTTACATTTGGCACAATTACTACTACTATTACCATGGATTATTCTTTGTACGTTAATTAATAGTGTTACTTTTATTTATTTTTTAGGAAAAATAGGACAATATTTAAAGTTACTATATGTTTTTAAAGGAAAGAAAATACATCTTGATTCGTTAGATATAAAAGAATGTAAAAAAAATGTAATTCTAATTCCATAATAAACAAAAGAAAATTGAAAAAGACCGAAAACAGAGAAGGAAAAAATAATGTTGCCAACGACATTCAAACTCAATAGATGATACGGAGGTTAGTTGAACATTTGTTGCAACCCAACATCTATACCTAATCCATACCTAATATTTAAAAAACAAAACCACATTTGATTAGATGACACGTGTTAAACATTTAATTAAATGACACTTGTCGTCCATGCTTTCCTCCATCAATTTCGTTTTTTATTTTATTTTTTCTTTATTGTTTGATATATTACACAACTCTAATTGCCTCTTCAACTTCATCTTCCTAATACAACATCAGTTCACCAATCTATTCATTCAACATTTTCCACTTCATCTTCCCGATTAACAATGAATATTAATACACTATTTAATTTATGTATTATTTCAACTTTCAAAATTTACCTCTATATAAATCATATATTATCTTTAAAATCACAAGCTCAGCAAAGAAGTTAAAAAGATAGATAAATAACCACTATACAACCGCCCGTTCAAAGAACGGGCTCAAAAGCTAGTTTATACAAGACAATGCTCCACACTTTGCTTATAAAGTGATGTAAGTCTTGGTCGTCATTAATCCAGAGACGTGGCAAAGATATTGGGGGCCTTGTGCAATTTTATAAAATTGGGTCCTTCTTTCATGATTCAACATATATTAATAATATTTAGTTTAATTATTACGGGATCGTTTTCGATTTCATGACTATTTCTTTGACTATATTTGTAGCACTAGGGAAAAAAATCAATTGTTTGGAAAATAAAAATTATTATTTAAAAAAAGAACTTAAATAGAATAAAATATTTGTATTATTTACTACTAGACAATGATTCATATATTGTTATCCCTCACAAAATAAAACTTATACATTAATTGTTATGAACTATGAAGTATTGAATTCTAGAAATTAAGGTGAATATAAAAAATAGGAAAAAGAAACTAAAACTGGAGGAAAGATTAAGAAAAAAAACCCAAAATTAAAAAGGAGAGAAAAGAAAAAGTATTAATGGGAAAAACACGCTCAAGTGCTCAATCAAAGAATCAAACCGAGATATTGTGTGATATTAATCAGCACTTGCCACTGAGCCAAGTTAAACTTCTAGTTGATATATACACCTTAATATTATAGATACTTAGTTTAGGGGGCCATTTTCATGGGGGGGGGGGGGGGGGGGCTGTGCGGCCGCCCCGCTCGTACCCCCTCTTCGCCGCCCCTGCCTTAATCATGAGTTCTATATACAGTGTGAACATGTCACACTATCAACTTAAAGGTGTGACTGGTCACTTATGAGAGTTGAGGATAATGTAAAGGAAAAATTGATATTATCGGTTCCAACTATGACCGATTTACTTTAAAATGTCTCAACTTTTGATTATCTCACAGTGGTCCCAACTATAGAGAGTCCTTTCCGGAAATGATCATTTAGTTAAAATTAAGTGCTATATAACTTAATTAAGACTCATATCTCTAATGCAATAATCATATTTTTTTAATTAAATGAAGTTAATGGAGTACTATGATATGCTTAAATCAACTTAATTAACAGTATAATTAAGCTAAAAGACCATCAAGGGAAAACACACCTAAAAATTGAGACCACTTTAGAATAATTCAACGTTGGGAGCTTTTAAAGTGAAGTTACCATAGTTGAGACTATCAGTATCAGTTTTTCCAAAAATAAATAATTCATAACTTTTATGAAATCATATCGTAGCTTTTTGTGTTAATATGATTAATTTTTCCACTAAAAGTCAAAACATAACAAACAAAATAAACGGAGGGAGTAGTTATCAAAGATCGAAGCAGGCCCAATGTAAAAAAAGTAAGTAGGCCCAATGCAATGGGTCGTGTAACGCAAATTTTTGGCTATACCCGGGTACAGCCAAAGCTGGCTGTACCCCCATCCAAAACGATGTCGTTTTGTGTTGTTTAAAATGAACATTAATATACTGGTACAAAAATGAACATTTATTATTTCGGAAATGAACATTTATTTATTTATTTGGAATGAACATTTACTATTTTGGAAATGAACATTTATTTATTTATTTGGAAATAAACTACAAAAATGAACATTTACTGTTTCGGAAATGAACATTTATTTATTTATTTGGAATGAATATTTTCTATTTTGGAAATGAATATTTATTTATTTATTTGGAAATAAACAATATAGGCGCTTGTAAAAACATAAAAGACCAATGAAGTGAACAATTTCATTATGAACATTAACCATATATTTATTATGAACAAACAAATAGACAAGAAAGAACAAATAATTTAACAAAAAAGAACAAACAATATAAAAAAGAACATAAAATTCCAGAAAAAAGAACAAACAATACAACAATTAGGAACAATTTTATGATGAATTTTAAAGCCAACATGAAAAAACAAACAATACAACAAGAAAGAACAAACACTAGTACAAAAATGAACATTTACTATTTCGGAAATGAACATTTATTTATTTATTTGGAATGAACATTTACTATTTTGGAAATGAACATTTATTTATTTATTTGGAAATAAACTACAAAAATGAACATTTACTGTTTCGGAAATGAACATTTATTTATTTATTTGGAATGAATATTTTCTATTTTGGAAATGAATATTTATTTATTTATTTGGAAATAAACAATATAGGCGCTTGTAAAAACATAAAAAACCAATGAAGTGAACAATTTCATTATGAACATTAACCATATATTTATTGTGAACAAACAAATAGACAAGAAAGAACAAATAATTCAACAAAAAAGAATAAACAATATAAAAAAGAACATAAAATTCCAGAAAAAAGAACAAACAATACAACAATTAGGAACAATTTTATGATGAATTTTAAAGCCAACATGAAAAAACAAACAATACAACAAGAAAGAACAAACACTAGTACAAAAATGAACATTTACTATTTCGGAAATGAACATTTATTTATTTATTTGGAATGAACATTTACTATTTTGGAAATGAACATTTATTTATTTATTTGGAAATAAACTACAAAAATGAACATTTACTATTTCGGAAATGAACATTTATTTATTTATTTGGAATGAACATTTACTATTTTGAAAATGTACATTTATTTATTTATTTGGAAATAAACAATATAGGCGCTTGTAAAAACATAAAAGACCAATGAAGTGAACAATATTTCATTATGAACATTAACCATATATTTATTGTGAACAAACAAATAAACAAGAAAGAACAAATCATTCAACAAAAAAGAACAAACAATATAAAAAAGAACATAAAATTCCAGAAAAAAGAACAAACAATACAACAATTATGAACAATTTTATGATGAATTTTAAAGCCAACATGAAAGAACAAACAATACAACAAGAAAGAAAAAATAATAAAGCAGATAATTATCATGAACAAACAAATAAACAAGAAAGAACAAATAATTCAACAAAAAAGAACAAACAATATAAAAAAGAACATAAAATTCCAGAAAAAAAAGAACAAACAATATAACAATTATGAACAATTTTATGATGAATTTTAAAGCCAACACGAAAGAACAAACAATACAACAATAAGTTTGATGAATGAATTTAAAAAACAACAAGAAAGAACAAATAGTACAACAAGAAAGAACAAACAATACAAAAAGAAAGAATAAAAGATGAATGAAGAGTTTAATTATGAACATTAACCATATGATTATTATAAACAAACAAATAAACAAGAAAGAACAAACAATATAAAAAAGAACATAAAATTCCAGAAGAAAGAACAAAAAATACAACAATTATGAAAATTTGATGATGAATTTAAAAAACAACAAGAAAGAACAAACAGTACAACAAGAATGAACAAACAGTACAATAAAAAAGAACAAACAGTCGACAAGAATGAACAAACAATATGACCGCGTCGTTTTTGGGGTACAGCCAAAGCTGACTGTACCCGGGTACAGCAGTTAGCAATTGTTCGGTCATGTAATGTAGCAAGTCCCTTAAACTTCCAAACCAAAACGTAAGGAGACATTGGGAAAGATTAAAAATGATAAAACACGGAATTAACCCCCTAAAAAGTAAAACAAAAACAGGATCCAAACGATGTGTCCCTTGGCGCCAAGGGGAATCATGCATGCATCTATCTAGGCTTATATAAAGTCCAACAGATTTGGGGATATTATTAGCATAATTAATCATAATTAAATATTCTAATCATTAACATAATCATAGTCATTATTTTATCATACGAGGAGGAGTAAGTTATTATGGTGTGCAATGGCGATGATGGTGAATTCGGCATTGGTTTTGGTTCAGTGATGGCAATTATAGGGGTGGCATTCCTTCTGCTTATTCTTCCATGGACTATGAGTCCTGGCCCTGTCATCGCTGCGCCTTCCTTCATTATGATTCTTCTCATCCCTACTGTCCTTATTGTTGTCTTCCTCCTGCTTCATCATAATACCACCCATTGAACAATGAATACTTATGATGTTACTATGTACTTCATGCATGTTGTTTAAATTTTGTTCAGGAAGTATATATGGTTGGTTTCCTATTTTTGTTGCTCTCTTCGTTGCATGTACATTCAAGTAATGTTAATCGATCATTATATTTCATAATAA
This sequence comes from Spinacia oleracea, assembly GCF_020520425.1. Classification (NCBI taxonomy): domain Eukaryota; kingdom Viridiplantae; phylum Streptophyta; class Magnoliopsida; order Caryophyllales; family Amaranthaceae; genus Spinacia; species Spinacia oleracea. Next base: position 82,088,610 of record NC_079491.1, read on the forward strand.
CATAATAATTGATTAATACTAGTAATCTAGTATGGGCGATTTCATGTTACATTTATTGATATTTGGATGCTAACATCGTTTACAATGTACTAGTACTACGAGATATATATATATATATATATATATATATATATATATAAGTAAAATACTCCGTATGAATTACATTCTTCATTTCTAATTGCACTAAAGAATTTTCTGACTTTTTTTCTACGAGAATGGCGCAAAGAGACAATGATGGATTTACATATTTTCAATATATAACTTAAATGGAAAACATAAAGTGAAAATATAATTAAACCAAAACTGTGTTTAATTTGTCAAAAAAATATAATTAAACCAAAATTGTGAATTTGTGGGAAAATGTTGATGTATCTAGATTTTGCAAAATTAAGTGAAAATGTATTCCCCCTTCATTCCATTCCTAAAATGAAAGTTTTCTTTTAAATCTTTGACACGCCCTGGTTTACCACAATTTTCAATAAGTATTTACCACAAAATTATAGTCGTAATTACTTTGACTAGTTAATCAAGTTCAAGGTTTGGAAAATCACCGTCTCACGGACTCTCACCTCTAACTAAACCATCTCCCAAAGTTTCAAGAAATTTGACGAGTATTTACCGAGTGATTACCTATGTAACGCTAATTGCCAAGAAACACTATGTACAAAATATTTTGAATGTGAACAATTGAACATTGAATAACCGACTAGTATGCTCTACTACGTACTCCCTCCATTTGTTTTTGTTTGTTACGTATTCCTTTTATGGTGTTTCTTTTTATTTGTTACATGGAAGAATCTTTCTATTTATAAACTTATTATAATGTTATTTTTTGTGCCCACTCTTAATTTTAATTGGTCAACTTTTTCAATTCATTAAATTTATTTACCATTTCTCAAGTATGTTAAGTTAGCAATCTTTGTGCTTTTCCATTATTGGTTTATTTTGATAAATAAAACAATCTTATTGGTTGTTGTAGTGATTAGTGGATTGAGGTTTTATTTGGTTTAACTTTTTTAATAAAAAAGAAAAAGAATCTCTATTATACGTTAATAAACGTGCAAAAGTCCAAACGTAACAAACAAAATGAAACGGAGGGAGTACATATTATTTTATATTCGGTTGAAACGTAAGATTCCTACCAATACCTACACCTCCAACGTGCACCTGGGTTAAGCCCGGGTCCTGACATTGTAAGAGCCCTAGGCGAAATAAGGGATTAGGGCCCCTTCCGAAATGATACTCCTTCCGTATATATATTTAAGAGATACACTTGGCCGGCCACGGGTATTAAGAAGAAGAATTGAATGAAATAAAATAAAATAATAAAGCAAGTGGGGTTGGGTAAATATTTTAATAAATAAACAAGTGGGGACCATGTCATTTTGGTGGGGTGGGAGGTGGGGTGAGTTTATGAAATTATTTGTTTAATAGGATGGTGGGTAATATGGTAAATTAGATGTATGGAGTATTATTTAATTAGATGGCGGGGTTGATAAGTTACTAAAAATGGCAAGTGTATATCTTAAATAAATACGGTCGGAAAATGCAAGTGTATCCCTTAAATAAATACGAAGGGAGTAGTTTTTACCTGGAATCATAGAATTTTTTTTATTAGAACCATTATATTGTTGAATTCAAATTAATAAAATATTAGTATATCTCTTTTGCAGGATCTTAGAATTCAAAATCCTGCTCTAGTCGATCTCTTGAAATATTTCAATAAAATAAATACTTACTTAATTACAAGATAATTAATATGCATAAGCAGATTTTTATTTTTTATAAATAAAGGTTCATTTTGAGCATATAAAGTATCAGTTAATTTTGTCAGCGTCAAAATTTGAATCTATTTTAAAACTTATAGAACCATAGTCCATCAAATAAGCATATTTTTCGCCTACATATAGTTACATCAATTAGAACATAGTACTAAAAGTCAAATACTATGTACATAAACTCAATATAAAACTTAATTATCTTGTAAATGATTAAAGGAAGGAGCTAATACAAATAAAGAGTTTAAATAATTGAGACACTATATGTATAAAGTATTATGAATGAGAAAATTAGTTGCTAAAAGCCTAAAAAGTAAATTTAAATAAAAAAATTACAATACAAACTAACAAACACAAAATAAAAATATTGACAAAGTTAAAAAAAAAGAAAAGAAAAGAGGTGAGCGGATAAAAGAAGTCAACAAGAAAAACAATGAGGGATGAATCCTATATAATAATAAAAGTCATTGAGGGGAATCGAACCCTAGATATATGATAGATATCAAAACTTTAATATCTCCTTTCTACCAATGAGCCAAGAAAATAACATGTTTACTTAATGTGTTGTTTATTACTAGTACTAATTTATTGGACATGCTATTTTTTTGGCCTCTTTCCGCCTTGGGCCCTAGGCGGTCGCACCCCTTGCCTACCCCTAGGGTGGGGCCTGCCTGGGTCACATTTTTCCTTTATATATGCATATCATGTAAGGAGAAAATGTGAAAAAATGACTGTGAATATGAATACAAATACATTTCTATATACGCGTACATAGTACCTAATACGTAGTAATTTTTAGATGTATACAACCATGACATACATGAATATCTATAGGGTATAAACATTAAATCCATTTCCTAAATTATTGATAGTAGTCCTTTCGTTTTTTGATCGAATCCTCATGATCTTTACGTAGTGGGATTAGTAAGAATAGTAAATTTCAGTCACGAGTTAATCAGAAGTGAAGAATAAATCACGTGGCGTAATACAAATGTAGAGAGAAGATAGATTAATTGAAAAATATATTGGTGAAGTGAAAAATCCATTCAAAGAAGTTGAAACAAAATCCTTCTCCCATGACTGATGACTCCATGAGGCATGAGGCATGAGGCATGAGCTAGACTTGTTGAGAGACATATGAAGTATGGAGTACGTACACGAGTAACTCCTATAAATAGAATACGGAGTAGAACGTACTAAGTGGGCTCGAGTTTAACTGCATTTGGATGATGTTGATGATGATGTCTCTTAAATCTATTTGCACCTCCCGCAATTTCTCATTTTTGACAGTAACTAACACCTTAAATTATCTTCCATTACATCTTGGTGGTTTGATTAAGTTTAGAAATAGTGAGAACACACAGATTCAGACAAGGATGCTGTCGGGTTTGATGAGGGTTCAGGGTCGACAACTACAACTACTTTCAGCAACGGAAGATGAGCATAGAGGTCTACATGTCGATATGCAGGATCCTATGGACTCCCACCTCTTTGCCTCTTCCCTTAGATCTTCCCTTTCTTACTGGACCCAATTGGTTATTGTTCTTCATTTTACTCTTATTCCTTTTTCTGTTTGTTTAAATAATCTGACATGACAGTCTGGTTTACACGAATTATGATTGATGCAGGGGAAAAGAGCTGTCTGGATTAAACTTCCTATTCAACATAACAATCTTATTGAAGCTGCTGTCAAGGTATGTAATGGAATGTAGCTACCAAGTATGTATGCATAAATGAATTAATTAATTAATAAGCTGATCAACCTGCAGGAAGGGTTTTGGTACCACCATGCAGAACCAAGGTATGTAATGTTAGCAAAGTGGCTTCCTCAGGATGAACCCAATACTCTTCCAGCAAACGCATCTCATCGTGTTAGTGTTGGCGCTTTTGTCATCAACGACAAGAAACAGGTACTTTCATTCATATTCATATTCATATTCATATTCATATATGCTTTCTCTTTTCACTTCTAGTATGATCAGTTCAATACTTGTTTCTGTGTAACCACAGTTGAAGTCTAGACGCATATACTACTATTTAATCGTAAAACCATGTTTACGTTTACAGATTCTTTTTCTTACATAGGAAATGTTTGCTTGTAGGTACTAGTGGTTCAAGAGAAGAATGGAATGTTAAGAGGAAAGGGTGTGTGGAAGTTTCCCACTGGAATGGCCAATCAGGTTTTCTCCGCATTTAATTGTTGTGTGTTCGTGTCTTTCCCTACTCGGTAATTGACAATTTAAATTCACAGGGTGAGGATATTTGTGCTGCCGCTGTGCGAGAAGTCAAAGAAGAGACTGGAGTAAGTAAAGTCCTTACTCCTTAGATCGTTATTCTCTAATTTTTCCTTTCTTAGCATTGTAGTTCAACTATTTGACACTCCATACTTGTTTATAGATTGACACTAAATTTGTGCAAGTGCTGACATTCAGGTAAATACTTCCAACTTCTCTTTACATGATCCTTTTTCTAGTATAAAGAATGCGGAAAGACTACTTCAATAGATAATGGAGGGTTTTGAGATGGGTAATCTAGGATAACTTCTGCTCACCTTCAAATTTCTTAAAATACACAGAGAACACCATATGGCATTTTTTCACAAGTCGGATCTTTTCTTCGTCTGTCTGCTACAACCTCTGTCCTTTAACATCCAGGTTCAGGAAACAGAAGTTGAAGCAGCTCAGGTAATTTCACTGTTGCTAATATTATATTTGCTATTCCTAAGCCACTGAAGAGACGACTTTGAAACTTTAAACCAAGCAGTGAAGCCAAATTACCCTGATTATTAAATTCTCTGTCACTTGGTTTCGTCAATCCCTCTTATCAATTTCCGATGTACAGTGGATGCCCTTCGAAGAATATGCAATGCAGCTTTTTGTTCAGAGATATGAGCTCCTGAGGTACATGGTTAAAATTTGCAAGGCAAGAATGGATGGTCAATATTCAGGATTTCCAGCAGTGGCTATCAAACCAAGCTTTAGAGATGGACGCCAATTTATCTACTTCAATACTCAAGCTTCCAAATGAGATACAATGCTATGTACAGCATATATAAAATATATTACAGTGGAAAATATATGCACGTTACTACACTAGAATTGAAGGGTGTCATTACTGAATGATACTTGATTATAACAAATCAAATGTAGGATAACATCGGATGTTTCTTCCATCGTAAAAATAACATTAGGCATTCTGGCTAGGGGATTTTACTTTGTGCTTTTAGACCGTGAAATGAAATGAACTCGTACTTATTGGGGATACATTATCCTTTGCTCAACAAGTTGAAAAAATTAGAAGTTAGTGAAAACCATTAAATGATTAATGATAATAGAGGCAGCAAATTAAACCAACAAGTTGCAGGATGATGACAATGAACCTAGCTAAATTAGACAAAAATATAAGAAGCAAATTCATAATCATACGCCTGTATGTACTACTGTGGACCTGTGGTAGGTTGGTTTCAGAGAGATGGAAGTAAATATATCTCTCAAAATGGAAAAGCTGCTTTGTTAGATATCACTCCCTCCTCTTCACTTTCCAGTTTCCACATTTGCTGAGCAAATGGTTTTATTGTACCTGCCCTCCATATTCATTACTCCGTATTATTAATTATTAATTATTAATTATTAATTATTAATGATAATTGGGTGAATTTTACTCTCAGGAATGAGAAAACTGTAAAAGCGGATTAACCAAAACTATTGACTACATAATAATCAACAGCAGATCACCCTATTTTACTTCTTCCCTCTCTCTCTCCCTCTCTCCTTTTCTCTCTGTCTCTCTGGTAATCCTTATCAAATGAAAGACAACAGAAGTTGTGCCAAGGTCTTGATGTTATTGCTTATCGCATCATTTATCTTGAGTTTTCCTTATTATATACAGCCAGAACCACCTATAATACTCGCCATTCTGCTGTCAATAATCCCCATTTCAACCCTGTTCTATTCCTTCCTACTGGTGATATATGAGGTAACTAGTTCTAAACGCCACTAGCAGTGTCAAACATCCAAATAATATGAATAGATGATACTCACCGATCAAAGGCTTTGCGTAGTAGTTGGGGCAACCTCGTGCAAATGCCACGCCCCTTGCTGCAGTGTGCACGGCCATGCTGCAATGCAATTGACAGTCATCTCAATTACCTCGTTGGATCTCCAATGTTAATATCAATCTTAGAAGCTTTTGCTGTACTTTTCTATGTAGAAGGACAATGTCATTACAGTTTATCTTATAACAATGCCTGATGAGTACCTATGAAAATTGGCATCATAGATGGGTTTCCAAGAAATTTCAAAGAAAATTATCTTCAACTAAGCTTTATTTAGTTTCTACTTTAAGTAGCTTTACAAGTTACAACATAAGCTGAATTTCGGTTAGAATATCATGCCTCTAATGCGTACCACAAATCCACAATACTTAGCTGCTCAATGCCTCAATCTATTTGTAGACAAGTGAACCAAATGAATGCAGAAAAGTGGTCTAAAGGACTAGCCAGCAACATGCCGGAAAGAGTTGCATTTTTCTATCCGACGTCTTCCCAGGCATGTGACTTGCTGGCTAGATCCAAATAAAAGATCAAAGACATACCAACAATGACCTAACATGCATACTGTTTTAAGCTCAGTATTGATCTTCAACGCGCATAAAGCCAAAATGATGGCCTCAAAAGAAGTATCCTCATTTCCTTCTGTTAACGATAAAAGAAAATTGCAGCTAATAGTTGATGAAAGAATCAACAGATGGGAACTTGGATCACGAATATCTGGTAGTCTCAAACTAGAGAACAAAGAGAAAGTTGTGTTCCCATCCCTAGCAAGTACTGCTTTCTTTCAGTAGCTCAGATAATTAGATAAGCTGTGATAATATTCAAGCCAATGCTAGTTTGAACTCCTATACTTTTCCATTCTGTTCGGAGTCTTCATTACTGGGAGAGTTTGCTTTTGCTGCAGTAATAAGCCGATTTTTGTAGAGGGTTTCCAGCTCATGGAAGTACGGGCACAACTTGGCATTCTCAGAATGTTTCTTTCCATTGCCTGTTGCCTTCTTATAATACTTGTTAACATTCTCCCACTTCTCTTTGCATTTCCTAGCACTTCGAATGTATCCCATTTTAGCCATCCCAGCTGAAACTTCTTCCCACACAGGAGCTTTGGGGCCTAAAGTATGAAACTTATGATCCAGAGCAGCTCGTAGAGTGATGAGCGCTTGGACTTCAGAAGTCGGCCACCTCTTGTTATTAGGATCAAAATTATCGAGTTCACCTTGACCCAAGCTGTGAGGATCCGCAACATCTTCCCCAGAGAAGACTTGGGGCAAGGGTAAGAGCTCGGGAATTTGTAGTTCCGAGACGCCAAGAGCATTCCGAATGAAAGAAATAAGGGCCACACTACGAGCAGCCTCCTGGGCCCTAAGCTGGTGATCTCTGTTGGCACGTTGTATCTCTTGGTGACGCCAAGCTTCCTCTCTAATAATCCGCTCCTTTTCCTTGTTTTCAATCATGTCCATTAATTGCTGGTGCATCTCCTCTTGCTTGTGGATGACTTGAGACATCAAACCTTGTAAAAAGGACTCCATCTTTTTCCTCCTCTTCTTTCTCGGTTTCTCATTCGAGTTAAGCTCGTCTGCCTTATGTGCAGAATCACCACTACAATCTGAAGAGGAACTGAATTCAAAAGAGTTAACTCAAAAACTGCAATACTCTCAAATAATACTTAATTACTCCTGTCATTGAAGCCCCTTACAGTCCTCATAGTCTCATACTCAACTAAAACAAAGCTTAAATTACCGCCGCAGTAACAATCTTATCATGTTTTATACTCCGTACTATACAAAGGGCTTTCCTAGAGTGAATTTGGGTTATTTCAAAGCAGTGGAATCAAATACTTCTTTTTTTAAAAAAATAACCTAAAATGTAAGTATAGCAGTTAAGAAGAAGACAAAGAGAAACAGTAGAATAAGCAAGAAACACAATTACAGTACAAAAGAGAATAGAAAGACCTGAAAGAGAAGTTGAGGCTTGATATTTGTGATTTGAAGTTGCATAACAACTGGCTGTCCATCTCCGATTTCATTTTCATCAGTGCTTCTGCTGACGTGTCCTCCTCCGACTTCGAAGAGAAATCCGGCTGAAATGGAAGAAACCCTAGCTCCGACGAATTACAACCATTCATTCTAACCAATGCGTCCTCGGGATTCGAATATTCCATGGGATTACGACCGTTGGATCTGATAGGACGGAGCTTCTGGGGAACTGGCGGAGAATGAAGAGCCGCTTGTTGAGGGTAGTAGAAACCAACACCAACGGCGGAGGAAAGATGAGGTTGAGGTTCAGGGATAGGGAAGGGAGTTAAGTCTTCAGGGAAGGCGGCGCCAGTTAATTGGCGGTCAGTACTTCTAAACAATTCTTCCATTTCTAAATTAGGAATGGTGAGATCAAATTAACAGCCAATTCAGGTGAATTTTTTTTGGAAAAAAAAACAGTGCGGCGGCAGGGAAAAGGGAAGCAGAGTGGGTGAAACCAGAAATGAAGATCCGTTGGTAAAACTTTCCCCTAGTAACTAAACGTCTAAACCGCAAATTTCATGGTGCAGGCGTGTGCACCGTGCTCTAGGTGCACCGGAAACAAAACGACATAAAAAACACATAAAACGCGCGTGTTTCATTAAATCCCGGGAACAAAAGAACATTTTCCTTGAACAAAAGAACAATACCCTTGAACAAAAGAACATTAAAGGCTCTGTTCTTTTGAGCTCTGTATTTCGCGTTTTTTATTCGATTTGCTTTTTTCTTGCGATATATATTCTGCTAGATTTTATGTTTTGAACTCAAATTGTGAAGAGGAGAGAGAAAGTATGAACTAGGTTTTCTAAAATGGTTCTTAGAGAGATAAAGTGGTGAAAATTCCCAAAATTTCGATGATTTTTCTGCTTCAACATCAAATTAAATCGATTCTTCTTCTTCAAATCTGAATTCTGCAGCTGATAATCAGATTTTGGGAGGTAATTTTTCAATTTTGAAATAATAAATTCTAAGTTTTGATGATTTTGATTTTGTAATAATCGTGTGTTTGATTATTTTCATTGTTTTGATGATTTTGTTTTTGATAATCGAGTTTTGATGGTTTTGATGATTTTAATGAATCAAATTATGTAACAACACGCTGATTTCGTTGAAATCGCTGATTTTGAAGATTTGAATTATATAATTACGATTTTTTTCCAGAAAAGAACAGTTTTACGTATTAAAAGAACATATGCTCGTATTAAAAGAACAGTTTCTTTATGCTCGTATTAAAAGAACAGTTTCATTATAGTAGAAAAGTAGACCATTTGCGTTTCATAATTTGTTCTTTCATTCTATTGTGTTCTTCTTTTTTATTATTTTCAATTTCATTTGCGTTTCATAACTTGTTCTTTTTATTTTATTGTGTTATTTTTCTTCTTACTTTTTATTTATCCTTTGTTCTTTTGGTTACGTTCTTTTTCTTGGTTTTATACATGTTAACCTATTATTTTTCAGATATTATGAATAATGTGCTTGATAATTCATAACAGAATGATGAAAATGATGAAAATGATGATTCCGAATCATATATTATTGTTGGACAAGGTACTTGACTTGTTCTTTTAGTCTCTCTATTTGTTCTTTTAGTCTTTTCATTTGTTCTTTTTATAATATTCTGTTAAAAGAACAAAATAAAAACACGTGCATAGTTCTCATTATGCACTCTTTAAGAATTTTTCCTTTCTCCTTCTCAGTTATTCTTTGATTCTACTTTCTATTTTTTTCATTTTCTATTTTTCAGCAACTATATATATATATAATAATTGTACTTATGAATTATAACCATTAGTCATTTTATAAATACATTTTAGAGAGAGAAAGAGGAGAGGATTTATATTCTCTCAACATAAGAGAGATTTTTTGAGAGAGAAAGAGTGAGATGGTGAGTGAAAGAGTAAAAAATATATTTTCTCCTTATTCTCTCTCTAAAATTCCTTCTGAATGTTTCTCCTTAGTTGAAAAATGAGTCAATTAAGAAAAACACTAGTTCAATTTGGCTAGTTTTCGAAGCAAGAGAATATCTGCAGAGGGTGATATTTTCCGAGGATTGAGATCAGTTTTTAAAGATTTATTAAAAGATATTGATGCTCCTGATAAATGTTGATCAAGTGTTTAAGGTACGTTTCCTTTTTCTTTCCTCTAATGTTCTTTTAAAGTTGTAATGTTCTTTTCACAACTTTACTTTTACTGTGGCATCAACATAGTTTGTTCTTTTATATCAACGTACATAGATTGTTAAAAAAAGAACATATAATGGTTTGAAAAGAACACATAACACTTAAAAAAGAACATAGTCTGATTCGTGGTAAAAGAACAAAAATACTTTTTTAAAAAATATAGATTTAGTTTTAAGTGCATCAAAAAATCGTCGTTTCGTCTTTTTTTAATTAGAACATGAAATCGTTTGAATAGAACAAATAACACTTAATAAAAGAACATAGATCTGATGCGTTGGATAAGAACAAAAATACATTTAAATAAAAATATAGATCTAGTTTTAAGTGCATCAAAATATCGTCGTTTTTGTCTTTTTAATTAGAACACTAAGTGGTTTGAAAAGAACAAATACAACTAATAAAAGAACATAGATTTGTTGTTCTTTTCGTCCCTTTCATTCTGTTCTTTTGTTTGATAAGGAAAAAGAAAATGCATGTTGTTCTTATTCATGTGTTTTGTTCTCTTGTTCTTTTTTTTGTTGTCTTTTTCTTAAATTTTTTTGAGTTTTTGTTATTTTATTTTTCTTTTGATTTTATTCTTTGTGTTTTCTAAAAAAGTTGTTGTTCTTTTTTTAATTATTTTGTGTTCTTTTTTTTAATTATTTTGTGTTCTTTTTAACTTTTTAACTTTTTTTACTGTTTTTAATTTTTTATAATATTATCGGTAATATGTTTTTTTTTTTGTTTTTCTGTTGCATTTTTCACATGATGTTCTTTTTGTAAAATAGTTGTTCTTTTTATAGTGTATCGGGAGAGAGAATATGTTATTTTCAATTTTGTACATTTTCTTTAGTTTTTTAACATTAGTGTTCTTTTCAGCTTTTGGTTAATGTTCTTTTCGTTTACTCTATTATGTTCTTTCTGTTTAGTTTCTTATGTTCTTTTTGTATTTTTTTTGTTTTTTGCGTTTTGGTGGAGGTGCACGTAGATCTACGTGCAGGCCCCTGCACCATCCGCGCGTTGCGTCTAAACCACTTAACGGGAGGGTAAATCAGGATCACCACTATTTTCCACACTTATTATTCTCACTTCTATTTGTCGCCCTATCACTAGGGGTGTGCAAAAATTGGTCCGGTCCGGTCTTGGTCGGTATGGTCCGGTCTATTTTTCGGTTCGGACCAGACAGACCAAGACCGGACCGGACCGCACCGAAGGCAACAGTTCGGTCTTCGGGTCGAGAAATATCAATTTCCGGTCTTCGGGTCGAGAAATATCAATTTCTGGTCTTCAGTCTAGTCCGGTCCGGTCCGGTCAAAAACCCGATTTTGGACCGGACCGATTTTTCCTTAATAAAATAAAATATATTCCATTTAAAAGTGTAATTCTCTCCTTTAATATGTTGTAAATATTACTATATTATGATAAACTTCCAAAAAAGGCCTTAAACAATTGGCTTTATATATATATATATATATATATATATATATATATATATATATATATATATATATATATATATATATATATATATATATATATATATATATATATATATTTCTTTTTTACCATAAATTTAGAAAAAATAAAAAATATATATAAAAATAGGTCCACAACCGGTCCGGTCCGGGTTTTGGACCGATTTTTTAGGTCCGGTCCGGGTTCGGTCCAAGCATAACTGGTCCGGTCTTCGGGTCTTGAATTATCAAAATTCGGTCTTCGGTCTAGTCCGGGTCGGTCCGGTCCGGTCCGGGTTTGGACCGATGAACACCCCTACCTATCACTCAACTATTTTCACAATTCCTGGCAAAAACAAACACTTTTTATGTCGAAATTCATCAAATAAATTTAGCTGGTTACTGCAACCACCAATCGGTTGATAAAAAGTTAAAAGTAAATATTAAGGGTTTTAATCGACGTTCGCGACTGGGTTAGCTTAAAAACGTCCGCGTATTTATTATGAAAAGACAATAATGTCTTCTAAAAGAAATCAACCCCCTCTCCCCTTCACCGTGTGACCCCTACTTCTGTGTTTCCGGCCACCGCCCACCGATCTCCGACAAAAAAAAAACACACCCCCTGCCTCTGTGTTCAACCACCTCCCACCTCTTACATTTCGAAATCCACTCACTAGATTGTTCATTTAACCTCTTCTCCACTATCCTCACAGGTGCAACGACTTCGCAAAAAGATGTATGAAACAAAGTGGAGCGCTCAAAACTCTAACTACCAATACTTGATAACAGTGTTCACCAAAAGTTAAATCATCGAAAATCTCCACATGAACAAGTTCGATTTTTTAATAAATGAAGGCGAACAGAATCTCTCACAAGTATTTCTCTCTGTGTGATTTTAGATATGAATTTTGTTGATGTGTGGCAATCACCACAAACCCTATGATTCTTAACCACTGGCATGGGGAGGCCAGTACAAACATGAAGCCAAAACAATTGCGAGTCTCTCACTATGATGCTTCAGTACGTTCGAGGAGCATAGTTTTTTTTTTTTAAACAGTGCCGCCCGTTTTTAGCTGTTGTGACAATGGACATGCCGCACGTGTTTGGCGGCCACTACTATGGCTAGGCCGCTCAAGATATGCGGCATGGCCATGGTGGTGGCCACCAAACACACGCGGCATGCTCATGGTCACAGTCGTTAAACACGGGCGACACCCCTTCCATTTTCCCTGTTTTCGTTCCTTTGTTCCCCCTCCCCTATTTTATTCCATTTTTTAATTTTATTTTCTGATTTATTTCGGGTTTTTATCTTATTTTTTATTTTCTGTTTTAATTAATTTCAATCATTGTTGTAAAGTTTAATTAATTTTCGGACATGTTATCATTATTATTGTTGTTATTATTATTATTTACTTATTAGTGTTATTTTTATGGTTATTATTACTATTATTATTGTTGTTGTTATTATAATACTATTATGGGGTAGAGTTTTATAAAGGGTATAACTGTCATTTCACGTAAAAACGCGGGCATCGAATAGCGATATGAAGGAAATAATGTCCTTCGTCCAAGTTTGCATTTAATGGTAAGTCTAATAAATGCGGTTCAGTATTAATTAACAAGTTAATAATTCAGTGAGAACAAGTGAAATGAATGCCTAGCTAGAGGCCACTTCAATTCAAGTGGAGTTAATAAGATTAATCCACAACTTACTTTTGACTGAACCCGCAGGGTCACACAAATAGTACGTGAACGGATCAAGTATTTGAGTGAATATATTATTCATTAAGTACTCCATTTATGATCATTCGGAAAAGAAGGATCTCGGTTCCAGTGAGAGCTGAAATCTTCAAAAGGCAAAATAAAGAATACTCCGGAAATGAATATATTGCCGGAAACGAAATATGGTACATGACGGAAATATAAATATTATCCAAGTCGTAGATGTTGCCGGAAACAGAAACATGGTTCGTATCGGAAAATATTATCGAAAATAGAAATATTACCAGAATCGGAAATATTGTCGGAACAGGAAATTATTTTTGGAATCGGAAATATTAACGGAAACGTAAATATTTGTTCAAAACGGAAATAGATTATGGAATCGGAAAACGAATCGGAAGCTTGACGAGCGACAAGCCGGCAAGGGAGCCGGCCCATCGCTCGACAAGCAAAAGGCCGAGCGTATAGCACTGAGCGCGAAGCCCAGCGCCAGCGCCCAGCAATAGGCGATGGGCCTGGAGCGCTGTGGGCTGCGAGCACACCAAGGCGCGAGCAGCAGGCCAAGGCAGCAGCAGCAAGCCAAGGCAAGCAGCCCGCCAAGGCCAAACTGCAACGCGCTGGGCCTTGGGCAGCTGCGGCTGCGTTTGGGCCTAGGCAGGCACGTGCGCCAGTGTGGCCCTTGTGGCTGCGTTGGTTGCTTCGTCTTGGTCTCCAAGCAAAGTCTGATTACTTAATTGCCAAGTAACTTTGGCATTAAGTATTAGTTTTCCTAGACCTACTAGAATTGGATTAATTAAGAGTTATTTGTTGCTACAATTCTAATTGGTTAAGAATTTCAATCCTAGTAGGGTTGGTAATTCTTTTCCTAGTGAGACTCAAATTCCTTATTTCCTACCCTATGAATATGAGGCTAGCCCTCATAATTTAACACACCAAAAATAATATTCTTTACTTAGGGAGAACATAGTTTATAGCCTAACCCGAATACATAAAACCTTAAGTAAAATCCTAGTTGGTTGAACCTAAGGCGGATCCAAACGTGCTGTGGACTTTCTAAGGAGGGGCGACATTTGGATCTCTAAGATTCGTTCTTTTTCGGTTCAGGAGAAGCTAGGGAGGGCACGCATCACATTGTATGTAACCTAAATTATGCTAATTGACTATGTGGAAATTAATTTGGATTCCTGGCTTTATGGTTTTTCCGCATGAATTATATTGTTTGTATTATACTTCTGGTATCAGATTATCATTTTAGTTATCTAGACTCCTTTTTAGATCACATTTGTGGACCGTGATCATTGATATAAGCAGTCAGCAGATGAACAACAACATACTGCAATCAACTGATGAGCATCAGCGTGCTGCATTCAGCAATATCAGCTGACTCGTTCTATTTTTGCTAGTTCTTATGCTCTCCAATTCAGTTTAAGTGCTTTCATTTGAACAACTAATGTGATAAAGTTTCATTTATAGGAGAATGTTGAAGTTTTGAAGTTAGATCACATTGGGGACGCAACTACAAAACATGATATTTCTATTATTCCCGAGGTAAATAGATTGAACCAAATAGTTCTGATTTCAAAAAACAATCTGCCTCTAAGAATCTTCTCAATCTGCACAAGCATCTTATTAGGTTTTGATAAAATTGCTAAATATGGTATAATCCTCCTTTCTAGCATTGTTAAAAAAAAATTCTGAGTTGTTACGGTCAGCTTATGCTATTCCGGACTGATATCTGTAGACCCTGAGCTTTTAGATGAATGAAATTTACATTTTTTTTCTTCTATCATGCACTCTTTGTTCTGTTATGGACTTTCTTCTGTTGTGAACGTATGTTGGCAATTTTATCCATCGTTAGCGAAAAGAACTCACAAATTCTACCACAACCTGATAACAATACACACACAAGAATACACACAAATTCTCTCTGCCTTTCTTCTTATTTATACAAAGCTAAGTAGATGACATTTAATGCTTTTCTTGTCTTCTAGCAGCAACGACTTTGTGTGCTCTCTTCTTGCTTCTCCTGTCATGTTTCTACTGCCCTGCTACTGTTGTACTTGTCTGATGTTGTGTTGCTATGTCAAATGGGTTGGCTGCTCTTGTTGTAGGTTTCACCTATGTTAATTAGTACGGTTCATGACAGATAAGTTGCCTAACTAGTCAACAAATACTAACTTATTCGTTGGTTTGTCACACTCGTAACCTATTAATAAGAATCCTTCCCTGCTAAGCACTGCTAAACAGTGACATCCTAGATGAACCTCTTGGTTTCTGAGTCCTTTTTTTCAAGGAATCCATCTCGGATCCATCTATGCAGCTTTAATTTATAATATATCAGCAAGGCATTATCTGCAATTCTTTTCCAAAATGTGAAGTTCATTTTTTTCTTCAAGTATGGCAATTCATGTTTATGGTAATACTAATTCTTTTGGGTTTTTTCCCTTATATATATGTATGAATTCTTAATATACCCATTGTTTCGCAGTACTTTTCAGATTTTCAATTTTCAAGTTAGGACAAAGAGTAGATTGACGAAGTAAGAACCGAAGGGGTGCTCCATGTTGTTCAACAATTGTATAATCGCTAGATAATGTTGATGGAACCAACAAACATAAGAATCTATTGATTAATAAATTTTACGTAGTTTAATGTTTAGAATTTTAGTTTAGATCTATGTAATCGGTTTTATTAGGGTGACAATTGCAAAAATTCTTTTAATTGAGGTTTGGAAATGAATTTCCAACTATTTAGTATTCTTCAATATATGGTGTTATAAATAAATAAAAACTTTTGATAGTGCTTCATATACATCCGCTATAGAAAATAATTTAAAAGTTAACCCTCAAAATTTTTAATTACAAGCTTAAAGTGGCTAGAGAGAGAAAGTTCTCTCTTTCCCTGACCTCCTAGCCGCCACTCTTGAAGCAGCTACCAAACTCGCCGGCAACCGATCTCGTCTCTACCGGTTGTTGCCGAGTCCGTTTTTTCCCCAAGATCGTTCCTTTCGGCATCAAACTTCTCAAGCCCACGGATCTCTCAAGACTCTTCATTGTCGATCGGAGTTTTTTGGCTCGGGTCTGGCTTGTCCTTCATCCCTTTCATGTCCGACAGAGGATCTTGGGTCTCAAGGTTATTAGTTCCCTTGATTTTTTATATGTTATTTTAGGAATTGGTTTAATTGGATTTGGTAGTTGGTAAAGGGGTGAAGATTAGTTTGTCGTGAGTTTATTTAGTTTGCTAGTTGTAGTTGGGCTTTACCTTGCTTCATAGTAGTTTATTATTTGTGGTGGTTTTGTCAGTTTGTTTTTAATTTCTCCAAGTTATCATGAGTAGTTTCGTAGAAATTAGGGGGGATTTGTGTTTATCTCATTTTGAAGAGGATGATGTTTCTTCTGGTAATCTGATTCATACAGTCAGTCGGTTGGAAAATCCTATTAGGGTTCTAATTCTGGTCAAACGGTTGAAAGATGAGGGAAATAAGCTCTAAAAAGAGAGTACTAGCTTGGTTATCAAAAAGTACTCCTTTGCACTCAAGATCTTATCATTTGTTTAAATCCATAATGATGAGGATAAGTCAGCTTTTTGGGCCTTGCGGTGTCTCTTAATCTGAACTTGGGTGCATGTTTCATCAAGGAGAAAGACTTTGAAAGAGTGGGTCAATTATGCTAGATGGTGTTGTGTTATGATACTTCTAATGTGAAAGCTTACTATAGAAGGGCGGTGGCAGCTGTGGAGCTTAAAAAATCCGACTCGGCTTTCATGGATCTTGCGCAAGCACTGAAGATTGATCCAAAAAATGGAGAATTTCTACAAAAACTTAAGGAGGTGATGTAATACCCCGAATTTTTAAAACTCGATTAATTATGCTTATTTAATTTAAAAACGTTTTAAATCCTAATTTCAAACTTTATTTTAATTAACGAAGTTTTATTTCGCTTGAATTTTTAATATTGTTACACGAATTACTATTTTTAGATTTTATAATTTAATATTTACGGGCTTAACGACATTTTTTTTAAATCTTAATATTTTCGAATTTTTAATAATTTTGAAACGTTCTTATCTTTATTCGAAAACTAAACTTATTTTTCGTTAACGATATTTTTTTATAAAGAATTATTTCAAAACTTGGTTTTAATTAAACATTTACCTAAAATAGAAACCAATTTTCAGAAATCTTGCCTAACTATGTGAAAAATGACCAAAATGCCCCTAAGGAACAAATTGACATCTTTCTTTCTCCTTCCTTGCTATTCACGTACAAACAAGAACAAGAATGAAGGAATTCCTTCATTCCTCTCCACCCACAATTCAGTCTACATTCATGCCTTGTTTCCCAAGGATTTCAGCTTATTATTCACTCAACTCAACACTATAAACAAGCCACAAATTGTCACCATTTTTCCAACCAAAATCAGTTATCAAAACTGGAAACCATCACCACTGTCGAACCACCAATAACCACCACCACTGCCGTCCCCTTCTCCTCTTCGCTGCACCACCGTGCTGCACCCCCATTCCCAGCCACCCTCACCACCATCTCCGGCGCAACACTTGACCCAACACCCCCCTATTTTCGCTTCCCTTCCCGCAGCCACCCACTCCCCTCTTCCCTCCTCTTTTCTTCCCTTGCAGCACCACCAGCGTCACACCACCACTCCCAACCACCCTCTCCACCGCGTGAACCCACCTCCGCCCTACCTCCGCCCACAATCTGAAGGAAATAATGCCCTTGGTCCAAGTATGAATTTAATGGTAAGTCTAATAAATGCGGTTCAGTATTAATTAACAAGTTAATAATTCAGTGAGATCAAGTGAATTGAATGCCTAGCTAGAGGCCACTTCAGTTCAAGTGGAATTAATGATATTAAATCCACAGCTTACTCTTGACTGAACCCGTAGGGTCACACAAATAGTACGTAAACGGATCAAGTATTTAATGGCATTAAATACTCCATCTATGGATATTCGAAATCGACGGATCTTGGTTTCTGTGGGAGCTGAGATCGTCAAAAGAAAATAATGAATACTCCGGAAACGATGATATTGCCGGAAACGGAAATATGGATCGTATCGGAAATATAAATATTATCCAAGTCGTAGATGTTGTCGGAAACGGAAACATGGTACGTATCGGAAAATATTATCGGAAATGGAAATATTGCCGGAATCTGAAATATTGCCGGAAACGGAAATATTGTCGGAATCGGAAATATTATTGGAATCGGAAAATAATTCCGGAAACGGAAATATTAAATATTTGTTCGAAACGGAAATTAATTCCGGAATCGGAAATATTAAATATTGTTCGTATTGGAAATGAATTCCGGAATCGGGAAATTAATCGGAAGCGCGTCGTACGAATTAGCATCGGACGAGACTTGCTAGATGAAGGCCCAGCACGAAGCCTGGCCCGCGTCCAGCAAGCCAGCGCGCCATACAAGGCAACCAAGGCCACGCCAGGCCCAGCGCAAGGCCAGGTCCAGTAGACCAAGGCTGCCAGCATGGCTGCGCGCGCAATGGGCTGCGAGCATGGCTGCTCGCGTGGGCTGCGAGGCTCGCGTGGGCCGCAAGGCTTGCGTGGGCTGAGCACCCGCAAGGGCCGTGCTCGTGTGTGTGTTTGTGTCCGATCCAAATCCTAAGTCAAGTAGGATTCGATTAATGATTGATTTCCTAATCCTAATAGGATAAATTAGTTAATAAGAGTTTTAATAAAATTCTAATTAAGCTAATTAGTTTCCTAGTAGGATTCCAATTTATTTTCCATACCCCTATAAATATGTGATCCTAGTTCACAATTTATATAGAAGTTTCAAGTTTTCAAAGTGAGTTTTTGAGAGCAAAAATTCAGTCATATATTTGCCCTATAATAGCCGAATATTACTAGTATCTTGAGGGCGATTCTAGTTGGTCAATCTTAAGGCGGATCAGGACGTGCTGTGGACTTTCTACGGAGGGACGACACTTGGAGTCCTAAAGACTTGTTCTTGTTCGGTTTGGGCGCAGCTAGGGAGGGCACGCTACAAAGTGTATGCATCTGAATTATGATAATTGTTATGTGGCTATTAATTTGGAATCCTGGCATTTATGGTTATTTCCGCATGATTTATATTCGTTTATATGCATCATAACCTAACAGTGGTATCAGAGCCTCTAATTAATTCCATAATAATTGCTTAACATGGTTAAAGTTTACAAATTTGCAAAGAATGAAAAGGGGTGATTAATTTTCGTAATTGTTAATTAATTGTAAATTGCGTTTATTTAATTATATGTACGCAGTTTTTCGGCAGTTTCTTCGTTACTCAACGAAATCGAGTGATGTTTGTGTCAATTCCGCATGTAAAAGGCATTGTAAAATTTTGACAAAAAGATATTTTTTTTGGCCGAACCCAGAATTCCCAAATTCGAAGCCTAACTATGACTTTTCGGAGGTTTTAGTTTTTTCGAACGCAAAAGTTTGTAATTTTAAGATGTTAAATTGAATATTTGCGATTCTTGTTGTTAAATCTTGAATTTTTGATTGACCTACTGTATATGTTTAACAAATTTGAATGCGTAAGCTTGTTAATTATACAACCTAATTTGTAATTGTAATTAATTTGTTGAAATTCGAATAATTTAGAATTTGATTTGATTTTCATAATTAATTGACGATTTAATTAGGTATCCATGATTAAAAACCACCATAAAAATTGTTAATTTATGATAAATTTTAAATTGTTATGACCTAGATTTGAATCCATGATAATCGGAAATTAATTGATTAATAAATTTTGATTTTTCGCCCTAAAATTATGAAATTAATATGATTTATTAATTTGTCATTAATTTTGAATTAAAATTTTAATTTTTTATGAAAAACGCTCATAAAAGTTGCACGCACGAAGCAATGGACGCTACGTGTTACCCTTAAGGGGTGTTGTATAATGCGGGCACGCGACGACGAGCAAGGGAGCTCGTCGCCCGTGCGGTACGAATGCAGCGAGCAACATAGCATGGCGCGCGCGCGAGGCATTGGTGCTGGCCGTGTGTGCTGTGCGATGGGCGATGGGCGATAAGGCAAGGCATGAGCGAGCAGTCGCGTGTGGGCAGCGAGCGTGCTGCGCCACAGCGCGCACTGCCTCGCCAGCGAGCGCTGGCTCGCACAGCGAGCGATGGCTCGCGTGCAGCGAGCGATGCCTCGCCAGGCAGCAGCTGCGATGCGAAGTGGACGAGCAGGCTGCGCGCAAGGGTGGCTTGGCTTGCTGCGTTTGCGCGTGGCTGCTGCTAGTCATGCATGACGAGCGATTAGTCGAGGGGCGCTGCTGCCTCGTGGCTAGATGGGGCTTGGGCGCAAGCCCAAGTGCCTCGTCTTGCTATGATTGATACGTTTTAATTTTAATTTTGAATTTTCAGTTCGGAAACGATTTTAATTAATTTTAAAATTCGTAATTTAAATTGTTTTCTCGGAATTTAATTTTGAATAATCTAATTATTATAAATTTTATTTATACTAATTATTTGAATAAAATTAAAACCTTGAATTAATTTAAATTATTTAATTTAACTGAAAAATAAATTAAAGAGTGGATTCAATTATAATTTTATATGAGATTTAAATTTTAATTAAACTTGTATGTTTCCGGTTAGACTAGAAATACATTTTTATGTTTAAAATTAGTAAAACATATAAAGTTATTGGTTTAAGTGGGAGCCTTTAGTCATAAACTCTTGATTAGGTCTACAATCCTTTAAGGTTAAAACAACTTGATTAGAATTAATAAGGACTGAATAATTGGTAGATTATTGGTGCCCTTGATTAATTGCTGCAAATATTTATGTGATACATAACATGTGTTTTACTAACCAGCTATGTGGGCCATTCATGATAATGAATGGGTGAATGGTATATATTGTATATGTACTGTTTTGCAGGTTAATGAAAGTGACTAGTATGGCCCAAATAGGATAGAAAATATGGTATGCGTACCATTAATTTGAATGTAATATTGGTCTAAAGTACCAAATTTTATTGCTTTTAAATATGGTCTGCGTACCATCAAATAGTTGTAATTAGTTTAATTATAGCTTATCCTTTTTGAAGAAAATGGCGCCTCCCATGGTGAAATTCAAGACGGAGTTTCCAATCCATTTTCAAGACGGACTTTGAAGTTGAAGTTTCAAGATGAAGTCGGGCCATACTAGATCACATTTAATATCTTATGCATGTTTTAAGTTATTTATTGCTTTAAATATGTCTTAATTATGCATGAGATTGTGGCTTGATTATGTTGCATGATTAAGGATTTT
Source organism: Spinacia oleracea (assembly GCF_020520425.1). NCBI lineage: Eukaryota > Viridiplantae > Streptophyta > Magnoliopsida > Caryophyllales > Amaranthaceae > Spinacia > Spinacia oleracea. Next base: position 82,110,084 of record NC_079491.1, read on the forward strand.
AGTTCACTTAAAATCTAAACCAACATAGTAAGAGCCTTAAGTTCCAAACATTAAAAATTGAGTTAAAAGGTGCCATGCCAAAATAACACTTACTTGGATAACCTTTACATCAATCTAGTAATAGTTTTACGCTCAGCGAGGTGTTACTTATTGATCCTAAAGGGGTAAGGTACACAAAATAATTGTGAGTACATGTTAGTTTTGGTGAAACTCAACGATATAAGTAAGGAGTCCTTTTATGTCGTGGCAAAATTGATAGGTTTACCTAATAAGTTCTTAGACGTGACTATTAACTAAGAGTAGTTTCTAGACTATTAGCAAAAGGCTTTTGCTTATCTAAAAGATTTTAGAATTGAGTCTAAATACATAATGTGCTTAATTCTTCAATGGTTTTAGGGTCTTGGAATCATTTTATTCACACCTGCTGGAGCACATAACTTGAATAAAATGCTTAATGAACATTTAATTATGCATGCATGCTAGAATTTGAGTTTATTAAGAGAAACTGTGAATGGTTATTTACTTGTTTATTTTTTTCAATTGTAGTTTTAACTATGGCAAACAACAATCAAAACATCATCATAGGTTCTGAGCTTATGGTCAAGCTGAACCTAACAAAATTTCTTGAATGGGAAGCTAAGCTAGTTGAAGTAGTCAGACTCAATGGACTTGAGTATGCACTACTCCATCCCATGCCAAGCTACTATGCCAGAGACATGACCCCTGAAAGATTTGCCGCCTGGGATGCGGATCTCAAAAAGGTTATGAGTCTCATGCTGAACTATATCCATGATGAATGGGCTAGAAGGTTTGTAGCTTACGAAACTTTTATGCTCATCAAGAATCTGAGGGATATCTGTCATGGAAGCACGGAGGACAGGGACCTAAACGTCCATGAGTTGATTGAATCAATGTCTGGTCTAAAGGTTAGTTCTCCTAACAGGTGTTTTAGGATGGAGATCCAAGAAACACATGTTCAGCTCCTTCGCACTAAACAAAGGGTAGGCGTCCCACTGAGGTTCCATGTAGACCATATGCTTTCATTGTTTGATCGCCTAAATCTGCTAGGAACACCAATAAGCAAAAGGATGGCAGTCTCTATCTTGCTCAATTCATTGCACAGTGGGTTTGGTCGCTTCAAGCAACTATACCTAAGTGAACCAAGAGAAGAAACAGTTGCAGAGGTTGTTCACCTTGTCAGAAAGGCTGAGATAATTAATACTCGACTGCGAAGCCAAAGATTTACTCAAGGCTAGAGGGAGACCCTTCAAGAAAGGTGGAAAGTCCTAGGGCAATGCTAAAACAAAGCTGGACAAGTCCACATCAAGCTGTCTTTATTGTGATGGAATTGGCCATTACAAGAGAGAATGTCCAAAGCTTAAGGAAGACCAGAAGAACGGAACAATCGTTCCATCTTCAGGTATTTTCGTTATAGACTGTATACTTGCTAATTCAACTTCTTGGGTATTAGATACAGGTTGTGGCTCACACTTATGCTCCAATCCACATGGACTAAGAAGAAGTAGAAGGTTAAGCAAGGGGGAAGTCGACCTACAAGTGGGAAATGGAGCACGGATTGCTGCATTAGCTGTAGGAACTTATTATTTGTCGTTGCCCTCTGGGCTAGTTTTGGAACTGGAAGAATGTTTCCATGTTCCAAGTTTAACTAAAATCATCATTTGTGTTTCTTGCTTAGATGCTAAGGGATTTAGCTTTTTAATAAAAGACAATAGTTGTTCGTTTTGTTTTAAAGAGATGTTTTATGGATCTGCTAGATTAGTCAATGGACTTTATTTACTGGATCACGACAAACAAGTTATAACATAAATACCAAAAAAGGCCAAAAAGAATGATTCAGATATCACCTATCTATGGCATTGTCGATTAGGCCATATTAACTTGAAACGCATAGAAAGACTTAAAAAGGAAGGAATTCTAGAACCATTTGACTTAGAGGATTATGGTAAGTGCGAATCATGTTTACTTGGCAAAATGACAAAGCAACCTTTATCTAAAGTTGGAGAAAGATCAAATGAACTATTGGGTTTAATCCATACAGATGTATGTGGACCAATGAGTACAAATGCTAGAGGTGGTTTCAGCTACTTTATCACTTCTGATGACTTCAGTAGATATGGTTATGTCTACCTAATGAAGCATAAGTCTGAATCCTTTGACAAATTCAAGGAATTTCAGAGTGAAGTAGAGAATCAATTAGGCAAGAAGATTAAGGCGCTGCAGTCTGATAGAGGCGGTGAATATCTGAGCTATGAATTTGATGACCATCTGAAAGAATGTGGAATTCTATCAGAATTGACTCCTCCTGGAACACCACAATGGAACGGTGTGTCGGAACGAAGGAATAGAACCTTGCTAGACATGGTTAGATCAATGATGGGTCAGGCCGAACTTCCAATAGAATTTTGGGGACATGCAAAATACAGCTGCACTCACTATAAATAGAGCTCCGTCTAAAGCTGTTGAAAAGACTCCATATGAGTTATGGTTTGGAAAGCCTCCAAATGTGTCTTTTCTTAAGATTTGGGGATGTGAAGTATACGTCAAACGATTAATTTCAGACAAACTTCATCCAAAATCTGACAAATGTATCCTTGTGGGCTATCCATAGGAAACAAAGGGGTATTACTTCTACAATCACTACAATAAAATGAGTAATTAACAACATCTAATTTACAGCGTTTATGAATAAACGCTGTTGTTATAATCAAATAATAACTCATAGCTGCTAAAATTAGTAAAATACAGCGTTTTTTATAAACGTGTTGTTGAAACCTGCAGAGTATTCCGTAAATCTTACCCACACACAAAAAATCCCATTTACCACCCACGATACTATTGCGGTTCATCTCAACTCCCCAAAATTTTCTCCAGAAAGCTAAACTAAAAATTTCATTCCCAATCCCCCAAATCAAAAAAATTTGAGGGATCCCTTCAAACTAAAATCGCCGAGTTCCCTTCAATCCAAATTTGTCGAGTTCATCTGCGGTTTTGCTAGTGTCATCTCTGGAAAATCTTTACTGACGACAAAATTCAATTGTGGAGGATTTGGATGTTAGTGTTGTGCTTTGCGTTTTACAGGTTTATCAATTGGGAATTTGCGATTTGGCATGTGTAAATTGCAGTTTAATTGCGATATGCTCGTTTACTTTTGTTTAATTTGGTATTTTTTTTTCTTAATTTATATTTGATGATTCTAGCTGAATATTTGACTTGATCTTTTTTGATTTTTTAGGTTTTAAGGGGATGCATTCCAGGAGGATTTTGAAGGATCTCAAGGTAGAGTACATTAATAATCCGGTAAGATAGTGTTTTTATTGAAGCTGTGAATTTGATTATGATTTTATTTAAATCCTGTATTTGATAAAAAACTTATTATTATATACTTAATAATTGCCTATATTGCTGATAATTTTGGGATATAATTCCCAAATCCTTCTACTAATTAGGGTCCCTGTCCTGTATGTATCATTCATTCTATGCAATGTTGTGATGGGTTTCTTTACCCTGTGGTTTTGATTTACAAATTGGTTAAAGAGATAAAACATAGTTAATGATTGATTTAATTCTGGACCAAGGGGATAGAAGAATAAGATGACTGAACTGCGAAAGAAGTAGAGGAAAAAGATAGTAGTTGATATGCCACTCTTGTGATTAATCATCATTTTTTAATGTCTTCAAGAGTAATTCTAGCATATCTAGATACAAACTGATGGTAGAACAGTGAAAGGAAATCGGTAATTAACAAGGAAGTGTTGTAGAGAAGCAGCCTTGGTTTTATGTAATCAATTTGTAAGAAGGTATAATGTAATATGAGTGTTACTATTTACTTGAGAAACTTTTGTGATAGAAAACCGAAAATCAGTATTGGGATATAATACCTTGCTTCAAGATGTGATGAATTTAAAGTTATTATCTGTATTTTTCATATACTTATGAATACGTTTGAAAAGAGTTTTCAATATATAGAAACTGTATCTGATGTATTATCTAGATATTTGATCATGGTTCTCTTCTTCTACCTGGTTTTTAGCCATATTAGGGTTGTATAAGTTTCTCTCACACTAAAACATGTATCCACACATGAAGATGCACATCTAAGGGTCACCTTTTTCTACACAATCGGACTGTTAAATTGACATCAACAATAATTTTTAAGTGTGAGCATTAGGGAATTGGCTTCACTATCCAGGTCTTTTAGTCCCCTTATTAGCATTAACTTCCAAAATATTGTGACTTTTATGTGCATCAAGAGGACAGGAAATATGTCACCAATTTATATGAAGGGGGACCTTTTCTTTTCTTTTCTTTTCTTCAGGCTGAAATGAAGGAAATAGTGCCCTTGGTCCAAGTATGCATTCAATGTTAAGTCTAATAAATGCGGTTCAGTATTAATTAACAACTTAATAATTCAGTGAGATCAAGTGAGCTGAATGCCTAGCTAGAGGCCGCTTCAGTTCAAGTGGAATTAATGATATTAATCCACAGCTTACTCTTGACTGAACCCGTAGGGTCACACAAATAGTACGTAAACGGATCAAGTATTTAATGGCATTAAATACTCCATCTATGGATATTCGGAATCAACGGATCTTGGTTTCAGTGGGAGCTGAGATCGTCACAAGCAAGAAATGAATACTCCGGAAACGATGATATTGCCGGAAACGGAAATATGGATCGTATCGGAAATATAAATATTATCCAAGCCGTAGATGTTGCCGGAAACGGAAACATGGTACGTATCGGAAAACATTAATGGAAATGGAAATATTGCCGGAAACGGAAATATTGTCAGAATCGGAAATATTATCGGAATCGGAAAATAATTTCGGAAACGGAAATATTAAATATTTGTTCGAAACGGAAATTAATTCCGGATTCGGAAATATTAAATATTGTTCGTATCGGAAATGAATTCCGGAACCGGGAATTTAATCGGAAGCGCATCGTACGAATAAGCATCGGACGAGGTCTGCCGGACGAAGGCCCAGCACGAAGCCGGGCCATCGCCCAGCAAGCCAGCGCGCCACAAACGCCCCAAGCCAAGGCAGCGCCCAGGCCCACCGCAAGGCAGGCCCAGCGCGTGCTAAGGCCAAGGCAGCGTGTGGGCCTCGTGGCGTGGGCTGCGAACTCACAGGCCGCACGCGCATAGGCGCCCCTCGTGGGCTGCCGTGCGTGTGTGTGTTTGTGTTCGTACACGAATCCTAAAGCTATTAGGATTTGATATATGATTAAATTCCTAATCCTAAAAGGATAAATTAATTAAGTCAGAGTCCTACTAGGATTCTAGTTTAATTAATTAGTATCCTAATAGGATTCCAGTTCCTTTTCCATACCTCTATAAATAAGTGCCTAGGGTCATTATTTACAGTGACAATTGAAGTATTCAAAAGGTAAGTTTTTGAAAGAAAAATTCAGCCATACACTTGCACTAACCTAGCCGAAAATCCTAGTACCTTAAGGGCGATTCTACTTGGTCAATCTTGAGGCGGATCCGGACGTACTGTGGACTATCTACGGAGGGACGACACTTGGAGTCCTAAAGACTTGTTCTTGTTCGGTTCGGGCGGAGCTAGGGAGGGCACGCAACAAAGTGTATGCATCTAAACTATGCTAAATGATTATGTGTAAATAATATGCTTTCCTGGCTTTATGGTTTTTCCGCATGATTTATGTTTTGTCATATGAATCATAACCTAACAGTGGTATCACGAGCCTCTTATTATTTTCATAATCTAAATTGCATAAACATGGTTAAATTTCACAAATTTGCAAGGAATTAAAAGGGGTGATTAATTTTCGTAATTGTTAATTAATTGCAAATGGCGTTTATTTAATTATATGTACGCAGGTTTTCGGCAGTTTCTTCGTTACTCATCCAAATCGAGTGATTTTTGTGTCAATTCCGCATGTAAAAGGCATTCTAAAATTTTGACAAAAATAATAAATTTCGGCCGAACCCAGAATTCCCAAATTCGAAGCCTAACTATGACTTTTCGGAGGTTTTAGTTTTTCGAACGCAAAAGTTTGTAAATTTAAGATGTTAAATTAAATATTTGCGATTCTTGTTGATAAATCTTGACATTTTGATTGACCCACAGTATATGTTTAACAAGTTTGAATGCCTAGCCTTGTTAATTATACAACCTAATTTGTAATTATGATTAATTTGTTGAAATTCGAATAATTTAGAATTAATTTCATTTTCATAATTAATTAATAGTTTAATTAGGTATCTATGATTAAAATCCACCATAAAAATTGTTAATTTACTTAAATTTTAATTTTTATGACCTAGATTTGAATCCATGTTAATCGGAAATTAATTGATTAATAAATTTTCGATTTCTCGCCCTAAAATTATGAAATTAATATGTTTTATTAATTTGTCATTAATTTTGAATTAAAAATTTTAAATTTTTATGAAAACGCTCATTAATGTTGCACGCACAAAGCAATGGAAGCTACGTGTTACCCTTAAGGGTGTTGTATAGTGCGGGCACGCGACGACGAGCAAGGGAGTTCGTTGCCCGTGCGGTACGAATGCAGCGAGCAACATAGCGCATGGCGCGCGCACGAGGCAACGCAGCCTGTGCGTGTGTGCGTGTGTGCTATGCGATGGGCGAGGGCGACGATGCAAGGCAAGAGCGACGAGCAAGACGCGTGTGGGCAGCGATGCTGGCACGCCACAGCGCGCCTGGCTCGCCCAGCCAGCAAGCAGAACGCGCGAGCAGGGAGCGATCCCTCGCTCGGCGCGCGCTGGCCTGCGCAGCAACACGCGACACAGCACAAGGCTGCGCGCAGCGTGGCCAGTAATGGCCCGTGTGCATGTGGCGTGTGGCTGCCTGTGGCGTGTGGCTGTGTGTGCCTTGTGCGACGATCGATCGAGCGGGGCGCGCTGCCTCGTGGCTTGATGGGGCTTGGGCGCAAGCCCAAGTGCCTCGTCTTGCGACGATTGGTACGTTTTGATTTTAATTTTGAATTTTCAGTTCGGAAATAATTTTAATTAACTTTAAAATTGATAATTTAAATTGTTTTCTTGGAGTTTAATTTTGAATATTTATAATTATTATAAATGTTGTTTTATACTAATTATTTTACTAAAATTAAATCCTTGAATTAATTTAAATTCATTTAATTCAACTGAAAATAAATTAAATAAATGGATTCAATTATAATTTTATATGAGCTTTAAATTTTAATTAAACTTGTATGTTTCCGGTTAGACTAGAAATACATTTTTATGTTTAAAATTAGTAAAGCATATAAAGTTATTGGTTTAAGTGGGAGCAATTTTAGTCATAAACTCTTGATTAGGTCTACAAATCCTTTAAGGTTAAACAACTTGATTAGAATTAATAAGGACTGAATAATTGGTAGATTATTGGTGCCTTTAATTAATTGCTGCAAATATTTATGTGATGCATAACGTGTTTTACTAACCAGCTATGTGGGCCATTCATGATAATGAATGGGTGAATGGTATATATTGTATATGTACTGCTTTGCAGGTTATGAAGTGACTAGTATGGCCCAAATAGGATAGAAAATATGGTCTACGTACCATTAATTTGAATGTAATTGGTCTAAAGTACCAAAATTATTTTTCAATTCAAATATGGTCTGCGTACCATCAAATAGTTGTAATTAGTTTAATTATAGCTTATCCTATTTGAAGAAAATGGCGCCTCCCACGGAGATTTTCAAGACGGACTTTGAAGTTGAAGCTTCAAGATGAAGTCGGGCCATACTAGATCACATTTATCTTATGCATGTTTTAAGTTATTTATTGCTTTTAAATATGTCTTAAATATGCATGAGATCAAAGCTTGATTATGTTGCATGATTAAGGATTTTAGTTCACTTAAAATCTAACCAACATAGTAAGAGCCTTAAGTTCCAAACTTAAAAAAAAAATTGAGTTAAAAGGTGCCATGCCAAAATAACACTTACTTGGATATCCTTTTTTCATCGATCTTAGTAATAGTTTTCCGCCATAGCGAGGTGTTACTTATCGATACTAAAGGGGTAAGGTACACAAATAATTGTGAGTACATGTTAGTTTTGGTGAAACTCAACGATATAAGTAAGGAGTCCTTTTATGTCGTGGAAAAATCGATAGGTTTACCTAATAAGTTCTTAGACGTACCTATCAACCAAGAGTAGTTTCTAGACTATTAGCAAAAGGCTTTTGCTTACCTAAAATATTTTAGAATTGAGTCAAAATACATAATGTGCTTAATTCTTCAATGATTTTAGGGTCTTGGAATCATTTTATTCACACCTGCCGGAACAACAAAATCGAATAAAATGTCAATAACTTGTTTAAATTGCATGATTGCTTTAATTTTCAAGTTATTACTCATGATAAATGTTTAGACTTTGCATGCTTCAATGAACGTTTTAATTATTGTTCATAATTAAATATCTTGCACTGCAGTAAATCCTTTTAGAAAGGTAACAGTAAATTTCCTCGATTGGTAGTGAATCTAAGAACTATTCACGGAAATAAGAGAAAATGAGCAATTTAAAATGTACGTTTCTTTTAGCGACTTTTATGGTTGTTTTCGAGTATCAAAGTCGAATGGCGAACCGATTGGTGCTTGTGAATTCAAAATACAATGTAGTTTTGAGATCATAAAGCATTGAGTTTAAACGCTCAGCTTTACCAATGGTTAACAACCTAAAATCATTTTCCATTTAATTCTCGAATGAGTCTAGTCACTAGACATTCGAATAGATCGATGCTTAGAGAACTTTAGAAGCTTCTGGTAAGATCATCTAGTTGAAACAAAATATTCAACATAAATTAAAATGGTAAAGAACCTTGTTGGTGACATTGGACATGTCTAAACAAAGTATAAAAGTCAAATCTAGAGAAATCAATTCTTAAGACTATAAGAAATAAAGAAAGGGTACAAGAAATAGGAAAACAAGGAACAAATGAAAGAAATTTTACGATTTCGTTTCTACCTATAAGTTTATGTTTAAAGAGAAGTGACCTAGCAATCAAACTTCCTTGGTATCATATACCGCTTGAAGTTCTTACTTCGGTAATAACTCAAACAATGGAAGCCAGGCTACACTAATGGCCTACAACTGGGAAATGAAGCATGGCAATGCTACATTAGTTGTAGGATCATCTAGTTTGTTTTAAGTCCTTTCAAAGGCTGGAACTTAATGACTATTTTGTTCCATAATCAGCATACCTAAATTTCTGTTTCAAACACAGAAAGACTCACATTCAGAAGAACAAAAACAATGTTTGTTTGTTTATTTGAATGAAATGGTCATTTACGGGTTGAGTCAATATGCTTGATTAAAACAAACAACTCTTTAACAATAAAAACTTTACTAGGTTCAAATCAAACCCTTGATTTGAGTTCCACTAATCTTTGGCATTGTTGCTTAGACCATATCAACAAGTTAACATTCAAAAGCTCTATTTTGATGGACTTTTTAAAGTTGATTGATTTCTAGATCAATTTAAGACAACTAGTCTTACTTGTTGAAAGTAACATAAGATATGAACTATTGTTAGAACACCTAGACAATAGAGTTCAAATCTAAAGAAAGATTTTATGACTTTATTATTTCACATGGATTTGAGTGAATTTAGGTTTATTTACTCAAATGTGATATAAGTTGAATCTGTTTGGCTAGTTCAAAGATTCAGAAGTATAAAATCCACTTGGCAAGAAATCATAAAGATCTAGGTTAGATCATGTTGTTGATTACTTTGCCAAGAATGATCATCAATGATTGTGTGTTGTAATTTCACAATCTAGTTCCATAAGATATGGCATATCTAAGTTGGAATGATCGAAGTCAATTAGTGCTTGATTCGATCAATGATGAATCATAAAGAGTTTTCCTATAATTTCTAAAACAAAATGCTCAACTACCACCAAACTAAACCAAATTCGTCAAAACTATTTGAAAAGTAATTTCAGAATATCTTTTCATAATATATCTACAGAGTTCCTAAACTCAGTGGGAGCTTAGTGTTTGTTATTCAACAAACTAAGGCCCAAGTATAGATATATGTTTTATTGTGATTTATTCAAATGAGACACAAGGGTATTGTTTCTACCACGAATTTTTGAGAACATAATGTTTGTTTGCTCGAAATGATGTCCTTTTGGAGATTCGTTTCCAAAATGACAAGTGGGAGAAAATAGACCTCGAAAGACTTCGAGGCGAACAACAAACATAAACGGACATTCCGGAGGCTTTTCGAAGTTCTTTAGAAAATCCGAACACGTATTCTTTAAGGACTTTAGAAGTGGCTTTAAAGAATAGACATCTCTTCAAGGAGAACAGAATATTCAAAGGACTTTCAAATGGTTGTTGATATTCTATTGTTTGATTGATGTTTTATACCCTAGTAGGCATAGAGTTCAAGTCACTGAAACTATGAGATTCTTCTATTACATAGGGAAGAAACATGGAGTTCAGGTCACTATGCAATTCTTCTATTAGATAGTGAAGAAAACTACAACTTACAGTCAAACTATTATCATGTAGATTAATGAGTTTGTGACTTGTAAGAAAGCTATGATGAAACCCAGATTCCCTAAAATGGTTAGAGGCCATATATAGACTCAAATGTTTTAAATGGTTAGAGGCCATAAAACATACTCAATGTTTTGATGACAAAATTGAAATTTTGTTGATTTGCAAGAATAGTTTCACACCTATTGGTTGCAAGTTTGTTTTAAGGATAAAACCATCAAACATGAAATTGTGTTCACACACAAAGCTAGATTAGTTGCTAAAGGTTACAAGCAAATTCACGGTGTGGATTGTGTTGAAACCTCATTGTGAGGGGGTCGAAAAAGCACGAGGCTAATGCGTGACCTCGTCCCTCGTGGGTGTGACGCTTCTTTTTGTCAAATCAAGTGTAATTGGATTTCCTGTGAGTTTACACCCAATTGACTAGTAATATAGGAGTCGCCATTCAGTTTTTAACGACAATGAGAAAAACTGACAAAACCCGGTTATGGTGACATAAAGGGAGTGCAATTATGTTTGACCACGACGGCCGTAGGTTCCCTTGTGATCCCTGGTGGTGGGGATCGCTCAACGTACACCCGCAGGGTAGAGATTAAGGGTTCGGGGGACTGTAACTACCGAGAGGAGTACTCGCTCTTCGATAACTCCAGAGGCAGGATATCCTTACTAGCTCAGCATAAATAATTGAAGGGACATGCGTTAACTATTAAACTAATCTGAGTTGATTTTAACAATATGCAACGTATAGTACTAGATCGGGCGCGATTATCTGATTTAGATTGTTTTAAGGGACCTAGCATGATAATCCAATTTCCCCAAAAATATCATATTTATTAGGCGTGATCGAACAATCAGATTTAGTTAGTTTAACAGTTCATAAAAGGGCGAGGAAAGCAATTAAACCATGGAAAAGGGACACATTAGGACGCACCCTTGAGAGGTGCATCACGGTTCTCAGAAAACTATCCACTTTGACTTTGCTATTTCTCCTTTTATTTAACGAATCTCAAATTATGGGACGGGATACGTTCTGTTCGATTTATGGATCGATTGCGACAGAACGCGTGATAAGTTTTGCAGCGTGAGGCTTAGGCTTAGGGGTTCAGAGTTAATACTCAGAATAATAATTGTGTGTTGTCGTGTCCTTTTTTCACGTCGAACATGGGCTATATTTATAGAAAAGAGTTCGTGGAAAGATAGAATTGTAGAACTCTAATCCACGAGGAATTAGGAAAAAACACGTACCAGGTATTTTCAGCGCCCAGGCCTGGGCGCAGAAGATTTCGGCGCCCAGAACCAGGCGTTGAAAATAGGGTCTGGGCTGTTTTCTTAGTCAGATTCGGATTCCTAAAATCCAGAGTGTTTGAGATTTAATTGAGTCTTTTAGTGCGTATTAACCTTGTGACGGAATGCATCTGGGCCCGTTACGAACTCTAGGCTCGTTAGGATTTTAATTAATACATAACTCTTATTTTCGAATCGTATTAGGAACAGGATTCTTCTCGCAATTTCTATCTCATTTAGGATTTATGTTAGAGTGCAACACCTAATTCTGACAGGTTTCTATCTTTTATGACTTGCCATTTTAACAACTACCCATTACGGCAGTTACTATTTTTAGCAGGTTTCCATAAATAGCAGGTTTCTATAAATAGCAGGTTTCGGATGAAATGAAAAGGGAATTTGAGATTCGTTATTTTATAGGAGACGCGTTGTCAAGTGGAGATTTATGTTTTCATCATCGAACATTCCCTTTCAGGAATGGGGACAAAAGTAGGTGTCTACAGTTAGCCCCCACTTTGACTGAGTCTTGGGGTAAGACGATGGTTAAAGTATTAGACGGAGTGCGTCGCACAAGCCATGGTGTATGTGACCTGTTTTGCGAGGGTCTCACGAGCCCCTGAGTGATAACATTTGACTTAAGGGTCATCACTTGAAGTGTCGACATATCCTTCACGTGTCATTGGGATTTGTCAACGGATAGTATAGAAACTTCCTCACTTTGTCATTGGAAGGATCTAAAGGTGCGTAGAAACTCCCTCACTTTGTCATTGGGAGTAGCTACAGAAGATATTTTCGAAATCAAAGCTATAAAGTGTAATTGGGCCTGGCCAAGCCCAATCACGAGGTAAAAATGTTTTTAAAGATTCTCATTTTCAGGGTTAGCTAAATGAGAAAACCCCCTTGTTTTTATGGGATGTAAAACGAAGGAAAATCCAGCACATCGTTCTTTTTTGGAAAAAACGGAAAACCAATCTTTTAAATTTTGGAAAAAGGGAAACTACTCACATCACTTTTTTGGAAAAACGGAAAACCAAAAGCTACTCACATCGTTCTTTTTTGGAAAAAACGGAAAACCAAAAGCTACTCACATCGTTTTTGGAAAAAACGGAAAACCAATCCTTTAATTTTTGAAAAAGGGAAAGCTACTCACATCGCTTTTTTTGGAAAAATGTAAAACCAGAAAAAGTTATTGCTGCAGCAACTAAGGACCTGCGCGGTTAGTGACGCAGACCCCGCCGGCTAAAGATGGCGAGCCTGTCCGCTAAGGGTGGACACCCCGTCCGATAGAAGTGGACGAATCTGTTTTGAAATTTGTTTGTGCTTTTTGAAAATAAGGACCTACGTGGTTTGTGACGTAGACCCCGCCGGCTAAAGATGGCGAGCCTGTTTCATTTTTGTTTTTTTGAAGATTCTATTTTTCGAAAACTGAGGATCTGCGCGGCTAGTGAATCAGACCCCGCCCGCTGAGGGTGGGCGAACCCTGTCCGCTAAGGGTGGAAGTCCCTGAATTCGTTTTTCGTTTTGGAACTCGCGTGGTTTGTGACGCGATCTTGCCCGCTGAAGATGGGCAAGTTCCTATTTCTTTTGTTCATCGTGATTTCTTTTGAGAATTTCTTTTCTTATTCGTTCTCGCAGGAGCGAATTATTTCGAGGGATGCTCGGATTTAGTTGCAACCTGAATGTGGGTTGACAACGTTCTTAGACGGACCATTGTCTCGTGGTCATCATCTTTCATGGTTTTGAGCTAGTCTTTACGACTCAATTTTGCCACTACTTGGGTCCTTGATTAGGGGACTATGTATAAGTATCAACGGAGACCTTTGTCTTGAGGTCGTAAACCGGTTTTATTTTTTTGAGACATCCAAACATGGGACTTCGTACAGCGTAGTCTGGCAATATTGTTTTACCTTTGCATAATATATATTTTCTTTCGAGCCCTCAAGCACTCGTGCTTGACGGTCATTTCTTGTCAAAGAGGTTCCTTAGGGATATGCATTCTGTAATGTCCTTGATCGTGTTTAGGATTGTGCTCGTAAGTGCGAGCGATCTTTGTAGTGGTGTTCTACTCTTAACAAAGCCGTGAGGTGCGACTTTCAGTAAAGAAATCGGCAATTTTCAAGTCGAATGAATATGGCAGGGCCCTATAGAAGTCAGAGCTGTTTTTTGGGTGTGGGATCATTTTCGGCGCCCAGGCCTGGGCGTTAAAGATTTCGGCGCCCAGCGCTGGCCGCTGAAAATGAATTCTGACGAGGTTTCTTTATGACACAGTTGGCCTCTTGTTTGTTCGTTCTCTTTTTTCTTTTGAACGCGTTCGTAAATGTTCGATACTTAGAAAAGATGATATGTACGTGCGAACGAGCGTTCATAGAATGGCCGTTGTGTGCGGTCCATTAATCAGTTTGCTTGAATCATTTTTATTTTTTTTATTTTTATTTTTATTTTTTTTACTTTTTATTTTTTATTATTTTTTTGAGCAACGACTAATGTTGAATAGTTTGCTTAGAAGCTTGATAGGGTTCAGGCCCATTCACGAGGTGGGCTTAAACATCGTGCCCTTTCGATTTTTCAAACATTTGCTTCGAGATTTTTTTATTTTGCTATGGTTGTTTCGTAGCTTGGAGCCCCCAAGTATGCATGTTGGGATGCTTCCTTTTGGCGTACGATTTTGTAGGTTCTTTCGAGAGAGATACCTTGGGGTTCCGCTCGTGTAGGTGCGAGCTATCCCTTCCGTGGTAGGTAATATTTTGCTACCTTTAATCCTTAATGTAGAAGTCGTGTGGCTTGCATTTTGAATTTGGGCGATAAGTAGTCTTTGCCTCTTTTACACATGCTCTTTAGTGCAATATGCCTTACCCTTTTTTTTAGACTTGTATCGTGGGACGGTTGAACTTATGGTGCGACGTAGGCTTGTGTGGCCTAACAACATGTATTAGAACATTTCTCCAGGTGTTGGGATATCATTATTATTTTTTGCTTTGGAGTACTTCATCATGCCTCGTTCAGGTGCTCGAACAAGTGTAGCACCTATGACTTATTACCTCGTTCGATGCGAGGATTCATAGATGCTTCTTTCTTATTTTTATATCTGGGCAAAACTTGGCTAGCAGAAAGATTCAGCGCCCAGGCTGGGGCGTTAAAGATATCGGCGCCCAGCTCTGGGCGTCGAAAATAATTTCTGGGAAGAATTTGACAGTTTTTTTTTTCTATCCTTGATTTTTTCTTTCGCCTTTGCTTTGGAACGACGTAGACTGTGTAACGGGCGCTTGTAGGACGAGCGTTATGTGCAGTAGTTGGATCGGAGTTTTGGTGACTCGCGATTTTCAGTTACCCTTGTTAGTGGGGTGACTTCATATATTCTAAGTAGTGCTTAGAATTTGGGAGGGGTTGTAGCCATTCTAAGGTTCGTTTTACACGATTAAAGCTTAGGATTGTGCCCCTATGACATATGTATAGCATTAGCGTCGAGAATTTGCGATGAAATCGTCATTTCGAGCATTTTTAGAGTGTTTTTCTCAAGCCCCCAATTGTAGCCACGGGATTGGCTTGGTGCTATAATGCTTGGCATACGTTTTTATGCATTCATGGTGACATGAATCATGAATAGTTTGAACCAGACTCGTTTAGTGCGAGGTACGTTCGAGTAGTGATCTGCTACTTCTCTTGTAAATGTCGTATTGTGCGACATTGCCATGGTCAAGGTAATCACATGTTGAAGTGTGCCTCGACCAAAAGCTAGGTGCCTTTCTTTACCCATAATCATTTTTAGAAATATCTTTGACTCACTTGCAAGACGCATACTTAGATAAAACCAATGACACTTTATTATGTTCGAAGAAGCCTTTGAAAATTATTTGAAATCCGAGTCCTACTGTGTACAATCCGAGGTGTCCTAAGTAGGTTGACTTATAGAAGGGTTCGTACAGGATTACATGAGTGAATCAAAATACTGTTACGATTTTGGAATGCTGTCTAAGGATTTGCTGGAAGCCAGGGTGCAGGCGTCAAGACATTACTTGTGCCCGTTTGGCATATGCTTTAGGCTTTTAGGGCCATCTTTTCCAGAATTGCGGGAATATGAACCGCTTTCAAATTGACTTAGATTTACTTGATGTAGGTCTGTACAAAAGGTCAAGGTATACTTATTTCTTTCCCTAGTTCTTTCATTTCAATCTTTAGCCCCCAGTTGCTATTATGTCTTCCCATTAATAATGCTTTCAGATTTCGATTTTAGATGCCCGTGTAACATGTTTGAGTAGGGCGAGCCTCAGTTAAGTGCCAAGTCCTATTGACAATGTCTTATTTTTTCCAAAGGGGATTAGCAAGCATTTGAATTACCATGAACGGGTGCCCTGAGTTCGAAGGAACGATGGGGTGATGCCATAGAACAATCCTCTTTATTGCAAGCTTACTGCCTTTACTACTTGTCGGCGACTATGACTGTGTCTAGGGGTGAAAGAAGGTCTTTAAGCGAACGACTATGTCTAGTGGTGAAAGAAGGTCTTTTAAGTGAGTTAGTTCGCTTTAGGGAGGGTCAAGTCGAGTATTTTAGAGGTCATGGACGCTTGCGCTAGCCCCCATTCAATTGAGGCAAAGCGGTCTTTTGAGTCTTGGCTAAGTGCCTAGGAGTGTGAGTGCTCCTTCTGGAAAGGGTACGTGCCCTTTATTATTTTTTGATGTGCTTATTTTGGCATCTTGATGACTTGGATTCTTCCTTTGACTTAAATTTTTCTTTCGACTTGGATTGCAAGTAATTAAATTTCAATAAGGGACTCTATTTCTTATTCTTGTTATTCTATAGGCTCTAACATTTTTTCAAATTGGTTGGACCGAATCATGGATTGCCTACGTATCTGCCTTAAATAGATTTAATTTGGAATCAGGTCTTGCGTAGTTCTTAGCCTAGAAAATGGTTTCTTAGAATACCGAATTCGATAAGTATGTTCTGAGGTGGAAACATATTTTTGAAACGGTAGAATAAGTGAAGTTTATTATTATTTTAATCTGCTGCCTTGCCGTAAGCCAAAATTTGTTTTATATATTTTTTTTGAGTACATGTATTTTTTGGTGGTACGTATATCTGAATACGTGATGTACCCCTCCAAGTGTTCGTTATTTTTCCGTGCATGTGCGGATAAAATGACGAGCACTTCTGGACAAAATTTGGCAAGCAGAGAGATTCAGCGCCCAGGCTGGGGCGTTAAATATTTCGGCGCCCAGCTGTGGGCGCTGTAAATGACTTCTGGGCGGATCTTTTATGGTGCGCTAAATGCTTCTTTTCCTTTTTAGACTAACTTTAGAGGCGCTTTGCAAAGTTTCTTTTTTTTTTTTATTATTGTACTTTTCATTGGTCTTTTTTTTATTCGTGACTCAAGACAGCTTGAAAGATGGGTTGAATGAGTTGTATAGGTATTAGTCAAGAACGAGGATTACATCAACCAAGGCCAATGAATAGCATGGGGGCGGCTCAAGGGTATATCAACGGGATGTATTCAAGCAAGTTATATGATCATCATACTAGTGGTGATGTAAGAGCAGGTTTTGGGAATAACGGGTATGACGCACATGTCAATTGCCGTACGTGGTTTGCAGTTGATAACAAGTTCAGGAACAAGATTCGAGGTAATGGTTTCTTGGGTTATGGCAATGAGAACATGGATGGGTTAAATGAGCTGAACAGGGGCCCTAGAGCGAAGACGTCTAAGAACATAAAGATTGGAAAGGGTAGGCATCGTAGAACTTTATGTAGTTTTTTGTGGCATGATTTGGATTGGTTGACTCATTTCTTTTCCTTCGTTCACCTTGGTAAATTCCACACCTTGGAAGGTACGAGCTAAGTATTTCATGGCTCGCTCTTTTCGCTCTCCCTTTTCTCTTTCTTTTTAAGTATTTCATGGCTTGCTCTTTCGCTCTCCCTTTTCTCTTTCTTTTTAAGTATTTCATGGCTTGCTCTTTTCGCTCTCCCTTTTCTCTTTCTTTTTAAGTATTTCATGGCTTGCTCTTTTCGCTCTCCCTTTTCTCTTTCTATTTTTTTCTTTTTGCTTGGGATTTCTCCCCAACATAAATCCTTCAATTTTTTTTTATTTGGGCTATGAGGTAGATGGTTGTGGTCTTTGAGTCACGAGGCGAGACTGAGTGAGCCTCGTTTGGTAGGCCTATAGTGGACCTTTAATTTTAGCGGGCCTTAGGGTGGACCTTTAATTTTAGCAGGCCTAGGGTGGACCTTTAAATTGTCTTACTTTGCAAGCATATTTAGTCGTTTCTTAAAATGTGCAAATAGCGTAGATTCAAAATGTTATTTTTACCTTATTGAAATTTAACGAAAGAACTACATCGAAAATAATTTTTTTGCTTCTTTTCAGATTCCAGTTTCTGGGATTTAATTGGAAATTGTAATTTAGACTCGAACTTTCGTTAATTTTTCTGATTATAACCCGTGTATGAATACAAGGAGGTGGCCTAGACTCAAAATAATGACGTGGCGTAAGCCTATAATACTTGACCAAGCAACTCTCAGACTTAGGCTAATTGGACCATAACTTTCGTTGGTTGACACTTTAGATTTTAACCCTTGGGTGTTCATTTGTCATGCGCCGTTTTGCTTAATGTTGGCAAGGTAGTTAATTGGGGAGATCGAATTTTTATTTTTGCAAGACTAGAATCATTAGTGCGGCTTCTCTCTTAATGTGTATTGCTTTACCCAATGGTAGCCTTATGGTATGTCGATTTGGGTATTTTCATGGTCGGTCATGTTGCATTCATGGAAAATCTTTTAGTCCGTACTTAGTAGTATTTCAAGGAGCGAGTGACTCGAGAGGACTATGATAGTCGTGACCCAATGTGATCATAAGCCTTGAGGCCATTAAATTTTTGCTAACGGTATTGACACCTTAGGTTGACTTTGGGGGTTGTGCGACTATGGGGGAATGATTTTCAGAATGTGACCGTTTCCATTTTGCAAATACTATAATATATTCTTTTTATTGGTGAGAGAGAGTATTGAGGCCGTAGATTCTTAGCAAGGGATGACAATTACATATGGGTGCTTATTGATTTAAATGTTAGGAAGG
The DNA here is from genome assembly GCF_020520425.1 of Spinacia oleracea. Taxonomy (NCBI): domain Eukaryota; kingdom Viridiplantae; phylum Streptophyta; class Magnoliopsida; order Caryophyllales; family Amaranthaceae; genus Spinacia; species Spinacia oleracea. The sequence continues at coordinate 82,128,968 of NC_079491.1, forward strand.
GAGACTCAATATGGTTTAACCTTTTAACTTGCAGAACGACACCAAGCATTAGGACCGATTCTATGGATAAGACAACTAAGACTTGATTTAGATTGTACTTTGGCATAGCCTAGTCTAGACTCAGATTTTTTTTTTTATTCGAACATTATTTTTCCTTGAAGACTATTTGAACATTATTTTTTGAATACTTTGCCCATGTGACATTCAAGGTCGTTTAATTAGCATGTTCGGTTTTGGTGCCGAGCATTGTCGTCGTAGGAGGCCTAACAACGACACAAAGAGTTATTCTTTTTTATGAGTCGCTTTTAGAATCGAGTGCTTTTCTTACGCCCTTGCAGCAATTTTTTTACGAACGTTTTTTTTGCTACGTGTTTTCTTTTTCGCAGGCACCGAGGCTGTTGCGCCTGACCAGAAGGCCAAACAGCAACTTCAGCGCCCAGCGTCGGGCGTGAGAAATTCTGGCGCCCAGCCAGGGGCGTTGAAAATGCGTCCCTGGATGGTTCTCGTTTTCTGTTTGCGTCTACTTTTGTTTATGCGACTTCGATTTTGCGTGCTTGCCTAATAACGTCCTTTACGCGTTGTGCAGCGTTTGTGGGATTCGTTACAGGCCATCCCGAGCGTCGCTTATTTTTGTGGCGATCGTTCGGGTTTGCGGAACACGTATTTCGGTATAACTCTTTGGCAAATTGGTTTATGAATGTTTGGGCAATTTTTAAGGTCGTTGGTTTTTCTAGGATAGTTTGTCACACGCAATCATATATTTCGCTACACATAACTAACATTCCATCATGAGGCAATAGTAATATGTCATGTAGTTTATGATAGGCTTCTATGGGTAGTTATTTGCGCCTGGCTTGGTACCGCTTCTATCGCAGATCCACCACATGCCCCGGTCGGGGTAGTGCTTTCAACAGACGAATTTCATCCCAGAAGGCCAACCCGCAAGTGCAAGCCAAGGGCGCATGCAGGCGAGAGGGACCTAGTGGGCGAGCGATTGGGTTCGGGACGGGTGTACTACTAGCGAAAGTGCCGAGTGGACAACATTCGAAGCGTATGCACCCCCCGGTTGGCGATGGGTATCCTTAGTCCCAACTCCCGAGATGAAACACCAAGGGAGCCAAGATTCGTTATGCGGTTCTGTCCGTTCACATTAATATGCTGATTTTCAGGTCGTCCCAACTTGATGGGGAAATAAACGCGGGGTAGGATCGTTTCACCCTTCGGCTATTTTGATTACCTACGAGCACGAGTATTTCCTTCACTATACCCAGTGGAGTCGCCACTGTGAGGGGGTCGAAAAAGCACGAGGCTAATGCGTGACCTCGTCCCTCGTGGGTGTGACGCTTCTTTTTGTCAAATCAAGTGTAATTGGAATTCCTGTGAGTTTACACCCAATTGACTAGTAATATAGGAGTCGCCATTCAGTTTTTAACGACAATGAGAAAAACTGACAAAACCCGGTTATCGTGACATAAAGGGAGTGCAATTATGTTTGACCACGACGGCCGTAGGTTCCCTTGTGATCCCTGGTGGTGGGGATCGCTCAACGTACACCCGCAGGGTAGAGATTGAGGGTTCGGGGGACTGTAACTACCGAGAGGAGTACTCGCTCTTCGATAACTCCAGAGGCAGGATATGCTTACTAGCTCAGCATAAATAATTGAAGGGACATGCGTTAACTATTAAACTAATCTGAGTTGATTTTAGCAATATGCAACGTATAGTACTAGATCGGGCGCGATTATCTGATTTAGATTGTTTTAAGGGACCTAGCATGATAATCCAATTTCCCCAAAAATATCATATTTATTAGGCGTGATCGAAAAATCAGATTTAGTTAGTTTAACAGTTCATAAAAGGGCGAGGAAAGCAATTAAACCATGGAAAAGGGACACATTACGACGCACCCTTGAGAGGTGCGTCACGGTTCTCAGAAAACTAACCACTTTGACTTTGCTATTTCTCCTTTTATTTAACAAATCTCAAATTATGGGACGGGATACGTTCTGTTCGATTTATGGATCGATTGCGACAGAACGCGTGATCAGTTTTGCAGCGTGAGGCTTAGGCTTAGGGGTTCAGAGTCAATACTCCGAATAATAATTGTGTGTTGTCGTGTCCTTTTTTCACGTCGAACATGGGCTATATTTATAGAAAAGAGTTCGTGGAAAGATAGAATTGTAGAACTCTAATCCACGAGGAATTAGGAAAAAACACGTACCAGGTATTTTCAGCGCCAAGGCCTGGGCGCCGAAGATTTCGGCGTCAGAACCAGGCGTTGAAAATAGGGTCTGGGCTGTTTTCTTAGTCAGATTCGGATTCCTAAAATCCGGAGTGTTTGAGATTTAATTGAGTCTTTTAGTGCGTATTAACCTTGTGACGGAATGCGTCTGGGCCCGTTACGAACTCTAGGCTCGTTAGGATTTTAATTAATACGTAACTCTTATTTTCGAATCGTATTAGGAACAGGATTCTTCTCGCAATTTCTATCTCATTTAGGATTTATGTTGGAGTGAAACACCTAATTCTGACAGGTTTCTATCTTTTATGACTTGCCATTTTTAACAACTACCCATTACGGCAGTTACTATTTTTAGCAGGTTTCCATAAATAGCAGGTTTCTATAAATAGCAGGTTTCGGGTGAAATGAAAAGGGGATTTGAGATTCGTTATTTTATAGGAGACGCGTTGTCAAGTGGAGATTTATGTTTTCATCATCGAACATTCCCTTTCGGGAATGGGGACAAAAGTAGGTGTCTACACTCATGCAAAATCGTAATGCTTAAGTCTATAATTCAAGCAATGATTGCATATTGGTACATATGGCAATTGGATGACAAAACGTATTTTTCAATCAAATGTTGGAAGAAACTATGTACATGACATGTCATAGGATTTGTGGATCCAAATAATGCTTGAAATGAATGCTAGCTTATGAAATCTAAGTATAGATTTAAGCAAGCAACTGGGAATTGGAATTGTATTTTAGTGAAACTAATAAGTATTTTAGTTTCATAAAATGTACATGATTCTTATAGATATATAAGAAGTTTAGTGAGAGTACATAAAACTTAATTGGTCCTATGTGTATCACACACATATCTCTCTATTGTGAAATAACATTCAAATGCTAAAGACTTAGATTTGAAATTATTCATCAATGAGGGACCAAGGCGAAACTTAGTACATACTGGGTTTTAATATCTATTTACGAAGATCTTATAATATTGTTTTGGATTAAGTAATGGCATTTACTAAATCAAACACGAAAGACTCCTTAGGAGATATTCGACCCATGTGAATAAATCTAAGTAAAGAATGTTTGAACTATGTATAAGCATTTACTGAGTTAAACATAAAAGGATCTAAATGAGATTCTAAACCTATATTATATGTCAAAGAATTTAGCTGGATTTAGTATCTACTAAAACTAGATGAGCTAAAGTTACATGAATAGAATTCAATTGGGAATTATTCTGCAAAAGAATTTATCATGTATGATATAATATGAGGATCGCCAAAAACGTATCGTATGGCTTTAGGCATGACGAACATATACCAGTCTCTATTAATCTAAGTGAAGATCAACTAGATTGAGATCAAGAAAAACTTATGGTACTTGAAAAAGGTACATAGGAATAGTTCTTGATTCAAGGAAATAAAGATATGCTAAATATTGATGCTACACGCATAAACACTGGCAAAGGATCAAGCAAGATTCCCTTGGAGTTAACCATTGACAAGGACAAGCTATAGAGCATTGTGTTTTGAAATGGCAACATGGATTGGAGACCATGAGTTGTTGCGTGGGAAATTAAATATTAATTTCTATGTTCTGAGATACAGCTGGAAAGTCTTCCATATATCTGTGAACTGCTTGGATAAGTAAATCCAAATAAAGCATCACTAGCAACCTATACAGTTGAAGTAAAAGTACTTATTGCCTAAGAAGCAATTAAACAGGGTTGTTTATGTTAAAGAGTTCTTCATTGAACTTGGGTAGATCACATGTCTGCTGACTTGATGGTTCTTCATTACAAAATGCGTAGAACCACTCTTGTAGCTAGAAAGAATAGATCACAAACTAAACACACTCAAAAGATCTTATCATCCTATCTCGAAAAGACATTCGATGAAAAGGATATTAAGATTGGCAAAGCATGATAACTAAACCTATGCAACAAGTGAAAAGCAACACTCACATTGCAGCACTGGAAATCAAGCATAGCTTTGAATTCCATTAAATGTTTTAAAGATGGGTTTGAGGCCCATGGTTGTAAAACATTGGGATTGAACATTTATCATATATGAAATGTGTTTTCATATTCCATTTAATCTTGGTTTAGTATTAAATGATGAGTCCCTTCAATTTGACAATATATTCAAGATAGACTGCCAGGACCAGTCCTGTGACTAAGAAATGTCTATCAAGTGAACTTGAATGTCAAAAGTTGAAAATGGTCCCTGGTCGGAGTTTTCTATAAAATTGGACGCATAGAAAACATTAGACGACTAGAATGCAAGATGACTAGTAGTTCTATTTCTTGAACTATGTGGACATGGCAATGTCGTAATCATTTGCATAGATACTTACTTTGGGAAGACTAGTATCGGACAGACCTATGAAACTTTACTGTAAGAGATGAACATCTGTCATAAGTAAATTTCATTAAAATTATTAGACACTAAATCCTCAATACCTGAGTGATTTGAGATTACTTGTTTGAGAACTGGTTGCTTTGACGTTGACCAACCGTCGCACCGTAAAGGGAGGCTATAAAGGCAACGCTCAGGTAATCACCTATCAAACGAAGTCTAATATCAAGATCACAAGATTGGGATTGTCCTCCCATAAATCGGGATGAGATGCTTAAAATTTGTACAAGGCCACTCGGAGAGCTAGAAACTGTAAAATGCATGGCCGTGCTCGGATGAATCATAGGCTATGATTATCTGTTTATTTGATCAGTTGAACTCTGAAACCGAGAAACACCTCTGGACATAATAAGGATGAAAACTCTTACCTTATGTTCAAGAGCAAGCATCGAGCGACAAAGGAATTAGGTAAATGCACACTTGTCCCTAAGGACAAGTGGGAGACTGAAGGAAATAGTGCCCTTGGTCCAAGTATGCATTCAATGTTAAGTCTAATAAATGCGGTTCAGTATTAATTAACAAGTTAATAATTCAGTGAGATCAAGTGAGCTGAATGCCTAGCTAGAGGCCACTTCAGTTCAAGTGGAATTAATGATATTAATCCACAGCTTACTCTTGACTGAACCCGTAGGTTCACACAAATAGTACGTAAACGGATCAAGTATTTAATGGCATTAAATACTCCATCTATGGATATTCGGAATTGACGGATCTTGGTTTCAGTGGGAGCTGAGATCGTCACAAGCAAGAAATGAATACTCCGGAAACGATGATATTGCCGGAAACGGAAATATGGATCGTATCGGAAATATAAATATTATCCAAGTCGTAGATGTTGCCGGAAACGGAAACATGGTACGTATCGAAAAATATTAATGGAAATGGAAATATTGCCGGAATCGGAAATATAGCCGGAAACGGAAATATTGTCAGAATCGGAAATATTATCGGAATCGGAAAATAATTCCGGAAACGGAAATATTAGGAGTCGTTCGGCGACGTTGTAGTTTCGTGGTTTTTGGTTTTTTTCCCATAAAAAACAAAGCAAAACCGTTCGGTGAAATAGTTTAATAAAACAACTTCTGGGTTGATATAGCAAAACAAAAACGGAAAAGTGAAAACAAGTAAAAGTGGTTTTAGGAAATTAGTTTTTTAAAACACGGGTCTCTGACTCATCCCTCACTCTCTCTCTCCTCCGAAATTTCAATCCCAATCTCCATTACAATTCATGCGACATTGATCTCCCGTTTTCTACCATAGTCTGTAACAATTTCAATAGCATATCTACACAAATGGTATACCGGAAGTTGTGAGGAGGCGACGCCGACGAGGTGACGAGGTTCTTGAGATGGGTCGAGATCTGATAGCCTTTTTGGTTAGAAGGGTCTGAAGAGGAGGAGATGAGGAGGGAGCACCTGCAAACCACTACCTCAACTTCATCCTCCACCCTTTTTTTCCACCCATCACATTTCTCTTCATATTTTTGTTAATTATGGAGTAATTCGTATTTATGGGTACTCAATTTGCAATTTTTTTTATAAAATTTAAACCAACAAAGGAAGGTAGAAGGTTAGCAATGGCAGTGGTTGGTCGGCAACAATGGTGGTTGGGCGGCGAGATGACATGCCTATTATTTATGTTTATTAGGATGGTGAACATGGGCGACAAGATGTGCGATTTATTGTGGTACAATGATGATAATCAATAGAAAATTTGGGAATTAAAATTGATTTGATATGATATAGATCCATGAGTATTAATCTGACGAGAGAAACAAACAAAGAGAGGAAGTGAAAGGAGATGACAAGTATTTCTTTCAAAAGAAAAAGGATCTGTTTTAAATCAGTTTTGGGAAAAAAGAAAATCAAAGTCGAAATCAGCTTCTAGTTTTTTGAAAACTAAAAACTCAAAACAGGAATTGATACCGAACAAGCCCTTAAATATTTGTTCGAAACGGAAATTAATTCCGGAATCGGAAATATTAAATATTGTTCGTATGGAAAATGAATTCCGGAACCGGGAATTTAATTGGAAGCGCATCGTACGAATAAGCATCGGACGAGGCCTTCCGGACGAAGGCCCAGCACGAAGTCGGGCCATCGCCCAGCAAGCCAGCGCGCCACAAACTCCCCAAGCCAAGGCAGCGCCCAGGCCCACCGCAAGGCAGGCCCAGCGCGCACCAAGGCCAAGGCAGCGTGTGGGCCTCGTGGCGTGGGCTGCGAGCTCACAGGCCGCGCGCGCATAGGCGCCCCTCGTGGGCTGCCGTGCGTGTGTGTGTTTGTGTTCGTACACGAATCCTAAAGCTATTAGGATTTGATATATGATTAAATTCCTAATCCTAAAAGGATAAATTAATTAAGTCAGAGTCCTACTAGGATTCTAGTTTAATTAATTAGTATCCTAATAGGATTCCAGTTCCTTTTCCATACCTATATAAATAAGTGCCTAGGGTCATTATTTACAGTGACAATTGAAGTATTTAAAAGGTAAGTTTTTGAAAGAAAAATTCAGCCATACACTTGCACTAACCTACCCGAAAATCCTAGTACCTTAAGGGTGATTCTAGTTGGTCAATCTTGAGGTGGATCCGGACGTACTATGGACTATCTACGGAGGGACGACACTTGGAGTCCTAAAGACTTGTTCTTGTTCGGTTCGGGCGCAGCTAGGGAGGGCACGCAACAAAGTGTATGCATCTAAACTATGCTAAATGATTATGTGTAAATAATATGCTTTCCTGGCTTTATGGTTTTTCCGCATGATTTATGTTTTGTCATATGAATCATAACCTAACATGAAACACATATAAATTTTCAGAAATATGCCACTAATCATACTAGTAGAAATGTGGCATTTAGGAGGAAATGCATAGAATTTTTCACAATGTTGCTGCTTTAGATTACTCCAAGCAAATCCCTTTTCTTCTTTATTGTCCAGTTGTTATATAATATTCAGGAGCTCCTGGTTGATGTTTGTTTTAAATTCTGAAGAAATAGTGAATGGCCTTGAAGTTGATGCGTTGGCACCACTTTTATTTCATGATCAATATGGTGTTAGGTTATGATACATATGACAATTCATAAATCATGCGGAAAAAACCATTAAGCCAGGAATACATATTATTTACACATAATCATTTAGCATAGTTTAGATGCATACTCTTTGTTGCGTGCCTTCCCTAGCTGCGCCCGAACCGAACAAGAACAAGTCTTTAGGACTCCAAGTGTCGTCCCTCCGTAGATAGTCCACAGCATGTCCGGATCCGCCTTAAGATTGACCAACTAGAATCGCCCTTAAGGTACTCTGAATTTTCGGCACTTTATAGGAAATTGTATGACTGAATTTTGCTCTCAAAAACTAACTTTGAATACTTGAATGCTCGATGTAAATATGTGACCCCAGGCACCTATTTATAGAGTTATGGAAAAGGATTTGGAATCCTATTAGGATACTAATTTATTTAATTATAATCCTACTAGGACTCTAATTAAATAAACTAAATCTTTTAGGATTTAGATTTAATCATATGACAAATCCCGGCAGCTTTAGGATTCGAGTAGCACACAAACACACACGCACGTACAACATCCCACGAGGGGCGCCATGCGCGTGCGCGCAGCCCGCGTGCTCGCAGCCCACTGCCGCAAGCCCACACGCTGCCGTAGCATTGGCGCGCGCTGGGCCTGCCTTGCGGTGGGCCTGGCGCAGCCTTGGCTGGTGCGTTTGTGGCGCGCTGGCTTGCTGGGCGATGGCCCGGCTTCGTGCTGGGCCTTCGTCTGGCAGGCCTCGTCCGATGCTAATTCGTACGATGCGCTTCCGATTAATTTCCCGATTCCGGAATTCATTTCCGATACGAACAATATTCAACATTTCCGATTCCGGAATCAATTTCCGTTTCGAACAAATATTTAATATTTCCGTTTTCGGAATTATTTTCCGATTCCGATAATATTTCCGATTCTGACAATATTACCGTTTCCGGTAATATTTCCGATTCCGGCAATATTTCCATTTCCGATAATATTTTCCGATACGTACCATGTTTCCGTTTCCGGCAACATCTACGACTTGGATAATATTTATATTTCTGATACGATCCATATTTCCGTTTCCGGCAATATCATCGTTTCCGGAGTATTCATTTCTTGCCTGTGACGATCTCAGCTCCCACTGAAACCAAGATCCGTCGATTCCGAATATCCATAAATGGAGTATTTAATGCCATTAAATACTTGATCCGTTTACGTACTATTTGTGTGACCCTACGGGTTCAGTCAAGAGTAAGCTGTGGATTAATATCATTAATTCCACTTGAACTGAAGCGGCCTCTAGCTAGGCATTCAGCTCACTTGATCTCACTGAATTATTAACTTGTTAATTAATACTGAACCGCATTTATTAGACTTAACATTGAATGCATACTTGGACCAAGGGCATTATTTCCTTCAGTCTCCCACTTGTCCTTAGGGACAAGTGTGCATTTCCTAATTCCTTTGTCGCTCGATGCTTGCTCTTGAACATAAGGTAAGAGTTGTCATCCTTATTATGTCCAGAGGTGTTCCTCGGTTTCAGAGTTCAACTGATCAAATAAACAGATAATCATAGCCTATGATTCATCCGAGCACGGCCATGCATTTCACAGTTTCTAGCTCTCCGAGTGGCCTTGTACAACTTTTAAGCATCTCATCCCGATTTATGGGAGGACAATCCCAATCTTGCGATCTTGAGATTAGACTTCGTTTGATAGGTGATTACCTGAGCGTTGCCTTTATAGCCTTCTTTTACGGTGCGACGGTTGGTCAACGTCAAAGCAACCAGTTCTCAAACAAGTAATCTCAAATCAATCAGGTATTGAGGATTTAGTGTCTAATAATTTTAATGAAATTTACTTATGACAGACTTTCATCTCTTATAGTAAAGTTTCATAGGTCTTGTCCGATACTAGTCTTCCCAAAGTAATTATCTATGCAAATGATTATGACATTGCCATGTCCACATAGTTCAAGAAACAGAACCACTAGTCATCTTGCATTCTAGTCGTCTAACGTTCTCTATGCGTCCAATTTTATAGAAAACTCCGACTAGGGACCATTTTCAACCTTTGACATTCAAGTTCACTTGATAGACATTTCTTAGTCACAGGACTGGTCCTGACAGTCTATCTTGAATATATCGTCAAATTGAAGGGACTCATCATTTAATAAACCACAAATTAAATGGAAAAATGAATTCTTTTCATTTATTGTGAATGATTAACCAATAATGTTTTACAAAGATTTAAACTCTAAAACTTTAAAACATTAAACAGGGATATCAAAGCCATTCTCCAATATGCTTGATTCCCATAGCTGCAGTGTGCGAGTTGTGCTTCGCCTGCGGCAGAGGTTTAGTCAATGGATCTGATATGTTGTCATCAGTTCCAATCTTGTTTATCTCGACTTCTTTTCTTTCAACGAACTCTCGTAGAAGGTGAAATCTACGAAGTACATGCTTGACTCTCTGGTGGTGTCTAGGATCCTTTGCCTGTGCAATAGCTCCGTTATTATCACAATACAGGGCTATTGGTCCTTTGATGGAGGGGACTACACCAAGTTCACCTATGAACTTCCTTAGCCATATAGCTTCCTTTGCTGCTTCATGTTAGGTTATGATACATATGACATTTACATAGATCATGCGGAAACAACCATTAACCCAGGAAACATATTATTTACACATAATCATATAGCATAATTAGATGCATACTCTTTGTTGCGTGCCCTCCCTAGCTGCGCCCGAACCGAACAAGAACAAGTCTTTTAGGACTCCAAGTGTCGTCCCTCCGTAGATAGTCCACAGCACGTCCGGATCCGCCTTAAGATTGACCAACTAGAATCGCCCTTAAGGTACTAGAAAATTTCGGCACTTTTGAGCAAGATGTGTGTTTGATTTTCTCTCAAAAAACTCACTTTTGAATACTTTGAAACTTGTATATAAATTATGACCCCTAGGCCTTTATTTATAGAGTTATGGAAAAGGAATCGTAATCCTAGTAGGATGCGAATTAATTGGAATTAGAATCCTACATGAATTCTATTTAATTAATTTATCCAATTAGGAATAGACATTTAATCATACACTGACTCTTGCTGATTCAGGAATCACGCATGAGCACAAACTCACACACACACGGCAGCCACAAGGACTGCCCATGCGTGCGAGCTGCAGCCCACGCAGCAAGGCCCACGCATCCGTGGCCTTGGCGCGCGCTGGGCTTGTGGCGTGCGTGCTTGCTGGGCGACGGCCTGGCTTCGTGCTGGGCCTTCGTCCGGCAGGCCTCGTCCGATGCTAATTCGTACGATACGCTTCCGATTAAATTTCCATTTCCGGAATCTATTTCCGATACGAACAATATTTAATATTTCCGATTCCGGAATTAACTTCCGTTTCGAACAAATATTTAATATTTCCGTTTCCGGAATTATTTTCCGATTCCGGCAATATTTCCGATTCTGACAATATTTCCGTTTCCGGCAATATTTCCGATTCTGGTAATATTTCCATTTCCAACAATATTTTCCGATACGTACCATGTTTCCGTTTCCGGTAACATCTACGACTTGGATAATATTCATATTTCCGATACGATCCATATTTCCGTTTCCGGCAATATCATCGTTTCCGGAGTATTCATTTCTTGCCTGTGACGATCTTAGCTCCCACTGAAACCAAGATCCGTCGGTTCCGAATATTCATAGATGGAGTATTTAATGCCATTAAATACTTGATCCGTTTACGTACTATTTGTGTGACCCTACGGGTTCAGTCAAGAGTAAGCTGTGGATTAATATCATTAATTCCACTTGAACTGAAGCGGCCTCTAGCTAGGCATTCAGCTCACTTGATCTCACTGAATTATTAACTTGTTAATTAATACTGAACCGCATTTATTAGACTTAACATAGAATGCATACTTGGACCAAGGGCATTATTTCCTTCACTTCATGTGCAGCAATGTACTCCGCTTCAGTTGTAGAATCCGCAATGGTGCTTTGCTTAGCACTTTTCCAGCTTACTGCTCCTCCGTTGAGGCAGAAGACAAACCCAGACTGTGATCTGAAATCATCTTTGTCGGTTTGGAAACTTGCGTCCGTATAGCCTTTAACAATTAATTCATCATCTCCACCATAGACCAGGAAGTCATCTTTGTTCCTTTTCAGGTACTTCAGAATATTCTTGGCAGCAGTCCAATGCGCCTCTCCTGGGTCTGACTGGTATCTGCTCGTAGCACTGAGTGCGTACGCAATATCCGGGCGTGTACATATCATAGCATACATTATTGAACCAATCAATGATTCATATGGAATCCCATTCATTCGTCTACGCTCATCAAGTGTTTTTGGGCACTGATTCTTGCTTAGAGTCATTCCATGAGACATGGGTAGGTAGCCTCGCTTGGAGTCTGCCATCTTGAACCTATCAAGCACCTTATTGATATAAGTGCTTTGACTAAGTCCAATCATCTTTTTAGATCTATCTCTGTAAATCTTGATGCCCAATATGTACTGTGCTTCTCCTAGATCTTTCATCGAAAAACATTTCCCAAGCCAAATCTTGACAGAGTTCAACATAGGAATGTCATTTCCGATAAGTAATATGTCGTCGACATATAATACTAGGAAAGCAATTTTGCTCCCACTGACCTTCTTGTATACACAAGATTCGTCTGCGTTCTTGATGAAACCAAAGTCACTGACTGCTTCATCAAAACGTATATTCCAGCTCCTGGATGCCTGCTTCAATCCGTAGATTGACTTCTTTAGCTTGCATACCTTTTTAGCATTCTTTGGATCCTCAAAACCTTCAGGCTGTGTCATAAACACAGTTTCTGTTAAAACGCCGTTTAGGAAAGCAGTTTTGACATCCATCTGCCATATTTCGTAATCGTAATATGCAGCGATTGCTAACATTATCCGAATAGATTTTAGCATTGCAACTGGTTAAAAGGTTTCATCGTAATCCACACCGTAGACTTGCCTGTAACCTTTTGCAACCAATCTAGCTTTGAAAACTTCAAGTTTCCCATCCTTGTCCTTTTTCAGTTTGAAAACCCATTTGCTTCCAATGGCTTGGTAGCCATCTGGCAAATCGACCAAATCCCATACTTGGTTTTCAGACATGGAGTCTAATTCAGATTGCATGGCTTCTTGCCATTGCTTGGAGCTAGGGCTCGTCATAGCTTCTTTGTAAGTCACAGGTTCATCACTTTCAAGTAATAGAACGTCATAGCTCTCGTTCGTCAAAATACCTAAGTACCTTTCCGGTTGAGATCTATATCTTTGCGATCTACGCGGGGTAACATTTCTAGTTTGACCATGATTCTCACCAGATTCTTCTAAAGATCTCTGAGTTTCATCCTGAATGTCATCTTGAGCATTCTCTAGAGTTTGTTGTTCGACTCGAATTTCTTCGAGGTCTACTTTTTTCCCACTTGTCATTTTGGAAATGTGATCTTTCTCCAAAAAGACACCATCTCGAGCAACAAACACCTTGTTCTCAGATGTATTGTAGAAGTAATACCCCTTTGTTTTCTTTGGATAGCCCACAAGGATACATTTGTCAGATTTTGGATGAAGTTTGTCTGAAATTAATCGTTTGACGTATACTTCACATCCCCAAATCTTTAGAAAAGACACATTTGGAGGCTTTCCAAACCATAATTCATATGGAGTCTTTTCGACAGCTTTAGACGGAGCTCTATTTATAGTGAGTGCAGCTGTATTTAGTGCATGTCCCCAAAATTCTAATGGAAGTTTGGCCTGACCCATCATTGACCTGACCATGTCTAGCAAGGTTCTGTTCCTCCGTTCCGACACACCGTTCCATTGTGGTGTTCCAGGAGGAGTCAATTCTGATAGAATTCCACATTCTTTCAGATGGTCATCAAATTCATAGCTCAGATATTCACCGCCTCTATCAGACCGCAGTGCCTTAATCTTCTTGCCTAATTGATTCTCTACTTCACTCTGAAATTCCTTGAATTTGTCAAAGGATTCAGACTTATGCTTCATTAGGTAGACATAACCATATCTAGTGAAGTCATCAGTGAAAGTGATAAAGTAGCTGAAACCACCTCTAGCATTTGTACTCATTGGTCCACATACATCTGTATGGATTAAACCCAATAGTTCATTTGCTCTTTCTCCAACTTTAGAGAAAGGTTGCTTTGTCATTTTGCCAAGTAAACATGATTCGCATTTACCATAATCCTCTAAGTCAAATGGTTCTAGAATTCCTTCCTTTTGAAGTCTTTCTAAGCGTTTCAAGTTTATATGGCCTAATCGACAATGCCACAGATAGGTGAGATCTGAATCATCCTTTTTGGCCTTTTGGTATTTATGTTATATACTTGTTTGTCGTGATCTAATAAATAAAGTCCATTGACTAATCTAGCAGATCCATAAAACATCTCTTTAAAATAAAACGAACAACTATTGTCTTTTATTAAAAAGGAAAATCCCTTAGCATCTAAGCAAGAAACTGAAATGATATTTTTAGTAAGACTTGGAACATGGAAACATTCTTCCAGTTCCAAAACTAGCCCGGAGGGCAACGACAAATAATAAGTTCCTACAGCTAATGCAGCAATCCGTGCTCCATTTCCCACTCGTAGGTCGACTTCACCCTTGCTTAACTTTCTACTTCTTCTTAGTCCTTGTGGATTGGAACATAAGTGTGAGCCACAACCTGTATCTAATACCCAAGAAGTTGAATTAGCAAGTATACAGTCTATAACGAAAATACCTGAAGATGGAACGACTGTTCCGTTCTTCTGATCTTCCTTTAGCTTCAAGCAATCTCTCTTCCAATGCCCCTTCTTCTTGCAGTAGAAGCATTCGGATTCAGAAGTGGGTTGACTGACCTTCCTCTTTACAGATTTGGCGCCAGTTTTCTTAGTTGGGCTGGCCTTGTTGCCACCTTTCTTAGCATTCCTCTTCTTTCCAGATTTCTTGAACTTGCCCCCACGCACCATAAGCACATCCTGCTTATCACTTTTGAGCGTCTTTTCAGTGGTCTTCAGCATACCGTGAAGCTCAGTGAGAGTTTTGTCCAGACTATTCATACTGTAGTTCAGTTTGAACTGATCATACCCGCTATGAAGAGAATGGAGGATGGTGTCTATAGCCATTTCCTGAGAAAATTGCTGATCCAGCCGACTCATATTCTCAATGAGTCCAATCATTTTGAGAACATGTGGACTTACGGGCTCGCCTTTCTTAAGCTTGGTCTCAAGAATTTGCCTATGAGTCTCGAATCTTTCGACTCAAGCCAGATCTTGGAACATGTTCTTCAACTCACTGATGATTGTGAAAGCATCTGAGTTGATGAACGTTTTCTGCAGATCCGCACTCATGGTGGCGAGCATTAGACATTTCACATCCTTGTTGGCATCAATCCAACGATTGAGGGCTGCCTGAGTGACCCCGTCGCCTGCGGCTTCGGGCATCGCCTCTTCTAGGACATACTCCTTTTCTTCCTGCATAAGAACTATTTGCAAGTTCCTTTGCCAGTCAAGGAAGTTCTTCCCGTTCAACTTCTCCTTTTCGAGAATTGATCGAATGTTGAATGAATTGTTGTTTGCTATATTTAAAACTACAATTTAAAAGAATAAACAAATAAATAACCATTCACAGTTTCTCTTAATAAACTTAAATTCTAGCATACATGCATAATTCAATGTTTATTAAGCATTTTATTCAAGTTATGTGTTCCGGCAGGTGTGAATAAAATGATTCCAAGATCCTAAAATCATTGAAGAACTAAGCACAGTTTGTCGACTTAATCCTAAAACATCTTAGGTAAGCAAAAGCCTTTTGCTAATAGTCTAGAAACTATTCTTGGTTGATAGGTACGTCTAAGAACTTATTAGGTAAACCTATCGATTTTGCCACGACATAAAAGGACTCCTTACTTATATCGTTGAGTTTCACCAAAACTAACATGTACTCACAATTATTTGTGTACCTTGCCCCTTTAGGACCAATAAGTAACACCTCGCTGAGCGAAAACTATTACTAGATTGATGTAAAGGATATCCAAGCAAGTGTATATTTTGGCATGGCACCTTTTAACTCAATTTTTAAGTTTGGAACTTAAGGCTCTTACTATGTTGGTTAGATTTTAAGTGAACTAAAATCCTTAATCATGCAACATAATCAAGCTTTTGATCTCATGCATTTTAAGACATATTTAAAAGCAATAAATAACTTAAAACATGCATAAGATAAATGTGATCTAGTATGGCCCGACTTCATCTTGAAGCTTTAACTTCAAAGTCCGTCTTGAAAATCTCCGTGGGAGGCACCATTTTCTTCAAATAGGATAAGCTATAATTAAAACTAATTACAACTATTTGATGGTACGCAGACCATATTTGAATTGAAAAACAACTTTGGTACTTTAGACCAATTACATTCAAATTAATGGTACGCAGACCATATTTTCTATCCTATTTGGGCCATACTAGTCACTTCATAACCTGCAAAACAGTACATATACAATATATACCATTCACCCATTCATTATCATGAATGGCCCACTTAGCTGGTTAGTCAAACACATTATGCATCACGTAAACATTTGCAGCAATTAATCAAGGGCACCAATAATCTACCAATTATTCAGTCCTTATTAATTCTAATCAAGTTGTTTTAACCTTAAGGATTTGTAGACCTAATCAAGAGTTTATGACTAAAAAGGCTCCCACTTAAACCAATAAATTCATATGCTTTACTAATTTTAAACATTAAAATGTATTTCTAGTCTAACCGGAAACATACAAATTTAATTAAAATTTAAAGCTCATATAAATTTATAATTGAATCCAAAAGTTTAATTTAATTTCAGTCGTATTTAAATTAATTCATGATTTTAATTTTAGTAAAATAATTAGAATAAATAAAATTTATTATAATTACAATATTCAAAATTAAAATCCAAGAAAATAATTTAAATTATTAATTTTAAAATTAATTAAATTACGTAAACTGAAAATTTCAAATTAAAATTTCAAAACGATCTAATCGCAACGCAACAACCCCACGCAACGTACGCCCATGGGCCACACGCACACAGCCATCGCTGGCCATGTGCGCGCAGCCCATGCGCTGCGTCGCATCGCTGCTGCTGCTGTCCTTCGCAAGGCATCACGCGAGCTGGTGCTCGCTGCGCGCGCCAACATTCGATGCACGCGAGCCATCGCTCGCTGCGCTCGCTCGCCAGCGCTCGCTTCATGCGAGCCAGCGCTCGCTTTATGCGAGCCAGCGCGCGCTCGCCAGCGCTTGCTGCGCGAGGCATCGACGCTGGGGGTAGCACTCGTGGCACGCGAGCTTGCGCTCGCTGCGCGCGGGGCTCCGCACGCTTGCGCGAGGCAGTGCGCGCTGTGGCGCAGCTCGCTTGCTGCCCACACGCGACTGCTGTGCCTTGCTTTCGCCCTCGCCCATTCGTCCATTGCTCACAGCCCACGACACAAGGCAGGGCTGCTGCCTTGTGCTCGTGCACCATGGCCTTGCTCATTGCATTCGTGCCGCATGGGCGACGAGCTCCCTTGCTCGTCGTCACATGCCCGCACTATACAACCCCCCTTAAGGGTAACACGTAGCGTCCATTGCTTTGTGCGTGCAAGTTATATGGGCGAATCGCATAAAATTTAAAAAATTTATATTTAAAATTAATGACAAATTATTAAATAATATTGATTTCATAATTTTAGGGCGAAAAATCGAAAATCTATTATTCAATTGATTTCCGATTAATATGGATTCAAGTCTAGGTCATACAAATTTAAAATTTATCATAAATTTACAATTTTTATGGTGGTTTTTAATCATAGGTATCTAATTAAATTATAATTAATTATGAAAATCAAATTAATTCTAAACTATTCTAATTTTCAACAAATTAATCATAATTACAAATTAGATTGCATAATTAACAAGGCTAGGCATTCAAACTTGTTAAACATATACAGTAGGTCAATCAAAAATTCAAGATTTATCAACAAGAATCGCAAATATTTAATTTAACATCTTAAATTTACGAAATTTTGCATTCGAAAAACTAAAACCTTCGAAAAGTCATAGTTAGGCTTTGAATTTGAGAATTCTGGGTTCGGCAGAAAAATATAATTTTTGTCAAAATTTTAGAATGCCTTTTACATGCGGAATTGACACAAAAATCACTCGATTTGGATGAGTAACGAAGAAACTGCCGAAAAACTGCGTACGCATAATTAAATAAACGCAATTTGCAATTAATTAACAATTACGAAAATTAATCACCCCTTCTAATTCTTGCAAATTTGTAATATTTAACCATGTTCATGCAATTTAGATTATGAAAATAATAAGAGGCTCGTGATACCACTGTTAGGTTATGATACATATGACAATTCATAAATCATGCGGAAAAAACCATTAAGCCAGGAATACATATTATTTACACATAATCATTTAGCATAGTTTAGATGCATACTCTTTGTTGCGTGCCTTCCCTAGCTGCGCCCGAACTGAACAAGAACAAGTCTTTAGGACTCCAAGTGTCGTCCCTCCGTAGATAGTCCACAGCACGTCCGGATCCGCCTTAAGATTGACCAACTAGAATCGCCCTTAAGGTACTCTGAATTTTCGGCACTTTATAGGCAATTGTATGACTGAATTTTGCTCTCAAAAACTCACTTTGAATACTTGAATGCTCGATGTAAATATGTGACCCTAGGCACCTATTTATAGAGTTATGGAAAAGGATTTGGAATCCTATTAGGATACTAATTTATTTAATTATAATCCTACTAGGACTCTAATTAAATAAACTAAATCTTTTAGGATTTAGATTTAATCATATGACAAATCCCGGCAGCTTTAGGATTCGAGTAGCACACAAACACACACGCACGCACAGCAGCCCACGAGGGGCGCCATGCGCGCGCGCGCAGCCCGCGTACTCGCAGCCCACTGCCGCAAGCCCACACGCTGCCGTAGCCTTGGCGCGCGCTGGGCCTGCCTTGCGGTGGGCCTGGCGCAGCCTTGGCTGGTGCGTTTGTGGCGCGCTGGCTTGCTGGGCGATGGCCCGGCTTCGTGCTGGGCCTTCGTCTGGCAGGCCTCGTCCGATGCTAATTCGTACGATGCGCTTCCGATTAATTTCCCGATTCCGGAATTCATTTCCGATACGAACAATATTCAACATTTCCGATTCCGGAATCAATTTCCGTTTCGAACAAATATTTAATATTTCCGTTTCCGGAATTATTTTCCGATTCCGATAATATTTCCGATTCTGACAATATTTCCGTTTCCGGTAATATTTCCGATTCCAGCAATATTTCCATTTCCGATAATATTTTCCGATACGTACTATGTTTCCGTTTCCGGCAACATCTACGACTTGGATAATATTTATATTTCCGATACGATCCATATTTCCGTTTCCGGCAATATCATCGTTTCCGGAGTATTCATTTCTTGCCTGTGACGATCTCACCTCCCACTGAAACCAAGATCCGTCGATTCCGAATATCCATAGATGGAGTATTTAATGCCATTAAATACTTGATCCGTTTACGTACTATTTGTGTGACCCTACGGGTTCAGTCAAGAGTAAGCTGTGGATTAATATCATTAATTCCACTTGAACTGAAGCGGCCTCTAGCTAGGCATTCAGCTCACTTGATCTCACTGAATTATTAACTTGTTAATTAATACTGAACCGCATTTATTAGACTTAACATTGAATGCATACTTGGACCAAGGGCATTATTTCCTTCATATGGAATCCCACCACGTTCCATTCTTGCTTTCTAGGTTTTATTCTGTTTCTCATTGGTGTAAAATAAACATGACGAGATATGTGAAGCATGCTGAGCGTCCCTTGAAGGAGCTAATATGATTTGGAGAATTCAGTTCTTCATTTGGGGTGTGGTGGTGAGAGGGCACTGCTTAGTGGCCTTCCATAAAAGGTCATTGATGACAGTGTAGTTGCCTATGACTAATCTTATTCATGAACTCTTTCTTTATTTTTTCTTTTCCTGGACTTACTTGATTTCTCCTGCTGTAAATACGCATTAACAAATTACCTATGTTTTATATCTTTAAACTCTTAACTAGAATTTGAATTATGATCCATTATGTTCTATTATTCTGGTGTTGCAACTTTTTTCCCTATAGAGTTCTGATGATGTCTCATCATTGCTGATAATTTTAGTGAAGGGTCCTCGTCCCGAGTCTGTTGGGTCATTGCTTCCCAACATCTTGACAATGGTGAAATCCGACTGGGATCAGTTGTTTTGGCAATTGCCATGGTTGCCATGTCAGAAGAATTGGATGTTGAGATGGAAATTTTTTCATCAGAGCATCTGTTGTAGCTTGCAGTAACTTTAGCACACGGTCTCTTCAGCATATCCAACCCCAAAGTATGCTCTGTTAATTTTGAATGATATTTGTGCCTTTAAGATCCTAAAGTACCTATACAAGGTACATTGACCTTACTGTTATCTTCAAGAGGATGGAACAATAGTTGTACTGGTGTGAGTTGAGGGATAATATACTTTGTATATGCTGCTAAAGAATAGTCTTGGAACTGTTAACTTAAAGTTGGAAATCATTTGCTTTAGAACGCATTATGAGCACTCTATTCCTTTTTCTCAAGCATACCATACATACACATGAAAACATATTACTAAGTTGGAGATTATTAAGTTTAAACGACTTTTTCTTATCCCAATTAGTTTATTTATTATTCGGATTTGAATATCAGGTCTAGCAACAGATGATTTCGCCTCCAAATTGGCAAGCTTTTGCCAAGATTCTAATCATTGGATGTAATGATGCCATGACGGTTGTTCTTGTAGTACAACGCTTTCTAGTGTATCTATTATAATTTAGTATGCAATCGTCTTTGGACGGAAAAAATATTGGGAATAGTAGTAAATTTTACATCTGATAAGAACCATGGTTTATACAATACGTGTGCTTGTAGCTTTTACTTTTATGTCCATAAAATTTGATTTGCTGCCTTACTTTTAGTCTCCGTTCTTGTTATGGAGAATGAATTAAATGGTTAATGCACTAAAACATCGAGTTATGAGGATGAAATGGTTGTTCAAAGGCTGGAGTTGAAACAAATTCAACTGGTGGTCAAGCCTTCTGATAAGTCAGTTGAACCACTGAAAGACTACATCAATGTCAGAGCACAAAGGAGTTAAGTTTGACAGAGAGAGGGGATTAAACAGATGGCTCGGGCATGGGCTATATACAAAGTAATAGAGTACTCCAAATTCCACATGCAGGCTTCAGGGAACTGACTGATAGATCGAGAATTCGAGCAGCAGGACAAGGGAGCTATCTGATGTAGGATTGTGATTTCAGACATCAGGTGAGGCTAACTTTTCCTCTTCTTTCTGTAATGTCATCGTATTCAAGTTCATCTTTATCTTCTTCTTTCTCGATCTTATTCTTGTAAGTTGCTAAATGTACAGAACTAATGGTATCGTCTCATTCCCCACACTACTTGGCTCTTATTCTGGTGCTTGAAATAAGTTATATTCTGTGAAGTTATAGTATTTCATTTTTCCCTCAAAAGGTTAGTTTCGGCGCTTTGGATATACTCTTGCAGGTTAAGGAGCTGCATAGGCTGTATAGTGTACAAAGAAGGAAAATGAACGAGCTAAACAAGAAACCAAGCGACCAACCACATATTATCAAAATTACATGGAAAATTATTGATCTTCCGTGGATCATATTTTATCAAGGGAAAGCAAAGGTGGGAGTTGCTCAACTGATACTGCTGCCTGCAGATCATCAGTAGCAAATTATTTTGACCTTGAACGACGTATTCATAAAAATTGCATTGATTGTGGATAATATGATACTGGATTCATGAAAGGAGATCATCGTTCACAAGAATTTATGAAGATGTATGTTTCAAAATAATGGTCTAGTGATCAAGATCAAATCAAAGAAGTGAGAACTCATTGACAAATGAAGTGAGAGCTCACTGCACGGGTCATGTTATTATTTTGTGTTTTTTGTGTAGCTTTTTTCTTGGTGTACAACAATGTATATTATACATGGTTAGACTCTATGAAGTGTTTAATGAAATGGCTTTTGTCGTATATTGTTTTTAATGGATTTTAAAATCTTGTATTAGCATATCTATTTTTTTAATTTTAAATTGCAGTTTTCGTTGGTTATTAATTATTAAACAAAAAAATTAAGTAAATAGTCCCATATGTAAAGGTTAAATAACAACCGTAAGCAATATTCTAATATTAAAACAAATCAGTGATATAATTTAGAGTTTCCTTAGAGTATCTACAGCGCTTATATATTGAGTGCTGTTAAATGGGGTTGCATTAACATCGCTTATTAAAAGTGCTGTAATTCTTTTAACAGCGCCCATAATTAACAACGCTCTAGTTCTTTAAAAAAAGCGCTATTAAAAGATTATTTTGGTGTAGTGAATACATCTGAGAGCAAGGTGTTTGTTGCTCGAGATGGTATCTTTTTGGAAAAGGATCACATTTCCAAAATGACAAGTGGGAGAAAAGTAGACCTCGAAGAAATTCGAGTCGAACGACAAACTCTAGAGAATGCTCAAGATGACATTCAGGTTGAACTTTAGAAGAAACTGGTGAGAATCAAGGACCATCTAGAAATGTAACCCCGCGTAGATCGTAGAGATATAGATCTCAACCGGAAAGGTACTTAGGTATTTTGACGAATGAGAGCTGTGATGTTCTATTACTTGAAAGTGATGAACCTGTGACTTACAAACAAGCTATGACGAGCCCTGGCTCCAAGCAATGGCAAGAAGCCATGCAATCTGAATTAGACTCCATGTCTGAAAACCAAGTTTGGGATTTGGTCGATTTGCCAGATGGCTACCAAGCCATTGGAAGCAAATGGGTTTTCAAACTGAAAAAGGACAAGGATGGGAAACTTGAAGTTTTCAAAGCTAGATTGGTTGCAAAATATTACAGGCAAGTCCACGGTGTGGATTACGATGAAACCTTTTCACCAGTTGTAATGCTAAAGTCTATTCGGATAATGTTAGCAATCGCTGCATATTACGATTACGAACTATGGCAGATGGATGTCAAAACCGCTTTCTTAAACGGCGTTTTAACAGAAGCTGTGTTTATGACACAGCCTGAGGGTTTTGAGGATCCAAAGAATGCTAAAAAGGTATGCAAGCTTAAGGAATCAATCTACGGATTGAAGCAAGCATCAAGGAGCTGGAATATACGTTTTGATGAAGTAGTCAGTGAATTTGGTTTCATCAAGAACGCAGACGAATCTTGTGTATACAAGAAGGTCAGTGGTAGCAAAATTGCTTTTCTAGTATTATATGTCGACGACATATTACTTATCGGAAATGACATTCCTATGTTGAACTCTGTCAAGATTTGGCTTGGGAAATGTTTTTCGATGAAGGATCTAGGAGAAGCACAGTACATACTAGGCAGCAAGATTTACAGAGATAGATCTAAAAGGATGATTGGACTTAGTCAGAGCACTTATAACAATAAGGTGCTTGAAAGGTTTAAGATGGAAGACTCAAAGCGAGGCTACCTACCCATGTCTCATGGAATGACTCTAAGCAAGAATCAGTGCCCAAAAACACTTGATGAGTGTAGACGAATTAATGGGATTCCATATGCATCATTGATTGGTTCAATAATGTATGCTATGATATGTACACGCCCGGATGTTGCGTATGCACTCAGTGCTACGAGCAGATACCAGTTAGACCCAGGAGAGGCACATTGGACTGCTGCCAAGAATATTCTGAAGTACCTGAAAAGGCACAAAGATGATTTCCTGGTCTATGGTGGAGATGATGAATTAATTGTTAAAGGCTATACGGACGCAAGTTTCCAAACCGACAAAGATTATTTCAGATCACAGTCTGGGTTTGTCTTCTGCCTCAATGGAGGTGCAGTAAGCTGGAAAAGTGCTAAGCAAAGCACCATTGCGGATTCTACAACTGAAGCGGAGTACATTGCTGCACATGAAGTAGCAAAGGAAGCTATGTGGCTAAGGAAGTTCATAGGTGAACTTGGTGTAGTCCCCTCCATTAAAGGACCAATAGCTCTGTATTGTGATAATAATGGAGCTATTGCACAGGCAAAGGTGCCTAGACACCACCAGAGAGTCAAGCATGTACTTCGTAGATTTCACCTTCTACGAGAGTTCGTTGAAAGAAAAGAAGTCGAGATAAGCAAGATTGGAACTGATGACAACATATCAGATCCATTTACTAAACCTCTGCCACAAGCGAAGCACAACTCGCACACTACGGCAATGGGAATCAAGCATATTGGAGATTGGCTTTGATGTCCTAGTTTAATGTTTTAAAGTTTTAGAGTTTAATACTTTGTAAAACATTATTGGTTAACCATTCACATAAATGAATTGAATTCATTTTCCATTTAATTTGTGGTTTATTAAATGATGAGTCCCTTCAATTTCACGATATATTCAAGGTAGACTGTCAGGACCAGTCCTGTGACTAAGAAATGTCAATCAAGTGAACTTGAATGTCAAAGATTGAAAAAGGTCCCTGGTCGGAGTTTTCTATAAAGATGGACGCATAGAAAACGTTAGACGACTAGAATGCAAGATGACTAGTAGTTCTGTTTCTTGAACTATGTGGACATGGCAATGTCGTAATCATTTGCATAGATACTTACTTTGAGAAGACTAGTATCGGACAGACCTATGAAACTTTACTGTAAGAGATGAAAATCTGTCTTAAGTAAATTTCATTGAAATTATTAGACCCTAAATCCTCAATACCTGAGTGGTTTGAGATTACTTGTTTGAGAACTGCTTACTTTGACGTTGTCAACCGTCGCACCGTAAAAGGAGGCTATAAAGGCAACGCTCAGGTAATCACCTATCAAACGAAGTCTAATTTCAAGATCACAAGATTGGGATTGTCCTCCCATAAATCGGGATGAGATGCTGAAAAGTTGTACAAGGCCACTCGGAGAGCTAAAAACTGTAAAATGCATGGTCGTGCTCAGATGAATCATAGGCTATGGTTATCTGTTTATTTGATCAGTTGAACTCTGAAACCGAGAAACACCTCTGGACATAATAAGGATGACAACTCTTACCTTATGTTCAAGAGCAAGCATCGAGTGACAAAGGAACACTAGTAGAAAAATCGTCATGTGCTTCTCTTCAAGTGCGGCTCATTTAGTAAATTGGAAGCACTTGAAAGCACAAAAAAAATACATTTTCATAAGTGCGGGCTCATTTTAGAAAATTGGCAGCACTTAATTTCAAGTGCGGGCTTTAAACTCAAGTGCGGGCATTTAACAAACGAGCCGCACAAAAGTTCTCTGAAAATAGATGCAGCCCAAAATTGGTTTCCCAAAAATAAAGCGGTGATTTTTTTCATTTTCCCACTCCTGCTTCTCCTTCCCCTTCCCCTTCCCCTGCTTCTCCTTCCCCTTCCCCCTTCTCTGCTTCTCCTTCCCCTTCTCTGCTTCTCCTTCCCCTTCTCTGCTTCTACCATCGCCATCGTCGCCCCTGCTTCTTCCATCGCCGCTTCTGAGATGAAGAACGTAGTCTCAAGGTTATTCCATATTGATTCGTCCCCCATCCACCCACACAATCAGAAGCTTTTGGTTGCCCTAATTTGAAGAAATCGTTCAACGATTCTGCTTAATTCAAGTTTCCCAGGTAATACACTTTCTACATGTGATTTAATTTTTGTTTCAATTTATTTTCGATTTAAAATTCAAGTTCATAGGGTCGAATCCATTCAAGTTTAATTGGATTTGTTCCCATTTCCCCACTCTTCCTTCCCTCACATTCGTTCTTCTCTGGCGAGCAACATTGAGGAAAAATCATAACACCTGAAACGGAGAAATCAACACCTTAATCAGCAAGGTAATATCTCTTTGCGAATTAATTGTTCGTCGCATTCTTTAATTTCTACGGTTTTGTCTGCATTGTTTAGGGTTTTGCTAAAACCTTAATTGCTTCAACTTTTTGATTACTTTTGCAGTTGTTGAATGTGTTCATGTAATCAGAAACAAATGAGACACTTACCTTGACCTTTTTCTAGCTGATTATTACACCGAACTGTACTCCAATTCTTGAATCTTTTTGTTCTCTATGTGTCTATTTGTTGTTAATTTTTACTTAAGGTGGTGTTTGTGTTTGAGTGTTTTGATGAAAATGTGTGCATAATGTGAATGGTTTATTGTGTTTAATGGTTTTAAATTTACGCCATTGATGTTCACAATCGTCGAGGGTAGTTGAGGTTATTTTCTGTACTGATTGAGCTTATTGGTTTTGTATTATTGGAAAGAATACTACACTACTTTTTTCTTTGTTGTTATCTAGCAATTTCTGGATCATTTGAATCTTACTTGGAATTTCTAATTCTCTTTTAATTCACTCTTTGGTTCTCGTATAATAATTGGTTACAATGTAACCTGATTGTAGATGTTTTGCACAAACAAAATTGAAGTTGCTTCCAGTTTTATTACTAGAATAGAGAGCTGAATTCACAATTTTGGGATAGTAACCTTAGGATTTTTGTTTGAAGTAGAATAAGTGAATAACCAAGTCGATCATCTTTTTGAATTTGATAAGCTAATATTTCCCCTATGATTTCTGACTATCTGATTTCCGCTTGCATGTTCATTTAGGGAGATGTGGCAAACATGGAAAAGTCCTGGTATTATTGCTTGTAGTACTTTGGTAGAAGGTCTTAGGACATCTGGAAACATAGAAGATGAATTGAGGCTCGATGTCAAGATCTAAAAGAGGGTGTTCTGTTGGATAGTGTGACTTTTAAGTATCTTCTTCAAGATGATACTCGTGTGGGAAGACCTGTTGATGCTGATCAATTAAGGTTGTTGGCTTCCAACAAAGGTTTAGATGTTGATGTTGTAACCTACAACATATTAGTTGCTGGAACGGAATTTCTGTTAGTGAAAATAATGATGTGGCTCCCTCACCATAGAGCTTTGACAACTGTCACTACTCATCATCATTGATGATAGACCTTCAATGCGGCAAACTTTCTAAATAATGTGATTTCTTTTATCCATGTTGGTTTTAACAATTAGGAGTGGATTAACTAGTTTCTGGTTAGCAAATATATATTGTAATTGACTATTTCTTCACAATTTGACAGGAGAACCCTTTAACATGTTCTCATCTAGTATGAAGAAAGGGATTGCACAGCAAGTGACATTGGAACAAATTTTTGAAGGTCTCGGTGAGCTGTCAGCCTACTTTTCTGTAAGGCTCAATACTCATCAGGGGATAACTGATGGTCTGTTCAAGCAATAATATTGCACAGTGCTACAGTGGGTACTTTTGTGATTTAATTATATGAACAAGTAGTTTATATCTTGAGAGTTGATCAGAAAGTTGCCTATGACAATAATGTTATGTGAGACTATAGTTCATCAGTGAACCTGACAGATTGTTTGTTGGCTAGTCCTGTTGCAACATATCAATCATATTCTGCTTAGTTGTGATGCAAAATGGTTCTTCTTGGTCAAGGAAGTTTGGGTTGCGCTGGAATTGTAGTTTTATTTTCATAGAGGGGGGGGGGGGGGGGGTAATATAAGTGTAAATTATGTTTTCCTTGGTAAATTGGTGACGCAATATGTCAATAGCAGGTTGTTAGGCTTCTTTAAAGTTCAGTTGAATGGTTACTATGAGCCCCAAATCTATCTCTAACTATACATTTCTAGTCTAATCTCACCAGAAATGATAATTAGGGATATAATTTCTAATTGGCATGCAGATGTCGAGAGTGAGCAGATCAAAGATAGTGGGATGCCTTGGTTGTGGTTCAGTCATACAATCCCAGACCTAAAGTTCCGCATAGCAGTATCTCAATAAGTGATTTGGACCTTTGCTTATCGAAAGCTTTGCTGCTGCTCAAAACTCTGGTAATATATTTCAACCTGTGAGAGCTATTCGGGATTGCCGGATCAGCAGTATAGTAGCATTTTTCGGAATTAGAAACCACATTCATTGTTGATGTTATTAATCATATTATTAGTAATATATGACCATTTTATGGTGGCTATGATATGATCTTGAGATTAAAAGATCTGCACCCTCGTCTTAGTGCATTGGCTATCACGTTTACTGTCAACACT
Source organism: Spinacia oleracea (assembly GCF_020520425.1). Taxonomy (NCBI): domain Eukaryota; kingdom Viridiplantae; phylum Streptophyta; class Magnoliopsida; order Caryophyllales; family Amaranthaceae; genus Spinacia; species Spinacia oleracea. The sequence continues at coordinate 82,156,800 of NC_079491.1, forward strand.
CTAGATCTTTGTCGCAATGAAATCAACATTGTAATCTATCCTACTTTATTGTCGTGCTAATATCACTGACTCACCACCACTAGTTGAATGGCACCGTGACTTTGTTACTTCAGTTACTCAAAACCAGCTGAATGTTGTGTTAATTATCTTTGGATGAGATGAAACCTTTTAGTATTCGTTATCTGGAGTCCTAGAGCTCACTTGTAGCCAGTAAGCAACTAGTTTATTTGTTCTAATCTTCTGATCATATCTATAACTTTCCCCTTCCATCGTTCTGATTCATAGTGTTTGTCATTTGTGATTAATCGTTCTCCTGTCAGGAAATTTCTTTTTTGAATTATATTTATTCCGTTGATGAGCGTCGGCAAAGCCTCATTTATGCACTTAGTTAATTAGTTTAGTATGTCTGCTAGCCTGAGGTTCTGAGTCCACTTGAAGTCCTGATTATTTTCTGTTATAATCTGTGACTAACTACGAATACTTCTGTAAACTACTTGAGCAGCCTCAATCCAAATGCCACGTGTCGGGTATCAAGATGGATCAGTCGATCAGATCGAGCAATTTGGTATTCTATTGAGCGTCTTTTGCGAAAATATTCCTCGATATATGGCATTAAGATTTACGTGTATGTCTCTCTAAATCCATTCCCAGTTCCTCTTTCTTGCAGTCAGCTGTGTTTTTTCCTGAGCTTGAATTGTGAACCTTTCCCCCCTCTGATTCTGTACAGGTATTATTGCAGGAATCCTTCACGATAGTGAAATGTATTTCCAGTCAGTGCCTGAATGTAGTATTTCCGGTCAGTGCAATATAAGAATGATGAATCTCAATGGTCAGATTTGGATTTGTATCTTGAAGAGCCGGTCTTACCACAGATGTAGAACTTCAGCGTGTTGCACTGGTGGGAAGAAAACGGGTTCAAGTATCCTCAGCTTTCTTGGATGGCTCGTAACTTCCTGGCCATTCCTCTGTCTGTTGTGACTCACTGTGATGCATACTACACTGAGCGAAGGGAAGCTAATTGGAGATTGTTGTCTTTGAAACCTGAACTGATGAATGCCTTGAAGTGCACTAGGAGCTGGAAATTTGGTTATGTAAGAAGTAATATAAGGTACATATGCTGAATAAACTTGTACTACGTACTACGGAGTAGACATTATTTCTAACTGAACATCCCTCTCGAATTTTTCTTGCTGATGCAGCTGCTCCGAGGCTCAATTGAACTTTTATGCGGCCGTTATGAGATCATGAGTAGAGCTAGGACTCAGAGTTTTGAAGTATAGTATGCTGTATTATCATGGTTATTGTGGGAGAGTGCAGGTAGAGAATGATCAGAGTCTTCTGGTTTATGGAACTTTTAAGTTATTTTCTTGACAATGTGAACTATAGGTGGAAGTAAGGACTTTTGTTGATTTTCTTTTTAATTGGTCGGAAATCAACTACTTGTATCTATTTAGCTAACGTTTTTTGCATCGGCATTGTTGAGAATGATATGGCTTGCCAATGTTAGTTGATATTGAAGCTTATTTTTGGTATAATTGTAATGTAATCGACTTTTATATTTACAATTATATACTATTCAATTTAATTATATATATAATTGGATACTTTTTAATGTGATGTATGGAGGTTAACTAGTGGCGTGGTCCAATTGTATAGTATATGTAGCCGAGAATTGGTTATATAACAAATCTAGATCAAGTACGTGCGGCTCATTTATATGCCATGTGCGGCTCATTTTAATACTTGTGCTGCCCATTTCTAAGTCAAGTGCGGGTTCAATTCCAAAATTGGATGCACCAAATTTGTCAAGTGCGGGCTCATTTTCAAAATTGGCAGCACCAAATTTGTCAAATGCGGGCTCATATTCCGAAATTGGCGGCAATAAATTAGTCAAGTGCGGGCTCATTTTTCAAATTGGCAGCACTTGAAACATCAAGTGCTGCCAATATTTTGGCAGCACTTGAGAAACATCAAGTGCGGGCAGTCCATGTGCTGCACATGTAAAAGCCCGCACTAAACCCCTTAAAATGAGCCCGCACTTGAGGTTTTTTCCTCTAGTGGAATTAGGAAATCCACACTTGTCCCTAAGGACAAGTGGAAGACTGAAGGAAATAATGCCCTTGGTCCAAGTATGCATTTATTGGTAAGTCTAATAAATGCGGTTCAGTATTAATTAACAAGTTAATAATTCAGTGAGATCAAGTGAACTGAATGCCTAGCTAGAGGCCGCTTCAGTTCAAGTGGAATTAATGATATTAAATCCACAACTTACTCTTGCCTGAACCCATAGGGTCATACAAATAGTATGTAAAGGAACCAAGTATTTAATGGCATTAAATACTCCATCTATGGATATTCGGAATCGACGGATCTTGGTTTTAGTGGGAGCTGAGATCGTCAAAAGCAAATAATGAATACTCCGGAAACGATGATATTGCCGGAAACGGAAATATGGATCGTATCGGAAATATAAAGATTATCCAAGTCGTAGATGTTGTCGGAAACGGAAACATGGTACGTATCGGAAAATATTATCGGAAATGGAAATATTGCCGGAATCTGAAATATTGCCGAAAATGGAAATATTGTCGGAATCGGAAATATTATTGGAATTAGAAAATAATTCCGGAAAAGGAAATATTAAATATTTGTTCGAAACGGAAATTAATTCCGGAATCGGAAATGTTAAATATTGTTCGTATCGGAAATGAATTCCGGAATCGGGAAATTAATCGGAAGCGCGTCGTACGAATTAGCATCGGACGAGACTTGCTAGACAAAAGCCCAGCACGAAGCCAGGCCCGCGTCCAGCAAGCCAGTACGCCACACAAGGCAACCAAGGCCACGCCAGGCCCAGCGCAAGGCCAGGCCTAGCAGGCCAAGGCTGCCAGCATGGCTGCGCGCGCTATGGGCTGCGAGCATGGCTGCTCGCGTGGGCCGCAAGGCTTTCATGGGCTGAGCACCCGCAAGGGCCGTGCTCGTGTGTGTGTTTGTGTCCGATCCAAATCCTAAGTCAAGTAGGATTCAATTAATGATTGATTTCCTAATCCTAATAGGATAAATTAGTTAATAAGAGTTTTAATAAAATTCTAATTAAGCTAATTAGTTTCCTAGTAGGATTCCAATTTGTTTTCCATACCCCTATAAATATGTGATCCTAGTTCTCAATTTATATAGAAGTTTCAAGTATTCAAAGTGAGTTTTTGAGAGCAAAAATTCAGTCATATATTTGCCCTATAATAGCCGAATATTACTAGTACCTTGAGGGCGATTCTAGTTGATCAATCTTAAGGCGGATCCGGATGTGCTGTGGACTTTCTACGGAGGGACGACACTTGGAGTCCTAAAGACTTGTTCTTGTTCGGTTCGGGCGCAGCTAGGGAGGGCACGCTACAAAGTGTATGCATCTGAATTATGATAATTGTTATGTGGCAATTAATTTGGAATCCTGGCATTTATGGTTATTTCCGCATGATTTATATTCGTTTATATGTATCATAACCTAACACAATCGCCCATAAACACCCCCCCGAACTTCCCCTGAATCGTACCCCTTTCCCCCTCCCTCACTGTACCGCCGCCACAAACCAACCCCCTATCACCACCGTCGCCTTCGCCGGCGCATCACCAAGTCAACGAGCCGCCCAGCGAGCCGCCACCCTCTTCCTCCCTCTCTCCTCCCTTCATGCTTCCCCTGTTTTGCACCTCTCCCCTTTCCTCCTTGCTCGTGCCTTATTTCCAGAAAACCAAAATCAATTTTGGTTTAAGATCTTATTTTTATTTCCCCTCAAAACCCACATTCAAATTTGGGCCATAATACCTTTGGGCTTTTGGGTGAGTTAAGATTGATTTATAATCATCAGATTTTAATATATCAATACTTATGATTTAATATTTTTATAAAATAATTATTACTAATAAAAAATTGTTTATTATTTTTCAGGTTTTATCATCGATTTTTATGAGAATAAGATACTAGTATTATTTATCAAATTGGAATTTAAATAACATTTTCATGAAAAACGATTTATAAAATATATATGTATTTCGATTAAAAATTTGATTAATAATATTTTCGTTAAATTTCAAAATTATATGTTATAAAAGATCCGTTATTTATAAATTCGTTACTTATAAAATTTATGATTTTATAAAATATTGATTTGAAATTATTTATCAATTTAGTACTAACTCACTAATTTAATATTTTGAAAGAATTCGAACTCGGAGCTCAGAAAGAACGAACCAAGGGCAAAGCTAAGCAATCGTGGAATTGAGGTAACGGTTATTGCTAGTACCCGCAATCCCTTCGAAATGTATTTATGTACAAATGATGTTATGAACGATTGATGTTTTATAATGATGTTTTATGATTTGCGGGATTACAAGTATGATTTGATTGAATTGGTTTATGATAATTCAGCTTTATGCAAAGTAATGATTTAATGAATTATTATTCCTGAAAGAAATAATTTTATGAGATTACGAGATTTAATGATTTTATTGAACCATCCTGAATGAATGAGATTTTCCTGATTAATGTTCTATTAAAAGAAATGCAAACATGATAAATGAAAGTGTAAGAACTGGTCAAGTTCCCCCTGATAAGAAGCACTGGCTTCCCCTGATATGGAACCAAGGTTCCCCCTGATAAGAAGCACTGGCTTCCCCTGATATGGAACCAAGGTTCCCCCTGATAAGAAGCACTGGCATCCCCTGTTATGGAGCACTGACTCCCCCTGTTATGAAGCATTGGATTCCCCTGTTCGTAGGAGACGTCCTACCATGTTTTCCTGTAAAGTCCTGACGACCAGAATAATACTGTTAAAAGGAAAAAGATTAATGAAATGATGTTCCTGAAATGATGTTCCTTAAATGATATTCCTGAAATGATATTACTGAAATGATGTTTCCAAAATGATGCTTCTGAAATGATGATTTATTAAATGTTTTACTTTATTCTATTCTACCTGTTTATTAAATAAAATGAATTGAAATGATGTTACGATGCTAGGGTAACTCGTTACTGAGTCTTTGGCTCACCGTTTTGTTTTCTGTTTTAGGTACTGCTGGGGACCACGGAAACGAGTAGTGGCGAGGATTTCACTATAGCCATGTTCACCTAAGTTAATGTTAAGTTGTAACGATTTTAAGTAAAGATTCTTGACTAAGTTACGTACTTTGATTAAGGAATTAAAAAGGTTTAATTATTATGGAGTTTGGAGTAATTATTGTGATGGTTGCCTTGTAATTCCCAAGAGGGAGTTACGGAAGTAATGTCCCGACCGAATTAGGATGTTTCCGTTGCTAAGTATTCCTTAATAAGTGAATTAGAGGTCGGGGCGTTACAGGTGATATCTTTGTTAGGATAGTCTCCGGATTTTGTTGAAGACGCACTTGAAGTAGTAAGGGAGGATGACTTATTCAAAAATTATGCTCATAATGGGATGAAGAAGAAGGAAGATAAAAGAAAGATAGGAAATGAAGGAGAAGGAAAAGGAGGGAGATCGAAGTGTTCATAGGTGTCGTGGTGTGAAAGTTAACACCAAAATGGAAAAGAACGTTGTGGACAAGGGACCCAACGTTAATCATAACAATTATGTTCTGAAGTCAACTTCAAAAACAATAAACTCAAATCTTGCAGGATCCCGTTTTCGATTTTCAAATCGAAAACGACATGAGACCTAGCTTTTTGGATCTCACTTCATCAATGTATGGTGTGATTTCTAGTGGAAGAACCTTACATTACTATGGTTCTTCCCACGAGAGTATGATTAGCATCCGAGTTCTCGATCCTTCAAAGAGGATGGATTGTAGTAAAACTCGTGAAGTTAGTACACTAATGGAGATTAGTCACCCCTCTGTTGAAGGGCAAGATAGGTGTGAAACAACTTATTATTTATTATTTATTTATTTTATTTATTTATTTTATTTTTTATTTATTTAGTTATATTTTGTTAAGTTAAGTTCAATTAATTTCAGTTCAGTTCAGTTTAGTTCAACTCTAAAGAACAGGGCTTAAGTTAAGTAAAACTCAAATGTGACAAAGTTGTCCTTCTATCATATTTTACTAACACTTTGTCTAAGTTCTCCATTTTACATCAAGGTGCATGCTTTGATGGATGAATAATCCTGGCCACAATGCATGACTCAATTCGTTTCCACGTAGCAATATAAGTACGTATTTCAATCCAAACAACTTGACCAACTTGTCGCAATAATTAATCACATAATTATACACTCTCTCCCTCTTCATTTGTCCTTTGAATCTAGTTAACACGAGTCTCGTTTGGCCTTTTGCACAAATAATCAATTTTTGTAATTCCAATCTCACAAGCCAAACCCAAACACCTAGTTAAGTTGCTCTACTTAGTCCTTGTTTTTTTGGCTTAATTTCAGTTTTAGGACTTATTTCGCAGTTCAGTTCAGTTCAGGAGCATTCAGTTCAGTTAAGTTCAATTCAGTTCAATTCAGGAGCATTCAATTCAGTTCAGTTCAATTCAGTTCAATTCAACTCTAAAGAACAAGACCTTACTAAGTTGCTAGTGCCCCTTGAATCGTTGATATGGTAGTTGGTAGAGTTGCGTGGTAACAAATACTAGTGGAAAAAGGGTCATTTGCATCGCACTTTTAAGCACATTTGCATCGCACATTGTGCGTGGCAAAAGATCTCGATGCAAATGACTAAAAGTCATTTGCATCGCACAAAAGTGCGTTGCAAATGACCCTTATTTGCGTCGCACATTAAGCAAATGTGCGTGGCAAATGACTTTTCAGGCACCATGTTGAAAAGTCATTTGCCACGCACATTAGCTTAAAGTGCGTGGAAAATGACTTTCAGGCGCCAAAAAAAAAGTCATTTGCCACGCACAATAGCTTAATGTGCGACGCAAATGACAATTTGAGCGCCAAAAAATTAAGTCATTTGCCTTGCACATTAAGCTAACGTGCGTGGCAAATGACTTATTTTTTGTTTTTTTTTTAAATTGGTTTTTTAATATTTTATTGGAAATTCCGACATGATCGTCTTTGAAAGTAGACGCTTCCCAATACCGGGAATACATTTATAAATAATACATGTCACAATAGTTTACAACGTAATTAACGTTCCCAATAAAAGGCAATTAAATTCGTCATAGATCAACCAACATGTTACAACAAACATAAAATTACTACAACAAAGATATCTAGCTAGAGATCGAGTTCATATTACAAATTAAGCTAAAAGTCGACATTGTTCATGAAGTAATCTGCCCAAAAATCTTTCACCTCATTAATCTCCTCTGGTGAATAAGGCAATGTTCTTGAAAAATCCTAAAAAAGTGTAAATAATTCAATTTATCAACGATCGATCAATATAATAGTTTTGTGTACTTCAATTTATTATATAAATTAAAGTACGTAGTTTATAAGAACATACCTTAGTAAGATCTTGACTATTACCATGATTCATTATTATGTCGTACATAAAACACATAACGTGGTAGCCACATTCTAGTGATCCCGGTTGTTGAGCACACTACATGCATTAAAATAAATAACACAATAAAATTTCTATCACATTGTATGTTATAATTTTGAAAAACTTGATTCTTAGGTAAATAATAAACTAATTATACCTGTGCTGGAATCCATGTTAATTTAGATTGTCCACTTAATCTCTTGTAACTCCGAAAAACACTACACATTCGATAAAATATGCAATTATATATACTTTGTTTACGTACACATGTAAATGCAAAGAATATTTTACATGTAAGTACAATTAAAAACTTACCAATTTGTGAATTTCGGCAACCGGATGTACTACTCCCTCCGTAGTCAGCATGAGAATTGAGATGCAAAAAGTCATAAATCAATTAGGTCATGATTCATGAAAATATATATAGTGAATTAGCTAAGCCGGTCTCCTGTAGGGCTCTAGTTATATTGAACAAGTTCGAGAAAGTTGGAATTTACATTCATGCAAAAAAAATAAAAGTTTTATTATAAGGTATGTAGCGAATGTGTTTAATTCATTTAAACTACTAGTGTTCTGCTTCAAATGTTAAAATAAATTAAAAAAACTTCTAGTGCTCTATTCATAGGATATAGACGTACTATTATCACATGTCAAACCATTGCTACGTTATGATTTGCTAATAAATTTTCTTTAACAATGCCTACAAGTTTATCCCAAATAAGTAAGTTCCGTGTTTAATATGAGTTTCTTTTTGTTTTGGGGAGATTTAATATGAGTTTATCAGTTGTTTTCATTCGCGCGCACATACGTCTATATACACAAACAATAAACTACGTAGCTAGTACAATATTTTAAGATTTAAAGTTTATCATTCTTTTCAATGTCTTAGATTTTGTGACCAAATTTATTTATCTCACCTACATTTGAATGTTATCTAATTTTTAAACCATATATATTCCTTAAATTAGGGTCACATTTACATCGCTTGTTACTCGATATCTTCCTAAAAATCACAATCGAGTGACACGTGACTCACACGTCTTGGAATTTCACATCAAAAAACAATCTAGTGAAATCATTTAATTTGTTAAAGAATGTTTAAGAGTAGCTTAAGTCAAGATTTATTAGGCATGAAGGATAAATTGGTCGATGAAATTAGGAAGAAAAATGAGAAAATAAAATACAAGTATGAAGTACTCCGTATTAGTCCAATATACTTGGCAATTTTGCATACTTTTCAAAATAATGGTTTAGGCATTTAAAAAGAAAAGAAAAGACTGTTTCTAGTTAAGAATACTCCAAAAAGTCCACAACGTATCATCACAACTCACAAACACCAACTTACCAAGTCTAACCCATTACAAAATACAATGAAAAGGTCAAGAAATAAAAAAAGGAACCAAAAGAGCCCCAACCCTCCCACCACGAAATGCTTCTCTGCGGACCTTGGACTGTTGGAATTGGTTTCATTTGTTGACGTGTATCTCTTTATGTAATACTAGTTTGACTACGTCATTAGATTTTATTAGATAAAACGCACTATTATATGGTTTAACAACTTCATTAACACAAAATAATACTCGTAGGTTTGAGTAATATATTTCCTTTATTTTTTTAAGTTGTACCCCACTGCTCGTAATGTTTTTTTTTCTTCATGTTTGTCGATGATGATTTTAGTTACCAGTATCTCTAATTATGTTCTCTCTTTCTTTTTCTTCTTTTAAGCCTTAGTCTCAAAATGAATGAAAACGACTAACATAAATCAGGAGATGTGACTATGGTTTATGAATTGGTTTGAATGATAAGATACTCGTATTAAAATAATGTATTGATGCACCCCACTTCGTTGGGTAAGAGGGGCTGCTGTGCTGACTGCTTATAGGAAGTTTAGTTGAGAATTAAATTGAAGAGCAGCATCAACATTTGGAATTTAGATAGAAATCGTTGGGACTTTTCCAAACTGTTTTTATTTTAATACATCTACGTGGCTGCCTTTACTTTCATAATCATAATCAAACGTGCTTCTCATTAAGATTAAGATCAACTGCTCCAAATTGTCAAGATTCAAGACAATGTTTGGCTACCAAACCTCTACCCTTATTCTTTCTTCTACATTGTTTCCTTCGTTTTGACACAACTTTCTATCTTTCACTTTTCTACCCCTGGGTTCTTTTTTTTTGTTTTTTAATTATCTCGTGTTCTTGTCCTTATATCATGCATTTATTCTTAAGAAATAGAAACTAAATTAAATGAAAATAACATATCAAGATTAATTATCACGGTAATAAGTCATACGGAATTATAAACTGGAGTATTTACCTTTACTATCACAATATCATCGCTCGTGTAGACTTGTACGTCGATAAATATTGACAATCGAAGTTGACAATGTTGTTTTACCATAGAAGTATTACATATATGACATGTTGAGTATTATTTATACACAAGAGAGATACATTATGTATGACAATCGACTTTTTGTTTTTTTTTTTTTTGTGTGGTAAATAAAGAGTTTCTTTAGACAATCGACTTTGTTAATTAATTAAGTAAGCTCTTATATATTTGTCGATTTTAAATGTCACCCTATAATTACACCAAACGTATTGAAACTTTGATTGTTCCTCCCTTTGTTTAGAAGTTAGGCAAGTGTCATCTCAATAATCAAATAACAATCATAATAATTCAAATGAATACTACTAGTATATCAAAGTCGAAGCTTGGTGCCTTGGCATTAATTTACTTGATTAAGATACAAGAACATCAATCTTTACTTGATTTCCATACAATCTTGAGTTTTACAAGATTGTGACACCAGAAAATGACAACAGACATTTTATTTTATTAATAAGGGGGAAAAAAGATTAGTTGGTTTAATTTTCTAATACGTAATTAGCAATGGTCAAACAGGTGTAAATACTAATATTCTCCCAGGGCATTTGTTTAACGCGGGTTCCCTTATAAAAGAAAGCAAAGAGACGCAGCCAACCAAAGAAGCATACTAAATTGCTCATTCCTTTGCGTCCAACAAAAACGGAGGAAACTTAGACGAACAACCAGAAAACTAACACCACCACAAAGAAGATGACCAAAGTTTGCGGCTCCAACAACTACAATACCCTTGTGATGTTGCTCACAGCTCTGGTATTTGCTTCAATGATAGTCAACGCTCAATGCCGCCACATCACCACCAAAGATGCCGAAGAAGAAGATGAGCATCTTGAGATGAAGTGGGTGCTCGAGATGTCTAGCAGAGATGAAATGGTGCAAATGGCAGGGTATGGTGAGGAAAAACTCTCCACCATTCTAATCACCGGCGCAGTTGTTTGCAACAAAGCTTGTTTAGCAGACAAACACCAGCTTCAGCTTCCTCCACAGCCTATCTCAGGTAAACTTATTTATTATCTACAGTTTCTTGTTTTGAATTTTTGTTTTAAGCGCCAATTCATCTGTGTTATCATCATCCTATCCAAGTTTACCAGAATCAAGATATACCTAGGATGCAGAAAATGTGGTTCCTCTAATTACTGGTTTGCAAAATGATTCTTCAAATTTTCAGCCTCCATAGTCCTTCCCCATAGTCCCCTCTCAGAACAGAAAACAAAAAGACAACCCACATTAATACATCATTTAAAAGTTTTTTTTTTTTTTTTTGAGGGGTATGGTATACTTCATAAGGATGAACAGTCGTTTTAATTTGCTAGGAATACTTAGAATAAAAGCTTCAACCTTGTTGAAAGAGGTTTATCATGGTGTGACGTTCTACCGTACACTCCTTACAAATCAATTCATTTCATTTTTAATTATACTCACGACAATATTGTTTTAATGCTCATATAATTCAATTAAGAAATTTATTCTGGGGTCCATTGGAGGTGCAAGATGCTAAATTGTTACAATGGGAAGAAAAAAAATATTCAAACTTGAGACAACATGTACCGAGATATTATAGCAAAGGCAAGTGAATCTAACAGCATTAGAAATTAGCAATAAACCGAAAACAGAGTCGGCGACCTCACATAGGAGGTCTCTGTTACTAATTTCAGGGAATCATTTAGACATGATAACCAAAACAATAATATAACTCTTATTCCATATTCACCCGAATCAAGATTTCTTACGACTTATGAATGTCAACTGGGCAGAAATTTTCATTAGTTGTTATTTCAACAGTTTATTAACAAAGTGTACTATTCTATTTTAATTTTTCATAGGGGCCTTGGTGGGAGTTGTATGTCATACCAACAAGAAAGTCAAAAGTCCAAGTTGGGCTAAGGCTGTTACTGACGAATATGGAGAGTTCATAATTGAACTTCCCTCTCATCTTCATGGGATACCCGACATGGACAAGGCGTGCTCAGTTAAAATCCTAGAGCTACCTAAGGATTCACCTTGCCATTTATCAGCTTTAGTCAGTAAACACAAGGAAATCAAGTTAGGTTCTGTTGGAAATGGAGTCCGTACATATACAGCAGGAAGTATGGAATTTCTGCATACAATGCCTGAGGATTCAGAAGCTTGCATCAAAGGGCAGGAGGATAAGCAGGAGATGTCATGGTAGGTGGAATTTCAATGTAAAATAGAAATGTATGATGGCTCACTCGGATGGCGCTGCAGTCACAGTAACGAGTCCCAGGTTTCAATCCCACCTACTCATTTACTTGAATTCTTGAAGTGAATATACAGCAAGTTCAATTACAATTTTAAAGGGGAAAAAGAAATATACACCACTATGTATAATTGTATATTACGAGTACATGTGTATATATATATATATATATATACTGAGTATGAAATATTATTGAAACGCTTGGTGATGTACCATATATTCATTGTGATTGTCACAAGAGGTATATTTTAACACGGCCAGGAGCCACTTGTTATGAACAATGGAGTATATTATACGCGCGTCATATATTAAAAAGGGCTACACATTTGAGCAAAACTTATAATGATGTCTCTAGAAAGTAACTCAGTTTAATGGTTAAGTAAAAACTTTGCATAGTTATAGAGAAGCAAAGATAAGTTGATAGGCGAATACAAAGTAGATAGCATCTGGCAAAATATTCAATTCCATGATGGGATACCTGGTGAAGATCAGGAATTGTTGTCAGCACTCTGCTTACTTTCATCTAAAATATACTTGGCAACATCAGCACAGCAAGTAAGCTTATCAGCTTCTTCCTCAGGGATGTCAATGGAGAACTCTTGCTCGAAGGCCATAACAAGCTCCACTCTCTCCAAGCTGTCCAAGCTTAGATCCTTTTGGAAATTAGTTGTTGCAGTTACCTGTTCCCAAGGAGAAATCACACGAAATAAACACATTCTCCACACGTCTAAATTTAAATTCTCAAACATGTAAATTAAAGACTAAACACAAACGCTTTCTCGGCCTTGGAGGATGACATAGAATAGACAAAGCAGTAAAATTGGAACTAATGATTACTCTAATGGAGATTAAGCTCTTTATTGAAACGATTACCTTGGCGGAGTCAGTTTGTTTGAACTTCTTGACTAAGCCAATGACTCGATCCATTATCTGGTTGTCGCTGTTTGACGTTGTAGTGCACAATTGCCTGCTTAATTTGTCAAGTAGACTTGCATTTCCAGTTAATGAACAAGTCCTCAAGGAGGGCTGGAGCCTAACATGCCTCAGAATAGAGTTCTTTAAACACTGCATCTTCTACATTATCAACAATCGCCACAAAACATCTAAAATTAGATTGCAACCACAATTTTGGGTTGCTTTTGCTGCAGATGGTTTTGGGGTGCAGTCAGACAAATACATTAATACAACCGGTTTCTCTACCAGTAATTTTACTAATAAAGGGTATTTCAATTCCAAAATAAATCTATGAAATTTGAGAAAAATTAAACTCATACTTCGAACTGATCAACAGAAATGGTTAACGAAGATTCTAAGGGAATTTACTCATTCATCAAATTCAAGCAAAACTCTGAATTTAAACAAACAATTTATTATGAACTGCAAACCTAAGTAATTAAACTAAGGTTTTATCAATTGACATCAAAGAGATGTGAAAATCCGGTTTGTTTTAGTTTAGTTGTTTACCGGTGGAAGCGGTGGTTGTCTGCTGAGTGTTTGCGACGATTGACGACAGTAGCTTTGCTCTACCGTAAACACTGTCAAGGGCGGAAGGCGGAACCAAGGAGAGAGACTCAAATTTCACACATCTTCAGTTCTTGCTGCTGTTACCATCAACAAACAGCCCAATTGAAAAACAAACAGCCCATCAACTTAGCCCAGCATTTTATTTGTTGCTCGTTTTTTCTTTTCTCTTTTTCTTCCTTTTTTATACATCCTCGGTTCCCCAAAATTATTTGGAATTTTATGTTTTTCATAAGGTACCAACGGATTAATATCCCATTCTAAGAGGTAAAATAGTATTTTTATGTGTTGAAAAGTCAAAGAAAGTACTAAGTATCGGCAACAATGACAATAATTAATACTCCCTCCGTCCCATAATATAGTGCCCGTTTGACCAAAATCACGGTTATTAAGGTAAAGTATAACATTGATAATAAAAACAATAATTATTTGTTTTTTCAAGATAAAGTACATGTTAGTTGGCTTTTATGGAAAGAGAAATTAGAGATTAAAGGTGTGTACATAATAAATAGGCCTAAAAAAGACAAAAATCAAGCACATGGGTTGAATAAAAGTCAAAAAATACAATTTTCAAAGTAAAAATTAATGGTTTAAAATAGAAATAGGCACATCATTTAGGGACACCATTTTAGGAAAACAGGCACTATATTATGGGACGGAGGGAGTACAATAATGACAGTATTTTAATACAACAATAACAATATTTATGCAAACGATGACAATACTTATATAACACTTTGTATACATACTTTTACCCATTCATTTAATATGCAACACTTTTACCCATTCATTTAAGTGGTCCCTTTACTTTTTCTATTTCATTTCATTTCATTTCCTTTCCCTTTTTTGGGTGATTGTGACAGTATTTTAATACAACAATGACAATACTTATATTACCGTTGACAGTATATAACTAGGGGTGTACAAAACCGAGTTTGGATACCCTTTATGACTTTATTTCGGGTAACCGTTAGTTTCGGGTTACAAGAATGCCGACCCTAAACCGTATACATAACTACCGGTACCCGCTTTTTCGGGTATCGGGTTTTTTCGGTCGATTCGGTCGGGTAATAGTTCAAATTAATATCTGAGTTACGTAGTAAAATAACAAATTCAATGAATATTCAATGTATTTATAGAATCTGACATACATCAACTTAGCAAATCGCCAAATCATGTGCATACAATATGCATTCTTCCATACATCATCTTAGCAGAGTAACAATTTCTATTTTTACAAATTCCATAACATACAAATATCCAACATTTAACATCATTATCAGGTTAGCAAGACTGCATGGAGGTACAGAGGCATTTGTAGTTGAGGGAGTGCGGTTGTGGGGAGGGTTGAAGTCAGGTGATGGTTCAAAGTCCGGCGAGAGGCTAAGTGTCACGGTCCGGATGTTTTGGGCACCGGATCGTGCGGCGCGCTCCTACCTAGTGGGCGGTAGGGGCACAAGCCTTGTGCGGAACGAATTCAAAGGGGCTCGTGAAGCACGAGCAAGCAAGGTTTCTGAGAATGAGCGCTCTTGTCTTTTGGCGACAAGAAAGGAACGCGGGCGCCGATCGGGCACTTGTGTGCGCACAGCAGACACAAGTGGGGCCGACGACGCGAGTGTATCTGTTTGTGGGACTTTGTTGAGGCAAGAAAGCTTAAATACGAGCGACAACACAATATCTATAAAGGCATACAACAACGCTAGTGATTAAGCAAAGACAACTTCTGGTGAGAGGTATTGAGTCATACCCCTCATAGAGGTTTATTTTGAATTAGCTAAAAACTGCCAGTGAACATTGGAATGACAATAACATAATAATCTTATCTAAAGCCTAGAAACTTCAAAGAAAAGTCCTAGAAAGTTTAGATAAGATCAATACAAGGGAAAATAAGAAAAGTACAATGCAAGGAAGGTTGGATTCTAAGATCCTCCCCCACTAAAGATGTCGACGTCCTCGACGACTTACAAAATTACAAAAGAAACTAAAGAAAGCAATAAAGTAGTGAAGCTGCTTCAGTCTTCAGTTGAGGTGGTTGCGCACTGGCGGAGCCTGATGTTGGCGCGGGTGCTGATGTTGCGGTTAGAATCCTCTTCATCTGGATGGTAGGGTTTGAGCATGCTAACATGGAACACCGGATGTATCTTCATCCATGTAGGAGGGTCAAACTTGTAAGCACTCTTCCCAATCCGTTTAGTGATGCGGATGGGGCCTTCATATTTTCTGATGAGCCTGCGATCTCTACCTCGAAGGAACCTTAGTTGTTCCGGAAACACCTTCACCATTACCATATCTCCCACATCAAACGCGATTGGTCTTCTGTTTTGATCGGCCCATTTCTTCATGTGCTTCGATGCTCGTTCTAGATATGCACGAGCAATCTCAGTATTCTGTTCCCATTCTTTCGTGAACTCTCGAGCTTGACGGCTTCTTCCATCTTTAGTTCCCGCTACCGTGTGTGGTAGAAGGGGTTGTTGGCCTGTCACCAGCTCAAAAGGGCTTGTGTTTGACGCAAAACTTTTCTGAGCATTGAAGTAGAGTTGTGCCACATCAAGGAGCCTGACCCAATCTTTCTGGTTGGCACTCACAAAGTGCCGCAGATATTCCTCCAATAGTCCGTCGAATCTCTCAATTTTCCCGTCCGACTGGGGATGGTGACTTAATGACATATTCAGCGCCGACCCCATCATTTGGAACAACTCTGACCAAAGATACATGTGAATCTAGGATCTCTGTCGCTTACAATGTTCTTCGGAAAACCCCAATACTTCACTATGTGCTTGAAGAATAGAGCAGCAGTTTCTTCAGCACCATATGTCTTATGTATCGGCACAAAGGTGGTATACTTGGAAAACCGATCAACTACTACCATTGCAGAGCAAAACTGGTCCACTTTCGGTAATCCACCGATGAAGTCCATCGAGACACTCTCCCATGGCCGAGTGGGGACGGGGAGTGGCTCTAACAGGCCTCCAGGTTTCTGTTTATCAATCTTGTCTTTTTGGCACCCGAGATAAGTCTTCATGTAGCCCATCACATCTTCATTCATTCCAGGCCAGTAATAGCCCAAGGAGAGCAAGCTGAGGGTTCTCTGCCAATCGGGGTGACCTGCCCACAAGGTATCGTGACATTCTTTCAAGAGCATTCGACGAAGGCCTCCAGATTTCGGGATGAACAGTTTGTAGCCTTTGGTGTATATGAGATCATCTTCTATCCAAAAGCGTCTGGTCTTCCCCTCTTCTATCATCTTCTTTATGGTGTCCGTCATAGGATCCCCCGCAAGATGCTGCTTGATTTGATCTTTGACAGATGTGGCCACGTTGCTTGCGGACAACGGGGCCAGTCTGCGCAAAGGAGCTAAGTCGGCACGCCGACTTAGGGCATCTGCAACTTTGTTGCTCACTCCAGTTCGATATGTAAATTCTACATCGAACTCTACAAGTAACTCTTGCCATCGAGCCTGCCTACCTATTCATTTGGGCTGGGTGAGGAAGTGGTTGGCTGTTGTGTTGTCCATGCGGACGATGAACTTCGAGCCCAACAAGTAATGTCTCCATCCTCTCAAACAATGAACAATGGCAAGAAGTTCCTTCTCTTGTGCAACATACTTTCTCTCAGCCCCATTCAACTTCCGACTCTCGAAGGCAACTGGATGCCCTTTTGCAAGAGCACTCCCCCGAGAGCAAAATCTGATGCATCTGTTTCTACCACGAAGGGTTTGTTGATGTCAGGGAGAGCCAATATTGGTTCCTTCATCACTGCTTCTTTCAACTTGCGAAATACCACTTGATGGGTCTCCGCCCATTGCCAGGAGTTATCTTTTCGCAACAAGTCTGTGAGAGAGCTAGCTATCTCTGAGTACCCCTTTATGAATCTTCGATAGTAATTAGCTAGTCCCAAGAACGACCGTAGTTCAGAGGCGTTCTTTGGGGCTTGCCAATCACGTATAGCTTGAATTTTCTTCGGATCCATTCTGATACGGCCAGCTCCTACAAAGTGACCAAGGAAGCCAATCTCTGCCTGCGCAAACGCGCACTTCTCTCGCTTCATAAACAAGTGATGTTCTCTCATTTTCTCGAACATCTTTCTCAGATGCTCAATGTGTTCTTAAAGTGTCTTGTTGTAGATCACAATGTCGTCCAAGTATACCACTACAAACTTGTCGAGGTATTCATGAAAGACTTGATTCATGAGTGTGCAGAACGTGGCTGGAGCATTAGTTAGCCAGAAGGGCATGACGAGCCATTCGAATGCTCCGTACCTCGTAACACATGCTGTCTTTGGTTCGTCGCCTTGAGCAATCCGAACTTGGTGGTACCCCGACCTCAAGTTTAACTTAGTGAAGTAGACTGCATCCCCCAACTGGTCGAACAAGTCTGCCACTAGTCAAATTGGATAGTGGTTTCTCACAGTCACCTTGTTTAACGCCCTATAATCTATGCACAAGAGAAGACTACCATCTTGTTTCTTCTGGAACAGTACCGGAGCACCATAGGGAGCCTTAGAAGGGAGGACAAATCCACCTCTCAGCAAATCATCTAACTGTCTTCGCAGTTCAGCAAGCTCTGGAGGAGCCATTCGATACAGACCTCGTGCCGGAGGCTTGGCTCTGTGCACTAGCTCAATCTCATAATCAATGGCCCTCCTCAGCGGGAGGACTTTCGGAAGTTCCTCTCGAAGGATGTCAGCAAACTCTCTAAGTAGGTCCATGAGATCCGGTGGTGTATCTGAAGGAAGTAATGCCCTTGGTCAAAGTATGCATTCAATGCTAAGTCTAATAAATGCAGTTCAGTATTAATTAATTATGCAAGTTAATAATTCAGTGAGATCAAGTGAACTGTATGCCTAGCTAGAGGCCGCTTCAGTTCAAGTGGAATTAATAATATTAATCCACAACTTACTCTTGACTGAACCCGTAGGGTCACACAAATAGTACGCGAACGGATCAAGTATTTAAGTGAATTAAATACTCCATTTATGGTTATTCGAAATCGACGGATCTCGGTTCCAGTGGGAGCTGAAATCGTCAAAAGGCAAATTATGAATACTCCGGAAACGATGATATTGCCGGAAACGGAAATATGGATCCTATCGGAAATATAAATATTATCCAAGTTGTAGATGTTGCCGGAAACGGAAACATGGTACGTATCGGAAAATATTATCGGAAATGGAAATATTGCCAGAATCGGAAATATTGCCGGAAACGGAAATATTGTCGGAATCGGAAATATTATCGGAATCGGAAATAAATTCCGGAATCGGAAATATTAAATATTTGTTCGAAACGGAAATTAATTCCGGAATCGGAAATATTAAATATTGTTCGAATCGGAAATGAATTCCGGAATCGGAAAATTACTCGGAAGCGCGACGTACGAAATAAACATCGGACGAGCTTGCTAGACGCAAGGCCCAGCACGAAGCCAGGACTGCGCCTAGCGAAGCCGACGCACAGCAGGGCGAGCTAGCAGCTCGCCAAGGCACGCAAGGCCCAGCCAAGCAGCGCGCAAGGCCAGGCCCAACGTGTGGCAAGGCCAGCAAGCTGGCGCGCCCCTTGTGGGATGCGTTGTGGCTGCTGGGCCGAGCCAGCCCACCGCGCGCGCGGGCATGCCCTTCGTGGGCTGTTCGTGCGTGTTGGTGTGTTCGTGGAAGTTACGAATCCTTAAGCTTCTAAGATTTATCCGATTATACTATTTTCCTAAAACTACTAGAATTAGTTGTTGAGTTAAACACTAAATTAATAGATTTAATTAGTATCTAATTCTAATAAGATTAGATAAGTTGAATCCTAGTAGGTTTCTAGTTTCGATGATCTTACCCTTTAAATAGGTGATGGCAATCACAATTTATAATACATTGATTCAAGTATTCATATAGTTTTAAGTTAAAAACTAAAGTTAATAATTTGCCACAAAATTATAACCGAATAAACATAATACCTTAGGCTAAATTCTAGTTAATTGAATCTATGGCGGATCCGAACGTGCTGTGGACTATCTACGGAGGGACTACACTTGGAGTCCTAAACTTGTTTTTGTTCAGTTCGGGAGCAGCTAGGGAAGACACGCTACAAATGTATGCATCCTAAATTATGCTAATTGTTATGTGGCAATTAATTTGGATTCCTGGCTTTATGGTTTTTCCGCATGAAATATATTTTTATATATGTCATAACTTAACAGTGGTATCACGAGCCTCTAATTAATTCCTTAATCAATTATAGTTAACATGGTTAAATTTTATAAATTTGCAATGAATTAAATGGGTGATTAATTTCGATTTTTGTAATTAATTGCAAATTCGTGTGATTATTTGATTATATGTCCGCAGGATTTTTGGCAGTTTAGTCAATAATGGTCGGAATCGTATAATTTAATAGTGAATTTAGCATGTAAACGGCGTTTTAAAATTTTGACTAAAATCAAAGATTTGATGCCGAACCCAGAATTCCCAAATTCGAAGCCTAACTATGACTTTTCGGAGGTTTTAGTTTTTCGAGCCCAAAATTTATAATTTTTTGGATGTTAAATTAAATATTTGCGATTCTTGTTTGTAAATCTTGAATCTATGATTGACCTACTGTATATGTTTAACAATTTTAATGCCTAAGCTTGTTAATTATACAACCTAATTTGTAATTGTAATTAATTTGTTGAAATTCGAATAATTTAGAATTTGATTTGATTTTCATAATTAATTAGCAATTTAATTAGGAATCCATGATTAAAAACCACCATAAAATTTGTTAAAATTGAAAAGTTTTAAAATTTTATGACCTAGATTTGAATCCATGAAAATAAACTTGATCGAAAATTAATTTGAGTAATAAATTTTCGATTTTTCGCCCTAAAATTTATGAAATTAATATGATTTATTAATTCGTCTATAAATTTAAATAATAGAGTTTTGATTTTTATAAAATCCGTTCACGAATCTTGCACGCACAAAGAAATGGATGCTAAGTGTTACCCTTAAGGGGTGTTGTATAGTGCGGGCATGCGACGACGAGCAAGGGAGCTCGTCGCCCATGCGGTACGATGCAGCGAGCAAGGGGCGTGGCACGTGCGCGCAAGGCAGCAGCCCTGCCTAGCGTCGTGTGCTGCGAGCAAGTGGGCAGGACGGGCGAGTGGGCAAGGAAATGAGACAACACATCGTGCGCACGGGCAACGATGGCTGGCTCGTCCAGCTGCGTTGCCCAGCAGCGTGCCTCGGCAGTAGGCGAGTGGGCTGCGCGCAAGCGTGGCTTGCTGGGCTTGCTGCGTTTGCGCGTGGTCGCTCGGCCTTTGCGATACGTTCAGTCGAGTGGCAACGCATGCTGCGAGGCCTCGACGAGGCATGGGCGCGAGCCCATGGCCTTGTCTTGGCCCGATTGGTTCGTTTTAAATTTTAATTTTGATTTTCAGTTGGAAAAACGATTTTAATTAAATTTAAAATTCGTAATTTAATTTTTTCTCGGAATTTAATTATTATAAATTTTATTTATACTAATTATTTTACTAAAATTAAAACCTTGATTAAATTTAAATTAATTAATTTAATTCAACGAAAATAAATTAAAGGATTTAAATAATAATTTTATATGAGCTTTATATTTTAATTAAATTTGTAAGTTTCCGATTGGACTAGGAAATACAATTTTATGTTTAAAATTCGTAAAGAATGTAAATTTCTTGGTTTAGTGGGAGCGTTTTAGTCATGAACTCTTGATTAGGTCTACATGCGTTTAAGGTTAAAACAACTCGATTATAATTAATAAGGATTGAATAATTTGTAGATTATTGGAAGCCTTGATTAATTGATGCAAATATTTATGTGATGCATAATATGTGCTACTAACCAGCTATGTGGGCCATTCATTGATAAATGAATGGGTGAATGGTATATTGTATAAATGTACTGTTTTACTGGTTATGGAAAGTGACTAGTATGGCCCAAAAAGGATAGAAAATATGGTATGCGTACCATTAACTTGAATGAAAATTGGTCTAATGCACCAAAGTTTTTAATTTAAATATGGTCTGCGTACCATCAAATAGTTGTAATTAGTTTAAATTATAGCTTATCCTATTTGAAGAAAATGGCGCCTCCCATGGTGAAATTCAAGACGGAGTTTCCAATCCATTTTCAAGACGGAATTTGAAGTTGAAGCTTCAAGATGAAGTCGGGCCATACTAGATCACATTTATATCTTATGCATGCTTTAAGTTATTTATTTCTTTAAATATGTCTTAATTATGCATGAGACTGTGGCTTGATTATGTTGCATGATTAAGGATTTTAGTGTTAGGTTATGATACATATAAAGCATATATATTTCATGCGGAAAAAACCATAAAGCCAGGAATCCAAATTAATTGCCACATAACAATTAGCATAATTTAGGATGCATACTCTTTGTAGCGTGCCCTCCCTAACTGCTCCCGAACCGAACAAGAACAAGTTTAGGACTCCAAGTGTCGTCCCTCCGTAGATAGTCCACAGCACGTTCGGATCGGCCTTAGATTTAATTAACTAGAATTGCACCTAAGGTTTTAAGTTATTCGAATAATTTGAGGCAAATTAATGTTAGTTTTAATCCTTAAAACTTATGTGAATACTTGAATAATGTCTTTATAAATTGTGAATGCCATCACATATTTATAGGGTTGGAATAATGGAATTAGAAGTCTACTAGGTTTCAATTAATCTAATCCTATTAGAATTAGATATTAATTAAAACTAGTAACTTTAGGAAATTAATCTTTTAATCTAATCCTATTTGCTTAAGGATTTGATGCATGCACGAACTTCAACACACACACGCGCACGGCCCACAAGGGGCGCTGGCCATGCGCGCGCGTGGAGAAGCCCACTGCGCTGCAGCCCACGACTGCTCGCAGCCCACGAGATTTGGGCGCGCCTGTTGCCATGCGTGCTGGGCCTGGCCTTACGTGCTGCTTAGCTGGGCCTGCGTGCCTTGGCTGCTGCTGCGTTGCCTTGCGCGCTGGGCTTGCTAGGCGCGGGCCTGGCTTCGTGCTAGGCCTTGTGTCTAGCAAGCTCGTCCGATGTTTATTTCGTACGACGCGCTTCCGATTAATTTTCCGATTCCAGAATTCATTTCCGATTCGAACAATATTTAATATTTCCGATTCCGGAATTAATTTCCGTTTCGAACAAATATTTAATATTTCCGATTCCGGAATTATTTTTCGATTCCGATAATATTTCCGATTCCGGCAATATTTCCGATTCCGGCAATATTTCCGATTCCGGTAATATTTCCATTTCCGATAATATTTTCCGATACGTACCATTTTTCCTTTTCCGGCAACATCTACGAATTGGATAATATTTATACTTCCGATACGATCCATATTTCCGTTTCCGGCAATATCATCGTTTCCGGAGTATTCATAATTTGCCTTTGACGATTTCAGCTCCCACTGGAACCGAGATCCGTCGATTCCGAATATCCATAAATGGAGTATTTAATTCCTTTAAATACTTGATCCGTTCATGTACTATTTGTGTGACCCTACGTGTTCAGTCAAGAGTCAGCTGTGGATTTATTAATTCCACTTGAACTGAAGCTAGCGGCCTCTAGCTAGGCATACAGTTCACTTGATCTCACTGAATTATTAACTTGTATAATTAATTAATAATGAACCGCATTTATTAGACTTAACTTTGAATGTATACTTGGACCAAGGGAATTATTTCCTTCATTTAGTTTCACTTAAAATCTAACCAACATAGTAAGAGCCTTAAGTTCCAAACTTTTAAAAAAAAAATTGAGTTAAAAGGTGCCATGCCAAAATAACACTTACTTGGATAACCTTTACATCAATCTTAGTAATAGTTTTCCGCCAAAGTGTAGACACCTACTTTTGTCCCCATTCCCGAAAGGGAAGGTTCGATGATGAGAACATAAATCTCCACTTGGCAACGCATCTCCTATAAAATAACGAATCTCAAATCACCTTTTCATTTCAGCCAAAGCTTCCATTTATAGAAACATGCTAAAAAAAGTAGCTGCCGAATAGGTAATTGCTAAAAGTAGTAAGAATAAAAAGATAGAAACCTGTCAGAATTAGGTGTTTCACTCCAACATAAATCCTAAAAGAGATAGAAATTGTAAAAGGAATTCTATTCCTATCGCAATTCGATAAAAGAGTTAACGTATTAATTAAACTCATAACGAAACTAGAGTTCGTAAAGGGCCCAGACGCATTACGTCGTAAATTGATACGCACCAAATAACTCGGATTAAGTCTCTTAATGGACTCTGTACTCTAGAGTCCAATCTGACAAAGAATTCTGCCCAGATCCTATTTTCAACGCCCAGCCCTGGGCGCCGAAATCTTTGACGCCCAGTGCTGGGCGCCGAAAATACCTGGGACGGATTCTTTTCCTAATCCGTTTCGTATTCATATTCCTGAAAATCTATCTTTCTACGCCACTTTTTCCTATAAATAGAACCCTAAAGCCGACGTGAAAAGGACACACACAACACACAATTCCATAACCCGAGTATTGACTCTAGCCTTAAGCCTAGCCTCACGCTGCGAAATTGATCCGGCGTTCTGTCGCAATCGACCCAAAAGTCGAACAGAACGCGTCCTGCCCCTTGTAGATGATGATTTAAGCCTAAATACTGGAACATTGCTTAGGAACCCGAGATTCGTTAAATAAAAGGAGAAATAGCAAAGCCAAGTGGTTAGTTTTCTGAGAACCGTAACGCACCTCTCAAGGGTGCGTTGTAATGTGTCCCTCATATGATTTAATCGCTTTCATCGCCCCTTTATAAAATTATCAAACTATTAACTTGATTGATTTATCACGCCTAATAAGATAATACCCTGGACAATTGAATTATCATGCTAGGTACCTTAAATCAATCTAAATAAGATAATATCGATCGATTTAGTATTATGTGTTGCATATTGCTAAAATCAATTCAGAGTAGTTTAATATTTTAAACGCATGTCCCTTCAATTATTTATGCTGAGCTAGTAAAGATAACCTGCCTCTGGAGTTATCGATGAGCACTCCTCTCGGTAGTTACAGTCCCCCGAACTCTCAATCTCTGCCCTGCGGGTGTACGTTGAGCGATCCCCACACCAGGGATCACAAGGGAACCTATGGCCGTCGTGGTCGAACATAATTGCACTCCCTTTATGTCACGATAACCGGGTTTTGTCAGTTTTTCTCATTGTCGTTAAAAACTGAATGGCAACTCCTATATTACTAGTCGATTGGGTGTAAACTCACAGGAAATCTAACTACACTTGATCTGACGACGTCACGCCCACGAGGGACGAGGTCATGCATTAGCCTCGTGCTTTTTCGACCCCCCCACAGTGGCGACTCCACTGGGGAATGTTAATGAAATACTCATGCTCGTAGGTAATCAAAATAGCCGAAGGGTGAAACGATCCTACTCCGCGTTTATTTCCTTATCAAGTTGGGACGACCTGAAAATCAGCATATTAATGTGAACGGACAAAACCGCATAACGAATCTCAGCTCCCTTGGCATGTTTCATCTCGGGAGTTGGGACTAAGGATACCCATCGCCAACCGGGGGGTGCATACGCTTCGAATGTTGTCCACTCGGCACTTTTCGCTAGTAGTACACCCGTCCCAAACCCAATCGCTCGCCCACTAAGGTCCCTCTCATTGGTGCATTCCCCCTTGGCTTACATCGTGATTGGCCTCTTGGGACGAAATTCGTCTGTTGAATGCACTACCTCGACCGGGGCATGTGTTGGATCTACGATAGAAGCGGTACCAAGCCGGCGCAAATATTACCCATAGAAGCCTATCATAAACTACGTGACATATTATTTTTGCTTCATGTTGTAATGTTAGTTATGTGTAGCGAATTACGTGATTGTGTTGTGATTGTGTGTGACAAATAACGCTAGAAAACCAACGACCCTAAAAATTTCCCAAACATTCATAAACACCAATTGGCCAAAGAGTTATACCTAAATACGTGTCCCGCAGTCCCGGGCGATCGCCACAAAAATAAGCGACGCCCAGGATGGCCTGTAACGGATCCCACGACGCTGCATAACGCGCAAAGGACGTTATTGGGCAAGCACGCAGAATTAAGTCGTATGTACGGAAAAAAGGATAGACGAACATAATACGAGTACCAGCCAGGGACGCATTTTCAGCGCCCCTGGCTGGGTGCCAATTATTTCAACGCCCCTGCTAGGCGCTGATGTTGCTGCCTGGCCTTTTGGTCAGGTACAACAGCCTCGGTACCCACGCACAAAGTATACGTAGCAATAAAAAAAAATTGTAACAAATTTGCTACGAGGACGTATGAAAAAGGCACTCGATTCTAAGAACGACTTATAAAATAAACAACTCTTTGTGTCGTCATTAGGCCTCCTATGACGACAATGTTCGGCACCAAAACCGAGCACGCTAATTAAATGACCTTGAATGTCACATGGGAAAAGTATTCAAAAAAAAAAGTTCAAATAAAGTTTTCAAGGAAAAATAATGTTCGAGTAAAAAATAAATAAATCTGAGTCTAGACTAGGCTATGCCAAAGTACAATCTAAATCCTAAGTCTTAGTTGTCTTATACATAGAATCGGTCCTAATGCTTGGTGTCGTCCTGCAAGTTAAAAGGTTAAACCATATTGAGTCTCCCTTCCTAACATTTAAAAGAAATCAATAAGCACCCATATGCATGTAATTGTCATCCCTTGCTAAGAATCTACGGCCTCAATACTCTCTCTCACCAATAAAAAGAATATATTATGTAATTCAAGTATTTGCAAAATGGAAACAGTCACATTCTGAAAATCATTCCTCCATAGTCGCACAACCCCCAAAGTGAACCTAAGGTGTCAATACCATTGGCAAAAAAAATTAATGGCCTCAAGGCTTATGATCACATTGGGTCACGACTATCATAGTCCTGTCGAGCCACTCGCTCCTTGAAATACTCCTAAGTACGGACTAAAAGATTTTCCATGAATGCAACATGACGAACCATGAAAGTACCCAAATCGGCGTGCCATAAGGCTACCATTGGGGTAAAGCAATACACACTAAGAGGGAAGCCGCACTAATGATTCTAGTCTTGCAAAAATGAAAATTCGATCTCCCCAACTAACTACCTTGCCAACATTAAGCAAAATGGCGGAAGACAAATGAACACCCAAGGGTTAAAATCTAAAGTGTCAACCAACGAAAGTTATGGTCCAATTAGCCTAGGTCTGAGAGTCGCTTGGTCAAGTATTATAGGCTTACGCCACATCATTATTTTGAGTCTATGCCACCTCCTTGTATTCATACACGGGTTATAATCAGAAAAATTAATGAAAGTTCGAGTCTAAATCACAACTTCCAATTAAATCTCGGAAACTGGAATCTGAAAAGAAGCAAAAAAAAATATTTTCGATGTAATTCTTTCGTTAAATTTCAATAAAAAAAAACATTTTGAATCTACGCTATTTACACATCTTAAGAAACGACTAAATACGCTTGCAAATTAAGACAATTTAAAGGTCCACCCTAGGCCTACTAAAATAAAAGGTCCACTATAGGCCTACCAAATGAGGCTCACTCAGTCTCGCCTCGTGACTCAAAGACCACAACCATCTACTTTTTAGCCCAAGTAAAAAGGGGGAGAAATCCCAAGCAAAAAAGAAAAAAGAGAAAGAGAATAGGGAGAGCGAAAAGAGCGAGCCATGAAATACTTAAAGAGAAAGAGAAAAGGGAGAGCGAAAAGAGCGAGCCATGAAATACTTAGCCCGTACCTCCTAAAGTGCGAAATTTGCCCAAGTAAACGAAGGAAAAGAATTGAGTCAACCAATCCAAATCATACCACAAAAACTATATAAAATTCTACGATCTTCTACCCTTTTCAATCCTCATGCTTGACTAATACCTATACGAATGATCCTATCTCATTCAACCCATCTTTCAAGCCGTCTTGAGTCACGAATAAAAAAAAAGACAAATGAAAAGTACATTCTACGCTTAACGTAAAAAAAAAAATATAAAAATAAATAATAAAAAAGAAACTTTGCAAAGCGCCTTTAAGGTTCGTCTAAAAGATTCACAAATATTTGGCACAAAGCGAAAGGAGCAGCGCAAAAAG
This sequence comes from Spinacia oleracea, assembly GCF_020520425.1. NCBI lineage: Eukaryota > Viridiplantae > Streptophyta > Magnoliopsida > Caryophyllales > Amaranthaceae > Spinacia > Spinacia oleracea. The sequence continues at coordinate 82,184,494 of NC_079491.1, forward strand.
GCAGCCCAGAACACATTTTCAACGCCCAGCCCTGGGCGCCAAAAATAATAACGCCCAGCCCTGGGCGCCTTTCTTGCTTCTCACTTTTCAACTCCCAATTCCTAAAAGTGTTCGTACATTTTCCTATATACATGCGGAAGAATAACGAACACTTGGGGGTAGAAGATCATATAAAATACGCGCGCTCCAAAATTTTCGTACATTTATTTCACCCTATTTCAAACATTACGATTCCACTCGAACGTACTTGTTTAAAATCGGCATTCTAAGAAACCATTTTCTGGCTAAGAACTACGCAAGACCTGATTCCAAATTAAATCTATTTAAGGCGGATACGTAGGCAATCCATGATTCGGTCCAACCAATTTGCAAAAATGTTAAGGCCTATAGAATAACAAGAATAAAAAATAGAGTCCCTTATTGAAATTTGCAAAAATGTGAAGGCCTATAGAATAACAAGAATAAAAAATAGAGTCCCTTATTGAAATATAATTATTTTCAATCCAAATCGAAAGAAAAATTTAAGTCAAAGGAAGAATCCAAGTCATCAAGATGCCAAAATGAGCACACATCGAAAAATAATAAGGGCACGTACCCTTGCCAGAAGGAGCACTCATACTCCTAGGCACTTAGCCAAGACTCAAAAGATCGCGTTGCCTCAATTGAATGGGGGCTAGCGCAAGCGTCCATGACCTCTAAAGTACTCGACTTGACCCTCCCTAAAGCGAACTAACTCACTTAAAGACCTTCTTTCACCACTAGACACAGTCATAATCGCCAACAAGTAGTAAAAGAAGTAAGCTTGCAATAAAGAGGATTGTTCTACGGCATCGCCCCATCGTTCCTTCGAACTTAGGGTATCCGTTCATGGTAATTCTGTTATGTTATGATACATATGACAATTCATAAATCATGCGGAAAAACCATAAAGCCAGGAAAGCATATTATATTCACATAATCATTTAGCATAGAATTGATGCATACATGTTGTAGCGTGCCTTCCCTAGCTGCGCCCGAACCGAACAAGAACAAGTCTTTAGGACTCCAAATGTCGTCCCTCCGTAGATAGTCCACAGTACGTCCGGATCCGCCTCAAGTTAGACCAACTAGAATCGCCCTTAAGGTTACTAGGAATTTCGGCTAGTGTTTGCAAGTGTATGGTTAATTTTATTTCAAAAACTTACCCTTTGAATACTTCAATCGTTCCTTCAAATAATGACCCTAGGCCCTTATTTATAGAGGTATGGAAAAGGAACTGGAATCTTATTAGGATACTAATTAGTTAAACTAGAATCCTAGTAGGACTCTAATTAATTAATTTTATCCTTTTAGGATTAGGAATTTAATCATCAAACAAATCCTACACAATTTAGGTTTCGTATGTGAACACAAACTCTACACGAGCATGACCCACGAGCGTGCAGGCCATGCCCGCGCACAGCCCACACGGCCGCTCGGCCCACGCGAGCCGCAAGCCCACGCGAGCAGCATCACAGCTCGCAGCCCATCGCTGCGAGCGCTGCGCGCGCTGCCATGGCCTGCTGGGCCTGGCCTTGCGCTGGGCCTGGCGTGGCCTTGGCTGTTCGTGTGGCGCGCTTTGCTTGCTGGGCGATGGCCTGGCTTCGTGCTGGGCCCTCGTCCGGCAGGCCTCGTCCGATGCTTATTCGTACGATACGCTTCCGATTAAATTCCCGGTTCCGGAATTCATTTCCGATACGAACAATATTTAATATTTCCGTTTCCGGAATCAATTTCCGTTTCGAACAAATATTTAATATTTCCGTTTCCGGAATTATTTTCCGATTCCGATAATATTTCCGATTCTGACAATATTTCCGTTTCCGGCAATATTTCCGATTCCGGCAATATTTCCATTTCCGATAATATTTTCTGATACGTACCATGTTTCCGTTTCCGGCAACATCTACGACTTGGATAATATTTATATTTGCGATACGATCCATATTTCCGTTTCCGGCAATATCATTGTTTCCGGAGTATTCATTTCTTGCTTGTGACGATCTCAGCTCCCACTGAAACCAAGATCTGTCGATTCCGAATATCCATAGATAGAGTATTTAATGCCATTAAATATTTGATCCGTTTACGTACTATTTGTGTGACCCTACGGGTTCAGTCAAGAGTAAGCTGTGGATTAATATCATTAATTCCACTTGAACTGAAGCGGCCTCTAGCTAGGCATTCAGCTCACTTGATCTCACTGAATTATTAACTTGTTAATTAATACTGAACCGCACTTATTAGACTTAACATAGAATGCATACTTGGACCAAGGGCATTATTTCCTTCAGTCTCCCACTTGTCCTTAGGGACAAGTGTGCATTTCCTAATTCCTTTGTCGCTCGATGCTTGCTCTTGAACATAAGGTAAGAGTTGTCATCCTTATTATGTCCAGAGGTGTTCCTCGGTTTCAGAGTTCAACTGATCAAATAAACAGATAATCATAGCCTATGATTCATCCGAGCACGGCAATGCATTTCACAGTTTCTAGCTCTCCGAGTGGCCTTGTACAACTTTTAAGCATCTCATCCCTATTTATGGGAGGACAATCCCAATCTTGCGATCTTGAGATTAGACTTCGTTTGATAGGTGATTACCTGAGCGTTGCCTTTATAGCCTCCTTTTACGGTGCGACGGTTGGTCAACGTCAAAGCAACCAGTTCTCAAACAAGTAATCTCAAATCACTCAGGTATTGAGGATTTAGTGTCTAATAATTTTAATGAAATTTACTATGACAGATTTTCATCTCTTAAAGTAAAGTTTCATAGGTCTTGTCCGATACTAGTCTTCCCAAAGTAAGTATCTACGCAAATGATTATGACATTGCCATGTCCACATAGTTCAAGAAACAGAACTACTAGTCATCTTGCATTCTAGTACGTCGTCTAACATTTTCTATGCGTCCAATTTTATAGAAAACTCCGACCAGGGACCATTTTCAACTTTTGACATTCAAGTTCACTTGATAGACATTTCTTAGTCACAGGACTGGTCCTGACAGTCTATCTTGAATATATCGTCAAATTGAAGGGACTCATCATTTAATACTAAACCAAGATTAAATGGAATATGAAAATACATTTCATATATGATAAATGTTTAACCCCCATTGTTTAAGAACCATGGGCCTCAAAACCCATCTTTAAAACAGTTCATGGAATTCAAAGCTATGCTTGATTTCCAGTGCTACAATGTGAGTGTTGCTTCTCACTTGTTGCATAGGTTTAGTTATCATGCTTTGCCAATCTTAATATCCTTTTCATCGAATGTTTTTCGAGATATGATGATAAGATCTTTTGAGTTTGTTTATTATGTGATCTAGTCTTTCTTACTTCAAGAGTGGTTCTACGCATTTTTCAATGAAGAACCATCAAACCAGCAGACATGTGATCTACCCAAGTTCAGTGAAGAACTCTTTAACATAAACAACCCTGTTTTATTGCTTCTTAGGCAATAAGTACTTTTACTTCAACTTTATAGGTTGCTAGTGATGCTTTGTTTGGAATTACTTATCCAAGCAGTTCACAGATATGTGGAAGACTTTCCAGTTGTATCTTAGAACATAGAAATTAATATTTAATTTCCCACGCAACAACTCATGGTCTCCAATCCATGTTGCCATTTCAAAACACGATGCTCTATAGCTCGTCCTTGTCAATGGTTAACTCCAAAGGGATCTTGCTTTATCCTTTGCCAGTGTTTTATGCGTGTAGCATCAAAGTTTAGCATATCTTTATTTCCTTGAATCAAGAACTAATCCTATGTACCTTTTCAAGTACCATAATTTTTTCTTGATCTCAATCTAGTTGATCTTTACTTAGACCAATAGAGATTGGTATATGTTCGTCATGCCTAAAGTCATACGATAAGTTTTTGGCGATCCTCATATTATATCATACATGATAAATTCTTTTGCAGAATAATTCCCAATTGGATTCTATTCATGTAACTTTAGCTCATTCTAGTTTCAGTAGATACTAAATCCAGCTAAATTCTTTGACATATAATATAGGTTAAGAATCTTACTTAGATCCTTTGATGTTTAACTTAGTAAATGCTTATACATAGTTCAAACATCTTTACTTAGATTTATTCATATGGGTCAAATGTCTCCAATGGAGACTTTCGTGTTTGATTTAGTAAATGCCATTACTTAATCCAAAACAATATTATAAGATATTTGTAAATAGATCTTAATACCCAATATGTACTAAGTTTCGCCATGGTCCATCATTGATGAATAATTTCAAATCTAAGTCATTATCATTTGAATGTTATTTCACAATAGAGAGATATGTGTGTAATACACATAGGACCAATTAAGTTTTACGTACTCCCACTAAACTTCTTATATATCTATAAGAATCATGTTCATTTTATGAAACTAAAATGCTTATTAGCTTCACTAAAATACAGTTCCAATTCCCAATTGCTTGCTTAAATCTGTACTTAGATTTCATAAGTTAGCATTCCTTTTCAAGCATTTATTTGGATCCACAAATCCTATGACATGCCATGTACATAGTTTTCTTCCAACATTTGATTGAGGAATAAGTTTTGTCATCCAATTGCCATATGTACCAATATGCAATTATTGCTTGAATTATAGACTTAAGCATTACGATTAAGCATGAGGTTTCAACACAATCCACGCCGTGAATTTGCTTGTAACCTTTAGCAACTAATCTAGCTTTGTGTGTGAACACAATTCCATGTTTGATAGTTTTTATCCTTAAAACCAATTTGCAACCAATAGCTGTTAACTTATTCTTGCAAATCAACAAAATTCAATTTTGTCATCAAAAACATTGAGTATGTTTTATGGCCTCTAACCATTTAAAACATTGAGTCTATATAAGGCCTCTAACCATTTTAGGGAATCTGGGTTTCGTCATAGCTTTCTTACAAGTCACAAACTCATTAATCTACATGATAATAGTTTGACTGCAAGTTGTAGGTTTCTTCACTATCTAATAGAAGAATCGCATAGCTTCAGTGACCTGAACTCCATGATTCTTCACTATTTAATAGAAGAATCTCATAGTTTCAGTGACTTGAACTCTATGCCTACTTGGGTATAGAACATCAAACAATAGAATATCAATAGCCACTTGAAAGTCCTTTGAATATTCTGTTCTCCTTGAAGCACTTGTAAAGTCTTCTAAGAGATGTCTATTCTTTAAAGCCACTTCTAAAGTCTTTAAAGAATAAGTTCGGATTTTCTGAAGCACTTCGAAAAGCCTCCGGAATGTCCGTTTATGTTTGTTGTTCGCCTCGAAGACTTTCGAGGTCTATTTTCTCCCACTTGTCATTTTGGAAACGAATCTCCAAAAGGACATCATTTCGAGCAAACAAACATTATGTTCTCAAAAATTCGTGGTAGAAACAATACCCTTGTGTCTCATTTGAATAAATCACAATGAAACATATATCTATACTTGGGCCTTAGTTTGTCTAATGACAAACACTAAGCTCCCACTGAGTTTTGCAACTCTCTAGATATATTTTATGAAAAGTTATTCTGAAATTACCTTTCAATAGCTTTGACGAATTTGGTTTAGTTTGGTGGTAGTTGAGCATTTTGTTTTAGAAATTATAGGAAAAGTCTTTATGATTCATCATTGATCGAATCAAGTACTAATTGACTTCGATCATTCCAACGTAGATATGCCATATCTTATGGAGCTTGATTGTGAAATTACAACACACAATCATTGATGATCATATTTGGTCTCAAGTAATCATCAACATGATCTAACCTAGATCTTTATGATTCCTTGCCAAGTGGATTTTATACTTCTGAATCTTTGAACTAGCCAAACAGATTCAACTTATATCACATTTGAGTAAATAAACCTATATTCACTCAAATCCATGTGAAATAATAAAGTCATAAAAATCTTTCTTTAGCTTTGATCTCTATTGTCTAGGCGTTCTAACAATAGTTCATATCTTTTGTTACTTTCAACAAGTAAGACTAGTTGTCTTAAATTGATTTAGAAATCAATGAACTTTCAAAAGTCCATCAAAATAGAGCTTTTGAATGTTAACTTGTTGATATTGTCTAAGCAACAATGCCAAAGATTAGTGGAACTCAAATCAAGGGGTTGATTTGAACCTAGTAAAGTTCTTTAAAGAGTTGTTTGTTTTAATCAAGCATATTGACTCAACCCGTAAATGACCATTTTATTCAAATAAACAAACAAACAAGCATTGTTTTTGTTCTTCTGAATGTGAGTCTTTCTGTGTTTGAAGCAGAAATTTAGGTATGCTGATTATGGAACAAAATAGCCATTGAGTTCCAGCCTTGAAAGGGCTTAAAACAAACTAGATGACCCTACAACTAATGTAGCATTGCCATGCTTCATTTCCCACTTGTAGGTCATTAGTGTAGCGTAGCTTCTATTGTTTGAGTTATTACTGAAGTAGGAACCTCAAGCGGTATATGATACCAAGGAAGTTTGATTGCTTGGTCACTGCTCTTTAAACATAAACTTATAGGTAGAAACGAAATCATAAAATTTCTTTCATTTGTTCCTTGTTTTCCTATTCCTTGTACCCTTTCTTATAGTCTTAAGAATTGTTTTCTTTAGTGTTGACTTTTATACTTTGTTAGACATGTTCAATGTCACTCCGACAAAGTTCTTACCATTTTATGTTGAATATTAAGTTTCAACTAGATGATCTTACCAGAAGCTTCTAAAGTTCTCTAAGCATCGATCTATTCGAATGTCTAGGGACTAGACTCATTCAGGAATTAAATGGACAAAGATATTAGGTTGTTAACCATTGGTAAAGCTGAGTGTTTAAACTACATTTTATTTTGAATTCACAAGCACCAATCGGTTTGCCATTCGATTTTGATATTCGAAAACAACCATAAAAGTCGCTATAAGAAACGTACATTTTAAATTGCTCATTTTCTCTTATTTCCGTGAATCGTTCTTACATTCACTACCAATCGAGGAAATTTACTGTTATCTTTCTAAAAGGATTTATTGCAGTGCAAGATATTTAATTATAAACAATAATTAAAACATACATTGAAGCATGCAAAGTCTAAACATTTATCATGAATAATAACTTGAAAATTAAAGCAATCATGCAATTCAAACAAGTTATTAGCATTTTATTCGAATTTATTGTTCCGGCAGGTGTGAATAAAATGATTCCAAGACCCTAAAAACATTGAAGAATTAAGCACAGTTTGTCGACTCAATCCTAAAATATCTTAGGTAAGCAAAAACCTTTTGCTAATAGTCTAGAAACTATTCTTGGTTGATAGGTACGTCTAAGAACTTATTAGGTAAACCTATCGATTTTGCCACGACATAAAAGGACTCCTTACTTATATCGTTGAGTTTCACCAAAACTAACATGTACTCACAATTATTTGTGTACCTTGCCCCTTTAGGACCAATAAGTAACACCTCGCTGAGCGAAAACTATTACTAGATTGATGTAAAGGATATCCAAGCAAGTGTATATTTTGGCATGACACCTTTTAACTCAATTTTTAAGTTTGGAACTTAAGGCTCTTACTATGTTGGTTAGATTTTAAGTGAACTAAAATCCTTAATCATGCAACATAATGAAGCTTTGATCTCATGCATATTTAAGACATATTTAAAAGCAATAAATAACTTAAAACATGCATAAGATAAATGTGATCTAGTATGGCCCGACTTCATCTTGAAGCTTCAACTTCAAAGTCCGTCTTGAAAATCTCCGTGGGAGGCACCATTTTCTTCAAATAGGATAAGTTATAATTAAAACTAATTACAACTATTTGATGGTACGCAGACCATTTTTGAATTGAAAAACAACTTTGGTACTTTAGACCAATTACATTCAAATTAATGGTACGCAGACCATATTTTCTATCCTATTTGGGCCATACTAGTCACTTCATAACCTGCAAAACAGTACATATACAATATATACCATTCACCCATTCATTATCATGAATGGCCCACATAGCTGGTTAGTAAAACACATTATGCATTACATAAACATTTGCAGCAATTAATTAATCAAGGGCACCAATAATCTACAAATTATTCAGTCCTTATTAATTCTAATCAAGTTGTTTTTAACCTTAAGGATTTGTAGACCTAATCAAGAGTATATGACTAAAAGGGCTCCCACTTAAACCAATAAAATCATATGCTTTACTAATTTTAAACATAAAAATGTATTTCTAGTCTAACCGGAAACATACAAATTTAATTAAAATTTAAAGCTCATATAAATTTATAATTGAATCCAAAAATTTAATTTAATTTCAGTCGTATTTAAATTAATTCATGATTTTAATTTTAGTAAAATAATTAGAATAAATAAAATTTATTATAATTACAATATTCAAAATTAAAATCCAAGAAAATAATTTAAATTATTAATTTTAAAATTAATTAAAATTACGTAAACTCAAAATTTCAAATTAAAATTTCAAAACGATCTAATCGCAACGCAACAACCCCACGCAACGCACGCCCATGGGCCACACGCACACAGCCATCGCTGGCCATGTGCGCGCAGCCCATGCGCTGCGTCGCATCGTTGCTGCTCCCCATCGCAAGGCGCGCGCCAGCGCTCGTCGCAACAAGCATGCTGCTGACCATCGCTGGGCGTAGCGCTCGTCGCACGTCGCAACAAGCACGCTGCTCGCCATCGCTGGGCGCAGCGCTCGTCGCACGCACACATGCGCTTGCGCGAGGCAATGCGCGCGCTGTGGCGCAGCATGCTTGCTGCCCACACGCGCCTGCTCGTGCCTTGCTCTCGCCCTTGCCCATGCGCCCATTGCTCACAGCCCACGACACAAGGCAGGGCTGCTGCCTTGTGCTCGTGCACCATGCCCTTGCTCGCTGCATTCGTACCGCATGGGCGACGAGCTCCCTTGCTCGTCGTCGCATGCCCGCACTATACAACACCCCTTAAGGGTAACACGTAGCGTCCATTGCTTTGTGCATGCAAGTTATTTGAGCGAATCGCATAAAAATTAAAAATTTTATTTTCAAAATTAATGACAAATTAATAAATCATATTAATTTCATAATTTTAGGGCGAAAAATCGAAAATTTATTAATTTATTGATTTCCGATTAACATGGATTCAAGTCTAGGTCATAAAAATTTAAAATTTAACATAAATTTACAATTTTTATGGTGGTTTTTAATCATAGGTAACTAATTAAATTATAACTAATTATGAAAATCAAATTAATTCTAAATTATTCCAATTTTCAACAAATTAATCATAATTACAAATTAGATTGCATAATTAACAAGGCTAGGCATTCAAACTTGTTAAACATATACAGTAGGTCAATCAAAAATTCAAGATTTATCAACAAGAATCGCAAATATTTAATTTAACATCTTAAATTTACGAAATTTTGCATTCGAAAAACTAAAACCTCCGAAAAGTCATAGTTAGGCTTCGAATTTGAGAATAGTTAGGCTTCGAAAAATATTAGTTTTGTCAAAATATTAGAATGCCTTTTACATGCAGAATTGACACAAAAGTCACTCGATTTGGATGAGTAACGAAGAAACTGCCGAAAAGCTGCGTACGTATAATTAAATAAACGCAATTTGCAATTAATTAACAATTACGAAAATTAATCACCCCTTTTTAATTCTTGCAAATTTGTAATATTTAACCATGTTTATGCAATTTAGATTATGAAAATAATAAGAGGCTCGTGATACCACTGTTATGTTATGATACATATGACAATTCATAAATCATGCGGAAAAACCATAAAGCCAGGAAAGCATATTATATTCACATAATCATTTAGCATAGAATTGATGCATACATGTTGTAGCGTGCCTTCCCTAGCTGCGCCCGAACCGAACAAGAACAAGTCTTTAGGACTCCAAATGCCGTCCCTCCGTAGATAGTCCACAGTACGTCCGGATCCGCCTCAAGTTAGACCAACTAGAATCGCCCTTAAGGTTACTAGGAATTTCGGCTATTGTTTGCAAGTGTATGGTTAATTTTATTTCAAAAACTTACCCTTTGAATACTTCAATCGTTCCTTCAAATAATGACCCTAGGCCCTTATTTATAGAGGTATGGAAAAGGAACTGGAATCTTATTAGGATACTAATTAGTTAAACTAGAATCCTAGTAGGACTCTAATTAATTAATTTTATCCTTTTAGGATTAGGAATTTAATCATCAAACAAATCCTACACAATTTAGGTATCGTATGTGAACACAAACTCTACACGAGCATGACCCACGAGCATGCAGGCCATGCCCGCGCACAGCCCACACGGCCGCTCGGCCCACGCGAGCCGCAAGCCCACGCGAGCAGCAGCACATCTCGCAGCCCATCGCTGCGCGCACTGCGCGCGCTGCCATGGCCTGTTGGGCCTGGCGTGGCCTTGGCTGTTCGTGTGGCGCGCTTTGCTTGCTGGGCGATGGCCTGGCTTCGTGCTGGGCCCTCGTCCGGCAGGCCTCGTCCGATGCTTATTCTTACGATACGCTTCCGATTAAATTCCCGGTTCCGGAATTCATTTCCCATACGAACAATATTTAATATTTCCGATTCCGGAATCAATTTCCGTTTCGAACAAATATTTAATATTTCCGTTTCCGGAATTATTTTCCGATTCCGATAATATTTCCGATTCTGACAATATTTCCGTTTCCGGCAATATTTCCGATTCCGGCAATATTTCCATTTCCGATAATATTTTCCGATACGTACCATGTTTCCATTTCCGGCAACATCTACGACTTGGATAATATTTATATTTCCGATACGATCCATATTTCCGTTTCCGGCAATATCATCGTTTCCGGAGTATTCATTTCTTGCTTGTGACGATCTCAGCTCCCACTGAAACCAAGATCTGTCGATTCCGAATATCCATAGATAGAGTATTTAATGCCATTAAATACTTGATCCGTTTACGTACTATTTGTGTGACCCTAAAGAGTAAGCTGTGGATTAATATCATTAATTCCACTTGAACTGAAGCGGCCTCTAGCTAGGCATTCAGCTCACTTGATCTCACTGAATTATTAACTTGTTAATTAATACTGAACCGCACTTATTAGACTTAACATAGAATGCATACTTGGACCAAGGGCATTATTTCTTCAAATTCAAATGCTTGCGAATCCCCTTTGAAAAAAATCAGACATCGTCAATAGGACTTGGCACTTAATCAAGGCTCACCCTACTCAGACATATGACACGGGCATCTAAAATCGAAATCTAAAAGCATCATTAATGAGAAGACATAATAGCAACTGGGAGCTAAAGATTGAAATGAAAGAGCCAAGGAAAGAACTAAGTATACCTTGACCTTTTGTGTAGACATACACCGAGTAAATCTAAGTCAATTTGAAAACGGTTTATACTCCCGCAATTCTGGAAAAGAGGACCCTAAAAACCTAAAGCACGTGCCACACGGGCACAAGTAATATCTTGACGCCTGCACCCTGGCTTCCAGCAAATCCTTAGACAGCATTCCAAAAATTGTAACAGTATTTTGATTCACTCATGTAATCCTGTACGAACCCTTTTATAAGTCAACTTACCTAGGACACCTCGGATTGTACATAGTAGGACTCGGATTTCAAATAATTTTCAAAGACTTCTTCGAACATAATAAAGTGTCGTTGGTTTAAGCTAAGTATGCGTTTATCTCGATGTTGCGAGTGAGTCAAAAACTTTCTAAATATGATTATGGGTAAAGAAAGGCACCTAGATTTTGGTCAAGGCACACTTCAACATGTGACTACCTTGACCATGGCAATGTCGCACAATACGACATTTACAAGAGAAGTAGCAAATCACTACTCGAACGTACCTCGCACCAAACAAGTCTGGTTCAAACTATTCATGATCCATGTCACCATGAATGCATAAAAACGTATGCCACGCATTATAGCACCAAGCCAATCCCGTAGCTACAATTGGGGGCTTGAGAAAAACACTCTATGCTCGAAATGACGATTTTATCGCAAATTCTCGACGCTAATGCTATACACACGTCATAGGGGCACAATCCTAAGGTTTAATCATGTAAAACGAACCTTAGAATGGATACAACCCCTCCCAAATTCTAAGCACTACTTAGAATATATAAAGTCACCCCACTAACAAGGGTAATTGAAAATCGCGAGTCACCAAAACTCCGATCAAACTACTGCACATAACGCTCGTCCTACAAGCGCCCGTTACACAGTCTACGTCGTTCCAAAGCAAAGGCGAAAGAAAAATCAATGATAAAAACAAAAGAAACATCTATGAATCCTCGCATCGAACGAAGTAATAAGCCGTGCACACCCACGCAAAAGGTGCTACACTTGTTCGAACACCTGAACGAGGCGCGATGAAGTACTCCAACGCAAAAAAAAATAAAAATAATGATATCCCAACACCTAGAGGAATGTTCTAAGACACGCTGTTAGGCCACACAAGCCTACGTCGCACCATAAGTTCAGACATCCCACGGTACAAGTCTAAAAAAAAAGAGTAAGGCATATTGCACTAATGCGGGCACGACCAAGAGTATGAGGCAAAGACTACTTATCGCCCAAATTCAAAATGCAAGCCACACGACTTCTACATTAAGGATTAAAGGTAGCAAAACATTACCTGCCACGGAAGGGATAGCTCGCACCTACACGAGCGAAACCCCAAGGCATCTTTCTCGAAAGAACTTACAAAAATCGTATGCCAAAAGGAAGCATCCCAACATGCATACTTGGGGGCTCCAAACTACGAAACGACCATAGCAAAATTAAAAAAAAAAGTCTCAAAGCAAATTTTTGAACGATCAAAAGGGCACGATGCTTGATCCCACTTCATGAATGGGCCTGAACCCTATCAAGCTTCTAAGAAAATTATTCAACATCAGTCATTGCTCAAAAAAAAATTATTCAAGCAAACTGATTAATGGACCGCACGCAACGGCCATTCTATGAACGCTCGTTTGCACATACATTCTAAGTATCGAACATTCACGAACACGTTCAAAAGAAAAAATATACGTTCAAAATAGCAACAAGAGCGATCAAAGTCTTACGCCTCAAGGCATGTTCCTCGGGCCATATAGACTCGCCCAACTATTGCAATAACTGTACGCCTTAAGAGCAACAGTTCCTTTAAATAATCGCCCCAAAGCGACAAACACCGTACCCCACCAATCGGCTATGGCTTCCCGAGAAATCATCACGATCACTCAACTCATTGTGATCTCTAAATCCTACGTTCCAAAAAATAAAGAAAAACAAAAAGAGAAGAGAATACGTAGAATTTCCAAGTGAAATAAACGAACGAACAAGAGGCCAACTGTGTCATCAAAAGACCAGCCCAAACAACATTTTCAACGCCCAACCTACGGCGTGAATTATTTCAACGCCCAGGCCTGGGCGCCGAAAAAGAACCCAGGCTCAAAAAAGGCCCTGACTTCTATAGGGCCCTGCCGTATCCATTCGACTCGAAAATTGCCGATTTCTTTACTGAAAGTCGCACCTCACGGCTTTGTTAAGAGTAGCACACCACTTCAAAGATCGCTCGCACTTACGAGCACGATCCCAAACACGATCAAGGACATTACAAAATGCGTATCCCCAAGGAACCTCTTTGACTAGAAATGACCGTCAAGCACGAGTGCTTGGGGGCTCGAAAGAAAATATAAATTTCAAAAGAGAGTATGCAAAGTTAAAATAATATTCCCAGACTACGCTGTACGAAGTCCCGTGTTTGGATAATCTCAAAAGATAAAACCAGATTACGACCTCAAGACAAAGGTCGTCGTTGATACTTATACATAGTCCCCTAATCAAGGACCCGAGTAGTGGCAAAATTGAACCGTAAAGACTAGCTCAAAACCATGAAAGATAATGACCATGAGACAATGGTCCGTCTAAGCACGTTGTCAACCCACATTCAGGTTGCAACTAAATCCGAGCATCCCTCGAAAGAAAAATAAAATTCTTCAAAAAACAAAAACAGGCTCGCCATCTTCAGCCGGAGGGTTCTGCGTCACTAACCGCGCAGGTCCTCAGTTTTCGAAAATGAAAAGAAAATTCTTCAAAAACACAAAAAACAGGATCGCCATCTTCAGCCGGCGGGGTCTACGTCACAAACCGCGTAGGTCCTTATTGTAAAAACATCAACAGATTCGTCCACTTCTATCGGACGGGGCGTCCACCCTCAGCGGACAGGCTCGCCCACCTTCAGCGGGCGGGGTCTGCGTCACTAACCGCGCAGGTCCTTAGTCGCTGCAGCGATAACTTTTCCTGGTTTATCTTTTTCCAAAAATCAAAAGATGGTTTATCTTTTTCCAAAAATCAAAAGATGGTTTATCTTTTTCCAAAAATCAAAAGATGGTTTCCCTTTTCCAAAAATCAAAGGATGGTTTCCCTTTTCCAAAAATCAAAAAATTGATTTTCCTCTTTTCCAAAAAGAGTGATGTGCTGGATTTTCCTTCGTTTTACGTCCTATAAAAACAAGGGGGTTTTCTCGTTTAGCTAAACCTGAAAATGAAAATCTTTAAAAACATTTTTACCTCGTGATTAGGCTTGGCCAGGCCTGGTTACACTTTATAGCTTTGATTTCGAAAACATCTGTAGATACTTCCAATGACAAAGTGAGGGAGTTTCTATACATCTTTAGATACTTCCAATGACAAAGTGAGGGAGTTTCTATACTATTGGTTAACAGATTCCAATGACACGTGAGGAATGTGTTAACACTTCAAGTGATGACCCTTAAGTCAAATGTTATCACTCGGGGGCTCGTGAGACCCTCGCAAAACAGGTCACATACACCATGGCTTGTATGACGCAATCCGTCCAGTACTTTGACCATCGTCTCATCTCGAGACTCAGTCAAAGTGGGGGCTAACAGTAGACACCTACTTTTGTCCCCATTCCCGAAAGGGAAGGTTCGATGATGAGAACATAAATCTCCACTTGGCAACGCATCTCCTATAAAATAACGAATCTCAAATCACCTTTTCATTTCAGCCAAAGCTTCCATTTATAGAAACCTGCTAAAAAAAAGTAGCTGCCGTAAAAGGTAATTGCTAAAAGTAGTAAGAATAAAAAGATAGAAACCTGTCAGAATTAGGTGTTGCACTCCAACATAAATCCTAAAAGAGATAGAAATTGTAAAAGGAATTCTATTCCTATCGCAATTCGATAAAAGAGTTAACGTATTAATTAAACTCATAACGAACCTAGAGTTCATAAAGGGCCCAGACGCATTCCGTCGTAAATTGATAAGCACCAAATAACTCGGATTAAGTCTCTTAATGGACTCCGTACTCTGGAGTCCAATCTGACAAAGAATTCTGCCTAGATCCTATTTTCAACGCCCAGCCCTGGGCGCCAAAATCTTTGACGCCCAGTGCTGGGCGCCGAAAATACCTGGGATAGATTCTTTTCCTAATCCGTTTCGTATTCATATTCCTGAAAATCTATCTTTCTACACCACTTTTTCCTATAAATAGACCCCTAAAGCCGACGTGAAAAGGACACACACAACACAACACACAATTCCATATCCTGAGTATTGACTCTAGCCTTAAGCCTAGCCTCACGCTGCGAAATTGATCCGGCGTTCTGTCGCAATCGACCCAAAAGCCGAACAGAACGCGTCCTGCCCCTTGTAGCTGATGATTTAAGCCTAAATACTGGAACACTGCTTAGGAACCCGAGATTCGTTAAATAAAAGGAGAAATAGCAAAGCCAAGTGGTTAGTTTTCTGAGAACCGTAACGCACCTCTCAAGGGTGCATTGTAATGTGTCCCTCATATGATTTAATCGCTTTCATCGCCCCTTTATAAAATTGTCAAACTATTATCTTGATTGATTTATCATGCCTAATAAGATAATACCATGGACAATTGAATTATTATGCTAGGTACCTTAAATCAATCTAAATAAGATAATCACGATCGATTTAGTATTATGTGTTGCATATTGCTAAAATCAATTCAGAGTAGTTTAATAATTTAAACGCATGTCCCTTCAATTATTTATGCTGAGCTAGTAAGGATAACCTGCCTCTGGAGTTATCGATGAGCACTCCTCTCGGTAGTTACAGTCCTCCAAACTCTCAAACTCTGCCCTACGGGTGTACGTTGAGCGATCCCCACACCAGGGATCACAAGGGAACCTATGGCCGTCGTGGTCGAACATAATTGCATTCCCTTTATGTCACGATAACCGGGTTTTGTTAGTTTTTCTCATTGTCGTTAAAAACTGAATGGCGACTCCTATATTACTAGTCGATTGGGTGTAAACTCACAGGAAATCTAACTACACTTGATCTGACGACGTCACTGTTAGGTATGATACATATGAATAAACATAAATCCTGCGGAAAAACCATAATGCAGGAAACATATTATTCACACATAATCATTTAGCATAATTCAGATGCATACACTTTGTTGCGTGCCCTCCCTAGCTGCGCCCGAACCAAACAAGAACAAGTCTTTAGGACTCCAAGTGTCGTCCCTCCGTAGATAGTCCACAACACGTCCGGATCCGCCTTAAGCTTGACCAACTAGAATCTCCCTTAAGGTTACTAGGATTTTCGGCTAACAAGTTGCAAGTGTTTGGCTGATTTTTTTTTTTTGCTTCAAAATTTTACCTTTAGAATACTTCAATTGTCTGTTAAATATGTGACCCTAGGCCTATATTTATAGAGTTTATGGAAAGGAATTATAATCCTACTAGGATATGGATTTATTAATTAGAATCCAATTTGAACTCTAAATAATAAATTTAACCTATTAGGACTAGGATTTAATCAATGCACGAATTCCGATAGGATTAGGATTCGTTACGAACACGAGTCACACGACCAAGAGCATCACACCACCCGCGCAGGCCTTGCGGCCCACACGAGTGAGCGCTGCCTCGCAGCCCACGAGCATGCAGCCCGCGCTGCCTCGCAGCCCAGGAGCATACAGCCCGCGCGCGCCTGCAGCCTTGCTGGGCCTGGCCTTGCGCTGGGCCTGGCGAAGCTGTGGCCTTTCGTGTTGGGCGCTCGACTTGCTGGGCGCGGGCCTGGCTTCGTGCTGGGCCTTCGTCTAGCAAGCCTCGTCCGATGCTAATTCGTACGATGCGCTTCCGATTAAATTCCCGGTTCTGGAATTCATTTCCGATACGAACAATATTTAATATTTCCGATTCCGGAATTAATTTCCGTTTTGAACAAATATTTAATATTTCCGTTTCCGGAATTATTTTCCGATTCCGATAATATTTCCGATTTTGACAATATTTCCGTTTATGGCAATATTTCCGATTCCGGTAATATTTCCATTTCGAATAGTATTTTCCGATACGTATCATGTTTCCGTTTCCGGCAACATCTACGACTTGGATAATATTTATATTTCCGACACGATCCATATTTCCGTTTCCGACAATATCATCGTTTTCGGAGTATTCATTTCTTGCTTGTGACGATCTCAGCTCCCACTGAAACCAAGATCCGTCGATTCCGAATATCCATAGATGGAGTATTTAATGCCATTAAATACTTGATCCGTTTACGTACTATTTGTGTGACCCTACGAGTTCAGTCAAGAGTAAGCTGTGGATTAATATCATTAATTCCACTTGAACTGAAGCGGCCTCTAGCTAGGCATTCAGCTCACTTGATCTCACTGAATTATTAACTTGTTAATTAATACTGAACCGCATTTATTAGACTTAATATTATATGCATACTTGGACCAAGGGCACTATTTCCTTCAGTCTCCCACTTGTCCTTAGGGACAAGTGTGCATTACCTAATTCCTTTGTCGCTCGATGCTTGCTCTTGAACATAAGGTAAGAGTTGTCATCCTTATTATGTCCAGAGGT
This sequence comes from Spinacia oleracea, assembly GCF_020520425.1. NCBI lineage: Eukaryota > Viridiplantae > Streptophyta > Magnoliopsida > Caryophyllales > Amaranthaceae > Spinacia > Spinacia oleracea. The sequence continues at coordinate 82,202,375 of NC_079491.1, forward strand.
GTTTCTCGGTTTCAGAGTTCAACTGATCAAATAAAACAGATAATCATAGCCTATGATTCATCTGAGCACGGCCATGTATTTTACAGTTTCTAGCTCTCTTAGTGGCCTTGTACAACTTTTAAGCATCTCATCCCGATTTATGGGAGGACAATCCCAATCTTGCGATATTGAGATTAGACTTCGTTTGATAGGTGATTACCTGAGCGTTGCCTTTATAGCCTCCTTTTACGGTGCGACGGTTGGTCAACGTCAAAGTAACCAGTTCTCAAACAAGTAATCTCAAATCACTCAGGTATTCAGGATTTAGTGTCTAATAATTTTAATGAAATTTACTTATGACAGACTTTCATCTCTTACAGTAAAGTTTCATAGGTCTGTCCGATACTAGTCTTTCCAAAGTAAGTATCTATGCAAATGATTACGACATTGCCATGTCCACATAGTTCAAGAAACAGAACTACTAGTCATCTTGCATTCTAGTCGTCTAACATTTTTTATGCGTCCAATTTTATAGAAAACTTCGACCAGGGACCATTTTCAACTTTTGACATTCAAGTTCACTTGATAGACATTTCTTAGTCACAGGACTGGTCCTGACAGTCTATCTTGAATATTTCGTCAAATTTGAAGGGACTCATCATTTAATAAACCACAAATTAAATGGAAAAATGAATTCTATTCATTTATTGTGAATGATTAACCAATAATGTTTTACAAAGAATTAAACTCTAAAACTTTAAAACATTAAACAAGGACATCAAAGCCATTCTCTAATATGCTTGATTCCCATAGCTGCAGTGTGCGAGTTGTGCTTCGCCTGCGGCAGAGGTTTAGTCAATGGATCTGATATGTTGTCATCAGTTCCAATCTTGCTTATCTCGACTTCTTTTCTTTCAACGAACTCTCGTAGAAGGTGAAATCTACGAAGTACATGCTTGACTCTTTGGTGTTGTCTAGGCTCCTTTGCTTGTGCAATAGCTCTGTTATTATCACACCAAGTTCACCTATGAACTTCCTTAGCCATATAGCTTCCTTTGCTGCTTCATGTGCAGCAATGTTATCCGCTTCAGTTGTAGAATCCGCAATGGTGCTTTGCTTAGCACTTTTCCAGCTTACTACACCTCCGTTGAGGCATAAGACAAACCCAGACTGTGATCTCATCATCTCCACCATAGACCAGGAAGTCATCTTTGTACCTTTTCAGGTACTTCAGAATATTCTTGGCAGCAGTCCAATGTGCCTCTCCTGGGTCTGACTGGTATCTGCTCGTAGCACCGAGTGCATACGCAACATCCGGGCGTGTACATATCATAGCATACATTATTGAACCAATCAATGATGCATATGGAATCCCATTCATTCGTCTACGCTCATCAAGTGTTTTTGTGCACTGAGTCTTGCTTAGAGTCATTCCATGAGACATGGGTAGGTAGCCTCGCTTGGAGTCTGCCATCTTGAACCTATCAAGCACGTTATTGATATAAGTGCTTTGACTAAGTCCAATCATCCTTTAAGATCTATCTTTGTAAATCTTGATGCCCAATATGTACTGTGCTTCTCATTGATCCTTCATCGAAAAACATTTCCCAAGCCAAATCTTGACAGAGTTCAACATAGGAATGTCATTTCCGATAAGTAATATGTCATCGACATATAATACTAGAAAAGCAATTTTGCTCCCACTGACCTTCTTGTATACACAAGATTCGTCTGCGTTCTTGATGAAACTAAAGTCACCGACTGCTTCATCAAAACGTATATTCCAGCTCCTGGATGCCTGCTTCAATCCGTAGATTGATTTATTTAGCTTGCATACCTTTTTAGCATTCTTTGGATCCTCAAAACCCTCAGGCTGTGTCATAAACACAGTTTCTGTTAAAACACCGTTTTAAGAAAGCGGTTTTGACATCCATCTGCCATATTTCGTAATCGTAATATGCAGCGATTGCTAACATTATCCAAATAGACTTTAGAATTGCAACTGGTGAAAAGGTTTCATCGTAATCCACTCCGTGGACTTGCCTGTAACCTTTTGCAACCAATCTAGCTTTGAAAACTTCAAGTTTCCCATCCTTGTCTTTTTTCAGTTTGAAAACCCATTTGGTTCCAATGTCTTGGTAGCCATCTGGCAAATCGACCAAATCCCAAACTTGGTTTTCAGACATGGAGTCTAATTCAGATGGCATGGCTTCTTGCCATTGCTTGGAGCTAGGCCTCGTCATAGCTTGTTTGTAAGTCGCAGGTTCATCACTTTCAAGTAAAGAACATCATAGCTCTCGTTCGTCAAAATACCTAAGTACCTTTCCGGTTGAGATCTATATCTCTGCGATCTACGCGGGGTTACATCTCTAGATTATCCATGAATCTCACCAGAAACATCTAAAGATCTCTGAGTTTCATCCTGAATGTCATCTTGAGCATTCTCTAGAGTTTTTTGTTCGACTCGAATTTCTTCGAGGTCTACTTTTCTCCCACTTGTCGTTTTGGAAATGTGATTCTTTTCCAAAAAGATACCATCTCGAGCAACAAACACCTTGTTCTCAGATGTATTGTGAAGGAAATAATGCCCTTGGTCCAAGTATGCATTCTATGTTAAGTCTAATAAGTGCGGTTCAGTATTAATTAACAAATTAATAATTCAGTGAGATCAAGTGAGCTGAATGCCTAGCTAGAGGCCGCTTCAGTTCAAGTGGAATTAATGATATTAATCCACAACTTACTCTTGACTGAACCCGTAGGGTCACACAAATAGTACGTAAACGGATCAAGTATTTAATGGCATTAAATACTCTATCTATGGATATTCAGAATCGACGGATCTTGGTTTCAGTGGGAGCTGAGATCGTCACAAGCAAGAAATGAATACTACGGAAACGATGATATTGCCGGAAACGGAAATGATTATGTGAATATAATATGCTTTCCTGGCTTTATGGTTTTTCCGCATGATTTATGAATTGTCATATGTATCATAACCTAACAGTGGTATCACGAGCCTCTTATTATTTTCATAATCTAAATTGCATGAACATGGTTAAATATTACAAATTTGCAAGAATTAAAAGGGGTGATTAATTTTCGTAATTGTTAATTAATTGCAAATTGCGTTTATTTAATTATACGTACGCAGTTTTTCGGCAGTTTCTTCGTTACTCATCCAAATCGAGTGATTTTTGTGTCAATTCCGCATGTAAAAGGCATTCTAAAATTTTGACAAAATTAATATTTTTCGGCCGAACCCAAAATTCTCAAATTCGAAGCCTAACTATGACTTTTCGGAGGTTTTAGTTTTTCGAATGCAAAATTTCGTAAATTTAAGATGTTAAATTAAATATTTGCGATTCTTGTTGATAAATCTTGAATTTTTGATTGACCTACTGTATATGTTTAACAAGTTTGAATGCCTAGCCTTGTTAATTATGCAATCTAATTTGTAATTATGATTAATTTGTTGAAAATTGAAATAATTTAGAATTAATTTGATTTTGATAATTATTTATAATTTAATTAGATACCTATGATTAAAAACCACCATAAAAATTGTAAATTTATGTTAAATTTTAAATTTTTATGACCTAGACTTGAATCCATGTTAATCGGAAATCAATTAAATAATAAATTTTCGATTTTTCGCCCTAAAATTATGAAATTAATATTATTTATTAATTTGTCATTAATTTTGAATATAAATTTTAAATTTTTATGCGATTCGCTCATATAACTTGCACGCACAAAGCAATGGACGCTACGTGTTACCCATAAGGGGTGTTTTATAGTGCGGGCATGTGACGACGAGCAAGGGAGCTCGTCGCCCATGCGGTACGAATGCAATGAGCAAGGCCATGGTGCACGAGCACAAGCCAGCAGCCCTGCCTTGTGTCGTGGGCTGTGTGCGATGGGCGAATGGGCGAGGGCGAGAGCAAGGCACGAGCAGTCGCGTGTGGGCAGCAAGCGAGCTGCGCCACAGCGCGCACTGCCTCGCGCAAGCGTGCGGAGCCTCGCGCGCAGCGAGCGCAAGCTCGCGTGCCACGAGTGCTACGCCCAGCATCGATCGCTCGCGCGCAGCGAGCGCCAGCTCGCATGCCACTGCCTCGTGCGATGTGCGCAAGCTCGCGTGCGACGAGGGCAGGCGTGCAGCGAGCCAGAGGCCAAGCATGCCTCGGATGCCTTGCGATGGAATCCAGCAGCAATGCGACGCAGCGCATGGGCTGCGCGCACATGGCCAGCGATGGCTGCGTGCGTGTGGCCTATGGCTGTGCGTTGCGTGGGGTTGTTGCGTTACGATTAGATCGTTTTGAAATTTTAATTTAAAATTTTCAGTGTACGTAATTTTAATTAATTTTAAAATTAATAATTCAAATTATTTTCTTGGATTTTAATTTTGAATATTGTAATTATAATAAATTTTATTTATTCTAATTATTTTACTAAAATTAAAATCATGAATTAATTAAAATACGACTGTAATTAAATTAAATTTTTGGATTCAATTATAAATTTATATGAGCTTTAAATTTTAATTAAATTTGTATGTTTCCGGTTAGACTAGAAATACATTTTTATGTTTAAAATTAGTAAAGCATATGAATTTATTGGTTTAAGTGGGAGCCCTTTTAGTCATATACTCTTGATTAGGTCTACAAATCCTTAAGGTTAAAAACAACTTGATTAGAATTAATAAGGACTGAATAATTTGTAGATTATTGGTGCCCTTGATTAATTGCTGCAAATGTTTATGTAATGCATAATGTGTTTTACTAACCAACTATGTGGGCCATTCATGATAATGAATGGGTGAATGGTATATATTGTATATGTACTGTTTTGCAGGTTATAAAGTGACTAGTATGGCCCAAATAGGATAGAAAATATGGTCTGCGTACCATTAATTTGAATGTAATTGGTCTAAAGTACCAAAGTTGTTTTTCAATTCAAAAATGGTCTGCGTACCATCAAATAGTTGTAATTAGTTTTAATTATAACTTATCCTATTTGAAGAAAATGGTGCCTCCCACGGAGATTTTCAAGACGGACTTTGAAGTTGAAGCTTCAAGATGAAGTCGGGCCATACTAGATCACATTTATCTTATGCATGTTTTAAGTTATTTATTGCTTTTAAATATGTCTTAAATATGCATGAGATCAAAGCTTCATTATGTTGCATGATTAAGGATTTTAGTTCACTTAAAATCTAACCAACATAGTAAGAGCCTTAAGTTCCAAACTTAAAAATTGAGTTAAAAGGTGCCATGCCAAAATATACACTTGCTTGGATATCCTTTACATCAATCTAGTAATAGTTTTCGCTCAGCGAGGTGTTACTTATTGGTCCTAAAGGGGCAAGGTACACAAATAATTGTGAGTACATGTTAGTTTTGGTGAAACTCAACGATATAAGTAAGGAGTCCTTTTATGTCGTGGCAAAATCGATAGGTTTACCTAATAAGTTCTTAGACGTACCTATCAACCAAGAATAGTTTCTAGACTATTAGCAAAAGGTTTTTGCTTACCTAAGATATTTTAGGATTGAGTCGACAAACTGTGCTTAATTCTTCAATGGTTTTAGGGTCTTGGAATCATTTTATTCACACCTGCCGGAACAATAAATTCGAATAAAATGCTAATAACTTGTTTGAATTGCATGATTGCTTTAATTTTCAAGTTATTATTCATGATAAATGTTTAGACTTTGCATGCTTCAATGTATGTTTTAATTATTGTTTATAATTAAATATCTTGCACTGCAATAAATCCTTTTAGAAAGGTAACAGTAAATTTCCTCGATTGGTAGTGAATGTAAGAACGATTCACGGAAATAAGAGAAAATGAGCAATTTAAAATGTACGTTTCTTATAGCGACTTTTATGGTTGTTTTCGAATATCAAAATCGAATGGCAAACCGATTGGTGCTTGTGAATTCAAAATACAATGTAGTTTTGAGATCATAAAGCATTGAGTTTAAACACTCAGCTTTACCAATGGTTAACAACCTAATATCTTTGTCCATTTAATTCCTGAATGAGTCTAGTCCCTAGACATTCGAATAGATCGATGCTTAGAGAACTTTAGAAGCTTCTGGTAAGATCATCTAGTTGAAACTTAATATTCAACATAAAATGGTAAGAACTTTGTCGGAGTGACATTGAACATGTCTAACAAAGTATAAAAGTCAACACTAAAGAAAACAATTCTTAAGACTATAAGAAAGGGTACAAGGAATAGGAAAACAAGGAACAAATGAAAGAAATTTTATGATTTCGTTTCTACCTATAAGTTTATGTTTAAAGAGCAGTGACCTAGAAATCAAACTTCCTTGGTATCATATACCGCTTGAGGTTCCTACTTCGGTAATAACTCAAACAATGGAGGCTAGGCTACACTAATGACCTACAAGTGGGAAATGAAGCATGGCAATGCTACATTAGTTGTAGGGTCATCTAGTTTGTTTTAAGCCCTTTCAAGGCTGGAACTCAATGGCTATTTTGTTCCATAATCAGCATACCTAAATTTCTGCTTCAAACAAAGAAAGACTCACATTCAGAAGAACAAAAACAATGCTTGTTTGTTTGTTTATTTGAATAAAATGGTCATTTATGGGTTGAGTCAATATGCTTGATTAAAACAAACAACTCTTTAAAGAACTTTACTAGGTTCAAATCAACCCCTTGATTTGAGTTCCACTAATCTTTGGCATTGTTGCTTAGACAATATCAACAAGTTAACATTCAAAAGCTCTATTTTGATGGACTTTTGAAAGTTCATTGATTTCTAAATCAATTTAAGACAACTAGTCTTGTTGAAAGTAACAAAAGATATGAACTATTGTTAGAACGCCTAGACAATAGAGATCAAAGCTAAAGAAAGATTTTTATGACTTTATTATTTCACATGGATTTGAGTGAATATAGGTTTATTTACTCAAATGTGATATAAGTTGAATCTGTTTGGCTAGTTCAAAGATTCATAAGTATAAAATCCACTTGGCAAGGAATCATAAAGATCTAGGTTAGATCATGTTGATGATTACTTGAGACCAAATATGATCATCAATGATTGTGTGTTGTAATTTCACAATCAAGCTCCATAAGATATGGCATATCTACGTTGGAATGATCGAAGTCAAGTAGTACTTGATTCGATCAATGATGAATCATAAAGACTTTTCCTATAATTTCTAAAACAAAATGCTCAACTACCAACAAACTAAACCAAATTAGTCAAAGCTATTGAAAAGTAATTTCAGAATAACTTTTCATAAAATATATCTAGAGAGTTGCAAAACTCAGTGGGAGCTTAGTGTTTGTCATTCGACAAACTAAGGCCCAAGTATAGATATATGTTTCATTGTGATTTATTCAAATGAGACACAAGGGTATTGTTTCTACCACGAATTTTTGAGAACATAATGTTTGTTTGCTCGAAATGATGTCCTTTTGGAGATTCGTTTCCAAAATGACAAGTGGGAGAAAATAGACCTCGAAAGTCTTCGAGGCGAACAACAAACATAAACGGACATTCCGGAGGCTTTTCGAAGTGCTTCAGAAAATCCGAACTTATTCTTTAAAGAATTTAGAAGTGGCTTTGAAGAATAGACATCTCTTAGAAGACTTTACAAGTGCTTCAAGGAGAACAGAATATTCAAAGGATTTTCAAGTGGCTATTGATATTCTATTGTTTGATGTTCTATACCCAAGTAGGCATAGAGTTCAAGTCACTGAAACTATGAGATTCTTCTATTAAATAGTGAAGAATCATGGAGTTCAGGTCACTGAAGCTATGCGATTCTTCTATTAGATAGTGAAGAAACCTACAACTTGCAGTCAAACTATTATCATGTAGATTAATGAGTTTGTGACTTATAAGAAAGCTATGACGAAACCCAGATTCCCTAAAATGGTTAGAGGCCATATATAGACTCAATGTTTTAAATGGTTAGAGGCCATAAAACATACTCAATGTTTTGATGACAAAATTGAAATTTTGTTGATTTGCAAGAATAGTTTCACACCTATTGGTTGCAAAGTTTGTTTTAAGGATAAAAACCATCAAACATGAAATTGTGTTCACACACAAAGCTAGATTAGTTGCTAAAGGTTACAAGCAAATTCATGATGTGGATTGTGTTGAAACCTCATGCAAAATCGTAATGCTTAAGTCTATAATTCAAGCAATGATTGCATATTGGTACATATGGCAATTGGATGACAAAACATCTTCCTCAGTCAAATGTTGGAAGAAACTATGTACATGGTATGTCATAGGATTTGTGGATCCAAATAAAAGCTTGAAAAGAAAAGCTAGTTTATAAAATCTAAGTACAGATTTAAGCAAGCAATTGGGAATTAGAAATGTATTTTAGTGAAGCTAATAAGTATTTTAGTTTCATAAAATGTACATGATTCTTATAGATATATAAGAAGTTTAGTGGGAGTACATAAAACTTAATTGGTCCTATGTGTATCACACACATATCTCTCTATTGTGAAATAACACTCAAATGCTAAATACTTAGATTTGAGATTATTCATCAATGATGGACCAAGGCAAAACTTAGTACATACTGGGTACTAAGATCTATTTACAAAGATCTTATAATATTGTTTTGGATTAAGTAATGGCATTTACTAAATCAAACACGAAATACTCCATTGGAGATATTCGGCCCATGTGAATAAATCTAAGTAAAAGAATGTTTGAACTATGTATAAGCATTTACTAAGTTAAAACATCAAAGGATCTAAGTGAGATTCTTAACCTATATTATATGTCAAAGAATTTAGCTGGATTCAGTATCTACTGAAATTGAATGAGCTAAAGTTACATGAATACAATTCAATTGAGAATTATTCTGCAAAAGAATTTATCATGTATGATATAATATGAGGATCGCCAAAAATGTATCGTATGACTTTAGGCATGACGAACATATACCAATCTCTATTGATCTGAGTAAAGATCAACTAGATTGAGATCAAGAATACTTACGGTACTTAAAAGGGTACATAGGAATAGTTCTTGATTCAAGGAAATAAAGATGTGCTAAATATTGATGCTACACGCATAAACACTGGCAAAGGATCAAGCAAGACCCTATGGACTTAACCATTGACAAAGACGAGCCATAGAGCATCGTGATTTGAAATGGCAACATGGATTGGAGACCATGAGTTGTTGCGTGGGAAATTAAATTTCTAAGTTCTAAGATATAGTTGGAAAGTCTTCCGCATATCTGTGAACTGCTTGGATAAGTAAATCCAAACAAAGCATCACTAGCAACCTATACAGTTGAAGTAAAAGTACTTATTGCCTAAGAAGCAATAAAACAGAGTTGTTTATATTAAAGAGTTCTTCATTGAACTTGGGTGGATCACATGGCTGCTACCTTGATGGTTCTTCATTTCAAAATGCGTAGAACCACTATTTAAGTAAGAAAGACTAGATCACATAATAAACAAACTCAAAAGATCTTATCATCATATCTCGAAAATCATTCGATGAAAAGGATATTAAGATTGGCAAAGCATGATAACTAAACCTATGCAACAAGTGAGAAGCAACACTCACATTGTAGCACTGGAAATTAAACATAGCTTTGAAATTCCATGAACTGTTTTAAAGATGGGTTTAAGGCCCATGGTTGTAAAACATTGGGGTTGAACATTTATCATATATGAAATTTATTTTCATATTCCATTTAATTAATCTTGGTTTAGTATTAAATGATGAGTCCCTTCAATTTGACGAAATATTCAAGATAGACTGTCAGGACCAGTCCTGTGACTAAGAAATGTCTATCAAGTGAACTTGAATGTCAAAAGTTGAGAATGGTCCCTGGTTGGAGTTTTCTATAAAATTGGACGCATAGAAAACGTTAGACGACTAGAATGCAAGATGACTAGTAGTTCTGTTTCTTGAACTATGTGGACATGGCAATGTCATAATCATTTGTATAGATAATTACTTTGGGAAGACTAGTATCGGACAAGACCTATGAAACTTTACTGTAAGAGATGAAAATCTGTCATAAGTAAATTTCATTAAAATTATTAGACACTAAATCCTCAATACCTGAGTGATTTGAGATTACTTGTTTGAGAACTGGTTGCTTTGACGTTGACCAACCGTCGCACCGTAAAAGGAGGATATAAAGGCAACGCTCAGGTAATCACCTATCAAACGAAGTCTAATCTCAAGATCACAAGATTGGGATTGTCCTCCCATAAATCGGGATGAGATGCTTAAAAGTTGTACAAGGCCACTCGGAGAGCTAGAAACTGTGAAATGCATGGCCGTGCTCGGATAAATCATAGGCTATGATTATCTGTTTATTTGATCAGTTGAACTCTGAAACCGAGGAACACCTCTGGACATAATAAGGATGACAACTCTTACCTTATGTTCAAGAGCAAGCATCCAGCGACAAAGGAATTAGGAAATGCACACTTATCCCTAAGGACAAGTGGGAGACTGAAGGAAATAATGCCCTTGGTCCAAGTATGCATTCTATGTTAAGTCTAATAAGTGCGGTTCAGTATTAATTAACAAATTAATAATTCAGTGAGATCAAGTGAGCTGAATGCCTAGCTAGAGGCCGCTTCAGTTCAAGTGGAATTAATGATATTAATCCACAGCTTACTTTTGACTGAACCCGTAGGGTCACACAAACAGTACGTAAACGGATCAAGTATTTAATGGCATTAAATACTCTATCTATGGATATTCGGAATCGACGGATCTTGGTTTCAGTGGGAGCTGAGATCGTCACAAGCAAGAAATGAATACTCTGGAAACGATGATATTGCCGGAAACGGAAATATGGATCGTATCGGAAATATAAATATTATCCAAGTCGTAGATGTTGCCGGAAACGAAAACATGGTACGTATCGGAAAATATTATCGGAAATGGAAATATTGCCGGAATCGGAAATATTGCCGGAAACGGAAATATTGTCAGAATCGGAAATATTATCGGAATTGGAAAATAATACCGGAAACGGAAATATTAAATATTTCTTCGAAACGGAAATTGATTCCGGAATCGGAAATATTAAATATTGTTCGTATCGGAAATGAATTCCGGAACCGGGAATTTAGTCGGAAGCGTATCGTACGAATAAGCATCGGACGTGCCCTGCCGGATGTGGGCCCAGCACGAAGCCAGGCCATCGCCCAGCAAGCCAAGCGCGCCACACGAACAGCCAAGGCCACGCCAGGCCCAGCGCAAGGCCAGGCCCAGCAGGCCATGGCAGCGCGCGCAGCGATGGGCTGCGAGCTGTGCTGCTGCTCGCGTGGGCTTGCGGCTCGCGTGGGCCGAGCGACCGTGTGGGCTGTGCGCGGGCATGGCCTGCACGCTCGTGGGTCATGCTCGTGTAGAGTTTGTGTTCACATACGAAACCTAAATTGTGTAGGATTTGTTTGATGATTAAATTCCTAATCCTAAAAGGATAAAATTAATTAATTAGAGTCCTACTAGGATTCTAGTTTAACTAATTAGTATCCTAATAAGATTCCAGTTCCTTTTCCATACCTCTATAAATAAGGGCCTAGGGTCATTATTTGCAAAAACGATTGAAGTATTCAAAGGGTAAGTTTTTGAAATAAAATTAACCATACACTTGCAAACACTAGCCGAAATTCCTAGTAACCTTAAGGGCGATTCTAGTTGGTCTAACTTGAGGCGGATCCGGACGTACTGTGGACTATCTACGGAGGGACGACATTTGGAGTCCTAAAGACTTGTTCTTGTTCGGTTCGGGCGCAGCTAGGGAAGGCACGCTACAACATGTATGCATCAATTCTATGCTAAATGATTATGTGAATATAATATGCTTTCCTGGCTTTATGGTTTTTCCGCATGATTTATGAATTGTCATATGTATCATAACCTAACATATTGTAGAAGTAATACCCCTTTGTTTCCTTTGGATAGCCCACAAGGATACATTTGTCAGATTTTGGATGAAGTTTGTCTGAAATTAATCGTTTGACGTATACTTCACATCCCCAAATCTTAAGAAAAGACACATTTGGAGGCTTTCCAAACCATAACTCATATGGAGTCTCTTCAATAGCTTTAGACGGAGCTCTATTTATAGTGAGTGCAGCTGTATTTAGTGCATGTCCCCAAAATTCTATTGGAAGTTCGGCCTGACCCATTACTGACCTAACCATGTCTAGCAAGGTTCTGTTCCTCCGTTCCGACACACCGTTCCATTGTGGTGTTCCAGGAGGAGTCAATTCTGATAGAATTCCACATTCTTTCAAATGGTCATCAAATTCATAGCTCAGATATTCACCGCCTCTATCAGACCGCAGTGCTTTAATCTTCTTGCCTAATTGATTCTCTACTTCACTCTGAAATTCTTTGAATTTGTCAAAGGATTCAGACTTATGCTTCATTAGGTAGACATAACCACATCTACTGAAGTCATCAGTGAAAGTGATAAAGTAGCTGAAACCACCTCTAGCATTTGTACTCATTGGTCCACATACATCTGTATGGATTAAACCTAATAGTTCATTTGCTCTTTCTCCAACTTTAGAGAAAGGTTGCTTTGTCATTTTGCCAAGTAAACATAATTCGCACTTACCATAATCCTCTAAGTCAAATGGTTCTAGAATTCCTTCCTTTTGAAGTCTTTCCATGCGTTTCAAGTTAATATGGCCTAATCGACAATGCCACAGATAGGTGAGATCTGAATCATCCTTTTTGGCCTTTTTGGTATTTATGTTATAAACTTGTTTGTCGTGATCTAATAAATAAAGTCCATTGACTAATCTAGCAGATCCATAAAACATTTCTTTAAAATAAAACAAACAACTATTGTCTTTTATTAAAAAGGAAAATCCCTTAGCATCTAAGCAAGAAACAGAAATGATGTTTTTTTAGTAAGACTTGGAACATGGAAGCACTCTTCCAGTTCCAAAACTAGCCCAGAGGGCAACGACAAATAATAAGTTTCTACAGCTAATGCAGCAATCCGTGCTCCATTTCCCACTCGTAGGTCGACTTCACCCTTGCTTAACTTTCTACTTCTTCTTAGTCCCTGTGGATTGGAACATAAGTGTGAGCCACAACCTGTATCTAATACCCAAGAAGTTGAATTAGCAAGTATACAGTCTATAACGAAAATACCTGAAGATGGAACGACTGTTCCGTTCTTCTGATCTTCCTTTAGCTTTGGACATTCTCTTTTGTAATGGCCTATTCCATCACAATAAAGACAGCTTGATGTGGACTTGTCCTACTTTGATTTAGCATTGCCCTTGGAATTTCCACTTTTCTTGAACGGTCTCCCTTTAGCCTTGAGTAAATCTTTGGCTTCGCAGTCCAGTATTATCTCAGCCTTTCTGACAAGGTGAACAAATTCTGCAACTGTTTCTTCTCTTGGTTCACTTAGGTATAGTTGCTTGAAGCGACCAAACCCACTATGCAGTGAATTGAGCAAGATAGAGACTGCCATCCTTTTGCTTATTGGTGTTCCTAGCAGACTTAGGTGATCGAAATATGAAAGCATAAGATCCACATGGAACCTTAGTGGGACGCCTACCCTTTGTTTAGTGCGAAGGAGCTGAACATGTGTTTCTTGGACTTCCATCCTATAACACGTGTTAGGAGAACTAACCTTTAGACCAGACATTGATTCAAACAACTCATGGATGTTCAGGTCCCTATCCTCCGCGCTTCCACGACAGATATCCCTCAGATTCTTGATGAGCGTAAAAGGTTCATAAGCTACAAACCTTCTAGCCCATTCATCAGGGATATTGTTCAGCATGAGACTCATAACCTTTTTGAGATCCGCATCCCAGGCGGAAAATCTTTCAGGGGTCATGTCTCTGGCATAGTAGCTTAGCATGGGATGTAACAGTACATACTCAAGTCCATTGAGTCTGACTATTTCAACTAGCTTAGCTTCCCATTCAAGAAAATTTGTTAGGTTCAGCTTGACCATAAGCTCAGAACCCATGATGATGTTTTTATTGTTGTTTTCCATAGTTAAAACTACAATTGAAAAGAATAAACAAATAAATAATCATTCACAGTTTCTCTTAATAAACTTAAATTCTAGAATACATGCATAATTCAATGTTCATTAAGCATTTTATTCAAGTTATGTGTTCCGACAGGTGTGAATAAAATGATTCCAAGATCCTAAAACCCATTGAAGAATTAAGCACATTATGTATTTAGACTCAATTCTAAAATCTTTTAGGTAAGCAAAAGCCTTTTGCTAATAGTATAGAAACTACTCTTGGTTGATAGATACGTCTAAGAACTTATTAGGTAAACCTATCGATTTTGCCACGACATAAAAGGACTCCTTACTTATATCGTTGAGTTTCACCAAAACTAACATGTACTCACAATTATTTGTGTACCTTACCCCTTTAGGACCAATAAGTAACACCTCGCTGAGCGAAAACTATTACTAGATTGATGTAAAGGATATCCAAGTAAGTGTTTATTTTGGCATGGCACCTTTTAACTCAATTTTTAAGTTTGGAACTTAAGGCTCTTACTATGTTGGTTAGATTTTAAGTGAACTAAAATCCTTAATCATGCAACATAATCAAGCCACAATGTCATGCATAATTAAGACATATTTAAAGCAATAAATAACTTAAAGCATGCATAAGATAAATGTGATCTAGTATGGCCCGACTTCATCTTGAAGCTTCAACTTCAAAGGCCGTCTCGAAAATGGAAACTTCGTCTTGAATTTCACCGTGGGAGGAGCCATTTTCTTCAAATCGGATAAGCTATAATTAAACTAATTACAACTATTTGATGGTACGCAGACCATATTTAAATTGAAAAACAAATTTGGTGCATTAGACCAATTACATTCAAATTAATGGTACGCAGACCATATTTTCTATCCTATTTGGTCCATACTAGTCACTCCATAACCTGCAAAACAGTACATATACAATATATACCATTGCCCACATAGCTGGTTAGTAAAACACGTTATGCATCACATAAATATTTGCAGCAATTAATTAAGGGCACCAATAATCTACCAATTATTCAGTCCTTATTAATTCTAATCAAGTTGTTTAACCTTAAATGATTTGTAGACCTAATCAAGAGTTTATGACTAAAAATGCTCCCACTTAAACCAATAAATTTATATGCTTTACTAATTTTCACTAGTGGAAAAAGGCTTATTTGCATCCCCGCATTTGCCACGCCATTCTGAACATGTGACGCAAATGGCAAATTTTAGCATAAAATTTAGTGATTTGCGTCGCAGCTTTGTTAAACTGCGAGGCAAATGACTCTCGGATGCCCCCCAGAGTCATTTGCGTCGCAGATTAGTAAAACTGCGACGCAATTTATTCAATCAAGTGCGTCGCATATTTACTAATCTGCGACGCAAATGGCTCTAGGGTGGTCCTAGAGTCATTTGCCACGCAGATTTTTTAATCTGCGACGCACTGGCTTTTGAAAAAAAAAATTTCGAATTCGCGCTCACCCTTAATTGCAAACGAATATTCATTCTGACTTAGGTTATTGTTCGACAAATTAACATTGCGCCCTCCCAAACGAAACCACCACCAACACCAACACTAGCTGCTCTGTTCTCACCGGCGGCACTGCCGTCGTTGCCGCGCCCGCGTTCCTTCGCTGATTCACGTACTGCTTCACGTTCCTTCGCGCGCTTCACTGCTTCGCCTCACTGCTTCACTGCTTCGCCTCACCGCCCTGCTCCGTTTTTAGAGCCGCCGCCCACGACCAAGTAATTCGTCCACGGCACGGCAGCCGCCCACGCCGCCACCCACTCAGCAGCCCTTGTACATTGTCGTCTCTCATCTCTTAGGTATTGAATTTTAGTTTTGATATTTATTGAATTTTAATTGTGCATTTTAATTTTAATTGTGGACATTATAATTGAATTTTAATTATGCATTATAATTGAATTTTAATGGTTGATATTATTTGTTGAATTTTAATTGGGTACATTTTAGGATTTAGGTTTTGTTGAATTTTAGTTGAATTATATTTTAATTGGGTACATTTTAGGATTTAGGTTTTGTTGAATTTTAGTTGTTTATTACATTAAGGTTTTGTTGAATTAAAAGTTATGAAATGAAGTTTTGGGTTTGTGTAGTTTTATGAGATGGTTTGTGTAGGTTATGAAATGAATTTAGGCTATGAAATGAATTTAGGTGATATATGAAATCATGTTTTGGGTTTGCTACAAAATTTTGGATTTAAAATAATATGATTAGCCTAGTTTATATTCTAACCTTTGACAAAATTTGGTCATATTTTTTTTATCTTTAGTGGTTGAAAATGGATCGGAGTTGGATGTATGGTAGTAAACGATTTTCTACAAGGTTCTTACAAGGGATTCAAGAGTTCATTAAGGTTGCCTTGAAACATCAATCAGAACATGAATCAAGTTTAATTATGTGTCCTTGTTGTGATTGCAATAATTCAAGGGGGTATCGGGATATTGATGATATTTTTGATCACATAGTTCGTCGCGGTTTTAAGGGTAACTACACGACGTGGACATGGCATGGTGAGAGCATAGATCATGGGGCAAGTTCTAGTATGCCGAGCTCGAGTCAACATAATAATTGTGATAATGGTGATGATAATGAAATTGAGGATGATATTGGTGTTGAAAGTGAGGAAGAAGAGGAGAATGATAGGATAGATGATATGATGCATGATGTGGAAGACCATCATTTCGTTGAGCGTCCCCGTATGTATGATAGTATAATCAAAGGTTCTGCAACACCATTATATCCTGGTTCTACACAAACTGTACTTGGTGCCGCCATCGAATATTTCAACTTAAAGGTAGAAAACGGTTGGACCAACAAGATTTTTTCACAGTTTTTGGAGGCCACGTCCGGTAATCATCCTGAAGGAAAAAAACTTCCAAGGTCTAACTATGAGGCCCAGAAGCTTATGTGTCCTTTGGGTATGGATTATGAGAAGATACACGCGTGTCCAAATGATTGCGTGTTGTATCGAAAGCAGTATGCGAATCTGCATGAGTGTCCAAGATGCGGATTGTCCCGTTACAAGATCGTGGAGAATGATGCAATATCAACTAAGAAGAAACCTTCTCCGGCTAAGGTGCTTTGGTATCTTCCTATTATACCAAGATTTAAGCGCCTTTTCTCAGAAGAGAAAACTGCAAAACTCTTGAGGTGGCATGCTGAAGGGAGGAAGAAAGATGGGTTAATGAGGCATCCTGCTGATTCTCCACAATGGAGGAACATTGATCGAAAGTACAAGGTCTTTAGGGAAGAAGTTCGGAATCTCAGGCTTGGTCTTTTCACGGATGGAATGAACCCATTTGGGACACTTAGTACCCAATATAGCACTTGGCCGGTTCTTCTCACCATATACAATTTGCCTCCTTGGTTATGCATGAAGCGTAGATACATCATGTTGTCGCTCTTAATCTCTGGGCCTAAACAACCCGGAAATGACATAGATGTGTATCTAGAGCCACTCATTGAAGATTTGAAACTGTTGTGGGATGAAGGGGTGTTGATGTTTGATGCATACACCAAAACCAATTTCACTTTACGTGCCATGATTTTTTGTATGATAAATGATTTCCCGGCTTATGGAAATTTGTCAGGGTATTCTGTAAAGGGAAAGAAGGAAGCTTTTAATGGAGAATTGGAGATGAGAGAAGCTCCTGCCCCCTTATGTGCGTGTGAGGTTTATGAACGGGTTAAAGACATTGAGACAGAGTTTGGTAAGCCTTATAAAGGTCAGCCAAGTGGTGGTTACAAGAAGAGGTCTATCTTTTGGGATCTCCCATATTGGAGAGATTTGGAAGTTAGGCATTGTTTGGATTTAATGCATATTGAGAAAAATGTTTGTGATGCCATTGTTGGGACATTGTTGAATATGCAAGGGAAAACGAAGGATGGGCCTAAAGTTAGACAAGATATGGCTGCTATGGGTCGCTCCGAGTTGGCACCTCAAGAAAGGGGAAAACGCTGGTACCTTCCCCCAGCTTGTTTCACCATGTCTAAAAAGGAGAAACTTAGCTTTTGTGAATCTTTGCATGGCTTAAAAGTCCCTGTCGGTTACTCTTCAAATTTTCGTAGACTTGTGTCCATGTCTGACTTGAAATTAGTTGGAATGAAATCTCATGATTGTCACGTGTTGATGCAACAATTGCTGCCGGTTGCAATTCGAGGGATATTGTCGCCACAAGTGAGGTATACCATTACAAGATTGTGTTTCTTTTTCAACACAATTTGTAGCAAGGTGATCAATCCAACAATACTGGATGATTAGCAGGCCGATGTACTTGAGACCATGTATCGGTTTGAAAAGTATTTTCCGCCATCATTCTTTGACATGATGCCTCATTTGATTATTCATCTTGTTCGTGAAATTAAGCTTTGTGGGCTAGTTTGTATGAGGTACATGTATCCCTTTGAACGGGAAATGGGTACCTTGAAAGATAGAGTGATGAATCCGGCCAAACCTGAAGCTAGTATTGTCCAACGAACCGTCGCGGAGGAAGTTGCTGCATGGGTTTCTCAATATATGGCACGTTTGAAAGAAGTCGGAGTACCAAAGTCTAGACATGATGGGAGACTTGGGGGTCAAGGTACAATTGGCAGGAAAAGGATATCAATCGGTTCTGAAATGATGTGTAAGGTTGAGCTGTTTGTGGTGCAAATTCTTAGTGAAGTCCATCCATACGTGGCTGAGCACATGAACTTTCTTAGAGAGCAATATCCTTCAAAAAATGGTCCTCAACTGATAAAAGAGCATAATCGTTCATTCCTCACATGGTTCAAGCGTCGAGTGATGGATCAATTTTCCGACACGCCTAATGAGGTATCTGACATGGTGAGATGGTTGGCATATGGTCCTAAATGTCAAGTCATATCTTATGAGGGGTACGACATCAATGGCTATTCTTTTTACACGAAGCGACAAGATGACAAAACGACGATGCAAAATAGTGGTGTTACGGCAATATGTTTGTCTTCAGAGTATGCTAGTGTAATAGATAGAACACTTGTAGATAAAACGAACTCTTACTATGGAGTCATTGAAGAAATATTGGAGTTGGAATATAAGTATTTTAAGATTCCTCTATTCCGGTGCAAGTGGGTTGATATTAGTCGCGGTGTTAAAAAGGATGAACATGGGTACCTGACACTTGTAAACTTTAGTCGAGTTGGGCATCTTGCAGATCCTTTCATATTAGCATCACAGGCAAAACAAATCTTTTACATGGTTGACCCTGCCGATCGTAGTTGGTCAGTTGTTCTGGAAGGCAAAAGAAGAATACTTGGCGTTGAGGATGTAGATGATGAAGAAGAGTATGATGAGCAGTTTAATGAGATTCCACCTTCCTCCTGGCATATCCCTCAAATGATTGACGATGTTGACATGAGTTATACGCGCCGAGATCATGATGAAGGATTTTATGTTGAAAAAGAGAAATAGTGAGATAGGTACTATTTTGGCAACTATTTTTTTCACCAATATAATTTGTAGATTAGTTAAAAGTTGGGTTCGAAAACGTCATTTTTGCCTAAATATGTACTATAACGACCCAATTAGCCTTAAATGTGGAATAATAGATTAGTACGAGTCTTAGAAAGTTATAACTATGCATATGTGACATGTAATAAGATTAAAAACATTCCTTAAGTTGTTTAGTTAAAAGTTGGGTTCGAAAACGTCATTTTTGCCTAAATATGTACTATAATGACCTAATTAGCCTTAAATGTGGAATAATAGATTAGTACGAGTCTTAGAAAGTTATAACTATGCATATGAGACATGTAATAAGTTTGAAAACATTCCTTAAGTATATTAGTTAAAAGTTGGGTTCGAAAACGTCATTTTTGCCTAAATATGTACTATAATGACCCAATTAGCCTTAAATGTGGAATAATAGATTAGTACGAGTCTTAGAAAGTTATAACTATGCATATGAGACACGTAATACGATTGAAAACATTCCTTAAGTTGTTTAGTTAAAAGTTGGGTTCGAAAACGTCATTTTTGCCTAAATATGTACTATAACGACCCAATTAGCATTAAATGTGGAATAATAGATTAGTACGAGTCTTAGAAAGTTATAACTATGCATATGAGGCATGTAATAAGTTTGAAAACATTCCTTAAGTAGATTAGTTAAAAGTTGGGTTCGAAAACGTCATTTTTGCCTAAATATGTACTATAACGACCCAATTAGCCTTAAATGTGGAATAATAGATTAGTACGAGTCTTAGAAAGTTATAACTATGCATATGAGACATGTAATAAGATTGAAAACATTCCTTAAGTTGTTTAGTTAAAAGTTGGGTTCGAAAACGTCATTTTTGCCTAAATATGTACTATAACGACCCAATTAGCATTAAATGTGGAATAATAGATTAGTACGAGTCTTAGAAAGTTATAACTATGCATATGGTTTGGGTTTGAATCGAAATAATGACAGCATGCATGATTGAGAGAAGAGTTTTGTGAGATTGGGTGACTGTTTCTAAGTTACGGTCCCTACATTGCAATATTTTGATGGTGTCTTTTATGGGTTTCTGTTCCAAAATGTTGCAAAACCCTTGGGCGTTTTAGTGCAATTGAGCATGTAAATACGCGAATGAAGAGCTGTGCACTGATTTGCACAGTTCAGATCAAAACTGTGCAGATCAGTGCACAGAACTGATCAGAACTGACCAGCTCTGTGCACTGATCTGCACAACTCAGATCAGAACTGTGCAGATTAGTGCACAGAACTGGTCAGTTCTGATCAGTTCTGTGCACTCATCTGCACAGCTCATATCAGTTCTGTGCAGATCAGTGCACAGAACTGGTCAGTTCTTATTTTTTTTTAAAATCCTGCTTTTGAAGGTAATTAATTTTGATGATTTTCCAATGCAGTAGCGTCAGGCATGGATGAAGATCAACACGCAAATTCAGGTCCATCTAACGAATCACCAAATCAAGTGCCCCAAAAGCAAAAAAGGAAGCCACGAGGCCCTACAAAAGGAATAAAATCCATGCCCGGGGTTCCAAGAATAATTGAATGGGATGACTTGGACCGACCCACAGGGAAATGGGCAACGGATTACAAGAATCACATTGGCGAGATAAGTCGCGCAAAGGTTTCAATATTGATCAGAACCTGGGAAGATGTTTCACAAGGAATAAAAGACACTTTGTGGGAAGATGTCAAGGTAACCGGTTTTATTTTGGAAATTCAGTTGTACATATCTACGTGTCTTTTTCATGTGCTAAAAGACTTTCTTGTTCCTTTTCTTTCTCTTTCATTTAGAGAGAATTTCATATCACAGATGAAACTAAGAAAGAAGTTGTCTTAAAGAGTTGTGATAAGCGTTGGAGGGAATTCAAATCAAGATTGGCGACTGGTTGGATCCGGGGTACAAGAAAAAGGCCAAAAGATGAAACGATTCCATATGATTTGTATAGTTATATAACTAAGGATATATGGAAGGAATTTGTGAAGATACGTACCTCCGAAGAAGCTGAGGTATAAAAAATTATTCTTATTTAAAGTCTTGGTATAATCTAAGTTTTATTTTGTTTTAATAATTTCTTTTACCCCCCTAAAATTAGGAAATAAGTGAGAAAGCAAGACAAAGTCAATCTTTCAACATATATCCTCATCATATGGGACAGAAATCATATGCTGAAATGACAAGTGAATGGCAAAGAAAATGGTACATTCCCTCAGTTTCTTCGTCATCTGAAGGTTCCTCTGCGTCTACAATTTCTTCAAGTTTGCCGAGTAGGACATGTTTATGGCTTCTTGCAAGATCGGTACCAGATGAGAAAGGAAATCCTTACTTGCCGGATGAGGGCACACAAAAGGTCAAAGAAAATATTGTAAGTTCATTTAACAATTTTGCGTAATGTTGTGATTCCTCTAATTTCATTTATGTTCTTAAATATGAAACCAAGTGTTGAACTTTTCTCAAAACCATTTCATTTCACGTAGGATGAATGGAAAAGGAAACAAGATGAAGAGGAATTTGTTCCTAAAAGGCTTGATGATGTCTTATCTCGTGCACTTGGTAAGACTAAAGAAGGGAGACCAATAACATTTGGTGGTGGAGTAGGCATCAAAGCTGTGTGGGGGACCGGAGAGCGGCGTAGCTCTCGACGGTATGGAGATGCGGAGATGGAGGAAATGGAAGCAAGAGTGACCAAAAGGGTCAAAGATGAGACAATACAAGAGATGAACTCCAAGATGGATGCCATGGTTATGGAGAAATTTATCACATTTGCTAAAGAACTTGGTGTCCAAATACCAAGCCAGATGAGGATTGACGCAAATGTTCATAGTAGTTGTCGTTCCGGGGGTTTAGATCCATTTGCCGACATTACGGTATGATAATTTGTGTCTTTCAAGTAATTTGTTTCTAGTTAATTCTATTGAACTTTTCTAACATGTTACATTGTATTTGCGTTATTGTTCAAAATAAATAATAAGGAACCTGTCCCGTGCCATCTATACCTGAACATAGGCTCCGAGAAAGTCTTTGTTGCCTATGGTACCATATGTCCAGAGTTGCTCCTTGATCACCACAACGACGTCACTTCCGATAACGTGAAAGTGAGCGTTGATGATTTTGAGCCCGCGTACAAAGAAGCTCTTGTCCCCGTGCCTTCTCAATATATTAAGAAACTTGCTCAAGCTCATGGTACCTTCACTCAGTGGCCAAAGCATTTGGTGTCGCTTACGAATGAGGAGGTAACTAACATATGCATGATAATTTGAAGTAGAACTATTATACCATGTATGCTCACTAATATGTATATCATTATTTGAAAATCATACCTCAGGTAAACAAGCCTACAAGTAAAGAGCCTAAAGGGAAAGGGAACAAAGGGAAAGAGATAGTGCTTGGGGGAAGTGGAACAAAAGCGTCCAACACTAAATCAAAAACCTATTTCCTTGAAAATTATAAAGTGCAAAATTTGAGTGGTAAGTGCAATGTGATGAAAACTATGATGTTGGGATTAAAAGAAGGGGAGCACGTTAAGGTGCATGGCACTAAAAGGACATTCAATATGGAAAAGGACTTTGAAATTAGTGTCACCGTTGAAGACACCGATCAACTTCTGTCGGGAGCATGGCTCAATATATCAATAATACAAGTTTTTGTTATGTGAGTTACCTAAATTCATATTTTGCCCCTAAATTTGATTTTTATGATTGTCTTAACGTTCTTACACTATATATTATAGGGCTTTGAGTGAGTTGTGTTTTCACGATGATTGTCACCCCAATAGTATTGGATTCATGTGCCCGGAGATGATCTCGACCACCATGTTAAAGTCCGATGCAGATCGAATTCTATTGTACATGACGAGGTCCATGAGTGAACTTAGTTCTAAGACATTCATCTTATGTCCATACTACGAAAAGTATGAAAATTACTTTGAACTTCGTTTTTAATTGATTGTTATAAATTTAACTTTTTTTTTCTAACTACATACGTTTATTGTTTGTATGTAGGAGAGTCACTGGATGCTTTTAGTTCTTTGCTTGTCTAAACGTGAGGTCTACATATTTGATTCTCAACAGAAGAAGAGAAATTTGATGATTAAGGAGCCACTAAACAAGTAAGTAAAGTTTGCATATGAAAATGCCATTTTTGCGTAAATTTTTGCCTAAAAATGACCTAGAATGACCCAATTAGCCTTAAATGTGAAATAATAGATTGTAAAGAGCCTTAGAAAGTTATAACTATGCATATGAGACGTGTAATAAGTTTGAAAACATTCCTTAGGTTCTTTAGTTCAAAGTTAGGTTCGAAAACTTCCTTTTTGCCTAAAAATGACCTAGAACGACCCAATTAGCCTTAAATGTGAAATAATAGATTATAAAGAGCCTTAGAAAGTTATAACTATGCATATGAGACGTGTAATAAGTTTGAAAACATTCATTAGGTTCTTTGGTTCAAAGTTGGGTCCGAAAACATCATTTTTGCCTAAAAATGACCTACAACGACCCAATTAGCCTTAAATGTGAAATATTAGATTGTAAAGAACCTTAGAAAGTTATAACTATGCATATGAGGCGTGTAATAAGTTTGAAAACATTCCTTAGGTTCTTTAGTTCAAAGTTGGGTTCGAAAACATCATTTTTGCCTAAAAATGACCTAAAACGACCCAATTAGCCTTAAATGTGAAATAATAGATTGTAAAGAACCTTAGAATGTTATAACTATGCAAATGAGACTTGTAATAAGTTTGAAAACATTCCTTTGGTTCTTTAGTTCAAAGTTGGGTTCGAAAACATCATTTTTGCCTAAAAATGACCTAGAACGACCCAATTAGCCTTAAATGTGAAATAATAGATTATAAAGAGCCTTAGAAAGTTATAACTATGCATATGAGACGTGTAATAAGTTTGAAAACATTCCTTAGGTTCTTTAGTTCAAAGTTGGGTTCGAAAACTTCATTTTTGCCTAAAAATGACCTAGAACGACCCAATTAGCCTTAAATGTGAAATAATAGATTATAAAGAGCCTTAGAAAGTTATAACTATGCATATGAGACGTGTAATAAGTTTGAAAACATTCCTTAGGTTCTTTAGTTCAAAGTTGGGTTCGAAAACTTCCTTTTTGCCTAAAAATGACCTAGAACGACCCAATTAGCCTTAAATGTGAAATAATAGATTATAAAGAGCCTTAGAAAGTTATAACTATGCATATGAGACGTGTAATAAGTTTGAAAACATTCCTTAGGTTCTTTGGTTCAAAATTGGGTCCGAAAACATCATTTTTGCCTAAAAATTACCTACAACGACCCAATTAGCCTTAAATGTGAAATAATAGATTGTAAAGAACCTTAGAATGTTATAACTATGCATATGAGACTTGTAATAAGTTTGAAAACATTCCTTAGGTTCTTTAGTTCAAAGTTGGGTTCGAAAATATCATTTTTGCCTAAAAATGACCTAGAACGACCCAATTAGCCTTAAATGTGAAATAATAGATTGTAAAGAGCCTTAGAAAGTTGTAAATATGCATATTAAACGTGTAATAAGTTTGAAAACATTCCTTAGGTTCTTTAGTTCAAAGTTGGGTTCGAAAACTTCATTTTTGCCTAAAAATGACCTAGAACGACCCAATTAGCTTTAAATGTGAAATAATAGATTATAAAGAGCCTTAGAAAGTTATAACTATGCATATGAGACGTGTAATAAGTTTGAAAACATTCCTTAGGTTCTTTGGTTCAAAGTTGGGTCCGAAAACATCATTTTTGCCTACAAATGACCTACAACGACCCAATTAGCCTTAAATGTGAAATAATAGATTGTAAAGAACCTTAGAAAGTTATATCTATGCATATGAGACGTGTAATAAGTTTGAAAACATTCCTTAGGTTCTTTAGTTCAAAGTTGGGTTCGAAAACATCATTTTTGCCTAAAAATGACCTAGAACGACCCAATTATCCTTAAATGTGAAATAATAGATTGTAAAGAGCCTTAGAAAGTTGTAACTATGCATATGAGACGTGTAATAAGTTTGAAAACATTCCTTAGGTTCTTTAGTTCAAAGTTGGGTTCGAAAACTTCATTTTTGCCTAAAAATGACGTAGAACGACCCAATTAGCCTTAAATGTGAAATAATAGATTATAAAGAGCCTTAGAAAGATATAACTATGCATATGAGACGTGTAATAAGTTTGAAAACATTCCTTAGGTTCTTTAGTTCAAAGTTGGGTTCGAAAACTTCATTTTTGCCTAAAAATGACCTAGAACGACCCAATTAGCCTTAAATGTGAAATAATAGATTATAAAGAGCCTTAGAAAGTTATAACTATGCATATGAGACGTGTAATAAGTTTGAAAACATTCCTTAGGTTCTTTAGTTCAAAGTTGGGTTCGAAAACATCATTTTTGCCTAAAAATGACCTAGAACGACCCAATTATCCTTAAATGTAAAATAATAGATTGTAAAGAGCCTTAGAAAGTTGTAACTATGCATATGAGACGTGTAATAATTTTGAAAACATTACTTAGGTTCTTTAGTTCAAAGTTGGGTTCCAAAACTTCATTTTTGCCTAAATATGACCCAAGGAAACAAGTAAATTAAGTAGTGATTTATATATATAATTGCATGTGTAAACAAAGTATATATAATTGCATATTTTATCGAATGTGTAGTGCTTTTCGGAGTTACAAGAGACTAAGTGGACAATCTAAGGGAACTAAATTAACATGGATTCCAGCACTGGTATAATTAGTTTATTATTTACCTAAGAAGCAAGTTTTTCAAGATTATAACATACAATGTGATAGAAATTTTACTTGTGTTATTTATTTTAATGCATTTAGTGTGCTCAACAACCGGGATCACTAGATTGTGGCTACTACGTCATGCGTTTTATGTACGACATAATAATGAATCATGGTAATAGTCAAGATCTTACTAAGGTATGTTCTCATAAACTACGTACTTTATATAATAAATTGAAGTACACAAAACTATTATATTGATCGATCGTTGATAAATTGAATTATTTACACTTTTGTAGGATTTTTCAAGAACATTGCGTTATTCACCGGAGGAGATTAATGAGGTGAAAGATTTTTGGGCAGATTACTTCATGAACAATGTCGAATTTTTAGCTTAATTTGTAATATGAACTCGATCTCTAGCTAGCTACCTTTGTTGTAATAATTTTATGTTTGTTGTAACGTACATGTTGGTTGATCTATGACGAATTTAATTGCCTTTTATTGGGAACGTTAATTACGTTGTAAACTTTTGTGACAGGTATTATTTATAAATGTATTCCCGGTATTGGGAATGAAGCGTCTAATTTCAAAGACGATCATATCGGAATTTCCAACTAAAATATTAAAAAACGAATTTAAAAAAAAAAAAAAAAGTCATTTGCCACGCACGTTAGCTTAAAGTGCGAGGCAAATGACTTAATTTTTTGGCGCTAAAATTGTCATTTGCGTCGCACATTAAGCTATTGTGCGTGGCAAAAGACCTTTTTTTTGGCGCCTGAAAGTCATTTGCGTCGCACATTAAGCTAATCTGCGTGGCAAATGACTTTTTTTTTGGGCGCCTGAAAGTCATTTGCGTCGCACATTTAGGTAATGTGCGTGGCAAATGACTTTTCAACATGGTGCCTGAAAAATCATTTGCCACGCACATTGGCTTAATGTGCGACGCAAATAAGGGTCATTTGCGTCGCACAAATGTGCGACGCAAATGACTTTTAGTCATTTGCATCGAGAGCTTTTGCCACGCACAATGTGCGACACAAATGTGCTTAAAAGTGCGATGCAAATGACCCTTTTTCCACTAGCGTTTTAAACATAAAAATGTATTTCTAGTCTAACCGGAAACATACAAATTTATTTAAAATTTAAAGCTCATATAAATTTATAATCGAATCCATTAATTTAATTTATTTCAATTGAATTAAACGAATTTAAATTATTCAAGGTTTAATTTTAGTAAAATAATTAGTATAAATAAAATTTATAACAATTATAATATTCAAAATTAAAATCCGAGAAAACAATTTAAATTATTAATTTTAAAATTAATTAAAATTATTTCCGAACTGAAAATTCAAAATTAAATTTGAAACGACTCAATCGAGACACGACGAGGCACTTGGGCTTGCGCCCAAGCCCCATCGAGTGCACGAGGCTTTGCGCCCCTTGATTGTTCGTACAGCAACACGCAAGCAACCACACGCAACGCAGCACTGCAGGCCACGCTGCGCGCGCCCGCTTGCTCGTCGCCTTGCCTTTGCTTGCTTGCTGGGCGTGGCAGCGCGCGCTGTGGCGCAGCACGCTTGCTGCCCACACGCGTCTGCCACTGGCTTGCGCCTTGCCCTTCGCCCTTGCCCACTCGCCCACATGCGCACAACACTTGACACAGGGCAGCGTGCTGCCTTGTGCTCGTGTGCCATGGCCCTTGCTCGTTGCATCGTACCGCATGGGCGACGAGCTCCCTTGCTCGTCGTCGCATGCCCGCACTATACAACACCCCTTAAGGGTAACACGTAGTGTCCATTGCTTTGTGCGTGCAAGTTTTATGAGCGAATTTCATAAAAATTAAAACTTTTATTTCCAAAATTAATGACAAATTAATAAATCATATTAATTTCATAATTTTAGGGCGAAAAATCGAAAATTTATTAATCAATTAATTTCCGATTAACATGGATTCAAATCTACGTCATAAAAATTTAAAATTTAACACAAATTAACAATTTTTATGGTGGTTTTTAGTCATTGGTACCTAATTAAATTATTAATTAATTATGAAAATCAAATCAATTCTAAATTATTCGAATTTCAACAAATTAATCATAATTACAAATTAGGTTGTATAATTAACAAGGCTAGGCATTCAAACTTGTTAAACATATACAGTAGGTCAATCAAAGATTCAAGATTTATCAACAAGAATCGCAAATACTTAATTTAACATTTTAAATTTACAAACTTTTGCGTTCGAAAAACTAAAACCTCCGAAAAGTCATAGTTAGGCTTCGAATTCGGGAATTCTGGGTTTCGGCGAAAAATAAATTTTTTGTCAAAATTTTAGAATGCCTTTTACATGCGGAATTGACACAAAAATCACTCGATTTGGTTGAGTAACGAACATTCTGCCGAAAAACTGCGTACATATAATTAAATAAACGCAATTTGCAATTAATTAACACTTACGAAAATTAATCACCCCTTTTAATTCCTTGCAAATTTGTAATATTTAACCATGTTTATGCAATTTAGATTATGAAAATAATAAGAGGCTCGTGATACCACTGTTAGGTTATGATACATATGAATAAACATAAATCATGCGGAAAAACCATAATGCAGGAAACATATTATTCACACAAAATCATTTAGCATAATTCGGATGCATACACTTTGTTGCGTGCCCTCACTAGCTGCGCCCGAACCGAACAAGAACAAGTCTTTAGGACTCCAAGTGTCGTTCCTCCGTAGATAGTCCACAGCACGTCTGGATCCGCCTTAAGCTTGACCAACTAGAATCGCCCTTAAGGTTACTAGGATTTTCGGCTAACAGGTTGCAAGTGTTTGGCTGATTTTTTTTTTTGCTTCAAAATCTTACCTTTAGAATACTTCAATTGTCTGTTAAATATGTGACACTAGGCCTATATTTATAGAGTTTATGGAAATGAATTATAATCCTACTAGGATATGGATTTATTAATTAGAATCCAATTTGAACTCTAAATAATAAATTTAACCTATTAGGATTAGGATTTAATCAATGCACGAATTCCGATAGGATTAGCATTCGTTACGAACACGAGTCACACGACCACGAGCATCGCACCACCCGCGCAGGCCTTGCGGCCCACACGAGTGAGCGCTGCCTCGCAGCCCACGAGCATGCAGCCCGCGCTGACTCGCAGCCCACGAGCATACAGCCCGCGCGCGCCTGCAGCCTTGCTGGGCCTGGCCTTGCGCTGGGCCTGGCGAGGCTGTGGCCTTTCGTGTTGGGCGCTCGGCTTGCTGGGCGCGGGCCTGGCTTCATGCTGGGCCTTCGTCTAGCAAGCCTCGTCCGATGATAATTCGTACGATGCGCTTCCGATTAAATTCCCGGTTCCGGAATTCATTTCCGATACGAACAATATTTAATATTTCCGATTCCGGAATTAATTTCCGTTTCGAACAAATATTTAATATTTCCGTTTGCGGAATTATTTTCCGATTCCGATAATATTTCCGATTTTGACAATATTTCCGTTTCCGGCAATATTTCCGATTCCGGTAATATTTCCATTTCCAATAGTATTTTCCGATACGTACCATGTTTCCGTTTCCGGCAACATCTACGACTTGGATAATATTTATATTTCCGACACGATCCATATTTCCGTTTAATGCAATATCATCGTTTTCGGAGTATTCATTTCTTGCTTGTGACGATCTCAGCTCCCACTGAAACCAAGATCCGTCGATTCCGAATATCCATAGATGGAGTATTTAATGCCATTGAATACTTGATCCGTTTACGTAATATTTGTGTGACCCTACGGGTTCAATCAAGAGTAAGCTGTGGATTAATATCATTAATTCCACTTGAACTGAAGCGGCCTCTAGCTAGGCATTCAGCTCACTTGATCTCACTGAATTATTAACTTGTTAATTAATACTGAACCGCATTTATTAGACTTAATATTATATGCATACTTGGACCAAGGGCATCATTGATGAATAATTTCAAATGCTAATGGCTTATATTTGAAATTATTCATCAAATAATGCCCTTGGTCCAAGTATGCATTTAGTGTTAAGTCTAATAAATGCGGTTCAGTATTAATTAACAAGTTAATAATTCAGTGAGATCAAGTGAACTGTATGCCTAGCTAGAGGTCGCTTCAGTTCAAGTGGAATTAATGATATTAATCCACAGCTAACTTTTGACTGAACCCGTAGGGTCACACAAATAGTACGTAAACGGATCAAGTATTTAATGACATTAAATACTCCATCTATGGATATTCGGAATCGACGGATCTTGGTTTCAGTGGGAGCTGAGATCGTCAAAGGCAAACCATAAATACTCCGGAAACGATGATATTGCCGGAAATGGAAATATGGATCGTATCGAAAATATAAATATTATCTAAGTCGTAGATGTTGCCGGAAACAGAAACATGGTACGTATCAAAAAATATTATCGGAAATGGAAATATTGCCGGAATCTGAAATATTGCCGGAAACGGAAATATTGTCGGAATCGGAAATATTATTGGAATCGGAAAATAATTTCGGAAACGGAAATATTAAATATTTGTTCGAAACGGAAATTAATTCCGGAATCGGAAATGTTAAATATTGTTCGTATCGGAAATGAATTCCGGAATCGGGAAATTAATCGGAAGCGCGTCGTACGAATTAGCATCGGACGAGACTTGCTAGACGAAGGCCCAGCACAAAGCCAGGCCCGCGTCCAGCAAGCCAGCGCGCCACACAAGACAACCAAGGCCACGCCAGGACCAGCGCAAGGCCAGGCCTAGCAGGCCAAGGCTGCCAGCATGGCTGCGCGCGCAATGGGCTGCGAGCATGGCTGCTCGCGTGGGCTGCGAGGCTCGCGTGGGCCGCAAGGCTTGCATGGGCTGAGCGCCTGCACGAGCCATGCTCGTGTGTGTGTGTGTGTGTTTGCGTCCGATACAAATCCTAAATCTAATGGGATTCGTTTAAAGATTAAAATCCTAATCCTAATGGATAAATTAGTTAATAAGAGTTTTATTAAAATTCTAATTAAGCTAATTAGTTTCCTAGTAGGATTCCAATTTCCTTTCCATACCCCTATGAATATGTGGCCCTGGTTCACAATTTATATACAACTTTCAAGTATTCAAAGGTAAGAATTTGAGCAAAAATTCAGTCATACACTTGCCCACAAATAGCCGAATATTTTTAGTACCTTAAGGGCGATTCTAGTTGGTCAATCTTAAGGCGGATCCGGACGTGCTGTGGACTTTCTACGGAGGGACGACACTTGGAGTCCTAAAGACTTGTTCTTGTTCGGTTCGGGCGCAGCAAGGGAGGGCACGCTACAAAGAGTATGCATCCTAATTATGCTAATTGTTACGTGGCAATTAATTTAGAATCTTGGCGTTTATGGTTTTTCCACATGATTATATTCGTTTATATGTATCATAACCTAACAGTGGTATCACGAGCCTCTAATTAATTCCATAATAATTGCTTAACATGGTTAAATTTTACAAATTTGCAAAGAATTAAAAGGGGTGATTAATTTTTCGTAATTGTTAATTAATTTCAAATTGCGTTTATTTAATTATATGTACTCAGTTTTTCGGCCGTTTTCTTCATTACTCAACAAAATCGAGTGATTTTTGTGTCAATTCCGCATGTAAAAGGCATTCTAAAATTTTGACGAAAATCCTCTTTTTCCGCCGAACCCAGAATTCCCAAATTCGAAGCCTAACTATGAGTTTTCG
Organism: Spinacia oleracea; assembly: GCF_020520425.1. Taxonomy (NCBI): domain Eukaryota; kingdom Viridiplantae; phylum Streptophyta; class Magnoliopsida; order Caryophyllales; family Amaranthaceae; genus Spinacia; species Spinacia oleracea. Next base: position 82,234,352 of record NC_079491.1, read on the forward strand.
GACGTTTTAGTTTTTCGAACGCAAAAGTTTGTAATTTAAGATGTTAAATTGAATATTTGCGATTCTTGTTGTTAAATCTTGAATTTTTTATTGACCTACTGTATATGTTTAACAAATTTGAATGCCTAAGCTTGTTAATTATACAACCTAATTTCTAATTGTAATTAATTTGTTGGAATTCGAATAATTTAGAATTTGATTTGATTTTCATAATTAATTAACGATTTAATTAGGTATCCATGATTAAAAACCACCATAAAAATTGTTAATTTATGATAAATTTTAAATTTTTATGACCTAGATTTGAATCCAAGATAATCGAAAATTAATTGATTAATAAATTTTCGATTTTTCGCCCTAAAATTATGAAATTAATATGATTTATTAATTTGTCATTAATTTTGAAATAAAAGTTTTAATTTTTATGAAATTCGCTCATAAAACTTGCACGCACAAAGCAATGGACGCTACGTGTTACCCTTAAGGGGTGTTGTATAGTGCGGGTATGCGACGACGAGCAAGGGAGCTCGTCGCCCATGCGGTACAATGCAGCGAGCAAGGGCAATGGCACACGAGCACAAGACAGCACGCTGCCCTTGTGTCGAGTGCTGTGTGCAGCGTGGGCGAGGGGGCGAGGGCGATGGGCATTGGCGCAAGCCAGGCGAGCAGTCGCGTGTGGGCAGCGAGCATGATGCGCCACAGCGCGCGCTGCCGTGCCCAGCGAAGCAACCAGACGTGTCGAGTGAGCGGGCTGCGCGCAGCGTGGCCTGGGCTGGCTGCGATGCGTGTGGCCTGCTCGTGTGACGCCGAACGATCATTCGATGGGGCGCGCATGCCTCATGACTCGATGGGGCCTGGGCGCAAGCCCAAGTGCCTCGTCTTGTTACGATTGACGCGTTTTGATTTTAATTTTAATGTTTCAGTTCGGAAACTATTTTAATTAATTTTAAAATTCGAAATTTAAATTGTTTTCTCGGAATTTAAATTTGAATAATCTAATTATTATAAAATTTAATTTATACTAATTATTTTACTAAAATTAAAACCTTGAATTAATTTAAATTCATTTAATTCAACTGAAAATAAATTAAATGGATTCAATTATAAATTTATATGAGCTTTAAATTTTAATTAAATTTGTATGTTTCCGGTTAGACTAGGAAGTACATTTTTATGTTTAAAATTAGTAAAGCATATGAATTTATTAGTAAGTCATAAACTCTTGATTAGGTCTACATTCCTTTAAGGTTAAAAAAACTTGATTAGAATTAATAAGGACTGAATAATTGGTAGATTATTGGTGCCCTTGATTAATTGCTACAAATTTTTATGTATGTGAGGGGGTCGAAAAAGCACGAGGCTAATGCGTGACCTCGTCCCTCGTGGGTGTGACGATTCTTTTTATTCAATCAAGTGTAATTGGATTTCCTGTGAGTTTACACCCAATTGACTAGTAATATAGGAGTCGCCATTCAGTTTTTTAACGACAATGAGAAAAACTGACAAAACCCGGTTATCGTGACATAAAGGGAGTGCAATTATGTTTGACCACGACGGCCGTAGGTTCCCTTGTGATCCCTGGTGTGGGGATCTCTCAACATACACCCGCAAGGTAGAGATTGAGGGTTCGGGGGACTGTAACTACCGAGAGGAGTACTCGCTCTTCGATAACTCCAGAGGCAGGATATCCTTACTAGCTCAGCATAAATAATTGAAGGGACATGCGTTAACTATTAAATTAATCTGAGTTGATTTTAGCAATATGCAAGATATAATACTAGATCGATCGCGATTATCTGATTTAGATTGCATTAAGGGACCTAGCATGTTAATCCAATTTCCCAAAAATATTATATTTATTAAGCGTGGTAGAACAATCAGATTTAGTTAGTTTAACAGTTCATAAAAAGGGCGAGGAAAGCAATTAAATCATCGAAAAGGGACACATTTCGACGCACCCTTGAGAGGTGCGTCACGGTTCTCAGAAAACTAACCACTTTGACTTTGCTATTTCTCCTTTTTATTTAACGAATCTCAAATTATTGGACGGGATACGTTCTGTTCGATTTATGGATCGATTGCGACAGAACGCGTGAACAATTTCGCAGCGAGAGGCTTAGGCTAAGGGTCGGAGTCAATACTCAGAATATGAATTGTGTGTTCTTCACGTCGAATTTGGGGCTGTATTTATAAGGAAGAGTTCGTGGAAAGATAGAATTGCAGAGTTCTAATCTACAAAGAATTAGAAAAAAACACGTACCCAGGTATTTTCAGCGCCCAGGTGTTTTCTTAGTCAGATTCGGATTCTTGAAATCCGTAGCGTTTGAGACTTAATCGGGTCTTTTAGTGCATATCAATTTCATGACGGAATGCGTCTGGGCCCGTTACGAACTCTAGGCTCGTTAGGATTTTAATTAATACGTAACTTCTTATTTCTGAATCATATTAGGAATAGGATTCTCGCAGTTTTCTATCTCATTTAGGATTTATGTTGGAGTGCAACACCTAATTCTGACAGGCTTCTATCCTTTATGACTTGCCACTTTTAGAAGCTACCTTTTACTGCAGTTACTATTTTTAGCATGTTTCTATAAATAGCAGGTTTCGGGTGAAATGAAAAGGGGAATTGAGATTCGTTATTTTATAGGAGATGCGTTGTCAAGTGGAGATTTACGCTTTCATCATCGAACCTTCCCTTTCGGGAATGCGGACAAAAGTAGGTGTCTACAGTTAGCCCCCACTTTGACTGAATCTTGGAGTAAGATGATGGTCAAAGTTTTAGACGGAGTGCGTCACACAAGCCATGGTGACCTGTTTTTTGCGAGGGTCTCACGAGCCCCCGAGTGATAACATTTGACTTAAGGGTCATCACTTGAAATGTCGACATATCCCTCACGTGTCATTGGGATTTATCAACGGATAGTATAGAAACTTCCTCACTTTGTCATTGGAAGGATCTAAAGAAGTGTAGAAACTCCCTCACTTTGTCATTGGAAGTAGCTACAGATGTTTTCGAAATCAAAGCTATAAAGTGTAATTGGGCCTGGCCAAGCCCAATCACGAGGTAAAAATGTTTTTAAAGATTCTCATTTTCAGGGCTAGTTAAACGAGAAAACCCCCTTGTTTTTATGGGACGTAAAACGAAGGAAAATCCAGCACATCGCTCCTTTTGGAAAAAACGGAAAACCAATCCTTTTAATTTTTGGAAAAGGGAAAACCAGAAAAATTATCGCTGCAGCGACTAAGGACCTACGCGACTTGTGACGTAGACACCGCCGGCTAAAGATGGCGAGCCTGTCCGCTAAGGGTGGACGCCCCGTCCGAAAAAGTGGACGAATCTTGTTTTTTTGAATATTTGAAAATAAGGACCTACGCGGCTTGTGACGTAGACCCCGCCGGCTAAAGATGGCGAACCTGTCCGCTAAGGGTGGACACCCCGTCCGATAGGAGTGGACGAATCTATTTTGAAATTTTTTTGTGTTTATTTTTTGAAAATAAGGACCTAAGTGGTTTGCGCCGTAGACCCCGCCGGCTGAAGATGGCGAGCCTGTTTCATTTTGTTTTTGAAGACTTCATTTTTGGAAAACTGAGGACCTGCGCGGCTAGTGACGCAGACCCCACCCGCTGAAGGTGGGCGAGCCCTGTCCGCTAAGGGTGGACATCCCTGAATTCGTTTTTTTGATTTGGGAACTCGCGTGGTTTGTGACGCGATCTTGCCAACTGAAGATGGGCAAGTTCCTATTTCTTTGGTTCTTTGTGATTTCTTTTGAGAATTTCTTTTTATTCATTCTTGCAAGAGCGAATTCTTTCGAGGGATGCTCGAATTTAGTTGTAACCTGAACGTGGGCTGACAACGTGTTCAGACGGACCTTTGTCTTGCGACCGTCTGCTTTCGTGGTTTGAGCTATTCTTTACGGCTCGATTTTTCCCACTACTTGGTCTTTGATCAGAGGACCATTCACAAGTGTCAATGACGACCTTTCTCTGAGGTCGAACCTGTTTTTTGTTTTGAGATATCCAAACATGAGATGGTGTATGGCGTAGTCTGGGAATGTGATTTTGATCGTGCGCTCCTTGTAGGAGTATATTTTTTCGCGAGCCCCCAAGCACTGGGGCTCGTCGGTCGTTTTTTGCATCTTGTAACCATGTTTGGGGTCATGCTCGTATGTGCGAGTGACCTTTTATAGTAGTGTGCTACTTCAGCGAAGCCGTGGAGTGCGACTTTAGTTTTCAGGCGACATCCGGTTTTAGCTTGGCCCGGATTAATCCTTTGACAGACAAACATTTTTTATTTGGAAAACAAACGACTTAACGACACACATTTTTGGTGTTTCGAAGAATGACCATGATATTTAATTTGTTTTTGAAAAGTGTACATAAGCATTTTCTAAGACAAGTCTAAGTTTCGACCAAGTTTTAATGTTTATTTTTTTGCTTATTTGGGAGCTAAAGGTGCTTTGGGCTTGATCCTACTTGCAATAGGGCCTCGTGTTTAGCAACACGGTTTTAAGTCCTTTCCTGTTCCGCGTTTTGTGAAATCCGGGCCTTGGGCTGCATTTCCAGCGCCCAAGGCCAGGCGTTAAACATTTCGGCGCCCAACCATTGGCACTGGAAGTCTTTTCCTGGTGATATTTGACTTTCGGATTTCCTAACACGTTTCCGAATGGGATCAGGATGTCACTGGGTGCGTTCAGCTATATATAGGGGCTAGATACGTCCCTATTTTCCACCACTCTCGATTTCTTTCTCCCTTTTTGCTGTGTTTTAATTACTCATTGCTTTTGCCATGTCGATCCCTACTTTCTCACTCCAACGGACTGTTAGGCGTTGGCTACGGGCCCTTACTCCCACAGAAAAGGCTTTGTTAAAAGAATACCACTTAGAGGCACTTTTAGGCTTACAACAAATTAATATTGATCATAACTTTCTACATGCTGCCCTAAGCTTTTGGGACTCCGATCATCATGTTTTTGCCTTTCGGGGCAACGAAATATGTCCTTTGCCAGATGAATTTACTGCGATCCTTGGTTATCCTACTAATGCTACTCCTGCTACCCCTGACACTATTGAAGAGGGTAAAACAACCATAGGGGCTTTCCTAGGACTAGATGATAACATGTTTGCTGAAATTGTTGTAGGTCACGAGGTTAACTTGGCAAAACTTGTAAAACATCACTTTAGGCCTAGTAAGAATATGACCGAACAGAAATTGAATATTCGAGCCCTTGTATTTTTCTTGTTGAATCACTATTTGCTATCGAACAACAATGGCGCGTTCGGTGACATAAGGTTGATCCCCTTGATCAGCCAGATGGAAAGTTGCTATTCTATTATGCTGTTGGTTGTTGCCGAGACTTTGCTGAGTGCGGATGAGCTGAAGAAGGATACCATATCTGAACATTTTAAGGGAAACCCCCTATTACTGCAGGTAATCGATTTTTCCTTGCGCACGTATACACGTTTTTTTTTTGCGTACACAATGAGTTTCAGCGCCCAGGGCTGGGCGCTGGAATTTTCGGTGCCTGGTCCTGGGCGTTGAAACTGCGCACCAGGAACCGTTTTCTTTTATTATTTTTTTGATCGTGCCCGCTTTTTGCAAATTTGGCTCGTGGAACGGCTTAGACTTTTGGAAGCTCCTGCGGATCCTAAACATTATCGCCCTATAGCCTTGGGTAACAGAAAATACTTGCACCAAGGCCAGGACGAGGTCGAATGGACCTCCTTTTTTACTTATGGCATTTGTTCTATTAAGTGGGTGGTACCATGGTGGGGTTTGACTACTATGACAGGGGGTTCTGATGTATCGGTTTATATTTCTTTGTTGGGGCTATCTCGTCCCATTTATATTTTCCCTTACCGAGTCATGCGTCAATATGGTTTAAGGCAGACTATCCCCTTTTCTGATACGGTACCACCTAAGGTAGCGGCCTTTTCACAAACACGGGTTCTAGCGTGGGCTAAGTATTATGATGGTCTCCCGTGTTGGGCCGTAGCTACAAATGGCTTTGTGGGTCTTTTTGAAAACTACAAGTTGTGGATGAGCTCCGATGATGTGAGGGCCGAGGCTCGTAATGGGGAGCCGGCTAAGCTTTTGATACCTCGTATTCATGTTAGGTATGAGAGTCCTGATTCTGCCAAACCTCGTACCTATAGTATTAAGACTATGAAAGCTTGTCCTGATCGAAAGCGAAAGGAAGTTCCTCCCCGTTCCAGTTTCAGGCCTAAAAAGATGCCTAACATGAAGGGGCCTGCTGTTGCTAAAAGAAATGCAAGCTCTCGCGGAGATCGTCGCTGGAACAATGTATGGGTTAGGAAGGCTCAGCCGCCTGTAGAAACAGTGGCTAGTCTAATTGATGATAATAATCCTTCTCCCACCATTGTCTGTGCCCTTGAGGCTGAGCGGGCTATAACTGAGAATGTTTCTGAAGCCTTGGCATCTTTGGAAGTTAGTGTCCAGGAGCCGGTTCTTATGGAGATTGATATTGGGGCAGCGCAGAAGACTGTGGGGGTGGATCCTGCGAACATTGCCCTCTACAAGATTTTATTTGATGATCCGGAAGAACTAGAGTAGTGTAGTTCTTGCTAGGGTGTAGGTCCCCTTTTATTTATTTCAGTTGTGTTTGTTTTTATTCTTAGCACTTTGTTTTCCTTCTTATTATTTTTTCAATAAAGGCGTACTTTTAAATTTCATTTTCATTTATTTTTGTTTCTCCTCTTCTTTATGTTTTTATATGTCTAACACTTTTTGCACGAAGAATATGTGTTTTTTTTTATACGACTGAATCCTTGGTAAGGATTGCCTACGTATCTTGTCAGAATCAGGTCACGCGTAGTTCTAGCTTTAGAATAAGTTCTAGTATGCCGGATTTCGGTAGATACGGCCTGAGGTGGAAGCATATTACTTAATCGGTCAAATGAGTGAAGTATTATCATTACTTTCATCTGCCGTTTTTTGCCATAAGTCGCGACAAAATGAAATTCGACTAATTTGTATAGCTATATTTTTGGTAAGCCTATTTGGATACGTACTGTACCCCCCAAGTGTTCGTTATTTTTCCTTTGTGTGCGGATAAAATGACGAGCACTTCTGAAAAGAAAATTTTTGGCAGACAGAGAGTTTCAACGCCCAGGCTGGGGCGTCAAAGATTTCGGCGCCCAGCCCTGGGCGCTGAAAATGACTTGGACGGTCAATTTTTGACGCTTTGCTTCACATGTTCTTTCATTTATTTCTCTTTTTTTTGTGCCTTGTTTTTTTGCTTGTATTTAAAGTCAATTTTGAGGCTATTTTGGAGGCTTTTTTGGCTGTTAGCGTGAAATGCATTTTTGTCCGGATTAATTTTTTCTATTCGTGACTCGAAACAGTTTTGAAAATGGAGTTAGGGTGCGGAGGTTATGAAGATCTTTGTGTAAGCTTTTGAGGTGGGTTGAGGTGCGTGTCGTTTTTGAAGGATTAGTGGGGGTTATATTTTATTAATTCCCCTTTTAAGCAACATTTGCTTTCGTTTTGGATTTTGATTTCCTTTGACTTCTTTGGGTTGTATGGGTTGGCTTTTATGGTTACACTGGTTGACATTTATGTTTTGGGGATATGAATGGGATGGTGCGGTTTAGTTTTGTGGGTTTCGAGAATTAGTCCCCATGGCACTATTTCAAGGCCGACTGGGCCTTGTTTGTTGGGCCTAGAGTAGGCCGCCTCTTTATTTTTGTATTTTGCAAGTACATTTGGTGCTTATTTAGTGTAAGAATAAAATTTTCAGGAGAAATATTACGCCTTTATTTATTTGGAAAGTAAGGACACTGAAATAAAACTGACCTATATTCTAAGGGGCCTTAGGACCATCTAAAGTCTCTATTATTTTTTTCTACCAATCTAAAGAACTACTAGGCGCTTTTTACTAATGGTGCTCTATGTGGCTCAAGCCTGGGGTTTAGTCTCATAAAACTTCGGTCCTTCACCGGTACTCATCTTGAATTCTATTCCTTTTGCATTGACGCACTGATATGTCTTCACCCATCCGTTCTCGATCTCTTCTAGTGTTGATGCAGGAGAGATTAACCGGGTTGGATCGAAACCTTCATCTTGTAAAGCTAGGGTAGTCATCACAGTCTCGTCCTCCATAGGCCTCGATTCGTTAAACAATGTCCATAGAGCCTGGTTGTCCAATATTTCAGCTGTTTTAGTCTCGGTGAGGTGGGGTGCCTCATCCAAGGTGTGGCAGTCATGGAAAATTTCAAATCCGGGTTTTAGCAAGCCATCCTGAACGAAGGGTTCAGGGAAATCGCAGCATGGGTGTTCTTCTCCTTCCCGAACGATCATCCCGTTAAGGGTTCTTTGATACGGGGGAAGGAGGGTGGTTTGTTTGGCTTTGTTAAGGCGTAGCCCAGACAGGCGGTCAGCAATATCTTCCTCCGTTGTTTCATAGCCTAAGCCAAAGGGAGTAGATTTGTTGGGTAAAGGATGGAATGTGCATTCCTTCTTCCTTATGCCCAATGGGGTTCCAGGGAAATAACCTTGAGCTAACGTCATTCTAGGGATGACTCGGGATGCGTGCGGGTCTAGGAATGCTGGATCATAATCTTCGATGAACTGGATTGTTTCTTCCGTTTGAAAACCGTAAAGGTCGTCCGCAGTTTCGGCCGTTCCAACCATAGTACAACTGAAGTCGAGAGGAGGGGCGCGGATTTCTAGTATTACCCCGTTATGGTTAAGTTTAACCATTTGGTGCAAGGTAGAAGCCACACCTCCTAAGTCATGGAGCTAAGGTCGCCCCAAGAGGAGGTGGAAAGTGGGCTTGATGTCAATTATTTGAAACTCCGTGGTGCGTGCCGCAGGCCCGGTTTGTATGGTAAGGTTGATTTTTCCCAATACAGGCCTTCGGGAGTTATCATAAGCACGTACCCCTTGCGTGGAAGTTTGGAAGTCATCGTTTCCTAGCCCCAAGCAATGGGCGGTTCGCAATGGGCAAACATTAACCTCCGAACCATTATCTACGAGCGCTAGGGGGATGTTTTGTCCTTTGCATCCAACCACTAGATAAAGGGATTTATTGTGAGCACCCCCCTCTTTGGGCAAGTCTTTGTCAGTGCAAACTATGGCCTTTTCTCCGGCATCTCTCGTGACATGGCTAACCAATGAGTCAGGTGTGATATCTGTAGGTACTGAGATGAGGTCGAGTGAGCGAATAAGCTTTTCGCGATGTTCCTTTGAAGTACACATGAGATCCCAGATGGTAATCTCGGCCTTGGTTCTTTTTAGTTATTTCAAGATAGGATTTTCAATGACTTCTGCGACGGTGGCGTGCCGACCATTCTCAGGAGTTTGCCTAACTGGGATGTCGCCCATAGGAGGTGGGTGAATATCCAGTTAGTATATTCTTCCGGATCGGGTGAGGTTGTCGACCTCGGGCTCCTAAGGGGTAGTGTCAATGAGAGCATACCCGGGCCAAGTTTCAGTGAAGAGGTCCTGGCCCGACACTTGAGATAGGTAAATATCTTCAGCATCATCATCCCACACACCGCACACTTCTCTCTCGATTCGATCCATAGGGACCACCGCGAGTGGTGCACCTTGAGGCGTGATGTACACCGTGGGGTCGAAGTTCTCTGGTTGGTCGAGAGAGATGTGACAAGAGCCGAGTGGGCTCTTGTTGTTGTTGGGTTTGCCAACATTAGGGAGAGGTATCACTTCATCCTCTATCATGTCCTAAATCGTATGTTTTAGATTCCAGCAGTTTTCAGTGTCATGCCCATTTCCTTGATGGAATTTGCAGTAAGTACCTTCGACCCAATATTGGCCTTTGACAGGAGGGTCACGGGTGGGGCCTATAGGTCTCAACTTTCCTTGATTGGTTAGTCTTTCAAAGGCTTGTACCAAAGTCGACCCGAGTGGGGCAAACTTTCGGTCTCGGACCCATCTTCCAGGGCTTCTTCGAGCGGGAGTCTCTTCTACAGCATGGACTTCTTGGGCTTGGGATGTGTTACCCCGATTATAGGTGTTGTTTTTATATGTGGGTTTGCTTTGTATGGTTTTGGCGAGGTCGTCCTCGATCTTTATTCCCACATCATAAACTCTTTTGAAAGTGTCAAGTCCCAGGTACCTAAGGTGTTGTCCGTAAGCCGGGTCCAGGTTGTCAATGAATTTTTGGACCAATTCTGTTTCGGGAGGCCTATTGATTAGCTGGGCCGCCTGGTCCCTCCATCTAGCAAAGTAGGTTGTGAAACCCTCATTTTTCTTTTGGAAGAGAACTTCCAGCTCGCGCATGGTGACTTGGAAATCCATGTTCGACGAGTATTGCTTGATGAAGACATTGACAAAGTCTTCCCAAGTGGGGAAGAGCTTAGGGTCCTGGTGATAGTACCATTTGAGCAGCACAGGTTCCAAGGACAAAGGAAAGGCAGGTAAATACATGGACTTGTCCACGCCTTTCAAGTTCATGGCATTCACAAAGCTCAGTAGATGATCACGGGGGTTGTCCGTGGCCTTGAACTTTGGTAAGTCAGATGAACTGAACTTTTCTGGTAGTTTGCTAGGAAAAGGTTCAGGATCGAGGGAGAAGTATTTGCTCCCCATGGTTTGCTGTAGGACCATTTTTTCAATCCTCTTCTCGTTATCGAGGTCATTTTTGGCTTGCGCAGCCGCTAAAGCTTCATTTTCCATTTTCAATTGGCCCATAAGTTGGGTCATTTGGACCATCTGGTCTCGCAAATCTTCGATGGACATGTTTGAAGGTGCGAATCGAGGTTGGGGAAGCGGAGATCCTTGAAATGAGGGACGACGGACGGAGCTTGGAGTCACTAAACCTGATGTTGGCGATGTATCTTCGAGACGCACTAACCGTTGATTCCCTGATCGGCACCAATTGGCAGGACCAGTCCTAGGCATAAGATAAGCTGAATTTTAGGTTCCCAAAGTTTCAAGCATTACTTAGTCTAGACTTCGACTCTCTCTATTGGTTTTTCACTCTTTCTTTTGTTGGTACACTTTTTTAGTTTTTTTCTTTTGGTCATTCTTTGGATTTTCGAAACACTTGCCCGTGTGACATTCATAATTGTTAGCATGTTCGGTTTTTTAGTGCCGAGCATTGTCGTCGTAGGAGGCCTAACAACGACGCAAAGAGTTATTAAATTTTTACGAGTCGCTTTTGAAATCGAGTGCTTTTCTTACGCCCTCGTAGCAATTCTTTTTACGAACATTTTTTGTGCTACGTATTTTCCTTTTGCGCGGGCACCGAAGCTGATGCGCCTGACCAGAAGGCCAAGCAGCAACTTCAGCGCCCAGCGTGGGGCGTGAGAAATTCTGTCGCCCAGTCAGGGGCGTTGAAAATGCGTCCCTGGCTGGTTCTCGTTTTCTGTTTGCGTTTACTTCTGTTTATGCGACTTCGATTTGCGTGCTTGCCTAATAACGTCCTTTACGCGTTGTGCAGCGTTTGCGGGATTCGTTACAGGCCATCCCGAGCGTCGCTTATTTTTGTGGCGATCATTCGGGTTTGCGGAACACGTATTTCGGTATAACTCTTTGGCAAATTAGTCTATGAATGTTTGGGCAATTTTTAAGGTCGTTGGTTTTCTAGGATAGTTTGTCACACACAATCACATATTTCGCTACACATAACTAACATTCATCATTAGGCGATAATAACATGTCATGTAGGTTATGATAGGCTTCTATGGGTAGTTATTTGCGCCTGGCTTGGTACCGCTTCTATCGTAGATCCAACACATGCCCCGGTCGAGGTAGTGTCTTCAACAGAAAAATTTCGCTCAAGAGGCCAACAGAAAAAACACATGCCCCCAAGGGGGCATGCAGGCGAGAGGGACCTAATGAGCGAGCGATTGGGTTCGGGATAGGTGTACTACCTGCACAAGTACCGAGTGGGCAACATGTGCGGCGTATGCACCCCCCTATTAGCAAAAAAAGGTATCCTTAGTCCCAACTCCCGAGGGAGCCGAGATTCGTTATGCGGTTCTGCCCGTTTACATTAATATGCTGATTTTCAGGTCGTCTCAACTTGATGGGGAAATAAACGCGGGGTAGGATCGTGTCACCCTTCGGCTATTTTGATTACCTACAAGCACGAGTATTTCCTTCACTATCCCCAGCGGAGTCGCCACTGTGAGGGGGTCGAAAAACCACGAGGCTAATGCGTGACCTCGTCCCTCGTGGGTGTGATGATTCTTTTATTCAATAAAGTGTAATTGGATTTCCTGTGAGTTTACACCCAATTAACGACAATGAGAAAAACTGACAAAACCCGGTTATCGTGACATAAAGGGAGTGCAATTATGTTTGACCACGACGGCCGTAGGTTCCCTTGTGATCCCTGGTGTGGGGATCTCTGAACATACACCCGCAAGGTAGAGATTGAGGGTTCGGGGGACTGTAACTACCGAGAGGAGTACTCGCTCGTCGATAACTCCAGAGGCAGGATATCCTTACTAGCTCAGCATAAATAATTGAAGGGACATGCGTTAACTATTAAACTAATCTGAGTTGATTTTAACAATATGCAACATATAATACTAGATCGATCGCAATTATCTGATTTAGATTGCATTAAGGGACCTAGCATGATAATCCAATTTCCCAAAAATAATATATTTATTAAGCGTGATAGAACAATCAGATTTCGTTAGTTTAACAGTTCATAAAAAGGGCGAGGAAAGCAATTAAATCATCGAAAAGGGACACATTACGACGTACCCTTGAAAGGTGCGTTAAGGTTCTCAGAAAACTAACCACTTTGACTTTGCTATTTCTCCTTTTTATTTAACGAATCTCAAATTATGGGACAGGATACGTTCTGTTCGATTTATGGATCGCTTGCGACAGAACGCGTGAACAATTTCGCAGCGAGAGGCTTAGGCTAAGGGTTGGAGTCAATACTCAGAATATGAATTGTGTGTTGTTCTTTCACGTCGAATTTGGGGCTATATTTATAGGGAAGAGTTTGTGGAAAGATAGAATTGCAGAGCTCTAATCCATAAAGAATTAGGAAAAAACACGTACCCAGGTATTTTCAGCGCCCAGGCCTGGGCGCCGAAGATTTCGGCGCCCAGAGCCAGGCGTTGAAAATAGGGTCTGGGCTGTTTTCTTAGTCAGATTCGGATTCCTGAAATCCGTAGTGTTTGAGACTTAATCGAGTCTTTTAGTGTGTATCAATTTCATGACGGAATGCGTCTGGGCCCGTTACGAACTCTAGGTTCGTTAGGATTTTAATTAATACGTAACTCTTATTTCCGAATCATATTAGGAATAGGATTCTCGCAGTTTTCTATCTCATTTAGGATTTATGTTGGAGTGAAACACCTAATTCTGACAGGTTTCTATCTTTTATGACTTGCCACTTTTAGAAGCTACCCTTTACGGCAGTTACTATTTTTAGCAGGTTTCCATAAATAGCAGGTTTCTATAAATAGCAGGTTTCGGGTGAAATGAAAAGGGTGATTGAGATTCGTTATTTTATAGGAGATGCGTTGTCAAGTGGAGATTTAAGCTTTCATCATCAAACCTTCCCTTTCGGGAATGGGGACAAATGTAGGTGTCTACAACAGGTAAACATGGGTTAGGATTAGTTTACAACTTTGGGTTCGTTGCCCTTTTCAAAACAAATCTAAGTTACAACGGTTGTGACGAGACAGAGTCGTCAAAAATTCTTTCAACAGGAACTGGCCCGTCGACACGCTCTGGTAAGGCTCCCTCTGCGGACGCGTTGCTGAGGAGGAGGTTGGAGGCACTGGGGAGTGTGTCTCGAGCCAAACCCATCACTGTGCTGTCACCTCCGAGGCCGCCAAAGGCTTCCATCGACTCCAAAGTGACTGGGGAGACTGGTCCGTCCATGCCTGCTGAGAAGAAGCTGCCGCCTCCATCTCGGAAGAGGAATCTTGCAGTGGAGTTTCCTGACGACTATGGGTCGGCAGATGTGCCACGAGTCCAGCTTTGGCCTGAGGTCGACCGTCTATGGATGCCGTCCAGCCGAGAGTGTCAAGAGTCCTTGTCCCCAGTTGCTGCAACTGTCGAGAGCGTCTCAGATGCATGGAGCGTATGCTTTTGCTTTATTTCTTTTTATTCTTTGTCTCCTTTCTTTGCTATATGCCATCATCGTCTCGTCATTTAGCGACTTAGAATTATTTTCTTTTCCTGTTCAAATAGGCCATGCAATCTGCTTTAGCTACACGTCATCATGTCATAATGTTAGAAGATCAAATAGTAAAGCTGAAAAATGACATGAAGAAAGCAAAGCAGGAAGCTGGTCGCCTTGGCGGTATGGCCAAGGAGGCGACGGCTAGAGCTGAGGCGCTGCAGGTGGCGCAGGAAAAGGGGGCTGCTGAGGTTGCAACGCTGAATGCCGAGAAGGAGACGCTGGTTGCTGAGGTCGACGAGCTGAAGACGTCTCTCTCCAAAGTTAAGGCGAGGGTTTTCGAGTGTGCTGGTTACTACACTTGGAAGATGAAGGCCAAAATGATGGAGGAATTCAAGGCGGGAAAACATGTGAGCTGGACTCCTGATGAAGACATTGCTCAGTTCAACGCTGCATTCCCTGAGGACTATATCCCCCTGGTGCCGTTAGCGATGAAGAAGACGTTGAGGAGGGTGCAAATACAACCAGCCCCAATGCCGAGAGGGTGGCGGCACCAGGCGATGGTGAACAAGGGGAGAATGCAGGTCCAGCAGACCCTCATGAGTAGCTCTGTCCCCCCTCCTTAAAAAATATAAAATTTCAATGGTGTTTGTTTTAAACAATGGTTTGTATTAAACACTATTTTGTGTGTTCGGCCTTTGAGAAGGTCGAAAAGATACTGTGGTTGTGTTTCGCCTTGATGGCGGCAGTCTTTTGGATGTTTTTGAGCTTGTCCAAGGGGGCAAGTCATGTAAATATTTTGTGGGTTTTCAATTTTTTGTTGCTTGCTTGTGTTTAGAAAAAATGTGTTTGGTTTTGTGTTTTGTTTTGCAGGTTGGGCACATACCTCGAGTTCGACTTTGGCGATGCCTCCAGCCTGTCAGAGGAGATTCTGCAAAATGTATACTATAGAAAATGTAGATCTGTATTCCATTGTGTATGTAATGTACATTGTAGTGTACCAGGCGTTTTTGTAATGGCCTAAATTGTGTTTTGTAGTTTGTGAAATTGTAATATGTAATGTATACAATCATGTCTGAATAAAATTGACAATGTTTCCTTTCACTTCGTTTCTTTGAGCATGTGTGCACAATTTTGAGTTTTCGTTTTCCTGTATTCTGTGTTGTATACTTCACTTCATCCGTTCTCTCCTTGTCGAATCCATCATCATGTGGGTATCATACTGTCAACATAGCAGAGCGTGAGGAATTGGCCGTTGGTGGAGCCAACGGCCCTCCGATGCTTAAGTCAGTATAGAGCGACATGAAAATGAGAGGAAATTATGACAAGGAGAGAAAAGAAAAGAAAGAAAAGGTTTAAGGAGAAATACTGGACGAAGTCGAGTCGAATGCTTATGTTTGTTATTCCTTCTAAGTGTGCACTTATGTTGGCATCATGTTATTGTCTGCAAAACAGGACGATGGCGTGAGGATTGGCTGTTGGTGGAGCCAACGACCCTCCGATTCCTAAGTCAGTAATGATAATAAGAGAAGGAAAATAAGTAGAAAAGATAGAGAAGAGGGACTTAACTTTTTGTCACTTGTAAATGTATATTGTCCGAGATGTTCTCGGTCTCATGATGCGTCTCACCCACACCGTCTTGGGGGTGTCGACATAATGACGATGGATGCTAGGGTGCCTGTGTGTTAGGAAAAACTAGAAAGCAAGAAAAAAGATTCGGATGTTCAGAAATGGTACAACTTTAGGTGTGTTGCATTCCAACTTCTTGGGATGGACGTGCCGTCTTTGTCAACCAACTCGTACGCGCCATGACCTGTTCGTCTTACGATCTGGTAAGGACCCTCCCATGTCGGAGCCAATTTGCCGTGTCGAGGATCTTTCTTGTTTGGAAAGACTTTGCGCATAACCCAATCTCCTTGCTGAAATACTCGAACCCTCACATTCTTGTTGTAGTTGTTCGCAACTGCTTGTTGGTAGGACGCCATTCTGACCAATGCTGCTTATCTGAGTTCGTCGACAGTATCGATGTCGTAGGCCAAGACTGAGGCGTTCATTCCTGGGGCCATGAAACTGCTTCTTGTTGTGGGGAGCTCGACTTCGGGAGGGATGACTGCCTCACAACCGAGACTAAGTTTCTTTTTTTCTTTTTTTTAGTGCTTTGATTTTGCTCGTATTTAAAATCAATTTTGAGGCTAATTCGGAGGCTTTTTGACTGTTAGCGTGAGATGCATTTTTGTCCGGATTAATTTTTTCTATCCGTGACTCGAAACGGTTTTGAAAATGGAGTTAAGGTGTGGAAGATATGAAAATCTTTGTGTAGGCTTTTTGGGTGGATTGAGGTGCGCGTTGTTAGTGAAGGGTATGATGGAATTATGTTTTATGAATCTGTTTTTTGGTAACATTTGCATTGTTTTGGATTTTGATATCCTTTGATTTCTTTGGGTTGCATGGATTGACTCTTGTGATAACACTGGTTGACTTTTTAGGTTGTTGGGGATATGAATGGGATGGTGCGGTTTATTTTGTGGGTTTCGGGAACTGGTTCCCATGGCACTATTTCAAGACCGAGTGGGCCTCGTTTGTTGGACCTAGAGTGGGCCACCTCTTTATTTTTGTATTTTGCAAGTACATTTGGTGTTCACTTAGTGTTAGAATAAAATTTTAGGAGAAATATTACGCCTTTATTAATTTGGAAAGTAAGGAAAACACACTGAAACAAACTTGACCTATATTCTAAGGGGTCTTAGGACTATCTGAAGTCTTTATTACTTTTCTACCAATCTAAAGAACTACTAGGCGCTTTTAACTACGGTGCTATATGTGGCTCAAGCCTTGGGTTTAGTCTCGTAAAACTTTGGTCCTTCACCGGTACTCATCTTGAATTCTATTCCTTTTGCATTGATCCACTGATATGTCTTCACCCATCCGTTCTCGATCTCTTCTGTTGATGCAGGAGCGATTAACCGGGTTGGATCGAAACCTTCATCTTGTAAAGCTAGGGTAGTCGTCACATTCCCGTCCTCCATGGGCCTCTATTCGTTAAACAATGTCCATGGAGCCTGGGCGTCCAATATTTCAGTTGTTTTAGTCTTGGTGAGGTAGGGTGCCTCATTCAAGGTGTGGCAGTCATGGAATATTTCAAATCCTGGTTTTAGCAAGCCATCCTGAACGAAGGGTTCAGGGAAATCACAGCATGGGTGTCCTTCTCCTTCCCGAACGAACATCCCGTTAAGGGTTCTTTGATATAGGGGAAGGAGGGTGGTTTGTTTGACCTTGTTAAGGCGCAGCCTAGACAGGCGGTCAGCAATATCTTCCTCCGTTGGTCCATAGCCTAAGCCAAAGGGAGTAGATTTGTTGGGTAAAGGATGGAATGTGCATTCCTTCTTCCTTATGCCCAATGGGGTTCCAGGGAAATAACCTTGAGCTAACAGCATTCTAGGGATGACTCGGGATGCATGCGGGTCTAGAAATGCTGGATCATAATCTTCGATGAACTGGATTGTTTCTTCCATTTGAAACCCGTAAAGGTCGTCTGCAGTTTCGGCCGTTCCAACCATAGTACAACTGACGTCGAGAGGAGGGGCGCGGATTTCTAGTATTACCCCGTTATGGTTAAGTTTAACCATTTGGTGCAAGGTAGAAGCCACACCTCCTAAGTCATGGAGCCAAGGTCGCCCCAAGAGGAGGTTGAAAGTGGGTTTGATGTCAATTATTTGAAACTCCGTGGTGCGTGCCACAGGCCCGGTTTGCATGGTGAGGTTGGTTTTTCCCAACACAGGCCTTCGAGAGTTATCATAAGCTCGTACCCCTTACGTGGAGGTTTGGAAGTCATCACTTCCTAGCCCCAAGCAATGGACGGTTCGTAATGGGCAAACATTGACCGCCGAACCGTTATCTACGAGAGCTAGGGGGATGTTTTGTCCTTTGCATCCAACCACTGGATAAAGGGCTTTGTTGTGAGCACCCCCCTCTTTGGGCGAGTCTTTGTCAGTGAAAACTATGGCCTTTTCTCCGGCATCTCTCGTGACATGGATAACCAGTGAGTCAGGTGTGATATCTGTAGGTACTGAGATGAGGTCGAGTGAGCGAATAAGCTTTTCGCGATGTTCCTTTGAAGTACACATGAGATCCCAGATGGTAATTTCGGCTTTGGTTCTTTTTAGTTGTTTCAAGAGAGGATTTTCAATGACTTCCGCGACGGTGGTATGCCGTCCATTCTCAGGAGTTTGCCTAACTGGGATATCGCCCATAGGAGGTGGGTGAATATACGGTTGGTATATCCTTCCGGATCGGGTGAGGTTGTCAACCTCGGGCTCCTGAGGGGTGGTGTCAATGAGAGCATACCCGGGCCACGTTTCAGTAAAGAGGTCTTGGCCCGACGCTTGAGATAGGTAAATATCTTCAGCATCATCATCCCACACACCGCACACTTCTCTCTCGATTCGATCCATAGGGACCACAGCGGGTGGTGCACCTTGGTGCGTAATGTACACCGTAGGGTCGAAGTTCTCATTTTCTGGTTGGTCGAGAGAGATATGACAAGAGCCGAGTGGGCTCTTGTTGTTGTTGGGTTTTCCAACGTTAGGGAGAGGTATCACTTCATCCTCTATCATGTCCTGGATTGTATGTTTTAGATTCCAGCAGTTTTCGGTCTCATGCCCATTTCCTTGATGGAATTTGCAGTAAGTACCTTCGACCCAATATTTTTTCTTGACAGGAGGGTCACGGGTGGGGCCTATAGGTCTCAACTTTCCTTGATTGGTTAGTCTTTCAAAGGCTTGTACCAAAGTCGACCCGAGTGGGGCAAACTTTCGGTCTCGGACCCATCTTCCAGGGCTCCTTCGGGCGGGAGTCTCCTCTACGGCATGGACTTCTTGGGCTTGGGATGTGTTTCCTCTGTTGTAGGTATTGCTTTTGTATGCGGGTTTACTTTGTATTGTTTTTGCGAGATCATCCTCGATCTTTATTCCCACATCATAAACTCTTTTGAAAATGTCAATTCTCAGGTACCTAAGGTGCTGTCTGTAGGCCGGGTCCAGATTGTCAATGAATTTTTGGACCAATTCTGTTTCGGGAGGCCTATTGATTAGTTGGGCCGCCTGATCCCTCCATCTAGCAAAGTAGGTTGTGAAACCCTCATTTTTCTTTTGGAAGAGAACTTCCAGCTCGCGCATGGTGACTTGAAAATCCATGTTCGACGAGTATTGCTTGATGAAGACATTGACAAAGTCTTCCCAAGTGGGGAAGAGCTTAGGGTCCTGGTGATAGTACCATTTGAGCGGCACAGGTTCCAAGGACAAAGGAAAGGCAGGTAAATACATGGACTTGTCCACGCCTTTCAAGTTCATGGCATTCACAAAGCTCAATAAATGATCACGGGGATTATCCGTGGCTTTAAACTTTGGTAAGTCTGATGAACTAAACTTTTCCGGTAGTTTGCCAGGAAAAGGTTCAGGATCGAGGGAGAAGTACTTGCTCCCCATGGTTTGCTGTAGGACCATTTTTTCAATCCTCTTATCGTTATCGAGGTCGTTTTTGGCTTGCGCAGCCGCTAAGGCTTCGTTTTCCATTTTCAGTTGGCCCATGAGTTGGGTCATTTGAGCTATCTGCTCTTGCAATTCTTCGATGGACGTGTTTGAGGGTTCGAACCGAGGTTGGGGAAGCGGAGATCCTTGAAATGAGGGATTACGGACGGAGCTTGGAGTCACTAAACTTGTGTTGGCGATGTATCTTCGAGGCGCACTAACCGTCAATTTCCTGATCGGCACCAAGTGGCAGGACCAGTCCTATGCATAAGATAAGCTAAAGTTTAGGTCCCAAAGTTTCAAGTATTACTTAGTCTAGACTTCGACTCTCTCTATTGGTTTTTCACTCTTTCTTTTGTTGGTACACTTTTTAGTTTTTTTTTTCTTTTGGTCATTCTTTGGATTTTCGAAACACTTGCCCGTGTGACATTCATAATTATTAGCATGTTCGGTTTTTAGTGCCGAGCATTGTCGTCGTAGGAGGCCTAACAACGACGCAAAGAGTTTATTAATTTTTTTTACAAGTCGCTTTTGAAATCGAGTGCTTTTCTTACGCCCTCGTAGCAATTCTTTTTACGAACGTTATTTTGTGCTACGTATTTTCCTTTTGCGCGGGCACCGAGGCTGCTGCGCCTGACCAGAAGGCCAAGCAACAACTTCAGCGCCCAGCGTAGGGCGTGAGAAATTTTGGCGCCCAGTCAGGGGCGTTGAAAATGCGTCCCTGGCTGGTTCTCGTTTTCTGTTTGCGTCTACTTTTTTTTATGCGACTTCGATTTTGCGTGCTTGCCTAATAACGTCCTTTACGCATTGTGCAGCGTTAGTGGGATTCGTTAGAGGCCGTCCCGAGCGTCGCTTATTTTTGTGACGATCGTTCGGGTTTGCGGAACACGTGTTTTGGTATAACTCTTTGGCAAATTGGTTTATGAATGTTTGGGCAATTTTTAAGGTCGTTGGTTTTTCTAGGATAGTTTGTCACACACAATCATATATTTCGCTACACATAACTAACATTTCATCATGAGGCAATAATAATATGTCATGTAGTTTATGATAGGCTTCTATGGGTAGTTATTTGCGCCTGGCTTGGTACCGCTTCTATCGTAGATCCAACACATGCCCCGGTCGAGGTAGTGTCTTCAGCAGACGAATTTCGCTCAACAGGCCAACCCGCAAGTGCAAGCCAAGGGGGCATGCAGGCGAGAGGGACCTAATGGGCGAGCGATTGGGTTTGGGACGGGTGTACTACTAGCGAAAGTGCCGAGGGGACAACATTCGAAGCGTATGCACCCCCCGGTTGGCGATGGGTATCCTTAGTCCCAACTCCCAAGATGAAACACCAAGGGAGCCAAGATTCGTTATGCGGTTCTGTCCGTTCACATTAATATGCTGATTTTCAGGTCGTCCCAACTTGATTGGGAAATAAACGCGGGGTAGGATCGTTTCACCCTTCGGCTATTTTGATTACCTAAAAGCACGAGTATTTCCTTCACTATCCCCAGCGGAGTCGCCACTGTGAGGGGGTCGAAAAAGCACGAGGCTAATGCGTGACCTCGTCCCTCGTGGGTGTGACGCTTCTTTTTGTCAAATCAAGTGTAATGGGATTTCCTGTGAGTTTACACCCAATTGACTAGTAATATAGGAGTCGCCATTCAGTTTTTAACGACAATGAGAAAAACTGACAAAACCCGGTTATCGTGACATAAAGGGAGTGCAATTATGTTTGACCACGACGGTCGTAGGTTCCCTTGTGATCCCTGGTGGTGGGGATCGCTCAACGTACACCCGCATGGTAGAGATTGAGGGTTCGGGGAACTGTAACTACCGAGAGGAGTACTCGCTCTTCGATAACTCCAGAGGCAGGATATCCTTACTAGCTCAGCATAAATAATTGAAGGGACATGCGTTAACTATTAAACTAATCTGAGTCGATTTTAATAATATGTAACGTATAATACTAGATCGAGCGTGATTATCTGATTTAGATTGTTTTAAGGGACCTAGCATGATAATCCAATTTCCCAAAAATATCATGTTTATTAAGCGTGATCGAACAATCAGATTTTAGTTAGTTTAACAGTTCATAAAAGGGCGAGGAAAGCAATTAAACCATGGAAAAGGGACACATTACGACGCACCCTTGAGAGGTGCGTCACGGTTCTCAGAAAAACTAACCACTTTGACTTTGCTATTTCTCCTTTTATTTAACGAATCTCAAATTATGGGACGGGATACGTTCTGTTCGATTTATGGATCGATTGCGACAGAACGCGTGATCAGTTTTGCGGCGTGAGGCTTAGGCTTAGGGGTTTAGAGTCAATACTCAGAATATAATTGTGTGTTGTTGTTCTTTTCACGTCGAACTTAAGGGTCTATTTATAGGAAAGAGTTCGTGGAAAGATAGAATTGCAGAACTCTAATCCACGAGGAATTAGGAAAAAACACGTACCAGGTATTTTCAGCGCCCAGGCCTGGGCGCCGAAGATTTCGGCGCCCAGAGCCAGGCGTTGATAATAGGGTCTGGGCTGTTTTTCTTAGTCAGATTCGGATTCCTAGAATCCGGAGTATTTGAGATTTAATTGAGTCCTTTAGTGTGTA
This sequence comes from Spinacia oleracea, assembly GCF_020520425.1. NCBI lineage: Eukaryota > Viridiplantae > Streptophyta > Magnoliopsida > Caryophyllales > Amaranthaceae > Spinacia > Spinacia oleracea. The sequence continues at coordinate 82,256,550 of NC_079491.1, forward strand.
TTAACCTTGTGACGGGATGCGTCTGGGCCCGTTACGAACTCTAGGCTCGTTAGGATTTTAATTAATACGTGACTCTTACTTTCGAATCATATTAGGAATAGGATTCTCTCGCAATTTCTATCTCATTTAGGATTTATGTTGGAGTGCAACACCTAATTCTGGCAGGTTTCTATCTTTTATGACTTGCCACTTTTAACAACTACCCATTACGGTAGTTACTATTTTTAGCAGGTTTCCATAAATAGCAAGTTTCGGGTGAAATGAAAAGGAGTAATGAGATTTGTTATTTTATAGGAGATGCGTTGTCAAGTGGAGATTTACGTTCTCATCATCGAACCTTCCCTTTCGGGAATGGGGACAAAAGTAGGTGTCTACAGCGTCCAGCAAGCTAGCGCGCCACACAAGACAACCAAGGCCACGCCAGGTCCAGCGCAAGGCCTGGCCCAGCAGGCCAAGGCTGCCAGCATGGCTGCGTGCGCAATGGGCTGCGAGCATGGCTGCCGCGTGGGCTGCGAGGCTCGCGTGGGCCGCAAGGTTTGCGTGGGCTGAGCGCCTGCACGAGCCATGCTCGTGTGTGTGTGTGTTTGTGTCCGATTCAAATCCTAAATCTAATGGGATTCGTTTAAAGATTAAAATCCTAATCCTAATGGATAAATTATTTAATAAGAGTTTTAATAAAATTCTAATTAAGCTAATTAGTTTCCTAGTAGGATTCCAATTTCCTTTCCATACCCCTATAAATATGTGGCACTGGTTCACAATTTATATACAACATTCAAGTATTCAAAGGTAAGAATTTGAGCAAAAATTCAGTCATACACTTGCCAAAAAATAGCCGAATATTTTTAGTACCTTAAGGGCGATTCTAGTTGGTCAATCTTAAGGCGGATCCGGACGTGCTGTGGACTTTCTACGGAGGGACGACACTTGGAGTCCTGAAGACTTGTTCTTGTTCGGTTCGGGCGCAGCAAGGGAGGGCACGCTACGAAGAGTATGCATCCTAATTGTTATTCCAGTAGGAACACACACAAGAGGGGGGGTGAATTGTAATTGGAACTTTGACAAAGTTTCTTGCGGAACTTAGAAATAATAAAGGATCTGAGAATGGAAAAGATAGTAACAACAATTGTGAGAACTTCTTGACACTAATCAAGAAGAGAATTCCTTTTATTATAGTAATTCCTCAATTACAATAATCTCTCAAACACAAGTTCCTCTCAAACTCGTGTTCCTCACAGTAATCTACTCCGATTACAACTCCTTTACTTCTCTCTCTCTCAGACTTAAACTCTAAGTCTAAACAGGATAACTCTATCCTCACTAATACAAAATATAATTCGTGTTTGGATAACTCTAGATATTAATAATGCTTTTGTGTGGATATAAGGAACTTAGGAACTTTGAATTAACTAGGACACAAACTGTTTTAGAAAATCTTTGACAATACGTTTTTAGGAAAGCAAGAACTCTTAGAATGTTTGTGTAATTTCTCAGAAAACATACTTGCCCTTTTATAGATTTATCCCTAGGGTTAGTTCCCTTCAAAACCTCAACTGCCAACTGCTAGTGCTTTGTTCTTCACGTCCCTTGACTTGAGGAACAAGGGGAAGACCACTTCCCACGTTTCAGCAACAAGGCAGTTAGTGGTTTGACTCAATCAAACCCTAAAAGATTTTCTTCAACAGATTTTATTTGTTTACAAAAACTGTGGCAAAAAGGAAAATAAGTTTTGATAAAATAACATAAAACGTAAATCTATTTTATATATTAAAAACTTATTTTTATTTAATTACATGTTTTCATAAAAATTTCTTCCAGAAAAATAAATGGCCTAATTAAATCACAAGTTCCTTGAGTACCCTATATATCTTTTGCAAAATTAATATTTACATAAAATTCTAAGTACAGTAGACTACCTAGACTTTTATGTCTTCCTTTCGTCTGGAACTTGCAACTCAGAAGCTTCAGACGTTCCAGCTCTGGAACAATGATGAGTTCCTCTCTGTCTAACAAAGGAACTCGTGGCCAAGAGTCTGTAATAGTTCTTGTGAGCATGTAGAACTCTTGATATGTAACTGTGTTTCTCCTCTTGTGACTTCAAACTGAAACAGATACAACTTCCAGCTCAGGAACTCCAGTGGTTGTTCCAAGTGTAAATCAGGAACTTCACCATCTGATTCAAGTTCCTATCCTAATAGAAACTTAGGCACTTACCTGTCCAAAGTCATTAGCAACCATAATCAGGAAGTTTGCAATATGTGTGTGTCATCAACCAAAACCTAGGAACAACAATATTCCCCCTTTTTGGTGATGACAACACTTGCAAACTTTTTACAAATGAGAGTAAGCACAAACAGGAACTTATGTAGACTACTGTGAAACAGAACACAAAAATTGAAAAACAAAAGAGAAGAGAAAAAAAAACTTACAGAGAGAGTACACACAAGAAATTGATGCAGGAACTGGGATTGAGTGTACCTTGGAAGTTTGCACCTTGACTTCCCCCTGTTGACATCAACAAAAAGCATAGCACGAAATACAGCCATTCCAAACACAGTGCCCCACGATCAACGTTTGGCAAGTTAAGCTAGCCTCAAAGTATTAAACCAACTCACACAATAAATTAAAAGCAAGCAGTAATGATCAAAACTAGAAAACACAGAGATATGTAACCAAGCAAGTCAAAATAAGATGGAACAAATACCCAAGTTTGAAAATTATACAGACCAAAAGCAAATTAAAAAGATTGTTCCATGGCAAAAGATAATTGAAACATGGGATAGGGTGATTAAGCTTGAGATGGGGAACCAGAACCAGCAGTTTCCTCTATCACAGTCTCCTCAAAAGATTCCAGATTATTGATCTTGGTGAGAATTGAGGCACGAGTTGCATTGGCTTGTTCTGAGTAGTGGTGAAGAGTGGTTTGGAGAGTCTTGACACTGGTAACCAATGCACCTATGTGAGCCTGCATTGAGCTGATCCGGTGATCTGTTCCCTCCTGCAGTTCCACCAGACGGGCAACTGTTGCCTTTAGCTCCAATATCTGATCATCCTTTGCGTTCCAGGCACCCCCATGGTCTTGAACATGTTCCTGTTCAGATGGAACACGACGAACTTTGGACTTTTTGGAGGATCTGGGGGTCCTGTTCCTTGGCACAGCAGTTTCAGGCAGTTCCTCTTGTTTGAGTGGAACAACATCCTCCTCGATGGGCATCTCCTTGACTTCCCCTTCTTCATTTATTTCCATAAAGATAGGCCCTCTTTTCTTGTTTTCCATCATTGCCACCCTCATGCTCTTTCTTTTCCCTTGGGATCCTACACTCTTCTGTTTCCCTTTTGGAACTCGAGACAAAGTTTCCTCCAAGTGTTCGAGTTCCTCCTCCATTTCTTCTTTAACTACAGTTCCCTCCTGATCTTCCTCATCTTGTTTCTCTTCCTTTCCAGCCCTAATGACTTTGCCCTGAACCACCTTAAGATTTAACAGATTGAGCATTTCAAGTTGAAGGATTTGGGTTGATTTTAAGGGAATCACAAAGTATGGGCTAAGGTCAACTGAGAAGCTTTTGAAGATTTCTGTGAGAAGGGAGGAGTATGGAATTTTGAATTTGGGGATACAGGTGGATAGGTGTTTGATCATGATTGCAGGAAAGTTTATGGGAATTTTCCTTTCAAGACAATACATGAGACATGCATCAAACAGACTGGCTATGTTCCTTTTCTGAGTTCGAGGAACTACACCTCTCCACACAATATTAAACAGTAATTTTTGAAGTGGTGAAAAGCAGTTGTGTGAGGTGGAGGTGGATACTTTGGAATCTCCTCCAATGGAACCAATTATATCTTTCTCATCTACATTATCAATGGTCACTGTGATTTGACCTTTTAGCCACATATCCAAACCCCTATTGGGTGTACCAAACAGCTGTTCCAGATAAGAAGCATCAAATTCGATGCGAGTTCCATTCACTTTGCTTGAACATACATTATCAACACATGCAAAGTTTTTGCAGAATTCTTTTATAGCTTCAGGAATTAAAGGTGATTTGGCATAGGTACTCAACAGACTTACCCATTTTTGTTGTTCAAGGATTTCCATCAACTCTTTAAACTTCGTGGCTTCACACCATGTTGAGTTGATTGCAAACCCCTCGACCAGGTTGTTTTCCTTTGCAGTGAGTTTCTTGGACCCTTTTTCTTCCCCCTGAGTTTGAGCATTCTCCTCTGTTTCCTCAATTTGTTCTCCAGAAGCTTCCACTCGACGTTTTTTGGATTTTCTTGTGGAGGATCTAGGGTTTGAAATTGGGGATTTCATTTTGATGTCAGTGTCGATTGGTTCCCCCTGAGTAATTGCGAGTATTGGATTGTGGGATCGAAGAGGAATTGGCGATTGAATGGGTGAGGTATCCATGGGAACTGGAGATGATGGATTTCTTTTTCGTTTGAGGGAAGAGAGATCAGTGTTGTTGCTTGTGAGAACCATGGTGAAGGGTTTTTATAGGTGGAAGGGAAGGTGGTGTCAGTGGAGAAGGCGTGTGAGAGAGAGAGAAAGGGGGTTGCATGGATTGAATGTAGAAAGTGAAGAGTTTCTCCTATTTATTGCCAATGGAACCGTTTCAAACATTCTTTGAATATGGGTATTCGATTTTTGAATTTTAAAAAAAATTAAAAGAAAAATATAGAAATAGATTAAATTAAAACTGTGTTTGACTTGGTATTGACTTGCTTAATTTTGCATCTCTGAATTAACTAGTTTGAAAGGAACTGCTTACCTTGCACATTTGGAGTGTGAGTGTATTTGCCACGATGGTAAGCTTCAACTATGTTTGCACACAAGATTTTGTGTTTGTAATAGTCTATATGTACTATAATTTTTGCTTTTGCCTTATAGGAACTTCAATTTAGCAATTACCTTAGCTTGATCATTCCGAGTTCCATTCTCATTTTCTCATGTTTCTCCCTGTTCAAAGGCTTAGTTAAAATATCAGCAATTTGGTGATCAGTTTGGCGAAAATCTAATTTGATCAAACCTTTCTCAACATTATCTTTAAGGAAATGGTGTCTAATGTGGATGTGTTTGACCCGGGAATGATGAACCGGATCTTTTGAAATACAAATAGCACTAGTGTTATCACAATAGATAGGAACACAATCATAGATAATACCAAAATCTCTTAACTGTTGTTTTATCCATAGAATTTGTGAGCAACAAGCTGCAGCAGCTACATACTCAGCTTCAGCTGTGGATAGAGCAACAGTGTTCTGTTTCTTGGAACCCCAAGTAATCATGCATGGACCTAGGAACTGTACCATACCTGATGTGCTTTTTCTATTCACTAAGTCACCTGCATAGTCAGCATCAGCATATCCTTTTAGCTCGAATGATCCACTTCTTGGATAGTATAGGCATAGGTCATCAGTTCCTTTGAGATATCTTAGTATTCTTTTCACAGCAGTTAAATGGGACTCCTTTGGATTGGATTGAAATCTTGCACATAGTCCAACACTAAAAGAAATGTCAGGTCTACTGGCTGTTAAATATAATAGTGATCCAATCATACCTCTGTATTTCGTTTGATTCACACTTTTCCCATTTGGATCAGTGTCTAATCTGGTAGCTATTCCCATGGGAGTGTGGTTTACTTTGGCTGATTCTAGCTCATATTTCTTTAGGAGTTCCTTCACATACTTTTGTTGGTGTATCATGATTCCCTCCTCAGTTTGCTTGATTTGTAAACCAAGGAAGAAGTTGAGTTCCCCCATCATGCTCATTTCAAATTCACTGCTCATCAAGTTTGCAAAATCCTTGCACAAATTCTCATTAGTTGCTCCAAATAATATATCATCAACATAAATTTGAACTACTAACAAGTCAGTTCCTCTAGATTTTAAAAATAAAATTTTGTCTATTCTACCTCTTTTAAAATCATTTTGGAGGAGGAACTTTGATAATCTCTCGTACCAAGATCTAGGGGCTTGTTTTAGTCCATAGAGAGCCTTATCTAGTTTGTAAATGTGATTTGGAAATTCGGGATTTTCAAATCCAGGGGGTTGTTCCACATAAACATCTTCCTCTAAGAAACCGTTTAAGAAAGCACATTTAACATCTATTTGATAAAGTTTAAAACCCATGAAGGCAGCAAAAGCAATTAAGATTCTAATGGCTTCTAATCTAGCAACAGGTGCAAATGTTTCTTCAAAGTCAATACCTTCCTGTTGGTTATAACCTTTGACCACTAACCTTGCCTTGTTCCTTATGATTGTTGCATGTTCATCTTTCTTGTTCTGAAACACCCATTTCAGCCCTATCACCTTCTGGTGCTTTGGTTTGGGTTCCAAGTGCCACACTTTGTTTCTTTTGAATTCATTTAATTCTTCTTGCATGGCTATGATCCAGTCAGCATCCTCCAGAGCCTCAATGTGATTTCTTGGCTCAAATATGGAGAGGAACGCGTGGAATGCACAAAAGTTCCTTAGCTGTGACCTTGTCTGAGTTCCTTTTCTGATGTCACTCATAATGAGTTCCATTGGGTGAGACTTTTGATGCTTCCAAGGTTTAGGTTGAAACTGAGCTACTGGTGTTGTGGCATTTTTGTCAGTTCCTTCTATGACCTGAGTTCCCTGTTGGTCATTGTGGGGTTCCTCTGGTTCTGGTGTTGTTTCTGGATCTTGTTGGATTTCTTCGTGTTCCACTTGTACGGGAACTTCTTGATTTTGTTGAGCAGTTCCTCTGGCTGTGTGTTTGCTTGGTTGGAACTCCTCATCATTTTCTGCAGCACGAGATAAACCAATCTCGAAATGTTCTTGTTCCTGTACTATATCAGTTTTGTTAGATTCATCAAATATTATATGTACACTTTCCTCAACACACATAGAACTTTTGTTGTAGACTCTGTAAGCTTTGCTACTTAAGGCATATCCTACGAACACTGCCTCATCGCTTCTTTCATCAAACTTCCCCAAGTTCCTTTTTCCATTGTTGTGGACAAAACATTTACTACCAAAGGCTCTAAAGTAAAAGATGTTGGGTTTTATACCTTTTAGTAGCTCATATGGGGTTTTGTTTAGGATTGCTCGAATCATAACTCTATTTATAATATAACAAGCTGTATTGACTGCTTCAGCCCAGAAGTTCCTAGGCAGAGAACTGGCTATTAACATGGTTCTTGCCATGTCCTCTAAGGTTCTATTTTTCCTCTCAACAACTCCATTTTGTTGTGGAGTTCTGGGAGCTGAGAAATTGTGGTCCATACCTTGTTCCTTGCAGTATTCATCGAATTTGTAATTTTCAAATTCTGTTCCATGATCAGATCTTATATGGATCAGTTGATGACCTGTAGTTTTCTGGATTTTCTTTGAAAATGCAACAAACTCATCAAACGTTTCATCTTTGCTTGTTAGAAATATGACCCAAGTAAAGCGAGAGTAATCATCAACAATAACTAATACATATTTTTTCCCACTTCTGCTTTGAATTCTCATTGGGCCACAAAAGTCCATATGGATGAGTTCCAATGGTTTTGTGGTGCTTACCAATTTCTTAGACTTAAAGGAACTTCGGACATGCTTGCCTTTTGCACATGCATCACACACTTTATCAGTTAGGAACTTGATTGAGGGGAGTCCTCGAACCAGTTCCTTTGATCTTAGTTTGTCAAGCAGGGAGAAACTAGCATGTCCAAACCTCCTGTGTCATAGTAGGGAATCTTCCTCAAAGGCACTGAGGCAGGTTAAATTGTTCCTGGGAACTGTATTGAGATCCACAGAATATGTGTTCCCTTTACGAGTTCCTTCCAAGATAACCTTCCCAGTGTTATTATTAATGATTTGACAATTTTCAGAAGTAAAACTTACAGAGTTTCCTTTGTCACAAAATTGAGAAATTCTTAGTAGACTGTGCATTAAACCCTCGACTAAAAGTACATTTTCAATGGCATAGGAACTTGACCTTCCAACTTTTCCAATTCCAACAATTTCTCCTTTCATGTTGTCTCCAAAGGTCACAGTTCCTCCATTGTAGGCTTCTAGTGAGAGGAATTTAGATTTGTCTCCTGTCATGTGTTTGGAACACCCGCTGTCGAGATACCACGAGCTGTTCCCCTTCACTAGAATCTGTAAAGAGATCAAAGGTTAATTACAGGAACTCGGGTTTCCTCGAGTTCCTTTTGAACTACAACTTCTGACTTCTTAACCCATTTTTGCTTTACATAATTTATGTTTCTTTGATCCTGTTCCTTCATCTTGGAACACTCAGTACTTACATGACTTCCACTTCCACATGAGAAACAGACTTTCACACTAGGAAGATACACATACTTTTTCTTATGACTAGTTTTATGATTAAAGCCCAATCCTTCTGTTCTCTTAGATTGAGCATTCTCAATCCATTTGGGAGGAACTTTAGGTGGTTGTCTCTGTGCCCTGGCCATGGCTAGTTCCCTTTCTAGTTTCTCTTTCTGTTCCTTTGTGGTGATCAGATCTTTGTTTAAATTTTCTAAGTCGATGTTAAAAACTCCCATGTTGATCTCCAAGGATTTTGTAGGATCTAAACTTAGATTAAACATCTTATATTGACTGAGTTGTACTTGTAGAAGGATGTTTTCATTTCTAATTTTCTCGAATGACTCATTAATAGAGGTATTTCTATCTAGCAATTCAAAGAACCTGCCTTGAACATCAGATCTAATATTGTTCAGATAATTTATATGGTCTTTACTGAGTTCCAAGGCTCTATCACTTTGTGCTTTTAACATACTTAGCTTTTTGTAATCATCTAGAGTTTCTAGCAACATTTCAATTAGTTTTGACTTTGAAAGGCACTGAAGAGTGGAGGAACTTACTTCTTCTGATGGAACTTGATCAGTTCCTTCTGTTCTAGCCATAAGGCAGAGATTTTCAGTTTCTTCATTTGGTTGTTCCTCATCGTCTTCTAAGTCTGTTGCTTCGCCCCATGCAGCTATCATGGCCTTCTTGAAGTTTGGCCTGTTGAAGGTAGACTTGTTAAAGCGATCCTTGACCTGTTCCTTCCCTTTTCCTCTGGTTTTGTCGTTCTCCCACAGAGGGCATTCACGAATTTGATGATCAGTTTCTCCACATTTGAAGCAACCTTGCTCAGTTTTGGAACTAGTGATTTTCTTAGCAAAGTTCCTTCCTTTCTGGTTTCCTGGTTTGAAGTTCCTGTAGAGCTTTCTCATTCTTCTAACCAGCATGGTAGCCTCTTCTTCATCTGGTTCAGATTCGTCAAGTTCCTCAGCTTTTAGAGCAAGTCCTCGATTTCTAGAGCTCTCAGGAACAGCAGCTCCAAGATGCAATTCATGTGTCATCAAGGAACCAGCAAGTTGTTCAATGTTGAACTTGGTAAAGTCCTTGGTCTCAAACAGTGCAGTGACCTTTGTTCTCCAACGATCATCTTGTGGCATGCTTCTTAGTATTTTTCTTACCTGTTCATCTGTGGGAATGATTCTACCAAGAGAAACTAATTCATTAGTTATGTTAGTAAATCTAGTGAACATTTCTTGAATAGTTTCTTTTGGAAGCATTTCAAATCTTTCATATTTAGACATCAAAAGGTCAATTTTGGAACGCTTAACTTCATTAGTTCCTTCGTGGGTTACTTGTAGTAATTCCCAAATCTGTTTTGCGTTCTTGCACCCCATGACCCTGTTGTGTTCATGAGGTACAAGTCCACAATGCAAGATTTTGACAGCCATAGCATTCATCTCATATTTATCAAAGTCTTCTTTAGAAAATTCAGACATTGGTTTAGGAACTACCTCGTTTTCAGCATTGGTCTTTGTTACCTTGAAGTCTCCAACTTCAATTACACGCCAAACTTGGTAATTTTCAGCTTTGATGAATATCTCCATTCTGTTCTTCCAGTATGAGTAGAACTTGCCATTGAACATAGGTGGCCTTTGTGTCGAGTAACCTTCTTCCAGTTTCTCTTGTGAGTTCATACTATCAGGAACTTGACTCAAACAGGGTTTCCTGTGTTTTTAGTGAGTACTGGCTCTGATACCAACTGTTATTCCAGTAGGAACACACACAAGAGGGGGGGTGAATTGTAATTGGAACTTTGACAAAGTTTCTTGCGGAACTTAGAAATAATAAAGGATCTGAGAATAGAAAAGACATTAACAACAATTGTGAGAACTTCTTGACACTAATCAAGAAGAGAATTCCTTTTATTATAGTAATTCCTCAATTACAATAATCTCTCAAACACAAGTTCCTCTCAAACTCGTGTTCCTCACAGTAATCTACTCCGATTACAACTCCTTTACTTCTCTCTCTCAGACTTAAACTCTAAGTCTAAACAGGATAACTCTATCCTCACTAATACAAAATATAATTCGTGTTTGGATAACTCTAGATATTAATAATGCTTTTGTGTGGATATAAGGAACTTAGGAACTTTGAATTAACTAGGACACAATCTGTTTTAGAAAATCTTTGACAATACGTTTTTAGGAAAGCAAGAACTCTTAGAATGTTTGTGTAATTTCTCAGAAAACATACTTGCCCTTTTATAGATTTATCCCTAGGGTTAGTTCCCTTCAAAACCTCAACTGCCAACTGCCAGTGCTTTGTTCTTCACGTCCCTTGACTTGAGGAACAAGGGGAAGACCACTTCCCACGTTTCAGCAACAAGGCAGTTAGTGGTTTGACTCAATCAAACCCTAAAAGATTTTCTTCAACAGATTTTATTTGTTTACAAAAACTGTGGCAAATTTTTAGGAAAATAAGTTGATAAAATAACATAAAACGTAAATCTATTTTATATATTAAAAACTTATTTTTATTTAATTACATGTTTTCATAAAAATTTCTTCCAGAAAAATAAATGGCCTAATTAAATCACAAGTTCCTTGAGTACCCTATATATCTTTTGCAAAATTAATATTTACATAAAATTCTAAGTACAGTAGACTACCTAGACTTTTATGTCTTCCTTTTGTCTGGAACTTGCAACTCAGAAGCTTCAGACGTTCCAGCTCTGGAACAATGATGAGTTCCTCTCTGTCTAACAAAGGAACTCGTGGCCATGAGTCTGTAATAGTTCTTGTGAGCATGTAGAACTCTTGATATGTAACTGTGTTGCTCCTCTTGTGACTTCAAACTGGAACAGATACAACTTCCAGCTCAGGAACTCCAGTGGTTGTTCCAAGTGTAAATCAGGAACTTCACCATCTGATTCAAGTTCCTATCCTAATAGAAACTTGGGCACTTACCTGTCCAAAGTCATTAGCAACCATAATCAGGAAGTTTGCAATATGTGTGTGTCATCAACCAAAACCTAGGAACAACACTAATTATGCTAATTGTTATGTGGCAATTAATTTGGAATCCTGGCGTTTATGGTTTTTCCACATGATTATATTCGTTTATATGTATCATAACCTAACAAGTATGTACTGTGCTTCTCCTAGATCCTTCATCGAAAAACATTTCCCAAGCCAAATCTTGACAGAGTTCAACATAGGAATGTCATTTCCGATAAGTAATATGTCGTCGACGTATAATACTAGAAAAGCAATTTTGCTCCCACTGACCTTCTTGTATACATAAGATTCCTCTGCGTTCTTGATGAAACCAAAGTCACTGACTGCTTCATCAAAACGTATATTCCAGCTCCTTGATGCTTGCTTCAATCCGTAGATTGATTTCTTAAGCTTGCATACCTTTTTAGCATTCTTTGGATCCTCAAAACCCTCAGGATGTGTCATAAACACAGTTTCTGTTAAAACGCCGTTTAAGAAAGCGATTTTGACATCCATCTGCCATATTTCGTAATCGTAATATGCAGCGATTGCTAACATTATCCGAATAGACTTTAGCATTGCAACTGGTGAAAAGGTTTCATCGTAATCCACACCGTGGACTTACCTGTAACCTTTTGCAACCAATCTAGCTTTAAAAACTTCTAGTTTCCCATCCTTGTCCTTTTTCAGTTTGAAAACCCATTTTCTTCCTATGGCTTGGTAGCCATCTGGCAAATCGACCAAATCCAAAACTTGGTTTTCAGACATGGAGTCTAATTAAGATTGCATGGCTTCTTGCCATTGCGTGGAGCTAGGGCTCGTCATAGCTTGTTTGTAAGTTGCAGGTTCATCACTTTCAAGTAATAGAACTTCATAGCTCTCGTTCGTCAAAATACCTAAGTACCTTTCCGGTTGAGATCTATATCTCTGCGATCTACGTGGGGTTACATTTCTAGATGGTCCTTGATTCTCACCAGATACTTCTAAAGATCTCTGAGTTTCATCCTGAATGTCATCTTGAGCATTCTCTAGAGTTTGTTGTTCGCCTCGAATTTCTTCGAGGTCTACTTTTCTCCCACTTGTCATTTTGGAAATGTGATCTCTTTCCAAAAAGATACCATCTCGAGCAACAAACATCTTGTTCTCAGATGTATTGTAGAAGTAATACCCCTTTGTTTCCTTTGGATAGACCACAAGGATACATTTGTCAGATTTTGGTTGAAGTTTGTCTGAAATTAATCGTTTGACGTATACTTCACAACCCCAAATCTTAAGAAAAGACACTTTTGGAGGCTTTCCAAACCATAACTCATATGGAGTCTTTTCAACAGCTTTAGACGGGGCTCTATTTATAGTGAGTGCAGCTGTGTTTAGTGCATGTCCCCAAAATTCTATTGGATGTTCGGCCTGACTCATCATTGATCACACCATGTCTAGCAAGGTTCTATTCCTCCGTTCTGACACACCATTCCATTGAGGTGTTCCGGGAGGATTCAATTCTGATAGAATTCCACATTCTTTCAGATGGTCATCAAATTCATAGCTCAGATATTCACCGCCTCTATCAGACCGCAGTGCCATAATCTTCTTGCCTAATTGATTCTCTACTTCAATCTGAAATTCCTTGAATTTGTCAAAGGATTCAGACTTATGCTTCATTAGGTAGACATAACCATATCTACTGAAGTCATCAGTGAAAGTGATAAAGTAGTTGAAACCACCTCTAGCATTTGTACTCATAGGTCCACATACATCTGTATGGATTAAACCCAATAGTTCAGTTGCTCTTTCCCCAACTTTAAAGAAAGGTTGCTTTGTCATTTTGCCAAGTAAACATGATTCGCACTTACCATAATCCTCTAAGTCAAATGGTTCTAGAATTCCTTCCTGTTGAAGTCTTTCTATGCGCTTTATGTTTATAAAACCATAACTCATATGGAGTCTTTTCAACAGCTTTAGACGGGGCTCTATTTATAGTGAGTGCAGCTGTGTTTAGTGCATGTCCCCAAAATTCTATTGGATGTTCGGCCTGACTCATCATTGATCACACCATGTCTAGCAAGGTTCTATTCCTCCGTTCTGACACACCATTCCATTGAGGTGTTCCGGGAGGATTCAATTCTGATAGAATTCCACATTCTTTCAGATGGTCATCAAATTCATAGCTCAGATATTCACCGCCTCTATCAGACCGCAGTGCCATAATCTTCTTGCCTAATTGATTCTCTACTTCAATCTGAAATTCCTTGAATTTGTCAAAGGATTCAGACTTATGCTTCATTAGGTAGACATAACCATATCTACTGAAGTCATCAGTGAAAGTGATAAAGTAGTTGAAACCACCTCTAGCATTTGTACTCATAGGTCCACATACATCTGTATGGATTAAACCCAATAGTTCAGTTGCTCTTTCCCCAACTTTAAAGAAAGGTTGCTTTGTCATTTTGCCAAGTAAACATGATTCGCACTTACCATAATCCTCTAAGTCAAATGGTTCTAGAATTCCTTCCTGTTGAAGTCTTTCTATGCGCTTTATGTTTATATGGCCTAATCGACAATGCCACAGATAGGTGAGATCTGAATCATTCTTTTTGGCCTTTTTTGTATTTATGTTATAAACTTGTTTGTCGTGATCTAATAAATAAAGTCCATTGACTAATCTATCAGATCCATAAAACATCTCTTTAAAATAAAACGAGCAACTATTGTCTTTTATTAAAAAGGAAAATCCCTTAGCATCTAAGCAAGAAACTGAAATGATGTTTTTAGTAAGACTTGGAACATGGAAACATTCTTCCAGTTCCAAAACTAGCCCAGAGGGCAACGATAAATAATAAGTTCCTATAGCTAATGCAGCAATCCGTGCTCCATTTCCCACTCGTAGGTCGACTTCACCCTTGCTTAACCTTCTACTTCTTCTTAGTCCCTGCGAATTGAACATAAGTGTGAGCCACAACCTGTATCTAATACCCAAGAAGTTGAATTAGCAAGTATAAAGTCTATAACGAAAATACCTGAAGATGGAACGACTGTTCCGTTCTTCCGATCTTCCTTAAGCTTCAAGCAATCTCTCTTCCAATGCCCCTTCTTCTTGCAGTAGAAGCATTCAGATTCAGAAGTGGATTGGCTCACCTTCTTCTTTTCAGATTTGGTGCCGCCAGATTGCTTAGTCGGGCTGGCCTTCTTGCCAACTTTCTTAGCATTCCTCTTCTTGCCAGATTTCTTGAACTTTCCCCCACGCACCATAAGCACATCTTGCTTATCACTTTTGAGCTTCTTTTCAGCGGTCTTCGGCATACCGTGAAGCTCAGTGAGCGTTTTGTCCAGACTATTCATACTATAGTTCAACATGAACTGATCATACCCGTTATGAAGAGAATGGAGGATAGTGTCTATAGCCGTTTCCTGAGAAAATTGCTGATCCAGCTGACTCATATTCTCAATGAGTCCAATCATTTTGAGACCATGTGGACTTACGGGCTCGCCTTTCTTAAGCTTGGTCTCAAGAATTTGCCTATGAGTCTCGAATCTTTCGACTCGAGCCAGATCTTGGAACATGTTCTTTAACTCACTGATGATCGTGAAAGCATCTGAGTTGATGAACGTTTTCTGTAGATCTGCACTCATGGTTGCAAGTTTTAGACACTTTACATCCTTGTTGGCATCAATCCAACGATTGAGAGCTGCCTGAGTGACCCCGTCGCCTGCGGTTCGGGCATCACCTCTTCCAGGACATTCTCCTTTTCTTCCTGCATAAGAACTATTTGCAAGTTCCTTTGCTAGTCAAGGAAGTTTTTCCCGTTCAACTTCTCCTTTTCGATAATTGATCGGATGTTGAATGAATTTTTGTTTGCCATAGTTAAAACTACAATTGAAAGAGAATAAACAAATAAATAACCATTCACAGTTCTCTTAATAAACTTAAATTCTAGCATACATGCATAATTTATCATTTATTAAGCATTTTATTCAAGTTATGTGTTCCGGCAGGTGTGAATAAAATGATTCCAAGATCCTTAAATCATTGAAGAATTAAGCACCTTATGTATTTAGACTCAATTCTAAAATCTTTTAGGTAAGCAAAGCCTTTCCTAATAGTCTAGAAACTACTCTTGGTTGATAGGTACGTCTAAGGACTTATTAGGTAAACCTATCTCATTTGCCACGACATAAAATGACTCCTTACTTATACCGTTGAGTTTTACCAAAACTAACATGTACTCACAATTATTTGTGTGCCTTACCCCTTTAGGATCAATAAGTAACACCTCGCTTAGGCGGAAAACTATTACTAAGATTGATGTAAAGGTTATCCAAGTAAGTGTTATTTTGGCATGGCACCTTTTAACTCAATTTTTAAAGTTTGGAACTTAAGGCTCTTACTATGTTGGTTAGATTTTAAGTGAACTAAAATCCTTAATCATGCAACATAATCAAGCCATAATCTCATGCATAATTAAGACATATTTAGAGCAATAAATAACTTAAAACATGCATAAGATATAATTGTGATCTAGTATGGCCCGACTTCATCTTGAAGCTTCAACTTCAAACTCCGTCTTGAAAATGGATTGGAACTCCGTCTTGAATTTCACCATGGGAGGCGCCATTTTCTTCAAATAGGATAAGCTATAATTTAAACTAATTACAACTATTTGATGGTACGCAGACCATATTTAAATTAAAAACTTTGGTGCATTAGACCAATTTTACATTCAAATTAACGGTACACATACCATATTTTCTATCCTATTTGGGCCATACTAGTCACTTTCCATAACCTGCAAAACAGTACATTTATAATATACCATTCACCCATTCATTTATCAATGAATGGCCTACATAGCTGGTTAGTAGAACATATTATGCATCACATAAATATTTGTAGCAATTAATCAAGGCTTCCAATAATCTACCAATTATTCAATCCTTATTAATTCTAATCAAGTTGTTTTAACCTTAAAGGAATGTAGACCTAATCAAGAGTTTATGATTAAAACGCTCCCACTTAAACCAATAAATTTACATGCTTTACTAATTTTAAACATAAAATTGTATTTCCTAGTCTAATCGGAAACATACAAATTTAATTAAAATTTAAAGCTCATATAAATTATTATTTGAATCCTTTAATTTATTTTCAGTTTATTAATTAATTAATTTAAATTTAATCAAGGTTTTAATTTTAGTAAAATAATTAGTATAAATAAAATTTATAATAATTAAATTTTTCAAAATTAAATTCCAGGAAAAAATTAAATTACGAATTTTAAATTTAATTAAAATCGTTTTCCAATCTGAAAATCAAAATTAAATTCAAAGCGCATCATCGGGTCAAGACGAGGCCATGGGTTTGCGCCCATGCCCCGTCGAGTCCTCGAGGCAGCATCGCCCCTCACGAGTGATCGCACAGCAAGGCACGAGCAGCAGCCACGCGCAAACGCAGCAAGCCAAGCCACGCTTGCGCGCAGCATTGCTCGCTGGCTTCGTAGCGCAGCAGCTGCTTGGCGAGGCAGCGCTCGCTGTGCGCAAGCCATCGCTCGTTGCCCGCGCGCGCGCCTGCCTTACTCTCTTGCCTTGCCTCTTCGCCCATCCTCCCATGCCCATCGCGGCACTCGACGCAAGGCAGGGCTACTGCCTTGTGCTCGCGTGCCACTCGTCTTGCTCGCTGCATTCGTACCGCATGGGCGACGAGCTCCCTTGCTCGTCGTCGCATGCCCGCACCAAACAACACCCCTTAAGGGTAACACGTAGCGTCCATTGCTTTGTGCGTGCAAGATTCATGAGCGGATTATATAAAAATCAAAACTTTTTAATTTAAATTTATAGACAAATTAATAAATCATATTAATTTCATAAAATTAAGGCGAAAAATCAAAAATTTATTATTCAAATTAATTTCCGATTATGATGGATTCAAATCTAGGTCATAAAAAAATTACCAAATTTAACAAATTTTATGGTGGTTTTTAATCATGGATGCCTAATTAAATTGTCAATTAATTATGAAAATCAAATCAAATTCTAAATTATTCGAATTTCAACAAATTAATTACAATTACAAATTAGGTTGTATAATTAACAAGCTTAGGCATTAAAATTGTTAAACATATACAGTAGGTCAATCAAAAATTCAAGATTTACAAACAAGAATCGCAAATATTTAATTTAACATCTTTAAAATTACAAATTTTGCGTTCGAAAAACTAAAACCTCCGAAAAGTCATAGTTAGGCTTCGAATTTGGGAATTCTGGGTTCGACATCAAATTTTTTATTTTAGTCAAAATTTTAAAACGTCGTTTACATGCGAAATTCACTATAAAATTATACCATTTCGACCATTATTGACTAAATTGCCGAAAATTCTGCAAACATATAATTAAATAATCGCACGAATTTGCAATTAATTACAAAAAACGAAATTAATCACCCCTTTAATTCATTGCAAATTTATAAAATTTTAACCATGTTAACTATAATTTCTTATGGAATTAATTAGAGGCTCGTGATACCACTGTTAGGTTATGATACATATAAAGCATATATATTTCATGCGGAAAAACCATAAAGTCAGGAATCCAAATTAATTGCCACATAACAATTAGCCTAATTTAGGATGCATACACTTTGTAGCGTGTCCTCCCTAGCTGCTCCCGAACCGAACAAGAACAAGTTTAGGACTCCAAGTGTCGTCCCTCCATAGATAGTCCACAGCACGTTCGGATCCGCCTTAGACTTAATTAACTAGAATTGCACCTAAGGTTTTAAGTTATTCGAATAATTTGAGGCAAATTAATGTTAGTTTTAATCCTTAAAACTTACTCCCTCCGTCCCGGAATACTCGACCCGGTTTGACCGGCACAGAGTTTAAGGGACTTGAATTGACTTATTTAATTTAATAGGTAGTAGTTGATAGTGGGGTATTATTTTAATGTAGTTAGTGGGAGGTGGGTTAAGAGGTGGGGTTGGGGGAGAGTAGGGGTTGAATTTTTAATTATTTTTTGTATGGAGTAGGGGGTAGGTGGGTTAATAGGGGTGAAGTGAGAAATAATATAATATTGTTAGAATATTTCCATTTTTAGAAACAGGTCAAGTATTAAGGGACGGCCCAATAAGAAAAACAGGTCAAGTATTCCGGGACGGAGGGAGTATGTGAATACTTGAAAAATGTGTTTTTAAATTGTGAATACCATCACATATTTATAGGGTTGGAATAATGGAATTAGAAGTCTACTTGGTTTCAATTAATCTAATCCTATTAGAATTAGACATTAATTAAAACTAATAAAGTTATTGTTTAATTAAACAACTAACTCTAGTAACTTTAGGAAATTAATCTTTTAATCTAATCCTAGTTGCTTAAGGATTCGATGCATGCACGAACTTCAACACACACATGCGCACGGCCCACAAGGGGCGTTGGCCATGCGCGCGCGCGGAGCAGGCTTCGGCCCACAGCTGCTCGCAGCCCACGAGCTTGGGCGCGCCTGTTGCCATGCGCCCTGGGCCTGGCCTTGCGTGCTGCTTGGCTGGGCCTGCATGCCTTGGTTGCTGCTGTGTAACTGTGTTGCCTTGCGCGCTGGGCTTGCTAGGCGCGGGCCTGGCTTTGTGCTGGGCCTTGCGTCTAGCAAGCTCGTCCGATATTCATTTCGTACGACGCGCTTCCGATTAATTTTCCGATTCCGGAACTCATTTCCTATTCGAACAATATTTAATATTTCCGATTCCGGAATTAATTTCCGTTTCGAACAAATATTTAATATTTCCGTTTCCGGAATTATTTTCCGATTCCGATAATATTTCCGATTCTGACAATATTTCCGTTTCCGGCAATATTTCCGATTCCGGCAATATTTCCATTTCCGATAATATTTTCCGATACGTACCATGTTTCCGTTTCCGGCAACATCTACGACTTGGATAATATTTATATTTCCGATACGATCCATATTTCCGTTTCCGGCAATATCATCGTTTCCGGAGTATTCATTTCTTGCTTGTGACGATCTCAGCTCCCACTGAAACCAAGATCCGTCGATTCCGAATATCCATAGATAGAGTATTTAATGCCATTAAATACTTGATCCGTTTAAGTACTATTTGTGTGACCCTACGGGTTCAGTCAAGAGTAAGTTGTGGATTTATTAATTCCACTTGAACTAAAGCGGCCTCTAGCTAGGCATACAGTTCACTTGATCTCACTGAATTATTAATTAACTTGTATAATTAATTAATACTGAACCGCATTTATTAGACTTAACATTGAATGCATACTTGGACCAAGGGCATTATTTCCTTCAATTACTCCCTCCGTATTATTTTAAGAGATACACTTGGCTGGGCACGGGTATTAAGAAGAAGAATTGAATGAAATAAAATAATAAAGCAAGTGGGATATGGTAGATATTTTAATAAGTAAACAAGTGGGGACCATGTCATTTTGTGGGGTGGGAGGTGGGGTGGGTTTATGAAATTATTTGTTTAATAGGATAGTGGGTCATAAGATAAATTAGATGTATTATTTAATTAGATGGTGGGGTTGATAAGTTACTAAAACTGGCAAGTGTATCTCTTAAATAAATACGACCGGAAAAGGCAAGTGTATCCCTTAAATAAATACGGGGGGAGTACCAACTAAAACTCATAGGAATTGAAGTTGGTCGCTGATTGTCATTAATTGTGGGAACTCAAGGAAAGTTGGTTTTTTTAAAAAAAAAAAAAGAAATAACGACCGCTAAATGGTCAGAGATATTAAATAGGCGCAAATATGATGGTGCAAGGGTGTGCACGTTGCTCTTGGTGCACCGGTATCAAAACGACAGGCAATAAATGTAAAACGCGGATTTCTTATTAAATCTGGAGGAGAAAAGAACATCTTTTGTTGAACAAAAGAACAAACGAACTTTTTGTTAAAAAAAGAACAAGGAATTCTCTGTTCTATTCAGATGTGTTTTATTATGTTCTTTTGTTTTCACTCCATTTTGCGGGTATATATTCCTGTATTTTTCATAATTTTGAAATCAGAATTTGTGAAGTGGAGAGAGAAACTGTGATAAACTGTAAATTTGATTTTAGAGAGAGAAAGTAATTGAAAATTCTCAGATATTGGTTGATTTTTCTACTTCAATATTAATTTCTATCGATTCTTCTTCTTCAAATTTGAATTTCTCAGCTGATAATCAGATTTGTGAAGGTAGTTTTTCAATTTTTTTAATTACGAATTACATATTTTGAAGATTTTGATTTCGCAATTATCGTGTTTTTGATTATTTTGATCCTTTTGATTTCCCAATTACTTTGATTAATGTATTTAGATTATATATTTTGATGATTATGATTTCGCAATTTCGCAATTACTTCGCAATTATTTTGCAGTTCTTTTGGTACTGTTTTGAAATTCTTTATAGTTGTTCGTTTCTCTATCTTAATATGTTCGTTTAGGCTTTGTTGTTGTTATTTTATGTACTGGTAATGTTCTTTCTTTCTTTTATTCGTATTCATGCAGAATTTGAATGTTCTTTTCTTTAACTTTTGTTGTTCTTTCTCATATGTTGCTTTTTCCCTCCTGTAGTTTTCTGTTTTTTTATTAATTTTGAGTTTCTTGTTCTTTTATTTATGGTTTATGTTCTTTTTAGGTTTTTCAACGTTTTTTTTTTTTAATTTTTCAAGTATTATTATCAATATTTGATTATCTTGTTCTATTTATCATGCATTTTTCTCATGATGTTCTATTTATAAAATTTTAAATGAGAACGAATATGTTCTTTTCATATTTGTACCCAAAAAACAAGTGCACCGTTCTGATTATGAACATTGCTTATATTATATATATATATATATATATATATATATATATATATATATATATATATATATATATATATATATATATATATATATATATATATATATATATATATATATATATATATATATATATATATATATATATATATATATATATATATATATATATATATAATATTTCTCCTATTGAATTCAATCATTTCTCATTTTAGAAACACATTTTAGAGAGAGAAAGATGAGAGGTTTTATTTGCTCTCAACAAAAGGGAGATTTTATGAGAGAGAAAGTCGAAATACATTTTCTCCTCCTCTCTCTAACATGTGATTTTAATTGAATTTCGTTTATCGAAAACTAGCTAATTAAGCAAAATACTAGTTTAATTTCCCTAGTTTTTGTATCTTTTTATCGATTCAAAGATATTGATGCTGGTGATGAATGTGCATCGGGTGATTAAGGTACACTTAGGCCCTGTTTAGTTCACCTTATTTCAGGACCTTATTACTTATTTCAGATTTAATCAGATCAGATCAGACCAGACCAGATCAGATCATATAAGAAAAAATAAGTTCAGGTCAGGTCAGATCAGATCAGACCAGACCAAATCAGATCAGATCAGATCATATCAGACCAGATTATATTTTTTTTTTTTTATAAGTCAGAGTAGATTTCATTGCTTGAAAAACCAGATTACAAACAAAGTCCTAAGCCAGGGAGGCTAAGGAGCAAACAACATGACAACAGTCATAGGGAAGAAAAGAGAAGAAACAAAGCCTAAATAGTGCATTTGCTCTTCCACCAAATCTGGTCATTTGTGCTAGATTGCTTAGCACCTATATGAGCTAATCTGTCAATCACACTCCTCTGAATGCATCTGATAGTAGTTGAAGGGGTAGGAACCTTCTGATTCCAGAGATCATCATTTCTTGCTCTCCATAGATTATACACAGTAGCATTGACAGCAGTGTGTATTGCTGTCTTTTGAAATTTGCTGCACTGGCTCTTCCATTTAACCCACCTCAGCAGGCCCATATAATGTACTTTGCTAGTAGGAATATCTAGCCATTCAACCCCCTGTAGACATCTTCTACTGTATTCACAGTCAAAGAAAAGGTGTGGGTGAGTTTCATCTTTTGCCTCACAAAGCAAGCATGTAGTGGTGTTATCAGACCAGATTATTATGATGATGATTATTATTATTATTTATATCATTGTTATTATATTTAATATTTATTACTATTATTGCTTTAATAAAAAAAAAATTGTTGTCGGTGCAATTAAAATCTATTACTTAAGGCATAAAAAAACATTAACATAACATTCAAATTCATCATGTCCAAATGAAAACCATTAAGTCCAGATCAGAAACGATATGATCAGGTCATGTCCATATCAAAACTGATTTTTATAGATCAAAACTATTACGGAGTATATATCTAGACCGAACTGATAGAATCAGATAATATCCATATCATAATTGATCTGTACAGATCATGTTCAAATCTGCAAAGATCTTGTCTACATCAGAACCAATTCTTACATAACCAATATGTTCAGATCAAAACCGATTTGTACAGATCATGTCCATATCAGAATCGATATGTCCAGATTATAACTGGTCTAGATATCGACTCTGTACAGATTATGTTCAGATCGGAATTGATCGACAAAGATCATGTCCATATCAGAATTGATTAATAGTGATCATGACCAGATCAGAACTGGTCTGTACAGATCATGACCAGATCAGAACTGGTCTGTACAGATCATGACCAGATCAGAACTGATATGTACAGATGATGTCTAGATCAGAAATGATCTGTACAGATCATGTCCAGATCAGACCTGATCTGTACAGATTATGTCCAGATCATAACTGAACTGTACAGCTCATGTCCAGATCAGAACTGGTCTGTACAGATCATGTCCAGATCAGAATTGGTGTGTACAAATCATGTCCAGATCAGAACTAATCCGTACAGATTATGTCCAGATCAGAACTGATCTGTATAGATCATGTCCAGATTAGATCTGATCTGTACAGATCATGTTCAAATCAGATCTGATCTATACAGATCATGTCCAGATCAGAACTGAACTGTACAGATCATGTTCAGATCAGAACTGGTCTGTACAGATCATATACAGATCAGAACTGGTCTGTACAAATCATGTCCAGATCAGAACTAAACTGTACAGATCATGTCCAGATCAGAACTGGTCTGTACAGATCATGTCCAGATCAGAATTGGTGTGTACAAATCATGTCCAGATCAGAACTAATCTGTACAGATTATGTCCAGATCAGAACTGATCTGTACAGATCATGTCCAGATCAGATCTGATTTATACAGATAGATCTGATCTATACAGATCATGTCCAGATCAGATCTGATCTATAAAGATCATGTCCAGATCAGAACTTTACTGTACAGATCATGTTCAGATCAGAACTGGTCTGTACAAATCATATCCAGATCAGAACTGGTCTGTACAGATCATGTCCAGATCAGAACTGAACTGCATAGATCATGTCCAGATCAGAACTGATCATGTCCAAGCAGAACAGATCTGTACAAATCATGTCCAGATCAGAATCGATCTGTACAAATCATGTCCAGATCAGAATCGATCTGTACAAATCATATCTAGATCAGAATCGATCTGTACAGATCATATCCAGATCAGAACTTATATGTATAGATCATAACGGATCTATCTACATCATGTCTATGTCTATCTAATATAAGGAATAGTTAAATCATGAGCATAGTCAAATAAATAATATCAATATTATAAATTTGTGTAACATTTATTTTACACGTAAGTCGTTTAATATTAATAAATGTAGATTTTTTTTTAACTTAATTATGAAGAATCAGATCAGATCAGATCAGATCAGATCAGACCAGATCAGATCAGATCAGAGCAGATCAGAAAAAATAAGTTCAGATCAGATCAGACCAGACCAAATCAGATCAGATCAGGAGAAATAAGGTGAACTAAATAGGGCCTTACTTGTTCTTATTTCTATGTTCTTTTTAAATTCTAATGTTCTTTTTTATAACATATTATTTTTGTGTCATCAGCATTGTTTGTTCTTTTATATCTTCACTAATTGTTCTTTTTCATATTTAGAGTGTTGTATTGAGTTATTTTTAATAAATAAAATAACGGAATTAAAACACAATTTTAATCTTGAAAATAAATTGTATTAGAAGTACAATAACTACTTTTAAAAGTGCATATAATTCTTTCTTTGAAATATAATTTTCGTCCTTCCAAGTATCGTCGTTTTATTAAAAGAACAAAAAGATCTTTTAAAATAACATTAATCTTAAAAATAATGTTGTTCTTTTTTCCAGACTTTGTGGTTCTTTTTCATTTACATTCTTTAAATAAAATTGTTCTTTTGTTGTTCTTTTACTTTTGTTTATTGTTCTTTTCTTTTACTTTTGTTGTTCTTTCTCATATGTTGCTTTTTTCCCCTGTAGTTTTCTGTTTTTATTAATTTTGAGTTTTTTGTTCTTTTATTTTTATTGGTTTATGTTCTTTTTAGGTTTTTCGACATTTTATTTTTTATTTTTCAAGTATTATTATCTTGTTCTATTTATCCTACATTTTTCTCATGATGTTCTTTTTATAAAATTTTAAATGAGAACGAATATGTTTTTTTTATATTTGTACCTTCTATCTGATTTGTTAAAATTAGTGTTTTACTTGATAGGTTCTTTTCAGGTTTTTGTTAATGTTCTTTTAATTTACGTTATTATGTTCTTTCTGATTTTTTTATTTTTTTTCTGTTGCACTTTTCACATGATGTTCTTTTTGAAAAATAGTTGTTCTTTTTATAATTTACCAGGAGAGAGAATATATTCTTTTCGTTTTTTACCTTTTCTTTGGTTTTTTAACATTAGTGTTCTTTTCAAGTTTTGGTTAATGTTCTTTTCGTTTAGGCTGCGTTCTATTCACCTGATTTTCACTTATTTTTCCTGAACTTATCTTATCTGAACTTATCTGAACTTAACTGAACTTATCTGAACTTATCTGAACTTATTAGAACTTATCAAAACTTATTTTAGTTATAAATTGTACTTAGTCAACCCTTATTTTTCCTGAACTTATCTTATCTGAACTTATCTGAACTTAACTGAACTTATCTGAACTTATCTGAACTTATTTTTCCTGAAATAAGTGGAAATAAGGTGAACAAAACAGGGCCTTACTCTATCATGTTCTTTCTGATTTTTTATTTTTTTTGTTTTTCTGTTGCATATTTCACATGATGTTCTTTTTGAAAAATAGTTGTTCTTTTTATAATTTATCAGAAGAGAGAATATATTCTTTTCGTTTTTTACCTTTTTTTTGGTTTTTTAACATTAGTGTTCTTTTCAGGTTTTGGTTAATGTTCTTTTCGTTTACTCTATCATGTTCTTTCTGTTTCGTTTATTATGTTCTTTTTTCGTTTTTTTGCTTTTTTGCGTTTTGTTTTAATATTTTTTGCGTTTTATATTAGTGTTCTTTTTGGCTTTTTGTTAATGTTCTTTTAGTTTACTTGTTAATGTTCTTTTATGATTTATTTTCTCCGTTCTTTTTTTTTTTTGCTGTTTTTTTTTGTTGCGTTTTATTGTTATTTATGTGCGTTTTTGGACAGGTGCACCAAGAGCACCATGCACACCCCTGCACATTCTGAGCGTTGATTAAATAGGCGGTTATTAAAATTTTAAGTGTACTTTTAAAATAGTCGGGTTTTTACCGACTGTTACTTAGTCGGAATACAGTGGAAAGCAGTTGATAATTTACCGACTGATTTAGAAGTGGTCGGTAAATTTAAAAATTAACGACCGCTTTAAATCGGTCGGTAAATTAACGACTGTTTTTTTAAACGGCCGATAAATTGTGTTTTACTGACTACTTTTACGGCGGTCGGTAAATTCAGTTGGTAATCAAGCGCTTTCTTGCAGTGAAACTATGGAAGTATGAAATGCTTTAAGTTTTGTAATTAAAAGTTACTCTTGTACCATAATGAAAATAGGTGAAGAAAATAACAATATGACTCATAACATACAAAGTTCATGTTTAAAAAGATCGGTATGATAGATATTAACTTTGATCTTATCTTTTTTTTTTAAACGATATTTTAGAAGATTGTAAATCACCCCAACATCAGCAATCGTCCCTATTTTAGAAGATTGCATACCATCCTAAAAAACAAAAAATAAGTACTTGAACATAATAAATACGTCAGTGTTTTAACCACACATTTTATTTTACTTTTGTGACAAAATTAGTCTAAATCGTAAGGAAAAATTTTCAAGGAAAACAAGAAGAGGGAGTAGTAAAAAATAAAACAAAAAGAGAGAGAGAGAAAAAGAAAAAGGTAAAATGGGGTTTAGGTGAGGAGAGGTACAGGGTTGTGGGTTATCCTGAAAACAACCAGAAAATGACATCCGGGCCTCTCTCATAATTTAAAGATGAACAAGATTCATTCTTAATTTCTCTCCAATTCTCCCCCTCCCACATTCTCACTCACTCACTCAATCTCCCTCCCTCCTTTTTAATTTTTTTTTTTTTTAAATTTTTAGTTTTTATAATAATCTGAAATCCTATGATTACGATTGATGAGAAATGATTTACAATGATTTATATGGAGGGTAGTGATTAGTATGATCCCCACCCACCATCACCACCTTCACCTTCTCCTCTAATCTTCACTTACTTACTTTCTCTCTCTTCCCCCTTTTCAGTTTCTTCTCAATTTTTGTCTTTTGGGGTTCTTTAATTTTCATTTTTTGATTTTATTTTTAGGTTTTTCTTTTTAACCCAAGAAGAAATAATACATTTTATTTTGAAGGGGTGGATTGAATTTAAATTAAAATAAAATAAGGAATCTTGATTAGATTCTGGGTATAAAACTCCTGACGGAAAAAAAGGGGTGGATATATATAGGAAAACAAAAAGATGGGGAATGTAAATGGTAGAGAAGATGGGAGCAGAAGTCCATCGGATTCTGGGGTTGTAATTGAAGAAGAGGAAGATGATGATGAGTTTGTTAGTAGTGATGCTGCTGCTCCACCTCTCATGGCCCACTCTCCTCCTCACACTCCCATTTCTGTCCAATCTCCCCTCAAGTTTGCTCCTCAGGTATTGTTTCATCGATTCATTCTTTGTATTTGGCTTTCCAATTGGTTTGTGGGGGTTCAGATTTACTTCTTTTGAGATTGTTAGAGATGTTTTTTGTTGAAATTGTACTGCTCCTAAGAAGAGGTGTTTAATTGGGGGTTTTTATTTTTCAATTGTTTAAAATGTTGCTGATGAATTATGCATTCCATCAACCAAGTTCCAATATAGATGCTGTTAGTTGCTGCGTTTAACTATTTTATTGAAGCTCTAGCTTCCTAAATTTCACATTATGCTATTTGGGTCTCTTGTAATATGCTCATTAATTATTGTCATTACTTTATGTATAGAGTAAGGGATAATTATTTATGGATTTATGATTAAGCAACATTGCAGATGCTGATTTCTTGTATTCTTTTTTACGTATTTAGGTTTTCTGGCTTAATTATCCAGGGGTATATTGTGTGTGTGTTGGGTGCAATTGTTAGGGTTATGGAACAACTTTTACTTATTGTTGCCTTGTTTTAATCTATGTCCTTTTCCCATAGCCCCCCGTGGCTCCGATACAAATACCTGATGAGCTGCATATCCCAAATCCATCATGGTTACATTCATCGCCACCTGAAGAAGAAATGAGCTATGAGCAAGGAATTCCGACTATGTTCACTTGGAGTTCAGGTGGCAAGGAAGTGGCTGTTGAGGGTTCATGGGACAACTGGAAGACAAGGTTCTATAAGCTCTTTTCATCTTATTGATTTGTATGACAATTGCAGTGTGTGATAAATGTAACGAGCTCTCAGTATTTCTTGCCTAATCTTAACTATCGTTTGTCTTCAGAAAACCTCTACAGAAATCAGGGAAAGACTTTACACTCATGAAAGTGCTGCCGTCAGGAGTTTACCAATATAGGTTTATTGTTGACGGGGCGTGGAGATATGCACCCGATATACCGTGGATCCAGGATGAGACTGGAAATTATTACAATGTTTTGGATTTGCAGGTAAACCACTTGTCCTTTAGACTTTTCTTGAATTTATCATAATGGAAATGCACTCTTAAATGTTCTGTCTTATGAAACTCTACTTGTGGGTCATGGTCACTGGAGTGTACTGGTGCCATTATCTATCCTTTTCCCTATTTCAACTCATAGTTCTATCGCCTGTTATACTTATCTCTGATGACAGCAGAATCGATCTTGAAAACTTTGTCTCTTATCCTGTGACTTAACCCTTACTAGTCATGAGTAGGAGTGATATACTAGAGTTAGAGAAGGTAGCGAGAAATCTAATAATTGTTACAGAATTTTGTATCTTTGCTAGAAATTAAATGACAGAAATTAATAGATATGATATTATAAAACATATAGCTCAATATTCTTGTCTGGAAAGAGATTACTGACTTGACCAATCTCCATTTACCACCAACCTGTAAAAGGTTTGCGCTGTGAATGTGGCTTGATAAGCCAAAGGTTATCCTCATCAAATGTCCTCTGAGATTCTCTCTATCTAGTTGCTGCTTGTGCAAATTGGATATTGTTCTGTTAGTGCCATGAGATGTGCTCTGTCATCATAGCTGAGAAGGTCACTAGTGATGTGACCTTAGTCATGAAGAATAGATACTTTCTTTTGAGAAATAATTGAGGAATCTTTTTTCAGAATTGAAAAAGGACCCAACGCTTAACACGCGTCACACCCAAGTGGTTAAGCTAAATAAACCTTATTCTTGGCTTCTGAAAAAACTTGAGGAGCTTGGATTAATGAAGACTTGCAGAATAGGACCATAAAGGATAAGCTACAAACAGACTTTTCTTATGTTTGATGACACTGTTGTAATATCTCCATCTAATATTGTTATTTTGATTTAGAAGAGTGTGTCCATTCTAGGTTGATTAAGATTTTGTGATTCACCAATAAATTGTGATGAACAAATGCAGGATTATGTCCCTGAAGACACAGAGAGTATTTCAGGATTTGAGCCACCACAATCTCCGGATGGTAGCTATAATAACACAGAACTTAACCAAGAAGATTTTGCAAAGGAACCACCATTCGTTCCTCCACACCTTAACATGACCTTGCTTAATGTACCCCCTCTGTGCACAGAGATGCCGCCACCTTCTCTTTCAAGACCTCAATACGTGGTTCTTAATCATCTTTACATGCAGAAGGGAAAGAGCGGTCCATCAGTTGTTGCGCTTGGCTCTACACATAGGTTCAAGGCCAAGTATGTGACTGTTGTACTCTACAAGTCTCTGTAGGGATGTGTTTTTGAGATCATTATTTAAATCTATAGAGGGTTGGGTCTAATGGGTAATGGTGGGCATAGATCAGAACAATGTACTTTAATGTTGCTGGATGAAGTAACACTATGGAAGGCACTCGAGTACCAAATTTTATGTTTGCTTCAAATTGAAAACTCTTTGTCCTCCTTAGTCTTTTGCTTGCTTTCTCTGGGTCTCGCTAATATAAAGTGATATACATACTGTTCCATGGCTGTGGGTCTAATTAATGGAGGCAACATTGAGTTGAGTTGAGTTGCAGCAATTGCCATTTCGGCAATATGTTGCATAATGGAAGTCTGGAAATAGATTACACTTTTCTCTTTGTTTTAAGCAAGGTTTATCCATCTAGATGAACAGTGGAGTATTCTACTACGAGCAGCTGTTAGTTATTTTAGTTGCACCAATCAACGATTGTACTTGCAGCTTCTCTTTTGCTTCTTCTACTTCACCCTGAGGCCAAAGAAGTTGGGAAATTTTCCATTTCTAAAAACCTCCAAATGTATAATAATCAGACGCATATGCACAATCAAATTACCAATGATGTCTTGGCCCAGTGGTTAAGACTGAGGGCCTGTGTACGATAGGTCTCAGGTTCGAATCCCCCCGCCCCCATTTGTAATTTATATTGCCCTTGTGGCTCATTCGCACCAAAAAAAAAAACAATCAAATAGAACAGAACCAAAATTGATCGCAGAACGACTTCAACCACACTAATTAGGCTTCGGTAGGAAAATGATTCTATCACTGTGTTTATTTTCTTACTCACAAACTTGTACTCATCCTATTATAAATGTAACATCTTCATAAACAATAATAATAGTCCTACACTAACTTTAACGGCATATTTGCATGACTTTCATCACGATCAATGCACAGGACATCCTGGCACCATAATCCCTGGTGCAGTTGGGCACGATGCTAAGGGGCAATGATCAATTTCTGTTCCCCACCATTTCAGATTCTTGTCCTCATTTTGGAGAGCGAAGAATATCAGAACAGCCATGAAAGCTGTCCCGGCATCCAAAGCTGCTGATAGAACATAATTGTACCTCTTCCACCATTCTTTCCTGTATTTGAATACAAAGTAGTTGAAAATGGTACCAGTGACCAGCCAACTAGCTATGTTTGTTGGTGTTGCTGGTGGCATCCCTGCAAACCCGTATGATATGACTGGAATGTTGATCAACGGTATCCATTTGTTTTCAGGGAATATCTTGTGGAGTATCCACACTGGAACAGGCAAAACTGCTCCAACTAGGAATAGCCATACCAAGTTCCTGTACAAACCTCCTGACCCGAATAGCCTTTGAGGCCCAATTAAGCCCCATATAACAGAAGCATCAAAGGTGACCCGGAATTTGGGGCAGGTCCATGGGCTGTTGGGATTAAGAGATTCCACATCGCATATGTTTTCGATGGACCCCAACATCCACCAGGCTACTGCAAGGTTGACAACACCAGCAACCAGTGTGCCTACAAGCTGCCAATATGGAGGAATTTGGTTAGTCTCATGCAATCAAACCTTATTGAATGTTTTCAGGAATTTACTGAATGTTTTCTCAAGTTATACATACCTGAGCTGCGTACATGGACCTGGGTGGGATTTTCATGTAGTGCCCAAGTTTAAGATCGGATAGGAAAGCAAGAGCATGAACTGTGCTGATTCGCCCATATATCTTGAAAAGTAAATTAGCTATGGGTTTCCCAGGGTAGACATACCCAAATATGAACTGTGCTATTATGTCGTACCCAGGTTGCTGCATTAAATCACATCATATTCACATCAACAGTAAAAATGTCCACAGTAGAAAAACCAGCTGAGGTATAACTACTGTCTAATGCACGTAGATAGTACCTGGTTTGTGGTTGCTTGAATGACACCAATGGGAAGAGTCACAACCCAAGCCAATACAAATGCAAGGAGCATGCCCCACCAGCGAAGTTGCACATCATCCTTCCAGATAAACGACATTAAGATTGAAAATGCTGCACTCAATACTAACAAGATCAGGAACCACCATTCAGGCACTTGTTTGTATTTACTCATCAACTTAGCATGTATATCCTTCTTTGCATTTTTCATTGCGGACCTGCTCTGCTTCCAGATATCACTGCACGTGCACATACACAAAAATCATGGCATGATTAAAGACTCTGGACTTAAAATCGAACCGACTACTGGATGAATGTAACTGATTAAGTGCATGGACTGAAAGAAACATACCTTCCATGGAATAGAGCAACATGTGTAAGAGTGGCAGTGAATCTTAAAAATCCAGATCCAATTGAAAGGGCAAAAAGAGGACTAAGATAAAGTTTCCCGTAACTATTATAAGCTGCAACGTTGAGGTCACGTTGTGGCGTGAGAATCTTGGTGGTATCATATTTCAGTCCATTAGTCCTAAATAGCTGGTTGGAAAATATAGGAAATTTCCTAGCATCAAAAGTTTCAAACTTCCAGTAGCAAAGCGGGATTATTATGTATATGAACATGATAAAACCTATCCCAACATTGACAATGGAAAACCAAGGTGCCACCAGAGGACTGCCGTGGTAGGCAGAAATACCCGCCCAATCCAAGGTGAAGGCGCCCACACCTAGCCCATGGTAACCTGATCCAATCTGTTGGGCTGTAATGCTTCGAGGCCAAATCCAACACACCCAGGAAAAAAAGGTCAAAATCGGAAATAGATAACCAGGGAGCGCATAATAAGCAAAGCTTGCTGCAAAGAAGATGAGGAAAAATTGCATCCGGGTAAATCCTTTCTGTTTGTGCTCTTTCTCATGAAGTGCCCTGCAGCATCAAATTAATCACAATCAGAATTCTTTAGTATCAGAACCAAAGAGATAGCTCTACTATTTAGACTATTAAGTATTTAAGTTGCATGGATAGTTTATACTTATAGTTGATGCATGTCGAGCCCTTTTATGAGAGAGGAAAATATAATTCATACTACTCCGTACTTGTTATGGAAAAAAGTTATAAGAACTGCAGTACTTATTAGTTAGTCCCTGCTACATTGTTACGAAGTGTTACAACTCAACATATAAACGATTATTAAATACTTTTTTGTTAGATAAGTTTTTTTGGAGTGAATATACGTAAGTGCAATCTTTACTAAGATGAGTAACAAGCGTAAGCAAATGTTGAATATAATTCCCTCCATTCACTTTGTTCTGTGCACGAAGAATATACTCCTAGTAGATGTCTAGATTCTCAACTCTTGAGCGTGAAATCACGAGTGGTGTTTAAGTTGCGAAAAGGACTAGATATTTACTTGAAAAGTTCCAAAAGTGATAAGTGAATTAACTTTTTTGTTGGTTAATGGAAGGCAATGTTAGCGCATATTTTACCAAAGCAATAGCAGTTTTCAGTTTTGTTAAGCAAAAATACAGAGCATGTTGGTAAAATTAGTAGGAGAATTGTCCTTTAAATAGCAACCTAAAAAAATGCATGAAACCTCCGATCCTTAATGTACTAAAAGACAAAGGGGACTAATAAATTAGTTCCAAGAAAGCATATTATCATAACAACACAACCACAAATCTTATACAGAATAGTATTTTTTTAAAAGCCATCAGAATTTGGAAGCATTACGTTTTGTCAATGAGAAGGATGGGCAAGTGATTGTCTATCTTAGGGGAATTGATGCTCTTTGTTTGGACAAATACATGCCCATATATACTATCATCGGTCTATCTCTCTTCTAATAACCAGAAGTTGGCCCCAACTTTGTAAGTAAAGGCAAAAAAAAGAATCTGTAACGTTTACAATGCAAAGAGCAATGCAATGTATGTAGAAAGGTTGAACAAGGAACAAACCTGAAAAAGGAGACTTGAGCAAGGTTTGCTGGCCACCACATCTCAACTGGGTCAACCAGATACCTTCTAAGCATCCCAGCCCATCCATATCCAATTATCTGATCATGTAATCAACAATTTTAATGTTCCTCATTTTCAAAACAAATTAGCATTCATCCCAAATTACTTTAATATACGTAGTAGTCTTATAAAATTACTTTTTCCATTCGAAATTAGTTGTCACATTGTTTCAAAATCACATACTTGAATTTATAACTTCAACTTACAAGCAGTACTAGACTACTGGTACATGTGTGAGTGTGATCATGTGACTATTAATTCCGAATAAAGTGTATTGATCGGTTGATGAAACATTATACAAGTCAAAACAACAAGATCCAATACAATCTTCTTCAAATTCATAGTGAAAGTAATGTGTCTTGCAATGTCAAACAGATGAGTATTTCTCATTTCCAACCAATTAAAAAAAATCAAAGAAGGTGTACATGTGTTGAAACTCCAATAATAATAAAGAGATGGAATTTAAGAAGAAAATTCCAAAGAAGAAATAAAAGGTGGGAATGGTAAACTTCCAAGCAATTCAAAACTGTGGATGGGACATGCAACCCAACTCCAAGACTCTCTCTGTCTTTCACATGCATAACTTCAACTTAATTAGACCCTTCTTTTATTCAATTATTACCGGACAAACTCCAATTTTAAACCTACCCCACCACCCCCACACTCATTAATATACTGATGACCGTGACTTATTATACACAGTAACACATACCCTCGTTCTTAGGGATTAAATCAATATATCATTAGTATGTTACTCATAATCTGACCAAAATATCGTTAGACCCTCATAATCTGATACAGAGGAATTAATCCGTAACCGTATGCTACTGTCCATTCTTCTACCGCTCATTCATTTGCAGTCGTTACTTTAATAGGGTCAACGCATACTCTCATTCCCAACACCACTAAACTCTTTCTCTTAATTTTCGTCCGTCAATAAAGTAATTTAAACCAGTAACACGCATATAACTTACCCAATTATGTGGTGTAACTTTGTCAAAAAAAATTAAATAAATAAATTACGTGGTGTAAAATATGTGTTCGTGTAATCGTGTGTCTCGGCTGTATGAGAATTAGATTATCGGATACAGGACACGTGACCTTCGAGAATGAAGCGTGCGTTACTAAATACCAAATGGACAAAATTAAATAAATGAATGGAAAACCGTATCAAGGGGCAGAAAAGGGAATAATGAAAATAAAAATGTACCTGGGTAGTCAAGACGATGAAAAGAGCACAGACGAACCCCAAAGACTGTTTATAGTAAGCTTTCATAACAGTAATGGCTCCAATCGAGTACGCATCACCACCACCGTAAGAAACACCACAATTGGCTAATATCGTTATCATTACATGCTCCTTTATATTAAACGGACCCGGATTCAGACTAAACTCCCACCTTCCACCAAATAAGCTATAATTTCCGGTGGGCATAACCCGGGCCATAAACTTACCCATGGGTAATACCGCAATTTGCATTAAGATGGCTGATATTGTAAGGGGTTGAGTCCTGAAAATAAAAAATGTGTTTAAAAAGATAAGCAGGACACAAGACGTCAACCCTAGAAACCATGCCCGAAACGTCAACACCGGAAGTGTTGGATCGTCGGTTTCGGGTACGACAAGCGCCACCTCCTCCACCGGACACCTCTCGTGCTCCTCCTCTTCTTCCACCCTACCTCCACCGTTTTTCTCTTCCATTTTGTCCACCATCTCTCTCTTTTTCTCTCACTTTAAATTTAATATTTTATTAGAGAAAAGAGTAGGCTTAGTTTTAGAGTAGAGATGTCATATAAATACTCGGATTTTCTTTGGTTTGTAAGACGGAGGGGTTGAAATGACAGATTTGCCCTCGTATCTGAGTGGGTGGCTCAATCAGATTCATGAAAAGTGGAACTTTAGGCCCTGACTTTACGACGCTTTGAGGGCATGAGAATTTCACAAGCTGTGTGTTGCACTCCTTCCCTCTGACACACTTACGTGCCGGCTCGCAGATTGCCACGCTGTATATCTACGTGGAATTCAAATAAATGGGACCCTTTGTTTTATCCACGTAGGACTGTGGACTCCTCTCCTTGTGTTAGGCTTGTGTTTATCAGAAATTGACGGATGATGACGTCATCTAAAAAACCTATGCGCATCCTTTACCACGCGCCTCCCCGATTTCTCTCAAATTAGTTTTCTCCTTCTTCTCCTCTAAACTCTCTGCCTCTCAGTCTCTCCTCCAAAGCTCTCTTCCTCCCTCTCTCCTTCAAAACTCGGACACATCATCGAGATGATGCACCATGAAACACGGTGACATTTTTGCGTGCGACAGAAAGGAGATTTTCTCCTCCACCATGATCTCCTCCCTTTTCCTTTTCCTTAGTTGAGGCGTCATCTGCTTGTTGAAATTTGCCGCCGGCGAAGATATTTCTTTGGTGCAACCAGGTCTCGTGATCTGCTTGTTCTTCATGTTCTTAATGTTGGAGTTTGTTCCTCCAAAAAGGAATGCTTCAAAAGAATGAAAAATCAATTGTCCCACATTGATAAAAAACCCACATACTACCTTCTTTATATATTGCACTACCCTTTAATCATTTGTTTAAGAGTGCTTGAGAGTGGCATGGGTGGTCACAACACACATACGCGCGCGCGCGCCGGGCTCGGGCGAGGGCCTTGGTGCTTGGTGCTTGGTGCTTGGCGAATGCGGTTCGCAGGCGTGGGGTGGGTTTTGTGGACCGGGTTATTCTTTTTGGTCAAGGGCAGTTTGATTAAGTCAGGAGACTTAATCAACCCACTAACTCTGGAAACTGCTCCATTAACCCCACTAGCCGTTTTATGACTGTTGGAGTTCCCCATTACTCCGGTAACTGCTCCACTAGCCGTTTATGGCTGTTACAGTTTCCCAAAAACCTCTCTATAAATTGATCATCTTTTTCCACAGAAAACACACAGAAAAATTGTTCTTTTCTTCTTCTCCGAAATAAAAACACAAAACCTCCATTGTTCTGGGCATTGCTTAAGGGTGTTCTCAATCTAGTTCTTCGTCGTACACCGAAGGATTGGAGTCGTGTATCCCTGGGGGTCGGTTGCTACGAGTTCGCGTGTGCTTAGCGGGGCAAATTCGACTTTAGGGCAGTGATTGGTGTCACGCCACGACATTGTTACAGATAAGCTTGTTCTAATTATTGTTCTTATTAGTCATAGTTCATACAATCTAAAGTCGAATTTTTTTTTTTTTTTTCGTGAATTATGGCTGGTAATATTCCTACTGCTGTACCCCTTTCCTCATCCATGCTTTCCCATGCTTTCATTCCTGATATGTCGAAAATGCAACATTTTGATGGGAAAAACTATAGGATGTGGTCTGATAAAATGGAATTTTTCTTGGGTCAAATTGGGGTAGATTATACTCTCCTTATTGATGTAGCCCCTGTTGATTCTATTAGGGATTTCGATAAGGATAATAAGACCTGTCGTGGTATGTTGTTGCATTATATGACTACTTCCCTTTACATGATTCATAGTAAGTCAAAGAATGCAAAGGATATTTGGGATGCTTTGAAATCTAAGTATGGTACTGATGATTTTGGGACTAAGAAGTATGCTTGTTCTCGTTGGTTAAATTTTCGTATGACTGATGATAAGCCTGTTTTAGATCAAGTACATGAGTATGAGAATCTATGTGCTGATATTATTGCTGAAGGAATGAAGTTTTGTGATCAGTTTCAAGCCAATTGTCTTCTTGAAAAACTACCTCCTTCCTGGCAGAATTATGTTCACTCCATGAAGCATAAACAGAAGGATTTCACCCTCCAAGAGTTGGTTTCTGGGATCAAGATAGAAGAGCAGAATCGCATCCAAACCAATGGGAAATCTCAGGATCATTCCTCTTCTACTGCTAACCTTGTTGAATCTAAAAATGCAGGTTATAATAAAGGTTCGAAAGGCAAAGGTTCTAATCAACTTCATGGGACCAGACAAGCCAACAACAACTTCAAGGGAAATATGCAATTCAAGGGAAACTGCTTCACTTGTGGTAAGTTCGGGCATATTGCAAAAGATTGCAGACAAGGGCATGGACCGAACAACAAAGCAAAGGAGAATAAAGCTCAAGCCAATCTTGTTGAGGATGAAATCATTGCTGCTGTGGTGTCGGAAGTAAACTTGGTGAGCAACGTAACAGAATGGGTGCTTGATACCGGTGCAACTCGTCATATTTGTTCTAGCAAGGAGATGTTCAAGGAGTACGAAAAAGTTTCTGAAGGAGAATGTGTCTTCATGGGCAACTCAAGCACTGTGAGTGTTCTTGGCAAAGGAAAGGTTTTTCTGAAATTAACTTCCGGAAAAACCATTGCTTTGCAAAATGTCTTACATGTACCTGATATTCGCAGAAACCTCATTTCTGGTGCATTATTGAACAAAGCTGGCATCAAATTAACTTTTGAATCTGATAAACTTGTACTCACCAGAAATGGGGATTTTGTGGGAAAGGGATTTTGTAATGGGGGTTTGTTTGTGCTTGATGTTGTTTCTGATAATAAAACTCCTACTGCTTCTGTTTATATTGCTGAGTCTGTTTCTTTATGGCATTCTAGACTAGGTCATGTGAATGTTGCATCTGTTAAACGACTTAAACAACTTAGTTTAATTCCTGACTTTAGCAATACTTTTTTCGATAAGTGTGAAGTATGTGTGGAGGCTAAACACCCTAAGAAAGCGTTTAACAAAAGTGTATCTCGTACTTCTTCTTTACTTGAGTTAGTTCATAGTGACTTAGGTGACTTTAAGAATTCAATGAGTAGAGGAGGTAAGCATTACTATATTACTTTTGTTGATGATTTTTCCCGATTTACTAAGGTTTATTTGTTGAGTACTAAAGATGAGGCTGAAGAAAAGTTTCTTATCTATAAGGCTGAAGTTGAAAACCAATTAAACCTTAAGATTAAAAGGCTGAGATCAGATAGAGGTGGAGAGTATGATAGCAATCCCCTTAAGAAATTTTGTGACACTAATGGTATTATTCATGAGACTACAGCTCCTTATACCCCCGAACAAAATGGAATAGCTGAGCGGAAAAATAGAACCCTTAAGGATATGATGAATGCTATGCTTATTAGTTCGGGTATGCCTACTAACATGTGGGGTGAGGCCATTCTTTCTGCTTGCTATGTGCTTAATCGTGTTCCCCATAAAAAACTAGATAAAACCCCTTTTGAGCTCTGGAGAGGTTTTAAACCAAACCTGAGTTACCTTAAAGTGTGGGGGTGTCTAGGAAAAATAGGACTTCCTGATTTCCAAAGGAGTAAGATTGGGCCTAAGACTGTTGATGGGATTTTTATTGGTTATGCTTCTAACAGTGCTGCATATAGACTCATTCTTAAGGATGCATCTGGTTTTGGTCCAATTCGTGAGTCAAGGGATGTTGAATTTTTTGAGCATATTTTTCCTATGAAATTGAATGTGCAAGCAAGTTTACCTGTTCCATCTCCATCTTCTTCTGTTGTGCATCATGACATTGCATCATCTAATGTAGAACCTAGAAGGAGTAAGAGAACTAGAACTGAGTCTAGTTTTGGTCCTGATTTCATAACTGCATTTCTTATTGAAAATGAGTTTCTGAATGAGCATGAGATAGATGCATTTATTTTAGAAGAAAATCCTAGGACATATGGGGAGGCTATGAGGTCTGTTGACTCTAGTTTTTGGTTAGAGGCCATAAATAGTGAGATAGAGTCTATCATGAGTAACAATACTTGGGTTTTGACTGAACTTCCTAGGGGTTGTAAAGCTTTAGGAAGTAAGTGGATTTTTACAAAGAAAGAGGATACTAATGGAAATTTGATCAAGTTTAAAGCTAGATTAGTAGTTGGTGGTCATCATCAAAAGAAAGGTCTAGATTTCTTTGATACCTATTCTCCTGTGACAAAGGTTGCTACCATTAGAGCTTTAATTGCACTTGCATCTATTCATGATCTTATTGTGCATCAAATGGATGTGAAAACTGCTTTTTTGAATGGTGATTTGAAAGAGGAGATTTACATGAAGCAACCAGAGGGATGTATTGCTCCTGGACAGGAAAACAAGGTATGTAAACTCATTAGATCGTTATACGGTCTAAAACAAGCACCTAAGCAATGGTATGACAAGTTTCATCAAACTATTATTTCTGATGGTTTTTGTGTTAATGATTCTGATGCTTGTGTGTATTCTAAACTTGACAAGTTTGGTTGTGTGATCATATGTCTATATGTGGATGATATGTTAATTTTTGGAACCAATATAGATGTTGTTAATGCAACTAAGGCCTTCTTAAATTCTTGTTTTGAAATGAAGGATTTGGGAGAGGCGGATGTTATTCTTGGCATAAAAATTATTAGAACTTCATATGGGCTGTCTTTAAACCAATCTCATTATGTTGAGAAAATTTTAAAGAAATTTAATCAATTTGATTGTACACCTGCGAAAACCCCATATGATTCTAATATTACTTTGAAGAAAAATAAAGGTGATAGTGTGTCTCAGGAACAATATGCCAAGATCATTGGAAGTGTGATGTTTTTAATGAATTATACTAGACCAGATATTGCATATGCTGTTAGTAGATTGAGTAGGTATACTCATAGTCCTAATCGTGATCATTGGAATGCTTTAATAAGACTATTGAGGTACTTGAAAGGCACTATCAATTGGGGTTTGCACTATCATAGGACACCATGTGTTTTAGAAGGATATTACGATGCTAATTGGGTGTCAGATAATGATGAGATTCATTCTACTAGTGGCTATGTTTTCACTCTTGCTAGTGGTGCTATTTCATGGAAATCATCTAAAAAAACTTGTATTGCTAAATCTACAATGGAATCTGAGTTTATTGCTTTAGAATTGGCAGGTCAAGAAGCCGAGTGGCTAAGGAGCCTGCTAGCTGACATACCATTGTGGGGGAAGCCAACTCCATCAGTGTCCATGCATTGTGACTCACAAGCTGCAATTGGGGTAGCGAACAATCAATCCTATAATGGAAAAAGGAGGCACATTCGCGTGAGGCATGCAATTGTTAGAGATCTGATCAGAAATAATGTGATATCACTTGAGTATGTAAAGTCGGAGAGGAATATTGCAGATCCTCTCACCAAAGGCCTTTGTAAGAAAATGGTGCATGAGTCAGCACAAGGAATGGGTTTAAAGCCTATTGAGGAGTGAATTGTGATGGATACCCATCTTGGAGAAATCTAAGTTCAATGGGTCAAACTAAGTCACAAAAGAACTCGCGTTTTGTATACTACTGCCATTCCTATTAATAAAGTGATGTAGTATTTTGTCTTACTGTCAAATAAGTAAGGATGAGCCAAAGCTCTTAATAAGTTCATAGCCTATTGAGGTGGTTTATGACAGTATAAACCTGATGAACTTACCTATGTGAATGTGGGGGCTACGCCCAACCCCCTATGAGGTCCCTTGGCTTAGGACCTCTAGAGCGTTCATGAAATACCAGGAACTTGTGGGGCACTGACTATTAAAGTTCGCGAGAACACTACTTGTTTTGAGAAAAGTTTGGTGCGCTGTTGTGTTACTACAATCCCCATGCAGGGTTCAAGGATAAATCCACCTTATATGGTTGTATGACATACTAGTATGCACTAGGTATCAATTCAAGTCCACAAGACATTGATACTTGCAAAACTAAGTATCCCTTGCCCAGAACATCTTTCATTACCAAAGCCGTCCTTCTTTTGAATCATGTGGGGGAATGTTGGAGTTTGTTCCTCCAAAAAGGAATGCTTCAAAAGAATGAAAAACCAATTGTCCCACATTGATAAAAAACCCACATACTACCTTCTTTATATATTGCACTACCCTTTAATCATTTGTTTAAGAGTGCTTGAGAGTGGCATGGGTGGTCACAACACACACACGCGCGCGCGCCGGGCCGGGCTCGGGCGAGGGCCTTGGGCCTTGGGCCTTGGTACTTGGCGAATGCGGTTCGCGGGCGTGGGGTGGGTTTTGTGGACCGGGTTATTCTTTTTGGTCAAGGGCAGTTTGATTAAGTCAGGAGACTTAATCAACCCACTAACTCTGGAAACTGCTCCATTAACCCCACTAGCCGTTTTATGACTGTTGGAGTTCCCCATTACTCCGGTAACTGCTCCACTAGCCGTTTATGGCTGTTACAGTTTCCCAAAAACCTCTCTATAAATTGATCATCTTTTTCCACAGAAAACACACAGAAAAATTGTTCTTTTCTTCTTCTCCGAAATAAAAACACAAAACCTCCATTGTTCTGGGCATTGCTTAAGGGTGTTCTCAATCTAGTTCTTCGTCGTACACCGAAGGATTGGAGTCGTGTATCCCTGGGGGTCGGTTGCTACGAGTCCGCGTGTGCTTAGCGGGGCAAATTCGACTTTAGGACAGTGATTGGTGTCACGCCACGACATTGTTACAGATAAGCTTGTTCTAATTATTGTTCTTATTAGTCATAGTTCCTACACTTAATTCCTCGGTGTAGCCAGATCTCGTTCGTGTTCTTCATGACCGACAAATTAAGTCTAAGACCGGCCCCGTGATTGAAATTTGCCGCCGAAAGGCCGTCATGTGGCAAGTCAAAATGTTAACCATAGGTTGTTTTGGTTTAAGATTAGATTGATAATGATCTAAGGAGGAATTAATGTCACAATTTTGTAATCTCCGAATTGAATACTTGTACGGAGTATTTATCTTTTCCATTTATTTGTGATATATTTTTTTATATAATAAGATTTTATTTGACACCGAAATGCATATCAAATTATTTTATTTCAAAGTAATTTTTTATTATTATTATTATTAGTGATATCAAAAAATAATATATGTCCTTCCCAGGAGGT
The DNA here is from genome assembly GCF_020520425.1 of Spinacia oleracea. Taxonomy (NCBI): domain Eukaryota; kingdom Viridiplantae; phylum Streptophyta; class Magnoliopsida; order Caryophyllales; family Amaranthaceae; genus Spinacia; species Spinacia oleracea. Next base: position 82,298,743 of record NC_079491.1, read on the forward strand.
ATGCAAATAATTTCGATGGGGAGATCTATGTTGTAAATTTTGGTTCTTATGATAATGATAATTTCATCCCAAAAAAAAAAAAATTTATGTATAATATATTCCATATATGTTCAAAATTCTATTATGTTTTACAAAATAATGGAGGTCATACTTCTGACTGTATATTTCAATTATTTTAATTTTAAGATAACAAGATAATTTATGAATTTAATTACTATTAGAGAAATTAGGAAAAATGTTCTACGAGTATACGTTTAGAGCTCCATCATATTTTGCAATATATACTTCGTATAATAGTTATGGTTGCATTTGAGTAGATACGTTCACGAAAAACGCGGTTAAAGCTCGGTCAAATTAAGCTTGTTTTTATTAAGTAACTAGTTTTCTATGCAGTAACGAGTGCTTGTAATTTAAAAATGTACACACAATATACTTAACTAGTGTGTGGCACAGGCGATGCGCCGATTGCTACATTAAATAGTTAAAATTTAATTTAGATTTTTTTAGCTTAATATTTGATAAAAATACATGTATCCCATAAAATAAAAATCATCTATTAAGTTCGTCAACTACACAGACACACCTCGTTACGCCATTTATCATGCCAAGTAATTTATCAATTAGATAATCTTACGATCTGTATAATTTATTTCCTAGTGGAATTAAGTGTTTCAAATTAACAAACACAAAATCATGTAGCATATATGCATCTATGTAGTGCATTTCTATAGTTGATGCTTATGAGACTTATGAAATCATATTCTTCATGGTTATCCTAATGCTTTAATTATTATTATTTTCCAAAATAGTCCATAGAAAATAAATAGCCACATAAATATTTAGTTGTTTAACTTCATGTTAAAGTTTATTTATAAATTAATTTGAAGAGATAAATCATACTTGGTACGTGGTTTGTTAAGATGTAAGAGCATGTACATTAGGACTCTTGGAGTGGCTCTCCAAGTAGCTTTACAAGTAACTCTCCAACAAGAACTATCTCTTGGCCAACATTGGGGCTCTTGAGTGGTTCTTGAGGGGCTCTTGAATAACTCTTCATGGAGAGCTACTTCAAGGTAGCTCTTGCCCAAGAGCCCTTCAAGAGTCGATTCTTGTTGAAAAGTGGGGAGTAACTTTGAAAATTGGATAGTAACTTTGGTTAAAAACACAATTAATTGTGGACCCCCAAATGGTAAAAATGATAATGGATAGCTCATTTGAGTAACCAACCAATGTTGGGTGTTTTTAAGAATGAATTCTTAAGTGTGTCTTGTAGAGAGATATTGGTAGAGAGAGAGGGGAAAGTCCTCCAAGAGCTCTTTTAAAGAGCCAACCAATGTACATGCTCTAATGAGAGTTATCATCTACGTTTTTCACAACACTTTATAAAGATTGTTTTTTATTTTATATATTATTTAATAATTATTTTTGTCTCCCTCTATTGATATTTTTTTCCTAGTTTATACTTGGCCCACGCCCCTCCCAAGCCTTTGTTGCTGCTGCTCCATCCACTAGCCCAACCGACATTGATGCGGCGATGCACACTCTTGCTCTTAACCCATCGGATGCAAATTGGTATATGGATACCGGTGCTACTTCCCATATGACATCCGGTCAAGATACTCTCTCGTCTTATTTTAATTTGAGAACTAATCGTAATATAATTGTTGGTAATAGTCATTTAATTCCAATTCGTGGTTACGGTAATGCTTATTTTTCTGCTCCTAATCCACCTTTGTCTTTAACTAATGTCCTCCATGCCCCCAAACTTATTAAAAACTTAATTTCCGTCCGTAAGTTTACTAATACCATTAGGGCGGTTCTTAGAATTGGCATATCCATCGGTTAGATGTGAAGAATGCTTTCTTGCATGGTGATCTTAAGGAGACTGTCTACATGCATCAACCATTGGGGTTCCGTGACCCCACCTATCCAGATTATGTATGTCTCTTGAAGAAGTCAGAAATGGCTTATTCATTGTTGTATGTCGACGACATCATCCTAACCGCTTCTTCATATTCCCTAAAACAATCCATCATGACCCAACTCAGTTCTGAGTTCGCCATGAAGGATTTGGGCCCTCTCAGTTATTTTTTGGGGATTGTTTATTGTTGTTGTCTTGTCGGGCTCTGTATTACGTTAAGTAGCCTCTTCTCATCATTTAGTCGATGTTGTCTTTCAAGTCTCTAAACTCTTCGGTGTAGTGTCCGCAGTCCTCGTGAAAGGTGCAATATTTTGACTTTGGCCTGCGTTTGTTACTCATTGGTGGTGACCTCTTCCAGTTTTCGTTCTTGTTGATATTTTGACTGTGTACCCCAGGAACTGAAGGGGTGTGTCACTATTTTTGTTTCTTGCCGCCGTTGGGGTTTTACTAACACCAGACTGGCTTCCTAGATGGGGGTTGGGCTGTGATTCAATGGGTGTTATAAATGGGTCTCTTGCTAACTGCATGGGTTTCAAAGGTGGGGTTGGCTTGATTGCGGCCTGTGTGCTTTATGGGGTGGTTTTCTGGGCGTTTTTTTTTTTTTTTTTTTTTTTTTTTTTTTTTTTTTTTTTTTTTTTTTACAAATGTAGGTTTGTTTTCAGGTGGGGGTTCCCCTCCTTCTAGCGCCAATTGTTTCGGTTGCGGATTTGTAACAGGGTAGAATTGACTTGTCTCTGGTATTCACTACCGACTGTATCCTGCACAATGAGATGGTTAACTAGGCTCGGGGGTGATATGAGAACTACCCCTCCGATGCTTAAGTCAGATTACACTGATTGCTCTGTAATAAATGCTTACAAGAATGATTGGGTGAGATTGCGTACCTTTTGCATTGAATGAGGGTCCATATTTATAGACGGGTCCATTGTATGGAGGATACGGATTTTTATCCTTTGGTCCATGGATCCTCCTTTTGGGACCCATGAGGCGGATGTCGGCAGAATAATGCCCATTGTAGGTAGCCAGGCCCAAATATCGACCGTGGTCCTGACCTGTATTACTTCTTTTGTACCTTTGTTTGTGATATGGGATGTCCTACCGGCTTGCCGGTAGGGCTTCCCGTATTGTTAATATTCTTATGTGAAGATCAATGGTGGACATTTAATCAAGTATAATCAACGGTCTAAAGTATCAAATGCGTGAGATTGCTTGGATTACCTTTTGCTCCATTCTCATTACCTACCACTCCGCTTTAATTATACTAATATCATGATAATGATATTTTTGTTCTTTAAGATCAGACATATCAGTTTGTAGCATTGAAGAGGGTTAATCTTAACAAAGCCTTAAATCGAGTCTTGAAAAACTAAGATTCGACTTGTGAGTTATATAATAATAATAATAAATCTATTATATTATTTGAGATGTTTTAAATGAAATTGAGGGGTGATGAGCTAAATTTGGATGAGTGTGAATAAGTCTTAATAAAGTTAATTTATTTAATTAAATATTAGCGCAAAGCTGACATGGCATATGGGAAATTTTTTAAGATAAGGTCCCCTTAATGTTGCTCTTAAATATGTACTTTTAGAATTTTGATAAAAGTTGGTCAAAGTTGAAGTGTTAAATTTTGGAATATTCAATGGAAAATATACGGAGTATGGTAAATAATTTTCTTCATCTTATGGATATAATAATATGGTAAATTATCAACTTATACTATCTTATAAGCAATAAACTTAGGAAAATTATATTTAAATTGAGAGAAGCAATAAATTTTGTTCACATGGAAACCAATTACGGAGAATTGCTCACATAATTTAACGGAATCAAGCTATTAAAGAAAAGGAAATTTTGCCCAATACAACCTAATAAAGTTCTCTATCTGCCAATTACAACATTAAATTTTTAATTTTGCCTTAAACTTGTACATCTATTTTATACAAACTTTTATATAAAGCAGTCTTACATAAAAGACCACATTGATGTCATATAAGTTAAGCAATAAAATCAATTAGTTAAATACTGAAACTAATTAGTTAAGTACTGAAACCAATTAGTTAAACAATAAAATTAATTAGTAAAACACTCGAACTAATTAGTTAAGCAATGGAACCAATTAGTTAAGCAATCAAAGTGGTCTTTCCGGTAAGGCGGTCTTACACAAAAGTTACCGTCTATTTTAAATTGCAACTCAAAATCATTTTCCGGCAAAAATCACCTGAAGATGATGTCATAACGTTATTAAAAAAATTATGAAGTACATAATATATGTAAAAAAAAATTATTTTTTCGATTATTTTAGTGTACTTGTTTTAATTCTTATTTACCGATTTAATTTTCTTTTTTAGAAAATGTGTAATTATTTTTTTTAATAACACTATGACATCACATTCCGGTGATTTTTGCCGAAAACTAATTTCGGGTTGTAATTTAAAATGGAAATTTGAGGTTGTAATTGGCAAATAGAGAACTTTATTAGGTTGTATTTGGCAAATTTTCCTAAACAAAAAAATCACTGATATTAGGAAATTTCCCTTGATTTCCTCCAATATATTCATTACTTCCTCCGTACTTTTTTATATAACACAATTATTTAGGCACGTTTGTCAATTCACGATTTCAAACAGTAATATCTTCCATTATGGATAAGAAAAAATTATAAAAATTTGATATTTAAAAAGTATTTATTAAGATGAATCTAATAAAACTCCACACGACTATGTTTTTTCTTAAGCATAAATCACAAAAAGAAGTCAAAAGAGCATGTGTGAATAGTGTCAAAAATTCAATTGTGTCATATAAATAAGAACAGATGAAGTATTTACTTACTAAACGTCATAGGCTTTTGCTGGTTAGGCCCACATGGAAGGCGTTATATCACTTTGGTTTCCCGTGGTTTTGGACTAAAAGTCAGCTTTGTTATTACAAAAACTGTAAAACTGCATAGGATATTTTAGTCTTTTTGCTTGTGGATACGAAAAATGGACTTACTAAACTGCCTCTCCCCTCTTGGCCTATATAATAGAGATAGATTATTTCTTCAAAATCACTAATAATGTACAAATAATCAACTAACTACTTAAAATGTTTATATACCAACTTTTTTTTATATAATATAAAAGTTAATAATAAAAAAAAAGCAAAAAAAAAAATCTAGGGATGACCTTCTTCAGAGCAATCGCAACCACCAAGGCACTTGCAACCGTCCGTACAGTTCACCCGTCTATATATATGGACCCTCATTGATTGCTAAAGATACGGAAACTCCACCGATCATTCTTACAATCATTAATTACAGAGCAATCAACATAATCTGACTTGATGGATAGCTCAGTTGGTTAGAGCTTCCATCCCGGTTCTAGGTGATCGTGGGATCGATTCTCATCCCCGCCCTTGTGGCTCATTCGCATCAAAAAAAAAACATAATCTGACTTAAGCATCGGATGGGGAATTTTCGGTTCACCCCCGAGACTAGTTAACTCTTTTACTGTTCAGGACACAGTCAACATCTCATCACAAGATCGGACCGGCCCCAGTACTGTTCCATATCCGGAACAAAAACATGTTAAAAGTTAAAAAAACTGAGTAAAAGTTACGAAGTATAATGGTGTACAATAAATTTATTGTACACTTTGTGTTTGCAAGATCTTTTATCCCCTAAAATTAACTAAAAAGTTAAGGCTAGTTCTCATCATACAAGACATATTCGTGCTATCGCCCAAGATTCAAAATTAGTAAAACTCGGTAGTATGGGTTTGGAGAGATATCGAAGGAATGGACGATTGACCAGAGAGATTGATTAGGGACCAAGCAAGTTTCAAGTTTGATGATGGAAAAAAGTGGGTAGGGCCGTTGGGGTTCTGTTTGGATATGGATATAGTCATAGACAATGGTCCATTTCTATTCAAACCTGTTTCTTTATTTGTCCACGTGACGTGATACCTGATGGGCCACGGCCCACGGGTATGTACCAAAATCATTTCACCTTCGAAAAGGAGCCGTACAATTCGTTTTGGACTTTGAATATTCGTCACTTCCAATGGCAAAGCTCACTAGCTCAGGTCAATAGTCCATAACAAAGCATATGATTACTATTTACTACTCATTGCTTTAATTTCAACCGTTGTATCATTTCTAATTTTCTATCATCTCTATCCTACCTTTCCCAAAATGCAAAATTGATTATAATTTCAATAAAAGTGATAAAATATATTTTTTTTAACGCAAAGTCTAGTAGTTGAATACATCGTTAGCATCTAAAAACATAGCATTAGTAACATAGATAGGGGTAAAAAGATAATGAATACACCAAAATCCAGTTGAGCACAAGGAGGAGGTTTATGATGAATCTTCTGTCCAACAGCCATAGTCCGCGCAAAACTGGCTAACTGTTGAGCCACCAGATTACGTTCTCTAGAAATATCAAATATGCAGAACCACCATAATCCAATATGTATTCGATCTTCAGCAACTAGGCAATGTCAATGACAACATCAACAAGTTCATGGTGGGGGTTACTTCAAACATGATTTTCAAGGATTTTTCATTTGTTTCCAGTTCCAGATACGGAACATTGAATTGCTTGGTTATCCTCGAGCCTTCATGATAGCATATATAGTTTAAATAATGCCTTAGAGACTGAAAAATATTTTGTGACAAGGAGGAATTATCTAACATACGAAGTATGTTGGTGTGTAAGGTGGACACATGTCCACATAGAGGACTGTGCACCGGTTTAAAACGATATGAATGAATTGCATGGTAAAATGACATGCAGTATTTGGATTCTTTGCAAAATAAAATATTCCACGTTTTTTGGAGGCCTTTAAATTTTTATAAAAAAGAATTAGTCAAGAAAATCGCTGGATAATCGGCAATCGAAATGGAGGATAACTCAATAATATTCGCTTGAATTTTTCTACCACCGAATTAATTTTCAGATGATATCTTGAATTCTGTTGTAGTTCTTTCCTAGGTCCTTAATTATTCAGTGAAATCTTGATTTTTATTTATTTTTAATTTTTATCTTTATAGTAATCACTTGTGAAAAATTGTTTCATATTCATAGGTAGTAAGAAAGAACACCTTATTCGTTTACACTGAACATGCTAATGGAATTAAAAGTACATATTTATATTTATCAAAAAAAAATAAAAGAATTGTAACACGCTTGTCTGACACAAAAAATAACTAATGATTGGATTAAATTATAGTACTCAATCTGTCTCTTTTCGTTCTTTACGTTTGGTATTTTTCACGCGTTTTAACGATTAATTAATGTGCGTTGTGATTCTCTATTTTTTTATTTAAACAAGATAAATTACGTTTATTTATAATGTTTTCACTTTTATCAAAATTATGATATTGAGAATGTGAGAAAGATTTAATGTCCCAATGAAAAAGTGTGAGAGATTAAATGACTCAATGAATTTAATTGGTTAAAATGATTATTGTACACAGATTTTGAAAGAATATTAAGGGTGATAATATAAAAGGAAATGTAAAGAACATTTTGAAACACCCAATAAGAAAAACGTAAAGAATAAAAAGAGACGGACGGAGTAGTAATAGGTAGTATGTACGCCTGTACGGAGTAACATTTTCGGTTAATCATCCAAATTACAACAATGGAGTAATAACAAAACTGGTTCACAAAAAATACATACCTAATCACTTCACAATGAACATGGAAAAGAAATTAAAAGAACATGTGTGCTAAAAAACGTGTTGTTAGATCATTTAATTTATTGTTATTCATGATATTTTTCTCCATAAACATGCATGTTCTTTTAATTCCTTAGTGATGTTCATTGGGAAGTAACTAGGTGTTCTTTTAAATAAGACAATTTTTATTATCAGTTGTTAATAGTACTTTGCATCCTACTACATGTACACCTAGTGTACAAAACATCTTGTACACCATGCTTTTCTATCGGTTGAAATGACACATTTATTTTCTTTCATTCTCATTGTTTAGTGAGTTTCATGATGTGTCAACAAATTAATGGTGTTGTACAAGAGAATTTTATACACTAAGTGTATATGTAGCATTTTCTTAATACTTCATATAATATTACATATATATACGGAAAAGTTAGGTAATTGAAACCTTCAAAATTTTGATCATCAATTCATATCAGCGACATCACGAATCATGATTCTATTGAGAACCACCAGTTTCGAATTTTCCAAAGAACTTGAACTAGCCATTAAAGAGAATTAATTGATTGAGAGATAATCATGGATGTAGTCAAAATAGCAACAATCAATTTTGTTGGATATGAATTAATTAGGCCTAAAAATTTGGGAACGTTGATCTTTTTATTTTTTTAAATAAATGCAAATATCTGATTGTTTTGGCGCAAAATCTGGGTATTTTTTCTTTTAATTATAAAATAAGAAAATCCATTTCCATTTCCTTTTACTTTTTTAAAAAATAAATGCAAAAAATATCAAAATGATGTAGTTTTGATAGTGGCGTACATAGAGGTACAAGCACCACGGTCTACCATCTAAATTGCGTACTCTATGTGTATAGTGTGTGACTGTGTGTACACACTACAACTACTGAAAACCTTAATGACGTGTTTGTTGGTCTAGTAATAAATGGCGGAAATGAGAATAAATTTAAGTGTAATTTGCAATAAAAAATACTCCATCCGTTTCTTTTTGTTTTTTACGTTTTGGTTTTTAGGTGTTTCAAAATGCTTTTTACATTTCCTTTTATATTATCACATAAATGTACTAATATTCTATTAAAGTTTGTGTCCAATGATTATTTTAACCAATTAAATTCATTGGATCATTTAATCTTTCACACTTCTTCCTATTGAGACATTAAATTTTTCTCATTTTCTCAATATCAGAATTTTGATAAAAGTGAAAACATTATAAGTAAATGTAATTTGCTTTATTTAAATAGAAAAATAGAGGAATATCAATGTACATTAATTATTCGTTAATAACGTGTAAAACATCAAACGTAAAGAACAAAAATAAACAGAGGGAGTACATCATAATATCATGATAATGAAACTTTATTTAAAACTTAGTATTTTTCTTTATAAATTTGCATTCGCGGCCGCCTAATATACTCTCCGAATGGTAATAAAAATTTATGAACATTATTAGAGTGAACTAGCATTTCAATGAGAAAACATATGAAAATTTCTTACAAATTTAAATAAAATTCATATCCGGTGGCACTTTATGACCAGCTATCAAATGAGTCATATAATTAAGATAATACAAAAGTTATTGCACACACAAGGTGTCCAATGTTCATACGAAGTATAATTTATGGTAATCGTTATGTACATATGAAATCCAATCGCAGTGTTAGTGTGTTACTAATGTTCTTGCTGTCTGGCCAATGGCCATATATATATATAATTATATACACACATCCCTGGAGTGTTCTTATAGAGAGGAACAAAGCCCTTACCTCCTTCCATGTCTTTTTCAATCATATGTCCGTTGGGCACCTAGAAAAGTCATTATAGATGTTGGGCCATTGGCTGCATATATAGTGCACTTGTTACTTTTTAATATTCTGCCTAGTAACCAGTTTTGTCTACGGAGACCTTGTGTCATCTAGCTCCTATTCCGTATCAAATTCTCTACGCTAAATTAAAGGTCATTATGACTACTTAAAGGTAAATAATTCAACGGTTGAGGATTTATAAGGTTCTTACATTTGCAGGGGAATAGGTGTTCGCAACATTGAATATGTGTTCGACCGTATTATTTCAAGTGGCAGATAAAATTTTTAAGTTTGGAGGTTTGTAAATTACTAGTTTTAAAAAAAATATTCCTTTACAAGTTTGGTTTGTTTAATTAACATTAGCATTTGATTTTTACAGTTAATGTCTTTCGTCATATATTTCTTCTATTATTTTAAATAGCTCTGTTCATTTGCATATTAAATAGCCGTTGTAATGGTGTCTACAGACGAAAAAAATTAATGATAAACGTCAAATGATAGTGTTAGTCAAACAAACCAAACTTGTAAGTTAGTTAAATTTAATATCTCTTTTTAAATGTAGTGTTTCACCAAATTCTGAATCTCCCATTGTAGGCACTATGTCAGATGAACCCGAAATCCCGGTTCCGCCTGAACCAAGCACTCACGTTCTCAAGGCTCTGTTGGCCCAAAAGGAAAGGGCCATCAATAAGTAAGAAGTAAGCTCCTTCTACTGCACCTCAAGCACCTCCGGTTCCAGTCTTTGATGATTGTAACCAATATGCTGAAGACTCTCCTGACCCTGGACAGCCTTTTTAACAGTTACAGAAGCCTTTGCCGCGGATAACCGCTTTGAAATATTAGCCCGGAGCTTTCAAATCAATAGTTCATTGACCGTAGTACCTCCCTTTTCTTTGAACAAGCCTTCTTACTAAAGAAGGAATGTGTATAATTATACCATTTTATATTTGTATCTTTATATAGTTATAGTCATGTCAAGTTTTAGTTTAAACTAGTTATGATCATCAATTTGACAGTTACTAGTTTATTAGAGTAATCAATTGTAGATGTTAAACTAAATTGATCTAATTATATAATTAGACAATTACATCGTTATAGATTTATATCCTTACATAGTTATAGTTATGTGGACTTTTAGTTTAAACTAATTATGATTATCAATTCATCAGTTATTAGCTTATTTGAGTAATAAAATGTAGAATGTTATATTCCTCAATTCTTGACAATGTTGTTTTAATTGAATCGACTTAATTCCTTAACAATTGTACTTGTTTGTCTCGTTTCGTTGTTGAACATGTTAGTCTATTTGCTGTTTAAACCAATATGAATATATGACAAACTTGTATTTATAAACTTTACAGATTCATTACATATTAATTCATCTTTATCGATTATTAATTACTATGTTATTAGTATTTAGTTCATCAATACATGTTTCGTAATACTACATCTGCCATGGTAGGGGAGGGCATAAATGATTTTGATTCCATTTGAATAATATGATTGGTAAATATTACTCCACAATAAAAGAGATTGACTGACTTTTCTTAATTAAGTTTATGAAATTAATTGGATAGTGAACATTACTACATTAGTTGTTCGTCAAAAAAGAAAATAACATTAGTTATAAATCACGTAATCAAATTGTATGGCCTCTTTTACCTTTCACCTAGCTTTAGTAATATAAATGTATTAAAAATTGTGATTTTAGTAATAACCTGTCATTGGTTGTATCCGAGTTGATCTGACTAAACATGAACCCGACCCGATATGAACCTGACCCGATTACAATCCGGCTAAACCCGTTAACAAACCGAACAGAATTGACCCGACCCGACTGGACCCCAACATCTAAATAAGGGGCTTTAGCCGAAAAGGAACCAGTTGAGCCTCTTCAAGAAAGTTTTGTTTGGTAGGCGCTGCCTACTCACTCGGACAATGCTCTGAACACGAAAGTGTGCAGTTCCGCCCAGTCTAGATATAACTTGTAACCGCTTCCTTCTCTACTCTACATAGGGCGAATCTCTTCGAACTTATCCCTCAAACGTCCAACTAACAGGTTTTGACCAAAGGCAAGAGTGATGAGTCATCCTCTCAGGAGTCAGTATCCAATGCGATATACTCAATGCAGTCTTTAACGGATTCGTCTCTTTCGGCCGATCGGGTTGATGAGACTGCTATGCAGGAACGGCCTATAGGAGATTCTGTCCTTGTCACTCAAAAAATTCGACTAAGGGAATCACTCCCCCAACAGTTCAGTGGTAAATTAGGGAGTTTCACCCAGATTGGAATCACTTTAAGAATCTCCTCATAGAAAGAAAAATTAGCAGACCATGGTAATCATTGGTTGACCAAAAAACGGATGAGGTCTAGAATAGACAATCTCATTTTTATCATCAACAGAACAAAATTGATTACGCATCTCTGGTTGCCTCACCAAGGAGTAATGTGTATATTCCTTGTGACTAAGTAGATAAGGATGATGTAGCGGAAAGCTGGGCGGTTATCCACAGCGCTCTATTTGAAATGCTGTGCGGGGGCCCTCATGCGAGTACAGGGGTCCGTTTGATAAAGACTGACCTCACACCGGAATCCGATAACCCTAACCAGAGGAGGCTTGCCTAGGTATTTTAGGGTCATGATTTGAGCTGTCGGAAGCAAGATTACCTTCTCTGCCAATTGACTTGTTCATTCCATTCCCCGTCTCCTCTGAGTGACAGCTGCCTTCTTGCATGCGAAAGTTCGATAGATCGGTGGAGCGACTTCTTTACTTACCTGATAGGAAGGACAAGATGTAGTTTTGCCTGAACTTTCCGACAGATAGCAGTGCCTAGCTACTAAATGGGAGTAGGGTTGAGTTCCAACCATGTATACCGGAACTATCAGATGCCGGAAGAGATCGAAGGTTACAGTCGGGTGGGTCTTCTTATCTAGACTGCTTTATCCTAAACCCGTAAACGATTCACCTCTGAGGGTAAGGAAATGAAATTACTTAGTGCACTAAGCTATTTCATAACCTTAGCTAAAAAAGGATAAGGAAGGCTAACAATTTAAAGAATGCTTGTATTGCTTGAGTTTGTTTACAAATGCTTGGATGATATGTACAAATGAATGAGGAGGCCTATTTATATTATAGGCTCCTTGGATCCCTAGAAAGTTCTACTCTAGAACAATCTATAACCTCCTCTTAAGGAGTATTCTCTAAGATTCTAGAAAGTTCCCACCTCCCAAGGAACAACTAAATACAAGGAGGCTTCTACATCCTTCTATACAAATCTGTACAAGGGAGTTCTAGACACTTCCATGCTAGAACCTTCTAGGCAAAACCAAGCTAGAATGCCCAAGATAACTCCGGAGCACCACCGAAAAGCTTGCTGCACCATCGGTCCGGGCCTCAACAATTCTGGCCCGACCATTCAAGGAAATAGACAAGATTGAAGCTCCTTGCTTGGGTTCGGTTATCATTAAATGTATAGCTTTGGGTATTGAAGTGAAGATTCTTCACAACCTGGTCCCATCCACCAGCATTAGTCACAAGTGCGAAACTGCCAATAATTTTCTTCAAAGCCCAAGAGCAATTAGTAGGAGGAGGCTAATGAAGGGTGGAGGGTGGCTAGGATGTGGATGTGCAAGTTTTGTTTGTTCATGAGCAGATCCTTCATTGTTATGTGCAATGTAAGAAAAGTTTTCTTGTTTTGTTACCATAGTTTATGGTTTGCATTCAATTGTTACTATAACTTCCCAATTAATTGATCGAATCCGGTATACATGGAAATATCGGATATAGAAAAATTAAAACCCAGTTCCTTCATTACATCGTGAAGAAAGGACCATTCCAAAGAATCATATGCTTTCTTCAGATCAATCTTTAGCATACACCTAGGAGAAACATTGGCCCTCCCGTACCCTTTAAAAAATTCCGTGGCAAGCAGAATATTCTCAGAAATTGGTCTCCCTGGGATGAAACCAGCTTAACAGTCCTGAACAATCAATAATGCCTTGCATTCTTCTAGTGAGAATCTTAGAAATAATCTAAAGCTCTTCGAGCTTTTGAGCTTAAGCGAAGCTTTCGGTTTGTAATAGCTAAAGCTATGCTTTCGGAAAGAGCTACTAAATGTTAGAATATGAAGTTAGCTTCCTTCTTCTGGTAGCTAGGATATAACCTCGAATTGTTAAGGAGCCAAAGGAGCCTTCGAACAGTATGAGGTATTCTCATACGCTATAGGACCTAAAGGTTTAAACGCTCTCTAGAAGATAGCTTACTTCGAATTGTTCTAGGAGAAATATGCCCTAAACCAGATCTAAGGCATTATGGTATTCTAGATCTCCTTACCTTTGGTTTATGAAGGAAATAATGCCCTTGGTCCAAGTATGCATTCTATGTTAAGTCTAATAAATGCGGTTCAGTATTAATTAACAAGTTAATAATTCAGTGAGATCAAGTGAGCTGAATGCCTAGCTAGAGGCCGCTTCAGTTCAAGTGGAATTAATGATATTAATCCACAGCTTACTCTTGACTGAACCCGTAGGGTCACACAAATAGTACGTAAACGGATCAAGTATTTAATGGCATTAAATACTCCATCTATGAATATTCGGAACCGACGGATCTTGGTTTCAGTGGGAGCTAAGATCGTCACAGGCAAGAAATGAATACTCCGGAAACGATGATATTGCCGGAAACGGAAATATGGATCGTATCGGAAATATAAATATTATCCAAGTCGTAGATGTTGCCGGAAACGGAAACATGGTACGTATCGGAAAATATTATCGGAAATGGAAATATTGCCAGAATCGGAAATATTGCCGGAAACGGAAATATTGTCAGAATCGGAAATATTACCGGAATCGGAAAATAATTCCGGAAACGGAAATATTAAATATTTGTTCGAAACGGAAATTAATTCCGGAATCGGAAATATTAAATATTGTTCGTATCGGAAATGAATTCCGGAATCGGAAAATTTAATCGGAAGCGCATCGTACGAATAAGCATCGGACGAGGCCTGCCGGACGAGGCCCAGCACGAAGCCAGGCCATCGCCCAGCAAGCCAAGCGCGCCGCACAAACAACCACGCCAGGCCCAGCGCAAGGCCAGGCCCAGCAGGCTGCGCAGCACGCACAGCGCGCACAGCACGCGCAGCGCGCAGCGCGCGCGGGCGCTGCGTGGGCTGCTGCTCGCGCGCACGCATGGGGGCCCATCGTGGCTGCCGTGCGTGTGTGTGCAAGTGTTTGTGTTCGTGCACGTTTCCTAAAACATGCAGAGTTCGGTTAATGATTAAATTCCTAATTCTATTTGATAAATTAATTAAATTAGAGTTCTTGTAGGATTCTAGGTTTAATTAATTTGTATCTGAATAGGATTTCGATTCCCTTTCCATACCCCTATAAATATGAGGCTAGGGCTCACAATTTATAACAAGTTTCAAAGTATTCAAAAGTGAGTTTTTTGAGAGAAAATTAAAACACACATCTTGCTCATAAAGTGCCGAAATTTTCTAGTACCTTAAGGGCGATTCTAGTTGGTCAATCTTAAGGCGGATCCGGACGTGCTGTGGACTATCTACGGAGGGACGACACTTGGAGTCCTAAAGACTTGTTCTTGTTCGGTTCGGGCGCAGCTAGGGAGGGCACGCAACAAAGAGTATGCATCTAAATTATGCTATATGATTATGTGTAAATAATATGTTGTCCTGGGTTAATGGTTGTTTCCGCATGATCTATGTAATGTCATATGTATCATAACCTAACAGTGGTATCACGAGCCCCTTATTATTTTCATAATCTAAATTGCATGAACATGGTTAAATATTACAAATTTGCAAGAATTAAAAGGGGTGATTAATTTTCGTAATTGTTAATTAATTGCAAATTGCGTTTATTTAATTATACGTACGCAGTTTTTTCGGCAGTTTCTTCGTTACTCATCCGAATTGAGTGATTTTTGTGTCAATTCCGCATGTAAAAGGCATTCTAAAATTTCGACAAAAATAGTAATTTTCTGCCGAACCCAGAATTCTCAAATTCGAAGCCTAACTATGACTTTTCGAAGGTTTTAGTTTTTCGAATGCAAAATTTCGTAAATTTAAGATGTTAAATTAAATATTTGCGATTCTTGTTGAAAAATCTTGAATTTTTGATTGACCTACTGCATATGTTTAACAAGTTTGAATGCCTAGTCTTGTTAATTATGCAATCTAATTTGTAATTATGATTAATTTGTTGAAAATTAGAATAATTTAGAATTAATTTGATTTTCATAATTAATTGTAATTTAATTAGAAACCTATGATTAAAAACCACCATAAAAATTGTAAATTTATGATAAATTTTAAATTTTTATGACCTAGACTTGAATCCATAACAATCGAAAATCAATTGGATAATAAATTTTCGATTTTTTCGCCCTAAAATTATGAAATTAATATTATTTATTAATTTGTCATTAATTTTAAATATAAATTTTAAATTTTTATGCGATTCGTTCATAAAACTTGCACGCACGAAGCAATGGACGCTTCGTGTTACCCTTAAGGGGTGTTGTATAATGCGGGCATGCGACGACGAGCAAGGGAGCTCGTCGCCCGTGCGGCACGAATGCAATGAGCAAGGGCGTAGTGCACGAGCACAAGGCAGCAGCCCTGCCTTGTGTCGTGTGCCACGAGCAATGGACGAATGGGCATGGGCGAAGGGCGAGCCAAGGCAGTCGCGTGTGGGCAGCAAGCGAGCTGCGCCACAACGCGCGCTGCCTCGCACAAGAGCGCGCAGCCTCGCGCGCAGCGAGCGCAAGCTCGCGTGCCACGAGCGCTGCGCCCAGCATTGCATGCGCGCACAACGAGCGAGGACTCGCGCGCACACCCAGCATTGCTCGCGCGCACAGCGAGCGATGTCGCCCGCCCAGCGAGCGATGTCGCGCGCCCAGCGAGCGATGGCTCGCGCGCCCAGCGAGCGATGTCGCGCGCGCACTGCGAGCGATAGCTCGCGTGCGATGAGCGCTGGCGCGCGCAACGAGCACCAATGCGTGCGGAGGCTTGCGATGGGGATGCAGCAGCTATGCGACGAGCGCATGGGCTGCGCGCACATGGCCAGCAATGGCTGTGTGCGTGCGGCCCATGGGCGTGCAACGCGTAGGGTGTTTGCGTTACGATTAAAGATCGTTTTGAATGTTTAATTTGAAAATTCCAGTTCACGTAATTTTAATTAATTTTAAAATTAATAATTTAAATTATTTTCTTGGATTTTAATTTTGAATATTGTAATTATAATAAATTTTATTTATTCTAATTATTTTACTAAAATTAAAATCATGAATTAATTTAAATACGACTGAAATTAAATTAAACTTTTGGATTCAATTATAAATTGATATGAGCTTTAAATTTTAATTAAATTTGTATGTTTCCGGTTGGACTAGAAATACATTTTTATGTTTAAAATTAGTAAAGCATATAAATTTATTGGTTTAAGTGGGAGCGCTTTTTAGTCATAAACTCTTGATTAGGTCTACAAATCCTTAAGGTTAAAACAACTTGATTAGAATTAATAAGGACTGAATAATTGGTAGATTATTGGTGCCCTTGATTAATTGCTGCAAATGTTTACGTGATGCATAATGTGTTTTACTAACCAGCTATGTGGGCCATTCATGATAATGAATGGGTGAATGGTATATATTGTATATGTACTGTTTTGCAGGTTATGAAGTGACTAGTATGGCCCAAATAGGATAGAAAATATGGTCTGCGTACCATTAATTTGAATGTAATTGGTCTAAAGTACCAAAGTTATTTTTCAATTCAAATATGGTCTGCGAACCATCAAATAGTTGTAATTAGTTATAGCTTATCCTATTTGAAGAAAATGGTGCCTCCCACGGAGATTTTCAAGACGGACTTTGAAGTCAAAGCTTCAAGATGAAGTCGGGCCATACTAGATCACATTTATCTTATGCATGCTTTAAGTTATTTATTGTTTTAAATATGTCTTAAAATGCATGAGATCAAAAGCTTGATTATGTTGCATGATTAAGGATTTTAGTTCACTTAAAATCTAACCAACATAGTAAGAGCCTTAAGTTCCAAACTTAAAAATTGAGTTAAAAGGTGCCATGCCAAAATATACACTTGCTTGGATATCCTTTACATCAATCTAGTAATAGTTTTCGCTCAGCGAGGTGTTACTTATTGGTCCTAAAGGGGCAAGGTACACAAATAATTGTGAGTACATGTTAGTTTTGGTGAAACTCAACGATATAAGTAAGGAGTCCTTTTATGTCGTGGCAAATTCGATAGGTTTACCTAATAAGTTCTTAGACGTACCTATCAACCAAGAATAGTTTCTAGACTATTAGCAAAAGGCTTTTGCTTACCTAAGATGTTCTAGGATTGAGTCGACAAACTGTGCTTAGTTCTTCAATGATTTTAGGATCTTGGAATCATTTTATTCACACCTGCCGGAACACATAATTTGAATAAAATGCTTAATAAACATTGAATTATGCATGTATGCTAGAATTTAAGTTTATTAAGAGAAACTGTGAATGGTTATTTATTTGTTTATTCTTTTCAATTGTAGTTTTTAATATGGCAAACAACAATTCATTCAACATTCGATCAATTCTCGAAAAGGAGAAGTTGAACGGGAAAAACTTCCTTGACTGGCAAAGGAACTTGCAAATAGTTCTTATGCAGGAAGAAAAGGAGTATGTCCTAGATGAGGCGATGCCCGAAGCTGCAGGCGACGGGGTCACTCAGGCAGCCCTCAATCGTTGGATTGATGCCAACAAGGATGTGAAATGTCTAATGCTCGCCACCATGAGTGCGGATCTGCAGAAAACGTTCATCAACTCAGATGCTTTCACAATCATCAGTGAGTTGAAGAACATGTTCCAAGATCTGGCTCGAGTCGAAAGATTCGAGACTCATAGGCAAATTCTTGAGACCAAGCTTAAGAAAGGCGAGCCCGTAAGTCCACATGTTCTCAAAATGATTGGACTCATTGAGAATATGAGTCGGCTGGATCAGCAATTTTCTCAGGAAATGGCTATAGACACCATCCTCCATTCTCTTCATAGCGGGTATGATCAGTTCAAACTGAACTACAGTATGAATAGTCTGGACAAAACGCTCACTGAGCTTCACGGTATGCTGAAGACCGCTGAAAAGACGCTCAAAAGTGATAAGCAGGATGTGCTTATGGTGCGTGGGGGCAAGTTCAAGAAATCTGGAAAGAAGAGGAATGCTAAGAAAGGTGGCAACAAGGCCAGCCCAACTAAGCAAACTGGCGCCAAATCTGCAAAGAGGAAGGTCAGTCAACCCACTTCTGAATCCGAATGCTTCTACTGCAAGAAGAAGGGGCATTGGAAGAGAGATTGCTTGAAGCTAAAGGAAGATCAGAAGAACGGAACAGTCCTTCCATCTTCAGGTATTTTCGTTATAGACTGTATACTTGCTAATTCAACTTCTTGGGTATTAGATACAGGTTGTGGCTCACACTTAATGTTCCAATCCACAGGGACTAAGAAGAAGTAGAAAGTTAAGCAAGGGTGAAGTCGACCTACGAGTGGGAAATGGAGCACGGATTGCTGCATTAGCCGTAGGAACTTACTATTTGTCGTTGCCCTCCGGGCTAGTTTTGGAACTGGAAGAATGTTTCCATGTTCCAAGTCTTACTAAAAACATCATTTCAGTTTCTTGCTTAGATGCTAAGGGATTTTCCTTTTTAATAAAAGACAATAGTTGTTCGTTTTATTTTAAAGAGATGTTTTATGGATCTGCTAGATTAGTCAATGGGCTTTATTTATTAGATCACGACAAACAAGTATATAACATAAATACCAAAAAGGCCAAAAAGGATGATTCAGATCTCACCTATCTGTGGCATTGTCGATTAGGCCATATAAACTTGAAACGCTTAGAAAGACTTCAAAGGGAAGGAATTCTAGAACCATTTGACATAGAGGATTATGGTAAATGCGAATCATGTTTACTTGGCAAAATGACAAAGCAACCTTTCTCTAAAGTTGGAGAAAGAGCAAATGAACTATTGGGTTTAATCCATACAGATGTTTGTGGACCAATGAGTACAAATGCTAGAGGTGGTTTCAGCTACTTTATCACTTTCACTGATGACTTCAGTAGGTATGGTTATGTCTACCTAATGAAGCATAAGTCTGAATCCTTTGACAAATTCAAGGAATTTCAGAGTGAAGTAGAGAATCAATTAGGCAAGAAGATTAAGGCACTGCGGTCTGATAGAGGCGGTGAATATCTGAGCTATGAATTTGATGACCATCTGAAAGAATGTGGAATTCTATCAGAATTGACTCCTCCTGGAACACCACAATGGAACGGTGTGTCGGAACGGAGGAACAGAACCTTGCTAGACATGGTCAGGTCAATGATGGGTCTGGCCGAACTTCCATTAGAATTTTGGGGACATGCACTAAATACAGCTGCACTCACTATAAATAGAGCTCCGTCTAAAGCTGTCGAAAAGACTCCATACGAATTATGGTTTGGAAAGCCTCCAAATGTGTCTTTTCTTAAGATTTGGGGATGTGAAGTATACGTCAAACGATTAATTTCAGACAAACTTCATCCAAAATTCACAAATGTATCCTTGTGGGCTATCCAAAGGAAACAAAGGGGTATTACTTCTACAATACATCTGAGAACAAAGTGTTTGTTGCTCGAGATGGTGTCTTTTTGGAGAAGGATCACATTTCCAAAATGACAAGTGGGAGAAAAATAGACCTCGAAGAAATTCGAGTCGAACAACAAACTCTAGAGAATGCTCAAGATGACATTCAGGATGAAACTCAGAGATCTTTAGAAGAATCTGGTGAGAATCATGGTCAATCTAGTAATGTTACCCCGCGTAGATCGCAAAGATATAGATCTCAACCGGAAAGGTACTTAGGTATTTTGACGAACGAGAGCTATGACGTTCTATTACTTGAAAGTGATGAACCTGCGACTTACAAGCAAGCTATGACGAGCCCTAGCTCCAAGCAGTGGCAAGAAGCCATGCAATCTGAATTAGACTCCATGTCTGAAAACCAAGTATGGGATTTGGTCGATTTGCCAGATGGCTACCAAGCCATTGGAAGCAAATGGGTTTTCAAACTGAAAAAGGACAAGGATGGGAAACTTGAAGTTTTCAAAGCTAGATTGGTCGCAAAAGGTTACAGGCAAGTCCACGGTGTGGATTACGATGAAACCTTTTCACCAGTTGCAATGCTAAAGTCTATTCGAATAATGTTAGCAATCGCTGCATATTACGATTACGAAATATGGCAGATGGATGTCAAAACTGCTTTCTTAAACGGCGTTTTAACAGAAACTGTGTTTATGACACAGCCTGAAGGTTTTGAGGATCCAAAGAATGCTAAAAAGGTATGTAAGCTAAAGAAGTCAATCTACGGATTGAAGCAGGCATCCAGGAGCTGGAATATACGTTTTGATGAAGCAGTCAGTGACTTTGGTTTCATCAAGAACGCGGACGAATCTTGTGTATACAAGAAGGTAAGTGGGAGCAAAATTTCTTTCCTAGTATTATATGTCGACGACATATTGCTTATCGGAAATGACATTCCTATGTTGAACTCTGTCAAGATTTGGCTTGGGAAATGTTTTTCGATGAAGGATCTAGGAGAAGCACAGTACATATTGGGCATCAAGATTTACAGAGATAGATCTAAAAAGATGATTGGACTTAGTCAAAGCACTTATATCAATAAGGTGCTTGATAGGTTCAAGATGGCGGACTCCAAGCGAGGCTACCTACCCATGTCTCATGGAATGACTCTAAGCAAGACTCAGTGCCCAAAAACACTTGATGAGCGTAGACGAATGAATGGGATTCCATATGCATCATTGATTGGTTCAATAATGTATGCTATGATATGTACACGCCCGGATGTTGCGTACGCACTCAGTGCTACGAGCAGATACCAGTCAGACCCAGGAGAGGCGCATTGGACTGCTGCCAAGAACATTCTGAAGTACCTGAAAAGGCACAAAGATGACTTCCTGGTCTATGGTGGAGATGATGAATTAATTGTTAAAGGCTATACGGACGCAAGTTTCCAAACCGACAAAGATGATTTCAGATCACAGTCTGGGTTTGTCTTCTGCCTCAACGGAGGAGCAGTAAGCTGGAAAAGTGCTAAGCAAAGCACCATTGCGGATTCTACAACTGAAGCGGAGTACATTGCTGCACATGAAGCAGCAAAGGAAGCTATATGGCTAAGGAAGTTCATAGGTGAACTTGGTGTAGTCCCCTCCATTAAAGGACCAATAGCCCTGTATTGTGACAATAACGGAGCTATTGCACAGGCAAAAGAGCCTAGACACCACCAGAGAGTCAAGCATGTACTTCGTAGATTTCACCTTCTACGAGAGTTCGTTGAAAGAAAAGAAGTCGAGATAAGCAAAATTGGAACTGATGACAACATATCAGATCCATTAACTAAACCTCTGCCGCAGGCGAAGCACAACTCGCACACTGCAGCTATGGGAATCAAGCATATTGGAGAATGGCTTTGATGTCTCTGTTTAATGTTTTAAAGTTTTAGAGTTTAAATCTTTGTAAAACATTATTGGTTAATCATTCACAATAAATGAAATGAATTCATTTTTCCATTTAATTTGTGGTTTATTAAATGATGAGTCCCTTCAATTTGACGATATATTCAAGATAGACTGTCAGGACCAGTCCTGTGACTAAGAAATGTCTATCAAGTGAACTTGAATGTCAAAGGTTGAAAATGGTCCCTAATCGGAGTTTTCTATAAAATTGGACGCATAGAAAACGTTAGACGATTAGAATGCAAGATGACTAGTAGTTCTGTTTCTTGAACTATGTGGACATGGCAATGTCATAATCATTTGCATAGATACTTACTTTGGGAAGACTAGTATCGGACAAGACCTATGAAACTTTACTGTAAGAGATGAAAGTCTGTCATAAGTAAATTTCATTAAATTATTAGACACTAAATCCTCAATACCTGAGTGATTTGAGATTACTTGTTTGAGAACTGGTTGCTTTGACGTTGACCAACCGTCGCACCGTAAAAGGAGGCTATAAAGGCAACGCTCAGGTAATCACCTATCAAACGAAGTCTAATCTCAAGATCGCAAGATTGGGATTGTCCTCCCATAAATCGGGATGAGATGCTTAAAAGTTGTACAAGGCCACTCGGAGAGCTAGAAACTGTGAAATGCATGGCCGTGCTCGGATGAATCATAGGCTATGATTATCTGTTTATTTGATCAGTTGAACTCTGAAACCGAGGAACACCTCTGGACATAATAAGGATGACAACTCTTACCTTATGTTCAAGAGCAAGCATCGAGCGACAAAGGAATTAGGAAATGCACACTTGTCCCTAAGGACAAGTGGGAGACTGAAGGAAATAATGCCCTTGGTCCAAGTATGCATTCTATGTTAAGTCTAATAAATGCGGTTCAGTATTAATTAACAAGTTAATAATTCAGTGAGATCAAGTGAGCTGAATGCCTAGCTAGAGGCCGCTTCAGTTCAAGTGGAATTAATGATATTAATCCACAGCTTACTCTTGACTGAACCCGTAGGGTCACACAAATAGTACGTAAACGGATCAAGTATTTAATGGCATTAAATACTCCATCTATGAATATTCGGAACCGACGGATCTTGGTTTCAGTGGGAGCTAAGATCGTCACAGGCAAGAAATGAATACTCCGGAAACGATGATATTGCCGGAAACGGAAATATGGATCGTATCGGAAATATAAATATTATCCAAGTCGTAGATGTTGCCGGAAACGGAAACATGGTACGTATCGGAAAATATTATCGGAAATGGAAATATTGCCAGAATCGGAAATATTGCCGGAAACGGAAATATTGTCAGAATCGGAAATATTACCGGAATCGGAAAATAATTCCGGAAACGGAAATATTAAATATTTGTTCGAAACGGAAATTAATTCCGGAATCGGAAATATTAAATATTGTTCGTATCGGAAATGAATTCCGGAATCGGAAAATTTAATCGGAAGCGCATCGTACGAATAAGCATCGGACGAGGCCTGCCGGACGAGGCCCAGCACGAAGCCAGGCCATCGCCCAGCAAGCCAAGCGCGCCGCACAAACAACCACGCCAGGCCCAGCGCAAGGCCAGGCCCAGCAGGCTGCGCAGCACGCACAGCGCGCACAGCACGCGCAGCGCGCAGCGCGCGCGGGCGCTGCGTGGGCTGCTGCTCGCGCGCACGCATGGGGGCCCATCGTGGCTGCCGTGCGTGTGTGTGCAAGTGTTTGTGTTCGTGCACGTTTCCTAAAACATGCAGAGTTCGGTTAATGATTTAATTCCTAATTCTATTTGATAAATTAATTAAATTAGAGTTCTTGTAGGATTCTAGGTTTAATTAATTTGTATCTGAATAGGATTTCGATTCCCTTTCCATACCCCTATAAATATGAGGCTAGGGCTCACAATTTATAACAAGTTTCAAAGTATTCAAAAGTGAGTTTTTTGAGAGAAAATTAAAACACACATCTTGCTCATAAAGTGCCGAAATTTTCTAGTACCTTAAGGGCGATTCTAGTTGGTCAATCTTAAGGCGGATCTGGACGTGCTGTGGATTATCTACGGAGGGACGACACTTGGAGTCCTAAAGACTTGTTCTTGTTCGGTTCGGGCGCAGCTAGGGAGGGCACGCAACAAAGAGTATGCATCTAAATTATGCTATATGATTATGTGTAAATAATATGTTGTCCTGGGTTAATGGTTGTTTCCGCATGATCTATGTAATGTCATATGTATCATAACCTAACAGTTTAAACCCTATTTATTTAGACCGGATGGGCCAGAGTCAAAGGAGCAACCTACTGTGAGTCATCATCTGAAGCCGAATATAGGGCGATGGCTTCTGCTGCCTCTGAAGTTGCCTGGTTAGTCAGATGCAATGATAGGGATGGAGTACTTGGGATCAGCAGAATTCTAAAACTACGAAATCAACTGCTTTCGCGCCGGGGGAACAACATCCAAAGCAAGGACCCCAAGAGTTTGGAAGATATCTTGAGAAAAGGTTTTCACACAGGTGTATCCTATATGTACTCTAGTTTATTCGAAGTATCCCAATGGTGTAAGGCCGCCGACTTATTTGGAAAAAGGAAGAAAATCTAGCGAAGCTTTCGGTAGTTGACTCGCTAAATCTCTTCGAGCTTTTGAGCTTAAGCGATCGGAATGTAATCGCTTATTAGAAGCTTTTGTTAACAGTGGAAATGAGCCTATCCCTATTAGACCGCTCCTGACCCTCGGGAGGAAAGAAAGCATTTGAACAAGACCATCACTAAACCATATTGACTATCTGAAAGCCTACCTTCCAAAGCTAATCATCTATGTCAACAATTGGTTCACATTCCTTCCCTGCTAACCGTGAACAGAATGCAGAGTTGGGTACTCAGGAGTTTCTAGTTAAAAGACTACTTTCTTAGACAGTAATATCGAGTCTCTTACGCCATCCTAGGCGGTTCTCCCGTAGCGTCTCTGCTGGCTACTTTCGAAGGTTCAGGTTTGTCTGCCGTTAGGCCCCCGAATTCTGAATCTCCCATTGTAGTCACTATGTCAGATGAACCCGAAATCCCGGTTCCGCCTGAACCAAGCACTCACGTTCTCAAGGCTCTGTTGGCCCAAAAGGAAAGGGCCATCAATAAGTAAGAAGTAAGCTCCTTCTACTGCACCTCAAGCACCTCCGGTTCCAGTCTTTGATGATTGTAACCAATATGCTGAAGACTCTCCTGACCCTGGACAGCCTTTTTAACAGTTACAGAAGCCTTTGCCGCGGATAACCGCTTTGAAATATTAGCCCGGAGCTTTCAAATCAATAGTTCATTGACCGTAGTACCTCCCTTTTCTTTGAACAAGCCTTCTTACTAAAGAAGGAATGTGTATAATTATACCATTTTATATTTATATCTTTATATAGTTATAGTCATGTCAAGTTTTAGTTTAAACTAGTTATGATCATCAATTTGACAGTTACTAGTTTATTAGAGTAATCAATTGTAGATGTTAAACTAAATTGATCTAATTATATAATTAGACAATTACATCGTTATAGATTTATATCCTTACATAGTTATAGTTATGTGGACTTTTAGTTTAAACTAATTATGATTATCAATTCATTAGTTATTAGCTTATTTGAGTAATAAAATGTAGAATGTTATATTCCTCAATTCTTGACAATGTTGTTTTAATTGAATCGACTTAATTCCTTAACAATTGTACTTGTTTGTCTCGTTTCGTTGTTGAACATGTTAGTCTATTTGCTGTTTAAACCAATATGAATATATGACAAACTTGTATTTATAAACTTTACAGATTCATTACATATTAATTCATCTTTATCGATTATTAATTACTATGTTATTAGTATTTAGTTCATCAATACATGTTTCGTAATACTACATCTGCCATGGTAGGGGAGGGCATAAATGATTTTGATTCCATTTGAATAATATGATTGGTAAATATTACTCCACAATAAAAGAGATTGACTGACTTTTCTTAATTAAGTTTATGAAATTAATTGGATAGTGAACATTACTACATTAGTTGTTCGTCAAAAAAGAAAATAACATTAGTTATAAATCACGTAATCAAATTGTATGGCCTCTTTTACCTTTCACCTAGCTTTAGTAATATAAATGTATTAAAAATTGTGATTTTAGTAATAACCTGTCATTGGTTGTATCCGAGTTGATCTGACTAAACATGAACCCGACCCGATATGAACCCGACCCGATTACAATCCGGCTAAACCCGTTAACAAACCGAACAGAATTGACCC
Organism: Spinacia oleracea; assembly: GCF_020520425.1. NCBI lineage: Eukaryota > Viridiplantae > Streptophyta > Magnoliopsida > Caryophyllales > Amaranthaceae > Spinacia > Spinacia oleracea. The sequence continues at coordinate 82,324,997 of NC_079491.1, forward strand.
GACCCGAGTACAACCCGACCCGATATGAACCCGAACCGATATGAACCCGAACTGTTAAGAACCCGACTTAACCCGTTTGTGACCCGACCAGATATGACCCAACCCGATATAAACCCGACCCGATACGAACCCGACCCGACACGAACCCAACCGATACGAACCCGTACCACATAACCCGAACCCGAACCGAACCGTTATTTTTTCAACCCGAGCCGAACCGAACCGATAGCAAAATGAACCGGTTTCAACCCGAACCGATGAACCCGAACCGAAACCGAACCGATGACCCGATTTGACACCTCTAGTTGGTTGTACTCTAATGTAGGATGATTGGAATCTTAGACTTCAAGTGACATGGGTTACATGGGTAGATAATTACGACTCATCTTGTTGTTTTTGTACGGTGTTTATTTTGTCGTTAGACATCTTAATTCTCGTGTATGACAAACTAAGAGGACCACATTACCATTAGCATGATTTTGTTGGTGGACAATCTTATGAAACATCTATCTCTTTAGTTGAAAATTTCATCCGCCATTTATATTCGTATTCATAAACTCACGAGTGTTAAGCCAAACTGTATATTTTCCTATCAATCAAAACAGGGAAATAATTAGAAATTACGGGCCATAAACAAATGTAAAATACTTTACTCCGTTCAGAAAAGGATATGCGTAATTTTTGTGAGAAATTCTTAACAAATAAATGGTGCAATATTTACGAACAGAAGAGGTATCACTTGAGAGAAAATATCTTTCAACCTCATACCATACCGTATAATTGTGTGCCCAAGTCCCAACATAAAATTTCATTACGTAATGGTTTCCTAGTGATAGTGTAGTTCAGTAGGCAGGGGAAGTTTAGAGATGAGCGGCCGTGCGCGCATAGGTAGGCCCATGATCTTTAATGGCCCAAACAATTTCACGTTTAGGCCCAATCATAAAGAGAAATAAAGAAAAAGATGCAACGCAAGTAGGTGTTCATCACCGGACGGACATGACCGGATCGATGATCGAAATTTTGATAATTTAAGATCTGAAGATCGGACCGATTATGCTTGGACCGGACCCGGACCGAATCGGAAAAATCGGTCCAAAATCCGGACCGGACCGGTTTAGATAGGTTGTAGACTTATTGCCATATATTTTTTATTTTTTATAAAAATTATGGTAAAAAGAAAAAATATATATTAAAAAACTAATTGTTTAAGGATTTCTTTAGAAGTTAAAATAAAATATATCACAATATAGTAATATTTACAACATATTAAAGGACAGAATTAAATTTTGAAATAGGTTCTATTATATTTTATTAAGGAAAAATCGGTCTGATCCAAAATCTTGTTTTGGACCAGACCGGACCGAACCGAAGACCGGAAATTGATATTTCTCAAACCCGAAGACCGGACCGATTGCATACGGTCATGTCCGGATCGGTCCGGTCCATTTTTTCGGTCCGAACCAATTTTTCCACACACCTAAAATACAAGTACTGTGTTATTTTTGAAAATTTGTAAAAAATAAGTTAAATTTTGACCGTCCTTCTAAAAACAGTCTCATCTTTGCATAATTCCCGAATTATTCGACGACGGTTATCTTCCTAAAATAGTTTTATTACTTATAGCTTTAATTGCAGGTCAATTTTTTTATAAATTAAACATGACACATATTGCTTTTTAATTGATCTTGATTATTTTATATTTATTTACGTAGTAATTATTAAAAAGATCTTCAGTTTTTATACTTATTTTAATTATTTTTTGTTGAGCCAATATAATTTTGATGATGACAAGCTAAAGTAATCAACTAACGTGGTTTTCAAGTTGTATATGTGCAGGATCATTAATGAATAGTTGTGCCCAAGTCATCAAAATTGAGCTTACTGGAAGTTGATGATTGTGAGATGCTTATAACAAAGAAGCATAAAATCCAGAGCTGAAATTGCCGAACAATTTCTAAGGATGAACTCTAGATAAGCTAGGATTTATAAAGTTGATGATGAAGAACTGGAACTCCAGATGAGCTAGTGGAACTCCGAAAAAGAAGCAGCAGTTCTTGAGTGGAAACTCGAAGAGAAGAAGTTTGGAGCTGTTGTGGGATCTTTTACGGTGATGACGTGTCACGCGTTCCTCGGAGGTATCAAGTATGAGCTGGCACGAACCCTCTGGCAACCTGCAAAACAAGAATATTCCCGTAGGAATATTCCCTCCGATGCCTAAGTAAGTATAGGCTAGAGAGAGAAGTAATTTAAGAGAGAAGGCAGAGCAAAGATAGTTTAAGGTATGTGGGAATGAATTGATTACCCCTTACCTTGGGATCTGAGCGATTTATAGGGCTATGGTTTCTTGGGAATTGATCCCTCAACCCTAGCTGTGGGATGGGTGCCCCTTGGGGATTTAGGACACGTGTCATTTGGCCAACAATGATGAGCCTTTTACAAATTGGGCCTGGCTTCTCAGAGAGGGTGGGCTTTCCAATAATAAGGCTTTGCCCTTATTTCGTTTAAGTACCAAGGTCTGGGCCTATTTCCTAGGCTTGGGCCCATGAATCGCCTGGGCCGGCCTGTATTGGTCATTGTAGCTTTTTTGGGCCTTATGGTGGAGATATTCAGGCCCACATCATTTGCCCCTCATGAGGAGTGAAAACGGACGTTAGTTTTTACTGCTCTTGGGTTATCTAGTAGGGTGATGACGCGTGGCAGGGGTAATCATTTCTTACCCCTCTATAAATAAGTGACAATTATGAGTGATTTTCCCCCTCATTTCTAAAATTATTTGAGAGCCACAGAAGAAGGCGATTTCCGGCATCTAGCAACCACCAAGAGGCATTGTAGCTCCGCCACAATCTTCAAAGTCCTGTTCTTGAAGTTCTTGGAAATATTCTCTTCAATCCATCAGGTAACATTTATTTTGAGAAAATTTGTTTGTTGATTTTAGTTATTCTCTGCCCCCTTCTCCCATCTATGTTATGAGGATCTCGTCAAAACTGAGGGCGGGAACCTGCTATTTTGACGTCTTCATTTCTCAAGTTATGCCCCTCGTCTTGAGCCAATTCTCCAGCCTGTGCAGGATATCATGGTGCAAATAGGTGACGACCCATATTTCGAAGGGGAATCTTCTTCCCCCCATAGAGGAGGAGGCGCCCACGAATGAGCGTGCTGAAGGCGCGCCAGCGGGCCCGTCCAGGAGTGAAGAAGGTCACCTTCATCCCTACGAGATTTTCCCCCTTCAGACATGGATGAGCTATCTTATTGCCCAAGACGCTGATTATGGGGCGTCTTTAAACTTGGGTTCTGAGTATAAGTTTTGCATGCCAGCCGGCATAGACTGTACTAGTTTTGGCTTAGTAGAAGGGGAGTTCGCCGTGTACAACTCATTCTTAAAGCTAGGCATGAGGTTTCCTCCCCACCCTTTTGTGGTGGAGGTGTTGGATGGTTTTAACATTGGTTTTAACCAAATGTCCCCCAACTCCTGGGCCGGCGTCTTTGGGTATATTGCCCGATGTGAACTCGAGGGTATTACCCTTCCTTCCCAGCATTTCTCAGCATAGCCTCAATGTCCCAAGTTCCTCGATCCGCCGAGGGTTGGCTAGCCCTTACTTATAAGGGAGCATACAGGACAATGATGGGCAAGGCGTCCAAATGGCATCACTGGCGGAAGAAATGGGTGGTTATCAAGACCACCGACCTGGAAATGTGTAGCAGGATGAGACGTTGGACACTTCAACCCAACTTTTTTTGGGAAGAGCGGCTCCTTTCCTCTAGTTTCTGCCGCCCTCTGGAAACGGATTTCGTCCTTATTCAAGGCCAAGCCGCTCACAGTTGGAACCAAGACGGCTTATATACCTGAGGGGTGGTTGCCTCATTTGGATCTGTTGGACGATTCCGTTTTCCTCTCGGCTGTGGGCTTGTGTCCGTATATGCCGAGAGGTAATGTTTTGTAACTTGGTTCTTTCGTTGTTTTTAATGCCTTGTGTTTTCCTGACGTCTTTCTCTTATTTTCAGACTAGGCCATGGAGAAGCTGGATGATGCATCCAAGGGCCGCGTGGACATGCCGACCTGGCTGGCAGAGGTGCTTGATGCAAGTACCTTTCAGGCCTTGCAACGTCAGGAGGCTACTGAGCAGGCCGTCCCGGAGCAGGCCGTCCAGCAACCTAAGCCTTCCACGGAGGAAAAGAAGGTATTTCTCCATCTTTCCGGAGTATGTGATTTTCTTCAGTTTTTGCAACTGACGTGATTTGGTCTTCCCAGGGTTCGAGGAAAGCCGTCACGACCACGACGCTACTCTCCAAGCGCAAGGCTGGTGGCACAGGAAAACCCTCCTTCAAGCCAGCAGCTGTTAAGGCGTCGAAGGCGCCACTGGCATGTCAAAGGGTGTTTGCCCAAGACGCTCCCAATTCTAGGGAGTTTGCCCCTCCTAGTTCCCAAAGAGCTAATGCGGCAATTGATCCTCTTGCGGGAATTCCAGAAGACGTCCGCTGTAACATTCCTCTGAAGGCGGCGGAGAGGGCTAGGAATTCCGGTGGTAAGTTTTACTCCAACATCGTAACCACTTGCCGTTCTTCGTCTGGCAGTTCTATAGTCTCTCCCAGAGATTCTAAGGCTATTGTTTTTCCAATAGAAATACCCGACCCTCGGAAAGCCATTGATGCTGAATTGGATCAGATCCCCTCTTCGGGCCGGTTTACTTCTCAGGACCGCAGACAGATAATGAGTCAAATGCGCAATTCTATTCCTCCGAAGTACGCTGAGACCCTTCCCGAGGCGGCCGAGACTCAGCTTGCCGCCATGCAGTCCTCTGTGCTGGATGTAAGTTTTTTTATTTGTCCTTAGTCTTTTTAGGAGAGTATTTCTGTTTTGATTTTACGCTTGCTATTTTGCAGATGTTTATTCTGCTGGATAACTTGAAGAAGTGGCGCACTTCTCTGGTGCATGAATAGGCTAGACACCGCCTTCTTGCTATGCAGTGCGGCGATCAGCATTTTGCTGAATTAGAAGAACTTCGGGTCAACAGGAGGGAGGAGCTTGACGCGCTGACTAAGTCCTTGACTTCTCAACGTGCTGAAAATAAGCAGCGTCTTGAACAGATTGACCAGAAATTTTCTCATATTTTGGATCTATCTGAGAAGATAAAGGAGCAAAAGGCTGAGTTTTCTCGTTGTGAGGGGGTCGAAAAAGCACGAGGCTAATGCGTGATCTCGTCCCTCGTGGGTGTGACGCTTCTTTTTGTCAAATCAAGTGTAATTGGATTTCCTGTGAGTTTACACCCATCTGACTAGTAATATAGGAGTCGCCATTCAGTTTTTAACGACAATGAGAAAAACTGACAAAACCCGGTTATCGTGACATAAAGGGAGTGCAATTATGTTTGACCACGACGGCCATAGGTTCCCTTGTGATCCCTGGTGTGGGGATCTCTCAACGTACACCCGCAGGGTAGAGATTGAGGGTTCGGGGGACTGTAACTACCGAGAGGAGTACTCGCTCGTCGATAACTCCAGAGGCAGGATATCCTTACTAGCTCAGCATAAATAATTGAAGGGACATGCGTTAACTATTAAACTAATCTGAGTTGATTTTAACAATATGCAACATATAATACTAGATCGAGTGCGATTATCTGATTTAGATTGTATTAAGGGACCTAGCATGATAATCCAATTTCCCAAAAATATTATCTTTATTAGGCGTGATAGAACAATCAGATTTAATTAGTTTAACAGTTCATAAAAGGGCGAGGAAAGCAATTAAATCATGGAAAAGGGACACATTACGACGCACCCTTGAGAGGTGCGTCACGGTTCTCAGAAAATTAACCACTTTGACTTTTCTATTTCTCATTTTATTTAAAGAATCTCAAGATACGGGACAGGATACGTTCTGTTCGATTTTTGGATCGATTGCGACAGAACGCGTGATCAATTTCGCAGCGTGAGGCTTAGGCTTAGGGGTTGGAGTCAATACTCAGAATAATAATTGTGTGTGTTCTTTTCACGTCAAACTTGGGGCTATATTTATAGAAAAGAGTTCGTGGAAAGATAGAATTTTAGAGCTCTAATCCACGAGGAATTAGGAAAAAACACGTCCCAGGTAATTTCAGCGCACAGGGCTGGGCGCCGAAGATTTCGGCGCCCAGAGCCAGGCGTTGAAAATAGGGTCTGGGCCGTTTTCTTTGTCAGATTCGGACTCTTAGAATCCGGAGTGTTCGAGACTTGTTCGAGTCTTTTAGTGCGTATTAACTTTATGACGGGATGTGTCTGGGCCCGTTACGAACTCTAGGTTCGTTAGGATTTTAATTAATACGTAACTCTTATTTTCGAATCATATTAGGAATAGGATTCCTCTCACAATTTCTATCTCATTTAGGATTTATGTTGGAGTGCAACACCTAATTCTGACAGGTTTCTATCTTTTATGACTTGCCACTTTTAACAACTACCCATTACGCTAGTTACTATTTTTAGCAGGTTTCCATAAATAGCAGGTTTCGGGTGAAATGAAAAGGGTGATTGAGATTCGTTATTTTATAGGAAATGCGTTGCCAAGTGGAGATTTATGTTCTCATCATCGAACCTTCCCTTTCGGGAATGGGGACAAAAGTAGGTGTCTACAGTTAGCCCCCACTTTGACTGAGTCTTGGAGTAAGACGATGGTCAAAGTATCAGACGTAGTGCGTCACACAAGTCATGGTGACCTGTTTTTGCGAGGGTCTCACGAGCCCCCGAGTGATAAAATTTGACTTAAGGGTCATCACTTGAAGTGTCGACATATCCCTCACGGGTCATTGGGATTTATCAACGGATAGTATAGAAGCTCCCTCACCTTGTCATTGGAAGTATCTAAAGAGGCGTAGAAACTCCCTCACTTTGTCATTGGGAGTAGCTACAGATGTTTTCGAAATCAAAGCTATAAAGTGTAATTGGGCCCGGCCAAGCCCAATCACGAGGTAAAAATGTTTTTTAAAGATTCTCATTTTCAGGGTTAGCTAAACGAGAAAACCCCCTTGTTTTTATGGGACGTAAAACGAAGGAAAATCCAGCACATCGTTCTTTTTTGGAAAAACGGAAAACCAATCCTTTAATTTTTGGAAAAAAAGGAAAACTACTCACATCTTTCTTTTTTGGAAAAACGGAAAACCAGAAAAAGTTATCGCTGCAGTGACTAAGGACCAGCGCGGTTAGTGGCGCAGACCCCGCCGGCTAAAGATGGCGAGCCTGTCCGCTAAGGGTGGACACCCCGTCCGATAGAAGTTGACGAATCTGTTTTTGAAATTTGAAAATAAGGACCTACGCGGTTTGTGACGTAGACCCCGCCGGCTGAAGATGGCGAACCTGTCCGCTAAGGGTGGACACCCCGTCCGATAGAAATGGACGAATCTATTTTGAAATTTGTTTGCGCTTTTTGAAAATAAGGACCTACGTGGTTTGCGACGTAGACCCCGCCGGCTGAAGATGGTGAGCCTGTTTCATTTCGTTTTTGAAGATTCTATTTTTCGAGAACTGAGGACCTGCGCGGCTAGTGACGCAGACCCCGCCCGCTGAGGGTGGGCGAGCCCTGCCCGCTAAGGGTGGACGTCCCTGAATTCGTTTTTTTCGATTTGGAACTCGCGTGGTTCGTGACGCGATCTTGCCAACTGAGATGGGCAAGTTCCTATTTTTTCATCGTGATTTCTTTTGAGAATTTCTTTTATTCATTCTTGCAAGGGCGAATTCTTTCGAGGGGTGCTCGGACTTAGTTGTAACCTGAATGTGGGTTGACAACGGGTTTAGACGGACCTTTGTCTTGTGACCGTCTTCTTTTGTGGTTTTGAGCTAGTTTTTACGGCTCGATTTTTGCCACCACTTGGTCTTTGATCAGAGGACCATGTACAAGTGTCAACGGCGACCTTTCTCTGAGGTCGAAACCCGTTCTTTTGAGATTATCCAAACATGGGAATGCGTATAGCGTAGTCCGGGAATATGATTTTGACTCCGCACACTCTTTGTTGGAGTATATATTTTTTCCCGCGAGCCCCCAAGCACTTGGGCTTGCCGGTCATTTTTCGCCAAGAGAGGTACGTATTTTATAACGTCTTTTAATCATGTTTGGGGTCGTGCTCGTATGTGCGAGCGACCTTTATAGTGGTGTGCTATTTTGGCGAAGTCGTGGAGTGCGACTTCAGTTTTCGGGCGACAAAGTTTATTTTCCAATAACATCCGGTTTAGCTTTGCCCGGATTAATCTTTTGACAGACAAACATTTTTCATTTTGAGAAACCAACGAATTAACAATATTTTTTTGGTGTTTCGAAGAATGACCTTGATATTTATTTTGCTCATATTTGTTTTGAAAAGTGTACACATATATTCCTTGAGACGAGTCTAAGTTTCGACCCAGTTTTAACATTCATTTTTGCTATTTGGGTGCTAAAGGTGCTTTTGGGCTTGATCTTGATTGCAATAGGGCCTCGTGTCTACCAACACGGTTTTAAGTCCTTTCCTGTTCCGCGTTTTGTGAAATCTGGGCCTTGGGCTGCATTTTCAGCGCCCAAGGCTAGGCGTTAATTATTTCGGCGCCCAACCGTGGGCGCTGAAGGTCTTTTCCTGGCGATTTTTGGTTTTCGGATTTCTTAAAGCGTTTCCGAATGGGATCAGGATGTCACTTGATGTCTTTAGCTATATATAGGGGCTAGATACGTCCCTATTTTCCATTACTCTCAATTTTCTTCTCTTGTAGTTGCTTAGCCTTAATTCCTCCTTGCTTTTGTCATATCGATTCCTCCCTTCTCACTCCAACGAGCTGTTAGGCGTTGGCTACGAGCCCCTACTCCTACAGAAAAGGTTTTGTTGAAAGAATACCACTTAGAGGCACTTTTAGGCTTACAACAAATTAATATTGATTATAACTTTCTGCATGCAGCCCTAAGCTTTTGGGATTCCGATCATCTTGTTTTTGTCTTTCAGGGCAACGAAATATGTCCTTTGCCAGATGAATTTGCTGCGATCCTTGGTTATCCTACTAATGCTACTCCTGCCACCCCTGGCACCATTGAAGAGAGTAAAACAACCATAGGGGCTTTCCTAGGACTAGATGCTAACATGCTTGCTGAGATTGTTGTAGGTGATGAGGTTAATTTGGCAAAGCCTGTAAAACATCACTTTAGGCCTAGTAAAAATATGATCGAACAGAAATTGAACATTCGAGCCCTTGTATTTTGCTTGTTGAATCATTATTTGCTGTCGAATAACAATGGTGAGTTCGGTGACATAAGGTTGATCCCCTTGATTAGCCAGATGGAAAGTTGCTATTCTATTATACCGTTGGTTGTTGCCGAGACTTTGCTGAGTGCGGATGAGCTGAAGAAGGATGCCAAATCTGAATATTTTAAGGGGAGCCCCCTATTGCTGCAGGTAATCGATCTTTTCCTTGCGCATGTTTTTTTTTGCATACTTTTTTACTCGTCCTGCCTGGAGCTGAGTTTCAGCGCCCAGGGCTGGGCGTTAGAATTTTCGGCGCCTGGTCCTGGGCGTTGAAACTACGCCCCAGGTTTCGTTTGTTTATTTATTATTTTTGATCTGATCGTACCCGTTTTTTGCATATTTGGCTCATGGAACGACTTAGGCTCTTAGAAACTCCTGCCAATCTTAAACATTATCGCCCTATAGCCTTGGGTAACCGGAAGTATTTGCACCGAGACCAGGACGAGGCCGAGTGGGCCTCCTTTTTTACTCATGGTATCTGTTCTACTAAGCGGGTGGTACCGTGGTGGGGTTTGACTACTATGACGGGGGGTTCTGATGTATCGGTTTATGTTTCTTTGTTGGGGCTATCCCGGCCCATTTATATCTTTCCTTACCGAGTCATGCGTCAATACGGCTTAAGGCAGACTATCCCCTTTTCTGATACGGTACCACCTAAAGTAGCGGCCTTTTCACAAGCACGGGTTCAAGCGTGGGCTAAGTATTATGATGGTCTCCCGCGTTGGGCCGTAGCTACAAATGGCTTTGTGGGTCTTTCTGAAAACTACAAGTTGTGGATGAGCTCCGATGATAAAGCTGTGAGGACCGAGGCTCGAAATGGGGAGCCGGCTGAGCTTTTGATACCTCGTATTCGGGTTAGATATGAGGGCCGTGATTCTGCCAATCCTCGCACCCATGGCATTAAGACTGTAAAAGCTCGTCCTGATAGAAAGCGAAAGGAAGTTCCTTCCCGTTCCAGTTCTAGGCCTAAGAAGATGCTGAAGGAAATAGTGCCATTGGTCCAAGTATGCATATAATATTAAGTCTAATAAATGCGGTTCAGTATTAATTAACAAGTTAATAATTCAGTGAGATCAAGTGAGATGAATGCCTGACTAGAGGCCGCTTCAGTTCAAGTGGAATTAATTATATTAATCCACTGCTTACTCTTGACTGAACCCGTAGGGTCACACGAATAGTACGTAAACGGATCAAGTATTTAATGGCATTAAATACTCCATCTATGGATATTCGGAATCGACGGATCTTGGTTTCAGTGGGAGCTGAGATCGTCACAGGCAAGAAATGAATACTCCGGAAACGATGATATTGCCGGAAACGGAAATATAGATCGTATCGGAAATATAAATATTATCCAAGTCGTAGATGTTGCCGGAAACGGAAACATGGTACGTATCGAAAAATATTATCGAAAATGGAAATATTGCCGGAATCGAAAATATTGCTGGAAACGGAAATATTGTCAGAATCGGAAATATTATCGGAATCGGAAAATAAATCCGGAAACGGAAATATTAAATATTTGTTCGAAACGGAAATTAATTCCGGAATCGAAAATATTAAATATTGTTCGTATCGGAAATAAAATCCGGAATCGGGAATTTAATCGGAAGCGTATCATACGAATTAGCATCGGACGAGGCCTGCCAGACGAAGGCCCAGCACGAAGCCGGGACATCGCCCAACAAGCCATGCGCGCCACACGAACAGCCAAGGCCACGCCAGGCCCAGCACAAGGCCAGGCCCAGTAGGCCGTAGCAGCGCGCGCAGCGCGCGCAGTGGGCTGCGAGCATTGCTGCAGCTCGCGTGGGCCGAGCGGCCGTGTGGGCTGTGCGCGGGCATGGCCTGCACGCTTGCGGGCCATGCTCGTGTAGAGTTTGTGTTCACATACGAAACTTAAAGAGTATAGGATTTGTATAATGATTAAATTCCTAATCCTAAAAGATAAATTAATTAAATAAGAATTCTACTAGGATTCTAATTTAATTAATTCGTATCCTAGTAGAATTCGATTACTTATTCCATGGTCTATAAATATGAGTTAAGGGCTCATAATTTACATCGAGTATTCAAGTATTCAAAGTGATTTTGAGATCAAAATTCACTCACGCAATTGCCTACAACTAGCCGAAACTTCCAAGTACCTTAAGGGCGATTCTAGTTGATCAAGCTTAAGGCGGATCCGGACGTGCTGTGGACTATCTACGGAGGGAAGACACTTGGAGTCCTAAAGACTTGTTCTTGTTCGGTTCGGGCGCAGCTAGGGAGGGCACGCAACAAAGTGTATGCATCTAAACTATGCTAAATGATTATGTGTAAATAATATGCTTTCTTGACTTTATGGTTTTTCCGCATGATTTATGTTTTGTCATATGAATCATAACCTAACAGTGGTATCACGAGCCTCTTATTATTTTCATAATCTAAATTGCATAAACATGGTTAAATTTCACAAATTTGCAAGGAATTAAAAGGGGTGATTAATTTTCGTAATTGTTAATTAATTGCAAATTGCGCTTATTTAATTATATGTACGCAGTTTTTTGGCAGCTTCTTCGTTACTCATCCAAATCGAGTGATTTTTGTGTCAATTCCGCATGTAAAAGGCATTCTAAATTTTTGACAAAAATAGTAATTTTCTGCCGAACCCAGAATTCCCAAATTCGAAGCCTAACTATGACCTTTCGAAGGTTTTAGTTTTTCGAACGCAAAAGTTTGTAAATTTAAGATGTTAAATTAAATATTTACGATTCTTGTTGATAAATCTTGAATTTTTGATTGACCTACAGTATATGTTTAACAAGTTTGAATCCCTAGCCTTGTTAATTATACAACCTAATTTGTAATTATGATTAATTTGTTGAAATTCGAATAATTTAGAATTAATTTGATTTTCATAATTAATTAATAGTTTAATTAGGTATCTATGATTAAAATCCACCATAAAAATTGTTAATTTATGTTAAATTTTTAATTTTTATGACCTAAATTTGAATCCATGTTAATCGGAAATTAATTGATTAATAAATTTTCGATTTTTCGCCCTAAAATTATGAAATTAATATGTTTTATTAATTTGTCATTAATTTTGAATTAAAAATTTTAATTTTTTTATAAAAACGCTCATTAATGTTGCACGCATAAAGCAATGGAAGCTACGTGTTACCCTTAAGGGGTGTTGTATAGTGCGGGCACGCGACGACGAGCAAGGGAGCTCGTCGCCCGTGCGGCACGAATGAAACGAGCAACATAGCGCATGGCGCGCGCACGAGGCAAGGGAGCCTGTGCGTGTGTGCTAAGCGATGGGCGAGGGCGACGATGCAAGGCACGAGCGACGAACAAGACGCGTGTGGGCAGCGATGCTGCCGTGCCACAACGCGCCTGGATCGCCCAGCAAGCAAGCAGAACGCGCGAGCAGGGAGCGATCCCTCGCTCGACGCGCGCTGGCCTGCGCAGCAACACGCGACACAACACAAGGCTGCGCGCAGCATGGGCCAGCAATGGCTCCGTGTGCGTGTGGCGTGTGGCTGCCTGTGGCGTGTGGCTGTGTGTGCCTTGTGCAACGATCGATCGAGCGGGGCGCGCTGCCTCGTGGCTTGATGGGGCTTGGGCGCAAGCCCAAGTGCCTCGTCTTGCGACGATTGGTACGTTTTGATTTTAATTTTGAATTTTCAGTTCGGAAATAATTTTAATTAACTTTAAAATTGATAATTTAAATTGTTTTCTTAGGAGTTTAATTTTGAATATTATAATTATTATAAATGTTAATTTATACTAATTATTTTACTAAAATTAAATCCTTGAATTAATTTAAATTCATTTAATTCAACTGAAAATAAATTAAATAAATGGATTCAATTATAATTTTATATGAGCTTTAAATTTTAATTACACTTGTATGTTTTCGGTTAGACTAGAAATACATTTTTATGTTTAAAATTAGTAAAGCATATAAAGTTATTGGTTTAAGTGGGAGCAATTTTAGTCAAAACTATTGATTAGGTCTACAAATCCCTTAAGGTTAAACAACTTGATTAGAATTAATAAGGACTGAATAATTGGTAGATTATTGGTGCCATTAATTAATTGCTGCAAATATTTATGTGATGCATAACGTGTTATACTAACCAGCTATGTGGGCCATTCATGATAATGAATGGGTGAATGGTATATATTGTATATGTACTGTTTTGCAGGTTATGAAGTGACCAGTATGGCCCAAATAGGATAGAAAATATGGTTTGCGTACCATTAATTTGAATGTAATTGGTCTAAAGTACAGAAATTGTTTTTCAATTCAAATATGGTCTGCGTACCATCAAATAGTTGTAACTAGTTCAATTATAGCTTATCCTATTTGAAGAAAATGGCGCCTCCCACAGAGATTTTCAAGACGGACTTTGAAGTTGAAGCTTCAAGATGAAGTCGGGCCATACTAGATCACATTTATCTTATGCATGTTTTAAGTTATTTATTGCTTTTAAATATGTCTTAAATATGCATGAGATCAAAGCTTGCTTATGTTGCATGATTAAGGATTTTAGTTCACTTAAATCTAACCAACATAGTAAGAGCCTTAAGTTCCAAACTTAAAAATTGAGTTAAAAGGTGCCATGCCAAAATAACACTTACTTGGATATCCTTTATTCATCGATCTTAGTAATAGTTTTCCGCCATAGCGAGGTGTTACTTATCGATACTAAAGGGGTAAGGTACACAAATAATTGTGAGTACATGTTAGTTTTGGTGAAACTCAACGATATAAGTAAGGAGTCCTTTTATGTCGTGGCAAAATCGATAGGTTTACCTAATAAGTTCTTAGACGTACCTATCAACCAAGAGTAGTTTCTAGACTATTAGCAAAAGGCTTTTTCTTACCTAAAAGATTTTAGAATTGATTCTAAATACATAATGTGCTTAATTCTTCAATGGATTTTAGGATCTTGGAATCATTTTATTCACACCTACCGGAACACATAACTTGAATAAAATGCTTAATGAACATTGAATTATGCATGTATGCTAGAACTTAAGTTTATTAAGAGAAACTGTGAATGGTTATTTATTTATTCTTTTTCAATTATAGTTTTACTATGGCAAACAACAATCAAAACATCATCATGGGTTCTGAGCTTATGGTCAAGCTGAACTTAACAAATTTTCTTGAATGGGAAGCTACGCTAGTTGAAATAGTCAGACTCAATGGACTTGAGTATGTACTGTTACATCCCATGCCAAGCTACTATGCCAAAGACATGACCCCTGAAAGATTTTCCGCCTGGGATGCGGATCTCAAAAAGGTTATGAGTCTCATGCTGAACAATATCCCTGATGAATGGGCAAGAATGTTTGTAGCCTATGAACCTTTCACGCTCATCAAAAATCTGAGGGATATCTGTCGTGGAAGCACGGAGTACAGGGATCTGAACGTCCATGAGTTGATTGAATCAATGTCTGGTCTAAAGGTTAGTTCTCCCAACAGGTGTTATAGGATGGAAGTCCAAGAAACACATGTTCAGCTCCTTCGCACTAAACAAAGGGTAGGCGTCCCACTAAGGTTCCATGTGGATCTTATGCTTTCATATTTTGATCGCCTAAGTTTGCTAGGAACACCTATAAGCGAAAGGATGGCAGTCTCTATCTTGCTCAATTCACTGCAAAGTGGGTTTGGTCGCTTCAAGCAACTATACCTAAGTGAACCAAGAGAAGAAACAGTTGCAGAATTTGTTCACCTTGTCAGAAAGGCTGAGATAATACTGTGAAGCCAAAGATTTACTCAAGGCTAAAGGGAGACCGTTCAAGAAAAGTGGAAAGTCCAAGGGCAATGCTAAATCAAAGCAGGACAAGTCCACATAAAGATGTCTTTATTGTGATGGAATAGGCCATTACAAAAGAGAGTGTCCAAAGCTAAAGGAAGATCAGAAGAACGGAACAGTCGTTCCATCTTCAGGTATTTTCGTTATAGACTGTACACTTGTTAATTCAACTTCTTGGGTATTAGATACAGGTTGTGGCTCACACTTATGTTCCAATTCTCAGGGACTAAGAAGAAGTAGAAAGTTAAGCAAGGGTGAAGTCGACCTACGAGTGGGAAATGGAGCAAGGATTGCTGCATTAGCTGTAGGAACTTATTATTTGTCGTTGCCCTCTGGGCTAGTTTTGAAACTGGAAGAGTGTTTCCATGTTCCAAGTCTTACTAAAAACATCATTTCTGTTTCTTGCTTAGATGCTAAGGGATTTTCCTTTTTAATAAAAGACAATAGTTGTTCGTTTTATTTTAAAGAGATGTTTTATGGATTTGCTAGATTAGTCAATGGACTTTATTTATTAGATCACGACAAACAAGTTTATAACATAAATACCAAAAAGGCCAAAAAGGATGATTCAGATCTCACCTATCTGTGGCATTGTCGATTAGGCCATATTAACTTGAAACGCATGGAAAGACTTCAAAAGGAAGGAATTCTAGAACCATTTGACTTAGAGGATTATGGTAAGTGCGAATAATGTTTACTTGGCAAAATGACAAAGCAACCTTTCTCTAAAGTTGGAGAAAGAGCAACTGAACTATTGGGTTTAATCCATACAGATGTATGTGGACCAATGAGTACAAAGGCTAGGGGTGGTTTCAGCTACTTTATCACTTTCACTGATGACTTCAGTAGATATGGTTATGTCTACCTAATGAAGCATAAGTCTGAATCCTTTGATAAATTCAAGGAATTTCAGAGTGAAGTAGAGAATCAATTAGGAAAGAAGATTAAGGCACTATGGTCTGATAGAGGCGGTGAATATCTGAGCTATGAATTTGATGACCATCTGAAAGAATGTGGAATTCTATCAGAATTGACTCCTCCTGGAACACCACAATGGAACGGTGTGTCGGAACGGAGGAACAAAACCTTGCTAGACATGGTTAGGTCAATGATGGGTCAGGCCGAACTTCCAATAGAATTTTGGGGACATGCACTAAATACAGCTGCACTCACTATAAATAGAGCTCCGTCTAAAGCTGTTGAAAAGACTCCATATGAGTTATGGTTTGGAAAGCCTCCAAAAGTGTCTTTTCTTAAGATTTGGGGATGTGAAGTATACGTCAAACGATTAACTTCAGACAAACTTCATCCAAAATCTGGCAAATGTATCCTTGTGGGCTATCCAAAGGAAACAAAGGGGTATTACTTCTACAATACATCTGAGAACAAGGTGTTTGTTGCTCGAGATGGCATATTTTTGGAAAAGGATCACGTTTCCAAAATGACAAGTGGGAGAAAAGTAGACCTCGAAGAAATTCGAGTCGAACAACAAACTCTAGAGAATGCTCAAGATGACATTCAAGATGAAACTCAGAGATCTTTAGAAGTATCTGGTGAGAATCATGGTCAATCTAGAGATGTAACCCCGCGTAGATCGCAGAGATATAGATCTCAACCGGAAAGGTACTTAGGTATTTTGACGAACGAGAGCTATGACGTTCTATTACTTGAAAGTGATGAACCTACGACTTACAAACAAGCTATGACAAGCCCTAGCTCCAAGCAATGGCAAGAAGCCATGCAATCTGAATTAGACTCCATGTCAGAAAACCAAGTATGGGATTTGGTCGATTTGCCAGATGGCTACCAAGCCATTGGAAGCAAATGGGTTTTCAAACTGAAAAAGGACAAGGATGGAAAACTTGAAGTTTTCAAAGCTAGATTGGTTGCAAAAGGTTACAGGCAAGTCCACGGTGTGGATTACGATGAAACCTTTTCACCAGTTGCAATGCTAAAGTCTATTCGGATAATGTTAGCAATCGCTGCATATTACGATTACGAAATATGGCGGATGGATGTCAAAACCGCTTTCTTAAATGGCGTTTTAACAGAAACTGTGTTTATGACACAGCCTGAAGGTTTTGAGGATCCAAAGATTGCTAAAAAGGTATGCAAGCTAAAGAAATCAATCTACGGATTGAAGCAGGCATCCAGGAGCTGGAATATATGTTTTGATGAAGCAGTCAATGACTTTGGTTTCATCAAGAACGCAGACGAATCTTGTGTATACAAGAAGGTCAGTGGGAGCAAAATTTCTTTCCTAGTATTATATGTCGATGACATATTACTCATCGGAAATGACATTCCTATGTTGAACTCTGTCAAGATTTGGCTTGCGAAATGTTTTTCGATGAAGGATCTAGGAGAAGCACAGTACATATTGGGCATCAAGATTTACAGAGATAAATCTAAAAGGATGATTGGACTTAGTCAAAGCACTTATATCAATAAGGTGCTTGATAGGTTCAAGATGGCAGACTCCAAGCGAGGCTACCTACCCATGTCTCATGGAATAACTCTAAGCAAGACTCAGTGCCCAGAAACACTTGATGAGCGTAGACGAATGAATGGGATTCCGTATGCATCATTGATTGGTTCAATAATGTATGCTATGATATGTACACGCCCGAATGTTGCGTACGCACTCAGTGCTACGAGCAGATACCAGTCAGACCCAGGAGAGGCACATTGGACTGCTGCCAAGAACATTCTGAAGTACCTGAAAAGGCACAAAGATGACTTCCTGGTCTATGGTGGAGATGATGAATTAATTGTTAAAGGCTATACGGACGCAAGTTTCCAAACCGACAAAGATGATTTCAGATCACAGTCTGGGTTTGTCTTCTGCCTCAACAGAGGAGCAGTAAGCTGGAAAAGTGCTACGCAAAGCACCATTGCGGATTCTAGAACTGAAGCGGAGTACATTGCTGCACATGAAGCAGCAAAGGAAGCTATATGGCTAAGGAAGTTCATAGGTGAACTTGGTGTAGTCCCCTCCATTAAAGGACCAATAGCCCTGTATTGTGATAATAACGGAGCTATTGCACAGGCAAAGGAGCCTAGACACCACCAAAGAGTCAAGCATGTACTTCGTGGATTTCACCTTCTACGAGAGTTCGTTGAAAGAAAAGAAGTCGAGATAAGCAAGATTGGAACTGATGACAACATATCAGATCCATTGACTAAACCTCTGCCGCAGGCAAAGCACAACTCGCACACTGCAGCTATGGGAATCAAGCATATTGGAGAATGGCTTTGATGTCCTTATTTAATGTTTTAAAGTTTTAGGGTTTAATTATTTGCAAAACATTATTGGTGAATCATTCACAATAAATGAATAGAATTCATTTTTCCATTTAATTTGTGGTTTATTAAATGATGAGTCCCTTCAATTTGACGATATATTCAAGATAGACTGTCAGGACCAGTCCTGTGACTAAGAAATGTCTATCAAGTGAACTTGAATGTCAAAAGTTGAAAATGGTCCCTGGTCGGAGTTTTCTATAAAATTGGACGCATAGAAAACGTTAGACGACTAGAATGCAAGATGACTAGTAGTTCTGTTTCTTGAACTATGTGGACATGGCAATGTCGCAATCATTTGCATAGATACTTACTTTGGGGAGACTAGTATCGGAAAGACCTATGAAACTTTACTGTAAGAGATGAAAATCTGTCATAAGTAAATTTCATTAAAATTATTAGACACTGAATCCTCAATACCTGAGTGATTTGAGATTACTTGTTTGAGAACTGGTTACTTTGACGTTGACCAACCGTCGCACCGTAAAAGGAGGCTATAAAGGCAACGCTTAGGTAATCACCTATTAAACAAAGTATAATCTCAAGATCGCAAGATTGGGATTGTCCTCCCATAAATCGGGATGAGATGCTTAAAAGTTGTACAAGGCCACTCGGAGAGCTAGAAACTGTAAAATGCATGGCCATGCTCGGATGAATCATAGGCTATGATTATCTGTTTATTTGATCAGTTGAACTCTGAAACCGAGAAACACCTCTGGACATAATAAGGATGACAACTCTTACCTTATGTTCAAGAGCAAGCATCGAGCGACAAAGGAATTAGGTAAATGCACACTCGTCCCTAAGGACAAGTGGGAGACTGAAGGAAATAGTGCCCTTGGTCCAAGTATGCATATAATATTAAGTCTAATAAATGCGGTTCAGTATTAACTAACAAGTTAATAATTCAGTGCGATCAAGTGAGCTGAATGCCTGACTAGAGGCCGCTTCAGTTCAAGTAGAATTAATTATATTAATCCACAACTTACTCTTGACTGAACCCGTAGGGTCACACAAATAGTACGTAAACGGATCAAGTATTTAATGGCATTAAATACTCCATCTATGGATATTCGGAATCGACGAATCTTGGTTTCAGTGGGAGCTGAGATCGTCACAGGCAAGAAATGAATACTCCGGAAACGATGATATTGTCGGAAACGGAAATATGGATCGTATTGGAAATATAAATATTATCCAAGTCGTAGATTTTGCCGGAAACGGAAACATGGTACGTATCGGAAAATATTATCGAAAATGGAAATATTGCCGGAATCGGAAATATTGCCGGAATCGGAAATATTGCCGGAAACGGAAATATTGTCAGAATCGGAAATATTATCGGAATCAGAAAATAAATCCGGAAACGGAAATATTAAATATATGTTCGAAACGGAAATTAATTCCGGAATCGAAAATATTAAATATTGTTTGTATCGGAAATAAAATCCGGAATCGGGAATTTAATCGGAAGCGTATCGTACGAATTAGCATCGGACGAGGCCTGCCAGACGAAGGCCCAGCACGAAGCCGGGACATCGCCCAGCAAGCCATGCGTGCCACACGAACAGCCAAGGCCACGCCAGGCCCAGCGCAAGGCCAAGCCCAGCAGGCCGTGGCAGCGCGCGCAGCGCGCGCAGTGGGCTGCGAGCATTGCTGCAGCTCGCGTGGGCTTGTAGCTCGCGTGGGCCGAGCGGCCGTGTGGGCTGTGCGCGGGCATGGCCTGCACGCTTGCGGGTCATGCTCGTGTAGAGTTTGTGTTCACATACGAAACCTAAAGAGTATGGGATTTGTTTTATGATTAAATTCCTAATCCTAAAAGATAAATTAATTAAATAAGAATTCTACTAGGATTCTAATTTAATTAATTCGTATCCTAGTAGGATTCGATTACTTATTCCATGGTCTATAAATATGAGTTAAGGGCTCATAATTTACATCGAGTATTCAAGTATTCAAAGTGATTTTGAGAGCAAAATTCAGTCACGCAATTGCCTACAACTAGCCGAAAATTCCAAGTACCTTAAGGGCGATTCTAGTTGATCAAGCTTAAGGCGGATCCGGACGTGCTGTGGACTATCTACGGAGGGATGACACTTGGAGTCCTAAAGACTTGTTCTTGTTCGGTTCGGGCGCAGCTAGGGAGGGCACGCAACAAAGTGTATGCATCTAAACTATGCTAAATGATTATGTATAAATAATATGCTTTCCTGGCTTTATGGTTTTTCCGCATGATTTATGTTTTGTCATATGAATCATAACCTAACAGATGCCTAACATGAAGGGGCCTGCCGTTGTTAAAAGAAATGCAAGCTCTCGCGGAGATCGTCGCCGGAACAATGTATGGGTTAGGAAGGCTCAACCGCCAGTAGAAACAGTGACTAATCCAGTTGATGTTGATAATCCTTCCCCCACCATTGTCTGTGCCCTTGAGGCTGAGCGGGCTATAACCGAGAATGTTTCTGAAGCCTTGGCATCTTTGGAAGTTAGTGTCCAGGAGCCGGTTCTTATGGAGATTGATATAGGGGTAGCGCAGAAGACTGTGGGGGTGGATCCTGCGAACATTGCCCTCTACAAGACTTTATTTGATGATCCGCAAGAACTAGAGTAGTGCAGTTCCTGCTAGGGTGTAGGTGCCCTTTATTTATTTCAGTTGTGTTTGTTTTTCATTCCTTAGCACTTTTGTTTTCCTTCTTATCATTTTTTTATAAAGGCGTATTTTATTTTTATTTTCATTTTTTGCTTCTCCTCTTTTCTTTTTATATTTTATATATGTCTAACACTTTTTGCACAATGTACATATGTTTTTTTTTTACTTGATTGGACCGAATCCTTGGTAAGGATTGCCTACATATCTTGTCAGAATCAGGTCGCGCGTAGTTCTAGCTGGAATACATTCTAGGATGCCGGATTTTAATAGATATGCCCTGAGGTGAAAAGCATATTATTTAATCGGTAAAATGAGTGAAGTATTATCATTATGTTAGTCTGCTGTTTTTGCCGTAAGCTGCGTATAAAAATGAAATTCCATGTGTTTTTTGTACGACTATTTTTTGGTACGCATCTCTGGATACGTGCTGTACCCCCCAAGTGTTCGTTATTTTTCCGTTATGGGCGGGTAAAATGACGAGCACTTCTGGAAAAAAGTTAGGCAGGCAGAGAGTTTTAGCGCCCAGGCTGGGGCGTCAAAGGTTTCGGCGCCCAGCCTTGGGCGCTGAAAATGATTTTTGGGCGGTCGTTTTTGACGCTTTGCTTCACATGTTCTTGCATTTATTTCTTTTCTCTTCGTTTTGTGCTTTGCTTTTTACTCGTATTAAAATCAATTTTGAGGCTATTTCGGAGGCTTATTTGACTGTTAGCGTGAGACGCATTTTTGTCCGGATTAATGTTTTCTATTCGTGACTCGAAACGGTTTTGAGAATGGGATTAGTGTGTGGAAGATATGAAGATCTTTGTGTGGGCTTTTGAGTGGGCTGAGGTGCGTGTTGCTAATGACGTGGATAAATGGGGGTTATGTTTTTTAGAGCAACATTTGCATTGTTTTGGATTTGATTTCTTTGTGGTTTCTTTGGGTCCCACGGGCTTGACCCTTATGTCTTGGAAATATGAATGGGGCGGTATGGTCTATTTTGTGGATTTCGGGAATTGGTTTCCATGTCACGATTTCGAGACCGAGTGGGCCTTGCTATTGGGCCTAGAGTGGGCCGCCTCTTTGCAAGTACGTTTGGTGCTTATTTAATGTTAGAATAAAAGTTTTTAGGAGAAATCTTACGCCTTTATTAATCTGGAAAGTAAGGATAACACACTGAAACAAAATTAACCTATATTCTAAGGGGTCCTAAGACCATCTAAAGCCTTTATTTTTTCTACCAATCTAAAGAACTACTAGGCGCTTTTTACTAAGGTGCTCTATATGGCTCAAGCCTTGGGTTTAGTCTCGTAAAACTTTGGTCCTTCACCGGTACTCATCTTGAATTCTATTCCTTTTGCGTTGACCCACTGATATGTCTTCACCCATCCGTTCTCAATCTCTTCTAGTGTTGATGCAGGAGCGATTAACCGGGTTGGATCGAAACCTTCATCTTGTAAAGCTAGGGTAGTCATCACAGTCTCGTCCTCCATAGGCCTCGATTCGTTAAACAATGTCCATAGAGCCTGGTTGTCCAATATTTCAGCTGTTTTGGTCTTGGTGAGGTGGGGTGCCTCATCCAAGGTGTGGCAGTCATGGAAAATTTCAAATTCGGGTTTTAGCAAGCCATCCTGAACGAAGGGTTCAGGGAAATCACAACATGGGTGTTCTTCTCCTTCCCAAACGAACATCCCGTTAAGGGTTCTTTGATACGGGGGAAGGAGGGTGGTTTGTTTGGCCTTGTTAAGGCGTAGCCCAGACGGGCGGTCAACGATATCTTCCTCCGTTGGTTCATAGCCTAAGCCAAAGGGAGTAGATTTATTGGGTAAAGGATGGAATGTGCATTCCTTCTTCCTTATGCCCAATGGGGTTCCTGGGAAATAACCTTGAGCTAACAGCATTCTAGGGATGACTCAGGATGCGCGCGGGTCTAGGAATGCTGGATCATAGTCTTCGATGAACTGGATTGCTTCATCCATTTGAAACCCATAAAGGTCGTCTGCAGTTTCGGCCGTTCCAACCATAGTACAACTGATGTCGAGAGGAGGGGCGCGGATTTCCAGTATTACCCCGTTATGGTTAAGTTTAACCATTTGGTGCAAGGTAGAAGCCACACCTCCTAAGTCATGGAGCCAAGGTCCCCCCAAGAGGAGGTTGAAAGTGGGCTTGATATCGATTATTTGAAACTCCGTGGTGCGTGCCACAGGCCCGGTTTGTATGGTAAGGTTGATTTTTCCCAACACAGGCCTTTGAGAGTTATCATAAGCTCGTACCCCTTGCGTGGAGGTTTGGAAGTCATCGTTTCCTAGCCCCAAGCAATGGGCGGTTCGCAATGGGCAAACGTTAACTGCCGAACCGTTATCTACGAGCGTTAGGGGGATGTTTTGTCCTTTGCATCCAACCACTAGATAGAGGGCTTTATTGTGGGCACCCCCCTCTTTGGGCAGGTATTTGTCAGTAAAAACTATGGCCTTTTCTCCAGCATCTCTCGTGACGTGGTTAACCAATGAGTCAGGTATGATATCCGTAGGCACTGAGATGAGGTCAAGTGAGCGAATAAGTTTTTCGCGATGCTCCTTCGAAGTACACATGAGATCCCAGATGGTAATCTCGGCCTTAGTTCTTTTTAGTTGCTTCAAGAGAGGATTTTCAATGACTTCTGCGACGGTGGTGTGCCGTCCAATCTCAGGAGTTTGTCTGACTGGGATATCGTCCATGGGAGGTGGGCGAATATCCGGTTGGTATATTCTTCCGGATCGGGTAAGATTGTCGACTTCGGGTTCCTGAGGGGTGGTGTCAATGAGAGCATACCCGGGCCAAGTATCAGTAAAGAGGTCCTGGCCCGATACTTGAGATAGGTAGATATCTTCAGCATTATCATCCCACACACCGCACACTTCTCTCTCGATTCGATCCATAGGGACCACAACAAGTGGTGCTCCTCGGGGTGTAATGTACACCGTAGGGTCGAAGTTCTCATTTTCTGGTTGGTCGAGAGAGATGTGACAAGAGCCGAGTGGGCTCTTGTTGTTGTTGGGTTTGCCAACGTTAGGGAGAGGTATCACTTCATCCTCTATCATGTCCTGGATCGTATTTTTTAAATTCCAGCAGTTTTCAGTGTCATGCCCATTTCCTTGATGGAATTTGCAGTAAGTACCTTCGACCCAATATTTGCTCTTGACAGGCTGGTCACGGGTGGGGCCTATAGGCCTCAACTTTCCTTGATTGGTTAGTCTTTCAAAGGCTTGTACCAAAGTCGACCCGAGTGGGGCAAACTTTCGCTCTCGGACCCATCTTCCAGAGCTTCTTCGGGCGGGAGTCTCCTCTACGACATGGACTTCTTGGGGTTGGGATGTGTTGCCCCTGTTGTAGGTGTTGTTTTTGTATGCGAGTTTGCTTTGTATTGTTTTTGCGAGATCATCCTCGATCTTTATTACCACATCATAAACTCTCTTGAAAGTGTCAAGTCCCAGGTACCTAAGGTGTTGTCTGTAAGCCAGGTCCAGGTTGTTAATGAATTTTTGGACCAATTCTGTTTCGGGAGGCCTATTGATTAGTTGGGCCGCCTGGTCCCTCCATCTAGCAAAGTAGGTTGTGAAACCATCATTTTTCTTTTGGAAGAGAACTTCCAGCTCGCGCATGGTGACTTGAAAATCCATGTTCGACGAGTATTGCTTGATGAAGACATTGACAAAGTCTTCCCAAGTGGGGAAGAGCTTAGGGTCCTGGTGGTAGTACCATTTGAGCGGCACAGGTTCCAAGGACAAGGGAAAGGCAGGTAAATACATGGACTTGTCCACGCCTTTCAAGTTCATGGCATTCACAAAGCTCAATAGATGATCACGGGGATTGTCCGTGGCTTTAAACTTTGGTAAGTCAGATGAACTGAACTTTTCTGGTAGTTTGCCAGGAAAAGGTTCAGGATCGAGGGAGAAGTACTTGCTCCCCATGGTTTGCTGTAGGACCATTTTTTCAATCCTCTTCTCGTTATCGAGGTCATTTTAGGCTTGCGCAGCCGCTAAGGCTTCGTTTTCCATTTTCAGTTGACCCATGAGTTGGGCCATTTGGACCATCTGGTCTCGCAATTCTTCGATGGACATGTTTGAGGGTGCGAATCGAGGTTGGGGAAACGGAGATCCTTGAAATGAGGGATGACGGACGGAGCTTGGAGTCACTAAACCTGGCGTTGGTGATGTATCTTCGAGACACACTAACCTTTGATTTTGAGACCGGCACCAAGTGGCAAGACCAGCCCTATGCATAAGATAAGCTAAAGTTTAGGCCCCAAAGTTTCAAGCATTACTTAGTCTAGACTTTTGACTTTCTCTATTGGTTTTTCGCCCTTTCTTTTGTTGGTACACTTTTGGTTTTTCTTTTGGTCATTCTTTGAATTTTCGAAACACTTGCCCGTGTGACATTCGTAGTTATTAGCATGCTCGGTTTTGGTGCTGAGCATTGTCGTCGTAGGAGGCCTAACAACGACACAAAGAGTTATTTATTGTTGTTTTAGTCGCTTTTAGAATCGAGTGCTTTTCATACGCCCTTGCAGCAATTTTTACGAATGGTTTTTTTTTTGCTACGTGTTTTTTTGCGCGGGCACCGAGGCTGCTGCGCCTGACCAGAAGGCCAGGCCGCAACTTCAGCGCCCAGCGTAGGGCGTGAGAAATTTTGGCGCCCAGCCAGGGGCGTTGAAAATGCGTCCCTGGCTGGTTCTCGTTTTCTGTTTACGTCTACTTTTTGTTTATGCGACTTTGATTTTGCGTGCTTGCCTAATAACGTCCTTTACGCGTTGTGCAACGTTTGTGGGATTCGTTACGGGCCATCCCGATCATCACTTATTTTTGTGGCGATCGTTCGGGTTTGCGGAACACGTATTTTGGTGTAACTCTTTGGCCAATTGGTTTATGAATGTTTGGGCAATTTTTTAGGTCGTTGGTTTTCTAGGATGGTTTGTCACACACAATCATATATTTCGCTACACATAATTAACATTACATCATGAGGCACTAATAACATGTCATGTAGTTTTATGATAGGCTTCTATGGGTAGTATTTGCGCCTGGCTTGGTACCGCTTCTATCGCAGATCCAACACATGCCCCGGTCGAGGTAGTGCCTTCAACAGACCAATTTCACCCAAGAGGCCAATCACGATGTAAGCCAAGGGGGCATGCACCAATGAGAGGGACCTAATGGGCGAGCGATTGGGTTTGGGACGGGTGTACTACTAGCGAAAGTGCCGAGTGGACAACATTCGAAGCGTATGCACCCCCCGGTTGGCGATGGGTATCCTTAGTCCAAACTCCCTGAGGGAGCCAAGATTCGTTATGCGGTTCTGCCCGTTCACATTAATATGCTGATTTTCAGGTCGTCCAAACTTGATGGGGAAATAAACGCGGGGTAGGATCGTTTCACCCTTCGGCTATTTTGATTACCTACAAGCACGAGTATTTCCTTCACTATCCCAAGTGGAGTCGCCACTGTGAGGGGGTCGAAAAAGCACGAGGCTAATGCGTGATTTCGTCCCTCGTGGGTGTGACGCTTCTTTTTGTCAAATCAAGTGTAATTGGATTTCCTGTGAGTTTACACCCAATTGACTAGTAATATAGGAGTCGCCATTCAGTTTTTAACAACAATGAGAAAAACTGACAAAACCCGATTATCGTGACATAAAGGGAGTGCAATTATGTTTGACCACGACGGCCATAGGTTCCCTTGTGATCCTTGGTGTGGGGATCTCTCAACGTACACCCGCAGGGTAGAGATTAAGGGTTCGGGGGACTGTAACTACCGAGAGGAGTACTCGCTCGTCGATAACTCCAGAGGCAGGATATCCTTACTAGCTCAGCATAAATAATTGAAGGGACATGCGTTAACTATTAAACTAATCTGAGTTGATTTTAACAATATGCAACATATAATACTAGATCGAGCGCGATTATCTGATTTAGATTGTATTAAGGGACCTAGCATGATAATCCAATTTCCCAAAAATATTATCTTTATTAGGCGTGATAGAACAATCAGATTTAATTAGTTTAACAGTTCATAAAAGGGCGAGGAAAGCAATTAAATCATAGAAAAGGGACACATTACGACGCACCCTTGAGAGGTGCGTCACGGTTCTTAGAAAACTAACCACTTTGACTTTGCTATTTCTCCTTTTATTTAACGAATCTCAAGATACGGGACAGGATACGTTCTGTTCGATTTTTGGATCGATTGCGACAGAACGCGTGATCAATTTCGCAGCGTGAGGCTTAGGCTTAGGGGTTGGAGTCAATACTCAGAATAATAATTGTGTGTGTTCTTTTCACGTCGAACTTGGGGCTATATTTATAGAAAAGAGTTCGTGGAAAGATAGAATTTTAGAGCTCTAATCCACGAGGAATTAGGAAAGAACACGTCCCTGGTAATTTCAGCGCCCAGGGTTGGGCGCCGAAGATTTCGGCGCCCAGAGCCAGGCGTTGAAAATAGGGTCTGGGCCGTTTTCTTTGTCAGATTCGGACTCTTAGAATCCGGAGTGTTCGAGACTTGTTCGAGTCTTTTAGTGCGTATTAACTTTATGACGGGACGTCTGGGCCCGTTACGAACTCTAGGCTCGTTAGGATTTTAATTAATACGTAACTCTTATTTTCGAATCATATTAGGAATAGGATTCCTCTCACAATTTCTATCTCATTTAGGATTTATGTTGGAGTGCAACACCTAATTCTGACAGGTTTCTATCTTTTATGACTTGCCACTTTTAACAACTACCCATTACGGCAGTTACTATTTTTAGCAGGTTTCCATAAATAGCAGGTTTCGGGTGAAATGAAAAGGGTGATTGAGATTCGTTATTTTATAGGAGATGCGTTGCCAAGTGGAGATTTATGTTCTCATCATCGAACCTTCCCTTTCGGGAATGGGGACAAAAGTAGGTGTCTACACTCGTCTTGATGCTAAGTTCCAGGATTTGGAGGCACAACTAAAGGTGGCTCATAAGGAAGTGGCTACATCCAAAGAGGTGCGTAGCCAATCTGCCGTGCTGGGTGAAAGGTCGATCCAAGGGGGCATTGAGCTTGCTTGGAATGCAGAGTTTGGCAGTATGCGCCCCTTCAGCTGGTTCAAGAAGTTCATCGATTATCAGGTGGAGGTGGAGAAAGCCCTGAAGGAAGGACGTCCTCCTCCAGAATTCGTTCCTGGTGATGATGACGAATGAGGCAATCTAGGGGATTTGTATTTTCACTTTTTCTTGTTTTTGCGACGCCTTGCTTGATGGCGTTATGTGCATAATTTTGTAATTATGACTGACTTATTTAAATGACTGGGCGTCTTTTAAACGTTTCTGTTGTTTTATTTTATTTGTCGTTCCTGTTTATTTTATGATGTTGGTTAGCTCAACATCTATAGCTGACGCCCCTAAATGGGTACGTCGATTATTTTCCTTGGTCTTCCGTTGCCAAGGTCTTTAGCTACTTCATATAGCCATCAAAAAATGTGTTTCCCCTGTGTTCTAGGTGACCAGCCTAGTGAGGATGCTAATCTGGGCCACTTCTTAGGCCTTTAAACGACTAGTCTTTAAGAGAGTGTTATTGTCTGTGCCTCTTTAAAGGATTGGGTAACGTATTTGGCACAAGTAAAGATTCCCTGGAAAGGCCGGCTTGCTGGGAGATTTTCATTTAAATTTCAATAACCCGTGCTACATGGTGCGTCTATAGTGTGGACGTCTTCATTCTTACAAAGTGTTCATTCATTAATCAAGATAACATAGATATCAATTTTTAGAAAAAGTATTTCTTCAGGTTATCCGCATTCCAAGTACGTAAAATTGGACGCTTTTGCATATCTTGGATTCGGTAAGTTCCGTCCCGAACCTCTTCATAGATTTCGTATGGACCTTCCCAGGTAGGGGTGAGCTTCCCTTGTTCATTAGTACGTCCAACGACCTCCACCTTCCTTAGCACGAAATCTCCAACCTTTAAGATTCTTCTGGAGACTCTTTTGTTGTACTCCCTAGTCATTCGGAGTTTGTATAGCTGTTGGCGTAGAGCCGCGTTCCCTCTGGTTTCAAGCAAGAAATCCAAGGCCGCTTTCATCATTTCCCAATTGGCATCTTCATTAAATAGCATGACGCGCAGAGTTGGTTCACACATTTCAATTGGTAGGACGGCCTCAACTCCATATGCTAATAAGAATGGTGTTTATCCTGTGGAATTTTTTGCTGTTGTTCGTATAGACCATTAGACATTGGGTAATTCGTCGGCCCACAACCCTTTTGCTTCATTAAGCTTCTTTTTCATCCCTTCAGAGATGATCTTGTTGAATGCTTCTACCTGTCCGTTTGCTTGAGGGCGGCCAACTGATGCAAAACATGCCGTGACGCCGTGATCAGCCAACCATCTTTCCAACTTAGGTGTCTTGAATTGTGGCCCATTATCAAAGACAATGGACTGCGGCACGCCGAATCTTGTAAAGATGTTTTTCCAGATGAAGGCCCTCACGTCCTGTGCCTTGGTGTTTTTCAGGGCTTCAGCTTCTACCCATTTGGTGAAATAGTTGACAACAACTATCACATAGCGCAGTCCCCCTGGGGCCATCGTATAAGGGCTTAATAGGTCTATCCCCCATTTAGCAAATGGTATAGGACTGGTGATGGGTGTTAGTTTCTGATCCGGTCGTCGAATAAGATGAGCAAACCGTTGACATTTATCACACCGCTTAACCAAGTCAAGAGCGTCTTCTTTGAGAGTGGGCCAATAATATCCAGTTCTTAGAGCTTTTTCTGCCAAGGCCCTCCCCCCTATGTGTGAGCTGCATAATCCCTGATGGAGATCCTCTAGTACTTCATGCCCCTTCTTTGGGGTTACGCAGCGAAGACGAGGCCGCGAGAAAGCTTTTTTGTATAAAGTCTCATTCCATATCTCGAACCAGGTGCATTTCTTTTGTAACCTTTCCGCCTGCTTGGGGTCTTCAGGGAGCACCCCATTTATTTTGAAATTGACAATATCATCCATCCAGGTGGCCGTTCGGTCTAAGATGTCTGTCGTCAAGACGTCAATGCTCTTGGACTATTTTACCTCCCAAAATACATGACGTGGTGTGTCGCAAGATGCTGAGCTTGCCAACTTGGATAAGGCGTCTGCCTTGCTGTTTTCAGACCGTGGTATGTGTTGTATTTCAAAGCTAGTCAGCTGCTGTGCTTTTTGGCGGACTTTTTCCAAGTATTTTATCATGGCGTCATCCTTGGCTTCATATTCTCCCTTTACTTGACTGACAATTAACTGTGAGTCGGATAAGACCAGGACCTCTGCTGCCCCGGCTGCTTTGCTTATTTGGATTCCGCATATCAAGGCTTCATATGCAGCTTCGTTGTTTGACGTCTGAAAGTTGAAACGCATTGCATATTCATAGACATCCCCTTCTGGTGATTCACAGATAATGACGGCTCCACACCCATTTTGGGTGGCAGAGCCATCCACGTGGACTACCCATTGAGTCTTTTCATTTTTCAAGTAGAGTGGCCTAGTCATTTCTGCAACAAAATCAGCAAAAGCCTGCCCCTTTATG
Source organism: Spinacia oleracea (assembly GCF_020520425.1). Lineage (NCBI taxonomy): Eukaryota > Viridiplantae > Streptophyta > Magnoliopsida > Caryophyllales > Amaranthaceae > Spinacia > Spinacia oleracea. The sequence goes on from NC_079491.1 coordinate 82,355,532, forward strand.
GTCTTCCGCGGCTCATATGAAATATCAAATGCATTAAGCTCGATTGCCCAATTGAGCATTCTCCCGGACGCTTCCAGGTTGGTAAATGGCCGTTTCAGAGGTTGATCTGTGTACACTATCAGCCGATGGGCCAAGAAGTAAGGGCGAAGCTTCTTGCTAGCCAAGAACAGAGCGAAGCCGAATTTTTCAACAGTTGGATACTTAAGCTGTGCATTCTGCAACATGTGGCTAACGAATAGAAAGGTAGTTGCATTCCATCCCTCTATGTAAGTAAGACGGCGCTTAGAGCGTAGTCTGAGATGGCAAGGTAGAGGCATAGAACCTCCCCTGAGAGAGGGCTGACTAGCCGCGACAGAGTGTGCAGATGCTCTTTCAAACGGAGGAAGGCGGCCTCTGTCTGTGGCGTCCATTCAAACTAGGTCCCCTTTTTTATGGTACTGAAAAAGTAATGACACTTATCTCCAGCTCTAGACAAAAATCATCCCAAGGCGGCAAGGCAACCAGTCAAGCGTTGCACATCTTTAACTGTCTTTGGCGACGTCATAGTGATGACGGCATGTACCTTGTCAGGATTGGCCTCAATGCCCCTTTCATCAATCAAAAAGCCAAGGAACTTACCAGAAGAGACTCCGAAAATGCATTTCTTTGGATTGAGTTTCATTTGGTAAGCCCTAAGGGTCTCAAAGGTCTCTCGCAAATCACCGAAGTGATCCGTCTTTTGTTTGCTTTTTACAATCATATCATCAATATAGGCTTCTATATTCCTCCCCAGCTGTTTCGTAAAAACGGTGTTCACCAATCGTTGAAAGGTGGCTGGTGCATTTTTTAGGCCGAACGACATTACTTTGTAGCAGTACAAACCTAGCTTTCTCTGTGACAAATGACGTCTTCTCCTGGTCTTCGGGCCATAAAGGGATCTGATGAAATCCGGAGTAAGCGCCCATGAAGCTCATCATGGCGTGCCCTGCCGTTGATTCGACGAGTGGATCTATCTTTGGCAAAGGAAAACTGTCCTTGGGGAAGGCTTTATTTAAATCGGTATAGTCGACGCACATCCTCCACGTCCCATTGGGCTTAGGTACCAGTACTACATTGGCTACCCAGTCTGGATACTGACATGGACGTATGAAGCCTGCGTCCATTAACTTCTGTACTTCAGCGGCGGCGGCTAAATTTCTTGCCTCCCCATGATTTCTTTTCTTCTGTCGTACTGGTTTCATAGCACTATCTACATTCAGTTTGTGCACGGCCACCGCCAGATCAATGCCTGGCATCTCCTCTACCGTGAAGGTGAATATCTCTTTGTATTTTCTTAGCAGTTGTACCAGTGCCGCTGCCATGGGGTCGTCAGGAGGAATTCCAAAGGGAACTGTTCGAGACGAGTCCGCTAGGTCTAGGACTATATCATAGTGCGCTCCCACTGGCTCAGGACGTCTGTCCGCATTATGTGCCATAGGTGTCTCTCTGAGTTTACGCTGGCTTTTCAGTGGTTTCAACTGTTCGTTTTTCTTTGGAGAGGCTCCCCATGCTGGCGGTTCCAGTGTTGCTAAGTAACAATCTCTGGCCAGCTGTTGGTTTCCATAGAGGGATCAATTGCGTCCATTGCTTCCTAAGAACTTAACTAGAAGTAAATGGGGAACAATCACAGCTTTTAGGTCATTGAGGGCTGGACGGTCGAGTATGATATTAAACGCGGTGAGGCTTGCTACAATCGTAAATCGGATGACACCTTCTTTGGTCACTGGAGGGGTGCCAATGGAGACTGGGAGCAGGATGGAGCCAATTGGGCGGACGATACTTCCTCCAAATCCTACTAAGGGCCTAAATACTTTTTCTATTTCTCTGGCATCATGCTTCAATTTTTGCAGGTACTGAAGGGTGATTATGTCGGACGAGCTCCCCGTGTCTACCAGTACTCTTTTCACTCTGAGATTAGCCACCTTAATCTCCAGGACCAAAGGATCATCATCATATAGTGCTGCCGCCTTTCGGTAATCGTCTTTGGAAATTTCCACAGGAGGTAAATCCATTTGCGCGGGGCAGAGATAAGACTAACCTGATTGTCGTCCTTCTTTACATGGTTCTCCTGCCGCTATCCCTCCTGATATCACTGCAACGAATCCTTCGTATGAATAACTGTTGCTATTGGTGGGGAGACTCAACTCTTCGCTTGCATCTGTCAAATGGACGTACTGACGTAAGTGTCCTTTAGCCGCGTAGTCATTCAGTATCTTTCTCAACATCCGATAGTTTTGAGTGTCGTGCCCCTCTTCTCTGTGAAAAGCGCAGAACGGGGCCTTTTGTTTCGAGGCAGCCGGGCGTCGGGGGGACCGCTGCTTTATTCCCAGATTCCGTCCCTCAACCAAGAGAATATCTTCAAGAGCCGTGTTGAATATAAAGGAGTTTCTTGCTGACGGCTTCCTTCGTTTCCTTTTTACTTCAGTGCCTCGACCACTTTTTTCCAGGGTGATGTTCACATGCCGCCTTCTAGAAATCCCGGGGGAGTGATAATCCTGAGATTCGCAAGTCGTCTGCCGTGAAGATAGGCTCGTCCGCCTTCCCGGACGCTCTTCTCTTACATGCTGACTTTCCTTCTCCGGGCGTTGTCCCTTCCGGGGTGGATCAAAGTCATCTGCTACTGGTTCCATCACTCTGCCGCTACCCTGCTCAGGGTTGGCTTTGCTGAAGGATCTGGTGATTTCTTCTTGGAGGACGTGCTGAAATCCCTCTTGCCATTCATTCAGTTCTGATGGAGATCGTTTAACAAGTACCGCAGGGACCTCGCGGAGGCAGGTCGACTGGTTGCGGCATCACAATGGTTGCTAGTCTTGTTTTTAACAGGGAGCTGCCCTCCGTTGGTAGGAGACCGTGCTCGTTCCCCTGATCCGTCGTTGTGCTTTTCGCCCTCAGATTGCAGTTCGGCCATGACACTATACCTCCCCACAGACGGCGCCAAATGTTGTGGGATCTTTTACGGTGATGACGTGTCACGCGTTCCTCGGAGGTATCAAGTATGAGCTGGCACGAACCCTCTGGCAACCTGCAAAACAAGAATATTCCCGTAGGAATATTCCCTCAGATGCCTAAGTAAGTATAGGCTAGAGAGAGAAGTAATTTAAGAGAGAAGGCAGAGCAAAGATAGTTTAAGGTAGGTGGGAATGAATTGATTACCCCTTACCTTGGGATCTGAGCTATTTATAGGGCTAGGGTTTCTTGGGAATTGATCCCTCAACCCTAGCTGTGGGATGCGTGCCCCTTAGGGATTTAGGACACGTGTCATTTGGCCAACAATGATGAGCCTTTTACAAATTGGGCCTGGCTTCTCAGAGAGGGTGGGCTTTCCAATAATAAGGCTTTGCCCTTATTTCGTTTAAGTACCAAGGTCTGGGCCTACTTCCTGGGCTTGGGCCCATGAATCGCCTGGGCCGGCCTGTATTGGTCATTGTAGCTTTTTTGGGCCTTATGGTGGAGATATTCAGGCCCACATCAGGAGCGCATGAGTTTACATTCAGGGATTCAATGTAAAGGAACTCGTGCCTGAGGAGCACTTGTTCCCGAGGAACAACCAATATGCAGAGCACTTGTTCCTGAGGAACAACCATTGTTCCTGAGGAGCACTTGTTCCTTAGGAACAACCAATACGCGGAGCACTTGTTCCCGAGGAACAACCAACATGCGGAGCAACATGGAACATGAAGACAATAAATAAGAGTTTATTTTCTAGGATTCATGTAAGTATGTGGAAACGTGAAAGGTAAGGGAACAAGGTGTTAAAAGGAACTCGTGTCAGTGAACTCGTGTCTAGGAACTTGGTTTGCATCCTAAATATAACGTCAATATGCATTAATCTAATTGTCAGTTAACTTAGAATATAAACGTGCATATAGGATAAGTTATTCAAGAGTTTCAATTTGATTAAAAGTCTTTAATAAATAGGTAATTGACTAAGTCTAGGATTATAAATAAGAAAATTAAGATTTATATTTTGGAATAGGTTAATTAAATTAATTGATTAATTATAGTCCAAGAAAATGGGGAATCCTAGGTTGTCAAGGCTAAATAAACATTTATAAGTAAAACAATTAAGGTTCCTATTTACATGGGAATCCTATGAAGTCATGGGTAAATCACGTTTAATATAACTGACATATTAGTTGTTGATTTTAGGATCATGCCTAGTAACTAGGATGCATTACTTGGTATTGGCTTGTTCCCCAAGTATAACTACTCACATTACACTCCACGTTCATAAATCACATTCAACAGTTAGTGGGTTAGTGGTTGTGCTGGTTTCCCGTGTAAAGAATCATGGAGTAGTGGCCAAGGCATTCTTGCATGCTATAAAAGGATGCATCATCATTCATTCAAAAGTGTCTGACTCTAGCAGTCTTTCTAGTATGTATGTTTTAAGAGGAAAAATATTTTAAAAGAAATATGTTTTGTTTTCCACGTTATTGAGTCAGTCTATTAGTTCCAAGTTTCTATGAGTTCCTTATTCCTCTTTGTTCTTTCACGTGATACATACTAGAGGAATACTAATCAATTATCAATCATCTATACTTTGAGAGTTTCTCAAGGGTTGAGTGAGCTCTTGTAATGGGGAATTGGTCAAGGGTTTGAGTGAATTCTTGTATAATGTTTTGGGCAGGAACATGAGTGAGTTCGTGATGTGTATGGGGTAGAAACTTGAGTGAGTTCCTATTGTATTTGGGTAGGCTTTGAGTGAAGTCTATAAGAGAGAAATAGGGAGGCTTTTGAGTAAAGCCAAAGAGTCAAGAGAGACTTCAAGGGAAGTCGGTGACAGCGTAGTTGTTTGAGGAACAACTATTGGGAACTTGAGTTCGTAGAGGAACTCAAGTAATGCTCGAGTTTCTTATAGGATTGTAACTGAGTTGTTGCCCTGTAGTGAAAAGAGTTTGAGTTGAAATCCCTAGTGGGTCGAGGTTTTCTTTCTAGTTGGTCCTAGAAAGTTTCCTCGTAAAATCTCTCTTGCATTGTTTCTCTACTTGCTTTAAGTTCCTTTATTGATAGTTCAGTAGGAACACTTGACAAGAGGGGGGGGGGGGGGTGAATTGTTTCTTGGGAACTTGGGTCTTTCTTGCGGAATTTAAACAATAAAGAGAATGAGAACAATGAGCGAAGAAAGATATAAAACGGAGGAACCTTCTTGACCCTAATCAAGAAGAACCTCACTACTCTTTTGTATTAATGCAATAACTCTATTACAAATACACTCTTTAACTCGAGTTCCTCTCGAACACGAGTTCCCCACAGCAATCCCCTTTGATTAATGTGCTCCTCTTTCTCTCTCTGACTTAACTCTAAGTCGCTCCTTTTCTCTTTGACTTAACTCTAAGTCGCTCTTTTTCTCCTTGACTTAACTCTAAGTCAATTAAGGATCACTCAACCCTTAAACACAAAATACAATTTGATATAAAACTCTAGTACGTAATAAAGCTTAAAGTAATAAGGAACTCAAGGGACACTCTTTTGAAAACTGATTCTCTTTTAAAACGTTTAAGCTCTTAAGATATATTTTGCAAAGATCAGTTGTGTGTTTTGAAAAGCAAAAACTCTTCTCCTTTTATAGGAGAGTTTTACCTAGGGGTTGGGTACCCATGTTCTCCTCAACTACCACTAACAGTTACTGCTCAGTAACATGGGCATAGTTGGAGAGAAACAGGGGAGACTAAATCAAAACACTAAATACACGTTTAAACAGAAATACGTGGGAGAGTTTTAAGGAACATGGAAAATCTTTTGCTTGAGAAACAAGGAGAATAAAATCAGAATCCTATGTTTAAATTTATTAATTAAATTCATTTTATTTATTAAAAAGATTTTCCAAGTTAAAACTCTTTTATAATTACAGTTAATATATTTCATTTAAAACGTACCAAAATACTTATGTCCCTTTCATTCCAAATTAGTTATAAACTTTATTAAATACTTACATAAATCCTAAAACATAAACTCATATGTTGTAGTCTTCATGTTGCACCTTTAGAAGCTTCACTCGAAGTCTTCCCAATTTGTTCCTTCTCTGGAACATCGAGGATCCACATAATATATGAGGATCTCGCCTTAGGAACTCGCCTAAGGATCTCGCCTTTGTAAACTTGCTTATATTCCACGTTGCTTAGTTTATCCTTAACTTAGCATTATCCCTCTAAGGATCTCGGAACCTATTATGCAACATAACTTAACCAATTGTCAGGAGTTTGCTTTGTCATCATCAAAACTTTAGGCTCAACAATATTCCCCCTTTTTGGTGATGACAACAAAAGCACACTTTCACTAAGTGCAACAATAATCAATTAGCATAAATATTAAGGAATAAAAAATTAAAGTATTTTATTAAAAATTAATCTAGACTTCCGAAATAAATTTAAGGGAAAATTAAAATTAATTTTAATAAACCAAATTAAATTAAAACGAAAAACAAAATTTCAAAACTTACATCGAGAAGAGAGTAGTGAAACGGACTCAAGAGATCAATTTAATTTAAGTTCGCATTCATTTCCCCCTGTTGGCATTAACAAAAAGTAGAAATACACAATACTAATATATACCGATTAGAGCGCCCTCCGATCAACGGTTGGCAAACTAAGTTAGCCTCAAAGTTAAGTTCCAACGTACTAGATTTGAATAGAAAACGTAATAAAGAACTAGTCATGATTTTAGAGATACGTTCATTTATGAGTTCCACTAAGAATAAAGGAAAGAAAATAAAAAGATATAATTGTATCCCAGTAGAGGAGTACAAACCAAAAAATAAAGAAAAAGTTCCAAAATAAACATAAAGCGTAATGTAGCACACACACACACACACACACACACACACACACAAATTTGGGATCTGGGAAGATGGGAAGGAACAAGGTGAGAATTTGGCAATGAGATCCTCAAGCATGGGAAGGACTTGAATCCATCGGTTGAACTCCAGACAATAATGCTTTAACTTGATCCTGGAATTGTAGTATCTTAGCATTTGTGGACTCTTGAAGCATTATCATTCTATCCATATCCTTTCTCAACTTGATAACTTGTTCCTTGAGTTCCTCCTTATTGGGATCATGAGATCCTAAGGAACTTGAAGAACCAAAAGCAGCAAACCCACCAAAGCCAATAAAGGAAGAAGGAACAGTAGGAGTGGGAGGAACAGGGATGTACCTTGGTTGAGGAACAGGGTTATCCACCTTTGGTGTAGGAACAGGGGTGGATATTTTTTCAATCATACCAAGTTCCTTTTCCTCCTTATCAAATTCAACAGTGTCCCCCAAGACTTCTACGTTCTCATCATCATCCTCATTGTCACATGATATATCAACAAACACCGGAGGAACAATTACCTTAGCAACTCTAGTAGCTACCCTTATGCTCCTACGTTTACCACAAGGAACATCCTTTGACACCTTAGGAACCACCTTAGGAGCCTTTTCTACCTTCTTAGGAACCACCTTAGGAACAACTTCTTTTTCCCCCTTACTTTGAGACTCCTTCACTGTAGCCATGGCCCAACATAATCACCCATTAGCTACCGCTAGATTCATGCTTCTCAATAGATCACTTTGCACAATTTGTTGACTAGTGACCGTCAACTCTCCATAGTCACGCAAATCCACAGGGAAACTTCGAAACACCAAAGTCAACAACGAAGCATAACCAACTTTATAATCTGAAGGAACATAGTGGGACAAGTGTTTAATCATTAAGGCAGGAAAGTTGATTGGTATTTTGTGTTCAAGGCAGTACATCAATGAAGCATCATAAAGGTTGGCCAAGGTTTTCTTTTGAGTGCGAGGAACAATACCTCTACGAACAAGGTTGAAAAGGAGTTTTTGAAGAGGGGTGGGGAACAAGCTTTGGTTAGTTAAAGAGAAAATTTTAAGATCTCCACATATTTCTTTCACAAGTTGTTCATTAGTCATCACACCAATCTTAATTTGAGCAGTTGCTCCTTTCACATACAAATCAAATCCCTCATTAGGAACATCCAACAACTTCACAATATAAGCAGCATTAAACTCAAACGAAGTTCCATTCACACAACTAGAACAAACACCATCCACATATTTAAAATTCGCGCGAAATTCATTCATAGCATCCGGAAATATGGAGGTTTTCGAATAATCACAAAATAAGCTTACCCATCCCTGATGTTTAAGAATTACCATGAATTCCTCTAGATTAGTTTCGCACCAAGTCTGATTTATAGCAAAAGCCTTAAACAAATTCGCCTCATCCGCTGAAAGAACCCGGGTTGGAGTAATTTCCCCCTTAGAACAATCCACCTTTTTTCGGGTTTTGACAACCATCCCACCACCCGACCGCCGCTGCCTCTTCGCAGGTTTGTGGTGGGTCTCCTCGGTCAACCGGACAGAGGGGGAGGACGGTGCTGTGCTGGGCGGAGGGAGGGTATTGGTGTCGGGTTTGGGTGGCGAGGTCGCGAGTGGGTCGGGTTTTGGGTGAGGATTTGACGCGATTTGGGCGGTTGTAGGGTGGGTTGTCGCGAGCGGGTTTGGTTGATTAGGGAGGGTCGCGAACGGGTGCTGGTGGGGGGTGTTCGGTTTGTCTGAAGCAGGGGTGATGGTGTCGTCGACGGTAGAGTCGGACGGCTGGGTGTCGTCGTTGGTTGTTTTGGATTGGAGAAGAGGAGAGCCGTCGTTGGTTGTGTTGGATTGGAGAAGGTCGCGGCTGGGATTTTGGGCGAGTGCGGCTGCCGTTTGGTCGGTGGTCGGTCGGTTGGCCGGGTTGGGTCCGGTCGCCGAGCCGCTGCCGACGGTGGCTGCTTGAGGCTGGCCGCCGATCATGGTGGCTAGTGTTTCAGAATTTGAATTTTGAATTTCTAGGGTTTTTGGTGATGGAATTTGGGGATTTTTGAGTTGTGGGCTTTGTTGTGGAATGGGTGAGATATCCATAGGAGTAGGGGATGGAGATTTTCTTTTCCTTTTCAGATTTGTATTCAAGCTTGTTCTCACTATTGTTGGAGATGGTAGAGAAGATGAAGGAGGATGGAGAGGAGGTTTTTAGATTATTAAGGCTTGTTAGATCCATAGGAGTGGGTGTGAGTTCCATTAGCTTTAAAATTTTGAAAAGATAAAATTTGGTGGAATAATAAAAATTTAAGGATACATTTATAAGAGAAGAAAAAAAAATTAATTTGTGGAAAAAATAAAATAAATAAATAAATAAAATTTGTAACAGAAAAATATAAGCATGATCCTCCTATTTTAGTGGAACTGTTTGAATTACGTATCTCATATTACTGACTAATTAAATACACATTTTAATTCTAAATTTTTGGTTGTTCCTTAACGATGGTAAACTTCAGTTATGCTTTACGCACATGTATTTATAATGGTATACAGTAGTAATGCATAAATCTATAAAAGTCATACCTCATGAGGAACTGTCCAGCTTACTTATCTTATTTTGATCATCCCGAGTTCCATTCTAATTTTCTCATGCTTCTCTCTGCTTAAAGGTTTAGTCATAATATCTGCAATTTGATTATCAGTTTGACAAAAGTCCAACTTGATTAAACCTTTTTCAACATTATCCTTAAGAAGGTGATGCCTAATATGAATATGCTTAACCCGGGAATGATGTACCGGATCCTTAGAAATGCAGATTGCACTAGTGTTATCACAATAAATAGGAACACAATCATATATGATGCCAAAATCCCGTAACTGTTGCTTTATCCACAGTATTTGAGAGCAACATGCAGCAGCTGCTACATATTCAGCTTCTGCTGTGGATAAGGCAATGGTATTCTGTTTCTTGGAACCCCAAGAAACCATGCAAGATACTAGGAATTGAACCATACCTGAAGTGCTCTTATGGTTTACTAAATCACCTGCATAATCTGCGTCCGCATATCCTTTTAAATCGAAAGTTCCACTTCTTGGATAAAACAGACATAGATTGTTTGTTCCTTTGAGGTATCTGAATATCCTCTTCACTGCAATCATGTGGGATTCCTTTGGGTTTGATTGAAATCTTGCACACAACCCTACACTGAATGATATGTCTGGTCTGCTTGCAGTTAGGTATAGCAGAGATCCAATCACTCCTCTGTACGTCGTTTGATTCACACTTTTTCCTGTGGGATCCTCATCTAGTCTTGTGGCTGTTCCCATGGGAGTGTGATTTGTTTTCACTGAATCTAGCTCGTACTTTTTGAGGAGTTCCTTCACATACTTTTGTTGGTGGATCATAATTCCTTCCTTAGTTTGTTTGATTTGCAAACCAAGAAAGAAATTGAGTTCCCCCATCATACTCATTTCCAACTCACTGCACATTAAATTAGCAAAATCCTTGCACAAATTTTCGTTAGTAGCACCAAATAATATATCATCGACATAAATTTGTACAACTAAAAAGTCATATCCTTTTGATTTTAAAAATAGAGTTTTATCAATTCTTCCTCGTTTAAAATTATTTTGTAAAAGAAACTTTGATAATCTCTTGTACCACGATCTAGGAGCTTGCTTTAACCCATAAAGAGCTTTGTCAAGCTTATAGATGTGGTTCGGAAATTTGGGATTCTCAAAACCAGGGGGTTGTTCCACATAGACGTCTTCCTCAAGAAAACCATTTAAGAAAGCACATTTGACGTCCATCTGATACAACTTGAATCCCATAAAGGGTGCAAAAGCAATTAGAATACGAATAGCTTCTAATCTAGCAACAGGAGCAAAGGTTTCTTCGAAATCAATACCTTCCTGTTGATTGTAGCCCTTGACTACTAACCTTGCCTTGTTCCTGATGATTGTTGTATGTTCATCGAGCTTGTTCCTGAACACCCACTTTAATCCTATGACCTTCTGATTCTTTGGTCTGGGTTCCAGATGCCATACCTTGTTCCTTTAGAACTCATTTAACTCATCTTGCATGGCAGTGATCCAATCAGCATCTTCCAAAGCTTCAGTGTGGTTCCTTGGCTCGACTATGGAGAGGAACTAATGAAAAGCACAGAAGTTCCTTAGTTGAGACCTTGTTTGAGTTCCTTTCCTAATATCACTGATAATCAGATCCATTGGGTGAGAACTTTGATGTTTCCAGGGCTTAGGTTGAAATTGTGCCACTGGAACATCTAAGGTCTCTTTAGTTCCTTCTGTTTCCTGAGATCCTTGTTCCTCTGCATCAGAAGTTCCTTGGTCTTCTTCTGGTTCCTCAGAATCAGCATTTTCTGGTTCCTCAGGATCAGCATTTTCTGGTTCCTCAAGATCAGCATTTTCTGGTTCCTCAGGATCAGCACTTTCTGGTTCCTCGGGATCAGGAGCTCTTGGATTTCTTCTTCCAGGAACTTCTTGGTTAGTAGCAGTTTCTTGTGTTTGTGGATCTGCTATTCCATTTTGCTGTCTTCCAGGAGAGATTTCCTCATCCTTATCTGTAAAACGAATTAAGCCAATTTCGAAATCTTCCTGTTCCTGAATTTCATCAACATTGTTAGCTTCATCAAAAATTATATGTACACTCTCTTCAATACACATCGACCTTTTATTATAACCCTTGTATGCTTTACTGTTTAAGGCGTATCCTAGGAACACGGCCTCATCACTTCTTTCATCGAATTTCCCTAAGTTCCTTTCGCCATTGTTGTGAACAAAACATTTACACCCAAAGGCTCTAAAGTAAGAGATATTGGGTTTGATTCCTTTTAATAGCTCATAGGGAGTCTTGTTTAAAACGGCCCTGATCATTACTCTATTAACAAAATAACAAGCTGTGTTTACTACTTCAGCCCATAAGTTCCTTGGTAAGGAACTGGCAATTAACATGGTTCTAGCCATGTCTTCCAAGGTTCTATTTTTTCGTTCAACGACTCCATTTTGTTGTGGAGTCCTAGCTAGGTGCAGAAAAGTTGTGATCCATACCTTGTTCCTTGCAGTATTCATCAAACTTGTGATTCTCAAATTCAGTTCCATGATCTGACCTTATATGTATTAGCTGACGTCCTGTGGATCTTTGTATTCTCTTAGCAAAACCAACAAATTCATTAAACGTTTCATCTTTACTTGCTAAAAAAATAACCAAGGTAAAACGAGAATAATCGTCAACAATAACCAAGACATAACGTTTTCCACTTCTACTTTGAATTCTCATAAATCCACACAAATCCATATGGATGAGTTCCAATGGTTTGGTTGTGCTAACCATTTTCTTAGGCAGGCTTGAAAGAGCTCCTGACATGCTTTCCTTTGGCACATGCTTCACAAGCTTTGTCTTTAAGGAACTTGATGGAAGGCAGACCTCTCACTAGTTCCTTTGATCTCAGTTTGTCAAGCAATGAAAAGCTAGCATGTCCGAATCTCTTGTGCCATAGAAGTGGATCCTCCTCAATAACACTAAGACAAGTTAAGTTGTTCCTTGGAACTTTGTTGAGATCCACAGTATATGTGTTCCCTTTGCGAGTTCCTTCCAAAATAACTTCCTTATTGTTATTGTTAATAATTCGACAATTTTCTGAAGTAAAGATTACCGAGTTTCCTTTGTCACAGAATTGTGAAATACTAAGCAAACTGTGCATTAAACCTTCTACCAGGAACACATTATCAATTGAATGGGAACTTGACCTTCCTACATTTCCAATGGCGATGATTTCACCTTTCTTGTTGTCTCCAAAGGTCACAGGTCCTCCGTTGTAGGCCTCTAGTGAGAGAAATTTGGTTTTATCTCCTGTCATGTGCTTGGAACACCCACTATCAAGATACCACGAGTTGTTCCCCCTCACTAGGACCTGCAATATTATCAATTGTTAGATACAGGAACTCGGGTTTCCTCGAGTTCCTTTTCTACTAAAGGATCAGCTTTCTTAATCCACATCTTCTTGACACTGTTCTGGTTTTTGTTAAAAAGTTCCTTCGTTTCGGAACACTCAGTGACAACATGATCATCAGTACCACAAAAAGAACAAACTTTGACACTAGGCAGTTCCACATAATTTTTCTTTTTACCATTGTTCCTTTTATAGTAAAAACCTAGCCCTTCAGTTATTTTTGATTGAGCCTTCTCAATCCACTTAGGAGTGATTCTAGGAGCTTGTTTCCGTGCATTAGCTAAGGCTAGTTCCTTGATTAATTTCTCCTTTTGTTCCTTTACTGTGACCAACTCACTGTTTAAATTTTCCAAATCAACATTAAAGATCCCCATACTAATCTCAGTGGACTTGCTAGGATCTAGGCTTAAATTAACCAGTTTATATTGACTGAGTTCTACTTTGAGAAGAATGTTTTCATTTTTGACTCTCTCAAAGGAGTTTTGAAGAGAAGTGTTTCTATCAAGCAAGTCAAAGAACCTACCCTGTACATCATCTCTAACATTATTAAGGTAGGTCATGTGTCCCTTGGTGAGTTCCAAGGCTTTGTCACTTTGGGCCTTTATTACACTAAGCTTTTTAAAGTTATCTAGAGTTTCTATCAATAATTCCACTAACTTATTTTTAGATAGAGATTGAAGAGTTGAGGAACTTACTTCTCTTGATGGATCTTGGGTTGTTCCATCAATCTTTTCCATAAGACAAAGGTTTGCGGTTTCTTCATCTGGTTGATCCTCATCATCTTCCGAGTCAGTAGCATCTCCCGAAGCTGCGATAATAGCCTTCTTGAAGTTGGGTTTGACAAAGGTCGTTGATTTGTTGAATCTTTCCTTGGACAGATCCTTTCCCTTGCCTTTCCCTTTTCATTTTCCCACTGAGGGCTGTCTTTGATTAGATGGTCAGATTCTCCGCACTTGTAACATCCTTGGTCAGGCTTGGAACCGCTTGGTTTTCTCATTGAGTTCCTTCCTCTTAGATTTCCAGGTTTAAAGGTCCTGTAAAATCTTTTCATACTTCTGACCAACATGGTAGCTTCTTCTTCATCGGGATCTGAGTCCTCTTGTTCCTCAGCCTTAAGAGCAAGGCCTCGGTTCTTGGGATTCTTAGGAACAACTGCTCCTAGATGTAATTCGTGCGTCATCAAGGATCCCGCCAATTGTTTAATGTCGAATTTGGTGAAATCCTTTGTTTCGAACAATGCCCTGACTTTGGTTCTCCATCTATCATCCTGTGGCATGCTCCTTAGGATCTTCCTAACCTATTCATCAGAGGGAATAATTCTTCCAAGAGAAACTAGCTCATTAGTAATGTTAGTGAAACGAGTAAACATTTCCTGTATTGTTTCTCTTGGTTGCATTTTGAAACGTTCATACTTAGACATTAATAAATCAATTTTTGAACGTTTGACCTCATTAGTTCCTTCATGAGTTATTTGAAGGAGATCCCAGATTTGCTTTGCCCTCTTGCACCCCATAGCCCTGTTATGTTCGTGAGGTCCAAGGCCGCAATGCAAGATTTTCACAGCCATTGCATTGATTTCAAATTTCTCAAAATCTTCCTTAGTAAATCCAGACATGGGTTTAGGAACTACCTCATTTTGAGCATTGGTCATTGTTACCTCGAAATCACCGACTTCTATGACTCGCCAGACTTGATAGTTCTCTGCCTTGATATAGATCTCCATCCTGTTCTTCCAGTAGGTGTAGAGTTTCCCGTTGAACATTGGAGGTCTTTGAGTGGAATAACCTTCATCGAGTTTCTCGTAAGCTACTTTCCAGGAACTTTTTCTCAACAGGGTTTCCTGTATTTTTGTGAGATCCTGCTCTGATACCAACTGATAGTTCAGTAGGAACACTTGACAAGAGGGGGGGTGAATTATTTCTTGGGAACTTGGGTAAGTTTCTTGCGGAATGATAGTTCAGTAGGAACACTTCACAAGAGGGGGGGGGTGAATTGTTTCTTGGGAACTTGGGTAAGTTTCTTGCGGAATTTAAACAATAAAGACTCTGAGAATAATGAGCGAAGAAAGATATAAAACGGATGAACCTTCTTGACCCTAATCAAGAAGAACCTCACTACTCTTTTGTATTAATGCAATAACTCTATTACAAATACACTCTTTAACTCGAGTTCCTCTCGAACACGAGTTCCCCACAGCAATCCCCTTTGATTACTGTGCTCCTCTTTCTCTCTCTGACTTAACTCTAACTCGCTCCTTTTCTCTTTGACTTAACTCTAAGTCGCTCTGTTTCTCTTTGACTTAACTATAAGTCAATTAAGGATCACTCAACCCTCAAACCCAAAATATAATTTGATATAAAACTCTAGTACGTAATAAAGCTCAAAGTAATAAGGAACTCAAGGGACACTCTTTTGAAAACTGATTCTCTTTTAAAACGTTTAAGCTCTTAAGATATATTTTGCAAAGACCAGTTGTGTGTTTTGAAAAGCAGAAACTCTTCTCCTTTTATAGGAGAGTTTTACTTAGGGTTGGGTACCCAAGTTCTCCTCAACTACCCACTAACAGTTACTGCTCAGTAACATGGGCATAGTTGGAGAGAAACAGGGGAGACCAAATCAAAACACTAAATGCACGTTTAAACAGAAATACGTGGGAGAGTTTCAAGGAACATGGAAAATCTTTTGCTTGAGAAACAAGGAGAATAAAATCAGAATCCTATGTTTACATTTATAAATTAAATTCATTTTATTTATTAAAAAGATTTTCCAAGTTAAAACTCTTTTATAATTACAGTTAATATATTTCATTTAAAACGTACCAAAATACTATGTCCCTTTCATACCAAATTACTTATAAACTTTATTAAATACTTACATAAATCCTAAAACATAAACTCATATGTTGTAGTCTTCATGTTGCACCTTTAGAAGCTTCACTCGAAGACTTCCCAATTTGTTCCTTCTCTGGAACGCCGAGGATCCACATAATATATGAGGATCTCGCCTTAGGAACTCGCCTAAGGATCTCGCCTTGCTTAATGATTATTTCTTCAATGTAGTGTCTGACATGGATCAATTACTTGCTTATATTCCACGTTGCTTTGTTTATCCAACTCAGGATCTCCTTAACTTAGCATTATCCCTCTAAGGATCTCGGAACCTATTATACAACATAACTTAATCAATTGTCAGGAGTTTGCTTTGTCATCATCAAAACTTTAGGGTCAACAATATTCCCCCTTTTTGGTGATGACAACAAAACCAAACTTTCACTAAATGCAACAATAATCAATTAGCGTAACTATAAAGAAATAAATTAAATAAAGTATTTTTATAAAAATTAATCTAAGCTTCCTAAATAAAATTAAGGAAAATTGAAATTAATTTTAATAAACGGAATTAAATTAAAAACGAGAAATAAAATTTTATAAACTTACATTTAGAAGAGAGTAGTGAGACGGAGTCAAGTGATCAATTTAAGTTAAGTTTGCATTCATTTCCCCCTGTTGGCATTAACAAAAAGGAGAAAAATACAGTACTAATATATACCGATTATAGCGCCCTCCGATCAACGGTTGGCAAACTAAGTTAGCCTCAAAGTTAAGTTCCAACGTACGAAATTCGAATATAAAACATAATAATTAACAAGCCAAGTTTTTAGAGATACGATCTTTTAGGAGTTCCACAGAAATAAAAGAATAAAAATCGTATGTGTCCCAACAGAGGGTGACATACCAAAAAAAATGTAAAAAATAAATTAAAGAGTTCCAAAAAAATCAAAAGCATAATGTAACACAAAAGCTAGGATCAGGGAAGAAGGTTTGGGTATGTAGCAAGTTTAGGTTGGTCCTTTCTCAACTGCATATCGATCCACACCTTGTCTCAATATCTACTGCCTCCATTAAGTATCCAACCTTCCCATCATTATCAAAAGATATATCAACAATCAAAAGAGAACTGTTCACCTTAGGAACTACCATTCTAATCTTTTTTTTTTTTTTTGTTTGTATAACAACGACATCTCTTTAATAAAAAACATAACCCACCATATCAATCAACGAATTCCCCAGTACATGTGTTGCACCCAATCTGATGAATTTCAAATCCTTTCACCAAATGTGCATCCTCAACCGAAGGAACACGGAACGAGGTAACTTCCCCCTGAGAACGGGCTGCCCCTTTATTTATTCATTTTTATTTTTTTTTTTTGCTGTCGTGCGTCGAACTGGTCAGAGAGAGGGAGAGGAGTAGGTGAGGGTGGGATTCGGGTCGGGGCTTGGTGTGGTGTTGACTGACGACTTTGGTGTGGGGTTTGCGGTAGCAGTGGGTCTGGGTGAGGGAAAACGGGTCGTGAACTGGGTGGTGTGCAGGCGGGTCGCGAACGGTGTGGGTGATGTGAGGGTGTTCGCGAGCGGGCTGGGGAGGAGATCTGTGGGTGGGGGATTTGTGGGTGGTCGGTTGCGGTCGTGGTAGGGTGGTTTTCGTCGTCGACGGCGGAGGTTCGTGGCTGGGGGGAAGATCGAAAGAGGGTTGTTGGTGTTGCGAGGGGGTGGCGAGGCTTCTGGCATGCGTGGGGGTCGAGAGGGTTTGCGGTGCCAGGGCTTCGGTGGTCGGTCGATCGGTCGGGTTGGGTCCGGTCGCCGAGCCGCTGCCGCCGGTGGCTGCTTGAGGCCGGCCGCTGGTGATGGTGGCTAGGGTTTCAGATTGGGGATTTTTATTTCTAGGGTTTTGTGGTGTTTGAAGTTTGGGGGGTTTTTATTTTTAGGTTCCTTGTGTTTTGAAGTGGTGAACTTTGAAATTGTGGTGGCTTTGGGTATGAGAATCATAGGAGTGATCCATTAGCTTTTTATTTTGTAAAAATAAAATTTAATGGAATAAGAAAAAATTATGGATATTTAAAAGAAAATAAAAAATAAAAATAATTTTGTGGAAAAATAAAAGATAGGAAAAAAATTGTAACATAAAGAATATATCCATGATCCTTATATTTTAGTGGAACTGTTTGAATTACGTATCTCATATAACTGACTAATTAAATATACATTTTAATTCTAAATTTTTTGGTTGTTCCTTAACGATGGTAAACTTCAGTTATGCTTTACGCACATGTATTTATAATGGTATACAGTAATAGTAATGCATAAATCTAAAAAAGTCATACCTCATGAGGAACTGTCAGCTTACTTATCTTATTTTGATCATCCCGAGTTCCATTCTCATTTTCTCATGCTTTTCTCTGCTTAAAGGTTTAGTCATAATATCTGCAATTTGATTCTCAGTTTGACAAAAGTCCAACTTGATTAAACCTTTTTCAACATTATCCTTAAGAAAGTGATGCCTAATATGAATATGCTTAACCCGGGAATGATGTACCGGATCCTTAGAAATGCAGATTGCACTAGTGTTATCACAATAAATAGGAACACAATCATATATGATCCCAAAATCCCTTAACTGTTGCTTTATCCACAGTATTTGAGAGCAACATGCAGCAGCTGCTACATATTCAACTTCTGTTGTGGATAAGGCAACGGTATTCTGTTTCTTGGAACCCCAAGAAACCATGCAAGATCCTAGGAATTGAACCATACCTGATGTGCTCTTTCGGTTTACTAAATCACCTGC
The DNA here is from genome assembly GCF_020520425.1 of Spinacia oleracea. Lineage (NCBI taxonomy): Eukaryota > Viridiplantae > Streptophyta > Magnoliopsida > Caryophyllales > Amaranthaceae > Spinacia > Spinacia oleracea. Next base: position 82,373,944 of record NC_079491.1, read on the forward strand.
ATAGTCTGCATCCGCATATCCTTTTAAATCGAAAGTTCCACTTCTTGGATAAAACATACATAGATCGTCTGTTCCTTTGAGGTATCTGAATATCCTCTTCACTGCAGTCATGTGGGACTCCTTTGGGTTTGATTAAAATCTTGCACACAACCCAACACTGAATGATATGTCTGGTCTGCTTGCAGTTAGGTATAGCAGAGATCCAATCATTCCCCTGTACGTCGTTTGATTCACACTTTTTCCTGTGGGATCCTCGTCTAGTCTTGTGGCTGTTTCCATGGGAGTGTGATTTGTTTTCACTGAATCTAGCTCGTACTTTTTGAGGAGTTCCTTCACATACTTTTGTTGGTGAATCATAATTCCTTCCTTAGTTTGTTTGATTTGCAAACCAAGAAAGAAATTGAGTTCCCCCATCATACTCATTTCAAACTCACTGCACATTAAATTAGCAAAATCCTTGCACAAATTTTCGTTAGTAGCACCAAATATTTTATCATCGACATAAATTTGTACAACTAATAAGTCAGATCCTTTTGATTTTAAAAATAGAGTTTTATCAATTCTTCCTCGTTTGAAATCATTTTGTAAAAGAAACTTTGATAATCTCTCGTACCACGATCTAGGAGCTTGCTTTAACCCATAAAGAGCTTTATCAAGCTTATAGATGTGGTTCGGAAATTTGGGATTCTCAAAACCAGGGGGTTGTTCCACATAGACGTCTTCCTCAAGAAAACCATTTAAGAAAGCACATTTGACGTCCATCTGATACAACTTGAATCCCAAAAAGGCTGCAAAAGCAATTAGAATACGAATAACTTCTAATCTAGCAACAGGAGCAAAGGTTTCTTCGAAATCAATACCTTCTTGTTGATTGTAGCCCTTGACTACTAACCTTGACTTGTTCCTGATGACTGTTGTATGTTCATCGAGCTTGTTCCTGAACACCCACTTTAATCCTATGACTTTCTGGTTCTTTGGTTTGGGTTCCAGATGCCATACCTTGTTCCTTTGGAACTCATTTAACTCATCTTGCATGGCAGTGATCCAATCAGCATCTTCCAAAGCTTCGGTGTGGTTCCTTGGCTCGATTGTGGAGAGGAACGCATGAAAAGCACAGAAGTTCCTTAGTTGAGACCTTGTTTGAGTTCCTTTCCTAATATCACTGATAATCAAATCCATTGGGTGAGAATTTTGATGTTTCCAGGGCTTAGGTTGAAATTGTGCCACTGGAACATCTAAGGTCTCCTCAGTTCCTTCTGTTTCCTGAGATCCTTGTTCCTCTGCATCAGAGGTTTCTTCATCTTCTTCTGGTTCCTCAGAATCATCATTTTCTACTTCCTCAGGATCAGGGGCTCTTCTTCCAGGAACTTCTTGGTAAGTAGCAGTTTCTTGTGTTTGTGGATCTGCTATTCCATTTTGCTGTCTTCCAGGAGAGATTTCCTCATCATAATCTGTAAAACGAGTTAATCCAATTTCGAAATCTTCTTGTTCCTAAATTTCATCAACATTGTTAGCTTTATCAAATAATATATGTACACTCTCTTCAATACACATCGACCTTTTATTATAAACTCTGTATGCTTTACTGTTTAAGGTGTATCCTAGGAACACGGCCTCATCACTTCTTTCATCGAATTTCCCTAAGTTCCTTTTGCCATTGTTGTGAACAAAACACTTACACCCAAAGGCTCTAAAGTAAGAGATATTGGGTTTGATTCCTTTTAATAGCTCATAGGGAGTCTTGTTTAAAATGGCCCGGATCATTACTCTATTAATAATATAACAAGCTGTGTTTACTGCTTCAGCCCAGAAGTTCCTTTGTAAGGAACTGGCAATTAACATGGTTCTAGCCATGTCTTCCAAGGTTCTATTTTTTCTTTCAACGACTCCATTTTGTTGTGGAGTCCTAGGTGCAGAAAAGTTGTGATCCATACCTTGTTCCTTGGAGTATTCATCAAACTTGTGATTCTCGAATTCAGTTCCATGATCTGACCTTATATGTATTAGCTGACATCCTGTGGATCTTTGTATTCTCTTAGCAAAAGCAACAAATTCATTAAACGTTTCATCTTTACTTGCTAAGAAAATAACCCAGGTAAATTGAGAAAAATCGTCAACAATAACCAAGACATAACGTTTTCCACTTCTACTTTGAATTCTCATAGGTCCACACAAATCCATATGGATGAGTTCCAATGGTTTAGTTGTGCTGACCATTTTCTTAGGCTTGAAAGAGCTCCTGACATGCTTTCCTTTGGCATATGCTTCACAAACTTTGTCTTTAAGGAACTTGATGGAAGGTAGACCTCTCACTAGTTGCTTTGATCTCAGTTTGTCAAGCAATGAAAAGCTAGCATGTCCGAATCTCTTGTGCCATAGAAGTGGATCCTCCTCAATAACACTAAGACAAGTTAAGTTGTTCCTTGGAACTTTGTTCAGATCCACAGTATATGTGTTCCCTTTGCGAGTTCCTTCCAAAATAACTTCCTTACTGTTATTGTTAATAATTCGACAACTTTCTGAAGTAAAGCTTACCGAGTTTCCTTTGTAACAGAATTGTGAAATACTAAGCAGACTGTGCATTGAACCTTCTACCAGGAACACATTATCAATTGAATGGGAACTTGACCTTCCTACTTTTCCAATGGCGATGATTTCACCTTTCTTATTGTCTCCAAAGGTCACAGGTCCTCCGTTGTAGGCCTCTAGTGAGAGAAATTTGGTTTGCCCTCTTGCACCCCATAACCCTGTTATGTTCGTGAGGTCCAAGGCCGCAATGCAAGATTTTCACAGCCATTGCGTTGATTTAATATTTCTCAAAATCTTCCTTAGTAAATTCAGACATTGGTTTAGGAACTACCTCATTTTGAGCATTGGTCATTGTTACCTCGAAATCACCGACTTCTATGACTCGCCAGACTTGATAGTTCTCTGCCTTGATGTAGATCTCCATCCTGTTCTTCCAGTAGGTGTAGAATTTCCCGTTGAACATTGGAGGTCTTTGAGTGGAATAACCTTCCTCGAGTTTCTCGTAAGCGTTCATACTTTCCAGGAACTTTTTCTCAACAGAGTTTCCTGTATTTTTGTGAGATCCTGCTCTGATACCAACTGATACTTCAGTAGGAACACTTGACAAGAGGGGGGGGGTGAATTATTTCTTGGGAACTTGGGTAAGTTTCTTGCGGAATTTAAACAATAAAGAGACTGAGAATAATGAGCGAAGAAAGATATAAAACGGAGGAACCTTCTTGACCCTAATCAAGATGAACCTCACTACTCTTTTGTATTAATGCAATAACTCTATTACAAATACACTCTTTAACTCGAGTTCCTCTCGAACACGAGTTCCCCACAGCAATCCCCTTTGATTACTGTGCTCCTCTTTCTCTCTCTGACTTAACTCTAAGTCGCTCCTTTTCTCTTTGACTTAACTCTAAGTCGCTCTGTTTCTCTTTGACTTAATTCTAAGTCAATTAAGGATCACTCAACCCTCAAACCCAAAATACAATTTGATATAAAACTCTAGTACGTAATAAATTAAGCTCAAAGTAATAAGGAACTCAAGGGACACTCTTTTGAAAACTGATTCTCTTTTAAAACGTTTAAGCTCTTAAGATATATTTTGCAAATATCAGTTGTGTGTTTTGAAAAGCAGAAACTCTTCTCCTTTTATAGGAGAGTTTTACTTAGGGTTGGGAACCCATGTTCTCCTCAACTACCCACTAACAGTTACTGCTCAGTAACATGGGCATAGTAGGAGAGAAATAGGGGAGACTAAATCAAAACACTAAATGCACGTTTAAACAGAAATACGTGGGAGAGTTTCAAGGAACATGGAAAATCTTTTGCTTGAGAAACAAGGAGAATGAAATCAGAATCCTATGTTTACATTTATAAATTAAATTCATTTTATTTATTAAAAAGATTTTCCAAGTTAAAACTCTTTTATAATTACAGTTAATATATTTCATTTAAAACGTACCAAAATACTATGTCCCTTTCATACCAAATTACTTATAAACTTTATTAAATACTTACATAAATCCTAAAACATAAACTCATATGTTGTAGTCTTCATGTTGCACCTTTAGAAGCTTCACTCGAAGACCTCCCAATTTTTTCCTTCTCTGGAACGCCGAGGATCCACATAATATATGAGGATCTCGCCTTAAGAACTCGCGTAAGTATCTCGCCTTGCTTAATGATTATTTCTTCAATGTAGTGTCTGACATGGATCAATTACTTGCTTATATTCCACGTTGCTTAGTTTATCCAACTCAGGATCTCCTTAACTTAGCATTATCCCTCTAAGGATCTCGGAACCTATTATGCAACATAACTTAATCAATTGTCAGGAGTTTGCTTTGTCATCATCAAAACTTTAGGGTCAACACGGAATTTAAACAATAAAGAGACTGAGAACAATGAGCGAAGAAAGATATAAAACGGAGGAACTTTCTTGACCCTAATCAAGAAGAACCTCACTACTCTTTTGTATTAATGCAATAACTCTATTACAAATACACTCTTTAACTCGAGTTCCTCTCGAACACGAGTTCCCCACAGTAATCCCCTTTGATTACTGTGCTCCTCTTTCTCTCTCTGACTTAACTCTAAGTCGCTCCTTTTCTCTTTGACTTAACTCTAAGTCGCTCTTTTTCTCCTTGACTTAACTCTAAGTCAATTAAGGATCACTCAACCCTTAAACCCAAAATACAATTTGATATAAAACTCTAGTACGTAATAAAGCTTAAAGTAATAAGGAACTCAAGGGACACTCTTTTGAAAACTGATTCTCTTTTAAAACGTTTAAGCTCTTAAGATATATTTTGCAAAGATCAGTTGTGTGTTTTGAAAACCAAAAACTCTTCTCCTTTTATAGGAGAGTTTTACCTAGGGGTGGGTACCCATGTTCTCCTCAACTACCACTAACAGTTACTGCTCAGTAACATGGGCATAGTTGGAGAGAAACAGGGGAGACCAAATCAAAACACTAAATACACGTTTAAACAGAAATACGCGGGAGAGTTTTAAGGAACATGGAAAATCATTTGCTTAAGAAACAAGGAGAATAAAATCAGAATCCTATGTTTACATTTATTAATTAAATTCATTTTATTTATTAAAAAGATTTTCCAAGTTAAAACTCTTTTATAATTACAGTTAATATATTTCATTTAAAACGTACCAAAATACTTATGTCCCTTTCATTCCAAATTAGTTATAAACTTTATTAAATACTTACATAAATCCTAAAACATAAACTCATATGTTGTAGTCTTCATGTTGCACCTTTAGAAGCTTCACTCGAAGTCTTCCCAATTTGTTCCTTCTCTGGAACATCGAGGATCCACATAATATATGAGGATCTCGCCTTAGGAACTCGTTTAAGGATCTCGCCTTTGTAAACTTGCTTATATTCCACGTTGCTTAGTTTATCCTTAACTTAGCATTATCCCTCTAAGGATCTCGGAACCTATTATGCAACATAACTTAACCAATTGTCAGGAGTTTGCTTTGTCATCATCAAAACTTTAGGCTCAACAATATTCCCCCTTTTTGGTGATGACAACAAAAGCACACTTTCACTAAATGCAACAATAATCAATTAGCATAAATATTAAGGAATAAAAAATTAAAGTATTTTATTAAAAATTAATCTAGACTTCCGAAATACATTTAAGGGAAAATTAAAATTAATTTTAATAAACGAAATTAAATTAAAACGAAAAAAAAAATTTTAAAACTTACATCGAGAAAAAAGTAGTGAAACGGACTCAAGAGATCAATTTAATTTAAGTTTGTATTCATTTCCCCCTGTTGGCATTAACAAAAAGTAGAAATACACAATACTAATATATACCGATTAGAGCGCCCTCCGATCAACGGTTGGCAAACTAAGTTAGCCTCAAAGTTAAGTTCCAACTTACTAGATTTGAATAGAAAACGTAATAAAGAACTAGTCATGATTTTAGAGATACGTTCATTTATGAGTTCCACTAAGAATAAAGGAAAGAAAATAAAAAGATATAATTGTATCCCAGTAGAGGAGTACAAACCAAAAAATAAAGAAAAAGTTCCAAAATAAACATAAAGCGTAATGTAGCACACACACACACACACACATATTTGGGATCTGGGAAGATGGGGAGGAACAAGGTGAGAATTTGGCAATGAGATCCTCAAGCATGGGAAGGACTTGAATCCATCGGTTGAACTCCAGACAATAATGCTTTAACTTGATCCTGGAATTGTAGTATCTTAGCATTTGTGGACTCTTGAAGCATTATCATTCTATCCATATCCTTTCTCAACTTGATAACTTGTTCCTTGAGTTCCTCCTTATTGGGATCATGAGATCCTAAGGAACTTGAAGAACCAAAAGCAGCATACCCACCAAAGCCAGTAAAGGAAGAAGGAACAGTAGGAGTGGGAGGAACAGGGATGTACCTTGGTTGAGGAACAGGGTTATCCACCTTTGGTGTAGGAACAGGGGTGGATATTTTTTCAATCATACCAAGTTCCTTTTCCTCCTTATCAAATTCAACAGTGTCCCCCAAGACTTCTACGTTCTCATCATCATCCTCATTGTCACATGATATATCAACAAACACCGGAGGAACAATGACCTTAGCAACTCTAGTAGCTACCCTTATGCTCCTACGTTTACCACAAGGAACATCCTTTGACACCTTAGGAACCACCTTAGGAGCCTTTTCTACCTTCTTAGGAACCACCTTAGGAACAACTTCTTTTTCCCCCTTACTTTGAGACTCCTTCACTTTAGCCATGGCCCAACATAATCACCCATTAGCTACCGCTACATTAATGCTTCTCAATAGATCACTTTGCACAATTTGTTGACTAGTGACTGTCAACTCTCCATAGTCACGCAAATCCACAGGGAAACTTCGTAACACCAAAGTCAACAACGAAGCATAACCAACTTTATAATCTGAAGGAACAAAGTGGGACAAGTGTTTAATCATTAAGGCAGGAAAGTTGATTGGTATTTTGTGTTCAAGGCAGTACATCAATGAAGCATCATAGAGGTTGGCCAAGGTTTGCTTTTGAGTGCGACGAACAATACCTCTACGAACAAGGTTGAAAAGGAGTTTTTGAAGAGGGGTGGGGAACAAGCTTTGGTTAGTTAAAGAGAAAATTTTAAGATCTCCACCTATTGCTTTCACAAGTTGTTCATTAGTCATCACACCAATCTTAATTTGAGCAGTTGCTCCTTTCACATACAAATCAAATCCCTCATTAGGAACATCCAACAACTTCGCAATATAAGCAGCATTAAACTCAAACGAAGTTCCATTCACACAACTAGAACAAACACCATCCACATATTTAAAATTCGCGCGAAATTCTTTCATAGCATCCGGAAATATGGAGGTTTTCGAATGATCACAAAATAAGTTTACCCATCCCTGATGTTTAAGAATTACCATGAATTCCTCTAGAATTGTTTCGCACCAAGTCTGATTTATAGCAAAAGCCTTAACCAAATTCGCCTCATTCGCTAAAAGAACCCGGGTTGGAGTAATTTCCCCCTTAGAACAATCCACCTTTTTTCGGGTTTGGACAACCACCCCACCACCCGACCGCCGCTGCCTCTTCGCGGGTCGGTGGTGGGTCTCCTCGGTCAACCGAACAGAGGGGGAGGACGGTGCTGGGCTGGGCGGAGGGAGGGTATTGGTGTCGGGTTTGGGTGGCGAGGTCGCGAGTGGGTCGGGTTTTGGGTGAGGATCTGACGCGATTTGGGCAGTTGTGGGGTGGGTTGTCGTGAGCGGGTTTGGTTGATTAGGGAGGGTCGCGAACGGGCGCTGGTGGGGGGTGTTCGGTTTGTCTGAAGCAAGGGTGAGGGTGTCGTCAACGGTGGAGTCGGACGGCTGGGTGTCGTCGGTGGTTGTTTTGGATTGGAGAAGAGGAGAGCCATCGTTGGTTGTGTTGGATTGGAGAAGGTCGCGGCTGGGATTTCGGGCGAGTGCGGCTGCCGGTTGGTCGGTGGTTGGTCGGTTGGCCGGGTTGGGTCCGGTCGCCGAGCCGCTGCCGACGGTGGCTGCTTGAGGCTGGCCGCCGATCATGGTGGCTAGGGTTTCAGAATTTGAATTTTGAATTTCTAGGGTTTTTGGTGATGGAATTTGGGGATTTTTTAGTTGTAGGATTTGTTGTGGAATGGGTGAGATATCCATAGGAGTAGGGGATGGAGATTTTCTTTTCCTTTTCAGATTTGTATTCAAGCTTGTTCTCACCATTGTTGGAGATGGTAGAGAAGATAAAGGAGGATGGAGAGGAGGTGTATAGATTATTAAGGCTTGTTCCTTTGGTGTATGATGTATTTGAGGTGGACTAGGGTATGATAGATCCATAGGAGTGGGTGTGAGTTCCATTAGCTTTAAAATTTGGTTGAATAATAAAAATTTAAGGATACATTTATAAGAGAAGAAAAAAAAATTAATTTGTGGAAAAAATAAAATAAATAAATAAATAAAATTTGTAACAGAAAAATATAAGCATGATCCTCCTATTTTAGTGGAACTGTTTGAATTACGTATCTCATATTACTGACTAATTAAATACACATTTTAATTCTAAATTTTTTGTTATTCCTTAACGATGGTAAACTTCAGTTATGCTTTACGCACATGTATTTATAATGGTATACAGTAGTAATGCATAAATCTATAAAAGTCATACCTCATGAGGAACTGTCCAGCTCACTTATCTTATTTTGATCATCCCGAGTTCCATTCTCATTTTCTCATCCTTTTCTCTGCTTAAAGGTTTAATCATAATATCTGCAATTTGATTCTCAGTTTGACAAAAGTCAACCTTGATTAAACCTTTTTCAACATTATCCTTAAGAAAGTGATGCCTAATATGAATATGCTTAACCCGGGAATGATGTACCGGATCCTTAGAAATGCAGATTGCACTAGTGTTATCACAATAAATAGGAACACAATCATATATGATGCCAAAATCCCGTAACTGTTGCTTTATCCACAGTACTTGAGAGCAACATGCAGCAGCTGCTACATATTCAGCTTCTGCTGTGGATAAGGCAACGATATTCTGTTTCTTGGAACCCCAAGAAACCATGCAAGATCCTAGGAATTGAACCATACCTGAAGTGCTCTTACTGTTTACTAAATCACCTGCATAATCTGCATCCGCATATCCTTTTAAATCGAAAGTTCCACTTCTTGGATAAAACAGATATAGATCGTCTGTTCCGTTGAAGTATCTGAATATCCTCTTCACTGCAGTCATGTGGGATTCCTTTGGGTTTGATTGAAATCTAGCACACAACCCTACACTGAATGATATGTCTGGTCTGCTTGCAGTTAGGTATAGCAGAGATCCAATCATTCCCCTGTACGTCGTTTGATTCACACTTTTTCCTGTGGGATCCTCATCTAGTCTTGTGGTTGTTCCCATGGGAGTGTGATTTGTTTTCACTAAATCTAGCTCGTACTTTTTGAGGAGTTCCTTCACATACTTTTGTTGGTGGATCATAATTCCTTCCTTAGTTTGTTTGATTCGCAAACCAAGAAAGAAATTGAGTTCCCCCATCATACTCATTTCCCACTCACTGCACATTAAATTAGCAAAATCCTTGCACAAATTTTCGTTAGTAGCACCAAATAATATATCATCGACATAAATTTGTACAACTAATAAGTCATATCCATTTGATTTAAAAATAGATTTTTATCAATTCTTCCTCGTTTAAAATCATTTTGTAAAAGAAACTTTGATAATCTCTCGTACCACGATCTAGGAGCTTGCTTTAACCCATAAAGAGCTTTGTCAAGCTTATAGATGTGGTTCGGAAATTTGGGATTCTCAAAACCAGGGGGTTGTTCCACATAGACGTCTTCCTCAAGAAAACCATTTAAGAAAGCACATTTGACGTCCATCTGATACAACTTGAATCCCATAAAGGGTGCAAAAGCAATTAGAATACGAATAGCTTCTAATCTAGCAACAGGAGCAAAGGTTTCTTCAAAATCAATACCTTCCTATTGATTGTAGCCCTTGACTACTAACCTTGCCTTGTTCCTGATGATTGTTGTATGTTCATCGAGCTTGTTCCTGAACACCCACTTTAATCCTATGATCTTCTGATTCTTTGGTCTGGGTTCCAGATGCCATACCTTGTTCCTTTAGAACTCATTTAACTCATCTTGCATGGCAGTGATCCAATCAGCATCTTCCAAAGCTTCAGTGTGGTTCCTTGGCTCGATTGTGGAGAGGAACGCATGAAAAGCACAGAAGTTCCTTAGTTGAGACCTTGTTTGAGTTCCTTTCCTAATATCACTGATAATCAGATCCATTGGGTGAGAACTTTGATGTTTCCAGGGCTTAGGTTGAAATTGTGCCACTGGAACATCTAAGGTCTCCTCAGTTCCTTCTGTTTCCTGAGATCCTTGTTCCTCTGCATCAAGTTCCTTGATCTTCTTCTGGTTCCTCAGAATCAGCATTTTCTGGTTCCTCAGGATCAGCATTTTCTGGTTCCTCAGGATCAGCATTTTCTGGTTCCTCAGGATCAGCACTTTCTGGTTCCTCGGGATCAGGAGCTCTTGGATTTCTTCTTCCAGGAACTTCTTGGTTAGTAGCAGTTTCTTGTGTTTGTGGATCTGCTATTCCATTTTGCTGTCTTCCAGAAGAGATTTCCTCATCCTTATCTGTAAAACGAATTAAGCCAATTTCGAAATCTTCTTGTTCCTAAATTTCATCAACATTGTTAGCTTCATCAAAAATTATATGTACACTCTCTTCAATACACATCGACCTTTTATTATAACCCCTGTATGCTTTACTGTTTAAGGCGTATCCTATGAACACGGCCTCATCACTTCTTTCATCGAATTTCCCTAAGTTCCTTTTGCCATTGTTGTGAACAAAACATTTACACCCAAAGGCTCTAAAGTAAGAGATATTGGGTTTGATTCCTTTTAATAGCTCATAGGGAGTCTTGTTTAAAACGGCCCTGATCATTACTCTATTAACAATATAACAAGCTGTGTTTACTGCTTCAGCCCAGAAGTTCCTTGGTAAGGAACTGGCAATTAACATGGTTCTAGCCATGTCTTCCAAGGTTCTATTTTTTCGTTCAACGACTCCAATTTTGTTGTGGAGTCCTAGCTAGGTGCAGAAAAGTTGTGATCCATACCTTGTTCCTTGCAGTATTCATCAAACTTGTGATTCTCAAATTCAGTTCCATGATCTGACCTTATATGTATTAGCTGACGTCCTGTGGATCTTTGTATTCTCTTAGCAAAATCAACAAATTCATTTAACGTTTCATCTTTACTTGCTAAAAAAATAACCCAGGTAAAACGAGAATAATCGTCAACAATAACCAAGACATAACGTTTTCCACTTCTACTTTGAATTCTCATAGGTCCACACAAATCCATATGGATGAGTTCCAATGGTTTGGTTGTGCTGACCATTTTCTTAGGCTTGAAAGAGCTCCTGACATGCTTTCCTTTGGCACATGCTTCACAAACTTTGTCTTTAAGGACCTTGATGGAAGGCAGGCCTCTCACTAGTTCCTTTGATCTCAGTTTGTCAAGCAATGAAAAGCTAGCATGTCCGAATCTCTTGTGCCATAGAAGTGTATCCTCCTCAATAACACTAAGACAAGTTAAGTTGTTCCTTGGAACTTTGTTGAGATCCACAGTATATGTGTTCCCTTTGCGAGTTCCTTCCAAAATAACTTCCTTACTGTTATTGTTAATAATTCGACAATTTTCTGAAGTAAAGCTTACCGAGTTTCCTTTGTCACAGAATTGTGAAATACTAAGCAAACTGTGCATTGAACCTTCTACCAGGAACACATTATCAATTGAATGGGAACTTGACCTTCCTACTTTTCCAATGGCGATGATTTCACCTTTCTTATTGTCTCCAAAGGTCACAGGTCCTCCGTTGTAGGCCTCTAGTGAGAGAAATTTGGTTTTATCTTCTGTCATGTGCTTGGAACACCCGCTATCAAGATACCACGAGTTGTTCCCCCTCACTAGGACCTGCAATATTATCAATTGTTAGATACAGGAACTCGGGTTTCCTCGAGTTCCTTTTCTACTAAAGGATCAGCTTTCTTAATCCACATCTTCTTTACACTGTTTTGGTTTTTATTAAACAGTTCCTTCGTTTTGGAACACTCAGTCACAACTGTTAGGTTATGATACATATGACAATTCATAAATCATGCGGAAACAAACATTAAGCCAGGAATACATATTATTTACACATAATCATATAGCATAGTTTAGATGCATACTCTTTGTTGCGTGCCTTCCCTACCTGCGCCCGAACCGAACAAGAACAAGTCTTTAGGACTCCAAGTGTCGTCCCTCCGTAGATAGTCCACAGCACGTCCGGATCCGCCTTAAGATTGACCAACTAGAATCGCCCTTAAGGTACTAGAATTTTCGGCACTCTTAGGTAAGAAATATGACTGAATTTTTCTCTCAAAATTCACTTTGAATACTTGAATTTTTTTCTCTGAAAATACGTGACCCTAGGCACGTATTTATAGAGTTATGGAAAGGGAATTGGAATCCTAGTAGGATACGAATTAATTAAACTTAGAATCTTATACGAACTCTAATTAATTAATTTATCCTTTTAGGAATAGGAATTTAATCATATACTAATTCTAATAGTTTTAGGAATCATGCATGAACACAAACTCACACACACACGGCAGCCACGAGGGCCGCCCATGCGTGTGCGTGCGAGCAGCAGCCCACGCAGCGAGGCCATGGCCTTGGCGCGCGCTGGGCCTGCCTTGCGGTGGGCCTGGGCGCTGCCTTGGCTGGGCGCGCGTTTGGCTTGCTGGGCGATGGCCCGACTTCGTGCTGGGCCTTCGTCCGGCAGGCCTCGTCCGATGTTAATTCGTACGATACGCTTCCGATTAAATTCCCGGTTCCGGAATTCATTTCCGATACGAACAATATTTAATATTTCCGATTCCGGAATCAATTTCCGTTTCGAACAAATATTTAATATTTCCGTTTCCGGAATTATTTTCCGATTCCGATAATATTTCCGATTCTGGCAATATTTCCGTTTCCGGCAATATTTCCGATTCTGGCAATATTTCCATTTCCGATAATATTTTCCGATACGTACCATGTTTCCGTTTCCGGCAACATCTACGACTTGGATAATATTTATATTTCCGATACGATCCATATTTCCGTTTCCGGCAATATCATCGTTTCCGGAGTATTCATTTCTTGCCTGTGACGATCTCAGCTCCCACTGAAACCAAGATCCGTCGATTCCGAATATCCATGGATGGAGTATCTAATGCCATTAAATACTTGATCCGTTTACGTACTATTTGTGTGACCCTACGGGTTCAGTCAAGAGTAAGCTGTGGATTAATATCATTAATTCCACTTGAACTGAAGCGGCCTCTAGCTAGGCATTCAGCTCACTTGATCTCACTGAATTATTAACTTGTTAATTAATACTGAACCGCATTTATTAGACTTAACATAGAATGCATACTTGGACCAAGGGCATTATTTCCTTCAGTCTCCCACTTGTCCTTAGGGACAAGTGTGCATTTCCTAATTCCTTTGTCGCTCGATGCTTGCTCTTGAACATAAGGTAAGAGTCGTCATCCTTATTATGTCCAGAGGTGTTCCTCGGTTTCAGAGTTCAACTGATCAAATAAACAGATAATCATAGCCTATGATTCATCCGAGCACGGCCATGCATTTCACAGTTTCTAGCTCTCCGAGTGGCCTTGTACAACTTTTAAGCATCTCATCCCGATTTATGGGAGGACAATCCCTATCTTGCGATCTTGAGATTAGACTTCGTTTGATAGGTGATTACCTGAGCGTTGCCTTTATAGCCTCCTTTTACGGTGCGACGGTTGGTCAACGTCAAAGCAACCAGTTCTCAACAAGTAATCTCAAATCACTCAGGTATTGAGGATTTAGTGTCTAATAATTTAATGAAATTTACTTATGACAGATTTTCATCTCTTACAGTAAAGTTTCATAGGTCTTGTCCGATACTAGTCTTCCCAAAGTAAGTATCTATGCAAATGATTATGACATTGCCATGTCCACATAGTTCAAGAAACAGAACTACTAGTCATCTTGCATTCTAATCGTCTAACGTTTTCTATGCGTCCAATTTTATAGAAAACTCCGACTAGGGACCATTTTCAACCTTTGACATTCAAGTTCACTTGATAGACATTTCTTAGTCACAGGACTGGTCCTGACAGTCTATCTTGAATATATCGTCAAATTGAAGGGACTCATCATTTAATAAACCACAAATTAAATGGAAAAATGAATTCTTTTCATTTATTGTGAATGATTAACCAATAATGTTTTACAAAGATTTAAACTCTAAAACTTTAAAACATTAAATAGAGACATCAAAGCCATTCTCCAATATGCTTGATTCCCATAGCTGTAGTGTGCGAGTTGTGCTTCGCCTGCGGCAGAGGTTTAGTCAATGGATCTGATATGTTGTCATCAGTTCCAATTTTGCTTATCTCGACTTCTTTTCTTTCAACGAACTCTCGTACAAGGTGAAATCTACGAAGTACATGCTTGACTCTCTGGTGGTGTCTAGGCTCTTTTGCCTGTGCAATAGCTCCGTTATTGTCACAATACAGGGCTATTGGTCCTTTAATGGAGGGGACTACACCAAGTTCACCTATGAACTTCCTTAGCCATATAGCTTCCTTTGCTGCTTCATGTGCAGCAATGTACTCCGCTTCAGTTGTAGAATCCGCAATGGTGCTTTGCTTAGCACTTTTCCAGCTTACTGCTCCTCCTTTGAGGCAGAAGACAAACCCAGACTGTGATCTGAAATCATCTTTGTCGGTTTGGAAACTTGCGTCCGTATAGCCTTTAACAATTAATTCATCATCTCCACCATAGACCAGGAAGTCATCTTTGTGCCTTTTCAGGTACTTCAAAATGTTCTTGGCAGCAGTCCAATGCGCCTCTCCTGGGTCTGACTGGTATCTGCTCGTAGCACTGAGTGCGTACGCAACATCCGGGCGTGTACATATCATAGCATACATTATTGAACCAATCAATGATGCATATGGAATCCCATTCATTCGTCTACGCTCATCAAGTGTTTTTGGGCACTGAGTCTTGCTTAGAGTCATTCCATGAGACATGGGTAGGTAGCCTCGCTTGGAGTCCGCCATCTTGAACCTATCAAGCACCTTATTGATATAAGTGCTTTGACTAAGTCCAATCATCCTTTTAGATCTATCTCTGTAAATCTTGATGCCCAATATGTACTGTGCTTCTCCTAGATCCTTCATCGAAAAACATTTCCCAAGCCAAATCTTGACAGAGTTCAACATAGGAATGTCATTTCCGATAAGCAATATGTCGTCGACATATAATACTAGGAAAGCAATTTTGCTCCCACTGACCTTCTTGTATACACAAGATTCGTCTGCATTCTTGATGAAACCAAAGTCCTTGACTGCTTCATCAAAACGTATATTCCAGCTCCTGGATGCCTGCTTCAATCCGTAGATTGACTTCTTTAGCTTGCATACCTTTTTAGCATTCTTTGGATCCTCAAAACCTTCAGGCTGTGTCATAAACACAGTTTCTGTTAAAACGCAGTTTTGACATCCATCTGCCATATTTCGTAATCGTAATATGCAGCGATTGCTAACATTATCCGAATAGACTTTAGCATTGCAACTGGTGAAAAGGTTTCATCGTAGTCCACACCGTGGACTTGCCTGTAACCTTTTGCAACCAATCTAGCTTTGAAAACTTCAAGTTTCCCATCCTTGTCCTTTTTCAGTTTGAAAACCCATTTGCTTCCAATGGCTTGGTAGCCATCTGGCAAATCGACCAAATCCCATACTTGGTTTTCAGACATGGAGTCCAATTCAGATTGCATGGCTTCTTGCCATTGCTTGGAGCTAGGGCTCGTCATAGCTTGTTTGTAAGTCGCAGGTTCATCACTTTCAAGTAATAGAACGTCATAGCTCTCGTTCGTCAAAATACCTAAGTACCTTTCCGGTTGAGATCTACTTCGTATATCTTTGCGATCTACGCGGGGTAACATTTCTAGATTGACCATGATTCTCACCAGATTCTTCTAAAGATCTCTGAGTTTCATCCTGAATGTCATCTTGAGCATTCTCTAGAGTTTGTTGTTCGACTCGAATTTCTTCGAGGTCTATTTTTCTCCCACTTGTCATTTTGGAAATGTGATCTTTCTCCAAAAAGACACCATCTCGAGCAACAAACACTTTGTTCTCAGATGTATTGTAGAAGTAATACCCCTTTGTTTCCTTTGGATAGCCCACAAGGATACATTTGTCAGATTTTGGATGAAGTTTGTCTGAAATTAATCGTTTGACGTATACTTCACATCCCCAAATCTTAAGAAAAGACACATTTGGAGGCTTTCCAAACCATAATTCGTATGGAGTCTTTTCGACAGCTTTAGACGGAGCTCTATTTATAGTGAGTGCAGCTGTATTTAGTGCATGTCCCCAAAATTCTAATGGAAGTTCGGCCTGACCCATCATTGACCTGACCATGTCTAGCAAGGTTCTGTTCCTCCGTTCCGACACACCGTTCCATTGTGGTGTTCCAGGAGGAGTCAATTCTGATAGAATTCCACATTCTTTCAGATGGTCATCAAATTCATAGCTCAGATATTCACCGCCTCTATCAGACCGCAGTGCTTTAATCTTCTTGCCTAATTGATTCTCTACTTCACTCTGAAATTCCTTGAATTTGTCAAAGGATTCAGACTTATGCTTCATTAGGTAGACATAACCATACCTACTGAAGTCATCAGTGAAAGTGATAAAGTAGCTGAAACCACCTCTAGCATTTGTACTCATTGGTCCACATACATCTGTATGGATTAAACCCAATAGTTCATTTGCTCTTTCTCCAACTTTAGAGAAAGGTTGCTTTGTCATTTTGCCAAGTAAACATGATTCGCATTTACCATAATCCTCTAAGTCAAATGGTTCTAGAATTCCTTCCTTTTGAAGTCTTTCTAAGCGTTTCAAGTTTATATGGCCTAATCGACAATGCCACAGATAGGTGAGATCTGAATCATCCTTTTTGGCCTTTTTGGTATTTATGTTATAAACTTGTTTGTTGTGATCTAATAAATAAAGTCCATTGACTAATCTAGCAGATCCATAAAACATCTCTTTAAAATAAAACGAACAACTATTGTCTTTTATTAAAAAGGAAAATCCCTTAGCATCTAAGCAAGAAACTGAAATGATGTTTTTAGTAAGACTTGGAACATGGAAACAATCTTCCAGTTCCAAAACTAGCCCGGAGGGCAACGACAAATAGTAAGTTCCTACAGCTAATGCAGCAATCCGTGCTCCATTTCCCACTCGTAGGTCGACTTCACCCTTGCTTAACTTTCTACTTCTTCTTAGTCCCTGTGGATTGGAACATAAGTGTGAGCCACAACCTGTATCTAATACCCAAGAACTTGAATTAGCAAGTATACAGTCTATAACGAAAATACCTGAAGATGGAACGACTGTTCCGTTCTTCTGATCTTCCTTTAGCTTCAAGCAATCTCTCTTCCAATGCCCCTTCTTCTTGCAGTAGAAGCATTCGGATTCAGAAGTGGGTTGACTGACCTTCCTCTTTACAGATTTGGCGCCAGTTTGCTTAGTTGGGCTGGCCTTGTTGCCACCTTTCTTAGCATTCCTCTTCTTTCCAGATTTCTTGAACTTGCCCCCACGCACCATAAGCACATCCTGCTTATCACTTTTGAGCGTCTTTTCAGCGGTCTTCAGCATACCGTGAAGCTCAGTGAGCGTTTTTTCCAGACTATTCATACTGTAGTTCAGTTTGAACTGATCATACCCGCTATGAAGAGAATGGAGGATGGTGTCTATAGCCATTTCCTGAGAAAATTGCTGATCCAGCCGACTCATATTCTCAATGAGTCCAATCATTTTGAGAACATGTGGACTTACGGGCTCGCCTTTCTTAAGCTTGGTCTCAAGAATTTGCCTATGAGTCTCGAATCTTTCGACTCGAGCCAGATCTTGGAACATGTTCTTCAACTCACTGATGATTGTGAAAGCATCTGAGTTGATGAACGTTTTCTGCAGATCCGCACTCATGGTGGCGAGCATTAGACATTTCACATCCTTGTTGGCATCAATCCAACGATTGAGGGTTGCCTGAGTGACCCCGTCGCCTGCGGCTTCGGGCATCGCCTTATCTAGGACATACTCCTTTTCTTCCTGCATAAGAACTATTTGCAAGTTCCTTTGCCAGTCAAGGAAGTTTTTCCCGTTCAACTTCTCCTTTTCGAGAATTGATCGAATGTTGAATGAATTGTTGTTTGCCATATTAAAAACTACAATTGAAAAGAATAAACAAATAAATAACCATTAACAGTTTCTCTTAATAAACTTAAATTCTAGCATACATGCATAATTCAATGTTTATTAAGCATTTTATTCAAGTTATGTGTTCCGGCAGGTGTGAATAAAATGATTCCAAGATCCTAAAATCATTGAAGAACTAAGCACAGTTTGTCGACTTAATCCTAGAACATCTTAGGTAAGCAAAAAGCCTTTTGCTAATAGTCTAGAAACTATTCTTGGTTGATAGGTACGTCTAAGAACTTATTAGGTAAACCTATCGATTTTGCCACGACATAAAAGGAATCCTTACTTATATCGTTGAGTTTCACCAAAACTAACATGTACTCACAATTATTTGTGTACCTTGCCCCTTTAGGACTAATAAGTAACACCTCGCTGAGCGAAAACTATTACTAGATTGATGTAAAGGATATCCAAGCAAGTGTATATTTTGGCATGGCACCTTTTAACTCAATTTTTAAGTTTGGAACTTAAGGCTCTTACTATGTTGGTTAGATTTTAAGTGAACTAAAATCCTTAATCATGCAACATAATCAAGCTTTTGATCTCATGCATTTTAAGACATATTTAAAAACAATAAATAACTTAAAACATGCATAAGATAAATGTGATCTAGTATGGCCCGACTTCATCTTGAAGCTTTGACTTCATCTTGAAGCTTTGACTTCAAAGTCCGTCTTGAAAATCTCCGTGGGAGGCACCATTTTCTTCAAATAGGATAAGCTATAACTAATTACAACTATTTGATGGTACGCAGACCATATTTGAATTGAAAAATAACTTTGGTACTTTAGACCAATTACATTCAAATTAATGGTACGCAGACCATATTTTCTATCCTATTTGGGCCATACTAGTCACTTCATAACCTGCAAAACAGTACATATACAATATATACCATTCACCCATTCATTATCATGAATGGCCCACATAGCTGGTTAGTAAAACACATTATGCATCATGTAAACATTTGCAGCAATTAATCAAGGGCACCAATAATCTACCAATTATTCAGTCCTTATTAATTCTAATCAAGTTGTTTTAACCTTAAGGATTCGTAGACCTAATCAAGAGTTTTATGACTAAAAGGGCTCCCACTTAAACCAATAAATTCATATGCTTTACTAATTTTAAACATAAAAATGTATTTCAAGTCTAACCGGAAACATACAAATTTAATTAAAATGTAAAGCTCATATAAATTTATAATTGAATCCAAAAAGTTTAATTTAATTTCAGTCGTATTTAAATTAATTCATGATTTTAATTTTAGTAAAATAATTAGAATAAATAAAATTTATTATAATTACAATATTCAAAATTAAAATCCAAGAAAATAATTTAAATTATTAATTTTTAAAATTAATTAAAATTACGTAAACTGAAAATTTTCAAATTAAACATTCAAAACGATCTAATCGCAACGCAAACACCCTACGCATCGCACGCCCATGGGCCGCACGCACACAGCCATCGCTGGCCATGTGCGCGCAGCCCATGCGCTCGTCGCATAGCTGCTGCATCTTCCATCGCAAGCCATCGCACGCTGTGGTGCTCGCTGCGCGCGATCCATCGCTCGCTGTGCGCGCGAGCCATCGCTCGCTGTGCGCGCGAGCAATTGCGCGCGATCAATCGGTGGGCGCAGCGCTCGTGGCACGCGAGCTTGCGCTCGCTGCGCGCGAGGCTGCGCGCGCTTGCGCGAGGCAGTGCGCGTCGTGGCGTAGCTCGCTTGCTGCCCACACGCGACTGCCTTGGCTTGCCTTTCGCCCATGCCCATTTGTTCATAGCTCGTGGCCCACGACACAAGGCAGGGCTGCTGCCTTGTGCTCGTGCACCATGCCCTTGCTCATTGAATTCGTGCCGCACGGGCGACGAGCTCCCTTGCTCGTCGTCGCATGCCCGCACTATACAACACCCCTTAAGGGTAACACGAAGCGTCCATTGCTTTGTGCGTGCAAGTTATATGAACGAATCGCATAAAAATTAAAATTTATATTTAAAATTAATGACAAATTAATAAATAATATTAATTTCATAATTTTAGGGCGAAAAATCGAAAATTTATTATCCAATTGATTTCCGATTATTATGGATTCAAGTCTAGGTCATAAAAATTTAAAATTTATCATAAATTTACAATTTTTATGGTGGTTTTTAATCATAGGTTTCTAATTAAATTATAATTAATTATGAAAATCAAATTAATTCTAAATTATTCTAATTTTCAACAAATTAATCATAATTACAAATTAGATTGCATAATTAACAAGGCTAGGCATTCAAACTTGTTAAACATATACAGTAGGTCAATCAAAAATTCAAGATTTATCAACAAGAACCGCAAATATTTAATTTAACATCTTAAATTTACGAAATTTTGCATTCGAAAAACTAAAACCTTCGAAAAGTCATAGTTAGGCTTCGAATTTGAGAATTCTGGGTTCGGCAGAAAAATACTAGTTTTGTCAAAATTTTAGAATGCCTTTTACATGCGGAATTGACACAAAAATCACTCGATTTGGATGAGTAACGAAGAAACTGCCGAAAAACTGCGTACGTATAATTAAATAAACGCAATTTGCAATTAATTAACAATTACGAAAATTAATCACCCTTTTTAATTCTTGCAAATTTGTAATATTTAACCATGTTCATGCAATTTAGATTATGAAAATAATAAGGGGCTCGTGATACCACTGTTAGGTTATGATACATATGACAATTCATAAATCATGCGGAAACAACCATTAAGCCAGGAATACATATTATTTACACATAATCATATAGCATAGTTTAGATGCATACTCTTTGTTGCGTGCCTTCCCTAGCTGCGCCCGAACCGAACAAGAACAAGTCTTTAGGACTCCAAGTGTCGTCCCTCCGTAGATAGTCCACAGCACGTCCGGATCCGCCTTAAGATTGACCAACTAGAATCGCCCTTAAGGTACTAGAATTTTCGGCACTCTTAGGTAAGAAATATGACTGAATTTTTCTCTCAAAACTCACTTTGAATACTTGAATTTTTTTCTCTGAAAATATGTGACCCTAGGCACGTATTTATAGAGTTATGGAAAGGGAATTGGAATCCTAGTAGGATACGAATTAATTAAACTTAGAATCTTATACGAACTCTAATTAATTAATTTATCCTTTTAGGAATAGGAATTTAATCATATACTAATTCTAATAGTTTTAGGAATCATGCATGAACACAAACTCACACACACACGGCAGCCACGAGGGCCGCCCATGCGTGTGCGTGCGAGCAGCAGCCCACGCAGCGAGGCCATGGCCTTGGCGCGCGCTGGGCCTGCCTTGCGGTGGGCCTGGGCGCTGCCTTGGCTGGGCGCGCGTTTGGCTTGCTGGGCGATGGCCCGACTTCGTGCTGGGCCTTCGTCCGGCAGGGCTCGTCCGATGCTAATTCGTACGATACGCTTCCGATTAAATTCCCGGTTCCGGAATTCATTTCCGATACGAACAATATTTAATATTTCCGATTCCGGAATCAATTTCCGTTTCGAACAAATATTTAATATTTCCGTTTCCGGAATTATTTTCCGATTCCGATAATATTTCCGATTGTGGCAATATTTCCGTTTCCGGCAATATTTCCGATTCTGGCAATATTTCCATTTCCGATAATATTTTCCGATACGTACCATGTTTCCGTTTCCGGCAACATCTACGACTTGGATAATATTTATATTTCCGATACGATCCATATTTCCGTTTCCGGCAATATCATCGTTTCTGGAGTATTCATTTCTTGCCTGTGACGATCTCAGCTCCCACTGAAACCAAGATCCGTCGATTCCGAATATCCATAGATGGAGTATCTAATGCCATTAAATACTTGATCCGTTTACGTACTATTTGTGTGACCCTACGGGTTCAGTCAAGAGTAAGCTGTGGATTAATATCATTAATTCCACTTGAACTGAAGCGGCCTCTAGCCAGGCATTCAGCTCACTTGATCTCACTGAATTATTAACTTGTTAATTAATACTGAACCGCATTTATTAGACTTAACATAGAATGCATACTTGGACCAAGGGCATTATTTCCTTCAACAACATGATCATCAGTACCACAAAAAGAACAAACTTTGACACTAGGCAGTTCCACATAATTTTTCTTTTTACCATTGTCCCTTTTATAGTAAAAACCTAGCCCTTCAGTTATTTTTGATTGAGCCTTCTCAATCCACTTAGGAGTGATTCTAGGAGCTTGTTTCCGTGCATTAGCTAAGGCTAGTTCCTTGATTAATTTCTCCTTTTGTTCCTTTACTGTGACCAACTCACTGTTTAAATTTTCCAAATCAACATTAAAGATCCCCATACTAATCTCAGTGGACTTGCTAGGATCTAGGCTTAAATTTACCAGTTTATATTGATTGAGTTCTACTTTGAGAAGAATGTTTTCATTTTTGACTCTCTCAAAGGAGTTTTGAAGAGCAGTGTTTCTATCAAGCAAGTCAAAGAACCTACCCTGTACATCAGATCTAACATTATTAAGGTAGGTCATGTGTCCCTTGGTGAGTTTCAAGGCTTTGTCACTTTGAGCCTTTATTACACTAAGCTTTTTACAGTTATCTAGAGTTTCTATCAATAATTCCACTAACTTATTTTTAGACAGAGATTGAAGAGTTGAGGAACTTACTTCTCTTGATGGATCTTGGGTTGTTCCATCATGATCAATCTTTGCCATAAGACAAAGGTTTGCGGTTTCTTCATCTGGTTGATCCTCATCATCTTCCGAGTCAGTAGCATCTCCCCAAGCTGCGATCATAGCCTTCTTGAAGTTGGGTTTGGCAAAGGTTGATTTGTTGAATCTTTCCTTGGACAGATCCTTTCCCTTGCCTTTCCCTTTTTCATTTTCCCATTGAGGGCAGTCTTTGATTAGATGGTCAGATTCTCCGCACTTGAAACAGCCTTGGTTAGGCTTGGAACCGCTTGGTTTTCTCATTGAGTTCCTTCCTCTTAGATTTCCAGGTTTAAAGGTCCTGTAAAATCTTTTCATTCTTCTGACCAACATGGCAGCTTCTTCTCATCAGGATCTGAGTCCTCCTGTTCCTCAGCCTTAAGAGTAAGGCCTCGGTTCTTGGGATTCTCAGGAACAGCTGCTCCTAGATGTAATTCGTGCGTCATCCTGCCAATTGTTCAATGTTGAATTTGATGAAATCCTTTGTTTCGAACAATGCCGTGACTTTGGTTCTCCATCTATCATTCTGTGGCATGCTCCTTAAGATCTTCCCAACCTGTTCATCAGAGGGAATAATTCTTCCAAGAGAAACTAGCTCATTAGTAATGTTAGTGAAACGAGTAAACATTTCCTGTATTGTTTCTCTTGGTTGCATTTCGAAACGTTCATACTTTGACATTAATAAATCAATTTTTGAACGTTTGACCTCATTAGTTCCTTCATGAGTTATTTGAAGGAGATCCCAGATTTGCTTTGCGCTCTTGCACCCCATAACTCTGTTATGTTCGTGAGGTCCAAGGCTGCAATGCAAGATTTTCACAGCCATTGCATTGATTTCAAATTTCTCAAAATCTTCCTTAGTAAATTCAGACATGGGTTTAGGAACTACCTCATTTTGAGCATTGGTCATTGTTAGCTCGAAATCACCGACTTCTATGACTCGCCAGACTTGATAGTTCTCTGCCTTGATATAGATCTCCATCCTGTTCTTCCAGTAGGTGTAGAATTTCCCATTGAACATTGGAGGTCTTTGAGTGGAATAACCTTCCTCGAGTTTCTCGTAAGCGTTCATACTTTCCAGGAACTTTTTCTCAACAGGGTTTCCTGTATTTTTGTGAGATCCTGCTCTGATACCAACTAATAGTTCAGTAGGAACACTTGACAAGAGGGGGGGGGGTGAATTGTTTCTTGGGAACTTGGGTAAGTTTCTTGCGGAATTTAAACAATAAAGAGACTGAGAACAATGAGCGAAGAAAGATATAAAACGGAGGAACCTTCTTGACCCTAATCAAGAAGAACCTCACTACTCTTTTGTATTAATGCAATAACTCTATTACAAATACACTCTTTAACTCGAGTTCCTCTCGAACACGAGTTCCCCACGGCAATCCCCTTTGATTACTGTGCTCCTCTTTCTCTCTCTGACTTAACTCTAAGTCGCTCCTTTTCTCTTTGACATAACTCTAAGTCGCTCTTTTTCTCCTTGACTTAACTCTAAGTCAATTAAGGATCACTCAACTTTTAAACCCAAAATACAATTTGATATAAAACTCTAGTACGTAATAAATCTTAAAGTAATAAGGAACTCAAGGGATAATCTTTTGAAAACTGATTCTCTTTTAAAACGTTTAAGCTCTTAAGATATATTTTGCAAAGATTAGTTGTGTGTTTTGAAAAGCAAAAACTTTTCTCCTTTTATAGGAGAGTTTTACCTAGGTTTGGGTACCCATGTTCTCCTCAACTACCCACTAACAGTTACTGCTCAGTAACATGGGCATAGTTGGAGAGAAACAGGGGAGACCAAATCAAAACACTAAATGCACGTTTAAACAGAAATACGTGGGAGAGTTTTAAGGAACATGGAAAATCTTTTGCTTCAGAAACAAGGAGAATAAAATCAAAATCCTATGTTTATATTTTTTAATTAAATTCATTTTATTTATTAAAAAGATTTTCCAAGTTTTAACTCTTTTATAATTACAGTTAATATATTTCATTTAAAACGTACCAAAATACTTATGTCCCTTTTATTCCAAATTACTTATAAACTTTATTAAATACTTACATAAATCCTAAAACATAAACTCATATGTTGTAGTCTTCATGTTGCACCTTTAGAAGCTTCACTCGAAGTCTTCCCAATTTGTTCCTTCTCTGGAACATCGAGGATCCACATAATATATGAGGATCTTGCCTTAGGAACTCCCCTAAGGCTCTCGCCTTTGTAAACTTGCTTAATGATTATTTCTTCAATGTAGTGTCTGACATGGATCAATTACTTTCTTATATTCCACGTTGCTTAGTTTATCCAAGTCGGGATCTCCTTAACTTAGCATTATCCCTCTAAGGATCTCGGAACCTATTATGCAACATAACTTAACCAATTGTCAGGAGTTTGCTTTGTCATCATCAAAACTTTAGGGTCAACATTTATAATTCTGCAAAATTGGCTAGCAAGATCCATATTACAATTCACCTCCCCTCTTGTAGTCTTCCATCCAAATAACATTTTTAACAACTACTTTCCTCACCCTTAATCCTTCATTCCAGCCACCTGCTTCCTCTCTCTCCTGTCCTTAGCTCCGTCCAGCTTCAGACCTGTTTTCTCCCACCCCTTCTCTCCCATACCCTGCCTCGCTCTGCTCTCGGTCTCCCTCTCCCTGCTTCTCCTTTCTTTTTCTCGCTCGGATTCTTGGAATTTGGTTCCGCCAGGCTTCTTCAGGTTGGTCATTCACTCCTCCGCCTTTGATGGGGTCTTTCTTACTCTGATCCAAGGTGACGAGGATTTGAGTACGTGTGTTAGGAGCCCAGCAGATGTGTGGTCATATTTTTGGATTTCCGGGTAAAATGGAATCCCCTACGAGGGTTGATGATAGGTAGAAGGGTAATCGAGTTGGTAGGTGATGGCGGTTCTGGGTTTTGTTTGGGTGGTTTGGGGCAAGTAATTTGCGCCCACCTCCAATTGATTTTCGTGCACCTTCTTTCGCGATAGATCAACCCACAACCCATTAAATTTTGTAATTTTCTTCGAATTTTTTTTTCTGTACTTAATTTTCATCACTCCTCTGGTCCTCCTCCTAATATGAGATTTATTATCTTGAAACCAATTGTAATCTCATGGCTTCCTTTTGATTTTGAAGTTTAATTATAATTAGAGTAATTCACATTAAATGGCCATATTAGAGTAATTCACATTAAATGGCCATCCTGGTGGAATTTGTATTGGTACTTCCTATTTCTGCTAGTTACATTTTAGTTCTTTTTTTGTTATTACTTCCTCCATACCAAATTAGTCGTTACACTTATCTTTGTACAACGTTTTAGGTGATAAGTGGTGATTTGGTTATCAATTGTTATTTATCGAAAAAGTAGATGTGATAGAAGTTGTTTGTATGTTTTCATTAAGGATTTCACTAAATAATCAAACCAACATAGTGTTAGGTTATGAACAATATAATTCATGCGGAAAAACCATAAAGCCAGGAATCCAAATTAATTGCCATATAATCAATTAGCACAATTTTGTATACATACAATGTGATACTTGCCTTCACTAGGTGCTCCCAAACCGAACAAGAACAAGTATAGAGCTCCAAATGTCACTACAAACGTAAGTTATGCTTAATCTGTACTTTATACATGCTTCCTAGCTTTGGGGTTATTTTGCTATCATGTTATGTATTTAATTGTAAACACCTACACTTGGAAGGTGATTCTCCTTTCTCTAAATCAACAAAGATCTACTCCCCACCTTCGGGAGAAGGATAATCGGTTGTAGCTCGCAAAGGAGAACAAAGAGGTGGAATGAGATCCTTCGGGATCAGATTTTCGGTGGCAGCTACCTTGGATCCAACCTCCTTCAAAGGATAAGGAATCTTCATAGACGACTCGACAAGTGGTTGATCCATCAGCGCCTGAGTCACTAACTCCACCTTGCTCTTAAACTTAGTCTCACACCTCATGATAAACCAAAGGAAGGTCCTTCCTCGGGCCCATTTGCTACTCTTGCAAGCGTACAACAACTTCAGCAAGCTCGGGATGCTCGGCAACCACCTATTTGATGTAAACCTTAGAAATTGAATGTCTCTCCTTCAAAAGCCTAAGCACCTCGGGACTAGGTCTTACCTTTTCGTTCAGCGTGGAAGGCTTAGGACTAGTCTTCCACGTCTTCCTCGGATCGGGAGACTTTTGCTTCTTCTGCATGAGAAATCTTTCTTTTTCAGGAGACTTCCTCTTAGACCCATTCTTCTTCTCCATCATGGGTAAGGAGTGGACATACATCAGCATCACATCTAAAATGAAGAAGAAAAAGAAGCGAAAAGAAAAGTAAATCATTGTTACCTGAGCTCCGGGACAGGAATTTCTAATAAAGCAGGAAGGGAAGAAGGAGTTTGGTGCGAAGAAACAAAAACTTCGGGACCCTGAGGATTGGGAGCCAAACTTTTGTCCCCGACTCGAAAGTCCAATAACAGTTAAAGAAGAACTTGAACTGCGAGAAATAGAGCTCACCGGATCGGAAACCATCACAGTGGATGGAGTATCAAGCTCAAAGGCACGGCGTCTTGCGGATCCTGAGACTTCCAAGAATCACTTCTCACCTCGTTCTTCCGAGCAATAAGATCTATAAATAGATGATACTGATCCAACTTCGGGTTCCGAGGGTTGTCGTTACAGACTTATACTCGGGCGTAGAGCTGTAAATCACGTCGAATTTGGGAGAAATGCCAAGCTTCTCCCACTTGATAGCTGCAAGCCCAGTCTCTGCTGAAAAAGAAATTAAAACAAAGTTAGATCCAAGAAGGATTAAGACGGAAATCAAACGGCTGAAGCATGCTCTCAGCCTATATAATCTTACCCTTATCATAGATGTTGCTCAGATCGACAACAGCAAGAATGATCTCCTGATAGATATAATGAATGTTCTGAAGAAAATGCTCCAGCTCGACGATTTGAGCCAGAACCATTGAATAAGATCAGCGTAATTCCTGTTGCGACAATTGGGATATTCCACCCTAGACATATCCACATCGGCTTGGACATGCCACTTTGGGGGCATGTAAAAGTTCAGATGCTTCGGATCCACTAGAACCAAAACGTTGAGCCACTTCCCCTTCCATTCCTTATCCAAAGAGATGTAAGGATGGGTGATAATATACGACAGCTGACCCTTCTTTGGCCTCTTATTCACAATGGTCCCCCACCCGTGTCCATTAGTGCCCAAAGCGGTAGCATTCTTCTGCAGCTCGTGAATCTTTAAAATTCGACACAGAAAGAGAGAATTCAAGAAATGGCATACCATGCGAAAGTCGATGATATGTCGCGTCGACTTTGGAGTCAACTAGGCCAGGGAGATATTGTGCCCCACTAGCACATCAGCTACGAAAGGATCTTGGGGAAATCGAAGTCTATACTCAAAATGACGAGTATAAACCGAGATAAAACCCCTCGAGGGATGAGTCACCCTAGAATGCTCCAAAATTGGGAGCTTACACCAATATCCTTGATAATACTAGATTCCGCACAAATTCTTGGCCACCCGATGGTAGTGAAATGTTGTGGAATTTCTTAGCCACACTCCTTCGAGAGCCTTGTTCAACGGCCCACCAAGGTCGTCTGTACGATGCAGGTACGACGCAAATCTCGATCTGGGATCTGCCTCCTCGTGAAAGCGAGGATAATGACGGCGAATGGCGTACTTCCCGAGAGCCAAGCATCACGAAGTGCCAGTCTCCTTTCCAGACTCGACACGAACATCGCCTTCGGGAACCCCAGCAGCAGCACTGCTTCTCGAAGCACCATCTAGGCGAGAAATCTTCCTAAGTCTCTCGAGAGGAACTTTTTCTTCCTTCCTCTCAGTGGAGGTCTCAACAACGAACTTCGTTTTACCCTTATCTCAAGCCATCACCGGAAAAACCTAGATCTACGGTTTAGAAGGTGGGGTAGAAGGGAAATGCGAAAAAAAGAAGGAGAAATCAACATAAAGAATACCTTCTTCCAAAGCAGAATTTGCCAATGAGATGAATGTGACGCAGTCCCGAAGAAAATCCTCAACAACAAAGTCGCAATATTAGAAATTCAGAATGTAAGTTCATAAGAATTTGAGAGAATTTTTGTAAAATACGGCGGAAACGTAAAGGTGGGAATGAAGGGGTATGCTCCATATTTATAAGGGATTCAACCCTGATGATCCAACTTCCACTTAAAGCGTACACCGTATGATCACCCGAAGTGGAAGATTTAGGCAAAATAACTGAAGGACGCGTGTCGGCCACATATCAACAAGGCATTCAATGCTCGAATTAAATCCACGAAAAGGGCGAGACTTTTGGACTTCAAAACCGTCAAGTTGCATTCGGATACCCATTCATTTAACCCTAAATGAAATGGGTCTAGGGGCATGTTGTTTGGGTGCCTAATTGGCTACCAATTGGGTCTGCTGTCCAAAAGCCCATTTGGCTAACACATCACAATTAGCTCATCATCTAAAGGCTTTACGCCTCTTATAAGCGGCCCACGGTCCATCTATGGTAAAGCTCGGCCGCATTTGCTACACAAATACTATAAATATGTCGCTCTAGTGCACATACCAAGGTACATTCATTTATTGCCTTCACACACATTAACCTAGAGAGGTTTCTCTACTCCCGAACCTAGTGTTTACTTAGGCATTAGAGTTTCTTTCCTCGAAACACCCCCGATGCCAGTTAGTTCTACTTGTGTGCAGGTATTCTTGGACAATCAACACTCAAGGACAAGCTAGATCTTCCACATTACGAAAAGACTTTCCATACGTATCCCATTGTTTCATACCCGAAACACTAATTATCCATGTTCATCAATTAAACATATACGACAATACGATTATTTTAAGTTAAAGTGGTCCTTTAAATTAGCATTCGTACTCAAATTGATCTGATAAGGAAGGAGGTCGGCCTCCAATCATTCATGCATAAAGGTCTATAATAAATTCCAACAAAAAAAATCTCCTAATTATGTTGGAAGAAGAACCAATATACTCCGTAATGAATGATCGGACACTCGGCCTATTGTAAAAGCGTCTACTTAAATAATTTTTTGGTGAAATAATAGAATCATATTTGTCGTCAAAGAAGAGTCATATTAGCCTATTGAGTCCAAAAACAAAACGAATAAAGATCTGCCAATCACTTAAACAATACGCTGTGGTTGCTTTTCAGGTTTTCCCTTCACTAATTCGGCAATAATTTCAAACCTTGTTGAATAAAATGGACACTAATTGACAACTAATGACAAGATATAGACAGACTAACAAACAAGGAAATTAAAAAAAAACATATTAATCACAGTACTAAACAAGCTAGCTATTAATCATGCAATTAGACAAGTAGATAATAATTTGTCGGGCAGAATTTTCAAACTAAAGCAATTACATAATAGAGCAAGCATTTGGGTTCTCATCGCTAAACATTTGAGGAGGCTGATAATTGAGATTATTATTATCATGATTATGATGATGATGATGATAATCTATCCTTGCTGATGGCCAATAATAATCGTTGGAACTGTTGATTTCACCCGTCATCATCATCATCATCTTAGCATTCTCATCAATAATTGTATTATCATTGTTATTGTCATCCTTGTTTTCTTTTTCTTCTTTCTTATCATTCTCTAGTTCACTGCTGCTAGTCGTGGTCGTGGCATCTTGTTTTTTATCTTGTTCAACATGATCTTCCTTGATAATAGACACTTGCTTCCTTGTCTTCTTGTGCACATACTTCACCAATACTTCTGGGTCTCCAATCACGCCCTTCACTATTACTTCACCTTTGCCTACATCTGTTTCTACGGACTCTACTCCTGTTCGTATATTCATCATTTCAAATCAGATGCTAGATTTGTTGCAAATATGCACGTATCAAACAAAAGTTCTTGCACATGTAAAATAAATATATTGTACACCATTATAACTTTTACCCAATTTTTGTAACTTTTAAAGTTTTAATATGTTTTGTTCAACTTTTATATTATAAATAAAATTAATATAAAAATATTTTAAAGAGTAATTTTATACATTATTAGTGATTTCGAAAATGTAATTTTTATTAAAATGATAATTTTTATTAGTAGATAATTTTTACATATATAACACTAACTTTTAAGCATTTTGAGTTAACTTTTACCCCGAGATATAATACGAATTATTTATTATACAATAGTTGTAAATAAGAATTGTGGGTACCAGATGAGTATGGATCATCTAGAGTTTTAATAAAACAGTACAAGTAGAGTTGTATCTTTTTCTTTTTTATACACGTAGAGTTATATCTAAACCATACATTCTAAAATCAATGGCTCATATTAGTAGGAAAGGGAAATCAGGGGTGGATATTGATGAGAGAAAATAAAGGGTTGAAAAGATTATGAGTCATTGATTTTCCCTTGAATGATTGATATTACTTTATAGAGTTATTTTAGAACTTTAAAGGACCAAAACCTCAAATATATACGTGCACGACTAGTTAGGTACGCACCTTTGATCTTTCGAATGCGCTTCCGTAGAAGCTGCGCACAGGCTTCGCAATGCATATGAACTCCTAGCACCACTCTTACAACGGGAGGTGGCTGCAAAAATATTAAGTCATTAAAAATATACTCTATAATAGCCCACGACTGCACTCACGAACACACCACACTTAAAGATTGTAACATATCATGTTCATTTAAATTGTTTTAAACTCTAATTTAACACACTCTCACGGTCGCACAATTTGTGTACCACTTTCCCTTATTCGTTGATATTAATGTATTTTCAGATATGAAAATAAAATTGTCTAAATTTATTATAACATAAAAAATTGACAGATTGTGTTTTATCACCTAACAAATAGAAATTGTATCTAAATCTAAAGATAAAATAAAATTATTTTTCACCACCTAAAAATAAAGAAATTTATTTTTACCACCTCTTAATAATAAGATGGACGAAAACATTAAGTAGGCTTCATTTCAACGGCTATATTTCTTATTTCTTTCTCTTCTCCAACGATTTCCATGTATATAAGCTAACATTTACCTTTGTTTCTCGTTAATTCACATAATTTCGTAATATTTCTCAAAAAAAAATAAAAAAAAATTAAGGGGATGTTTCTCAAATTGATAGAGGAGGCATATCCAAATTTCCAAAAGAAAATCAAGTTTCTTTAAGGTATGATTTATGTTTGATTTATGTCAAAAAGGTATCATATAATGTTTCTGTCCATCTTGACATTAAAATGTGGTAAGAAAATAATTTTTATTTTATTTTTAGGTGATAATTTCTATTTTGTTAGGTGATAAAATAACAAATTGTTGATTTTTAGGTTGATAAAAGTCAATTTATCTTTTTTTATATAAACTTATCCAAGCCCAAATATGGGAGCTGTGAGTCTTGTACGTGACTCTTGGAAGCCCAAGGGCCCATACCGTATGTAATGCCAACTTCATTAGATATATAATAGCCCACGACTGCCCTTCCTTCCCCCATTTGCATAATTGCATTCCTAGCTAACCCAGCTAGTGATTACATAATAATAGTACTCCTTTTCTCTTGGCTCAAGGTTTACTACTCCATTCCGTCCCTGAATATTTTCACACCGTTTTGACTGATACGCTTATCAATGCACAACTTTGACCATTACTATCTTTAACTACATATTATAAAAACTTATAAAAATATTAATATTTTGAAAATATATATTACGATGAAGCCAA
Organism: Spinacia oleracea; assembly: GCF_020520425.1. Taxonomy (NCBI): domain Eukaryota; kingdom Viridiplantae; phylum Streptophyta; class Magnoliopsida; order Caryophyllales; family Amaranthaceae; genus Spinacia; species Spinacia oleracea. The sequence goes on from NC_079491.1 coordinate 82,406,804, forward strand.
CAACATATTATATATTAACATTTATTTTCTTATACTATAAATAAAATAGGTCAAAATGAATTATGTGAATAGTGTAAAAAATCAAAACGGTGCGAGTATTAAGGGACAAAGGGAGTATACGAAAGGAACAAGCATTACTGTCGACAAATGCAAATACTCCGTACTCCGTGTATAGCAATGAAGTTGTGCAGATGGAGGTTGCGGTGTCGGCAAATGGATGTTGAATTCATTGTAAAACGTGCCGTTAAATTGGCATTTTACCCTCACCTTTGATTGTTGGTTCTGCTTTCATGTCAGTTTTTAATCAGCCCCGCCCACTTGCTGCTTCAGGTTTTACACTATATATGTCACTATATGTACTATTACTCCTTTCTCCTCCCCTTACCATTTTCTCTGTCCTACCATTTCGACAATACTGTATGTTATACGGAGTTATGAAATTAATTTTGGATACATTGCGTTTTAATTACTCTATGAAATTAATTTTGGATATACTACGTTTTAATTACTCTGTACATGTTTCATTTTCTATAATCCCATGATTGTACGCCTGTTAGAAGATGATTAGATCTGGTTGTTAACTAAGGTTGGTCTTGGCTTCTTACTTAAATTAATCAGAACTACTACATATACATAAATACATAATACATTAGGTTTGCTCTCTTCACCTTTCCCCGTGGTACTTGTTTGGCCGTTGCAATTTATATGTAAATTATTGTAAAAGGTTCTCAAAGTTACAAAAAAGAACACGTGATACATTTTGTTAATACTCCGTATTATGCAAGTTCCAATTAGCTGAAAAATGACTAATCCGTATACACGTGAATACCAGTAGTCTAATTAAGAAGATACGTTGAGTTAAGGACATCCATTTCCTCCTATTAAACCCGAAAAGATAACCCGAATAAAATGAAAAGATTAGTGTTAGTGTATAAAGTAAAAAGATAACAAGAATGTCGTGATTAATAGGATAGAAGCATATGCATACTTGATCTTTCTGTGGTGGCTCATCCTTTATATCCTTGTTGTTGTCATCCTCTTTGGGTTTCTCCTCCTCGGCAGGCTTAGGAGGCAAGGGAGACAGTAATTGTGCATTTCGGCCTGTTTTGTGTCGAATTCGGTGGCATAATTTCAAAGGCTCCGCCGTCTTCCCTTTCACCACAACCATGTTCGTCTTCCTGTCCACTGCTACCTCTTCCACCCCTTTAAGTTGATTCATGTACACCCAATTCAACAGAGTCAATACATTTTTCATTTTTGTAAGTGACACTTTATAAATTTATGTACGTACGACGGAGTAATTAATAGTGAATTAAATAAAAGGGTTAATTGCAAAGAGAAGGAGGGCGGACGTACATACCTTGATAAGAGCGAATGGATCTAAAAATCTTCTTGGCACAAGCCTCACAATGACAATGCATATCAACTTTGATTACAATTGGCTCATCCTTTTCCTTATTCTCTTCAGTACTACCATCTCCTCCTCCACCATTACTCTCTTTCTTATCCTCCGCCTGTACGTGTATCGGTACGTGTTCATCTTATTATTAATAACGACATTAATCAAAATAAAAATAAAAATAAAAATAAAAATAAATATGGAATAATGTATATAATCTTAAAGGACGTAGCTAGGTACATACCTCTCCCATGGGATCCAAATTACTTAATTAACAAGGAGAAGTCCAAATTCCAAAATGTGAGGAGCTCAGGTTTTTATTTTTGTAGGTCGAATATCACAACTTCCAAATATGAAAATGAGTTAAGGCCGTATTGAATTGCTTATATATATATACAACATTTTTTATTATAAATAAATGTGTGGTAGAGAGTTCATGTGGCAGCCCAAGCACGTTAGCTATTTAATATTTATGCAATAGTTAGCTGGTTGTAGAGTACTACTACTCAAAAATCAAAATGTGGTTTACTACTATTCTACTACTACCGCATTAGATTTATTTTTAATATTTGTGGTGATCACTTTAACAAAAATATTGGCGTACGTCTTTTTCTCTCTTTGTTATAAATCATCCATTGCGTCACCAAGTACTATATCTCTTTTTTGTTTTTCTCTTTTTAAAGATAAGGGTACCATTTCAAGAATGGAGAATGGACTATATATGGAGAATGGACTATGGAGAATGGAGATAAACTTATTAGACAGGACGAGAATCAAACCCATTGTTGGTTTTTACACTACAAAAGGTTTTATGTTTGGATTAATGTTGATTGCAAGTTGTGCTTAGGACATAATTTCAAGTATCGCTCTACCTAGTGGTGTGAACTTAGAACTCTACTTTATGACTTGCAGATTTTAAGTGCAATCAATTCATGTTATTATCGATATTTTGAGGATTCATCATTGATATTACCTCCCCTCTTCCTATCCTCCTTCAAGTTGGACTTAAACATGGGTTGGCTTAACTACGTAATGTAGGTGGGTGGGTCAACCTCATATCTTAAAACTCTAATTTTTAAAAAGCTGGATCTAAGAGTACTTTGGAAGTGAGTGTGGTGGTGAAATTACTATTATATATTATATTGTATATTTTAAACTTAGTCAAAGTTAGTACAGTTACACTGTGTTTGGGACCAATTTCATTTGTAAATGTGAGAAAAATTTAAACTATGAAAATCTAAAGAAAAGTAAATATGCTTAAATTTGTGAAAATCTCCAGATTTTACTTGTTTAGTGTATTACTATGGAAACTATATAAGGAAAATTGAGTACAATGTGGGACAAGGAAGAAAAATGAAGGTAATTTTGTAAAAAATGTTTAAAATTTCAATTCGCTCAATTTTCCATAGTTTTTCCATTACTTCTGAAAGAAAAACTGTGGAAAATAACATAATAAAAAATAACAAAGAGATTTCCACATATTTCCTTATATTTTATATTTTCTTACATACTTTTCAAAAATTATGAAATCTGCTTATTTACAAAATTTTACTCACATTTCCTCATTATTCTCCTTTTACCATACGTACTGTTAACAATGATTCTAAAAAGGTACTTATCCTAGATGATAGAATATCGTATGTGATAGAGTTATATATATGTTATGTCTTAGCTATATGATATAAGATAAAAGTCTATATGACTTAGAAAACTTACGAACTAAATAAAGGTGTATGCCCACGAATAATACAACACAAAACAACAACATATTTGTCCCTAAATAATATTTTATCATAATATCAAGAGCGGGCTAGATCTTGAAATCGTTTACGAAAATTTCGGCCGATGGTTTTAAAATTTAAACTAGCCGGCGAAATTTACAATACTTTTGTAGATTTTTTTTCCTCTAAAATTATTTCCGTTGTGCGACATGATAAGTTTGATTTTTTTTAATTACAAAAAAAAAAAAGAAAAAAAAAGAAAAACCAAAAGATGAAGATTTCTGTTTGGTTCGTGTGTTTTGGAGTTTCATTAGGTGGTAATTTTTTTGTTTAATAAATTAACTTCATGTGGGATTGGCATGAAGTGGGTGTTTTCACTACAAGAAATTGTACCATTAATGACGGGAAATTCCGTCGCGAAAGGCCAATAATTGTTGATTAATGACGGGGTTTCCCGTCGCGAACCCGTCATATATAAAAGGGGGCTGTCGTTAATAGAAAATCCCGTCGTTAATCCGTCGTAAAAGACATTTGCGACGGTTGATCCCGTCTTTGTTAGGTTGTTAGCCCCGTCGCAAAGCGACGGGATTTTTGACCCGTCGTAATTAGGTTGTCGTTAAAGATACAAATTCTTGTAGTGTTTGGATATAACGATCATTAGTAGTAGGTTGCGATGATGTTTGAGTTCTCCATGTGTCGTAAGATATAGACGGTTTTTCATGTGTGGTAAGATATGGACGGTTCTTCATGTGTCATAAAACATGAATGGTTTTTCATGTGTCGTAAAACATGGACGGATTTCCATATGTTGTAAGACATGGACTAGATAGAGTTCGACTCTCCTTGTGCCGTGATACAGGGTTTGGTTCTCCTTGTACCATGAGACAAAGTTCATATTTGTTTTTTCTTGTACCTTGAAATGACAAGACATTACCTTGAAATGACAGGACAAGCATATTGGTTTTCCTTGTACGAAACAACAAGATTCCTTCAAACGACAAGAAGCATATTGGTTTTCATTGTACGAAACGACAAGCTCCTTGACACGATAGGACAACGATAGTGAAGGAAATAATGCCCTTGGTCCAAGTATGCATTTAATATTAAGTCTAATAAATGCGGTTCAGTATTAATGAACAAGTTAATAATTCAGTGAGATCAAGTGAGCTGAATGCCTAGCTAGAGGCCGCTTCAGTTCAAGTGGAATTAATGATATTAATCCACAGCTTACTCTTGACTGAACCCGTAGGGTCACACAAATAGTACGTAAACGGATCAAGTATTTAATGGCATTAAATACTCCATCTATGGATATTCGGGATCGACGGATCTTGGTTTCAGTGGGAGCTGAGATCGTCACAAGCAAGAAATGAATACTCCGGAAACGATGATATTGCCGGAAACGGAAATATGGATCGTATCGGAAATATAAATATTATCCAAGTCGTAGATGTTGCCGGAAACGGAAACATGGTACGTATCGGAAAATATTGATGGAAATGGAAATATTGCCGGAATCGGAAATATTGACGGAAACGGAAATATTGTCAGAATCGGAAATATTATCGGAATCGAAAAATAATTCCGGAAACGGAAATATTAAATATTTGTTCGAAACGGAAATTAATTCTGGAATCGGAAATATTAAATATTGCTCGTATCGGAAATAAATTCCGGAACCGGGAATTTAATCGGAAGCGCATCGTACGAATAAGCATCGGACGAGGCCTGCCGGACGAAGGCCCAGCACGAAGTCGAGCCATCGCCCAGCAAGCCAGTGCGCCACAAACGCCCCAAGCCAAGGCAGCGCCCAGGCCCACCGCAAGGCAGGCCCAGCGCGCGCCAAGGCCACAGCAGCGTGTGGGCCTCGTGGCATGGGCTGCGAGCTCGCAGGCCACGCGCGCATAGGCGCCCCTCGTGGGCTGCCGTGCGTATGTGTGTTTGTGTACATACACGAATCCTAAAACAATTAGGATTTGATATATGATTAAATTCCTAATTTTAAAAGGATAAATTAATTAATTAGAGTTCTAATAGGATTCTAGTTTAATTAATTCGTATCCTAGTAGGATTCAAGTTCCCTTTCCATACCTCTATAAATAAGTGCCTAGGGTCATTATTTAGAGACACGATTGAAGTATTCTAAAGGTAAGTTTTTGAAAGAAAAATTCAGCCATACACTTGCACTAACCTAGCCGAAAATCTATACTACCTTAAGGGCGATTCTAGTTGGTCAAGCTTAAGGCGGATCCGGACGTGCTGTGGACTATCTACGGAGGGACGACAATTGGAGTCCTAAAGACTTGTTCTTGTTCGGTTCGGGCGCAGCTAGGGAGGGCACGCAACAAAGTGTATGCACCTAAACTATGCTAAATGATTATGTGTAAATAATATGCTTTCCTGGCTTTATGGTTTTTCCGCATGATTTATGTTTTGTCATATGTATCATAACCTATCAGATAGGACATGCATGTGACATTTTTTCCTTGCACGAAATGACATGATTCCTTGATATGATAGGACAAGCATATTGGTTTGTTTTTCCTTGTACGAAGCGATATGACTCCTTAATACGACATGAAGCATATTGGTTTTCCTTGTACGAAACGACATGACGTACTCCTTGACCCGACAGGACAATCAAATGACATTTTTTTTCTCCAATCGCAACGTTCGTGAAACTGTTGTTCCGATTGCGGGAGGGTATTGAGGATAACGTAGTTATATTAGAGGATAGAATATCATATGTGATACAATTATGTTATATCTTAACTATATGATATAAGATAGAAGTCTATATGACTTAGGAAACCTAGCTACAAAGCTTAGGATATCTAGTTTGTATTATAAATAGAGGTGTATGTCCACGAATAATACAACACAAAACAACAAAATATTTTCCCCATCAATAATATTTATCACATTATCATTATAACTGTGCATTTTATTCACCTTATAAAATAATTATCAGGTCCGAGAATTTCATGTCAGTTTCAATAAATTTAATAAAATCCAATCAGATCTAATTTTTTTTTCTTGCAATCAAGCCAATTAAGTTCCAATTAGATCTATTAAATTCAGATAAGTTCAATTTATATAAAAACTAGATTAGGTCCCGTGCACGCACGGATATTTAAAAATTATTGTTTGATCATCTTTTTTATAAAAAATATAATTGAATTATTTATCCCTTAAATCTATTGCGTAATTAATAATCTCGAATGTACTCATTTTATCATATTTTAACTTACTACTACGTATTATATATTTTATATGTTTAATTTGATTATCTGACTAAAATATTTGATATATTTAATATGCTAATTTGACCAAAATATCGAGTAAGAATATTTTCTATTATTGACATGACAGTTTGACTAAAATTTTACCAAAATTTTAACAATGACATATTCCATAATCCTATATTTTTTCCATATATAAACATTTATACAAAAGGAGAGAAAATAAAAAAAAAGAATAAAATAAATATGTCTTTTTAGGAAAGAGTTTTTGGCGGGAAAATTTTTCACCAGGAAATGACACGTGTCTCTTTTAGTATATAGTAATAGATAACGCACCTTTTTTAGTCATTTTACTTATCAACGTAACAATCAAGTAATAGTTAATCATTAAAATAAACTTTAGCTCATGGGACGAAACTGATGTTAGACAACAATAAAGTTGTAACATTTGATTAGATTTAAATATACTTATCAAATTAATGTGCGTACATGAGTTTCCAAAACACAATAATTGGACAAGTGACAAATAATTGGACAAGTGACAAATAATTGTATAATTATTCAAAAAATCAAAGACTTGATTCGGTTAAAAGGATGACATCAACATTAGTATTTTACTACCATACTAGTATAACACCCGTGCGATACACGATTTGAAAATCATAATATCAAATTTGTAGAAATATGTAATATATAGGGGATTTTATTACACTAATACAATATTGTATTTACTTAGGAGAGTGACTCTCATGCGGAGATTTTAAGTTTATTATCCTTATCTTTCAAAAAAATATACAGTATTGTATTAATATACATAGTAATTTAATCATTACAATATGATGGCAAAATTAACCAATAAATTAATCAAGCAATGAGGTTTCGAAAAATATTTTTACCATTTGCATTTCTCCTTCTTTGTTTTCCCCCTAAATGTGTTGTTAAGTACTCCTTCTGTTCCATAATATTCTCCGATTTTCCATTATATGTGCGGTTTCTTATGCATTACTTTGACCATACATTATGAAACGGGGAAATATAGAAGAAGATTCAATTAAAAAAATAACGCCTTATTTAAATGTTTGACTTTCAGTAAATGGTCATACGTAGCTCCTATAATAAAATGATTCAATTCCGGGTATTAAAAACTAAATACTAAAAAAAAAAATTAAAAAACATTTGGAAAAATGCTTATAGATTATAGAGTAGGTCAATCGTGACCACCATTGAGGCTCTGACCCATCATTTTTGTGCATGTCCATTTTAATTTTTTATAGGAATTTAATATTTTATTACATTAATAGAAATGAGTAAATTATATGATGAAAGTGGTTTTATTCAATTCATCATCCGCTAGGGGAATAAAATATAAAAGTATTCTTGTCATAACACTCATCTTACCTGTACCGGTTGTACTCATCTTTTTTTTCCACTCGAATTACGTACCACCTTAGTATCTTACCCATAAACCTTATAAAAAAAATTACAATTTTATAAGAAAATTTGATATTTTATTACGTTTATTAAAAATGAGAAACTATACATTGGAAGTAAATTTATTATTTTTATCAAAGGAGGTGGGAACATATTTAAATTATTCCTGTCACACACACCCTCTTATGTACTAACATATCCTAACACACATCTTCATTCTACTCATTTTTAACCCACATGAACAAACACCTTAATTAGTATGTATAACTTACCAATAAACTTGATAAAATGTCTGACCTTCTCGACTTGTACCTGAATATCCGAAAAGGAAGTCTTCTTACCCGTAAATAAGCCCTATTCGAATTAACTCACTTTTGTCATTCTTAAATAACAGTCGGTTTACATAATCCAAGCACCAACTTTAACCTTAGTTAGGTCGTTCATAAAATCTATGTTTTGATCTCAATGTAAGGCAAGTGCATCCTTACCATAGTACATAAAAAATGTATCTTGATTCCACCACCAACTTATTATATATGAAGCACTTTTTTTTTTAAAAATCTATGTTTTGATTTCAATGTATCACGTTGAAATTAAGGATCTTTTTTTATAATAATATGTTCTCTTAAAAAAAAATTACAAAAAACAAAGTTCATAATACATTTTTTGTATGTTAGGAAAAACACATGACTATTTTCATGGTAAGAACATTTTCTTCTGGTCCAATAAAAAAAAATTAAATCACATTTTCTAGCATATAAACATTTTCCTGGTCACGGTTTTTTATTTTCTTAACCACAATTATCTTTATTATGGACTTATCTTCAACTTACATGACCTTAATTATTGAAATAAGTTTCAGGTCCTATAAGTTCAGGTAATAAGTTGAAGAGAAATCCCCCTATATGAGCCAACTCTTAAAATAAAGTCAAAAAATTAATTTTCCCTTTCATACTTATTGAATAATTAATGCCATTCGATTTTCAAGTTTAAGATATTTAGTAAGCAGGAAAAAACTAAAGAAAAGCTTTTTGCTTAATAGTATAACTTTTATAACTCTAAACTTTAGGAATAATAACTTTCAATAATCAATTACAATATTTCAAATTCAATAATTATACTCTACATTAGGTTAAACTACCTAGCTAGAAAGTTCAATTAGTTAGTCTATGATTCTTGTTTTACATATTTTTTCTCTAAATTCTTGCGTTTAAAAAGTTGTTCTACACTCACTCGTCTATCCATAACTATGATTTTTTTTATTACTCCTATCAGCGTGACAACTTGATATAAAGCAAGAAGTTTGAATATTCAATGAATGAGTAATATATTGTCGTTTGAAAGTCGAGAATATGATCATGCACATACTGCTTGAATTTTTTGACCAAAGTATAACGATTATCAATTATGAGTTGTGTTGTTATATTCTTGGCTTTATTCTGTTCGACTTGTTTTGACTTATTTCAGGCAAAATAAGTCCAGTTAAGTTCAGTTAAGCTTAGATAAGTTTAAATTAGTTCAGTTCAGACAAAATAAGTCGAATAGAACGGAGCCTTGGTTGTATATTTTGTAATAAAGTCAAAGATATTATTTTGTTTAATTATTTATATTAAAAGATTTGCAAATCATAGAGGGGCATTTATATTAAGAAATAACTTTAACAAAGTACTCCGTAAGTTTTAATTTTCCTCTAAATATATTGATATGAACGATCAAAGTTAATTCTCGAAAACTGACACTTATTAAGGAATACGTACATAATATACTTTTGAGCATTTTGACATATATATTTTAAAATATTAACTACACGTGTTATAAAAATTCAAAGAATACTTAATATGTATAATAAAATATTCAAGGATTTGGGGCAGGTTAGTAGGAGTGTGAGTATACTAAAATATTCAACGAATGGAGGAAGTATCCTATAAATAAAATATACTAAAACAATGACGAAGTTATTAAGGATCCCAAGGGGTATGTGCCTCCGTCGACTTTAAAAAAAAATAGTATACCAAATAGGCCTAGTCTAATATGTTATTCATATTTTATAAATTAGTATACCAAAAAGGCTCAGTGTAATCTGTTAATTATTCCCCACGTTCCTAAATATTGGCTTATTATATACAATTTTAATCTCACATAAAATGTATTTGGTCCCACCACTTTTATTTATTCCCAATTTCATAGTAGAACCAATTCATCACAAAAAACATTTATGGTTCATGCATGGGGCAGATTACGAAGGGATCGAGTACTCCTATATAACTACGACTATTATGTACGAAATATGTGTTTGATTCCTTAGATTCTAATATAATAGTGTATATTTAATTTTATTTAGCTAGATACTATATAGACGTATTTAATTTATATAAGTTAGTAAATTATTATTTATTTCTTTGGTTGGAGAAGTTAGTAAATTATAAATACAAACCTATGACCTAAATGGGTATTTGATACTTTCCTTATTTATTTGGTTGGAGAAGTATTTGACTAATAATTAATTTTTTTTTTTAAATTAAAAGAAAGGTTAATCAATGAGTAACATTTGTCATCACCACATTAATTTTATCTCTTTTAGTATATTATATGGATATATAGATTCAAAAATATAATTCTAAAGAAGTAATATCATTAACATACGCCGCAAATGATGACAAAATTCAAGATTAATTATAGTTGGACTTCAACTTTCGATTTTTGAGAGGTTCATTTATTTTTTCATGATGCTATACGAAATTAGATCATTTTGTTCCCTAAAAAACAAAAAAACAGAAAAAGATTGTTTGACATGAGCTCATTTTGAGGTTGTTTCAATATACTACATCACTAAAATGAATTGAACAAAACAAATAAACTTTAGAATTATATTATTTTTTGGTTGAAAACGTTAGGATTATCAGTGACATCATATATTAATATGTAGATGTAAGATTTATTATGGCATATAGAAAAGAATAGAAAAGAAAATTCACTTTTCGTTTCATTGACTAAAGTAACATACCTTAAAAAAAAGTGCGTTAAGTTAAAGAAGGAAATTAAGGGATATTTTTAGTTAACAAAAACACCTAATGCATTTAATTGTTAATTAGTTTTATGTCTCATAAATTGATCGAGAGAGTTCAGAGTTGCTAGGTAGGGGAAGAAGTAAATTGTAATAATGAAAATAATTTATATTTTTTCATAATAGTTTTAGGATGTTTATTATCCAAGGAATCTTTAAGATTTATAATGACAATCTATAATATTTTATTTGTACATATTTTTCCTTAAATAAAACAAAGTAATGTTAATCAATAATTTTAATTATTTTTTAAATAAAAGAGAGGCAAATCAATGAGTGACATTTGTCATCACCACATTGATTTCCTCTCTTTTAGTATATTATATAGATTAGATTCTTATCTATACAGTGTTATTGGACTAATACACACTTAATTAATTGGTCAAAATAATACTCTCTCCTTTCCTAAACAATTGAGGCTTTAACTAACTTTTTTTCATTACTAAAAAAAATTATTGCTTTTAGAATATCAATATAACTTCGCATGAATAATTTAAATAGTTGTACAAAAATACTGGTCATTATTATAGAATTGTGTGAGAATCATAACAATATGCATTTGAAAAACATAAGTTAGAGTATTTACGAGAGAAATTCAGGAGAAACATTTTTATCAAGAGAACTTCAACGGTTAATTAATGGTTTAATCAAGTTATACGGAGTGAGACAAATAAAGCACCGCATTTCCCCCCTAAATTACTGTTCAAATAATGAAACGCTAGGCCTAAAAGTATCGGGAGGCAAAATGGAGACCATGGGTGAAGATCACGAAAGCTCAATTTATGGTGTTTTTGGAAAGAATAATAAATGGATGTTTAAATCACACTTTATTTTTTGGGACCAAAAACTGGCACTTCACCTTATCGGATGGATGAAAACTTTGGAAATACAGAGATAAAGTAGTGCTTAGAAAAAGAAGGCTATATATTTTTTTTCTGTCCTCAAGTTTCACAAATTGATACTCACCCATAAGCCATAATTATGACATCATAGTTTTAACTAATTCCACTTGGCTAAATGTTTGTGGCCCAACCAATTATTTTGCTTTTTTTTTCTCCACATAATTTTTTGTAATACCACTTGTAATTTGTTTTATCTCTATTATATAAAAGAACAGTTAAAAACGTTTCGGTAATAACACATTTCGTGTCCCCTTAGAAAAGACTAAAACACCCTCTACCTTTTACTCTCAAACCCTTCGTCGTTCACTCTCTCCTCCCTTCACTACTTCCTCCGCCACTCTTTAACCATTAAAGCGCAAACTCTCTCACTCTCTCTCAACTCCATCGCCCTTTATCCTCTCCCTTTCTCTCTCTCCTCTCTTCTGATTCAAAGATTACAAAATTAGTAAAGTGATTGAGGTGATTCAAATATTATAAATTTGTCTGATCGTGTTCTTTCATATTATTCAATCAATTATACTGATTTTGTTCGTTTAATTGGTTTGATTTTGATTTATTCGACTAAATTGACTGATGAAGCGGTTTTGAAGATGGCAGAGGATCTTCGTCCTCTTTCTTCTCTCACTTCCTGTATTTTCTCCTCTTGTTTTAGTCCCCGTTAGACTCAAAACTCTTAGAACATGTTTATCAAACACCTTGGTTTTGGTCTTCAACCTAATAAAATACAATACTTTTTCATTTCTCTCTCCCCAACACCAAACTCAACACCAATAATATTTACGGTTTTTTCATGAAATACCCTTGAGGTTTAACGAAATGCATCAAATACACCAGCGTGTTTCAAATTACATAGTATACCCCTATTTAAACTTATTGTGCACCAAATACTCTTCTTACTAACGGAAGTCTAACGCCGTTAGTCATTAGTGCTAATTTACCTATTTATCATAATTATTAACAATTAACCTCCCAACAAACCTGATTAATACATAACAAACCTAAAGATTTAGCAACCAAAAAAAAAACTCATTCAAAATTCAATCAAACTTCTCGAAAATCTGGGTTCAAAATTTGCCCAATTTAAATCAAACTTGTGATAAAATTAATCGAGCAATAATGCTTCTACTTCAATCAATTATCTCATCAATTAGCTCCACAATTCGTGCTAAAATCCCCAATTTGATTTGCCAAACCCTAAATTCAGAATTGATTTCTTTATGTTTTGATCCGATTAATGTAACTTCTGGGTTCGAAAATCAGGGAAGGGGAGAGGAAAAGAGGAAAATTCTAGGTTCGAAAATATGAATTTAATCGAGAGCTTCGTTGCTTCTTCAATGGAGTTGGGTTTCTGAAAAGCATCTTCATCGTGAGAGCTACGTTGCTTCTTCAATGGAGTGGGGGTTGCATGAATTTAATCGAAAAATTTGGGGGTTTGAGTTGCGAATTTAAGAGGAGAGAGAAGAGGATGAGAGGAGAGCAAGGATGGGGGAATGGAGAGGATAGAGTAACTCTCGTTATTGGGGTAGTCGATGGTGGTTTTGATGGTGGATGTGGGACTTCATTCGGACTTGGGAGAGAGAGGAGTTGTAGTGGTGGAGGCGGTGTGCGCTTTGAGGGTGGAGGCCGGCGGTGCGGGAATTTGATGATGGAGGTGGTGCTGTGCACTTTGACGGTGGAGCCGGTGCGGATTTTTGTGATGGCGGTGGTGCAACTTCAATGGTTGTGTGTCTGTGGGCTTGGTGGTGGATATATCTATCAGAGTGGTTGTGCGGCCGCCTCTCCTGGGAAATGAGAGAGGATCAGAGGATAGAGCTATCAACTTCAATGTCATTCTAATTTCCATAAATAATCATGTTCGATTAGGTTTAATTAGTTTAATTAGGGGGGTTAAGTAAGTTAATTAGCACTAATGACTAACGTCGTTAGACTTCCGTTAGTAAGAAGGGTATTTGGTGCACAATAAGTTTAAATAGGGGTATAATATGTAATTTGAAACACGCGGGTGTATTTGGTACGGTGCATTTCGTTAAACCTCAGAGGCATTTCATGAAAAACCCGTAATATTTAACAACATTTATCAAACACCAAAAATATCATCTCTCTCATACATAATCTATACCCCCATCTACAATTATATCTCATGACATTGTTATGGATAATATATAATCAAATTATTAGTGGCATAATTAATCGTTATTAATTAAGTAGTGACATATTAATTGTTTATTAATTTAATTGTATAATAGCCTAATAAATATTTAATAAAAAGATATTTAAAAATTAACTAAGTAAAACTTCACTTGTTAAGTATATAATTTAAATCAATAAAAAACTTAACTTGTTACCTAAAAGCTCGATCATTACAACCTTTAAATAAGTGATATTGCATACTACTAACATATAACTAATCAATCACTAGTTTGTCTACATTTTTGCCGTACATTTTCAATAAGGTCTCCCTTGAGAAATTTGTGATCTAAAGTTAAACAAGAGAGGAGAAAATTAAGATAATTTTTTGTGATCTAAGGTGGATCAATATTGGTGTCTATTTACAGAGCATAAAAAAATAAGACATTTATAATTTTTTTTTTTTGAGTTGTAATATTTATTTTATGGGCATTGTAAATTTGCAATGGGTATGTATTTTTAATAAAACAAATATATGTCATAAATCACATTGCAATTATTAAAAAAAAGGATAACCAATAATTTTGGTCCCTATATGACACATGTCAATCTCTCCAAGTAAGATTTTTGTTTTCCATTTGGTGTTCATGAACACCAATTTTTTTTGGTTTCATTCTCTCTCTAACTTTCTCACTCATCTTTCTACCTCTTTTATTATATTTTTATTCACTTCTCTCTCCTACACACCAAACCAAGGTGTTTGATAACTATGGTCTTAATTCTGAAGGTAATTTTTGTGTCCAATGATCTTGATTGTTCAATATTGTTGATAATTTTATGTTTCTGATTGAATGCTTGTTTATAGGGAAAAACAAATTCGTCAAAGATTTACCAAGAATTGTATGTATCTTGTCTTTCGATCTCTCTTCAATTATTCCAATTAATTGAATTTATTTCCATTTTTGTTGAGAAATTGATGATTTGTTCTTTTTGTTTTTGTTATAGATGCAGCAATATAAGTCAGTTGTAATACTACTAAGTTCACTTTAACAGGTATTTAAATGCAATTAATTATAATGTTAAATTTTGTTATTACTGTTATTTACTTCCTCCATTTTTTTATAATTGCACCATCTTAGGTTTTGGCACTATTCACATATTCTTATATAGTAATTTTTTGTGATTTATATGTAAAGAAAAATATATTCATGTGGGATCTTGTTAGATTCGTCTCGAAATATACTTTCAAATTATCAAATTTTTATAATTTTTTCAATTGTATAATAAGAGATATTAATGGTTAAAATAGTGCATTGGCAAGCGTGAAATCTAAGATGGTGCAATTAAAAACAAATGGAGGAAGTATGATTTAAGTTGAGCCAACATCAGAAACTGATTTGAGTTGAGCTTGATTTGGTGAAAGTATTTTGATTTTTTGATTTTTTCACTAAAATAGGAAGCAAGAGAGGTGTGAAATAGCCTTGACCAAAAGTTTATAGAAATCACAATTACTTTGTAGTTAATTTAGCCCAGATCAGAAGCAAGAGAGGATTTGATCGACGGTGCAGGGTTCGAGGAAGAGTGACGGCAAGGTGAAGTCTGGATTCGAAAGAAGGGGTTAGTATTATTGACTGTATTTTGCTTTGTGAATTGATGATTTTATGATTAGATGATGATTATGATGATGATGGGAGAACTGTTAATGATGTTAATGATTTTGCATTTTTAAGAACTCAACAACAATCAATTATTTAGATTAGTAGTTATTGTTGCTTAATGAAACAATTAGCCTTGTTTGCTTCGCTTCAGTATTGATTTTTTTATTGATGACAGTGGAAATGTGTGAAGCTAATTTGTATTTTTTTCGAGGATGTGATGGCTAATTTGTTAAAAAGAAACTAAATGTTAGAGATTGTTGAAGTGTTTATAAGGTTTAATGCGATAAATTTGTTATATGTTTGCCTTTGTGTAATTTATTTATGAGGCATGTTTGTTTTTTATTTTCCCCTTAATGTTTAGTTTTAGTTTTAAATTTGAGGATCTAATTTGATTTTAATTGATCATTTTATTATGCAGTAACACTTCAGAACGATTTGAAAGCTGGGGCGGAGCTGCTTGATATTATTCTTTCAAAGGTTAATTCTTTTATGATAATCTTTATTTGTTTCCTTTATTTTCTGTGTAATTATTTTTAAAATATTGATAATTATTAAAATATCAGGCTTTACTATGATTATTATTGAAGTTTTATGATCTGATTCAATGCAATTTTAAATGCTTTGATTTTTGCTATTTTGAGAAGAAGACTACTTTTTCTGATATTTATATGGTGATGAACATGGATCTTTGTTTAAATAATTTGCCTTTTTATTGGTAATTTACTAATGCATACTTCCTGCAAATAATTATGTGAAACTTTTATACGATTCTGCTTGGTCAAACCGAATCACAAAACCTGTCAAACGGACCTAAATTAAACAATTTGGGTAACCGGTAAATGATTTGTGTGTTCATTAGCACTATAATAGGTTGTTACGTATTTGTGTGTTCATCTTCTTGCTGATCAATAGTCTCGATTGTGGATTGGAACTCCCAAAAAGGTTGGTTGATTATTTTGATGAAATCCAGGAAGAGGATATAGTTCCCTTTTTTAGATAGCTATGTTGCAAGCAGTGTGTTCTTTGAACTGCTAATTAGAATTATAAACGAACACTCGTTCTGAACAATGGCCGAGGATTGTACACAAGTGGGTCTATGTCAGTGCTTGTGAAGGAAATAATTCCCTTGGTCCAAGTATGCATTCAATGCTAAGTTTAATAAATGCGGTTCAATATTAATTAATTAAACAAGTTAATAAATTCAGTGAGATCAAGTGAGATGAATGCCTAGCTAGAGGCCGCTTCAGTTCAAGTGAAATTAATAATATTAATCCACAACTTACTCTTGGCTGAACCCGTAGGGTCACACAAATAGTACGTGAACGGATCATGTATTTAAGTGAATATATTATTCATTGAATACTCCATTTATGAACATTCGGAAATGACGGATCTCGGTTCCAGTGGGAGCTGAAATCGTCAAAAGCAAAAATAAAGAATGCTGCGGAAATGATGTTATTGCCGGAAACGGAAATATGGATCATGAAGGAAATATAAATATTATCCAAGTCGTAGATGTTGCCGGAAACGGAAACATGGTTCGTATCGGAAAATATTATCGGAAATAGAAATATTGCCGGAAACAGAAATATTACCGGAATCAGAAATATTGTCAAAAAAGGAAATAAATTCCGGAATCGGAAATATTAAATATTTGTTCGAATCGGAAATAAATTCCGGAATCGGAAATATTAACGGAAACATAAATATTTGTTCGAATCGGAAAACGAATCGGAAGCGCGACGTGCAAACGCTCGACGAATCCTTTGACAAATTCAAGGAATTTCAGAGTGAAGTAGAGAATCAATTAGGCAAGAAGATTAAAGCACCGCGGTCAGATAGAGGCGGTGAATATCTGAGCTATGAATTTGATGACCATCTGAAAGAATGTGGAATCTTTTCAGAATTGACTCCTCCCGGAACACCCCAACGGAACGGTGTGTCAGAACGGAGGAACAGGACCTTTCTAGATATGGTTCGATCAATGATGGGTCAGGCCAAACTTCCAATAGAATTTTGGGGACATGAACTAAACACAGCTGCACTCACACTAAATAAAGCCCCGTCTAAAGTTGTCGAAAAGACTCCATATGAGTTATGGTTTGGAAAGCCTCCAAATGTGTCTTTTCTTAAGATTTGGGGTTGTGAAGTATACGTCAAACGATTAATTTCCGACAAACTTCAACCGAAATCTGACAAATGTATCCTTGTGGGCTATCCAAAGGAAACAAAGGGGTATTACTTCTACAATACATCCGAGAACAAGGTGTTTGTTGCTTGAGATGGTATCTTTTTGGAAAGAAATCACATTTCCAAAATGACAAGTGGGAGAAAAGTAGACCTCGAAGAAATTTGAGTCGAACAACAAACTCTAGAGAATGCTCAAGATGACATTCAGGTTGAAACTCAGAGATCTTTAGAAGTATCTGGTGAAAATCAAGAACCAACTAGAAATGTAACCCTGCGTAGATCGCATAGATATAGGTCTCAACCGGAAAGATACATAGGTATTTTGACGAATGAGAGCCATGAAGTTCTATTGCTGGAAAGCGATGAACCTGCGACTTACAAACAAGCTATGACGAGCCCTAGCTCCAAGCAATGGCAAGAAGCCATGCAATCTGAATTAGACTCCATGTCTGAAAACCAAGTTTGGGATTTGGTCGATTTGCCAGATGGCTACCAAGCCATAGGAAGCAAATAGGTTTTCAAACTGAAAAAGGAAAAGGATGGGAAACTAGAAGTTTTCAAAGCTAGATTGGTTGCAAAAGGTTACAGGCAAGTCTACGGTGTGGATTACGATGAAACCTTTTTACCAGTTGCAATGCTAAAGTCTATTTGGATAGTGTTAGCAATCGCTGCATATTACGATTACGAAATATGGCAGATGGATGTCAAAACCTCTTACTTAAACGGCGTTTTAACAGAAACTGTGTTTATGACACAACCTGAGGGTTTTGAGGATCCAAAGAATTCTAAAAAGGTATCCAAGCTTAAGACATCCATTTACGAATTGCAGCAGGCATCAAGGAGCTGGAATATACGTTTTGATGAAGCAGTCAGTGACTTGGCTTCGTGAAGAATGCAGACAAATCTTGTGTATACAAGAAGGTCAGTGGGAGCAAAACTGCTTTTCTAGTATTATATGTCGACGACATATTACTTATTGGAAATGACATTCCTATGTTGAACTCTGTCAAGATTTGTCTTGGGAAATGTTTTTCGATGAAGGATCTAGGAGAAGCACGGTACATACTGGGCATCAAGATCTAAAGAGATAGATATAAAAGGATGATTGGACTAAGTCAAAGAACTTATATCAATAAGGTGCTTGAAAGGTTCAAGATGGCAGACTCCAAGCGAGGCTACCTACCCGTGTCTCATGGAATGACTCTAAGCAAGACTCAGTGCCCAAAAACACTAGATAAGCGTAGACAAATGAGTGGGATTCCATATGCATCATTGATTGGTTCAATAATGTATGCTATGATATGTACACGCCCGGATGTTGTGTATGCACTCAGTGCTACAAGCAGATACCAGTCAGACCCAGGAGAGGCGCAATGGACTGCTGCCAAGAATATTCTAATGTACCTGAAAAAGCACAAAGATGACTTCCTGGTCTATGGTGGAGATGATGATTTAATTGTTAAAGGCTATACGGACGCAAGTTTCCAAACCGACAAAGACGATTTCAGATCACATTCTGGGTTTGTCTTCTTCCTCAACGAAGGTGCAGTAAGCTGGAAAAGTGCTAAACAGAGCACCATTGCGGATTCTACATCTGAAGCGGAGTACATTGCTGCACATGAAGCAGCAAAGGAAGCTATTTGGCTAAGGAAGTTCATAGGTGAACTTGGTGTAGTCCCCTCCATTAAAGGACCAACAGCTCTATATTGTGACGATAACGGAGCTATTGCACAGGCAAAGGAGCCTAGACACCACCAGAGAGTCAAGCATTTACTTCGTAGATTTCACCTTCTACGAGAGTTCGTTAAAAGAAAAGAAGTAGAGATAAGCAAGATTGGAACTGACGAAACTGCAGCTATGGGAATCAAGCATGTTGGAGAATGGCTTTGATGTCCTTAATAAATGTTTTAAAGTTTTAGAGTTTAATACTCTGTAAAACAATTTGGTTAACCATTCATATAAATGAATAGAATTCATTTTACCATTTAATTTTGTGGTTTATTAAATGATGAGTCCTTTCAATTTGACGATATATTCAAGATAGACTGTCAGTACCAGTCATGTGACTAAGAAATGTCTATCAAGTGAACTTGAATGTCAAAAGTTGAAAATTGTCCCTGGTCGGAAGTTTTCTATAAAGGTGGACACATAGAAAACGCTAGACGACTAGAATGCAAGATGACTAGTAGTTCTGTTTCTTGAACTATGTGGACATGGAAATTTCGCAATCATTTGCATAGATACTTACTTTAGAAGATTAGTACCAGACGAACTTATGCAACTTTACTATAAGAGATGAAAATCTGTCATAAGTAAATTTCATTACATTATTAGACACTAAACCTCAGTACCTGAGTGATTTGAGATTACTTGTTTGAGAACTCGTTACTTTGACGTTGTCAAGCGTCGCACTGTAAAAGAAGACTATAACGGCAACACTCAGATAATCACCTATCGAACGAAGTCTAACCTCAAGATCACAAGATTGAGATTGTCCTCCCATAAATCGGGATGAGATGCTGAAAGTTGTAAAGGCCACTCGGAGATCTAGAAACTGAAAAATGCGTGGCCGTGCTCAGATGAATCATAGGCTACGATTATCTGTTTATTTGATCAATTGAACTCTAAAACCGAGAAATACCTCTGGACATAATAAGGATGACTACTCTTACCTTATGTTCATGAGCAAGCATCAAGCGACAAAGGTATTAAGCAATGCACACTTGTCCCTAAGGACAAGTGGGAGACTGAAGGAAATAATGCCCTTGGTCCAAGTATGCATTCAATGCTAAGTCTAATAAATGCGGTTCAGTATTAATTAATTAAACAAGTTAAAAAATTCAGTTAGATCAAGTGAGCTAAATGCCTAGCTAGAGGCCGCTTCAGTTCAAGTGGAATTAATAATATTAATCCACAACTTACTCTTGACTGAACCCGTAGGGTCACACAAATAGTACGTGAACGGATCAAGTATTTAAGTGAATATATTATTCATTAAATACTCCATTTATGAACATTTGGAAATGACGGACCTCGGTTCCAGTGGGAGCTAAAATCGTCAAAAGGAAAAATAAAGATGCTCCGGAAATGATGATATTGCCGGAAACGAAAATATGGATCATGACTGAAATATAAATATTATCCAAGTCGTAGATGTTGCCGGAAACGAAAACATGGTTTGTATCGGAAAATATTATCGGAAATAGAAATATTGCCGGAATCGGAAATATTGCCGGAAACGGAAATATTACCAGAATAAGAAATATTGTCGGAAAAGGAAATAAATTCCGGAATCGGAAATATAAAATATTTGTTCGAATCAGAAATAAATTCCGGAATCGGAAATATTAAATATTTGTTCGAATCGGAAATAAATTCTGGAATCGGAAATATTAACGGAAACGTAAATATTTGTTCGAATCGGAAATGAATTTCGGAAGCGGAAAACTAATTGGAAGCGCGACGTGCAAACGCTCGACGAACAAGCTTGCGAGAGGCAAGGCCCAGCGCCAAGCAAGCCCACGCGGAGCAACAAGGCATGGGCCGATCAAAGGCAGCAGCGCCCAACGAGTGGGCCGCGTGCTGCTTGCTGCTACGCCTAGCGTGCATGGGCCGAGCAAGGCAGCATCGCCCATCCGTGGGCCGCGGGCTGCTTGCTACACACCAAGCAACGTGGGCTTAAGGACACACGTGCAAACCCTTGGACCGGCCAGTTACTTGCGAGTCAAGTAATCGTGTGTTTTCCTAATTCTACTAAAATTAGATGTTTAGGGCAAATCTGAAATGCTTAGTGTTTGATTATCCCTAGAATTCTAATGTTATTAATTAACTAGAACCCTAATGGATTTAGTTAATCGATTCCTAGTAGTTTTGATACTCCTTTATTTCCACCCTATAAATATGTGGTTCATGATCACAATTTATAATGCAATTCAATATACTATTCTAACACATTAAATTCAAGAGAGAATTTAATACTTGCCTATCACTATTGTGAGTTTCCCGAGTGCACATAAAACCTTAGAGAATATTCTAGGTTGTTGAATCTAAGGCGGATCCGAACGTGCTGTGGACTATCTACGGAGGGGCGATATTTGGAGTCCGATACTTGTTCTTGCTCGGTTCGGGAGCAGCTAGGGAAGGCACGCATCACATTGTATGTATACTAATTATGCTAATAGACTATGTGGAAATTAATTTGGATTCCTGGCTTTATGGTTTTTCCGCATGAATTATATTGTTTATATTATTCATAACCCTACAACTTAATGGTTTGTGGGGCTCAAGATTGAGCAGCTTAAGGCCGAGCTTCAATAATTGGATGATTGATTACAATTAGATTATCCGAGGTTCGAATTTTCTTTTTTGTCTTCAATGGTGAGTTGTTGTTCATTTCATTGATATAATCATTTAGTGTTCTCAAGAATATGGGTTTTACATCTGTCTCAAAGTAAGCACTCAATTTAATCTTTAGTGTTGTAAAGAATGAAGAACAATAACAAGATTCAATTGAGATTCCCAATGCATGTTAGGTGTTCAATCAAATGTTCAACAAAGATTATGAAATCAAAGAGTGTTTCATTTCTTTGTATTGAAGTTGTTTGATTATCCCGTTTAAAAACAGTTGTTTGATTATGTTGGTAGTCGAAATAATATCCCATCATCAATATTTGAATAATATAAAATGTAGTTCTCATGAAATATGAAGTTTGAAATTTGTTGTGTGTTAGTCTAAAGTGGATGCTATAATGGCATCACTTTTCATTCACAAGCCTCGCGAATTTATGTTAATAACGATTTGACGCAGTCGGAATTATCAAAGAAAAGCAAGCGCTAATCTTTAGAACGAACGAATAGATTTACAAGCGATAAATCTGTAAAAGTTCCGGAATCCACCAGAAAAGAGATAAACTCTCAGAACTTTATTATAAAAAGAATAGTTGATTTCTAATGGTGAAAATAAATTGTTTAAATAGTTAACACAAAACCCTAATACAAAACGAAAATAAAAACAAAAGTCGAAAATAATTAAACTGCAGTTTTCGAGCCCTAAACAAACTCGGATGGCTTAAAAATCCTATTGCCGTGAGTTTTTCTCGTGGGCCCGTTTCCTTTCCGAAAATGTATTCTATTAAGCAATCAGACACCAGGCCCGACTAGTAGAAATTATTTCAGCAATTTTCGACGATTTGCTTCTTTGTCGAATCGTACATCCATCCTTCCTACGCCAGGATTTGGCGGGGTGTTGATTGTTCAATTTTTAGAATAGATGAATCTTAAGAAGGAAAAATCAACAAGAAATAGCTTATAACCTGTTAGATATCACTGCAAAAAGTCGAAAATCTTAATGTGAGTTTTGATATATGTATCTTGACCCAAATTCCTCCCTTGCAAAAATTTGGTAGCCTTAATAATATATACCTTCATGGCGTTTGTATCCTATTTGGTAGGATATTTGATAATTAGTCATAAAAGTATTTGTACGGAGTTAGTCTTTCATAATTATTTGCTGCTGCTTTCTTTGTATCCTTTTTCTAGCAATTTTTTACAATATTTATTGCAGATGTTGTTCAACTGATAATCGTGAATAACTGCAACACCACCATATGGGTAGGAATACTAGCAACCAACGGGAAAAATTGAGCTCTTACTGTAGGAGGGGGCTTCTACCTTCACTCCGACAGACGACAATTCCTCTATCTCTCAAAATTGCCAGGCAACTAGAGACCCCCTGCTACGGATCGAGTCAGTATTGCTGGGGGAAATCTGTAATTAAGACCAACAGAAAATGTTTATTTGTGATTGGAGTTGTGTATTTACATGCATTGCCTAAAAAATAGTAATAGCTCAATATATTTAGTTTCTTTAATTTGGTACTACAATTTAGATTTTTCGTCATATAAGAGCATGTGCATTACATTGTTTCACTATTTAGATGCTTTTAACTAAAGATTACTTTTTGAACAATTGTTCTTGCATATTATTTACTGTGATTAGTTATAACACAATTTTTAGGTTTTATCTAATCTCGCACGCATAGTGTGCATATAAGACTAGTATTCATATAAGTAGAGGTCGACTTTTAGAAATGAAAAACATGGAGTTATAAAATAATGGAATGGTATAATTTATCAAGCAAAATATTGTAATATTACAAAAATTATGGTATATGACAATCTTATGTATAAGAGCAATTTCTTACCAAATAGTTGAATTTTATTAAATTGTCTAATTTTAATTTAATCAAATAGTTATGTTCTACTATTTTTTAATTATACTCTTCAATGAAATAGTTATACTTTATAATCAAATAGTTATAATTATCTTTTTAATGCTTACATCAGTGGTCTTATGCGTATGACGGTCTCGTATAAGACTTACTCTTACAATGTACTTCATACATATTAGTCTTATATGCATGCTTTGCGTGTAAAAGTAAATAGATTGCAAATAAAAAATAATTATTTAAAGAACAAATATGATTGGTTATTAATTTTGATGTATCAAGGAGTGATTAAAGGAATTTTCATATTTTCATTGTACTTGTTTTGTTAATAGTAATTTTAAGCGGTCAATTATGTCTAATTTGTCCATATAATTTGTTATCATTATGGGCATTTTAGACTCTTCTACAAAGATGCCAAAACGTCATTTACGTTAATGACCCCATGTTATATATATATATATATATATATATATATATATATATATATATATATATATATATATATATATATGGGAGTATTTCAAGGGAACTGAGGGTGTCCACATAGGATTGTCCAGTCACAAAAATATTGTTATTATAATTTGAATTATTAAAAATGATAAAATAAGTCCAGGATAAAATAAAATAGGAAAAGAGATAAACATTTTTTAAAAATTATCTTTGGTAAAAAAAGTATGGAATAAGATAAACAATCTATACCTAGTATTTAAAAAGGAAAACCATTAATTATTATATGACTAGTGTCACCTCCATCTTTCAACACCTCTTTCACTCCATCTTGCTCATTCAACATCAATTCAACATTTAATTCATACAATCATTCAACCTCTTCCACTCCATCTCCCGCTTTAACACTCATAATTCACCATCTATTTTATACGGAAGTATAATTTTCAACTTTCAAATTTCACTTCTCTATAAATCATATATTCGAACTAAAATCACAAACCCTTAATAAAATTAGCACTTTAAAAGACGTCTTAAAAACCACTATATAAGTGCCCGTTCATTGAACGGGCTCAAAAGCTAGTTAGTTTATAAGATAAGGATGGACTAACAAGATAAAAATATTTTTTGAATTAAAAGAGGGATTACGTAGTATTACATTTTGTGTTTATTGGAGTCCATAATATACTAAACCTCCTTTTCACTTATCTATTTAAACTCATATGACCATGCACATTGTCAACCACTTCAACTCCACTCCCCATATAATACCCGTTTCTGGTGTTTATTTTTTCCAAATTATTTTACTAATTAAGCGTAAGATGTGCATAGTAGTACGAATTACTATTACTCTGTAATATTATGTTCATTTTTCATACTGAATATTTGTGTTTATAGTGTAGGGTATTAAGGTGCCTATTTTTTTTAAGAATGCTAAAGATATAATTTTATGATTTCATAGTCTATAAGTTGTTTCTATTTGGTAATAAATATTTTGTTCAATGCTTCTTAATGGTGAACAGCGATGGGTGATACGGGTATCATTTGAAGTTGTTGAACAAGTTATATGTTTATTGAAGTTTTTAAAATTTGTAGTAGCATATGCTAATTCCTAAAAGGCAAAAATAATTAATTTATTTGTTACCAATTTATGGTACAAAGCTACAAACAACTCTTAAATCCATATATTTTATAAATAAAAAATAATTGTTACCTCTAACACGTTCATCTCTTAAATCAATATCTTTTATGGTAGATTAAGATAAGACTTTTTATATATATGATCCCATGTTGTGCTTCTATATCTTTTACCCTAGATTTATTCATAGAATTAGTTTGATTTTCAATGAGATTATTTGATTAGGGAAATTGTTTTTGGATAGTTATACATTGCTCCCAATAATTTTGTCAAATTCTCTCTCTAAATTTGAGAGCTTCTCCCACTAAGTGAGCTTTCTCCAAGTTCCTGAACTTGACTGTTATTGTTGCATGCAAGACTGGGTTTTTGCTCAGTTTAAGTCAAAAAACTTTTTGTATCTTTTCAATTCTTTCCTCATTTCATCTATTGGGCTTTTCCTCGTCTTCCCTATCAGATTTGTTTTCATCTTTCCTGTTCTTAGTAGAGATCTTTTAGTCTTCTCTAGCAGTTGACCAATCAAATTTTAGCTTCTAGGATACTCTTCTCTTGTTTACTATTTCATGCAAAAAAATTATTCAGTTTAAAGTTGAATTTCATCATTACTTCTTCTTGAGCCAATCAATTTCTTGTTTTTTGGAGTAATTTTCAATTTAATTTGAAAGTTAATTAACTTTGGGCGTTCCTTCTTCTCCTTTTTATTTTTTTAATGAGACTTTAGGGTTTGCTTCTTGGAATCTAATAGATCTGGCTGCAGTGGTTTTTCTTGTTGGAATGGAGAAACCATTTGAGCTCTTTGGCCAAGTGGCTTGCATGCATTTTTAATTTAGCTTCCTTTCATCTTCTGATGGCTATTTAAGTTCTCTTTATTTATGTTTTGCGTCACCAACCTTCAACCATTTTATTTCTTAGTTCTTCTGGTTATTCTCTAGCTTCTTTCACTAGAGGAAAAAACATCATAATTTACCCCTTTAAAGTTGCTCTTATTTGACAAGTGCATCATTTGACAAAAAAATTGTTAACAAAAAATCAAAAATTAAATCATTTCCCTCCTTGTTCGTGGGAAGCGCAACTCTTAGACCTAAGCTGCTCCCTCCTTCCTCGTTGATCCCTCCTTCCTCGCTGCTCCCTTTGCTCCCTCCTTCCCCGCTGCTCCCCTAAACCCAAACAACTTCTCCTGGCGACGCCTCTGGTCAACTTCACCTGCGACGCCTCTGGTCAACTTCACCGATCTCCTCTCCTCTCTTCTCTTCAGCGTCGCCGCGCTGTGACCACCGCTCCCACACCGCCTGTTGTTGTTACGCCTGATGGAACTACTGATAATCCCGCTCCTCCTTCCCCTATTGACTCCAAAAATCAGCAGCTTACTCAGGTAATTGTTCATCTTTCTATTTTTGGGCTTTCAATTGATTGATTGTTTTATTTATCATTTTTTTTTTCTGTGGTGCAAATGATTTCTTTCAATTGCAATGGAATTAGTTAGCTATGTGGTCCAATAATTCGAAATGGACAGAGGGATAATTCAATTGCAATGGTGTTTAAAATCGTGAAGTTAATAATTTGATTTTTGAAAAATTAGGATGCATTGGCGGTTCAGGGTCAATTGGGGTTGTTGGAGGGAAGAACAGCCGCACTGATACACCCAACAACAGGATTAGAACTATTCAAACTGAGATTACTGAACTTAAAAAGCAGAATAAGCCTGTTGCTTGCTGTTACTCCTGATGGCACTCCTGCTAATCCTGCTCCTCCTTCCCCTATTGACTCCAAAATTCAGCAGCTTACTCAGGTAATTGTTAATATTTATATTTTGGGGCTTTCACTTGATTTATTAATTTGTTTATCATTTTTTTGTGTGGTGCAAATGATTTCTTTCAATTACAACGGAAACAGTTAGTTAACTGGTCGACAGTACTGGTTTTGAAATGTTTGGGAAATGTGACAACATTTTCTGAATCAGTTGTTGATCATAGTTCCATACATTGAAACTTCAGTGCATTATTGTAGAGGAGGTGGAAATCCTAACTCATAGAAGTATATTTGACTAGTGTTGTTCTCAACTTTCAACATCTTAAATATTTGTCATGTTTTCTGAAGTAGTAGAGTAGTAGATGATTGAGTGAGTATGCAAAGATATTGATATTTTGTATTGAGTGATGGAAAGAGAATATGAATGACACTATCATTATAGATGATGTTTCATTGAAAATGTGTTAGATCCTTTATCTCGAATTCTCAATAGATAACTAGGAGCCTAGAATTAGGGACGAGTTGTGATTTTCATTAGAGGGAATTATTCTCCAGATCATAGAATTGTCCATTGTGGTTATTCTAATGTGGTTATACTTTGTTTTTGAAGTGCTTGATATGGTTAGCACTTACTTAATTAGGAAAGTGTTACCCTCCGCGCAATTTTGTTTTTTGTCGCTGCTTTCTTCTTCTCTTTCCTCTTTATAGTCGGTTGTGTTGTTCTTCTCCGCCACGTCGCAGCCGTTGTCGGCGGCCTCTGGTTCCAACCGTTGATGCTTCATCATCTATCCGGTAAATTACTCAAAATTCCTCTCTTAATTGATTTATTTGATTTCCATTTCGTGATTTTGTTTCCCCAAATTATAAAACTCTAATTTAATTTTCTAAACTCCTTAAACCCCACGAAATTGCGAACTCAAAAAGGTATTACGTGAATGGTTTACATTTTATCTTAACAATCTTTTCTATCTAGCCAATTGCGTATTGATACTGGTTATGAGGATCAGTCGAATGCTTTCAGTTTATTCTGACTTGGTGTATTTAATTGTTAAATTGATTCTATTACTGGTTGTTTCGTTTTGCGGTTGGATTCTTGTGCCAACAAAAGAGCATCAAGTAATCACATGATTGCACAATTACTTAATCCAATTCTCTTTAATTGAATTTGGGTAAATGAGGGATTGGTTAGATATTGTTGTTGACATCAATGCCTCTTATTATTGCAATTCTTTTCTTTTTTAATGCCATGGAATTTCCAATTTGTTTATTATTGCAATTCTTTTCTTTTGTAATGCCATGGAGTATATGCTTCGCAGTTGCCTAGTAACCAGAACGTTATCCAAATGAAGTTTCAATATAACAATTTGGAATAAGATATAAGTTTTTGTAATGTAGATATAAGCACAACGAACTTGAAATGAGTTTCATAAACATATAACTAATCATATGAATCATGAAAAAGGGTTAGAATGTGGAAATAGGTTCGTTTGTTGGTAGTTGGGATTGAAAATGCCATTTTTGGCCATAAATGACCTATATCGACCCAAATGACCCATAGGCGTTGTAGGGGTTTTTTTTTGTTCCCGTTTCCTACAAGGGGGGTTGGCACGCGGCGGTTCGTTTAGAGAATTGTTGAATTGTTTTTGCACCACGAAGGAGTCGCCACCAAACTTTATTTTAGGTCCCGTTTGGGAAGACCGCAAAATGACTCTATTTTTGGATAAGGCCCTGAATCCTTGAAACGGATGGGTGAGATCCGGGCTCGGGAACGAAAATGCTTATTCGGCGAGCTTTAGAAATATTCAAGTACGTTGGCACAACATTGTTTCGAAAATAAACCCTAAGATTTGACTATGTGGGTTCGAAATTTAGAGCAAAATAGAATTTCTAATTGTACGGTGGTCACTTTGCTTTAAAGATTGATTTAAGGAACCTAAGGCCGGTTTGTCCAAAAATATCTTCGTTAAGCGTCATGTAACCTTTGTATTTTGTTGTATTTAGCATGTTGGTGATGAAAGCGATAAAGCACATAAAGCAACATCACAATACTAAATAAAGTGCGGAATTAGTAAATACAAGACCTCCTAGAAAAGGACTAGGGAGTAGGTCCACATTGCCTAGAAATGGACTAGGCAAGTAAAGGTGCGGAATTGAAAGTGCGAAATTGAAATTGCGGTATTGAAATTGCGGTATTGAAATTGCGGTATTGAAAGTGCGATATTGAAAGTGCGATATTGAAAGTGCGATATTGAAAGGTGCGATATTGAAATTGCGATATTGAAAGGTGCATAATTGAAATTTGTACTTAGGCACATGAGATTCGAATGCCAAGCGGCTCCTTAAAAATAAGTGCGCCCGACACGAATTCAAAGCCAAAAATCTCAACTTGGGAGAGGTTGCTCAACCCAAATGTCCTAGATTTTGCATATTGAACTTGAAATTGAAAGCTTGAATATTGAAAGGTTTGAACTTAAAAATATTGAAACTTGAACTTGAAATGATTGAAATTTGAACTTGAAATGATCCTAGTTTAGAGAGGTAGTTATGAACAACCCTAAACATGGTGGGATCTTTGAAATTTGAAAACTTGAACTTGTATATTGAAAAATGGAGTCTTGAATCTCAAAAGACTAAACCTTTAAATGCTAAAAGGTGTCATCTTGATTACTCCACACTTGAATGTGATTCTAGTTCAAAGAGATGAATGTAAGCAACTTTGAACATCCTTGAATCTTGAAAGTTTGTATTTTGTATTTTGAAAAAGTTTGTATTTTTGAAAAAGCATGTATGATTGTTGCAAGTGGTGTTTTTTATGGCAAAAAACACCAACTTGCTAATCATTTGAAATCAAAATAGCATGATTGATTGAAATGGGATTCGGATTTACCTAGTTAGGCTTAGGCACGAGCTCCCAATTGCTTTTGAATTTAGTAATTTTTGTATGTGTTTTTGAGGGGTTTTGGAATTTGTATTGTGAGGAGTAATGTCGAAATTACGACGTTGTATGTGTTGTGCTCCCTTTTTTCGATGGAAATGAGGGGTATTTATAGGAGGGAAATGGTGCAAAGCGGCAGCACACGCCAGCGCCTGGCGCCAGGCCAGCACTGGGCGCTGCTGAGGTGGCCTGAATGCCGCTAAAAAGGACGGAAAGATGGCGTCCTTGATTTGTACAATGTTTGGCGTGTAGTGTTTGCTTGGAGGTTAAGACTTGAATTTGCGTCTAAAAACAAGCCTTTCTCGGGTTTTTGAATTCCGGTTTTACGGGGTGGGGCCCGACATGCTCGGTTTTGTGGGTCGGCGCCCGAATTTGACTTGCCTTATATGATTTTGAGTGGAAAAGGCCTAGTAAAACCAATGAGATGGTTTACTAATTGAGATTGAACTCGAATCTTGAAGTTGGATTTTGGAAGTTGTATTTTGTACCGAGTTCCGGGAGGGGAACGGTCTCGGGGATTGGATTTTGGACCTTGGTTTTTTGAGGTGTTCTTAGCAATTGGGATTTCCGCCTGGAGTTACTCCAATCGCCTAACAAGGTTGATGGTATCGTCATCATCCCAAAGGGGAGACACAAATTAGGTGTCTACAGAAGCCCCCACTTTGACTGAGCGTTCGGTTAGGAAAGCGCAAGTCAAAGTATTTCGAAAGGGACGGAGAATGGTCAAGATGTTCTGCAATCGAGACCACTCTTTGTACGCCGGTACCTGCATAAAACAGGCGTTAGAAAAAGGATAGAGTCTACCTCGGTGCGGTTGGTGATGACTCCGATTCGTACTTGTATTTTTCCGCCTTCAGTTCAGGACGGAGCTTGGCATCGAAAATTTGAATTTTTTGAATCTTGAATTTTGAACTTTGACACCCGGAGTTAATCCGTTGGGATGTGCTTTGCTGGGGATAAGAGCTTTTTACTGGCCTTTAAAATTTTTGAACTTCGA